>NC_142316.1:18146654-19433321 GCF_054855325.1 Carica papaya
CCACAGTTAAGTGTACTTGGGCGATAGTAGTACAAAGATGGGTTACCTCTTGGGAGGTTCTCGTGTTGCACCCATTTTCTTTTTTTCGGATGTGCCATTCGACGTTACGCGCGACTTTAATTATGGTCCGCAGATTTATTCGCAAAAGTTAGTCACGGCGCCGTGGCATTTTACCTGATATTTGAACGAGAACGAGAGGTGCAGTGCGCACGCACAAGGAAACAAATGACGGGAGGGGGAAGAAAGGAGAAGGAGTTTATGTATTTGCAGCGCGAAATTAAACAGGTGCGATCATACCATCACTAATGCACCGGATCCCATCAGAACTCCGCAGTTAAGTTTGCTTGGGCGAGAGTAGTACTCGGATGGGTGACCTCTTGGGAAGTCCTCGTGTCGTACTAATTTTTTTTTCAGACGGGTCGTTCGACGTTACGTGCGATTGCAACTTGGGTCCACTGGTTTATACGCAAATGTGCGTCAAGAAGCAGGGGCATTTTAATCGATATTAGAACGAGAAAGAGGGATGCAGAGTGCACGCACAACGAAACAAATGACGGGAGGGGGGATGGAGGGAGAAAAAATGTACGTATTTGCAGCGCAGAATGAAACATGAGCAATCATACCAGCACCAATGCAACGGATTCTATCAGAACTCCGCAAGTTAAGGGTGCTTGGGCGAGAGTAGCACTAGGATGGGTGACTTCCTGTGAAGTCCTTATATTTCACCCATTTTCTTAGGAAGTCCTCGTGTTGCACCCATTTTTTTGCAGATGATTCTTTCAACGATACGCGCGACTTGAATTATTGTCCTCAGGTTTATTCGCAAATGTGAGTCACGGTGCCGTGGCATTTTACTTGATATTGGAACGAGTACGGGAGGTGCAGTGCGCACGCAAAAGGAAACAAATGACGAGAGGAGGAAGAAAAGAGAGGGAGTGTATGTATTTGAAGCGCAAAATTAAACAAGTGGCATCATACCAGCACTAATGCACTGGATCCCATCAGAACTCTGCAGTTAAGCGTGCTTGGGCGAGAGTAGTACTCGGATGGGTGACCTCTTGGGAAGTCCTCGTATTGCAACAATTTTTTTTCAGATGGGTCGTTCGACGTTACGCGCGATTGGAACTATGGTCTGTTGGTTTATATGCAAATGTGAGTCAAGAATCAGGGGCATTTTAATCGATATTAAAACGAGAATGAGAGATACAGTGTGAACGCACAAGGAAACAAATGATTGGAGGGGGGGAGGGAACAAGGAGTGTATGTATTTTCAGCACGAAATTAAACAGGTGCGGTCACACCAGCACAAATGCACCGGATCCCATCAGAACTCTACAGTTAAGTGTGCTTTGGCGAAAGTAGTACAATGATGGGTTACCTCCTGGGAAGTTCTCATGTTGCACCCATTTTCTTTTTTTCAGATGTGTCGTTCGATGTTACGCGCGAATAAACCTGCGGACCAAAAATCAAGTCGCGTGTAACGTCGAAAGAATCATCTACAAAAAGATGGGTGCAACACGAGGAACTCCCAAGAAAATGGGTGCAACACGAGGACTTTCGAAGTGGTCACCCATCCGAGTACTACTCTCGCCCAAGCACCCTTAACTGCGGAGTTCTGATAGAATCTGTTGCATTAGTGCTGGTATGATCCCTCATGTTTCATTCTGCACTGCAAATACACACTCTTTCTCCTTCCATCCCTTCTCCCGTCATTTGTTTCCTTGTGCGTGCACTCTGCATCTCTCTTTCTCATTCTAATATCAAGTAATATGCCCCTGCACCGTGACTCACCTTTGCAAATGAACCAGCGGTTTATAATTCCATTCGCGCGTAACGTCGAAAAACCCATCCGAAAAAAAATAGGTGCAACACGAGGGCTTCCCAATTGGTCACCCATCCGAGTACTACTCTCGCCCAAGCAAACTTAACTGCGGAGTTCTGATGGGATCCGGGGCTTTAGTGCTGGTAAGATCGCACCTGTTTAATTTGTGCGACACGAGGACTTCCCAGGAGGTCACCCAATCGAGTACTAATCTCGCCCAAGCACGCTTAACAGCGGAGTTCTGATGGGATTCGGTGCATTAGTGCTGGTATGATCGCACCTGTTTAATCTTGCGCTGCAAATACATAAACTCATTCCCCTTTCTACCCCCTCCCATCATTTGTTTCCTTGTGCGTGCGCACTGCACCTCCCGTTCTCGTTCTAATATCAAGTAAAATGCTACAGCGCCATGACTCACATTTGCAAACAAACCTGAGGACCATAATACAAGTCGCGCGTAACGTCGAAAGAATCATCTGCAAAAAAATGGGTGCAACACGAGGACTTCACAAGAAAATGGGTGAAATATAAGGACTTCGCATGAGGTAACCCATGCTAGTACTACTCTCGCCCAAGCACCTTTACCTACGGAGTTCTGATAGAATCCGTTGCATTAGTGCTGGTATGATTGCACCTGTTTCATTTCGTGCTGAAAATACATACACTCCTTCTCGTTCCCTCCCCCTCCCATCAATTGTTTCCTTGTGCGTTCACACTGCATCTCTCCTTCTCGTTCTAATATCGATTAAAAATGCCCCTGCTTCTTGACTCACATTTGCGTATAAACAAGCGGACCCAAGTTCCAGTCGCGCGTAACGTTGAACGACCCGTCTGAAAAAAAATTGGTGCGACACGAGGACTTCCCAGGAGATCACCCATCCGAGTACTACTCGCGCCCAAGCACACTTAACTGCGGAGTTCTGAGGGGATCCGGTGCATTAGTGCTGGTATGATCGCACCCGTTTAATTTCGCGCTGCAAATACATAAACTCCTTCTCCTTTCTTCCCCCTCCCGTCATTTGTTTCCTTGTGCGTGCGCACTGCACCAACCGTGCTCGTTCTAATATCAAGTAAAATGCTACGGTGCCATGACTCACATTTGCGAATAAATCTGAGGACCATAATTCAAGTCGCGCGTATCGTCGAAAGAATAATCTGCAAAAAAATGGGTGCAACACGAGGACTTCCTAAGAAAATGGGTGAAATATAAGAACTTCGCTGGAGGTCACCCATCCGAGTACTACTATCGCCCAAGCACACTTAACTGCGGAGTTCTGATGGGATCCGGTGCATTAGTGCTGGTATGATCGCACCTGTTTAATTTCAAGCTGCAAATACATAAACTCCTTCTCCTTTCTTCCCCCTCCCGTCATTTGTTTCCTTGTGCGTGCGCACTGCACCTTTCGTTCCCGCTCAAATATCAAGTAAAATGTCACGGCGCCGTGACTCACATTTGCGAATAAATCTGCGGACCATAATTAAAGTCGCGCGCAACGTTGAACGGCACATCTGAAAAAAAGAAAATGGGTGCAACACGAGAACATCCCAGGAGGTAACCCATCATTGTACTACTTTCGCCAAAGCACACTTAACTGCGGAGTTCTGATGGGATCCGGTGCATTTGTGCTGGTGTGACCGCACCTGTTTAATTTCGTGCTAAAAATACATACACTCCTTCTTCCCTCCCCCCCTCCCATCATTTGTTTCCTTGTGCGTTCACACTTCACCTCTCATTCTTGTTCTAATATCGATTAAAATGCCCCTGCTTCTTGACTCACATTTGCGGATAAACCAGCGGACCCTAATTCCAGACGCGGGTAACTTCGAACGACCCATCTGAAAAAAAACTTGTGCGACACGAGGACTTCCCAGGAGGTCACCCATCCGAGTACTAATCTCGCCCGAGCACACTTCACTGCGGAGTTCTAATGGGATTCGGTGTATTAGTGCTGGTATGATCGCAACTATTTTATTTCGCGCTGCAAATACATAAACTCATTCCCCTTTCTTCCCTCTCCCGTCATTTGTTTCCTTGTGCGTGCGCACTGCACCTCCTGTTCCCGTTCTAATATCAAGTAAAATGCCACGGCGCCGTGACTCACATTTGCGAATAAACCTGAGGACCATAATTCAAGTCGCGCGTAACGTCGAACGGCACATCTGAAAAAAAAAATGGGTGCAACACGAGAACTTCCCAGGAGGTAACCCATCATTGTACTACTTTCGGGAAAGCACACTTAACTGCGGAGTTCTGATGGGATCCGGTGCTTTTGTGCTGGTGTGACCGCACCTGTTTAATTTCGTGCTGAAAATACATACACTCCTTCTTCCCTCCCATCATTTGTTTCCTTGTGCGTTTACACTGCACCTCTCTTTCTCGTTCTAATATCGATTAAAATGCCCCTGATTCTTGACTCACATTTATGTATAAACCAGCGGACCCTAGTTCCAGTCGCGCGTAACGTCGAACGACCCGTTTGAAAAAAAATTGGTGTGACACGAGGACTTCCCAGGAGGTCACCCATCCGAGTACTACTCTCGCCCAAACTCACTTAACTGCGGAGTTCTGATGGGATCCGGTGCATTAGTGCTGGTATGATCGCACCCGTTTAATTTTGCACTGCAAATACATAAAGTCCTTCTCCTTTCTTCCCCCTCCCGTCATTTGTTTCCTTGTGCGTGCGCACTGCACCTCCCGTGCTCGTTCTAATGTCAAGTAAAATGCTACGGTGCCGTGACTCACATTTGCTAATAAACCTGTGGACCATAATTCAAGTCGCGCGTATCGTCGAAAGAATCATCTGCAAAAAAATAGGTACAACACGAGGACTTCCTAAGAAAATGGGTGAAATATAAGGACTTCGCAGGAAGTCACCCATCCTAGTGCTATTCTCGCCCAAGCACGCTTAACTTGCGGAGTTCTGATAGAATCCGTTGCATTGGTGCTGGTATGATTGCTCCTGTTTCGTTCTGCGCTGCAAATACATACACTTTTTCTCCCTCCATCCCCCCTCCCGTCATTTGTTTCCTTGTGCGTGCACTCTGCATCTCTCTTTCTCGTCTTAATATCGATTAAAATGCCCCTGCTTCTTGACTCATATTTGCGTATAAACCAGTGGACCCTAGTTCTATTCGTGCGTAACGTCGAACGACCCGTCTGAAAAAAAAATTAGCGCGGCACGAGGACTTCCCAAGAGGTCACCCATCCGAGTACTACTCTCGCCCAAGCACACTTAACTGCGGAGTTCTGATGAGATCCGGTGAATTATTGCTGGTATGATCAAACCTGTTTAATTTTTCGCTGCAAATACATAAACTCCTTCTCCTTTCTTCCCCCTCCCGTCATTTGTTTCCTTCTGCGTGCACTCTGCACCTCTCGTTCTCGTTTAAATATCAAGTAAAATGCAAAAGCGCCGTGACTCACATTTGCGAATAAATCTGCGAACCAAAATTAAAGTCGCGCGTAACGTCGAACGGCACATCTGAAAAAAAGAAAATGGGTGCAACACGAGAAGTTCCCACGAGGTAACCCATCATTGTACTACTTTCGCCAAAGCACACTTAACTGCGGAGTTCTGATGGGATCTGGTGCATTTGTGCTTGTATGATCGCACTTGTTTAATTTCGCGCTGCAAATACATACACTCATTCCCCTTTCTTTCCCCTCCCGTCATTTGTTTCCTTGTGCGTGCGCACTGCACCTCCCGTTTTCGTTCTAATATCAAGTAAAATGCCATGGCGCCGTGACTCACATTTGCGAATAAACCTAAGGACCATAATTCAAGTCGCGCGTAACGTCGAAAGAATCGTCTCCAAAAAAAATGGGTGCAACACGAGGACTTCAGAAGAAAATGGTTGAAATATAAGTACTTCGCAGGAGGTAACCCATGCTAGTACTACTCTCGCCCAAGCACCCTTACCTACGGAGTTCTGATAGAATCCGTTGCATTAGTGCTGGTAAGATCGTACCGGTTTCATTTCGTGCTGAAAATACATACACTCCTTCTCCTTCCCTCCCCCTCCCATCAATTGTTTCCTTGTGCGTTCACACTGCACCTCTCCTTCTCGTTCCAATATAGATTTAAATGCCCCTGCTTCTTGACTCACATTTGCGTATAAACCAGCGGACCCTAGTTCCAGTCGCGCGTAACGTCGAACGACCCGTCTGAAAAAAAATTGGTGCGACACGAAGACTTCCCAGGAGGTCACCAATCCGAGTACTACTCTCGCCAAAGCACACTTAACTGCGGAGTTCTGATGGGATCCGGTGCATTAATGCTGGTATGATCGCACCCGTTTAATTTTGCGCTTCAAATACATATACTCCTTCTCCTTTCTTCCCCCTCCCGTCATTTGTTTCCTTGTGCGTGCGCACTGCACCTCCCGTGCTCGTTCTAATATCAAGTAAAATGCTACGGTGCCGTGACTAACATTTGCGAATAAACCTGAGGACCATAATTCAAGTCGCGCATATCGTCGAAAGAATCATCTGCAAAAAAATGGGTGCAACACCAGGACTTCCTAAGAAAATTGGTGAAATATAAGGACTTCGCAGGAGGTCACCCATCCTAGTGCTACTCTCGCCCAAGCACCCTTAACTTGCGGAGTTCTGATAGAATCCGTTGCACTGGTGTTGGTATGATTGCTCATGTTTCATTCTGCGCTGCAAATACATATACTTTTTCTCCCTCCATCCCCCCTCCCGTCATTTGTTTCCTTATGCGTGCACTCTGCATCTCTCTTTCTCGTTCTAATATCGATTAAAATGCCCCTGCTTCTTGACTCACATTTGCGTATAAACCAGTGGACCCTTGTTCCAGTCGCGAGTAACGTCGAACGACCCGTCTGAAAAAGAAATTAGTGCGACACGAGGACTTCCCAAGAGGTAACCCATCCGAGTACTACTCTCGCCCAAGCACACTTAACTGCGGAGTTCTGATGGGATCCGGTGCATTAGTGCTGATATGATTACACCTGTTTAATTTCGCACTGCAAATACATAAACTCCTTCTCCTTTCTTCCCCCTCCCGTCATTTGTTTCCTTGTGCGTGCGCACTGCACCTTTCGTTCCCGCTCAAATATCAAGTAAAATGTCACGGCGCCGTGACTCACATTTGCGAATAAATCTGCGGACCATAATTAAAGTCGCGCGTAACGTCGAATGGCACATCTGAAAAAAAGAAAATGGGTGCAACACGAGAACTTCCCAGGAGGTAACCCATCATTGTACTACTTTCGCCAAAGCACACTTAATTGCGGAGTTCTGATGGGATCCGGTGCATTTGTGCTGGTGTGACCGCACCTGTTTAATTTCGTGCTGAAAATACATACACTCCTTCTTCCCTTCCCCCCTCCCATCATTTGTTTCCTTGTGCGTTCACACTTCACCTCTCATTCTCGTTCTAATATCGATTAAAATGCCCCTACTTCTTGACTCACATTTGCGTATAAACCAGCGGACCCTAGTTCCAGACGCGCATAACGTCGAACGACCCGTCTGAAAAAAAATTGGTGCGACACGAAGACTTCCCAAGAGGTCACCCCTCTGAGTACTAATCTCGCCCAAGCACACTTCACTGCGGAGTTCTGATGGGATCCGGTGCATTAGTGCTGGTATGATCGCACCTCTTTAATTTTGCACTGCAAATACATAAACTCATTCCCCTTTCTTCCCCCTCCCGTCATCTGTTTCCTTGTGCGTGCGCACTTCACCTCCCGTTCTCGTTCTAATATCAAGTAAAACGCTACAGCGCCGTGACTCACATTTGCGAATAAACCTAAGGACCATAATTCAAGTCGCGCGTAACGTCGAAAGAATCATCTGCAAAAAAATGGGTGCAACACGAGGACTTCACAAGAAAATGGGTGAAATATAAGGACTTCGCAGGAGGTAACCCATGCTAGTACTACTCTCGCCCAAACACCCTTACCTACGGAGTTCTGATAGAATCCGTTGCATTAATGCAGGTATGATCGTACCTGTTTCATTTCGCGCTACAAATACATACACTCCTTCTCCTTTCTTCCCCCTCCCGTCATTTGTTTCCTTGTGCGTGCGCACTGCACCTCTCGTTCTCGTTCAAATATCAAGTAAAATGTCACGGCGCCGTGGCTCACATTTGCGAATAAATCTGCGGACCGTAATTAAAGTCGCGCGTAACGTTGAGCGGCACATCTGAAAAAAAGAAAAAGGGTGCAACACGAGAACTTCCCATGAGGTAACCCATCATTGTACTACTTTCGCCAAAGCACACTTAACTGCGGAGTTCTGATGGGATCCGGTGCATTTGTGCTGGTGTGACCGCACCTGTTTAATTTCGTGCTGAAAATACATACACTCCTTCTTCCCTCCCCCCCTCCCATCATTTGTTTCCTTGTGCGTTCATACTGCACCTCTCCTTCTCGTTCTAATATCGATTAAAATGCCCCTGATTCTTGACTCACATTTGCGTATAAACCAGCAGACCCT
The DNA here is from genome assembly GCF_054855325.1 of Carica papaya. Classification (NCBI taxonomy): domain Eukaryota; kingdom Viridiplantae; phylum Streptophyta; class Magnoliopsida; order Brassicales; family Caricaceae; genus Carica; species Carica papaya. The sequence continues at coordinate 18,154,946 of NC_142316.1, forward strand.
AGTTCCAGTCGCGCGTAACGTCGAATGACAAGTCTGAAAAAAAATTGGTGCGACACGAGGACTTCCCAGGAGGTCACCCATCCGAGTACTATTCTCGCCCAAGCACACTTAACTGTTGAGTTCTGATAAGATCTAGTGCATTAGTACTGGTATGATCGCACCCGTTTAATTTCGCACTGCAAATACATAAACTCCTTCTCCTTTCTTCCCCATCCCGTCATTTGTTTCCTTGTGCGTGCGCACTGCACCTCCCGTGCTCGTTCTAATATCAAGTAAAATACTACGGTGCCGTGACTCACATTTGCGAATAAACCTGAGGACCATAATTCAAGTCGCGCGTATCGTCGAAAGAATCATCTACAAAAAAATGGGTGAAACACGAGGACTTCCTAAGAAAATGGGTGAAATATAAGGACTTCGCAGGAGGTCACCCATCCTAGTGCTACTCTCGCCCAAGAACTCTTAACTTGCGGAGTTCTGATAGAACCCGTTGCATTGGTGCTGGTATGATAGCTCATGTTTCGTTCTGCGCTGCAAATACATACACTTTTTCTCCCTCCATCCCCCCTCCCTTCATTTGTTTCCTTGTGCGTGCACTCTGCATCTCTCTTTCTCATTCTAATATAAAGTAATATGCCCCGGCACCGTGACTCACCTTTGCAAATGAACCAGCGCTTTATAATTCCATTCGCGCGTAACTTTGAACAACCCATCCGAAAAAAAAATAGGTGCAACACGAGGGCTTCTCAAGTGCTGACCCATCCGAGTACTACTCTCGCCCAACCACACTTAACTGCGGAGTTCTGATGGGATCCGGAGCTTTAGTGCTGGTATGATCGCACCTGTTTAATTTCGTGCTGCAAATACATACACTCATTCTCATTTCTTCCCCCTCCCGTCATTTGTTTCCTTGTGCGTTCACACTGCACCTCTCGTTCTCGTTCTAATATCGATTAAAATGCCCCTGCTTCTTGACTCACATTTGCATATAAACCACCGGACCCTAGTTCCAGACGCGCGTAACGTCGAACGACCCGTTTGAAAAAAAATTGGTGCGACACGAGGACTTCCCAGGAGATCACCCATCCGAGTACTAATCTCGCCCAAGCAGACTTCACTGCGGAGTTCTGACGGGATCCGGTGCATTAGTGCTGGTATGATCGCACCTGTTTAATTTTGCGCTGTAAATACATAAACTCATTCTCCTTTCTTCCCCCTCCCGTCATTTGTTTCCTTGTGCGTGCGCACTGCACCTCCCATTCTCGTTCTAATATCAAGTAAAATGCTACAGCGCCGTGACTCACATTTGCGAATAAACCTGAGGACCATAATTCAAGTCGCGTGTAACGTCGAAAGAATTATCTCCAAAAAAATGGGTGCAACACGAGGACTTCACAAGAAAATGGGTGAAATATAAGGACTTCGCAAGAGGTAACCCATGCTAGTACTACTCTCGCCCAAGCACCCTTACCTACGGAGTTTTGATAGAATCCGTTGCATTAGTGCAGATACGATCGCACCTGTTTCATTTCGTGCTGAAAATACATACATTCCTTCTCCTTTCTTCCCCCTCCCGTCATTTATTTCCTTGTGCGTGCGCACTGCACCTCTCGTTCTCGTTCAAATATCTAGTAAAATGCCACGGCGCCGTGACTCACATTTGCGAATAAATCTGTGGACCATAATTAAAGTCGCGCATAACGTCGAACGGCACATCTGAAAAAAAGAAAAAGGGTGCAACACAAGAACTTCCCAGGAGGTAACCCATCATTGTACTACTTTCGCCAAAGCACACTTAACTGCGGCGTTCTGATGGGATCCGGTGCATTTGTTCTGGTGTGACCGCACCTGTTTAATTTCGTGCTTAAAATACATACACTCCTTCTTCCCTCTCCCCCTCCCATCATTTGTTTCCTTATGCGTTCACACTGCACCTCTCCTTGTCGTTCTAATATCGATTCAAATACCCCTTATTCTTGACTCACATTTGCGTATAAACCAGCGGACCATAGTTCAAGTCCCGCGTAACGTCGAACGACCCGTCTGAAAAAAAATTGGTGCAACACACGGACTTCCCAAGAGGTCACCCATCCGAGTACTACTCTCGCACAAGCACACTTAACTGCGAATTCTGATGGGATCCAGTGCATTAGTGCTGGTATGATCGAACCCGTTTAATTTTACGCTGCAAATACATAAATTCCGTCTCCTTTCTTCCCCCTCCCGTCATTTGTTTCCTTGTGCGTGCGTACTGCACCTCCCGTGCTCGTTCTAATAACAAGTAAAATACTACGGTGCCGTGACTCACATTTGCGAATAGACCTGAGGACCATAATTCAAGTCGCGCGTAACGTCGAAAAAATCATCTGCAAAAAAATGGGTGCAACACGAGAACTTCACAAGAAAATGGGTGAAATATAAGGACTTCGCAGGAGGTAACCCATGCTAGTACTACTCTCGCCCAAGCACCCTTACCTACGGAGTTCTGATAGAATCCGTTACATTAGTGATGTTATGATCGCACCTGTTTCATTTCGTGCTGAAAATACATACACTCCTTCTCCTTCCCTCCCCCTCCCATCAATTGTTTCCTTGTGCGTTCACACTGCACCTCTCCTTCTCGTTCTAATATCGATTAAAATGCCCCTGCTTCTTGATTCACATTTGCGTATAAACCAGCGGACCCTAGTTCAAGTCGCGCGTAACGTCGAACGACCCATCTGAAAATAAATTTGTGCGACACAAGGACTTCCCAGGAGGTCACCCACCCGAGTACTACTCTCGCCCAAGCACACTTAACTGCGGAATTCTGATGGGATCCGGTGCATTAGTGCTGGTATGATCGCACCATTTTAATTCCGCGCTGCAAATACATAAACTCTTTCTCCTTTCTTCCCCCTCCCGTCATTTGTTTTCTTGTGCGTGCGCACTGCACCTCCCGTGCTCGTTCTAATATTAAGTAAAATGCTATGGTGCCGTGACTCACATTTGCGAATAAACCTGAGGACCATAGTTCCAGTCGCGCGTATTGTCGAAAGAATCATCTGCAAAAAAATGGGTGCAACAAGAGGACTTCCTAAGAAAATTTGTGAAATATAAGGACTTCGAAGGAGGTCACCCATCCTAGAGCTACTCTCGCCCAAGCACCCTTAACATGCAGAGTTCTGATAGAATCCGTTGCATTGGTGCTGCTATGATTGCTCATGTTTCATTATGCGCTGCAAATACATACACTTTTTCTCCCTCCATCCCCCCTCCCGTCATTTGTTTCCTTTTGCGTGCACTCTGCATCTCTCCTTCTCGTTCTAATATCGATTAAAATGCCCCTGCTTCTTGACTCACATTTGCGTATAAACCAGTGGACCCTAGTTCCAGTCGTGCGTAATGTGGAACGAGCCGTCTGAAAAAAAAATTAGTGCGACACGAGGACTTCCGAGGAGGTCACCCATCCCAGTACTACTCTCGCCCAAGCACACTTAACTCCAGAGTTCTGACGTGATCCGATGCATTAGTGCTGGTATAATCGCACCTGTTTAATTTTGCGCTGCAAATACATAAACTCCTTCTCCTTTCTTCCCCCTGCCGTCATTTGTTTCCTTGTGCGTGCGCACTGCACCTACCGTGCTCGTTCTAATATCAAGTAAAATGCTATAGTGCCATGACTCACAATTGCGAATAAACCTGATGACCACAGTTCCAGTCGCGCGTATCGTCGAAAGAATCATCTGCAAAAAAATGGATGCAACACGAGGACTTCCTAAGAAAATGGGTGAAATATAAGGACTTCGCAGGAGGTCACCCATCCTAGTGCTACTCTCGCCCAAGCACCCTTAACTTGCGGAGTTCTGATAGAATCCGTTGCATTGGTGCTGGTATGATTGCTCATGTTTCGTTCTGCGCTGCAAATACATACACTTTTTCTCCCTCCATCCCCCCTCCCGTCATTTGTTTCCTTTTGCGTGCACTCTGCATCTCTCCTTCTCGTTCTAATATCGATTAAAATGCCCCTGCTTCTTGACTCACATTTGCGTATAAACTAGCGGACCCTAGCTCCAGACGCGCGTAACGTCGAACGACCCGTCTGAAAAAAAATTGGTGCGACAGGAGGACTTCCCAAGAGGTCACCCATCCGAGTACTACTCTCGCCCAAGCACACTTAACTGCGGAGTTCTGATGGGATCCGGTGCATTAGTGCTGGTATGATCCCTCATGTTTCATTCTGCACTACAGATACATACACTTTTTCTCCTTCCATCCCCCCTCCCGTGTTGCACCAATATATGTATTTGCAGCGCAAAATTAAATGGGTGTGATCATACCAGCATTAATGCACCGGATCCCATCAGAACTCCGCAGTTAAGTGTGCTTGGGAGAGAGTAGTACTCGGATGGGTGACCTCCTGGGAAGTCCTCGTGTCGCACCAATTTATTTTCAGACGGGTCGTTCGACGTTACGCGCGACTGGAACTAGGGTCCGCTGGTTTATACGCAAATGTGAGTCAAGAAGCAGGGGCATTTTAATCGATATTAGAACGAGAAGGAGAGGTGCAGTGTGAACGCACAAGGAAACAATTGATAGGAGGGGGAGGGAAGGAGAAGGAGTGTATGTATTTTCAGCACGAAATGAAACAGGTGCGATCATACCAGTACTAATGCAACGGATTCTATCAGAACTCCGTAGGTAAGGGTGCTTGGGCGAGAGTAGTACTCGCATGGGTTACCTCCTGCGAAGTCCCTTATATTTCACCCATTTTCTTGTGAAGTCCTCGTTTTGCACCCATTTTTTTGCAGATGATTCTTTCGACGTTACTCGCGACTTGAATTATGGTCCTCAGGTTTATTCACAAATGTGAGTCACGGCGCCGTAGCATTTTACTTGATATTAAAAACGAGCACAGGAGGTGCAGTGGGCACGCACAATTAAACAAATGAAGGGAGGGGGAAGAAAGGAGAAGGAGTTTATGTATTTACAGCGCAAAATTAAATGGGTGCGATAATACCAGCACTAATGCACCGGATCCCATCAGAACTCCGCAGTTAAGTGTGCTTGGGCGAGAGTAGTACTCGGATGGGTGACCTCCTGGGAAGTCCTCATGTCGCACCAATTTTTTTTCAGACGGGTCGTTCAACGTTACGCGGGACTGGAACTAGGGTCCGCTGGTTTATACGCAAATGTGAGCCAAGAAGCAGGGGCATTTTAATCGATATTAGAACGAGAAGGAGAGGTGCAGTATGAAACATGAGCAATCATACCAGCACCAATGCAACGGATTCTATCAGAACTCAGCAAGTTAAGGGTGCTTGGGCGAGAGTAGCACTAGGATGGGTGACCTCCTGCGAAGTCCTTATATTTCACCCATTTTGTTAGGAAGTCCTCGTGTTGCACCCATTTTTTTGCAGATGATTCTTTCGACGATACGCGCGACTTGAATTATGGTCCTCAGGTTTATTCGCAAATGCGAGTCACGGCACCGTAGCATTTTACTTGATATTAGAACGAGCACGAGAGGTGCAGTGCGCACGCACAAGGAAACAAATGACGGGAGGGGGAAGAAAGAAGAAGGAGTTTATATATTTGCAGTGCGTAATTAAATGGATGCGATCATACCAGCATTAATGCACCAGATCCCATCAGAACTCCGCAGTTAAGTGTGCTTGGGCGAGATTAGTACTCGGATGGGTGACCTCCTGGGAAGTCCTCGTGTCGCAAAAATTTTTTTTCAGACGGGTCGTTCGACGTTACGCGCGACTGGAACTAGGGTCCGCTTGTTTATACGCAAATGTGAGTCAAAAAGCAGGGCATTTTAATCGATATTAGAACGAGAATGAGAGGTGCAGTGTGAACGCACAAGGAAACCATTGATGGGTGGGGGAGGGAAGGAGAATGAGTGTATGTATTTTTAGCACGAAATGAAACAGGTGCAATCATACCAGCACTAATGCAACGGATTCTATCAGAACTCCGTAGGTAAGGGTGCTTGGGCGAGAGTAGTACTAGCATGGGTTACCTCCTGCGAAATCCTTATATTTCACCCATTTTCTTGTGAAATCCTCGTGTCGCACCAATTTTTTTTCAGACGGGTCGTTCGACGTTTCGCGTCTCTGGAACTAGGGTCCGCTGGTTTATACGCAAATGTGAGTCAAGAAGCAGGGGCATTTTAATCGATATTAAAACGAGAATAAGAGGTGAAGTGTGAACGCACAAGGAAACAAATGACGGGAGGGGGAAGAAAGGAGAAGGAGTGTATGTATTTGAAGCGTAAAATTAAACAGGTGCGATCATACCAGCAATAAAGCTCCGGATCCCATCAGAACTCCGCAGTTAAGTGTGCTTGGGCGAGAGTAGTACTCGGATGGGTGACCACCTGGGAAGCCCTCGTGTTGCATCAATATATTTTCGGATGGGTTGTTCGACGTTACGCGCGAATGGAATTATAAACCGCTGGTTCATTTGCAAAGGTGAGTCACGGTGCCGGGGCATATTACTTGATATTAGAACGAGAAACAGAGATGCAGAGTGCACGCACAAGGAAACAAATGACGGGAGGGGGCATGGAAGGAGACAGAGTGTATGTATTTGCAGTGCAGAATGATACATGAGGGATCATACCAGCACTAATGCAACGATTCTATCAGAACTCCGCAGTTAAGGGTGCTTGGGCGAGAAAAGTACTCGGATGGGTGACCTCCTGCGAAGTCCTTATATTTCACCCATTTTCTTGGGAGGTCCTCGTGTTGCACCCATCTTTTTGCAGATGATTCTTTCGACGTTACGCGCGAATTGATTTATGGTCCGCATGTTTATTCGCAAATGTGAGTCACGGCACCGTGGCATTTTACTTGATATTAGAACGAGAACGGGAGGTGCAGTGCGCACGCAAAAGGAAACAAATGACGGGAGGATGAAGAAAAGAGAAGGAGTGTATGTATTTGAAGCGCAAAATTAAACAAGTGGCATCATACCAGCACTAATGCACTCGATCCCATCAGAACTCTGCAGTTTAGTGTGCTTGGGCGAGAGTAGTACTCGGATGCGTGACCTCTTGGGAAGTCCTCGTATCGCAACAATTTTTTTTCGGATATGTCGTTCGACGTTACGCGCTACTGGAACTATGGTCCGCTGGTTTATACGCAAATGTGAGTCAAGAATCAAGGGCATTTTAATCGATATTAGAACGAGAAGGAGATGTGCAGTGTGAATGCACAAGGAAACAAATGATGGGAGGGGAGAGGGAAGAAGGAGTGTATGTATTTTCAGCACGAAATTAAACAGGTGCGGTCACACCAGCACAAATGCACCGGATGCCATCAGAACTCCGCAGTTAAGTGTGGTTTGGCGAAAGTAGTACAATGATGGGTTACCTCATGGGAAGTTCTCGTGTTGCAACCATTTTCTTTTTTTCAGATGTGTCGTTCTACGTTACGCGCGACTTTAATTATGGTCCGCAGATTGATTCGCAAATGTGAGTCACGGCGCCGTGGCATTTTACTTGATATTTGAACGAGAACGAGAGGTGCAGTGCGCACGCACAAGGAAACAAATGACGGGAGGGGGAAGAAAGGAGAAGGAGTTTATGTATTTGCAGCGCGAAATTAAACAGGTGCGATCATACCATCACTAATGCACCGGATCCCATCAGAACTCCGCAGTTAAGTGTGCTTGGGCGAGAGTAGTACTCGGATTAGAGACCTCTTGGGAAGTCCTCGTGTCGCACTAATTATTTTTTCAGACGGGTCGTTCGACGTTACGCGCGACTGGAACTAGGGTCCACTGGTTTATACGCAAATGTGAGTCAAGAAGAAGGGGCATTTTAATCGATATTAGAACGAGAAAGAGAGATGCAGAGTGCACGCACAAAGAAACAAATTACGGGAGGGGGAAGAAAAGAGAAGGAGTATATGTATTTGCAGCGCGAAACTAAACTGGTGCGATCATACCAGCACTAAAGCCCCGGATCCCTTCAGAACTCCGCAGTTAAGTGTGCTTGGCGAGATTAGTACTCGGATGGTTGACCTCCTGGGAAGTCCTCGTGTCGCACCAATTTTTTTTCAGACGGGTCGTTCGATGTTACGCACGTCTGGAACTAGGGTCCGCTGGTTTATACGCAAATCTGAGTCAAGAAGCAGGGGCATTTTAATCGATATTAGAACGAGAATGAGAGGTGAAGTGTGAACGCACAAGGAAACAAATGATGGGAGGGGGAAAAAATGAGAATGAGTGTATGTATTTGCAGCATGAAATTAAACAGGTCTGATCATACCAGCACTAAAGCTCCAGATCCCATTAGAACTCCGTAGTTAAGTGTGCTTGGGCGAGAGTAGTACTCGAATGGGTGACCACTTGGGAAGCCCTCGTGTTGCACCAATTTTTTTTCGGATGGGTTGTTCGACGTTACGCGTGAATGGAATTATAAATCGCTGGTTCAATTGCAAAGGTGAGTCACGGTGCCGGGTCATATTACTTGATATTAGAACGAGAAAGAGATATGCAGAGTGCACGCACAAGGAAACAAATGACGGGAGGGGGGACGGAAGGAGAAAGAGTGTATGTATTTGCAGTGCAGAATGAAACATGAGGGATCATACTAACACTAATACAACGGATTCTATCAGAACTCCGTAGGTAAGGGTGCTTGGGCGATAGTAGTGCTAGCATGGGTTACCTCCTGCGAAGTCCTTATATTTCACCCATTTTCTTGTGAAGCCCTCGTGTTGCACCCATTTTTTTGCAGATAATTCTTTCGACGTTACATGCGACTTGAATTATGGTCCTAAGGTTTATTCGCAAATGTGAGTCACGGCGCCGTGGCATTTTACTTGATATTAGAACGAGAACAGGAGGTGCAGTGCGCACGCACAAGGAAACAAATGACGGGAGGGGGAAGAAAGGGGAATGAGTTTATGTATTTGAAGCGCAAAATTAAACGGGTGCGATCATACCAGCACAAATGCACCGGATCCCATCAGAACTCCGCAGTTAAGTGTTCTTTGGCGAAAGTAGTACAATGATGGGTTACCTCGTGGGAAGTTCTCGTGTTGCACCCATTTTCTTTTTTTCAGATGTGTCGTACGACGTTACGCGCTACTTTTATTATGGTCCGGAGATTTATTCGCAAATGTGAGTCACGGTGTCGTGGCATTTTACTTGATATTTGAACGAGAACGAGAGGTGCAGTGTGCACGCACAAGGAAACAAATGACGGGAGGGGCAAGAAAGGAGAAGGAGTTTATGTATTTGCAGCGCAAAATTAAACAGGTGCGATCATACCAGCACTAATGCACCGGATCCCATCAGAACTCCGTAGTCAAGTGTGCATGGGCGAGAGTAGTACTCGGATGGGTGACCTCTTGGGAAGTCCTCGTGTCGCACTAATTTTTTTTTCAGACGGGTCGTTCGACTTTACGCGCGACTGGAACTAGGGTCCATTGGTTTATACGCAAATGTGAGTCAAGAAGCAGGGGCATTTTAATCGATATTAGAACGAGAAGGAGAGATGCAGAGTGCACGCAGAAGGAAACAAATGACGGGAGGGGGGATGGAGGGAGAAAACGTGTATGTATTTGCAGCGCAGAATGAAACATGAGCAATCATACCAGCACCAATGCAATGGATTCTATCAGAACTCCGCAAGTTAAGGGTGCTTGGGCGAGAGTAGCACTAGGATGGGTGACCTCATGCGAAGTCCTTATATTTCACCCATTTTCTTAGGAAGTCCTCGTGTTCCACCCATTTTTTTGCAGATGATTCTTTCGACGATACGCGCGACTTGAATTATGGTCCTCATGTTTATTCGCAAATGTGAGTCACGGCACCCTAGCATTTTACTTTATATTTGAAGGAGCACGGGATGTGCAGTGCGCACGCACAAGGAAACAAATGACGGGAGGGGGAAGAAAGGAGAAGGAGTTTATGTATTTGCAGTGCGGAATTAAACGGGTGCGATCATACCAGCACTAATGCACCGGATCCCATCAGAACTCCGCAGTTAAGTGTGCTTTGACGAGAGTAGTACTCGGATTGGTGATCTCCTGGGAAGTCCTCGTGTCGCACCAATTTTTTTTCCGACAGGTCGTTCGACGTTACGCGCGACTGGAACTAGGGTCCGCTGGTTTATACGCAAATGTGAGTCAAGAAGCAGGGGCATTTTAATCGATATTAGAACGAGAAGGAGAGGTGCAGTGTGAACGCACAAGGAACAATTGATGGGAGGGGGAAGGAAGGAGAATGAGTGTATGTATTTTCAGCAAGAAATGAAACAGGTGCGATCTTACCAGCACTAATGCAACGGATTCTATCAGAACTCCGTAGGTAAGGGTGCTTGGGCGAGAGTAGTACTAGCATGGGTTACCTCCTGCGAAGTCCTTATATTTCACCCATTTTCTTGGGAGGTCCTCGTGGTGCACCCATCTTTTTGCAGATGATTCTTTCGACGTTACGCGCGACTTGATTTATGGTCCGCAGGTTTATTCGCAAATGTGAGTCACGGCACCGTGGCATTTTACTTGATATTAGAACGAGTACAAGAGGTGCAGTGCGCACCCACAAGGAAACAAATGACGGGAGGAGGAAGAAAAGAGAAGGAGTGTATATATTTGAAGCGCAAAATTATACAAGTGGCATCATGCCAGCACTAATGCACTGGATCCCATCAGAACTCTGCAGTTAAGTGTGCTTGGGAGAGTAGTGCTCGGATGGGTGACCTCTTAGGAAGTCCTCGTATCGCAACAATTTTTTTTCAGATGGGTCGTTCGACGTTACGTGCGATTGGAACTATGGTCCGCTGGTTTATACGCAAATGTGAGTCAAGAAAAAGGGGCATTTTAATCGATATTAGAACGAGAAAAAGAGGTGCAGTGTGAACGCACAAGGAAACAAATGATGGGAGGGGGGAGGGAAGAAGGAGTGTATGTATTTTCAGCACGAAATTAAACAGGTGCAGTCACACCAGCACAAATGCACCGGATCCCTTCAGAACTCCACAGTTAAGTGTGCTTTGGCAAAAGTAGTACAATGATGGGTTACCTCCTGGAAAGTTCTCGTGTTGCACCAATTTTTTTTTTTTTCAGATGTGCCGTTCGACGTTACGTGCGACTTTAAATATGGTCCGCAGATTTATTCGCAAATGTTAGTCACGGCGCCGTGGCATTTTACTTGATATTTGAACGAGAACGGGAGGTGCAGTGCGCACGCACAAGGAAACAAATGACGGGAGGAGGAAGAAAAGGGAAGAAGTGTATGTATTTGAAGCGCAAAATTAAACAAGTGGCATCATACCAGCACTAATGCATTGGATCCCGTCAGAATTCTGCAGTTAAGTGTGCTTGGGCGAGAGTAGTGCCTGGATGGGTGACCTCTTGGGAAGTCCTCGTATCGCAACAATTTTTTTTCAGATGGGTCGTTCGACATTACGCGCGACTGGAACTATGATCCGCTGGTTTATACGCAAATGTGAGTCAAGAATTTGGGGCATTTTAATCGATATTAGAACGAGAAGGAGAGGTGCAGTGTGAACGCACAAGGAAACAAATGATGGGAGGGGGGATGGAAGAAGGAGTGTATGTATTTTCAGAACAAAATTAAACAGGTGTGGTCAAACCAGCACAAATGCACCGGATCCCATCAGAACTCCGCAGTTAAGTGTGCTTTGGCGAAAGTAGAACAATGATGGGTTACCTCATGGGAAGTTCTCGTGTTGCACCCATTTTTTTTTTCAGATGTGCCGTTCGACGTTACGCGCGACTTTAATTATGGTCCGCAGATTTATTCGCAAATGTGAGTCATGGCGCCGTGGCATTTTACTTGATATTTGAACGAGAACTAGAGGTGCAGTGCGCATGCACAAGGAAACAAATGACGGGAGGGGGAAGAAAGGGGAATGAGTTTATGTATTTGCAGCGCGAAATTAAACAGGTGCGATCATACTAGCACTAATGCACCTGATCCCATCAGAACTCCGCAGTGAAGTGTGCTTGGGCGAGATTAGTACTCGGATGGGTGACCTCCTAGGAAGTCCTCGTGTCGCACCAATTTTTTTTCAGACGGGTCGTTTGATGTTACGCGCGTTTGGAACTAGGGTCCGCTGGTTTATACGCAAATGTGAGTCAAGAAGCAGGGGCATTTCAATCGATATTAGAACGAGAATGAGAGGTGAAGTGTGAACGCACAAGGAAACAAATGACGGGAGGGGGAAGAAAGGAGAAGGAGTGTATGTATTTGCAGCGCGAAATTAAACAGGTTCGATCATACCAGCACTAATGCAACGGATTCTATCAGAACTCTGCAGCTAAGTGTGCTTGGGCGAGAGTAGCACTCGGATGGGTGACCACTTGGGAAGCCCTCGTGTTGCACCAATTTTTTTTCGGATGGGTTGTTCGACGTTACGCGCGAATAGAATTATAAACCGCTGGATCATTTGCAAAGGTGAGTCACGGTTCCGGGGCATATTACTTGATATTAGAACGAGAAAAAGAGATGCAGAGTGCACGCACAAGGAAACAAATGACGGGAGGGGGGATGGGAGGAGAAAGAGTGTATGTATTTGCAGTGCAGAATGAAACATGAGGGATCATACCAGCACTAATGCAACGGATTCTATCAGAACTCCGCAGTTAAGGGTGCTTGGGCGAGAAATGTACTCGGATGGGTGACCTCCTTCGAAGTCCTTATATTTCACCCATTTTCTTGGGAGGTCCTCGTGTTGCACCCATCTTTTTGCATATGATTCTTTCGACGTTACACGCGACTTGATTTATGGTCCGTAGGTTTATTCGCAAATGTGAGTCACGGCGCCGTTGCATTTTACTTGATATTAGAACGAGTACAGGAGGTGCAGTGCGCACGCACAAGGAAACAAATGACGGGATGAGGAAGAAAAGAGAAGGAGTGTATGTATTTGAAGCACAAAATTAAACAAGTGGCATCATACCAGCACTAATGCACTGGATCCCATCAGAAATCTGCAGTTAACTGTGCTTGGTCGAGAGTAGTACTCGGATGGGTGACCTCTTTGGAAGTCCTCGTATCGCAACAATTTTTTTTCAGATGGGTCGTTCGACGTTACGCGCGACTGGAACTATGGTCCGCTGGTTTATACGCAAATGTGAGTCAAGAATCAGGGGCATTTTAATCGATATTAGAACGAGAAGGAGAGGTGCAGTGTGAACCCACAAGGAAACAAATGATGGGAGGGGGGGAGGGAAGAAGGAGTGTATGTATTTTCAGCACGAAATTACACATGTGCGGTCACACCAGCACAAATGCACCGGATCCCATCAGAACTCCGCAGTTATGTGTGCTTTGGGGAAAGTAGTACAATGATGGGTTAACTCCTGGGAAGTTCTCGTGTTGCTCCCATTTTCTTTTTTTCAGATGTGTCGTTCGACGTTGCGCGCGACTTTAATTATGGTCCGCAGATTTATTCGCAAATGTGAGTCACGGCACCGTGGCATTTTACTTGATATTTGAACGAGAAAGAGAGGTACAGTGCGCACGCACAAGGAAACAAATGACGGGAGGGGGAAGAAAGGGGAAGGAATTTATGTATTTGCAGCGCAAAATTAAACAGGTGCGATCATACCAGCACTAATGCATCGGATCACATCAGAACTCCGCAGTTAAGTGTGCTTGGGCGAGAGTAGTACTCGAATGGGTGACCTCTTGGGAAGTCGTTGTGTCGCACTAATTTTTTTTTTAGACGGGTCGTTTGACGTTACGCGTGACTGGAACGAGGGTCCACTGATTTATACGCAAATGTGCATCAAGAAGCAGGGGCATTTTAATCGTTATTAGAACGAGAAGGAGAGATGCAGAGTGCACGCAGAAGGAAACAAATGACGGGAGGGGGGATGGAGGGAGAAAATGTGTATGTATTTGCAGTGCAGAATGAAACATGAGCAATCATACCAGCACCAATGCAACGGATTCTATCAGAACTCCACAAGTTAAGGGTGCTTGGGCGAGAGTAGCACTAGGATGGGTGACCTCATGCGAAGTCCTTATATTTCACCCATTTTCTCAGGAAGTCCTCGTGTTGCACCCATTTTTTTGTAAATGATTCTTTCGACGATACGCGCGACTTGAATTATGGTCCTCAAGTTTATTCGCAAATGTGAGTCACAGCACCGTAGCATTTTACTTGATATTAGAACGAGCACGGGAGGTGTCGTGCGCACGCACAAGGAAACAAATGACGGGAGGGAGAAGAAAGGAGAAGGAGTGTATGTATTTGCAGCGCGAAATGAAACAGGTGCGATCATACCAGCACTAATGCACTGGGAAGTCCTTGTGTCGCACCAATTTTTTTTCAGACGAGTCGTTCGACGTTACGCGCGACTGGAACTGGGGTCCGCTGGTTTATACGCAATTGTGAGTCAAGAAGCAGGGGTATTTTAATCGATATTAGAACGAGAAGGAGAGGTGCAGTGTGAACGCACAAGGAAACAATTGAGGGGAGGGGGAGGGAAGGAGAAGGAGTGTATGTATTTTCAGCACGAAATGAAACAGGTGCGATCATACAAGCACAAATGCATCGGATCCCATCAGAACTCCGCAGTTTAGTGTGCTTGGGCGAGAGTAGTACTCGGATGGGTGACCTCCTGGGAAGTCCTCATGTCGCACTAATTTTTTTTTTAGACGGGTCATTCGACGTTACGCGCGACTGGAACGAGGGTCCACTGGTTTATACGCAAATGTGAGTCAAGAAACAGGGGCATTTTAATTGATATTAGAACGAGAAAGAGAGATGCAGAGTGCACGCACAAGGAAATAAATGACGGGAGGGGGGATGGGAGGAGAAAGAGTGTATGTATTTGCAGTGCAGAATGAAACATGAGGGATCATACCAGCACTAATGCAACGGATTCTATCAGAACTCCGCAGTTAAGGGTGCTTGGACGAGAAAAGTACTCGGTTGGGTGACCTCCTGCGAAGTCCCTATATTTCACCCATTTTCTTAGGAGGTCCTCGTGTTGCACCCATCTTTTTGCAGATGATTCTTTCGACGTTACGCGCGACTTGATTTATGGTCCGCAGGTTTATTCGCAAATATGAGTCACGGCACCGTAGCATTTTACTTGATATTAGAACGAGCACGGAAGGTGCAGTGCGCATGCACAAGGAAACAAATGACAGGAGGGGGACGAAAGGAGAAGGAGTTTATGTATTTGCAGCGCAGAATTAAACGGGTGCGATCATACCAGCACAAATGCACCGGATCCCATCAGAACTCCGCAGTTAAGTGTGCTTTGGCGAAAGTAGTACAATGATGGGTTACCTCCTGGGAAGTTCTCGTGTTACACCCATTGTTTTTTTCAGATGTGCCGTTCGACGTTACGCGCTACTTTTATTATGGTCCGGAGATTTATTCGCAAATGTGAGTCACGGTGTCGTGGCATTTTACTTGATATTTGAACGAGAACGAGAGGTGCAGTGCGCACGCACAAGGAAACAAATGACGGGAGGGGGAAGAAAGGAGAAGGAGTTTATGTATTTGCAGCGCGAAATTAAACAGTTTCGATCATACCAGCACTAATGCACTGGATCCCATCAGAACTCCGCAGTTAAGTGTGCTTGGGCGAGAGTAGTACTCGGATAGGTGACCTCCGGGGAAGTCCTCTTGTTGAACTAATTTTTTTTTTCAGACGGGTCGTTCGACGTTACGCGCGACTGGAACTAGGGTCCACTGGTTTATACGCAAATGTGAGTCAAGAAGCAGGGGCATTTTAATCAATATTAGAACGAGAAAGAGAGATGCAGAGTGCACGCGCAAGGAAACAAATGACGGGAGGGGGGATGGAGGGAGAAAAAGTGTATGTATTTGCAGCGCAGAATGAAACATGAGCAATCATACCAGCACCAATGCAACGGATTCTATCAGAACTCCGCAAGTTAAGGGTGCTTGGGCGAGAGTAGCACTAGGATGGGTGACCTCCTGCGAAGTCCTTATATTTCACCCATTTTGTTAGGAAGTCCTCGTGTTGCACCCATTTTTTTGCAGATGATTCTTTCGACGATACGCGCGACTTGAATTATGGTCCTCAGGTTTATTCGTAAATGTGAGTCACGTCACCGTAGCAATTTACTTGATATTAGAACGAGCACGGAAGGTGCAGTGCGCACGCACAAGGAAACAAATGGCGGGAGGGGGAAGAAAGGGGAAGGAGTTTATGTATTTGCAGCGCGAAGTTGAACGGGTGCGATCATACCACCACTAATGCACCGGATCCCATCAGAACTCCAGAGTTAAGTGTGCTTGGGTGAGAGTAGTACTCGGATAGGTGACCTCCTGAGAAGTCCTCGTGTCGCAACAATTTTTTTTTCAGACGGGTCGTTCGACGTTACGCTCGACTGGAACTAGGGTCCGCTGGTTTATACGCAAATGTGAGTCAAGAAGCAGGGGCATTTTAATCGATATTAGAACGAGAATGAGAGGTGCAGTGTGAATGCACAAGGAAACAATTGACGGGAGGGGGAAGAAAAGAGAAGGAGTGTATTTATTTGCAGCGCGAAATTAAACAGGTGCGATCATACCAGCATTAAAGCCCCGGATCCCATCAGAACTCCGCAGTTAAGTGTTCTTGGGCGAGAGTCGTACTCAGATGGGTGACCACTTGGGAAGCCCTCGTGTTGCACCTATTTTTTTTCGGATGGGTTGTTCGACGTTACGCGCGAATGGAATTATAAACCGCTGGTTCATTTGCAAAGGTGAGTCACGGTGCCAGGGCATATTACTTGATATTAGAACGAGTACGGGAGGTGCAGTGCGCACGAAGAAGGAAACAAATGACGCGGAGAGGAAGAAAAGAGAAGGAGTGTATGTATTTGAAGCGCAAAATTAAACAAGTGGCATCATACCAGCACTAATGTACTGGATCCCATCAGAACTCTGCAGTTAAGTGTGCTTGGGCGAGAGTAGTACTCGGATGGATGACCTCTTGGGAAGTCCTCGTATCGCAACAATTTTTTTTCAGATGGGTCATTCGACGTTACGCGCGACTGGAACGAGGGTCCACTGGTTTATACGCAAATGTGAGTCAAGAAGCAGGGGCATTTTAATCGTTATTAGAACGAGAAGGAGAGATGCAGAATGCACGCAGAAGGAAACAAATGACGGGAGGTGGGATGGAGGGAGAAAATGTGTATGTATTTGCAGCGCAGAATGAAACATGAGCAATCATACCAGCACCAATGCAACGGATTCTATCAGAACTCCACAAGTTAAGGGTGCTTGGGCGAGAGTAGCACTAGGATGGGTGACCTCATGCGAAGTCCTTATATTTCACCCATTTTCTCAGGAAGTCCTCGTGTTGCACCCATTTTTTTGCAGATGATTCTTTCGACGATACGCGTGACTTGAATTATGGTCCTCAGGTTTATTCGCAAATGTGAGTCACGGCACCGTAGCATTTTACTTGATATTAGAACGAGCACGGGAGGTGCAGTGCGCACGCACAAGGAAGCAAATAACAGGAGGGGGAAGAAAGGGGAAGGAGTTTATGTATTTGCAGCGCGAAATTAAACGGGTGCGATCATACCACCACTAATGCACCGGATGCCATCAGAACTCCGCAGTTAAGTGTGCTTGGGCGAGAGTAGTACTCGGATGGGTGACCTCCTGGGAAGTCCTCGTGTCGCAACAATTTTTTTTCAAACGGGTCGTTCGACGTTACGCGCGACTGGAACTAGGGTCCGCTGGTTTATACGCAAATGTGAGTCAAGAAGCAGGGGCATTTTAATCGATATTAGAACGAGAATGAGAGGTGCATTGTGAATGCACAAGGAAACAATTGACGGGAGGGGGAAGAAAGGAGAAGGAGTGTATGTATTTGCAGCGCGAAATTAAACAGGTGCGATCATACCAGCACTAATGCAACGGATTCTATCAGAACTCCGCAGTTAAGGGTGCTTGGGCGAGAAAAGTACTCGTATGGGTGACCTCCTGCGAAGTCCTTATATTTCACCCATTTTCTTAGGAAGTACTCGTGTTGCACCCATTCTTTTGCAGATGATTCTTTCGACGATACGCGCAACTTGAATTATGGTCCTCAGGTTTATTCGCAAATGTGAGTCACGGCACCGTAGTATTTTACTTGATATTAGAACGAGCACGGGAGGTGCAGTGCGCACGCACAAGGAAACAAATGACGGGAGGGGAAAGAAAGGAGACGGAGTTTATGTATTTGCAGCGCGGTATTAAACGGGTGCGATCATACCAGCACTAATGAACTGGATCCCATCAGAACTCTGCAGTTAAGTGTGCTTGGGCGTGAGTAGTACTCGGATGCGTGACCTCTTGGGAAGTCCTCGTGTCGCACTAATTTTTTTTTCAGACGAGTCGTTCGACGTTACGCGTGACTGGAACTATGGTCCGCTGGTTTATACGCAAATGTGAGTCCAGAATTAGGGGCATTTTAATCGATATTAGAACGAGAAGGAGAGGTGCAGTGTGAACGCACAAGGAAACATATGATGGGAGGGGGGGAGGGAAGAAGGAATGTATGTATTTTCAGCACGAAATTAAACAGGTGCGGTCACACCAGCACAAATGCACCGGATCCCATCAAAACTCCGCAGTTAAGTGTGCTTTGGCGAAAGTAGTACAATGATGGGTTACCTCCTGGGAAGTTCTCGTGTTGCACCCATTTTCTTTTTTTCAGATGTGCCGTTCGACGTTACGCGCGACTTTAATTATGGTCCGCAGATTTATTCGCAAATGTGAGTCACGGTGCCGTGGCATTTTACTTGATATTTGAACGACAACGAGAGGTGCAGTGCGCACGCACAAGGAAACAAATGACGGGAGGGGGAAGAAAGGAGAAGGAGTTTATTTATTTGCAGCGCAAAATTAAACAGGTGCGATCATACCAGCACTAATGCACCGGATCCCATCAGAACTCCGCAGTTAAGTGTTCTTGGGCGAGAGTAGTACTCGGATGGGTGACCTCCTGGGAAGTCCTCGTGTCTCACCAATTTTTTTTCAGACGGGTCGTTCGACGTTACGCGCGTCTTGAACTAGGGTCCGCTGGTTTATACGCAAATGTGAGTCAAGAAGCAGGGGCATTTTAATCGATATTAGAACGAGAATGAGATGTGAAGTTTGAACGCACAAGGAAACAAATGACAAGAGGGGGAAGAAATGAGAAGGAGTGTATGTATTTGCAGCGCGAAAGTAAACAGGTGCGATCATACCAGCACTAATGCTCGTTCTAATATCAAGTAATATGCCCCGGCACCGTGACACACCTTTGCAAATGAACCAACGATTTATAATTCCATTCGCGCGTAACGACGAACAACCCATCCGAAAAAAAATAGGTGCAACACGAGGGAAGTCCTCGTGTCTCACCAATTTTTTTTCAGACGGGTCGTTCGACGTTACGCGCGTCTTGAACTAGGGTTCGCTGGTTTATACGCAAATGTGAGTCAAGAAGCAGGGGCATTTTAATCGATATTAGAACGAGAATGAGAGGTGAAGTTTGAACGCACAAGGAAACAAATGACAGGAGGGGGAAGAAAGGAGAAGGAGTGTATGTATTTGCAGCGCGAAAGTAAACAGGTGCGATCATACCAACACTAATGCACCGGATCCCATCAGAACTCCGCAGTTAAGTGTGCTTGGGCGAGAGTAGTACTCGGATGGGTGACCTCCTGGGAAGTCCTCGTGTCGCACAAATTTCTTTTCAGACGGGTTGTTCGACGTTACGCGGGTCTGGAACTAGGGTCCGCTGGTTTATACGCAAATGTGAGTCAAGAAGCTGGGGCATTTTAATCGATATTAGAACGAGAATGAGAGGTGAAGTGTGAACCCATAAGGAAACAAATGACGGGAGGGGGAAGAAAAGAGAAGGAGTGTTTGTATTTGGAGCGCGAAATTAAACAGGTGCAATCATACCAGCACTAAAGCTCCGGATCCCATCAGAACTTCGCAGTAAAGTGTTATTGGGCGAGAGTAGTACTCGGATGGGTGACCACTTGGGAAGCCCTCGTGTTGCACCTATTTTTTTTCGGATGGGTTGTTCGTCGTTACGCGCGAATGGAATTATAAACCGTTGGTTCATTTGCAAAGGTGTGTCACGGTGCCGGGGCATATTACTTGATATTAGAACGAGAAAGAGAGATGCAGAGTGCACGCACAAGGAAACAAATGACGGGAGGGGGGATGGAAGAAGAAAGAGTGTATGTATTTGCAGTGTAGAATGAAACATGAGGGATCATACCAGCACTAATACAACGGATTCTATCAGAACTCAGCAGTTAAGGGTGCTTGGGCGAGAAAAGTACTCGAATGGGTGACCTCTTGCAAAGTCTTTATATTTCACCCATTTTCTTGGGAGGTCCTCGTGTTACACCCATCTTTTTCCAGATGATTCTTTCGACGTTACGCGCGACTTGATTTATGGTCAGCAGATTTATTCGCAAATGTGAATCACGGCGCCATGGCATTTTACTTGATATTAAAAAGAGTACGGGAGGTGCAGTGCGCACGCACAAGGAAACAAATGACGGGAGGTGGAATAAAAGAGAGGGAGTGTATGTATTGGAAGCGCAAAATTAAATAAGTGGCATCATACCAGCACTTATGCACTGGATCCCATCAGAACTCTACAGTTAAGCGTGCTTGGGCGAGAGTAGTACTCGGATGGGTGACCTCTTGGGAAGTCCTCATATTGCAACAATTTTTTTTCAGATAGGTCGTTCGACGTTACGCGCGACTGGAACTATGGTCCGCTGGTTTATACGCAATTGTGAGTCAAGAAGCAGGGGCATTTTAATCGATATTAGAACGAGAAGGAGAGGTGCAGTGTGAACGCACAAGGAAACAATTGATGGGAGGGGGAGGGAAGGAGAAGGAGTGTATGTATTTTCAGCACGAAATGAAACAGGTGCGATCATACCAGCACTAATGCAACGGATTCTATCAGAACTCCGTAGGTAAGGGTGCTTGGGCGAGAGTAGTACTAGCATGGGTTACCTCCTGGGAAGTTCTCGTGTTGCACCCATTTTCTTTTTTTCAGATGTGCCGTTCGATGTTACGCGCGACTTTAATTATGGTCCACAGATTTATTCGCAAATGTGAGTCACGGCGCCGTGGCATTTTACTTGATATTTGAACGAGAACGAGAGGTGCAGTGCGCACGCACAAGGAAACAAATGACGGGAGGGGGAAGAAAGGAGAAGGAGTTTATGTATTTGCAGCGCGAAATTAAACAGGTTCGATCATACCAGCACTAATGCACCGGATCCCATCAGAACTCCGCAGTTAAGTGTGCTTGGGCGAGAGTAGTACTCGGATGGGTGACCTCCTTGGAAGTCCTCGTGTCGCACTAATTTTTTTTTCAGACGGGTCGTTCGACGTTACGCTCGACTGGAATTAGGGTCCACTGGTTTATACGCAAATGTGAGTCAAGAAGCAGGGGCATTTTTATTGATATTAGAACGAGAAAGAGAGATGCAGAGTGCACGCACAAGGAAACAAATGACGGGAGGGGGATGGAGGGAGAAAAAGTGTATGTATTTGCAGCGCAGAATGAAACATGAGCAATCATACCAGCACCAATGCAACGGATTCTATCAGAACTCCGCAAGTTAAGGGTGCTTGGGCGAGAGAAGCACTAGGATGGGTGACCTCCTGCGAAGTCCTTATATTTCACCCATTTTCTTAGGAAGTTCTCGTGTTGCACCCATTTTTTTACAGATGATTCTTTCGACGATACGCACGATTTGAATTATGGTCCTCAGGTTTATTCGCAAATGTGAGTCACGGCACCGTAGCATTTTACTTGATATTAGAACGAGCACGGGAGGTGCAGTGCGCACGCACAAGGAAGCAAATAACAGGAGGGGGAAGAAAGGGGAAGGAGTTTATGTATTTGCAGCGCGAAATTAAACGGGTGCGATCATACCACCACTAATGCACCGGATACCATCAGAACTCCGCAGTTAAGTGTGCTTGGGCGAGAGTAGTACTCGGATGGGTGACCTCCTGGGAAGTCCTCGTGTCGCAACAATTTTTTTTCAGACGGGTCGTTCGACGTTACGCGCGACTGGAACAAGGGTCCGCTGGTTTATACGCAAATGTGAGTCAAGAAGCAGGGGCATTTTAATCGATATTAGAACGAGAATGAGAGGTGCATTGTGAATGCACAAGGAAACAATTGACGGGAGGGGTAAGAAAGGAGAAGGAGTGTATGTATTTGCAGCGCGAAATTAAACAGGTTCGATCATACCAGCACTAAAGCCCCGGATCCCATCAGAACTCCGCAGTTAAGTGTGCTTGGGCGAGAGTAGTACTCGGATGGGTGACCACTTGGGAAGCTCTCTTGTTGCACCTATTTTTTTTCGGATGGGTTGTTCGACGTTACGCGCGAATGGAATTATAAACCGCTGCTTCATTTGCAAAGGTGAGTCACCATCAGAACTCTGCAGTTAAGTGTGCTTGGGCGAGAGTAGTACTCGGATGGGTGTCCTCTTGGGAAGTCCTCGTATCGCAATAATTTTTTTTCAGATGGGTCGTTAGACATTACGCGCGACTGGAACTTGTGTCCGCTGGTTTATACGCAAATGTGAGTCAAGAAGCAGGGGCATTTTAATCGATATTAGAACGAGAGGGAGAGGTGCAGTGTGAACGCACAAAGAAACAATTGATGGGAGAAGGAAGGAGAAGGAGTGTATGTATTTTCAGCACGAAATGAAACAGGTGCGATCAAACCAGCACAAATGCAACGGATTCTATCAGAACTCCGTAGGTAAGGGTGCTTTGGCGAGAGTAGTACTAGCATGGGTTACCTCCTGCGAAGTCCTTATATTTCACCAATTTTCTTGTGAAGTCCTCGTGTTGCACCCATTTTTTTGCAGATGATTATTTCGATGTTACGCGCAACTTGAATTATGGTCCTCAGGTTTATTCGCAAATGTGAGTCACGGCGTGTAACATTTTACTTTATATTAGAACGAGAACAGGAGGTGCAGTGCGCACACACAAGGAAACAAATGACGGGAGTGGGAAGAAAGGGAAATGAGTTTATGTATTTGCAGCGCGAAATTAAAGAGGTGGGATCATACCAGCACTAATGCACCGGATCCCATCAGAACTCCGCAGTGAAGTGTGCTTGGGCGAGATTAGTACTCGGATGGGTGACCTCCTGGGAAGTCCTCGTGTCGCACAAATTTCTTTTCAGACGGGTTGTCCGACGTTACGCGGGTCTGGAACTAGGGTCCGCTGGTTTATACGCAAATGTGAGTCAAGAAGCAGGGGCATTTTAATCGATATTAGAACGAGAATGAGAGGTGAAGTGTGAACGCACAAGGAAACAAATGACGGGAGGGGGAAGAAAGGAGAAGGAGTGTATGTATTTGCAGCGCGAATTTAAACAGGTGCGATCTTACCAGCACTAAAGCCCCGGATCCCATCAGAACTCCGCAGTTAAGTGTGCTTGGGCGAGAGTAGTACTCGGATGGGTGACCACTTGGAAAGCCCTCGTGTTGCACCTATTTTTTTTCGAATGGGTTTTTCGACATTACGCGCGAATGGAATTATAAACCGCTGGTTCATTTGCAAAGGTGAGTCACGGTGCCGGGGCATATTACTTGATATTAGAACGAGAAAGAGAGATGCAGAGTGCACGCACAAGGAAACAAATGACGGGAGGTGGGATGGAAGAAGAAAGAGTGTATGTATTTGCAGTGCAGAATGAAACATGAGGGATCATACCAGCACTAATGCAACGGATTCTATCAGAACTCCGCAGTTAAGGGTGCTTGGGCGAGAAAAGTACTCGGATGGGTGACCTCCTGCGAAGTACTTATATTTCACCCATTTTCTTGGGAGGTCCTCGTGGTGCACCCATCTTTTTGCAGATGATTCTTTCGACGTTACGCGCGACTTGAATTATGGTCC
This sequence comes from Carica papaya, assembly GCF_054855325.1. Lineage (NCBI taxonomy): Eukaryota > Viridiplantae > Streptophyta > Magnoliopsida > Brassicales > Caricaceae > Carica > Carica papaya. The sequence goes on from NC_142316.1 coordinate 18,178,839, forward strand.
GCAGGTTTATTCGCAAATGTGAGTCACGGAGCCGTGGCATTTTACTTGATATTAGAACGAGTACGAGAGTTGCAGTGCGCACGCACAAGGAAACAAATGACGGGAGGAGGAAGAAAAGAGAAGGAGTGTATGTATTTGAAGCGCAAAATTAAACAAGTGGCATCATACCAGCACTGATGCACTGGATCCCATCAGAACTCTGCAGTTAAGTGTGCTTGGGCGAGAGTAGTACTCGGATGGGTGACCTCTTGGGAAGTCTTCGTATCGCAACAATTTTCATTCAGATGGGTCGTTCGACGTTACGCGCGACTGGAACTATGGTCCACTGGTTTATACTCAAATGTGAGTCAAGAATCAGGGGCATTTTAATCAATATTAGAACGAGAAAGAGATGTGCAGTGTGAACGCACAAGGAAACAAATGATGGGAGGGGGGCGGGAAGAAGGAGTGTATGTATTTTCAGCACCAAATTAAACAGGTGCGGTCACACCAGCAGAAATGCACCGGATCCCATCAGAACTTCGCAGTTAAGTGTGCTTTGGCGAAAGTAGTACAATGATGGGTTACCTCCTGGGAAGTTCTCGTGTTGCACCCATTTTTTTTTTTTCAGATGTGCCGTTCGACGTTACGCGCGACTTTAATTATGGTCCGCAGATTTATTCGCAAATGTGAGTCACGGCGCCGTGGCATTTTACTTGATATTTGAACGAGAACGAGAGGTGCAGTGCGCACGCACAAGGAAACAAATGATGGGAGGGGGAAGAAAGGAGAAGGAGTATGTTTTTGCAGCGCGAAATGAAACAGGTGCGATCATTCCAGCACTAATGCAATGGATTCTATCAGAACTCCGTAGGTAAGGGTGCTTGGGCGAGGGTAGTACTAGCATGGGTTACCTCCTGCGAAGTCCTTATATTTCACCCATTTTCTTGTGAAGTCCTCGTGTTGCACCCATTTTTTTGCAGATGATTCTTTCGACGTTACGCGCGACTTGATTTATGGTCCGCAGATTTATTCGCAAATGTGAGTCACGGCACCATCGCATTTTACTTAATATTAGAACGAGTAGGGGAGGTGCAGTGCGCACGCACAAAGAAACAAATGACGGGAGAGGGAAGAAAGGATTAGGAGTTTATGTATTTGCAGCGCAAAATTAAATAGGTGCGATCATACCAGCACTAATGCATCGGATCCCAGTAGAACTCCGCAGTTAAGTGTGCTTGGACAAGAGTAGTACTCGGATGGGTGACCTCCTGGGAAATCCATGTGTCGCACTAATTTTCTTTTCAGACAGGTCGTACGACGTTACGCGCGACTGGAACTAGGGTCCACTGGTTTATATGCAAATGTGAGTCAAGAAGCAGGGACATTTTAATCAATATTAGAATGAGAAGGAGAGATGCAGAGTGCACGCACAAGGAAACAAATGACGGGAGGGGGGATAGAGGGAGAAAAAGTGTATGTATTTGCAGCGGAGAATGAAACATGAGCAATCATACCAGCACCAATGTAACGGATTCTATTAGAACTCTGCAAGTTAAGAATGCTTTGGCGAGAGTAGCACTAGGATGGGTGACCTCCTGCGAAGTCCTTATATTTAACCCATTTTCTTAAGAAGTCCTCGTGTTGTACCCATTTTTTTGCAGATGATTCTTTCGATGATACGCGCGACTTGAATTATGGTCCTCAGGTTTATTCGCAAATGTGAGTCACGGCACCTTAGCATTTTACTTGATATTAGAACGAGCACGGGAGGTGCAGTGCGTACGCACAAGGAAAGAAATGACGGGAGGGGGAAGAAAGGAGAAAAAGTTTATGTATTTGCAGCGCGAAATTAAACAGGTGCGATCATACCAGCACTAATGCACCGGATCCCATCAGAACTCCGCAGTTAAGTGTGCTTGGGCGAGAGTAGTACTCGGATGGGTGACCTCCTAGGAAGTCCTCGTGTCGCACTAATTTCTTTTCAGACGGGTCGTTCGACGTTGCGCGCGACTGGAACTAGGGTCCACTGGTTTATAAGCAAATGTGAGTCAAGAAGCAGGGGCATTTTAATCGATATTAAAATGAGAAGGAGAGATGCAGAGTGCACGCACAAGGAAACAAATGACGGGAGGGGGGATGGAGGGAGAAAAAGTGTATGTATTTGCAGCGCATAATGAAATATGAGCAATCATACCAGCACCAATGCAACGGATTCTATTAGAACTCCGCAGGTTAAGGGTGCTTGGGCGAGAGTAGCACTAGGATGGGTGACCTCCTGCGAAGTCCTTATATTTCACCCATTTTCTTAGGAAGTCCTCGTGTTGTACCCATTTTTTTGCAGATGATTCTTTCGACGATACGCGCGACTTGAATTATGGTCCTCAGGTTTATTCGCAAATGTGAGTCACGGCACCGTAGCATTTTACTTTATATTAGAACGAGCACGGGAGGTGCAGTGCGCACGCACAAGAAAACAAATGACGGGAGGGGGGATGGAGGGAGAAAAAGTGTATGTATTTGCAGCGCAGAATGAAACATGAGCAATCATACCAGCACCAATGCAACGGATTCTATCAGAACTCCGCAAGTTAAGGGTGTTTGGGCGAGAGTATCACTAGGATGGTTGACCTCCTGCGAAGTCCTTATATTTCACAAATTTTCTTAAGAAGTCCTTGAGTTGCACCAATTTTTTTGCAGATGATTCTTTCGACGATACGCGTGACTTGAATTATGGTCCTCAGGTTTATTCGCAAATGTGAGTCATGGCACCGTAGCATTTTACTTTATATTAGAAGGAGCACGGGAGGTGCAGTGCGCACGCACAAGGAAACAAATGACGGGAGGGGGAAGAAAGGGGAATGAGTTTATGTATTTGCAGCGCAAAATTAAACAGGTGCGATCATACCAGCACAAATGGACCGGATCCCATCAGAACTCCGCAGTTAAGTGTGCTTTGGTGAAAGTAGTACAATGATGGGTTACCTCGTGGGAAGTTCTCGTGTTGCACCCATTTTCTTTTTTTCAGATGTGCCGTTCGACGTTACGCGCGACTTTAATTATGGTCCGTAGATTTATTCGCAAAGGTGAGTCACGGCGCCGTGGCATTTTACTTGATATTTGAACGAGAACGAGAGATGCAGAGTGCACGCACAAGGAAACAAATGACGGGAGGGGGAAGAAAGGAGAAAGAGTGTATGTATTTGCAGTGCAGAATGAAACATGAGGGATCATACCAGCACTAATACAACGGATTCTATCAGAACTCCGCAGTTAATGGTGCTTGGGCGAAAAAAGTTCTCGGATGGGTGACCTCCTGCGAAGTCCTTATATTTCACCCACTTTCTTGGGAAGTCCTCGTGTTGCACCCGTCTTTTTGCAGATGATTCTTTCGACGTTATACGCGACTTGATTTATGGTCCGCAGGTTTATTCGTAAATGTGAGTCACGGTGCCGTGGCATTTTACTTGATATTAGAACGAGTACGGGAGGTGCAGTGCGCACGCACAAGGAAACAAATGACAGGATGAGGAAGAAACGAGAATGTGTGTATGTATTTGAAGCGCAAAATTAAACAAGTGGCATCATACCAGCACTACTGCACTGGATCCCATCAGAACTCTGCAGTTAAGTGTGCTTGGGCGAGAGTAGTACTCGGATGGGAGACCTCTTGGGAAGTCCTCGTATCGCAACAATTTTTTTTCAGATGGGTCGTTCGACGTTAGGCGCGACTGGAACTATGGTCCGCTGGTTTATACGCAAATGTGAGTCAAGAATCAGGGGCATTTTAATCGATATTAGAACGAGAAGGAGAGGTGCAATGTGAACGCACAAGGAAACAAATGATGGGAGGGGAGAGGGAAGAAGGAGTGTATGTATTTTCAGCACGAAATTAAACAGGTGCGGTCACACCAGCACAAATGCACCTGATCCCATCAGAACTCCGTAGTTAAGTGTGCTTTGGCGAAGTAGTACAATGATGGGTTACCTCCTGGGAAGTTCTCGTGTTGCACCCATTTTCTTTTTTTCAGAAGTGTCGTTCGACGTTACGCGCGACTTAAATTATGGTCCGCAGATTTATTCGCAAATGTGAGTCACAGCGCCGTGGTATTTTACTTGATATTTGAACGAGAACGAGAGGTGCAGTGCGCACGCACAAGGAAATAAATGACGGGAGGGGGAAGAAAGGAGAATGAGTTTATGTATTTGCAGCGCGAAATTAAACGGGTGCGGTCATACCAGCACTAATGCACCGGATCCCATCAGAACTCCGCAGTTAAGTGTGCTTGGGCGAGAGTAGTACTCGGATGGGTGACCTCTTGTGAAGTCCTCGTGTCGCACCAATTTTTTATCAGACGGGTCGTTCGACGTTAAGCGCGACTGGAACTACAATCCGCTGGTTTATACGCAAATGTGAGTCAAGAATCAGGGGCATTTTAATCGATATTAGAACGAGAAGGAGAGGTGCAGTGTGAACGCACAAGGAAACAAATGATGGGAGGGGAGAGGGAAGAAGGAGTGTATGTATTTTCAGCACGAAATTAAACAGGTGCGGTCACACCAGCACAAATGCACCGGATCCCATCAGAACTTCGCAGTTAAGTGTGCTTTGGCGAAAGTAGTACAATGATGGGTTACCTCCTGGGAAGTTCTCGTGTTGCACCCATTTTCTTTTTTTCAGATGTGTCGTTCGACGTTACGCGCGACTTTAATTATGGTCCGCAGATTTATTCGCAAATGTGAGTCACGGCGCCGTGGTATTTTACTTGATATTTGAACGAGAACGAGAGGTGCAGTGCGCACGCACAAGGAAACAAATGACAGGAAGGGGAAGAAAGGAGAATGAGTTTATGTATTTGCAGCGCGGAATTAAACGGGTGCGGTCATACCAGCACTAATGCACCGGATCCCATCAGAACTCCGCAGTTAAGTGTGCTTGGGCGAGAGTAGTACTCGGATGGGTGACCTCTTGTGAAGTCCTCGTGTCGCACCAATTTTTTATCAGACGGATCGTTCGACGTTAAGCGCGACTGGAACTACAATCTGCTGGTTTATACGCAAATGTGAGTCAAGAATCTGGGGCATTTTAATCGATATTAGAACGAGAAGGAGAGATGCAGTGTGAATGCACAAGGAAACAAATGATGGGAGGGGGGGAGGGAAGAAGGAGTGTATGTATTTTATGCCCGAAATTAAACAGGTGCGCTCACACCAGCACAAATGCACCGGATCCCATCAGAACTCCGCAGTTAAGTGTGCTTTGACGAAAGTAGTACAATGATGGGTTACCTCCTGGGAAGTTCTCGTGTTGCACCCATTTTCTTTTTTTCAGATGTGTCGTTCGACGTTACGCGCGACTTTAATTATGGTCTGCAGATTTATTCGCAAATGTGAGTCACGGTGCTGTGGCATTTTACTTGATATTTGAACGAGAACGAGAGGTGCAGTGCGCACGCACAAGGAAACAAATGACGGGAGGGGGAAGAACGGAGAAGTAGTTTATGTATTTGCAGCGCGAACTTAAACGGGTGTGATCAAACTAGCACTAATGCACCGGAGCCCATCAGAACTTCGCAATTAAGTGTGCTTGGGCGAGAGTAGTACTCGGATGGGTGACCTCCTGGGAAGTCCTCGTGTCGCACTAAATTTTTTTTTCAGACGGGTCGTTCGACGTTACACGCGACTGGAATTAGGGTCCACTGTTTTATATGCAAATGTGAGTCAAGAAGCAGGGGCATTTTAATCGATATTAGAACGAGAAGGAGAGATGCAGAGTGCACGCACAAGGGAATAAATGACGGGAGGGGGGATGGAGGGAGAAAAAGTGTATGTATTTGCAGCGCAGAATGAAACATGAGCAATCATACCAGCACCAATGCAACGGATTCTATCAGAACTCCGCAAGTTAAGGGTGCTTGGCCGAGAATAGCACTAGGAATGGTGACCTCCTGCGAAGTCCTTATATTTCAAACATTTTCTTAGGAAGTCCTCGTGTTGCACCCATTTTTTGCAGATGATTCTTTTGACGTTACGCGCGACTTGAATTATGGTCCTCAGGTTTATTCGCAAATGTGAGTCACGGCGCTGTAGCATTTTACTTGATATTAGAACGAGAACGGGAGCTGCAGTGCGCACACACAAGGAAACAAATGACGAGAGGGGGACGAAAGGGGAATGAGTTTATGTATTTGCAGCGGAAAATTAAACAGATGCAATCATTCCAGCAGTAATGCAACGGATCCCATCAGAACTCCGCAGTTAAGTGTGCTTGGGCGAGAGTAGTACTCGGATGGTTGACCTCTTGGGAAGTCGTCGTGTCGCACCAATTTTTTTTCAGACGGGTCGTTCGACGTTACGCGCGACTGGAACTAGGGTCCGCTGGTTTATACGCAAATGTGAGTCAAGAAGCAGGAGCATTTTAATCGATATTAGAACGAGAATGAGAGGTGAAGTGTGAACGCACAAGGAAACAAATGACCGGAGGGGGAAGAAAGGAGAAGGAGTGTATGTATTTGCAGCGCGAAATTAAACAGGTGCGATCATACCAGCTCTAAAGACCCGGATCCCATCAGAACTCCGCACTTAAGAGTGCTTGGGCGAGAGTAGTACTCGGATGGGTGACCACTTGGGAAGCCCTCGCGTTGCACCTATTTTTTTCGGATGGGTTGTTCGACATTACGCGCGAATAGAATTATAAACCGCTGGATCATTTGCAAAGGTGAGTCACTGTGCCGGGGCATATTACTTGATATTAGAACGAGAAAGAGAGATGCAGAGTGCACGCACAAGGAAACAAATGACGGGAGGGGGGATGGGAGGAGAAAGAGTGTATGTATTTGCAGTGCAGAATGAAACATGAGGGTTCATACCAGCACTAATGCAACGGATTCTATCAGAACTCCGCAGTTAAGGGTGCTTGGCCGAGAAAAGTACTCGGATGGGTGACCTCCTGCGAAGTCCTTATATTTCACCCATTTTCTTAGGAAGTCCTCGTGTTGCACCTATTTTTTTGCAGATGATTCTTTCGACGTTACGCGCGACTTAAATTATGGTCCTCAAGTTTATTCGCAAATGTGAGTCACGGCGCCGTGACATTTTACTTGATATTAGAACGAGAACGGGAGGTGCAGTGCGCACGCACAAGGAAACAAATGACGAGAGGGGGAAGAAAGAGGAATGAGTTTATGTATTTGCAGCGCGAAATTAAACAGGTGCGATCATACCAGCACTAATGCACCGGATTCCATCAGAACTCTGCAGTTATGTGTGCTTGGGCGAGATTAGTACTCGGATGGATAACCTCCTGGGAAGTCCTCGTGTCGCACCAATTTTTTTTTCAGACGGGTCGTTCAACGTTACGCATGTCTGGAACTAGGGTCCGCTGGTTTATACGCAAATCTGAGTCAAGAAGCAGGGGCATTTTAATCGATATTAGAACGAGAATGAGAGGTGAAGTGTGAACGCACAAGGAAACAAATGACGGGAGGGGGAAGAAAGGAGAAGGAGTATATGTATTTGCAGCGTGAAATTAAACAGGTCCGATTATACCAGCACTAAAGCTCCGGATCCCATCAGAACTCCGTAGTTAAGTGTGTTTGGGCGAGAGTAGTACTCGGATGGGTGACCACCTGGGAAGCCCTCGTGTTGCACTAATTTTTTTTCGGATGGGTTGTTCGACGTTACGCGCGAATGGAATTATAAACCGCTGGTTCATTTGCAAAGGTGAGTCACTGTGCCGGGGCATATTACTTGATATTAGAACGAGAAAGAGAGATGCAGAGTGCACGCACAAGGAAACAAATGACGGGAGGGGGGATGGAAGGAGAAAGAGTGTATGTATTTGCAGTGCAAAATGAAACATGAGGGATCATACCAGCACTAATGCAACGGATTCTATCAGAACTCCGTAGGTAAGGGTGCTTGGGCGAGAGTAGTACTAGCATGGGTTACCTCCTGCGAAATCCTTATATTTCACCCATTTTCTTGTGAAGTTCTCGTGTTGCACCCATTTTTTTGCAGATAATTCTTTCGACGTTACGCGCGACTTGAATTATGGTCCTCAGGTTTATTCGCAAATGTGAGTCACGGCGCCGTGACATTTTACTTGATATTAGAACGAGAACGGGAGGTGCAGTGCGCACGCACAAGGAAACAAATGACGGGAGGGGGAAGAAAGGGGAATGAGTTTATGTATTTGTAGCGCAAAATTAAACGGGTGCGATCATACCAGCACAAATGCACCAGATCCCATCAGAACTCCGCAGTTAAGTGTGCTTAGGCGAGATTTGTACTCGGATGGGTGACCTCCTGGGAAGTCCTTATGTCGCACCAATTTTTTTTCAGACGGGTCATTCGACGTTAGGCGCGTCTGGAACTAGGGTCCGCTGGTTTATACACAAATGTGAGTCTATAAGCAGGGGCATTTTAATCGATATTAAAACGAGAATGAGAGGTGAAGTGTTAACGCGCAAGGATACAAATGACTGGAGGGGGAAGAAATGAGAAGGAGTGTATGTATTTGCAGCGCGAAATTAAACAGGTGCGATCATACCAGCACTAAAGCCCCGGATCCCATCAGAACTCCGCAGTTAAGTGTGCTTGGGTGAGAGTAGTACTCGGATAGGTGACCACTTGGGAAGCCCTCGTGTTGTACCTATTTTTTTTCGGATTGGTTGTTCGACGTTACGCGCGAATGGAATTATAAACCGCTGGTTCATTTGCAAAGGTGAGTCACAGTGCGGGGGCATATTACTTGATATTAGAACGAGAAAGAGAGATGCAGAGTGCACGCACAAGGAAACAAATGACGGGAGGGGGGATGGGAGGAGAAATTGTGTATGTATTTGCAGTGCAGAATGAAACATGAGGGATCATACTAGCACTAATGCAACGGATTCTATCAGAACTCCGCAGTTAAGTGTCCTTTGGCGAAAGTAGTATAATGATGGGTTACCTCCTTGGAAGTTCTCGTGTTGCACCCATTTTCTTTTTTTCAGATGTGCCGTTCGACCTTACGCGCGACCTTAATTATGGTCCGCAGATTTTTTCGCAAATGTAAGTCACGGCGCCGTGGCATTTTACTTGATATTTGAGCGAGAACGAGAGGTGCAGTGCGCACGCACAAGAAAACAAATGATGGGAGGTGGAATAAAGGAGAAGGAGTTTATGTATTTGCAGCGAAATTAAACAGGTTCGATCATACCAGCACTAATGCACCAGATCCCATCAGAACTCCGCAGTTAAGTATGCTTGGGAGAGAGTAGTACTCGAATGGGTTACCTCTTGGGAAATCCTCGTGTCGCACTAATTTTTTTTTCAGACGGGTCGTTCGACGTTACGCGCGACTGGAACAAGGGTTCACTGGTTTATACGCAAATGTGAGTCAAGAAGCAGGAGCATTTTAATCGATATTAGAACGAGAAAGAGAGATGCAGAGTGCATGCACAAGGAAACAAATGACGGGAGGGGGGATGGAGGTAGAGAAAGTATATGTATTTGCAGCACAGAATGAAACATGAGCAATCATACCAGCACCAATGCAACGGATTCTATCAGAACTCCGCAAGTTAAAGGTGCTTGGGCGAGAGTAGTACCCGGATGGGTGACCTCCTGGGAAGTCCTCGTGTCGCCTTAATTTTTTTTTTCAGACGGGTCGTTCGACGTTATGTGCGACTGCAACTAGGGTCCCCTGGTTTATACGCAAATGTGAGTCAAGAAGTAGGGGCATTTTAATCGATATTAGAACGAGAAGGAGATATGCAGAGTGCACGCACAAGGAAACAAATGACGGGAGGGGGAGGGAAGGAGAAAGAGTGTATGTATTTTCAGCACGAAATGAAACAGGTGCGATCATACTAGTACTAATGCATCGGATTCTATCAGAACTCCGTAGTTAAGGTGCTTGGGCGAGAGTAGTACTAGCATGGGTTACCTCCTGCGAAGTCCTTATATTTCACCCATTTTCTTGTGAAGTCCTCGTGTTGCACCCATTTTTTAACAGATGATTCTTTCGACGTTACGCGCAACTTGAATTATGGTCCTCAGGTTAATTCGCAAATGTGAGTCACGACACCGTAGTATTTTACTTGATATTAGAACGAGCACGGGAGGTGCAGTGCGCACGCACAAGGAAAGAAATGACGGGAGGGGGAAGAAAGGAGAAGGAGTTTATGTATTTGCAGCGCGGAATTAAACGGGTGCGATCATACCAGCACTAATGCACTGGATCCCATCAGAACTCTGCAGTTAAGTTTGCTTGGCCGAGAGTAGTACTCGGATGGGTGACCTCTTGGGAAGTCCTTGTGTCGCACCAATTTTTTTTCAGATGGGTCATTCGACGTTACGCGCGACTGGAACTATGGTTCGCTGGTTTATACGCAAATGTGAGTCAAGAAGCAGGGGCATTTTAATAGATATTAGAACGAGAAGGAGAGGTGCAGTGTGAACGCACAGTGAAACAATTGATAGGAGGGGGAGGGAAGGAGAATGAGTGTATGTATTTTCAGCACGAAATGAAACAGGTGCGATCATACCAGCACCAATGCTTCGGATTCTATCAGAACTCCGTAGGTAATGGTGCTTGGGCGAGAGTAGTACTAGCATGGGTTACCTCCTGCGAAGTCATTATATTTCACCCATTTTCTTGTGAAGTCCTTGTGTTGCACCCATTTTTTTGCAGATGATTCTTTCGACATTACGCGCGACTTGAATTATGGTCCTCAGGTTTATTCGCAAATGTGAGTCACGACGCCGTGGCATTTTACTTGATATTTGAATGAGAACGTAAGGTGCATTGCGCACGTACAAGGAAACAAATGACGGGAGGGGGAAGAAAGGAGAAGGATTTTATGTATTTGCATCGTGAAATTAAACAGGTGCGATCATACCAGCACGAATGCACCAGATTCCATTAAAACTCCGCAGTTAAGTGTGCTTGGGCGAGATTAGTACTCGAATGGGTGACCTCCTGGGAAGTCCTCGTGTCGCACTAATTCTTTTTTTCAAACGGGTCGTTCGACGTTACGCGCGACTGGAACTAGGGTCCACTGGTTTATACGCAAATATGAGTCAGGAAGCAGGGGCATTTTAATCGATATTAGAACGAGAAGGAGAGATTCAGAGTGCACGCACATGGAAACAAATGACGGGAGGGGGGATGGAGGGAGAAAAAGTGTATGCAGCGCAGAATGAAACATGAGCAATCATACCAGCTCCAATGCAACGGATTCTATCAGAACTCCGCAAGTTAAGGGTGCTTGGGCGAGAGTTGCACTAGGATGGGTGACCTCCTGCGAAGTCCTTATATTTCACCCATTTTCTTAGGAAGTCCTCGTGTTGCACCCATTTTTTTGCAGATAATTCTTTCGACGATACGCGCGAGTTGAATTATGGTCCTCAGGTTTATTCGCAAATGTGAGTCACGGCACCGTAGCATTTTACTTGATATTAGATCGAGCACGGGAAGTGCAGTGTGCACGCACAAGGAAACAAATGACGAGAGGGGGAAGAAAGGAGAAGGAGTTTATGTATTTGCAGCGCGAAATTAAACGGGTGCGATCATATCAGCACTAATGCACCGGATCCCATCAAAAGTTCGCAGTTAAGTGTGCTTGGGCGAGAGTAGTACTCGGATGGGTGACCTCCTGGGAAGTCCTCGTGTCGCACCAATTTTTTTTCAGACGGGTCGTTCGACGTTACGCGCGACTGGAACTTGGGTCCGCTGGTTTATACGCAAATGTGAGTCAAGAAGCAGGGGCATTTTAATCGATATTAGAACAAGAAGGAGAGGTGTAGTGTGAACGCACAAGGAAACAATTGATGGGAGGGGGAGGGAAGGAGAAGGAGTGTATGTATTTTCAGCACGAAATGAAACAAGTGCGATCATACCAGCACTAATGCAACGGATTCTATCAGAGCTCCGTAGGTAAGGGTGCTTGGGCGAAAGTAGTACTAGCAAGGGTTACCTCCTGCGAAGTCCTTATATTGCACCCATTTTATTGTGAAGTCCTCGTGTTGCACCCATTTTTTTGCAGATGATTCTTTCGACGTTACGCGCGACTTGAATTATGGTCCTCAGGTTTATTCGCAAATTTGAGTCACGGCACCGTAGTATTTTACTTGACAAAAAAACGAGCACGGGAGGTGCAGTGCGCACGCACAAGGAAACAAAGGACGGGAGGGAGAAGAAAGGAGAAGGAGTTTATGTATTTGCAGCGCAAAATTAAACGGGTGCGATCATACCAGCACTAATGCTCCGTATCCGATCAGAACTCCGCAGTTAAGTGTGCTTGGGCGAGAGTAGTACTCGGATGGGTGACCTCCTGGGAAGTTCTTGTGTTGCACCAATTTTTTTTCAGACGGGTCGTACGACGTTACGCGCGACTGGAACTATGGTCCGCTGGTTTATACGCAAATGTGAGTCAAGAATCAGGGGTATTTTAATCGATATTAGAACGAGAAGGAGAGGTGCAGTGTGAACTCACAAGGAAACAAATGATGAGAGGGGGGGAGGGAAGAAGGAGTGTCTGTATTTTCAGCACGAAATGAAACAGGTGCGATCATACCAGCACTAATGCATCGGATTCTATTAGAACTCCGTAGGTAAGGGTGCTTGGGCGAGAGTAGTACTAGCATGGGTTACCTCCTGCGAAGTCCTTATATTTCACCCATTTTCTTGTGAAGTCCTCGTGTTGCACCCATCTTTTTGTAGATGATTCTTTCGACGTTACGCGCAACTTGATTTATGGTTCGCAGGTTTATTCGCAAATGTGAGTCACGGCGTCGTGGCATTTTACTTGATATTAGAACGAGTACGGGAGGTGCAGTGCGCACGCACAAGGAAACAAATGACGGGATGAGGAAGAAAAGAGAAGGAGTGTATGTATTTGCAGCGCGAAATTAAACAGGTGCGATTATACCAGCACTAATGCACTGGATCCCATCAGAACTCTGCAATTAAGCGTGCTTGGGAGAGGATAGTTCTCAGATGGGTTACCTCTTGGGAAGTCCTCGTATCGCAACAATTTTTTTTTAGATGGGTCGCTCGACGTTACGCGCGACTGGAACTATGGTCCGCTTGTTTATACGCAAATGTGAGTCAAGAATCTGGGGCATTTTAATCGATATTAGAACGAGAATGAGAGGTACAGTGTGAACGCACAAGGAAACAAATGATGGGAGGGGGGGAGGGAAGAAGAAGTCTATGTATTTTCAGCACGAAATTAAACAGGTGCGGTCACACCAGCACAAATGCACCGGATCCCATCAGAACTACGCAGTTAAGTGTGCTTTGGCGTAGGTAGTACAATGATGGGTTACCTCCTGGAAAGTTCTCGTGTTGCACCCATTTTCCTTTTTTCAGATGTGCCGTTCGACGTTACGCGCGACTTTAATTATGGTCCGCAGATTTATTCGCTAATGTGAGTCACGGCGCCCTGGCATTTTACTTGATATTTGAACGAGAACGAGAGGTGCAGTGCGCACGCACAAGGAAACAAATGACGGGAGGGGGAACAAAGCAGAAGGAGTTTATCCATTTGCAGCGCGAAATTAAACAATTGTGATCATACCAGCACTAATGCACCGGATCCCATTAGAACTCCGTAGTTAAGCGTGCTTGTGCGAGATTAGTACTCGGATGGGTGACCTCCTGGGAAGTCCTCGTGTCGCACTAATTTTTTTTTCAGACGGGTCGTACGACGTTGCGCGTGACTGGAACTAGAGTCCACTGGTTTATATGCAAATGTGAGTCAAGAAGCAGGTTTATACGCAAATGTGAGTCAAGAAGCAGAGACATTTTAATCGATATTAGAACGAGAAGGAGAGGTGCAGTGTGAACGCACAAGGAAACAATTGATGGGAGGGGGAGGGAAGGAGAATGAGTGTATGTATTTTCAGCGCGAAATGAAACAGGTGCGATCATACCACACTAATGCAATGGATTCTATCAGAACTCCGTAGGTAAAGGTGCTTGGGCGAGAGTAGTACTAGCATGGGTTACCTCCTGCTAAGTCCTTACATTTCACCCATTTTCTTGTGAAGTCCTCGTGTTGCACCCATTTTTTTGCAGATGATTCTTTCGACGTTACGCGCGACTTGAATTATGGTCCTCAGGTTTATTCGCAAATGTGAGTCACGGCGCTGTAGCATTTTACTTGATATTAGAACGAGAACGGGAGGTGCAGTGCGCACGCACAAGGAAACAAATGACGGGAGGGGGAAGAAAGGGGAATGAGTTTATGTATTTGCAGCGCAAAATTAAACAGGTGCGATCATACCAGCACTAATGCACCGGATCCCATCAAAACTCCACAGTTAAGTGTGCATGTGCGAGATTAGTACTCGGATGGGTGACCTCCTGGGAAGTCCTCATGTCGCACCAATTTTTTTTCAGACGTGTCGTTCGACGTTACACGCGTCTGGAACTAGGGTCCGCTGGTTTATACGCAAATGTGAGTCAAGAAGCAGGGGCATTTTAATCGATACTAGAACGAGAAGGAGACATGAAGTGTGAACGCACAAGGAAACAAATGACGGAGGGGGAAGAAAGGAGAATGAGTGTATGTATTTGCAGCGCGGAATTAAACAGGTGCGATCATACCAGCACTAAACCCCCGGATCCCATAAGAACTCCGTAGTTAGGTGTGCTTGGGCGAGAGTAGTACTCGGATGGGTGACCACTTGGGAAGCCCTCGTGTTGCACCTTTTTTTTCTCGGATGGGTTGTTCGACGTTATGCGCGAATGGAATTATAAACTGCTGTTTCATTTACAAAGGTGAGTCACGGTGCCGGGGCATATTACTTGATATTAGAACGAGAAAAAGAGATGCAGTGTGCACGCACAAGGAAACAAATGACGGGAGGGGGGATGGGAGGAGAAATAGTGTATGTATTTGCAATGCAGAATGAAACATGAGGGATCATACCAGCACTAATGCAACGGATTCTATCAGACCTCCGCAGTTAAGGGAGCTTGGGCGAGAAAAGTACTCGGATGGGTGACCTTCTGCGAAGTCCTTATATTTCACCCATTTTCTTGGGAGGTCCTCGTGTTGCACCCATCTTTTTGCAGATGATTCTTTCGATGTTCCACGCGACTTGATTTATGGTCCGCAGATTTATTCGCAAATGTGAGTCACGGCGCCGTGGCATTTTACTTGATATTAGAACGAGTACGGGAGGTGAAGTGCGCACGCACAAGGAAACAAATGATGGGAGGAGGAAGAAAAGAGAAGGAGTGTATGTATTTGAAGTGCAAAATTAAACAAGTGGCATCATGTCAGCACTAATGCACTGGATCCCATCAGAACTCTGCAGTTAAGTGTGCTTGGGCGAGAGTAGTACTCGGATGGGTGATCTCTTGGGAAGTCCTCGTATCGCAACAATTTTTTTTCAGATTGGTCGTTCGACGTTACGCGCGACCGGAACTATAGTCCGCTGATTTATACGCAAATGTGAGTCAAGAATCAGGGGCATTTTAAATTATATTCGAACGAGAAGGAGAGGTGCAGTGTGGACGCACAAGGAAACAAATGATGGGAGGGTGGGGAGGGAAGAAGGAGTGTATGTATTTTCAGCACAAAATTAAACAGGTGCTGTCACACCAGCACTAATGCACCGCATCCCATCAGAACTCCGCAGTTAAGTGTGCTTTGGCGAAAGTAGTACAATGATGGGTTACCTCCTGGGAAGTTCTCGTGTTGCACCCATTTTCTTTTTTTCAGATGTGCCGTTCGACGTTACGTGCGACTTTAATTATGGACCGCAGATTTATTCGCAAATGTGAGTCACGGCGTGGTGGCATTTTGCTTGATATTTGAACGAGAACGAGAGGTGCAGTGCGCATGCACAAGGAAACAAATGACGGGAGGGGGTAGAAAGGAGAAGGAGTTTATGTATTTGCAGCGCGAAATTAAACAGGTGCGATCATAACAGCACTAATGCACCGGATCCCATCAGTGCTCAGCAGTTAAGTGTGCTTGGGCGAGAGTAGTACTCTGATGGGTGACCTCCTGGGAACTTCTCGTGTCGCACTAATTTTTTTTTTTAAATGGGTCGTTCGACGTTACGCGCGACTGGAACTAGGGTCCACTGGTTTATACGCAAATGTGAGTCAAGAAGCAGGGGCATTTTAATCGATATTAGAACGAGAAGGAGAGATGCAGAGTGCACGCACAAGGAAACAAATGACGGGAGGGGGGATGGAGGGAGAAAAAGTGATGTATTTGCAGCGCAGAATGAAACATGAGCAATCATACCAGCACCAAAGCAACGGATTCTATCAGAACTCCACAAGTTAAGGGTGCTTGGGCGAGAGTAGCACTAGGATGGGTGACCTCCTGCGAAGTCCTTATATTTCACCCATTTTCTTAGGAAGTCCTCGTGTCGCACCAATTTTTTTTCAGACGTGTCGTTCGACGTTACACGCGTCTGGAACTAGGGTCCGCTGGTTTATACGCAAATGTGAGTCAAGAAGCAGGGGCATTTTAATCGATACTAGAACGAGAAGGAGACATGAAGTGTGAACGCACAAGGAAACAAATGACAGAGGGGGAAGAAAGGAGAATGAGTGTATGTATTTGCAGCGCGGAATTAAACAGGTGCGATCATACCAGCACTAAACCCCCAGATCCCATAAGAACTCCGCAGTTAGGTGTGCTTGGGCGAGAGTAGTACTCGGATGGGTGACCACTTGGGAAGCCCTCGTGTTGCACCTTTTTTTTCTCGGTTGGGTTGTTCGACGTTATGCGCGAATGGAATTATAAACTGCTGTTTCATTTGCAAAGGTGAGTCACGGTGCCGGGGCATATTACTTGATATTAGAACGAGAAAAAGAGATGCAGTGTGCACGCACAAGGAAACAAATGACGGGAGGGGGGATGGGAGGAGAAATAGTGTATGTATTTGCAATGCAGAATGAAACATGAGGGATCATACCAGCACTAATGCAACGGATTCTATCAGACCTCCGCAGTTAAGGGAGCTTGGGCGAGAAAAGTACTCGGATGGGTGACCTTCTGCGAAGTCCTTATATTTCACCCATTTTCTTGGGAGGTCCTCGTGTTGCACCCATCTTTTTGCAGATGATTCTTTCGATGTTACACGCGACTTGATTTATGGTCCGCAGGTTTATTCGCAAATGTGAGTCACGGCGCCGTGGCATTTTACTTGATATTAGAATGAGTACGGGAGGTGAAGTGCGCACACACAAGGAAACAAATGACGGGAGGAGGAAGAAAAGAGAAGGAGTGTATGTATTTGAAGTGCAAAATTAAACAAGTGGCATCATGTCAGCACTAATGCACTGGATCCCATCAGAACTCTGCAGTTAAGTGTGCTTGGGCGAGAGTAGTACTCGGATGGGTGACCTCTTGGGAAGTCCTCGTATCGCAACAATTTTTTTTCAGATTGGTCGTTCGACGTTACGCGCGACCGGAACTATGGTCCGCTGATTTATACGCAAATGTGAGTCAAGAATCAGGGGCATTTTAATTGATATTCGAACGAGAAGGAGAGGTGCAGTGTGGACGCACAAGGAAACAAATGATGGGAGGGTGGGGAGGGAAGAAGGAGTGTATGTATTTTTAGCACAAAATTAAACAGGTGCTGTCACACCAGCACTAATGCACCGCATCCCATCAGAACTCCGCAGTTAAGTGTGCTTTGGCGAAAGTAGTACAATGATGGGTTACCTCCTGGGAAGTTCTCGTGTTGCACCCATTTTCTTTTTTTCAGATGTGCCGTTCGACGTTACGCGCGACTTTAATTATGGACCGCAGATTTATTCGCAAATGTGAGTCACGGCGTGGTGGCATTTTGCTTGATATTTGAACGAGAACGAGAGGTGCAGTGCGCATGCACAAGGAAACAAATGACGGGAGGGGGTAGAAAGGAGAAGGAGTTTATGTAATTGCAGCGCGAAATTAAACAGGTGCGATCATACCAGCACTAATGCACCGGATCCCATCAGTGCTCAGCAGTTAAGTGTGCTTGGGCGAGAGTAGTACTCTGATGGGTGACCTCCTGGGAAGTTCTCGTGTCGCACTAATTTTTTTTTTTAAATGGGTCGTTCGACGTTACGCGCGACTGGAACTAGGGTCCACTGGTTTATACGCAAATGTGAGTCAAGAAGCAGGGGCATTTTAATCGATATTAGAACGAGAAGGAGAGATGCAGAGTGCACGCACAAGGAAACAAATGACGGGAGGGGGGATGGAGGGAGAAAAAGTGATGTATTTGCAGCGCAGAATGAAACATGAGCAATCATACCAGCACCAATGCAACGGATTCTATCAGAACTCCGCAAGTTAAGGGTGCTTGGGCGAGAGTAGCACTAGGATGGGTGACCTCCTGCGAAGTCCTTATATTTCACCCATTTTCTTAGGAAGTCCTCGTGTTGCACCCATTTTTTTGCAGATGATTCTTTCGACGATACGCACGACTTGAATTATGGTCCTCATATATATTCGAAAATGTGAGTCACGGCACCGTAGCATTTTACTTGATATTAGAACGAGCACGGTAGGTGCAGTGCGCACGCACAAGGAAACAAATGACGGGAGGAGGAAGAAAAGAGAAGGAGTGTATGTATATGAAGCGCAAAATTAAACAAGTTGCATCATACCAGCACTAATGCACTGGATCCCATCAGAACTCTGTAGTTAAGGGTGCTTGGGCGAGAGTAGTGCTCGAATGGGTGACCTCTTGGAAGTCCTCATATCGCAAAAAAATTTTTTCAGATGGGTCGTTCGACGTTACTTGCGACTGGAACTATGGTTCGCTGGTTTATACGCAAATGTGAGTCAAGAAAAAGGGGTATTTTAATCGATATTAGAACGAGAAGGAGAGGTGCAGTGTGAACGCACAAGGAAACAAATGATGGGAGGTGGGAAGGGAAGAAGGAGTGTATGTATTTTCAGCACGAAATTAAACAGGTGCGGTCACACCAGCATAAATGCACCGGATCCCATCAGAACTCCGCAGGTAAGTGTGCTTTGGCGAAAGTTGTACAATGATGGGTTACCTCCTGGGAAGTTCTCGTGTTGCACCCATTTTCCTTTTTTCAGATGTGCAGTTCGACGTTACGCGCGACTTTAATTATGGTCCGCAGATTTATTCGCAAATGTGAGTCACGACATCGTGGCATTTTACTTGATATTTGAACGAGAACGAGAGGTGCAGTGCACACGCACAAGGAAACAAATGACGGGAGGGGATAGAAAGGAGAAGGAGTTTATGTATTTGCAGGCGAAATTAAACAGGTGCGATCATACCAGCACTAATGCACCGGATCCCATCAGAACTCCGCAGTTAAGTGTGCTTCGGCGAGAGTAGTACTCGGATGGGTGACCTCTTGGAAAGTCCTCGTGTCGCACTAATTTTTTTTTCAGACGGGTCGTTTATCGTTACGCGCGACTGGAGCTAGGGTCCACTGGTTTATACGCAAATGTGAGTCATGAAGCAGGAGCATTTTAATCGATATTAGAACGAGAAGGAGAGGTGCAGTGTGAACGCACAAGGAAACAATTGATGGGAGGGGGTGGGAAGGAGAAGGAGTGTATGTATTTTCAGCACGAAATAAAACAGGTGCGATCATACCAGCACTAATGCAACGGATTCTATCAGAACTCCCTAGGTAAGGGTGCTTGGGCGAGAGTAGTACTAGCATGGGTTACCTCCTGCGAAGTCCTTATATTTCACCCATTTTCTTGTGAAGTCCTCTTGTCGCCCCAATTTTTTTTCAGACGGGTCGTTCGACGTTACGCACGTCTGGAATTAGGGTCCGCTGGTTTATACGCAAATGTGAGTCAAGAATCAGGGGCATTTTAATCGATATTAGAACGAGAATGAGAGGTGAAGTGTGAACGCACAAGGAAACAAATGACGGGAGGGGGAAGAAAGGAGAAGGAGTGTATGTATTTGTAGTGCGAAATTAAACAGGTGCGATCATACCAGCACTAAAGCTCCGAATCCCATTAAAACTCCGCAGTTAAGTGTGCTTGGGCGAGGGTAGTACTCGGATGGTTGACCACCTGGGAAGCCCTCGTGTTGCACCCATTTTCTTTTTTACAGATGTGCCGTTCGACGTTACGCGCGACTTTAATTATGGTCTGCAGATTTATTCGCAAATGTGAGTCACGGCGCCGTGGCATTTTACTTGATATTTGAACGAGAACGAGAGGTGCAGTGCGCACGCACAAGGAAACAAATGTCGGGAGGGGGAAGAAAGGAGAAGGAGTTTATGTATTTGCAGCACGAAATTAAACAGTTGCGATCATACCAGCACTAATGCACCAGATCCCATCAAAACTCCACAATTAATTGTGCTTTGGCGAGAGTTGTACTCGGATGGGTGACCTCCTGGGAAGTCCTCGTGTCGCACTAATTTTTTTTTCAGACGGGTCGTTCGACGTTACGCGCGACTGGAACTAGGGTCCACTGGTTTATACACAAATGTGAGTCAAGAAGCAGGGGCATTTTAATCTATATTATAACGAGAAGGAGAGATGCAGAGTGCACGCACAAGGAAACAAATGACGGGAGGGGGGATGGAGGGAGAAAAAGTGTATGTATTTGCAGCGCAGAATGAAACATGAGCCATCATACCAGCACCAATGCAACGGATTCTATCAGAACTCCGCAAGTTAAGGGTGCTTGGGCGAGAGTAGCACTAGGATGGGTGACCTACTGCGAAGTCCTTATATTTCACCCATTTTCTTAGGAAGTCCTCGTGTTGCACCCATTTTTTTGCAGATGATTCTTTCGACGATACGCGCGACTTGAATTATTGTCCCCAGGTTTATTCACAAATGTGAGTCACGGCACCTTAGCATTTTACTTGATATTAGAACGAGCACGGGAGGTGCAGTGTGCACGCACAAGGAAACAAATGACGGGTGGGGGAAGAGAGGAGAAGGAGTTTATGTATTTGCAGCGCTGAATTATACGGGTGCGATCATACCAGCACTAATGCACCGGATCCCATCAGAACTCCGCAGTTAAGTGTGCTTGGGCGAGAGTAGTACTAGGATGGGTGACCTCCTGGGAAGTCCTCGTGTCTCACCAATTTTTTTTCAGACGGGTCGTTCGACCTTACGCGCTACTGGAACTAGGGTCCGTTGGTTTATATGCAAATGTGAGTCAAGAAGCAGTGGCATTTTAATCGATATTAGAACGAGAAGGAGAGGTGCAGTGTGAACGCACAAGGAAACAATTGATGGCAGGGGGAGGGAAGGAGAAGGAGAGTATGTATTTTCAGCACGAAATGAAACAGGTGCGATCATACCAGCACTAATGCAACGGATTCTATCAGAAGTCCGTAGGTAAGGGTGCTTAGGCGAGAGTAGTACTAGCATGGGTTACCTCATGCGAAGTCCTTATATTTCACCCATTTTCTTGTGAAGTCCTTGTGTTGCACCCATTTTTTTACAGATGATTCTTTCGACGTTACGCGCGAGTTGAATTATGGTCCTCAGGTTTATTCGCAAATGTGAGTCACGGTGCTGTAGAATTTTACTTGATATTAGAACGAGAACGGGAGGTGCAGTGCGCACGCACAAGGAAACAAATGACGAGAGGGGGAAGAAAGGGGAAGGAGTGTATGTATTTGCAGCGGAAAACTAAACAGGTGCGATCATACCAGCACTAAAGCCCCGGATCCCATCTGAACTCCGCATTTAAGTGTGCTTGGGCGAGATTAGTACTTGGATGGTTGATCTCCTGGGAAGTTCTCGTGTCGCACAAAATTTTTTTCAGACTGGTCGTTCGACGTTACGCGCGTCTGGAACTAGGGTCCGCTGATTTATACGCAAATGTGAGTCAAGAAGCAGGGGCATTTTAATCGATATTAGAACGAGAATGAGAGGTGAAGTGTGAATGCACAAGGAAACAATTGACGGGAGGGGGAAGAAAGGAGAAGGAGTGTATGTATTTGCAGCGCAAAATTAAACCGGTGCGATCATACCGGCACTACAGCCCCGGATCCCATTAGAACTCCGCAGTTAAGTGTGCTTGGGCGAGAGTAGTACTCGGATCGGTGACGACCTGGGAAGCCCTCTTGTTGCACCTATTTTTTTTCGGATGGGATGTTCGACGTTACGCGCGAATGGAATTATAAACCGCTGGTTCATTTACAAAGGTGAGTCACGACGCCGGGGCATATTACTTGATATTAGAACGAGAAAGAGAGATGCAGAGAGCACGCACAAGGAAATAAATGACGGGAGGGGGGATGGGAGGAGAAAGAGTGTATGTATTTGCAGTGTAGAATGAAACATGAGGGATCATACCAGCACTAATGCAACGGATTCTATCAGAACTTCGCAGTTATGGGTGCTTGGGCGAGAAAAGTACTCGGATGGGTGACCTCCTGCGAAGTCCTTATATTTCACCCATTTTCTTGGGAGGTCCTCGTGTTGCACCCATCTTTTTGCAGATGATTCTTTCGACGTTACGCGCGACTTGATTTATGGTCTGCAGGTTTATTCGCAAATGTGAGTCACGACGCCGTGGCATTTTACTTGATATTAGAACGAGTACGGGAGGTGCAGTGCGCACGCACAAGGAAACAAATGACGGGAGGAGGAAGAAAAGAGAAGGAGTGTATGTATTTGAAGCGCAAAATTAAACAAGTGGCATCATACCAGCACTGATTGACTAGATCCCATCAGAACTCTGCAGTTAAGTGTGCTTGGTCGAGAATAGTACTCGGATGGGTGACCTCTTGGGAAGTCCTTGTATCGCAACAATTTTTTTTCAGATGGGTCGTTCGATGTTACACGCGACTGGAATTATGGTCCGCTGGTTTATACGCAAATGTGAGTCAAGAATCAGGGGCATTGTAATCGATATTAGAACGAGAAGGAGAGGTCCAGTGTGAACGCACAAGGAAACAAATGATGGGAGGGGAGGAGGGAAGAAGGAGTGTATGTATTTTCAGCACGAAATTAAACAGGTGCGGTCACACCAGCACAAATGCACCGGATCCCATCAGAACTCCGCAGTTAAGTGTGTTTTGGCGAAAGTAGTACAATGATGGGTTACTTCCTGGGAAGTTCTCGTGTTGCACCCATTTTCTTTTTTTCAGATGTATCGTTCGACGTTACACACGACTTTAACTATGGTCCGCAGATTTATTCGCAAATGTGAGTCACGGTGCCGTGGCATTTTACTTGATATTTGAACGAGAACGAGAGGTGCAGTGCGCACGCACAAGGAAACAAATGACTTGAGGGGGAAGAAAGGAGAAGGAGTTTATGTATTCGCAGTGTGAAATTAAACAGGTGCGATCATACCATCACTAATGCACCGGATCTCATCAGAATCTGCAGTTAAGTGTGCTTGGGCGGGAGTAGTACTCGGATGGGTGACCTTCTTGGAAGTCCTCGTGTCGCACTAATTTTTTTTTCAGACAGGTCGTTCGACGTTACGCGCTACTGGAACTAGGGTACGCTGGTTTATACGCAAATGTGAGTCAAGAAGTAGGGGCATTTTAATCGATATTAGAACGAGAAGGAGAGATGCAGAGTGCACACACAAGGAAACAAATGACGGGAGGGGGGATGAAGGGAGAAAAAGTGTATGTATTTGAAGCACAGAATGAAACATGAGCAATCATACCAGCACCAATGCAACGGATTCTATAAGAACTCCGCAAGTTAAGGGTGCTTGGGCGAGAGTAGCACTAGGATGGGTGACCTCTTGCGAAGTCCTTATATTTCACCCATTTTCGGAAGTTCTCGTGTTGCACCCATTTTTTTGCAGATGATTCTTTCGACGATACGCGCGACTTAAATTATGGTCCTCAGGTTTATTCGCAAATGTGAGTCATGGCACCGTAGCATTTTACTTGATATTAGAATGAGCACGGGAGGTGCAGTGCGCACGCACAAGGAAACAAATGACGGGAGGGGGAAGAAAGGAGAAGGATTTTATGTATTTGCAGCGCTAAATTAAACGGGTGCGATCATACTAGCACTAATGCATCGGATCCCATCAGAACTCCGCAGTTAAGTGTGCTTGGGCGAGAGTAGTACTCGGATGGGTGACCTTCTGGGAAGTCCTCGTGTCGCACCAATTTTTTTTCAGACGGGTCGTTCGACGTTACGCGCGACTGGAACTAGGGTCCACTGGTTTATACACAAATTTGAGTCAAGAATCAGGGGCATTTTAATCGATATTAGAACGAGAATGAGAGGTAAAGTGTGAACGCACAAGGAAACAAATGACCGGAGGGGGAAGAAAGGAGAAGGAGTGTATGTATTTGCAGCGCGAAATTAAACAGGTGCGATCATACCAGCACCAAAACTCCGGATCCCATCAGAACTCCGCAGTTAAGTGTGCTTGGGCGAGGGTAGTACTCGTATGGGTGACCACTTGGGAAGCCCTCGTGTTGCACCTATTTTTTTTCGGATGGGTTGTTCGACGTTACGCTCGAATGGAATTATAAACCACTGGTTCATTTGCAAAGGTGAGTCACGGTGCCGGGTCATATTACTTGATATTAGAACGAGAAAGAGAGATGCAGAGTGCACGCACAAGGAAACAAATGACGGGAGGGGGGATGGGAGGAGAAAGAGTGTATGTATTTGTAGTGCAGAATGAAACATGAGGGATCATACCAGCACTAATGCAACGGATTCTATCAGAACTCCGCAGTTAAGGGTGCTTGGGAGAGAAAAGTACTCGGACGGGTGACCTCTTGCGAAGTCCTTATATTTCACCCATTTTCGTAGGAAGTCCTCTTGTTGCACCCATTTTTTTGCGGATGATTCTTTCGACGTTACGCACGACTTGATTTATGGTCCGCAGGTTTATTCGCAAATGTGAGTCATGGCACCGTAGCATTTTACTTGATATTAGAACGAACACAGGAGGTGCATTGCGCACGCACAAGGAAACAAATGACGGGAGGGAGAAGAAAGGAGTAGGAGTTTATGTATTTGCTGCCCAAAATTAAACGGATGCGATCATACAAGTACTAATGCACCGGATCCCATCAGAACTTCGCAGTTAAGTGTGCTTGGGCGAGAGTAGTACTAGGATGGGTGACCTCTTGGGAAGTCCTCGTGTCGCATTAATTTTTTTTCAGACGGGTCGTTCGACGTTACGCGCGACTGGAACTGGGGTCCGCTGGTTTATACGCAAATGTGAGTCAAGAAGCATGGGCATTTTAATCGATATTAGAACGAGAAGGAGAGGTGCAGTGTGTTCCCACAAGGAAACAATTGATGGGAAAGGGAGGGAAGGAGAAGGAGTGTATGTATTTTCAGCACGAAATGAAACAAGTGCGATCATACCAGCACTAATGCAGCGGATTCTATCAGAACTCCGTAGGTAAGGGTGCTTCGGCGAGAGTAGTACTAGCATGGGTTACCTCCTGCGAAGTCCTCGTGTCGTACCAATTTTTTTTCAGGCGGGTTGTTCGATGTTACGCAGGACTGGAACTAGGGTCCGCTGGTTTATACGCAAATGTGAGTCAAGAAGTAGGGGCATTTTAATCGATATTAGAACGAGAACAAGAGGTGCAGTGTGAACGCACAAGGAAACGATTGATGGGAGGGGGAGAGAAAGAGAAGGAATGTATGTATTTTCAGCACGAAATGAAACAGGTGCGATCATACCAGCACTAATGCAACGGATTCTATCAGAACTCCGTAGGTAAGGGTCCTTGGGCGAGAGTAGTACTAGCATGGGTTACCTCCTGCGAAGTCCTTATATTTCACTCATTTTCTTGTGATGTCCTCGTGTTGCACCCATTTTAATCGACATTACAACGAGAAAGAGAGGTGCAGTGTGAACGCACAAGGAAACAATTGATGGGAGGGGGAGGGAAGGAGAAGGAGTGTATGTATTTTCAGCACGAAATGAAACAGGTGCGATCATACCAGCACTAATGCAACGGATTCTATCAGAACTCCGTAGGTAAGGGTGCTTGGGCGAGAGTAGTACTAGCAAGGGTTACCTCCTGCGAAGTCCTTATATTTCACCCATTTTCTTGTAAAAGTCCTCGTGTTGCACCCATTTTTTTGCAGATGATTCTTTCGACGTTACGCACGACTTGAATTATGGTCCTCAGGTTTATTCGCAAATGTGAGTCACGGTGCCGTGGCATTTTACTTGATATTAGAACGAGAACGGGAGGTACAGTGCGCACGCACAAGGAAACAAATGACGGGAGGGAGAAGAAAGGGGAATTAGTGTATGTATTTGGAGTGCGAAATTAAACAGGTGCGATCAGACCAGCACAAATGCACCGGATCCCATCAGAACTCTGCAGTTAAGTGTGCTTGGGCGAGAATAGTACTCGGATGGGTTACCTCCTGCGAAGTCCTTATATTTCACCCATTTTCTCTGGAGGTCCTCGTGTTGCACCCATCTTTTTGCAGATGATTCTTTTGACGTTACGCGCAACATGATTTATGGTCCGCAAGTTTATTCGCAAATGTGAGTCACGGCGCCGTGACATTTTACTTGATATTAGAACGAGTACGGGAGGTGTAGTGCGCACGCACAAGGAAACAAATGACGGGAGGAGGAAGAAAAGAGAAGGAGTGTATGTATTTGAAGCGCAAAATTAAACAAGTGGCATCATACCAGCACTAATGCACCGGATCCCATCAGAACTCTGCAGTTAAGTGTGCTTGGTTGAGAGTAGTACTCGGATGGATGACCTCTTGGGAAGTCCTCGTATCGCAATAATTTTTTTTCAGATGGGTCGTTTGACGTTACGCGCGACTGGAACTATGGTCCGCTGGTTTATATGCAAATGTGAGTTAAGAATCAGGGGCATTTTAATCGATATTAGAACGAGAAGGAGAGGTCCAGTGTGAATGCACAAGGAAACAAATGATGGGAGGGGGGGAGGGAAGAAGGAGTGTATGTATTTTCAGCACAAAATTAAACAGGTGCGGTCACACCAGCACAAATGCACCGGATCCCATCAGAACTCCGCAGTTAAGTGTGCTTTGGCGAAAGTGGTACAATGATGGGTTACCTCCTAGGAAGTTCTCGTGTTTCACCCATTTTCTTTTTTTCAGATGTGCCGTTCGACGTTACGCGCGACTTTAATTATGGTCCGCAGACTTATTCGCAAATGTGAGTCACGGCGCCGTGGCATTTTACTTGATATTTGAACGAGAACGAGAGGTGCAGTTCGCACGCACAAGGAAACAAATGACGGGAGGGGGAAGAATTGAGAAGGAGTTTATGTATTTGCAGCGCGAAATTAAATAGGTGCGATCATACCAGCACTATGCTACGGATCCCATTAGAACTCCGCAATTAAGTGTGCTTGGGCGAGAGTAGTACTCGGATGGGTGACATCCTGGGAAGTCCTCGTGTCGCACTAATTTTTTTTTTCAGACGGGTCGTTCGACGTTACGCGCGACTGGGACTAGGGTCCATTGGTTTATACGCAAATGTGAGTCAGGAAGCAGGGGCATTTTAATCGATATTAGAACGAGAAGGAGAGGTGCAGTGTGAACGCACAAGGAAACAATTGATGGGAGGGGGAGGGAAGGAGAATGAGTGTATGTATTTTCAGCACGAAATGAAACAGGTGCGATCATACCAGCACGAATGCAACGGATTCTATCAGAACTCCGTAGGTAAGGGTGCTTGGGCGAGAGTAGTACTAGCATGGGTTACCTCGTGCGAAGTCCTTATATTTCACCCATTTTCTTGGGAGGTCCTCGTGTTGCACCCATCTTTTTGCAGATGATTCTTTCGACGTTACGCGCGACTTGATTTGTGGTCAGCAGGTTTATTCTCAAATGTGAGTCACGGCGCCGTGGCATTTTACTTGATATTAGAACGAGTACGGGAGCTGCAGTGCGCACGCACAAGGAAACAAATGACGGGAGGGGGAAGAAAGGAGAAGGAGTTTATGTATTTGCAGTGCGGAATTAAACGGGTGCGATCATACCAGCACTAATGCACCGGATCCCTTCAGAACTCCGCAGTTAAGTGTGTTTGGGCGAGAGTAGTACTCGGATGGGTGACCTCTCGGGAAGTCCTCGTGTCGCACCAATTTTTTTCAGACGGGTCGTTCGATGTTACGCGCGACTGGAACTAGGGTCCGCTGGTTTATACACAAATGTGAGTCAAGAAGCAGGGGAATTTTAATCGATATTAGAACGAGAAGGAGAGGTGCAGTGTGAACGCACAAGGAAACAATTGATGGGAGGGGGAGGGAAGGAGAAAAAGTGTATATATTTGCAGCGCAGAATGAAACAGGTGCAATCATACCAGCACTAATGCAACCGATTCTATCAGAACTCCGTAGGTAAGGGTGCTTGGGCGAGAGTAGTGATAGCATGGGTTACCTCCTGCGAAGTCCTTATATTTCACCAATTTTCTTGTGAAGTCCTCGTGTTGCACCCATTTTTTTGTAGATGATTCTTTCGACGTTACGCGCGACTTGAACTATGGTCCTCAGGTTTATTCGCAAATGTGAGTCACGGCGCTGTAGCATTTTACTTGATATAAGAACGAAAACGGGAGGTGCAGCGCGCACGCACAAGGAAACAAATGACGGGAGGGGGAAGAAAAGAGAAGGAGTGTATGTATTTGCAGCGAAAAACTAAACAGGTGCGATCATACCAGCACTAAAGCCCCGGATCCCATCAGAACTCCGCAGTTAAGTGTGCTTGGGCGAGATTAGTACTCGGATGGTTGACCTTCTGGGAAGTCCTCGTGTCGCACAAATTTTTTTTCAGACTGGTCGTTCGACGTTACGCGCGTCTGGAACTAGGGTCCGCTGGTTTATACGCAAATGTAAGTCAAGAAGCAGGGGCATTTTAATCGATATTAGAACGAGAATGAGAGGTGAAGTATGAACGCACAAGGAAACAAATGACGGGAGCGGGAAGAAAGGAGAAGGAGTGTATGTATTTGCAGCGCAAAATTATAGAGGTGCGATCATAGCAGCACTGAAGCCCCGGATCCAATCAGAACTCCGCAGTTAAGTGTGCTTGGGCGAGAGTAGTACTCGGATGGGTGACCACCTGGGAAGCCCTCGTGTTGCACCTATTTTTTTTTTATGGGTTGTTCGACGTTACGCGCGAATGGAAATATAAACCGCTGGTTCATTTGCAAAGGTGAGTCACGGTGCCAGAGCATATTACTTGATATTAGAACGAGAAAGAGAGATGCATAGTGCACGCACAAGGAAACAAATGACGGGAGGGTGGATGTGAGGAGAAAGAGTGTATGTATTTGCAATGCAGAATGAAACATGAGGGATCATACCAGCACCAATTATGGCCCGCAGATTTATTCGCAAATGTGAGTCACGGCGCCGTGGCATTTTACATGATATTCGAACGACAACGAGAGGTGCAGTGCGCACGCACAAGGAAACAAATGACGGGAGGGGAAAGAAAGGAGAAGGAGTTTATGTATTTGCAGCGCGGAATTAAACAGGTGCGATCATAGCAGCACTAATGCACCGGATCCCATCAGAACTCCGCAGTTAAGTGCGCTTGGGCGAGAGTAGTACTCGGATGGGTGACCTCTTGGGAAGTCCTCGTGTCGCACCAATTTTGTTTCAGACGGGTCGTTCGACATTACCCGCGATTGGAACTAGGGTCCGTTGGTTTATACGCAAATGTGAGTCAAGAAGCAGGGGCATTTTAATCGATATTAGAATGAGAAGGAGAGGTGCAGTGTGAACGCACAAGGAAACAATTGATGGGATGGGGAGGGAAGGAGAAGGAGTGTATGTATTTTAAGCACGAAATGAAACAGGTGCGATCATACCAGCACTAATGCAACGGATTCTATCAGAACTCCGTAGGTAAGGGTGCTTGGGCGAGAGTAGTACTAGCATGGGTTACCTCCTGCGAAGTCCTTATATTTCACCCACTTTCTTGTGAAGTCCTCGTGTTGCACCCATTTTTTTGCAGATGATTCTTTCGACGTTACGCGCGACTTGAATTATGGTCCTCAGGTTTATTCGCAAATGTGAGTCACGGCGCTGTAGCATTTTACTTGATATTAGAACGAGAACGGGAGGTGCAGTGCGCACGCACAAGGAAACAAATGTCGGGAGGGGGAAGAAAGGGGAATGAGTTTATGTATTAGTAGCGCAAAATTAAACAGCTGCGATCATACCAGCACTAATGCACTGGATCGCATCAGAACTCTGCATTTAAGTGTGCTTAGGCGAGAGTTGTACTCGGATGGGTGACCTCCTGGGAAGTCCTTGTGTCGCACTAATTTTTTTTTTCAGATGGGTCGTTCGACGTTACGCGCGACTGGAACTAGGGTCCACTGGTTTATAAGCAAATGTGAGTCAAGAAGCAGGGGCATTTTAATCGATATTAGAACGAGAAAGAGATATGCAGAGTGCACGCACAAGGAAGCAAATGACGGGATGGGGGGATGGAGGGAGAAAAAGTGTATGTATTTGCAGCGCAGAATGAAACATGAGCAATCATACCAGCACCAATGCAACGGATTCTATCAGAACTCCGCAAGTTAAGGGTGCTTGGGTGAGAGTAGCACTAGGATGGGTGACCTCCGGCGAAGTCCTTATATTTCACCCATTTTCTTAGGAAGTCCTCGTGTTGCACCTATTTTTTTGCAGATGATTCTTTCGACGATACGTGCGACTTGAATTATGGTCCTCAGGTTTATTCGCAAATGTGAGTCACGGCACCGTAGCATTTTACTTGATATTAGAACGAGCACGGGAGGTGCAGTTCGCGCGCACAAGGAAACAAATGACGGGAGGGGGAAGAAAGGAGAAGGAGTTTATGTATTTGCAGCGCGGAATTAAATGGGTGCGATCATACCAGCACAAATGCACCGGATCCCATCAGAACTCCGCAGTTAAGTGTGCTTTGGCGAAAGTAGTACAATGATGGGTTACCTCCTAGGAAGTTCTCGTGTTGCACCCATTTTTTTTTTTTCAGATGTGCCGTTCGAAGTTACGCGTGACTTTAATTATGGTCCGCAGATTTATTAGCAAATGTGAGTCACGGCGCCGTGGCATTTTACTTGATATTTAAACGAGAACCAGAGGTGCAATGCGCACGCACAAGGAAACAAATGACGGGAGGGGGAAGAAAAAAGAAGGAGTTTATGTATTTGCAGCGCGAAATTAAACAGGTGCGATCATACCAGCACTAATGCACCGGATCCCATCAGAACTCCGCAGTTAAGTGTTCTTGGGCGAGAGTAGTACTAGGATGGGTGTCCTCTTGGGAAGTCCTTGTGTCGCACTAATTTTTTTTTTCAGACGGGTCGTTCGACGTTACGCGCGACTGGAATTAGGGTCCACTTGTTTATACGCAAATGTGAGTCAAGAAGCAGGGGCATTTTAATCGATATTAGAACGAGAAGGAGAGATGCAGAGTGCACGCAAAAGGAAACAAATGATGGGAGGGGGGATGGAGGGAGAAAAAGTGTATGTATTTGCAGCGCAGAATGAAACATGAGCAATCATACCAGCACCAATGCAACGGATTCTATCAGAACTACGCAGGTTAAGGGTGCTTAGGCGAGAGAAGCACTAGGACGGGTGACCTCCTGCGAAGTCCTTATATTTCACCCATTTTCTTAGGAAGTCCTCGTGTTGCACCTATTTTTTTGCAGATGATTCTTTCGACGATATGCGCGACTTGAATTATGGTCCTCATGTTTATTCGCAAATGTGAGTAACGGCATCATAGCATTTTACTTGATATTAGAACGAGCACGGGAGGTGCAGTGCACCCGCACAAGGAAACAAATGATGGGAGGGGGAAGAAAGAAGAAGGAGTTTATGTATTTGCAGCGCGGAATTTAACGGGTCCGATCATACAAGCACAAATGCACCGGATCCCATCAAAACTCCGCAGTTAAGTGTGCTTTGGCGAAAGTAGTACAATGATGGGTTACCTCCTAGGAAGTTCTCGTGTTGCACCCATTTTTTTTTTTTCAGATGTGCCGTTCGAAGTTACGCGCGACTTTAATTATGGTCCGCAGATTTATTAGCAAATGTGAGTCACGGCGCCGTGGCATTTTACTTGATATTTAAACGAGAACCAGAGGTGCAATGCGCACGCACAAGGAAACAAATGACGGGAGGGGGAAGAAAAAAGAAGGAGTTTATGTATTTGCAGCGCGAAATTAAACAGGTGCGATCATACCAGCACTAATGCACCGGATCCCATCAGAACTCCGCAGTTAAGTGTTCTTGGGCGAGAGTAGTACTAGGATGGGTGTCCTCTTGGGAAGTCCTTGTGTCGCACTAATTTTTTTTTTCAGACGGGTCGTTCGACGTTACGCGCGACTGGAATTAGGGTCCACTTGTTTATACGCAAATGTGAGTCAAGAAGCAGGGGCATTTTAATCGATATTAGAACGAGAAGGAGAGATGCAGAGTGCACGCAAAAGGAAACAAATGATGGGAGGGGGGATGGAGGGAGAAAAAGTGTATGTATTTGCAGCGCAGAATGAAACATGAGCAATCATACCAGCACCAATGCAACGGATTCTATCAGAACTACGCAGGTTAAGGGTGCTTAGGCGAGAGAAGCACTAGGATGGGTGACCTCCTGCGAAGTCCTTATATTTCACCCATTTTCTTAGGAATTCCTCGTGTTGCACCTATTTTTTTGCAGATGATTCTTTCGACGATATGCGCGACTTGAATTATGGTCCTCATGTTTATTCGCAAATGTGAGTAACGGCATCATAGCATTTTACTTGATATTAGAACGAGCACGGGAGGTGCAGTGCACCCGCACAAGGAAACAAATGATGGGAGGGGGAAGAAAGAAGAAGGAGTTTATGTATTTGCAGCGCGGAATTTAACGGGTCCGATCATACAAGCACAAATGCACCGGATCCCATCAAAACTCCGCAGTTAAGTGTGCTTTGGCGAAAGTAGTACAATGATGGGTTACCTCCTAGGAAGTTCTCGTGTTGCACCCATTTTCTTTTTTCAGATGTGTCGTTCGACGTTACACGCGTCTTTAATTATGGTCCGCAGATTTATTCGCAAATGTGAGTCATGGCGCCGTGGCATTTTACTTGATATTTAAACGAGAACGAGAGGTGCAGTGCGCACGCACAAGGAAACAAATGACGGGAGGGGGAAGAAAGGAGAAGGAGTTTGTGTATTTGCAGCGCGAAATTAAACAGGTGTGATCATACCAGCACTAATGCACCGGATCCCATCAGAACTCCGCAGTTAAGTGTGCTTGGGGCGAGAGTAGTACTCGGATGGGTGACCTCTTGGGAAGTCCTCGTGTCGCACTAATTTTTTTTTTCAGACGGGTCGTTCGACGTTACGCGCGACTGGAACTAGGGTCCACTGGTTTATACGCAAATGTGAGTCAAGAAGCAGGGGCATTTTAATCGATATTAGAACGAGAAATAGAGATGCAGAGTGCACGCACAAGGAAACAAATGACGGGAGGGGGGATGGAGGGAGAAAAAGTGTATGTATTTGCAGCGTAGAATGAAACATGAGCAATCATACCAGCACCAATGCAACGGATTCTATCAGAACTCCGCAAGTTAAGGGTGCTTGGGCAAGAGTAGCTCTAGGATGGGTGACCTCCTGCGAAGTCCTTATATTTCACCCATTTTCTTAGGAAGTCCGCGTGTTGCACCCATTTTTTTGCAGATGATTCTTTCGACGATACGCGCGACTTGAATAATGGTCCTCAGGTTTATTCGCAAATGTGAGTCACGGCACCGTAATATTTTACTTGATATTAGAACGAGCACGGGAGGTGCAGTGCGCACGCACAAGAAAACAAATAATGGGAGGGGGAAGAAATGGAAAGGAGTTTATGTATTTGCAGCGCGGAATTCACCGGGTGCGATCATACCACCACTAATGCAACGTATCCCATCAGAACTCCGCAGTTAAGTGTGCTTGGGCGAGAGCAGCACTCGGATGGGTGACCTCCTGGGAAGTCCTCGTGTCGCAAAAATTTTTTTTCCGACGGGTCGTTCGACGTTACGCGCGACTGGAACTAGGGTTCGCTGGTTTATACGCAAATGTGAGTCAAGAAGCAGGGGCATTTTAATCGATATTAGAACGAGAATGAGAGGTGCAGTGCGAACGCACAAGGAAACAATTGACGGGAGGGGGAAGAAAGGAGAAGGAGTGTATGTATTTGCAGCGCGAAATTAAACCGGTGCGATCATACCAGCAATAAAGCCCCGGATCCCATCAGAACTCTGCAGTTAAGTGTGCTTGGGTGAGAGTAGTACTCGGATGGGTTACCTCCTGCGAAGTCCTTATATTTCACCCATTTTCTCTGGAGGTCCTCGTGTTGCACCCATCTTTTTGCAGATGATTCTTTTGACGTTATGCGCGACATGATTTTTGGTCCGGAGGTTTATTCGCAAATGTGAGTCACGGCGCCGTGGCATTTTACTTGATATTAGAACGAGTGCGAGAGGTGCAGTGCGCACGCACAAGGAAACAAATGACGGGAGGAGGAAGAAAAGAGAAGGAGTGTATGTATTTGAAGCGCAAAATTAAACAAGTGGCATCATACCAGCACTAATGCACTGGATCCCATCAGAACTCTGCAGTTAAGTGTGCTTGGTCGAGAGTAGTACTCGGATGGATGACCTCCTGGGAAGTCCTCGTATCGCAATAATTTTTTTTCAGATGGGTCGTTCGACGTTACGCGCGACTGGAACTATGGTCCGCTGGTTTATATGCAAATGTGAGTCAAGAATCAGGGGCATTTTAATCGATATTAGAACGAGAAGGAGAGGTGCAGTGTGAACGCACAAGGAAACAAATGATGGGAGAGGGGGAGGGAAGAAGGTGTGTATGTATTTTCAGCACGAAATTAAACAGGTGCGGTCACACCAGCACAAATGCACCGGATCCCATCAGAACTCCGCAGTTAAGTGTGCTTTGGCGAAAGTAGTACAATGATGGGTTACCTCCTGGGAAGTTCTCGTGTTTCACCCATTTTTTTTTTCAGATGTGCCGTTCGACGTTACGCGCGACTTTAATTTTGGTCTGCAGATTTATTCGCAAATGTGAGTCACGGCGCCGTGGCATTTTACTTGATATTTGAACGAGAACGAGAGGTGCAGTGCGCACGCATAAGGAAACAAATGACGGGAGGGGGAAGAAATGAGAAGGAGTTTATGTATTTGGAGCGCGAAATTAAACAGGTGCGATCATACCAGCCCTATGCTACGGATCCCATTAGAACTCCGCAATTAAGTGTGCTTGGGCGAGAGTAGTACTCGGATGGGTGACATCCTGGGAAGTCCTCGTGTCGCACTAATTTTTTTTTTCAGACGGGTTGTTCGACGTTACGCGTGACTGGAACTAGGGTCCATTGGTTTATACGCAAATGTGAGTCAGGAAGCAGGGGCATTTTAATCGATATTAGAACGAGAATGAGAGATGCAGAGTGCACGCAAAAGGAAATAAATGACAGGAGGGGGGATGGAGGGAGAAAAAGTGTATGTATTTGCGGCGCAGAATGAAAGATGAGCAATCAT
The DNA here is from genome assembly GCF_054855325.1 of Carica papaya. Classification (NCBI taxonomy): domain Eukaryota; kingdom Viridiplantae; phylum Streptophyta; class Magnoliopsida; order Brassicales; family Caricaceae; genus Carica; species Carica papaya. The sequence continues at coordinate 18,214,293 of NC_142316.1, forward strand.
ACCAGCACCATTGCAACGGATTCTATCAGAACTCCGCAAGTTAAGGGTGCTTGGGCGAGAGTAGCACTAGGATGGGTGACCTCCAGCGAAGTCCTTATATTTCACCCATTTTCTTATGAAGTCCTCGTGTTGCACCCATTTTTTTGCAGATGATTCTTTCGACGATACGCGCGACTTGAATTATGGTCCTCAGGTTTATTCGCAAATGTGAGTCACGGCACCGTAGCATTTTACCTGATATTAGAACGAGCACGGGAGGTGCAGTGCGCACGGACAAGGAAACAAATGACGTGAGGGGGAAGAAAGGAGAAGGAGTTTATGTATTTGCAGGGCGGAATTAAACGGGTTCGATCATACCAGCACTAATGCACTGGATCCCATCAGAACTCCGCAGTTAAGTGTGCTTGGGCGAGAGTAGTACTCGGATGGGTGACCTCCTAGGAAGTCCTCGTGTCGCATCAATTTTTTTTCAGACAGGTCGTTCGACATTACGCGCGACTGGAACTAGGGTCCGCTGGTTTATACGCAAATGTGAGTCAAGAAGCAGGGGCATTTTAATCGATATTAGAACGAGAAGGAGAGGTGCAGTGTGAACGCACAAGGAAACAATTGATGGGAGGGGGAGGGAAGGAGAAGGACTGTATGTATTTTCAGCACGAAATGAAACAGGTGCGATCATACCAGCACTAATGCAACGGATTCTATCAGAACTCCGCAGTTAAGGGTGCTTGGGCGAGAGTAGTACTAGCATGGGTTACCTCCTGCGAAGTCCTTATATTTCACCCATTTTCTTGGGAGGTCCTCGTGTTGCACCCATCTTTTTACAGATGATTCTTTCGACGTTACGCGCGACTTGATTTGTGGTCTGCAGGTTTATTCGCAAATGTGAGTCATGGCGCCGTGGCATTTTACTTGATATTAGAACGAGTACGGGAGGTGCAGTGCGCACGTACAAGGAAACAAATGGCGGGAGGGGGAAGAAAGGAGAAGGAGTTTATGTATTTGCAGTGTGGAATTAAACGGGTGCGATCATACCAGCACTAATGCACCGGATCCCTTCAGAACTCCGCAGTTAAGTGTGTTTGGGCGAGAGTAGTACTCGGATGGGTGACCTCTTGGGAAGTCCTCGTGTCGCACCAATTTTTTTCAGACGGGTCGTTCGATGTTACGTGCGACTGGAACTAGGGTCAGCTGGTTTATACACAAATGTGAGTCAAGAAGCAGGGGCATTTTAATCGATATTAGAACGAGAAGGAGAGGTGCAGTGTGAACGCACAAGGAAACAATTGATGGGAGGGGGAGGAAAGGAGAAAAAGTGTATGTATTTGCAGCGGAGAATGAAACAGGTGCGATCATACCAGCACTAATGCAACAGATTCTATCAGAACTCCGTAGGTAAGGGTGCTTAGGCGAGAGTAGTAATAGCATGGGTTACCTCTTGCGAAGACCTTATATTTCACCAATTTTCTTATGAAGTCCTCGTGTTGCACCCATTTTTTTGTAGATGATTCTTTCGACGTTACGCGCGACTTGAACTATGGTCCTCAGGTTTATTCGCAAATGTGAGTCACGGCGCTGTAGCATTTTACTTGATATAAAAACGAAAACGGGAGGTGCAGCGCGCACGCACAAGGAAACAAATGACGGGAGGGGGAAGAAAAGAGAAGGAGTGTATATATTTGGAGCGAGAAACTAAACAGGTGCGATCATACCAGCACTAAAGCCCCGGATCCCATCAGAACTCCGCAGTTAAGTGTGCTTGGGCGAGATTAGAACTTGGATGGTTGACCTCCTGGGAAGTCCTCGTGTCGCACAAATTTTTTTTCAGACTGGTCGTTCGACGTTACGCGCGTCTGGAACTAGGGTCCGCTGGTTTATACGCAAATGTGAGTCAAGAAGCAGGGGTATTTTAATCAATATTAGAACGAGAATGAGAGGTGAAGTGTGAACGCACAAGGAAACAAATGACGGGAGGGGGAAGAAAGGAGGAGTGTATGTATTTGCAGCGCGAAATTAAAGAGGTACGATCAAGCAGCACTAAAGCCCCGAATCCCATCAGAACTCCACAGTTAAATGTGCTTGGGCGAGAGTAGTACTCGGATGGGTGACCACCTGGGAAGCCCTCGTGTTGCACCTATTTTTTTTTGGATGGGTTGTTCGACGTTACGCGCGAATGGAATTATAAACCGCTGGTTCATTTGCAAAGGTGAGTCACGGTGCCGGAGCATATTACTTGATATTAGAACGAGAAAGAGAGATGCAGAGTGCACGCACAAGGAAACAAATGACGGGAGGGTGGATGGGAGGAGAAAGAGTGTATGTATTTGCAGTGCAGAATGAAACATGATGGATCATACCAGCACTAATTATGGCCCGCAGATTTATTCGTAAATGTGAGTCACGGCGCCGTGGCATTTTACATGATATTCGAACGAAAACGAGAGGTGCAGTGCGCACGCACAAGGAAACAAATGACGGGAGGGGGAAGAAAGGAGAAGGAGTTTATGTATTTGCATCGCAGAATTAAACAGGTGCAATCATACCAGCACTAATGCACCGGATCCCATCAGAACTCCGCAGTTAAGTGCGCTTGGGCGAGTGTAGTACTCGGATGGGTGACCTCCTGGTAAGTCCTCGTGTCGTACCAATTTTTTTTCAGACGGGTCGTTCGACATTACGCGCGATTGGAACTAGGGTCCGTTGGTTTATACGCAAATGTGAGTCAAGAAGCAGGGGCATTTTAATCGATTTTAGAACGAGAAGGAGAGGTGTAGTGTGAACGCACAAGGAAACAATTGATGGGATGGAGAGGGAAGGAGAAGGAGTGTATGTATTTTAAGCACGAAATGAAACAGGTGCGATCATACCAGCACTAATGCAACGGATTCTATCAGAACTCTGCAAGTTAAGAGTGTTTGGGTGAGAGTAGCACTAGGATGGGTGACCTCCTGCGAAGTCCTTATATTTCACCCATTTTATTAGGAAGTCCTCGTGTTGCACCCATTTTTTTGCAGATGATTCTTTCGACGATATGCGCGACTTGAATTATGGTCCTCAGGTTTACTCGCAAATGTGAGTCACGGCACCTTAGCATTTTCCTTGATATTAGAACGAGCACGGGAAGTACAGTGCGCACGCACAAGGAAACAAATGGTGGGAGGGGGAAGAAAGGAGAATGAGTTTATGTATTTGCAGCGCGAAATTAAACAGGTGCGATCATACCAGCACTAAAGCCCCGGATCCCATCAGAACTCTGCAGTTAAGTGTGCTCGGGCGAGAGTAGTACTCGGATGGGTTACCTCCTGCGAAGTCCTTATATTTCACCCATTTTTTCGGGAGGTCCTCGTGTTGCACCCATCTTTTTGCAGATGATTCTTTCGACGTTACGCGCGACATGATTTATGATCCGCAGGTTTATTTGCAAATGTGAGTCACGGCGCCGTGGCATTTTACTTGATATTAGAACGAGTACGGGAGGTGCAGTGCGCACGCACAAGGAAACAAATGACGGGAGGAGGAAGAAAAGAGAATGAGTGTATGTATTTGAAGCGCAAAATTAAACAAGTGGCATCATACCAGCACTAATGCACTGGATCCCATCAGAACTCTGCAGTTAAGTGTGCTTGGTCGAGAGTAGTACTCGGATGGATGACCTCTTGGGATGTCCTCGTATCGCAATAATTTTTATTCAGATGGGTCGTTCGACGTTACGCGCGACTGGAACTATGGTCCGCTGGTTTATACGCAAATGTGAGTGAAGAATCCGGGGCATTTTAATCGATATTAGAACGAGAAGGAGAGGTGCAGTGTGAACGCACAAGGAAACAAATGATGGGAGGGGGGGAGAGAAGAAGTAGTGTATGTATTTTCAGCACGAAATTAAACAGGTGCAGTCACACCAGCACAAATGCACCGGATCCCATCAGAACTCCGCAGTTAAGTGTGCTTTGGCGAAAGTAGTACAATGATGGGTTACCTCCTAGGAAGTTATCGTGTTGTACCCATTTTCTTTTTTTCAGATGTGCCGTTCGACGTTACGCGCGATTTTAATTATGGTTTGCAGATTTATTCGCAAATGTGAGTCACGACGACGTGACATTTTACTTGACATTTGAACGAGAGCGAAAGGTGCAGTGCGCACGCACAAGGAAACAAATGACAGGAGGGGGGATGGAAGGAGAAAGAGTGTATGTATTTGCAGTGCAGAATGAAACATGAGGGATCATACCAGCACTAATGCAACGGATTCTATCAGAACTCCGCAGTTAAGGGTGCTTGGGTGAGAAAAGTACTCGGATGGGTGACCGCCTGCGAAGTCCTTATATTTCACCCATTTTCTTGGGAGGTCCTCGTGTTGCACCCATCTTTTTGCAGATGATTCTTTGGACGTTATGCGCGACTTGATTTATGGTCTGCAGATTTATTCGCAAATGTGAGTCACGGCACCGTGGCATTTTACTTGATATTAGAACGAGTACGGGAGGTGCAGTGCGCACGCACAAGGAAACAAATGACGGGATGAGGAAGAAACGAGAATGAGTGTATGTATTTGAAGCCCAAAATTAAACAAGTGCCATCATACCAGCACTACAATGCTGGATCCCATCAGAACTCTGCAGTTAAGTGTGCTTGGACGAGAGTAGTACTCGGATGGGTGACCTCTTGGGAAGTCCTCGTATCGCAACAATTTTTTTTCAGATTGGTCGTTCGACGTTAGGCGCGACTGGAACTATGGTCCGCTAGTTTATACGCAAATATTAGTCAATAATCAGGGGCATTTTAATCGATATTAGAACGAGAAGGAGAGGTGCAGTGTGAACGCACAAGGAAACAAATGATGGGAGGGGGGGAGGGAAGAAGGAGTGTATGTATTTTCAGCACGAAATTAAACAGGTGCGGTCACACCAGCACAAATGCACCGGATCTCATCAGAACTCCGCAGTTAAGTGTGATTTGGCGAAAGTAGTACAATGATGGGTTACCTCCTGGGAAGTTCTCGTGTTGCACCCATTTTCTTTTTTTCAGATGTGCCGTTCGACGTTACGCGCGACTTTAATTATGGTCCGCAGATTTATTCGCAAATGTGAGTCACGGGGCCGTGGTATTTTACTTGATATTTGAACGAGAACAAGAGGTGCAGTGCACACGCACATGGAAACAAATGACGGGAGGGGGAAGAAAGGAGAAGGAGTTTATGTATTTGCAGCGCGAAATTAAACAGGTGCGATCATACCAGCACTAATGCACCGGATCCCATCAGAACTTCGTAGTTAAGTGTGCTTGGGCGAGAGTAGTACTCGGATGGGTGACCTCCTGGAAGTCCTTGTGTCGCACTAATTTTTTTTTTCAGACGGGTCGTTTGACGTTACGCGCTACTGGAACTAGGGTCCCCTGGTTTATACGCAAATGTGAGTCAAGAAGCAGGGGCATTTTAATCGATATTAGAACGAGAAGGAGAGATGCAGAGTGCACGCTTAAGGAAACAAATGACGGGAGGGGGGATGGAGGGAGAAAAAGTGTATGTATTTGCAGCGTAGAATGAAACATGAGCAATCATACCAGGACCAATGCAACGGATTCTATCAGAACTCCGCAAGTTAAGGGTGCTTGGGCGAGTGTAGCACTAGGATGGGTGACCTCCTGCGTAGTCCTTATATTTCACCCATTTTGTTAGGAAGTTCTCGTGTTGCACCCATTTTTTTGCAGATGATTCTTTCGATGATACGCGCGACTTGAATTATGGTCCTCAGGTTTATTCGCAAATGTGAGTCACGGCACCGTAGCATTTTACTTGATATTAGAACGAGCACGGGAGGTGCAGTGCGCACGCACAAGGAAACAAATGACGGGAGGGTGAAGAAAGGAGAAGGTGTTTATGTTTTTGCAGCGCAAAATTAAAAGGGTGCGATCATACCAGCACTAATGCTCCGGATCCCATCAGAACTTCGCAGTTAAGTGCACTTGGGCGAGAGTAGTACTCGGATGGGTGACCTCCTGGGAAGTCCTCGTGTCGCACAAATTTTTTTTCAGACGGGTCGTTCGACGTTACGCGCGACTGGAACTAAATGACGGGAGGGGGAAGAAAGGAGAAGGAGTTTGTGTATTTGCAGCGCGAAATTAAACAGGTGCGATCATACCAGCACTAATGCACCGGATCCCATCAGAACTCCGCAGTTAAGTGTGCTTGGGCGAGAGTAGTACTCGGATGGGTGACATCCTGGAAAGTCCTCGTGTCGCACTAATTTTTTTTTCAGATGGGTCGTTCGACGTTACGCACGACTGGAACTAGGGTCCACTGGTTTATACGCAAATGTGAGTCAAGAAGCAGGGGCATTTTAATCGATATTAGAACGAGAAGGAGAGATTCAGAGTGCACGCAAAAGGATACAAATGACGGGAGGGGGGATGGAGGGAAAAAAAGTGTATGTATATGCAGCGCAGAATGAAATATGAGCAATCATACCAGCACCAATGCAACGGATTCTATCAGAACTCCGCAAGTTAAGGGTTCTTGGGCGAGAGTAGCTCTAGGATGGGTGACCTCCTGCGAAGTCCTTATATTTCACCCATTTTCTCAGGAAGTCCTCGTGTTGCACCAATTTTTTTGCAGATGATTCTTTCGACGATACGCGCGACTTGAATTATGGTCCTCAGGTTTATTCGCAAATGTGAGTTACGGCACCGTAGCATTTTACTTGATATTAGAACGAGCACAGGAGGTGCAGTGCGCACGCACAAGGAAACAAATGGCAGGAGGGGGAAGGAAGGAGAATGAGTTTATGTATTTGCAGCGCGAAATTAAACGGGTGCGATCATAACAGCACTAATGCACCGGATCCCATCAGAACTCCGCAGTTAAGTGTGCTTGGGCGAGATTAGTACTCGGATGGGTGTCCTCCTCGGAAGTCCTCGTGTCGCACCAATTTTTTTTCAGACGGGTCGTTCGACGTTACGCGCGTCTGGAACTAGGGTTCGCTGGTTTAAACGCAAATGTGTGTCAAGAAGCAGGGGCATTTTTATCGATATTAGAACGAGAATGAGAGGTGAAGTGTGAACGCACAAGGAAACAAATGACGGGAGGGGGAAGTAAGGAGAAGGAGTGTATGTATTTGCAGCGTGAAATTAAACAGATGCGATCATACTAGCACTAAAGCTCCGGATCCCATAAGAACTCCGCAGTTAAGTGTGCTTGGGCGAGGGTATTACTCGGATGGGTGAACTCTTGGGAAGTCCTCGTATCGCAACAATTTTTTTTCAGATGGGTCGTTCGACGTTACGCGTGACTAGAACTATGGTTCGCTGGTTTATACGCAAATGTGAGTCAAGAATCAAGGGCATTTTAATCGATATTAGAACGAGAAGGAGAGGTGCAGTGTGAACGCACAAGGAAACAAATGATGGGAGGGGGGAGGGAAGAAGGAGTGTATGTATTTTCAGCACGAAATTAAACAGGTGCGGTCACACCAGCACAAATGCACCGGATCCCATCAGAACTCCGCAATTAAGTGTGCTTTGGCAAAAGTAGTACAATGATGGGTTACCTCCTGGGAAGTTCTCGTGTTGCACCCATTTTCTTTTTTTCAGATGTGTCGTTCGACGTTACGCGCGACTTTAATTATGGTCCGCAGATTTATTCGCAAATGTGAGTCACGGCGCCGTGGCATTTTACTTGATATTTGAACGAGAACGAGAGGTGCAGTGTGCACGCACAAGGAAACAAATGACGGGAGGGGGAAGAAAGGAGAAGGAGTTTATGTATTTGCAGCGCGAAATTAAACCGGTGCGTTCCTACCAGCACGAATGCACTGGATCCCATCAGAACTCCGCAGTTAAGTGTGCTTGGGCGAGATTAGTACTTGGATGGGTGACCTCCTGGGAAGTCCTCGTGTCGCACTAATTTTTTTTTAGACGGGTCGTTCGACGTTACGCGCGACTGGAACTAGGGTCCCCTGGTTCATACGCAAATGTGAGTCAAGAAGCAGGGGCATTTTAATCGATATTAGAACGAGAAGGAGAGATGCAGAGTGCACGCACAAGGAAACAAATGACGGGAGGGGGGATGGAGGGAGAAAAAGTGTATGTATTTGCAGCGCAGAATGAAACATGAGCAATCATACCAACACCAGTACAACGGATTCTATCAGAACTCCGCAAGTTAAGGGTGCTTGGGCGAGAGTAGCACTAGGATGGGTGACCTCCTGCGAAGTCCTTATATTTCACCAATTTTCTTAGGAAGTCCTGGTGTTGCACCCATTTTTTTGCAGATGATTCTTTCGACGATATGCGCGACTTGAATTATGGTCCTCAGGTTTATTCGCAAATGTGAGTCATGGCACCGTAGCATTTTACTTGATATTAGAACGAGCACGGGAGGTGTAGTGCGCATGCACAAGGAAACAAATGACGGGAGGGGGAAGAAAGGAGAAGGAGTTTATGTATTTGCAGCGCGGAATTAAACGTGTGCGATCATACCAGCACTAATGCACCGTATCACATCAGAACTCCGCAGTTAAGTGTGCTTCGGCGAGAGTAGTACTTGGATGGGTGACCTCCTGGGAAGTCCTCGTGTCGCACTAATTTTTTTTCAGACGGGTCGTTCGACGTTGCGCGCGACTGGAACTGGGGTCCACTGGTTTATACGCAATTGTGAGTCAAGAAGCAGGGGCATTTTAATCGATATTAGAACGAGAAGGAGAGATGCAGAGTGCACGCACAATGAAACAAATGACGGGAGGGGGGATGGAGGGAGAAAAAGTGTATGTATTTGCAGCGGAGAATGAAACATGAGCCATCATACCAGCACCAATGCAACGGATTCTATCAGAACTCCGCAAGTTAAGGGTGCTTGGGCGAGAGTAGCACTAGGATGGGTGACCTCCTGCGAAGTCCTTATATTTCACCCATTTTCTTAGGAAGTCCTCGTGTTGCACCCATTTTTTTGCAGATGATTCTTTCGACGATACGCGCGACTTGAATTATGGTCCTCAGGTTTATTCCCAAATGTGAGTCACGACACCGTAGCATTTTACTTGATATTAGAACGAGCACGGGAGGTGTAGTGCGCACGCACAAGGAAACAAATGACGGGAGGGGGAAGAAAGGAGAAGGAGTTTATGTATTTGCAGCGCTGAATTATACGGGTGCGATCATACCAGCACTAATGCACCGGATCCCATTAGAACTCCGCAGTTAAGTGTGCTTGGGCGAGAGTAGCACTAGGATGGGTGACCTCCTGCGAAGTCCTTATATTTCACCCATTTTCTTAGGAAGTCCTCGTGTTGCACCCATTTTTTTGCAGATGATTCTTTCGACGATGCGCGCGACTTGAATTATGGTCCTCAGGTTTATTTGCAAATGTGAGTCACGGCAACGTAGCATTTTACTTGATATTAGAACGAGCACGGGAGGTGTAGTAGGCACGCACAAGGAAACAAATGGCGGGAGGGGGAAGAAAGGAGAATGAGTTTATGTATTTGCAGCGCAAAATTAAACAGGTGCGATCATAACAGCATTAATGCACCGGATCCCATCAGAACTCCGTAGTTAAGTGTGCTTGGGCGAGATTAGTACTCGGATGGGTGATCTCCTGGGAAGTCCTCGTGTCGCACTAATTTTTTTCAGACGGGTCGTTCGACGTTACACGCGTCTGGAACTAGGGTCTGCTGGTTTATACGCAAATGTGAGTCAAGAAGCAGGGGCATTTTAATCGATATTAGAACGAGAATGAGAGGTGAAGTGTGAACGCACAAGGAAACAAATGACGGGAGGGGGAAGAAAGGAGAAGGAGTGTATGTAATTGCAGCGCGAAAATAAACAGGTGCGATCATACCAGCACTAAAGCTCCAGATCCCATCAGAACTCTGCAATTAAGTGTGCTTGGGCGAGGGTAGTACTCGGATGGGTGACCACCTGGGAAGCCCTCGTGTTGCTTCTATTTTTTTTCGGATGGGTTGTTCGACGTTACGCGCAAATGGAATTATAATCCGCTGGTTCATTTGCAAAGGTGAGTCACGGTGCTGGGGCATATTACTTGATATTAGAACGAGAAAGAGAGATGCAGAGTGCACACACAAGGAAACAAATGACGGGAGGGGGGATGGAAGGAGAAAGAGTGTATGTATTTGCAGTGCAGAATGAAATATGAGGGATCATACCAGCACTAATGCAACGGATTCTATCAGAACTCCGTAGTTAAGGGTGCTTGGGCGAGAAAAGTACTCGGATGGGTGACCTCTTGCGAAGTCCTTATATTTCACCTATTTTCTTGGGAGGGGGAAGAAAGGAGAAGGAGTTTATCTATTTTCAGCGCGAAATTAAACAGGTGCGATTATACTAGCACTAATGCATCGGATCCCATCAGAACTCTGCAGATAAGTGTGCTTGGGCGAGAGTAGTACTCGGATGGGTGACCTCCTGGGAAGTTCTCGTGTCGCACTAATTTTTTTTTCAGACTGGTTGTTCGACGTTACGCTCGACTGGAACTAGGAGCAGGGGCATTTTAATCGATATTAGAACAAAAAGGAGAGATGCAGAGTGCAGACACAAGGAAACAAATGACGGGAGGAGGGATGGAGGGAAAAATAGTGTATGTATTTGCAGCGCAGAATGAAACATGAGCAATCATACCAGCACCAATGCAACGGATTCTATCAGAACTCCATAAGTTAAGGGTGCTTGGGTGAGAGTAGCACTAGGATGGGTGACCTCCTGCGAAGTCCTAATATTTCACCCATTTTCTCATGAAGTACTCGTGTTGCACCCATTTTTTTGCAGATGATTCTTTCGACGATACGAGCGATTTGAATTATGGTCCTCAGATTTATTCGCAAATGTGAGTCACGGCACCGTAGCATTTTACTTGATATTAGAACGAGAAGGAGAGGTGCAGTGCGCACGCACAAGGAAACAAATGATGGGAGGGGGGTAGGGAAGAAGGAGTGTATGTATTTTCAGCACGAAATTAAACAGGTGCGGTCACACCAGCACAAATGCACCGGATCCCATCAGAACTCCGCAGTTAAGTGTGCTTTGGCGAAAGTAGTACAATGATGGGTTACCTCCTTGGAAGTTCTCGTGTTGCACCCATTTTCTTTTTTTCAGATGTGTCGTTCGACCTTACGCGCGACCTTAATTATGGTCCGCAGATTTATTCGCAAATGTGAGTCACGGCGCTGTGGCATTTTACTTGATATTTGAGCGAGAACGAGAGGTGCAGTGAGCACGCACAAGGAAACAAATGACGGGAGGGGGAATAAAGGAGAAGGAGTTTATGTATTTGCAGCACGAAATTAAACAGGTTCGATCATACCAGCACTAATGCACCGGATCCCATCAGAACTCCGCAGTTAAGTGTGCTTGGGCGAGAGTAGTACTCGGATGGGTTACCTCTTGGGAAGTCCTCGTGTCGCACTAATTTTTTTTTTCAGATGGGTCGTTCGACGTTACGCGCGACTGGAACAAGGGTCCACTAGTTTATACGCAAATGTGAGTCAAGAAGCATGAGCGTTTTAATCGATATTAGAACGAGAAAGAGAGATGCAGAGTGCACGCACAAGGAACAAATGACGGGAGGGGGGATGGAGGTAGAAAAAGTATATGTATTTGCAGCGCAGAATAAAACATGAGCAATCATACCAGCACCAATGCAACGGATTCTATCAGAACTCTGCAAGTTAAAGGTGCTTGGGCGAGAGTAGCACTAGGATGGGTGACTTCCTGCGAAGTCCTTATATTTCACCCATTTTCTTGGGAGGTCCTCGTGTTGCACCCATCTTTTTGCAGATGATTCTTTCGAAGTTACGCGCGACTTGATTTATGGTCCGCAGGTTTATTCGCAAATGTGAGTCACGGCACCGTGGTATTTTAATTGATATTAGAACGAGCACGGGAGGTGCAATGCGCACGCACAAGGAAACAAATGACGGGAGGGGGAAGAAAGGAGAAGGAGTTTATGTATTTGTAGCGCGGAATTAAACGGGTGCGATCATACCAGCACTAATGCACTGGATCCCATCAGAACTCTTCAGTTAAGTGTGCTTGGGCGAGAGTAGTTCTCGGATTGGTGACCACCTGGGAAGTCCTCGTGTCGCACCAATTTTTTTTCAGATGGGTCGTTCGACGTTACGCGCGACTGGAACTATGGTCCGCTGGTTTATACGCAAATGTGAGTCAAGAATCAGGGGCATTTTAATCGATATTAGAATGAGAAGGAGAGGTGCAGTGTGAACGCACAAGGAAACAAATGATGGGAGGGGGGAGGGAAGAAGGAGTGTATGTATTTTCAGCACGAAATTAAACAGGTGCGGTCACACCAGCACAAATGCACCGGATCCCATCAGAACTCCGCAGTTAAGTGTGCTTTGGCGAAAGTAGTACAATGATGGGTTACCTCCTGGGAAGTTCTCGTGTTGCACCCATTTTCTTTTTTTCAGATGTGTCGTTCGACGTTACGCCCGACTTGAATTATGGTCCGCAGATTTATTCGCAAATGTGAGTCACGGCGCCGTGGCATTTTACTTGATATTTGAACGAGAACAAGAGGTGCAGTGCGCACGCACAAGGAAACAAATGACGGGAGGGCGAAGAAAGGAGAAGGAGTGTATGTATTTGCAGCGCGAAATGAAACAGGTGCGATCATACCAGCAATAATGCAACGAATTCTATCAGAACTCCGTAGGTAAGGGTGCTTCGGCGAGAGTAGTACTAGTATGGGTTACCTCCTGCGAAGTCCTTATATTTCACCCATTTTCTTGTGAAGTCCTCGTGTTGTACCCATTTTTTTGCAGATGATTCTTTCGACGTAACGCGCGACTTGAATATGGTCCTATGGTTTATTCGTAGATGTGAGTCACGGCGCTGTAGTATTTTACTTGATATTAGAACGAGAACGGGAGGTGCAGTGCGCACGCACAAGGAAACAAATGATGGGAGGGGGAAGAAAGGGGAATGAGTTTATGTATTTGCAGCGCGGAATTAAATGGGTGCGATAATACCAGCACTAATGCACCGGATCCCGTCAGAACTCCGTAGTTAAGTGTGCTTCGGCGAGAGTAGTACTCATATGGGTGACCTCCTGGTAAGTCCTCGTGTCGCACCAATTTTTTTTCAGACGGGTCGTTCGACGTTACGCGTGACTGGAACTAGGGTCCGCTGGTTTATCTGCAAATGTGAATCAAGAAGCAGGGGCATTTTAATCGATATTAGAACGAGAAGGAGAGGTGCAGTGTGAATGCACAAGGAAACAATTGATGGGAGGGGGAGGGAAGAAGAAGGAGTGTATGTATTTTCAGCACGAAATAAAACAGGTGCGATCATACCAGCACTAATGCAACGGATTCTATCAGAACTCCGTAGGCAAGGGTGCTTGGGCGAGAGTAGTACTAGCATGGGTTACGTCCTGCGAAGTCCTTATATTTCACCCATTTTCTTGTGAAGTCCTCGTGTTGCACCCATTTTTTTGCAGATAATTCTTTCGACATTACGCGCGACTTAAATTATGGTCCTCAGGTTTATTCGCAAATGTGATTCACGGCGCTGTAGCATTTTACTTGATATTAGAACGAGAACGGGAGGTGCAGTGCGCACGCACAAGGAAACAAATGACGGGAGGGGGGAGAAAGGAGAAGGAGTTTATGTATTTGCAGCGCAAAATTAAACGGTTGCGATCATACCATCACTAATGCACCGGATCCCATCAGAACTCCATAGTTAAGTGTGCTTGGGTGAGAGTAGTTCTCGGATGGGTGACCTCTTGGGAAGTCCTCGTGTCGCACCAATTTTTTTTCAGACCGGTCGTTCGACGTTACGCTCGACTGGAACTGGGGTCTGCTGGTTTATACGCAATTGTGAGTCAAGAAGCAGGGGCATTTTAATCGATATTAGAACGAGAAGGAGAGGTGCAGTGTGAACGCACAAGTAAACAATTGATGGGAGGGGGAGGGAAGGAGAAGGAGTGTATGTATTTTCAGCACGAAATTAAACAGGTGCGATCATACAAGCACTAATGCAACGGATTCTATTAGAACTCCGTAGGTAAGGGTACTTGGGCGAGAGTTGTACTAGCATGGGTTACCTCCTGCGAAGTCCTTATATTTCACCCATTTTCTTGTGAAGTCCTCGTGTTGCACCCATTTTTTTGCAGATGATTCTTTCGATGTTACACGTGACTTGAATTATGGTCCTCAGGTTTATTCGCAAATCTGAGTCACGTCGCTGTAGCATTTTACTTGATATTAGAACGAGAACAGGAGGTGTAGCGCGCAAGCACAAGGAAACAAATGACGGGAGGGGGAAGAAAGGGGAAAGAGTTTATGTTTTTGCAGCGCGAAATTAAACAGGTGCGATCATACCAGCACTAATGCACCGGATCCCATCAGAACTCCGAAGTGAAGTGTGCTTTGGCGAGATTAGTACTCGGATGGGTGACCTCCTGGGAAGTCCTCGTGTCGCACCAATTTTTTTTCAGATGGGTCGTTCGACGTTACGCGTGTCTAGAACTAGGGTCCGCTGGTTTATACGCAAATGTGAGTCAAGAAGCAAGGGCATTTTAATCGATATTAGAACGAGAATGAGAGGTAAAGTGTGAACGCACAAGGAAACAAATGACGAGAGGGGGAAGAAAGGAGAAGGAGTTTATGTATTTGCAGCGTTGAATTAAACGGGTGTGATCATACCAGCACTAATGCATCGGATCCCATCAGAACTCCGCAGTTAAGTGTGCTTGGGCGAGAGTAGTACTCGGATGGGTGACCTCCTGGGAAGTCCTCGTGTCGCACCAATTTTTTTTCAGACGGGTCGTTCGACGTTACGCACGACTGGAACTAGGGTCCGCTGGTTTATATGCAAATGTGAGTCAAGAAGCAGGGGCATTTAAATCGATATTAGAACGAGAAGGAGAGGTGCAGTGTGAACGCACAAGGAAACAAATGACGGGAGGGGGAAGAAAGGAGAAGGAGTTTATGTATTTGCAGTGCGAAATTAATCAGGTGCGATCATACCAACACCAGTGCAACGGATTCTATCAGAACTCCGCAAGTTAAGGGTGCTTGGGCGAGAGTAGCACTAGGATGGGTGACCTCCTGCGAAGTCCTTATATTTCACCAATTTTCTTAGGAAGTCCTGGTGTTGCACCCATTTTTTTGCAGATGATTCTTTCGACGATACGCGCGACTTGAATTATGGTCCTCAGGTTTATTCGCAAATGTGAGTCATGGCACCGTAGCATTTTACTTGATATTAGAACGAGTACGGGAGGTGCAATGCGCACGCACAAGGAAACAAATGACTGGAGGGGGAAGAAAGGAGAAGGAGTTTATGTATTTGCAGCGCAGAATTAAATGGGTGCGATCATACCAGCACTAATGCACCGGATCCCATCAGAACTCTGCAGTTAAGTGTGCTTGGGCGAGAGTAGTACTCGGATGGGTGACCTCTTGGGAAGTCCTCGTGTCGCACCAATTTTTTTTCAGACGGGTCGTTCGACGTTACGCGCGACTGAAACTATGGTCCGTTGGTTTATACGCAAATGTGAGTCAAGAAGCAGGGGCATTTTAAACGATATTAGAACGAGAAGGAGAGGTGCAGTGTGAACGCACAAGGAAACAATTGATGGGAGGGGGAGGGAAGGAGAAAAAGTGTATGTATTTGCAGCACAGAATGAAACAGGTGCGATCATACCAGCACTAATGCAACAGATTCTATCATAACTCCGTAGGTAAGGGTGCTTGGGCAAGAGTAGTAATAGCATGGGTTACCTCCTGCGAAGTCCTTATATTTCACCCATTTTCTTGTGAAGTCCTCGTGTTTCACCCATTTTTTTGCAGATGATTCTTTCGACGTTACGCGCGACTTGAATTATGGTCCTCAGGTTTATTCGCAAATGTGAGTCACGGCGCTGTAGCATTTTACTTGATATTAGAACGATAACGGGAGGTTTAGCGTGCACGAACAAGGAAACAAATGACGGGAGGAGGAAGAAAAGAGAAGGAGTGTATGTATTTGCAGCGCGAAACTAAACAGGTACGATCATACCAGCACTAAAGCCCCGGATCCCATAAGAACTCCGCAGTTAATTGTGCTTGGGCGAGAGTAGTACTTGGATGGGTGACCTCTTGGGAAGTCCTCGTGTCGCACCAATTTTTTTTTCAGACGGGTCGTTCAACATCACGCGCATCTGGAACTAGGGTCCGCTGGTTTATACACAAATTTGAGTCAAGAATCAGGGGCATTTTAATCGATATTAGAACGAGAATGAGAGGTAAAGTGTGAACGCACAAGGAAACAAATGACCGGAGGGGGAAGAAAGGAGAAGGAGTGTTTGTATTTGCAGCGCGAAATTAAACAGGTGCGATCATACCAGCACCAAAACTCCGGATCCCATCAGAACTCCGCAGTTAAGTGTGCTTGGGCGAGGGTAGTACTCGGATGGGTGACCACTTGGGAAGCCCTCGTGTTGCACCTATTTTTTTTCGGATGGGTTGTTCGACGTTACGCGCGAATGGAATTATAAATCACTGGTTCATTTGCAAAGGTGAGTCACGGTGCCGGGTCATATTACTTGATATTAGAACGAGAAAGAGAGATGCAGAGTGCACGCACAAGGAAACAAATGACGGGAGGGGGGATGGGAGGAGAAAGAGTGTATGTATTTGCAGTGCAGAATGAAACATGAGGGATCATACCAGCACTAATACAACGGATTCTATCAGAACTCCGCAGTTAAGGGTGCTTGGGAGAGAAAAGTACTCGGATGGGTGACCTCCTGCAAAGTCCTTATATTTCACCCATTTTCTTGGGAGGTCCTCGTGTTGCACCCATCTTTTTGTAGATGATTCTTTCGACGTTACGCACGACTTGATTTATGGTCCACAGGTTTATTCGCAAATGTGAGTCATGGTATCGTGGCATTTTACTTGATATTAGAACGAGCACGGGAGGTGCAGTGCGCACGCACAAGGAAACAAATGACGGGAGGGGGAAGAAAGGAGAATGAGTTTATGTATTTGCAGCGCAGAATTAAACGGGTGCGATCATACCAGCGTTAATGCACCAGATACCATCAGAACTTCATAGTTAATTGTGTTTGGGCGAGAGTAGTACTCGGATGGGTGACCTCCTGGGAAGTCCTCGTGTCGCACCAATTTTTTTTAAGACGGGTCGTTCGACGTTACGCACGACTGGAACTGGGGTCCGCTGGTTTATACGCAATTGTGAGTCAAGAAGAAGGGGTGTTTTAATCGATATTAGAACGAGAAGGAGAGGTGTAGTGTGAACGCACAAGGAAACAATTGATGGGAGGGGGAGGAAAGGAGAAGGAGTGTATGTATTTTCAGCACGAAATGAAACAGCTGCGATCATACCAGCACTAATACAACGGATTCTATCAGAACTCCGTAGGTTAGGGTGCTTGGGCGAGAGTAGTACTAGCATGGGTTACCTCCTGCGAAGTCTTTATATTTCACCCATTTTCTTGTGAAGTCCTCGAGTTGCACCCATCTTCTTTTTTTCAGATGTGCCGTTCGATGATACGCACAACTTTAATTATGGTCCGCAGATTTATTCACAAATGAGAGTCACGACACCGTGGCATTTTACTTGATATTTGAACGAGAACGAGAGGTGCAGTGCGCACGCACAAGGAAACAAATGACGGGAGGGGGAAGAAAGGAGAAGGAGTTTATGTATTTGCAGCGTGGAATTAAACGGGTGCGATCATACCAGCACAAATGCACCGGATTCCATCAGAACTCCGCAGTTAAGTGTGCTTTGGCGAATGTAGTACAATGATGGGTTACCTCCTGGGAAGTTCCCGTGTTGTACCCATTTTCTTTTTTTCAGATGTGCCGTTCGACGTTACGCGCGACTTTAATTATGGTCCGCAGATTTATTCGCAAATTTGAGTCACAGCGCCGTGGCATTTTACTTGATATTTAAACGAGAACGAGAGGTGCAGTGCGAACGCACAAGGAAACAAATGACGGGAGGGGGAAGAAAGGAGAAGGAGTTTATGTATTTGCAGCGCAAAAATAAACAGGTGCGATCATACCAGCACAAATACAGCGGATCCCATCAGAACTCCGCAGTTAAGTGTGCTTGGGCGAGAGTAGTACTCGGATGGGTGACCTCTTTGGAAGTCCTCGTGTCGCACTAATTTTTTTTTTCAGACGGGTCGTTCGACGTTACGCGCGACTGGAACTAGGGTCCACTGGTTTATACGCAAATGTGAGTCAAGAAGCAGGGGCATTTTAATCGATATTAGAACGAGAAGGAGAGAAGCAGTGTGCGCGCACAAGGAAACAAATGACGGGAGGGGGGATGGAGGGAGAAAAAGTGTATGTATTTGCAGTGCAGAATGAAACATGAGCAATCATACCAGCACCAATGCAACGGATTCTATCAGAACTCTGCAAGTTAAGGGTGCTTGGGCGAGTGTAGCACTAGGTTGGGTGACCTCCTGCGAAGTCCTTATAATTCACCCATTTTCTTAGGAAGTTCTCGTGTTGCACCCATTTTTTTGCAGATTATTCTTTCGACGATACACGCGACTTGAATTATGGTCCTCAGGTTTATTCGCAAATGTGAGTCACGGCACCGTAGCATTTTACTTGATATTATAACGACCACGGGAGGTGCAGTGCGCACGCACAAGGAAATAAATGATGGGAGGGGGAAGAAAGGGGAAGGAGTTTATGTATTTACAGCGCGGAATTAACCGGGTGCGATCATACCACCACTAATGCACCGAATCCAATCAGAACTCCGCAGTTAAGTGTGCTTGGGCGAGAGTAGTACTCGGATGGGTGACCTCCTGAAAGTCCTCGTGTCGCAACAATTTTTTTTCAGACGGGTCGTTCGATGTTACGCGCGACTGGAACTAGGGTCCGCTGGTTTATACGCAAATGTGAATCAAGAAGCAGGGGCATTTTAATCGATATTAGAACGAGAATGAGAGGTGCAGTGTGAACGCACAAGAAAACAATTGACGGGAGGGGGAAGAAAGGAGAAGGAGTGTATGTTTTTGCAGCGCGAAATTAAACAGGAGCGATTATACCAGCACTAAAGCCCCGGATCCCATCAGAACTCTACAGTTAACTGTGCTTGGGCGAGAGTAGTACTCGGATGGGTTACCTCATGCGAAGTCCTTATATTTCACCCATTTTCTTGGGAGGTCCTCTTGTTGCACCCATCTTTTTGCAAATGATTTTTTCGACGTTACGCGCGACTTGATTTATGGTCCGCAGGTTTATTCGCAAATGTGAGTCACGGCGCTGTGGCATTTTACTTGATATTAGAACGAGTACGGGAGGTGCAGTGCGCACACACAAAGAAACAAATGACGGGAGGAGGAAGAAAAGAGAAGGAGTGTATGTATTTGAAGTGCAAAATTAAGCAAGTGGCGTCATACCAGCACTAATGCACTGGATCCCATCAGAACTCTGCAGTTAAGTGTGCATGGTCGAGAGTAGTACTCGGATGGATGACCTCTTGGGAAGTCGTCGTATCGCAACAATTTTTTTCCAGATGGATCGTTCGACGTTACGCGCGACTAGAACTATGGTCCGCTGGTTTATACGCAAATGTGAGTCAAGAATCAGGGGCATTTTAATCGATATTAGAACGAGAATGAGATGTGCAGTGTGAACGCACAAGGAAACAAATGATGGGAGGGGGGGAGGGAAGAAGGAGTGTATGTATTTTCAGCACGAAATTAAACAGGTGCGGTCACACCAGCACAAATGCACCGGATCCCATCAGAACTCCGCAGTTAAGTGTGCTTTGGCGAAAGTAGTACAATGATGGGTTACCTCCTGGGAAGTTCTCGTGTTGCACCCTTTTTTTTTTCAGATGTGTCGTTCGACGTTACGCGCGACTTTAATTATGGTCCACAGATTTATTCGCAAATGTGAGTCACAGCGCCGTAGCATTTTACTTGATATTTGAACGAGAACGAGAGGTGCAGTGCGCACGCACAAGGAAACAAATGACGGGAGGGGGAAGAAAGGA
Source organism: Carica papaya (assembly GCF_054855325.1). NCBI lineage: Eukaryota > Viridiplantae > Streptophyta > Magnoliopsida > Brassicales > Caricaceae > Carica > Carica papaya. The sequence goes on from NC_142316.1 coordinate 18,234,294, forward strand.
GAAGGAGTGTATGTATTTGCAGCGCGAAATGAAACATGTGCGATCATACCAGCACTAATGCAACGGATTCTATCAGATGTCTGTAGGTAAGGGTGTTTGGGCGAGAGTAGTACTAGCATGGGTTACCTCCTGCGAAGTTCTTATATTTCGCCCATTTTCTTGTGAAGTCCTCGTGTTGCACCCATTTTTTTGCAGATGATTCTTTTGACGTTACGCGCGACTTGTATTATGGTCCTCAGGTTTATTCGCAAATGTGAGTCACGGTGCTGTAGCATTTTACTTGATATTAGAACGAGAACGGGAGGTGCAGTGCGCACGCACAAGGAAACAAATGATGGGAGGGGGAAGAAAGGAGAAGGAGTTTATGTATTTGCAGCGCGGAATTAAACGGGTGCGATCATACCATCACTAATGCACCGGATCCCATCAAAACTCCGCATTTAAGTGTGCTTGGGCGAGAGTAGTTCTCGGATGGGTGACCTCCTGGGAGGTCCTCGTGTCGCACCAATTTTTTTTCAGACTGGTCGTTCGACATTACGCTCGACTGGAACTGGGGTCCGCTGGTTTATACGCAATTGTGAGTCAAGAAGCAGGGGCATTTTAATCGATATTAGAACGAGAAGGAGAGGTGCAGTGTGAACGCACAAGGAAACTTTTGATGGGAGGGGGAGGGAAGGAGAATGAGTGTATGTATTTTCAGCACGAAATGAAACAGGTGCGATCAAACCATCACTAATGCAACGGATTCTATCAGAACTCCGTAGGTAAGGGTGCTTGGGCGAGAGTTGTACTAGCATGGGTTACCTCCTGCGAAGCCCTTATATTTCACCCATTTTCTTGTGAAGTCCTCGTGTTGCACCCATTTTTTTGCAGATGATTCTTTCGACGTTACGCACGACTTGAATTATGGTTCTCAGGTTTATTCGCAAATATGAGTCACGGCGCTGTAGCATTTTACTTGATATTTGAACGAGAACGGGAGGTGCAGTGCGCACGCACAAGGAAACAAATTACGGGAGGGGGAAGAAAGGGTAATGAGTTTATGTATTTGCAGCGCAAAATTAAACAGGTGCGATCATACCAGCATTAATGTACTGGATCCCATCAGAACTCCGCAGTGAAGTGTGCTTGGGCGAGATTATTACTCGGATGGGTGACATCCTGGGAAGTCCTCGTGTCGCACCAATTTTTTTTCAGACGGGTCGTTCGACGTTACGCACGTCTGGAACTAGGGTCCGCTGGTTTATACGCAAATGTGAGTCAAGAAGCAGGGGCATTTTAATCGATATTAGAACGAGAATGAGAGGTGAAGTGTGAACGCACAAGGAAACAAATGACGGGAGGGGGAAGAAAGGAGAAGGAGTGTATGTATTTGCAGCGCGAAATTAAACAGGTGCTATCATACCAGCACTAATGCTCCAGATCCCATCAGAACTCCGCAGTTAAGTGTGCTTGGGCGAGAGTAGTACTCGGATGGGTGACCACTTGGCAAGCCCTCGTGTTGCACCAATTTTTTTTCGGATGGGTTGTTCGACGTTACGCGCGAATGGAATTATAAACCGTTGGTTCATTTGCAAAGGTGAGTCACGTTGCCGGGGCATATTACTTGATATTAGAACGAGAAAGAGAGATGCAGAGTGCACGCACAAGGAAACAAATGACGGGAGGGGGGATGGAAGGAGAAAGAGTGTATGTATTTGTAGTGCAGAATGAAACATGAGGGATCATACCAGCACTAATGCAACGGATTCTATCAGAACTCCGTAGTTAATGGATCTTGGGCGAGAAAAGTACTCGGATGGGTGACCTCCTGCGAAGTCCTTATATTTCACCCGTTTTCTTGGGAGGTCCTCGTGTTGCACCCATCTTTTTGCAGATGATTCTTTCGACGTTACGTGCGACTTGATTTATGGTCCGCAGGTTTATTCGCAAATGTGAGTCACGGCGCCGCGGCATTTTACTTGATATTAGAACGAGTACGGGATGTGCAGTGCGCACGCACAAGGAAATAAATTATGGGAGGAGGAAGAAAAGAGAAGGAGTGTATGTATTTGAAGCGCAAAATTAAACAAGTTGCATCATACCAGCACTAATGCACTGGATCCCATCAGAACTCTGCAGTTAAGTGTGCTTAGGCGAGAGTAGTACTAGGATGGGTGACCTCCTGCGAAGTCCTTATATTTCACCCATTTTCTTAGGAAGTCCTCGTGTTGCACCCATTTTTTTGCAGATGATTCTTTCGACGATACGCGCGACTTGAATTGTGGTCCTCAATTTTATTCGCAAATGTGAGTCACGGCACCGTAGCATTTTACTTGATATTAGAACGAGCACGGGAGGTGCAGTGCGCACGCACAAGGAAACAAATGACGGGAGGGGGAAGAAAGGAGAAGGAGTTTATGTATTTGCAGCGCGGAATTAAAGGGGTGCGATCATACCAGCACTAATGCGCCGGATCCCATCCGAACTCCGCAGTTAAGTGTGCTTGGGTGAGAGTAGTACTCGGATTGGTGACCTCCTGGGAAGTCCTCGTGTCGCACCAATTTTTTTTCAGACGGGTCGTTCGACGTTACGCGCGACTGGAACAAGGGTCCGCTGGTTTATACGCAAATGTGAGTCAAGAAGCAGGAGCATTTTAATCGATATTAGAACGAGAAGGAGAGGCGCAGTATGAACGCACAAGGAAACAAATGATGGGAGGGGGGTAGGGAAGAAGGAGTGTATGTATTTTCAGCACGAAATTAAACAGGTGCAGTCACACAAGCACAAATGCACCGGATCCCATCAGAACTCCGCAGTTAAGTGTGCTTTCGCGAAAGTAGTACAATGATGGGTTTCCTCCTGGGAAGTTCTCGTGTTGCACCCGTTTTCTTTTTTTCGAATGTTCCGTTCGACGTTACGCGTGACTTTAATTATGGTCTGCAGATTTATTCGCAAATGTGAGTCACGGCGCCATGGTATTTTACTTGATATTTGAACGAGAACGTGAGGTGCAGTGTGCACGCACAAGGAAACAAATGACGGGAGGGGGAAGAAGGGAGAAGGAGTTTATGTATTTGCAGCGCGAAATTAGAAAGGTGCGATCATACTAGCACTAATGCACCGGATCCCATTTGAACTCCGCAATTAAGTGTGCTTCGGCGAGAGTAATACTCGGATGGGTGACCTCCTGGGAAGTCCTCGTGTCGCACTAATTTTTTTTTTCAGACCGGTCGTTCGACGTTATGCGCGACTGCAACTAGGGTCCACTGGTTTATACGCAAATGTGAGTCAAGAAGCATGGACATTTTAATCGATATTAGAACGAGAATGAGAGATGCAGAGTGCACGCACAAGGAAACAAATGACGGGAGGGGGAGGGAAGGACAAAGAGTGTAAGTATTTTCAGCACGAAATGAAACAGGTGCGATCATACCAGCACTAATGCATCGGATTCTATCAGAACTCCATAGGTAAGGGTGCTTGGGCGAGAGTAGTACTAGCATGGGTTACCTCCTACGAAGTCCTTATATTTCACCCATTTTCTTGTAAAGTCCTCGTGTTGCACCCATTTTTTTGCAGATGATTCTTTCGACGTTACGCGCGACTTGAATTATGGTCCTCAGGTTTATTCGCAAATATGAGTCACGGCACCGTGGCATTTTACTTGATATTAGAACGAGCACGGGAGGTGCAGTGCGCACGCACAAGGAAAGAAATGACGGGAGGGGGAAGAAAAGAGATGGAGTTTATGTATTTGCAGCGCGGAATTAAACGGGTGTGATCATACCAGCACTAATGCACAGGATCCCATCAGAACTCTGCAGTTAAGTGTGCTTGGGCGAGAGTAGTACTCGGATGGGTGACCTCCTGGAAAGCACTCGTGTTGCACCTATTTTTTTTTGGATGGATTGTTCGACGTTACGCGCGAATGGAATTATAAACCGCTGGTTCATTTGCAAAGGTGAGTCACGGTGCCGGGGCATATTACATGATATTAGAACGAGAAAGAGAGATGGAGAGCGCACGCACAAGGAAATATATGACGGGAGGGGGAAGAAAGGAGAAGGAGTTTATGTATTTGAAGTGCGGAATTAAACGGGTGCGATCATACCAGCACTAATGCACCGGATCCCATCAGAACTCCGCAGTGAAGTGTGCTTGGGCGAGATTAGTACTCGGATGGGTGACCTCCTGGGAAGTTCTCGTGTCGCACCAATTTTTTTTCAGACGGGTCGTTTGACTTTACGCGCGTTTGGAACTAGGGTCCGCTGGTTTATACGCAAATGTGAGTCAAGAAGCAGGGACATTTTAATCGATATTAGAACGAGAATGAGAGGTGAAGTGTGAACGCACAAGGAAACAAATGACGGGAGGGGGAAGAAAGGAGAAGGAGTGTATGTATTTGCAGCGCAAAATTAAACAGGTTCGATCATACCAGCACTAATGCAATGGATTCTATCAGAACTCCGCAGTTAAGTGTGCTTGGGCGAGAGTAGTACTCGGATGGGTGACCACTTGGCAAGCCCTCGTGTTGCACCAATTTTTTTTCGGATGGGTTGTTCGACGTTACGCGCGAATGGAATTATAAACCGTTGGTTCATTTGCAAAGGTGAGTCACGTTGCCGGGGCATATTACTTGATATTAGAACGAGAAAGAGAGATGCAGAGTGCACGCACAAGGAAACAAATGACGGGAGGGGGGATGGAAGGAGAAAGAGTGTATGTATTTGCAGTGCAGAATGAAACATGAGGGATCATACCAGCACTAATGCAACGGATTCTATCAGAACTCCGCAGTTAAGGGTGCTTGGGCGAGAAATGTACTCGGATGGGTGACCTCTTGCGAAGTCCTTATATTTCACCCATTTTCTTTGGAGGTCCTCGTGTTGCACCCTTCTTTTTGCATATGATTCTTTCGACGTTACGCGCGACTTGATTTATGGTCCGCAGGTTTATTCGCAAATGTGAGTCACGGCGCCATGGCATTTTACTTAATATTAGAACGAGTACGGGAGGTGCAGTGCGCACGCACAAGGAAACAAATGACGGGAGGAGGAAGAAAAGAGAAGGAGTGTATGTATTTGAAGCGCAAAATTAAACAAGTGGCATCATACCAGCACTAATGCACTGGATCCCATCAGAACTCTGCAGTTAAGTGTGCTTGGTAGAGAGTAGTACTCGGATGGGTGACCTCTTGGGAAGTCCTCGTATTGCAACAATTTTTTTTCAGATGGGTCGTTCGATGTTACGCGCGACTGGAATTATGGTCCGCTGGTTTATACGCAAATGTGAGTCAAGAATCAGGGGCATTTTAATCGATATTAGAACGAGAAGGAGAGGTCCAGTGTGAACGCACAAGGAAACAAATGATGGGAGGGGAGGAGGGAAGAAGGAGTGTATGTATTTTCAGCACGAAATTAAATAGGTGCGGTCACACCAGCACAAATGCACCGGATCCCATCAGAACTCCGCAGTTAATTGTGCTTTGGCGAAAGTAGTACAAAGATGGGTTACCTCCTGGGAAGTTATCGTGTCACACCCTTTTTTTTTTTTCAGATGTGCCGTTCGACGTTACGCGCGACTTTAATTATGGTCCGCAGATTTATTCGCAAATGTGAGTCACGGCGTCGTGGCATTTTACTTGATATTTGAACGAGAACGAGAGGTGCAGTGCGCACGCACAAGGAAACAAATGACGGGAGGGGAAAGAAAGGAGAAGGAGTTTATGTATTTGCAGCGCGAAATGAAACATGTGCGATCATACCAGCACTAATGCACCGGATCCCATCAGAACTCCGCAGTTAAGTGTGCTTGAGCGAGAGTAGTACTCGAATGGGTGACCTCTTGGGAGCGCAAAATAAAACAAGTGGCATCATACCAGCACTAATGCACTGGATCCCATCAGAACTCTGCAGTTAAGTGTGCTTGGGCGAAAGTAGTACTCGGATGGGTGACCTCTTTGGAAGTCCTCGTATTGCAACAATTTTTTTTCAGATGGGTCGTTCGACATTACGCGCGACTGGAACTATGGTCCGCTGGTTTATACGCAAATGTGAGTCAAGAATCAGGGGCATTTTAATCGATATTAGAACGAGAAGGAGAGGTGCAGTGTGAACGCACAAGGAAACAAATGATGGGAGGGGGGGAGGGAAGAAGGAGTGTATGTATTTTCAGCACGAAATTAAACAGGTGCGGTCACACCAGCACAAATGCACCGGATCCCATCAGAACTCCGCAGTTAATTGTGCTTTGGCGAAAGTAGTACAAAGATGGGTTACCTCCTGGGAAGTTATCGTGTCGCACCCATTTTTTTTTTCAGATGTGCCGTTCGACGTTATGCGCGACTTTAATTATGGTCCGCAGATTTATTCGCAAATGTGAGTCATGGCGTCGTGGCATTTTACTTGATATTTGAACGAGAACGAGAGGTGCAGTGCGCACGCACAAGGAAACAAATGACGGGAGGGGGAAGAAAGGAGAAGGAGTTTATGTATTTGCAGCGCGAAATTAAACAGGTTTGATCATACCAGCACTAATGCACCGGATCCCATCAGAACTCCGCAGTTAAGTGTGCTTGGACGAGAGTAGTACTCGGATGGGTGACCTCTTGGGAGCGCAAAATAATACAAGTGGCATCATACCAGCACTAATGCACTGGATCCCATCAGAACTCTGCAGTTAAGTGTGCTTGGGCGAAAGTAGTACTCGGATGGGTGACCTCTTTGGAAGTCCTCGTATTGCAACAATTTTTTTTCAGATGGTTCGTTCGACATTACGCGCGACTGGAACTATGGTCCGCTGGTTTATACGCAAATGTGAGTCAAGAATCAGGGGCATTTTAATCGATATTAGAACGAGAAGGAGAGGTGCAGTGTGAACGCACAAGGAAACAAATGATGGGAGGGGGGGAGGGAAGAAGGAGTGTATGTATTTTCAGCACGAAATTAAACAGGTGCGGTCACACCAGCACAAATGCACAGGATCCCATCAGAACTCCGCAGTTAAGTGTGCTTTGGCGAAAGTAGACAATGATGGGTTACCTCTTGGGAAGTTCTCGTGTTGCACCCATTTTCTTTTTTTCAGATGTGCAGTTCGACATTACGCGCGACTTTAATTATGATCCGCAGATTTATTCGCAAATGTGAGTCACTGCGCCGTGGCATTTTACTTGAAATTTGAACGAGAACGGGAGGTGCAGTGCGCACGCACAAGGAAACAAATGACGGGCGGGGGAAGAAAGGAGAAGGAGTTTATGTATTTGCAGCGCGAAGTTAAACAGGTGCGATCATACCAGCACTAATGCACCGGATCCCATCAGAACTCCGCATTTAAGTGTGCTTGGGCGAGAGTAGTACTCGGATGGGTGACCTCCTACGAAGTCCTTATATTTCACCCATTTTCTTAGGAAGTCCTCGTGTTGCACCCATTTTTTTGCAGATGATTCTTTCGATGATACGCGCGACTTGAATTATTGTTCTGAGGTTTATTCGCAAATGTGAGTCACGGCACCGTAGCATTTTACTTTATATTAGAACGAGCACGGTTGGTGCAGTGCACACGCACAAGGAAACAAATGACTGGAGGGGGAATAAAGGAGAAGGAGTTTATGTATTTGCAGCGCGAAATTAAATAGGTGCGATCATACCAGCACTAATGCACCGGATCCCATCAGAACTCCGCAGTTAGGTGTGCTTGGGCGAGAGTAGTACTCGGATGGGTGACCTCTTGGGAAGTTCTCGTGTCGCACTAATTTTTTTTTCAGACGGGTCGTTCGACGTTACGTGCGACTGGAACTATGGTCCACTAATTTATACGGAAATGTGAGTCAAGAAGCAGGGGCATTTTAATCGATATTAGAACGAGAATTAGAGATGCAGAGTGCACGCACAAGGAAACAAATGACGGGAGGGGGGATGGAGGGAGAAAAAGTGTATGTATTTGCAGCGCAAAATGAAACATGAGCAATCATACCAGCACCAATGCAACGGATTCTATCAGAACTCCGCAAGTTAAGGGTGCTTGGGCGAGAGTAGCACTAGGATGGGTGACCTCCTGCGAAGTCCTTATATTTCACCCATTTTCTTAGGAAGTCCTCATGTTGCACCCATTTTTTTGCAGATGATTCTTTCGACGATACGCGAGACTTGAATTATGGTCCTCAAGTGTATTCGCAAATGTGAGTCACGACACCGTAGCATTTTACTTGATATTAGAACGAGCACGGGAGGTGCAGTGCGCACACACAAGGAAATAAATGACGGGAGGGGGAAGAAAGGAGAAGGAGTTTATGTATTTGCAGCGCGAAATTAAACGAGTACGATCATACAAGCGTTAATGCACTGGATCCCATCAGAACCCTGCAGGTAAGTGTGCTTGGGCGAGAGTAGTACTCGGATGGGTGACCTCCTGGGAAGTCCTCGTGTCGCAACAATTTTTTTTCAGACGGGTCGTTTGACGTTACGCGCGACTGGAACTGGGGTCCGCTGGTTTATACGCAATTGTGAGTCAAGAAGTAGGGGCATTTTAATCGATATTAGAACAAGAAGGAGAGGTGCAGTGTGAACGCACAAGGAAACAATTGAGAGGAGGGGGAGGAAGGAGAAGGAGTGTATGTATTTTCAACACGAAATGAAAAAGGTGCGATCTTACCAGCACTAATGCACCGTATCCCATCAGAACTCCGCAGTTAAGTGTGCTTGGGCGTGAGTAGTACTCGGATGGGTGACATCCTGGGAAGTCCTCTTGTTGCACTAATTTTTTTTTTCAGACGGGTCGCTCGACGTTACGCGCGACTGGAACTTTGTTCCGCTGGTTTATACGCAAATGTGAGTCAAGAAGCAGGGAAATTTTAATCGATATTAGAACGAGAAGGAGAGGTGCAGAGTGAACGCACAAGGAAACAAATGATGGGAGGGGGGAGAGAAGAAGGAGTGTATGTATTTTCAGCACGAAATTAAACAGGTGCGGTCACACCAGCACAAATGCACCGCATCCCATCAGAACTCCGCAGTTAAGTGTGCATTGGCGAAAGTAGTACAATGATGGGTTACCTCATGGGAAGTTCTTGTGTTGCACCCATTTTCTTTTTTTCAGATGTGCCGTTCGACGTTACGCGCGACTTTAATTATGGTCCACAGATTTATTCGCAAATGTGAGTCACGGCGCCGTGGCATTTTACGTGATATTTGAATGAAAACGACAGGTATAGTGCGCACGCACAAGGAAACAAATGACGGGAAGGGGAAGAAAGGATAAGGAGTTTATGTATTTGCAGCGCGAAATTAGACAGGTGCGATCATACCAGAACTAATGCACCGGATCCCATCAGAACTAAGCAGTTAAGTGTGCTTGGGCGAGAGTAGTACTCGGATTGGAGACCTCCTGGGAAGTCCTCGTGTCGCACTAATTTTTTTTTCAAACGGGTCGTTCGACGTTACGCGCGACTGGAACTAGGGTCCACTAGTTTATACGCAAATGTGAGTCAAGAAGGAGGGGCATTTTAATCGATATTAGAACGAGAAAGAGAGATGCAGAGTGGACGCACAAGGAAACAAATGACGAGAGGGGGGGTGGAGGGAGAAAAAGTGTATGTATTTGCAGCGCAGAATGAAACATGAGGAATCATACCAGCACCAATGCAACGGATTCTATCAGAACTCCGCAAGTTAAGGGTGCTTGGGCGAGAGTAGCACTAGGATGGGTGACCTCCTGCGAAGTCCTTATATTACACCCATTTTCTTAGGAAGTCCTCGTGTTGCACCCATTTTTTTGCAGATGATTCTTTCGACGATACGCGCGACTTGAATTATGGTCCTTAGGTTTATTCGCAAATGTGAGTTACGGCACCGTAGCATTTTACTTGATATTAGAACGAGCACGGGAGGTACAGTGCGCACGCACAAGGAAACAAATGACGGGAGGGGGAAGAAAGGAGAAGGAGTTTATGTATTTGCAGCGCGAAATTAAACAGGTGCGATCATACCCGCACTAAAGCTCCGGATCCCATCAGAACTCTGCAGTTAAGTGTGCTTGGGCGAGAGTAGTACTCGGATGGGTGACCACTTGGGAAGTCCTCGTTTTGCACCCGTCTTTTTGCAGATGATTCTTTCGACGTTATGCGCGACTTGATTTATGGTCCGCAGGTTTATTCGCAAATGTGAGTCACGGCGCCGTGGCATTTTACTTGATATTAGAACGAGTACGGGAGGTGCAGTGCGCACGCACAATGAAACAAATGACGGGAGGGGGAAGAAAGGAGAAGGAGTTTATGTATTTGCAGCGTGGAATTAGACGAGTGCGATCATACCAGCATTAATGCACCGGATCCCATCAGAACTCCGCAGTTAAGTGTCCTTGGGCGAGAGTAGTACTCGGATGGGTGACCTCCTGGGAAGTTCTCGTGTCGCACCAATTATTTTTCAGACAGGTTGTTCGACGTTACGCGCGACTGGAATTAGGGTCCGCTGGTTTATACTTAAATGTGAGTCAAGAAGCAGAGGCATTTTAATCGATATTAGAACGAGAAGGAGAGATGCAGTGTGAACGCAGAAGGAAACAATTGATGGGAGGGGGAGGGAAGGAGAAGGAGTGTATGTATTTTCAGCACAAAAAGAAACAGGTGCGATCATACCAGCACTAATGCATCGGATCCCATCAGAACTCTGCAGTTAAGTGTGCTTGGGTGAGAGTAGTACTCGGATGGGTGACCTCCTGGGAAGTCCTCGTGTCGCACCAATTTTTTTTCAGACGGGTCGTTCGACGTTACGCAAGACTGGAAATAGGGTCCGCTGGTTTATACGCAAGTGTGAGACAAGAAGCAGGGTCATTTTAATCGATATTAGAACGAGAAAGAGAGGTGCAGTATGAACGCACAAGGAAACAATTGATGGGAGGGGGAGGGAAGGAGAAGAAGTGTATGTATTTTCAGCACGAAATGAAACAGGTGCGATCATACCAGCACTAATGCAACGGATTCTATCAGAACTCCGTAGGTAAGGGTTCTTGGGCAAGAGTAGTACTAGCATGGGTTACCTCCTGCAAAGTCCTTATATTTCACTCATTTTCTTGTGATGTCCTCGTGTTGCACCCATTTTAATCGATATTAGAACGAGAAAGAGAGGTGCAGTGTGAACGCACAAGGAAACAATTGATGGGAGGGGGAGGGAAGGAGAAGGAGTGTATGTATTTTCAGCACGAAATGAAACAGGTGCGATCATACAAGCACAAATGCACCGGATCCCATCAGAACTCCGCAGTTAAGTGTGCTTTGGCGAAAGTAGTACAATGATGGGTTACCTCCTGGGAAGTTCTCGTGTTGCACCCATTTTCTTTTTTTCAGATGTGTCGTTCGACGTTACGCGCGTCTTTAATTATGGTCCGCAAATTTATTCGCAAATGTGAGTCACGGCGCCGTGGCATTTTACTTGATATTTAAACGAGAACGAGAGGTGCAGTGCGCACGCACAAGGAAACAAATGACGGGAGGGGGAAGAAAGGAGAAGGAGTTTGTGTATTTGCAGCGCGAAATTAAACAGGTGCGATCATACCGGCACTAATGCACCGGATCCCATCAGAACTCCGCAGTTAAGTGTGCTTGGGCGAGAGTAGTACTCGGATGGGTGACCTCTTTGGAAGTCCTCGTGTCGCACAAATTTTTTTTTCCAGACGGGTCGTTCGACGTTACGCGCGACTGGAACTAGGGTCCACTGGTTTATACGCAAATGTGAGTCAAGAAGCAGGGGCATTTTAATCGATATTAGAACGAGAAAGAGATATGCAAAGTGCACGCACAAGGAAACAAATGACAGGAGGGGGGATGGAGGGAGAAAATGTGTATGTATTTGCAGCGCAGAATGAAACATGAGCAATCATACCAGCACCAATGCAACGGATTCTATCAGAACTCTGCAAGTTAAGGGTGCTTGGGTGAGAGTAGCACTAGGATGGGTGACCTCCTGCGAAGTCCTTATATTTCACCCATTTTCTTAGGAAGTCCTCGTGTTGCACCTATTTTTTTGCAGATGATTCTTTCGACGATACGTGCGACTTGAATTATGGTCCTCAGGTTTATTCGCAAATGTGAGTCACGGCACTGTAGCATTTTACTTGATACTAGAACGAGCACGGGAGGTGCAGAGTGCACGCACAAAGAAACAAATGACGGGAGGGGGAAGAAAAGAGAAGGAGTGTATGTATTTGCAGCGCGAAACTAAACTGGTGCGATCATACCAGCACTAAAGCCCCGGATCCCTTCAGAACTCCGCAGTTAAGTGTGCTTGGGCGAGAGTAGTACTCGGATGGTTGACCTCCTGGGAAGTCCTCGTGTCGCACCAATTTTTTTTCAGACGGGTCGCTCGACGTTACGCGCGACTAGAACTAGGGTCCGCTGGTTTATACGCAAATGTGAGTCAAAAAGCAGGGGCATTTTAATCGATATTAGAACGAGAAGGAGAGGTGCAGTGTGAACGCACAAGGAAACAATTGATGGGAGGGGGAGGGAAGGAGAAGGAGTGTATGTATTTTCAGCACGAAATGAAACAGGTGCGATCATACCAGCACTAATGCAACGGATTCTATCAGAACTCCGTAGGTAAGTGTGCTTGGGCGAGAGTAGTACTAGCGTGGGTTACCTCCTGCGAAGTCCTTATATTTCAACCATTTTCTTGTGAAGTTCTCGTGTTGCACCCATTTTCTTTTTTTCAGATGTGTCGTTCGACGTTACGCGCGACTTTAATTATGGTCCACAAATTTATTTGCAAATGTGAGTCACGGCGCCGTGGCATTTTACTTGATATTTGAACGAGAACGAGAGGTGCAGTGCGCACGCACAAGGAGACCAATGACGGGAGGGGAAAGAAAGGAGAAGGAGTTTATGTATTTGCAGCGTGAAATTAAACCGGTGCGATCATACCAGCACTAATGCATCGGATCCCATCAGAACTCCGTAGTTAAGTGTGCTTGGGCGAGATTAGTACTCGGATGGGTGACCTCATGGGAAGTCCTCGTGTCGCACCAATTTTTTTTTAAACGGGTCGTTCGACGTTACGCGCGTCTGGAACTAGGGTCCGCCGGTTTATACGCAAATGTGAGTCAAAAAGCAGGGGCATTTTAATCGCTATTAGAATGAGAATGAGAGGTGAAGTGTGAACGCACAAGGAAACAAATGACAGGAGGGGGAAGAATGGAAGAGTGTATGTATTTACAGCGAAAAATTAAACAGGTGCGATCATACCAACACTAAAGCTCCGGATCCCATCAGAACTCCGCAGTTAAGTGTGCTACGGCGAGGGTAGTACTCGGATGGGTGACCACCTGGGAAGCCTCTCGTGTTGCACATATTTTTTTTCGGATGGGTTGTTCGACGTTACGCGCGAATGGAATTATAAACCGCTGGTTCATTTGCAAAGGTGAGTCACGGTGCCGGGGCATATTACTTGATATTAAAACGAGAAAGAGAGATGCAGAGTGCACGCACAAGGAAACAAATGACGGGTGGGGGGATGGAAGGAGAAAGAGTGTATGTATTTGCAGTGCAGAATGAAACATGAGGGATCATACCAGCACTAATGCAACGGATTCTATCAGAACTCCGCAGTTAAGGGTGCTTGGGCGAAAAAAGTACTCGGATGGGTGACCTCCTGCGAAGTCCTTATATTTCACCCATTTTCTTGGGAGGTCCTCGTGTTGCACCCATCTTTTTGCAGAAGATTCTTTCGACGTTACGCGCGACTTGATTTATTGTCCGCAAGTTTATTCGCAAATATGAGTCACAGCGCCGTGGTATTTTACTTGATATTAGAACGAGTACGGGAGGTGCAGTGCGCACGCACAAGGAAACAAATGACGGGAGGAGGAAAAAAAGAGAAGGAGTGTATGTATTTGAAGCACAAAATTAAACAAGTGGCATCATACCAGCACTAATGCACTGGATCCCATCAGAACTCTGCAGTTAAGTGTGCTTGGGCGAGGGTAGTACTTGGATGGGTGACCTCTTGGGAAGTCCTCATATCACAACAATTTTTTTTCAGATGGGTCGTTCGACGTTACGCGCGACTGGAACGATGGTCCGCTGGTTTATACGCAAATGGTAGTCAAGAATCAGGGGCATTTTAATCGATATTAGAACGAGAAGGAGAGGTGCAGTGTGAACCCACAAGGAAACAAATGATGGGAGGGGGGGAGGGAAGAAGGAGTGTATGTATTTTCAGCACGAAATTAAACATGTGCGGTCACACCAGCACAAATGCACCGGATCCCATCAGAACTCCGCAGTTATGTGTGCTTTGGTGAAAGTAGTACAATGATGGGTTACCTCCTGGGAAGTTCTCGTGTTGCACCCATTTTCTTTTTTTCAGATGTGCCGTTCGACGTTACGCGCGACTTTAATTATGGTCCGCAGATTTATTCGCAAATGTGAGTCACGGCGCCGTGGGATTTTACTTGATATTTGAACGAGAACGATAGGTGCAGTGCGCACGCACAAGGAAAAAAATCACGGGAGGGGGAAGAAAGGATAAGGAGTTTATGTATATGCAGCGCGAAATGAAACAGGTGCGATCATACCAGCACTAATGCAACAGATTCTATCAGAACTCCGTAGGTAAGGGTTCTTGGGCGAGAGTAGTACTTGCATGGGTTACCTCCTAGGAAGTCCTTATATTTCATCCATTTTCTTGTGAAGTTCTCGTGTTGCACTAATTTTTTTGCAGATGATTCTTTCGACGTTACGCGCGACTTGAATTTTGGTCCTCAGGTTTATTCGCAAATGTGAGTCACGGCGCTGTACCATTTTACTTGATATTAAAACGATAACGGGAGGTTCAGTGCGCACGCACAAGGAAACAAATTACGGGAGGGGGAAGAAAGGAGAAGCAGTTTATGTATTTGCAGCGCGAAATGAAACAGGTGCGATCATACCAGGACTAATGCAACGGATTCTATCAGAACTCCGTAGGTAAGGGTGCTTGGGCGAGAGTAGTACTAGCATGGGTTACCTCCTGAGAAGTCCTTATATTTCACCCATTTTCTTGTGAAGTCCTCGTGTTGCACCCATTTTTTTGCAGATGATTCTTTCGACGTTACGCGCGACATGAATTATTGTCCTCAGGTTTATTCGCAAATGTGAGTCACGGCGCTGTAGCATTTTACTTGATATTAGAACGAGAACGGGAGGTGCAGTGCGCACGCACAAGGAAACAAATGACGGGAGGGGGAAGAAAGGGGAATGAGTTTATGTATTTGCAGCGCGAAATTAAACAAGTGCGATCATACCAGCACTAATGCACCAGATCCCATCAGAACTCCGCAGTGAAGTGTGCTTGGGCGAGATTAGTACTCGGATGGGTGACCTCCTGGGAAGTCCTCCTGTCGCACCAATTTTTTTTCAGACGGGTCGTTCGACATTACGCCCGTCTGGAACTAGGGTCCGCTGGTTTATACGCAAATGTGAGTCAAGAAGGAGGGGCATTTTAATCGATATTAGAACGAGAATGAGAGGTGAAGTGTGAACACACAAGGAAACAAATGACAGGAGGGGGAAGAAAGGAGAAGGAGTGTATGTATTTGCAGCGCGAAAGTAAACAGGTGCGATCATACCAGCACTAAAGCTCCGGATCCCATCAGAACTACGCAGTTAAGTGTGCTTAGGCGAGCATCGTACTCGGATGGGTGACCACTTGGGAAGCCCTCGTGTTGCACCTATTTTTTTTCGGATGGGTTGTTCGAGGTTACGCGCGAATAGAATTATAAACCGCTGGTTCATTTGCAAAGATGAGTCACGGTGCCGAGGAATATTACTTGATATTAGAACGAGAAAGAGAAATGCAGAGTGCACGCACAAGGAAACAAATGACGGGAGGGGGGATGGGAGGAGAAAGAGTGTATGTATTTGCAGTACAGAATGAAACATAGGGATCATACCAGCACTAATGCAACGGATTCTATCAGAGCTCCGCAGTTAAGGGTGCTTGGGCGAGAAAAGTACTCGGATGGGTGACCTTCTGCGAAGTCCTTATATTTCACCCATTTTCTTGGGAGGTCCTCGTGTTGCACCCATCTTTTTGCATATGATTCTTTCGACATTACGCCCGACTTGATTTATGGTTCGCAGGTTTATTCGCAAATGTGAGTCACGGCGCCGTGGCATTTTACTTGATATTAGAACGAGTACGGGAGGTGCAGAGCGCACGCACAAGGAAAAAAATGACGGGAGGAGGAAGAAAAGAGAAGGAGTGTATGTATTTAAAGCGCAAAATTAAACAAGTGGCATCATACCAGCACTAATGCACTGGATCCAATCAGAACTCTACAGTTAAGTGTGCTTTGGCGAAAGTAGTACAATGATGGGTTACCTCCTGAGAAGTTCTCGTGTTGCACGCATTTTCTTTTTTTCAGATGTGCCGTTCGACGTTACGCGCGACTTTAATTATGGTCCGCAGATTTATTCGCAAATGTGAGTCACGGTGCCGTGGCATTTTACTTGATATTTGAACGAGAACGAGAGGTGCAGTGCGCACAAACAAGGAAACATATGACGAGAGGGGGAAGAAAAGAGAAGGAGTTTATGTATTTGCAGCGCCAAATTAAACAGGTGCGATCAAATTAGCACTAATGCACCGGATCCCATCAGAACTCTGCAATTAAGTGTTCTTGGGCGAGAGTAGTACTCGGATGGGTGACCTCCTGGGAAGTCCTCGTGTCGCACTAATTTTTTTTTCAGACGGGTCGTACGACGTTACGCGCGACTGAAACTAGGGTCCACTGGTTTATACGCAAATGTAAGTCAAGAAGCAAGGGCATTTTAATCGATATTAGAACGAGAAGGAGAGGTGAAGTGTGAACGCACAAGGAAACAATTGATGGGAGGGGGAGGGAAGGAGAAGGAGTGTATGTATTTTCAGCGCGAAATGAAACAGGTGCGATCATAACACACTAATGCAATGGATTCTATCATAACTCCGTAGGTAAGGGTGCTTGGGCGAGAGTAGTACTAGCATGGGTTACCTCCTGCGAAGTCCTTATATTTTACCCATTTTCTTGTGAAGTCCTCGTGTTGCACCCATTTTTTTGCAGATGATTCTTTCGACGATACACGCGACTTGAATTATGGTCCTCAGGTTTATTCGCAAATGTGAGTCACGGTGCTGTAGCATTTTACTTGATATTAGAACGAGAACGGAAGGTGCAGTGCGCACGCACTAGGAAACAAATGACAGGAGGGGGAAGAAAGGAGAATGAGTTTATGTATTTGCAGCGCGAAATTAAACAGGTGTTATTATACCAGCACTAATGCACCGGATCCCATCAGAACTCCACAGTTAAGCGTGCTTGGGCGATATTAGTACTCGGATGGGTGACCTCCTGGGAAGTTCTCGTGTCGCACCAATATTTTTTCAGACGGGTCGTTCGAAATTACGCGCGTCTGGAACTAGGGTCCGCTGGTTTATACGCAAATGTGAGTCAAGAAGCAGGGGCATTTTAATCGATATTAGAACGAGAATGAGAGATGAAGTGTGAACGCACAAGGAAACAAATAACAGGAGGGGGAAGAATGGAGAAGGAGTGTATGTATTTGCAGCGCGAAATTAAACAGGTGCGATGATACTAGCACTAAAGCTCCGGATCCCATCAGAACCCCGTAGTTAAGTGTGCTTGGGCGAGGGTAGTACTCGGATCGGTGACCACTTGGGAAGCCCTCGTGTTGCACCAATTTTTTTTCGGATGGGTTGTTCGACGTTACGCGCGAATAGAATTATAAATCACTGGTTCATTTGCAAAGGTGAGTCACGGTGCCGGGGCATATTACATGATATTAGAACGAGAAAGAGAGATGAAGAGTGCACACACAAAGAAACAAATGACGGGAGGAGGGATGGAAGGAGAAAGAGTGTATGTATTTGCAGTGCAGAATGAAACATGAGGGATCATACCAGCACTAATGCAACGGATTCTATTAGAACTCCGCAGTTAAGGGTGCTTGGGCGAGAAAAGTACTCGGATGGGTGACCTCCTGCGAAGTCCTTATATTTCACCCATTTTCTTGGGTGGTCCTCGTGTTGCACCCATCTTTTTGCAGATGATTCTTTCGACGTTACGCGCGACTTGATTTATGGTCCGCAGGTTTATTCGCAAATGTGAGTCACGGCGCCGTGGCATTTTACTTGATATTAGAACGAGTACGGGAGGTGCAGTGCGCACGCACAAGGAAATAAATGACGGGAAGAGGAAGAAAAGAGAAGGAGTGTATGTATTTGAAGCGCAAATTTAAACAAGTGGCATCATACCAGCACTAATGCACTGGATCCCATCAGAACTCTGCAGTTAAGCGTGCTTGGGCGAGTGTAGTACTCGGATGGGTGACCTCTTGAGAAGTCCTTGTATCGCAACAATTTTTTTTCAGATGGGTCGTTCGACGTTACGCACGACTGGAACTATGGTCCACTGGTTTATACGCAAATGTTAGTCAAGAATCAGGGGCATTTTAATCGATATTAGAACGAGAAGGAGAGGTGCAGTATGAACGCACAAGGAAACAAATGATGGGAGGGGAGGAGGGAAGAAGGAGTATATGTATTTTCAGCACAAAATTAAACAGGTGCGGTCACACCAGCACTAATGCACCGGATCCCATCAGAACTCCACAGTTAAGTGTGCTTTGGCGAAAGTAGTACAATGATGGGTTACCTCCTGGGAAGTTCTCGTGTTGCACCCATTTTTTTTTTTTCAGATGTGCCGTTCGACGTTACGCGCGACTTTAATTATGGTCCGCAGATTTATTCGCAAATGTGAGTCACGGCGCCGTGGCATTTTACTTGATATTTGAACGAGAACGAGAGGTGCAGTGCGCACGCACAATGAAACAAATGACGGGAGGGGGAAGAAAGGAGAAGGAGTTTATGTATTTGCAGCGCGAAATTAAACAGGTTCGATCATACCAGCACTAATGCACCGGATACCATCAGAACTCCGCAGTTAAGTGTGCTTGGGCGAGAGTAGTACTCGGATGGGTGACCTCCATGGAAGTCCTCTTGTCGCACTAATTTTTTTTTCAGACGGGTCGTTTGACGTTACGGGCGACTGGAACTAGGGTCCACTGGTTTATACGCAAATGTTAGTCAAGAAGCAGGGGCATTTTAATTGATATTAGAACGAGAAAGAGAGATGCAGAGTGAACGCACAAGGAAACAAATGACGGGAGGGGGGATGGAGGGACAAAAAGTGTATCTATTTGCAGCGTAGAATGAAACATGAGCAATCATACCAGCACCAATGCAACGGATTCTATCAGAACTCCGCAAGTTAAGGGTGCTTGGGCGAGAGAAGCACTAGGATGGGTGACTCCTGCGAAGTCCTTATATTTCACCCATTTTCTTAGGAAGTCCTCGTGTTGCACCCATTTTTTTGCAGATGATTCTTTCGACGATACGCGCGACTTGAATTATGGTCTTCACGTTTATTCGCAAATATGAGTCACGGCACCGTAGCATTTTACTTGATATTAGAACGAGCACGGGAGGTGCAGTGCGCACGCACAAGGAAACAAATGACGGGAGGGGGAAGAAAGGAGAAGGAGTTTATGTATTTGCAGCGCGGAATTAAACGGGTGCGATCATACCAGCACAAATGCACTGGATCCCATCAGAACTCCGCAGTTAAGTGTGTTTTGGCGAAAGTAGTACAATGATGGGTTACCTTCTGGGAAGTTCTCGTGTTGCACCCATTTTCTTTTTTCAGATGTGCCGTTCGACGTTACGCGCGACTTTAATTATGGTCCGCAGATTTATTCGCAAATGTGAGTCACGGCGCCGTGGCATTTTACTTGGTATTTGAACGAGAACGAGAGGTGCAGTGCGCACGCACAAGGAAAGAAATGACAGGAGGGGGAACAAAGGAGAAGGAGTTTATGTATTTGCAGCGCGAAATTAAACAGGTTCGATTATACCAGCACTAATGCACCGGATACCATCAGAACTCCGCAGTTAAGTGTGCTTGGGCGAGAGTAGTACTCGGATGGGTGACCTCCATGGAAGTCCTCTTGTCGCACTAATTTTTTTTTCAGACGGGTCGTTCGACGTTTTGCGCGACTGGAACTAGGGTCCACTAGTTTATACGCAAATGTGAGTCAAGAAGCAGGGGCATTTTGATCGATATTAGAACGAGAAGGAGAGATGCAGAGTGCACGCACAAGGAAACAAATGACGGGAGGGGGGATGGAGGGAGAAAAAGTGTATGTATTTGCAGCGCAGAATCAAACATGAGCAATCATACCAGCACCAATGCAACGGATTCTATCAGAACTCCGCAAGTTAAGGGTGCTTGGGCGAGAGTAGCATTAGGATGGGTGACCTCCTGCGAAGTCCTTATATTTCACCCATTTTCTTAGGAAGTCCTCGTGTTGCACCCATTTTTTTGCAGATGATTCTTTCGACGATACGCAAGACTTGAATTATGGTCCTCAGGTTTATTCGCAAATGTGAGTAACGGCACCGTAGCATTTTACATGATATTAGAACGAGCACGGGAGGTGCAGTGCGCACGCACAAGGAAACAAATGACGGGAGGGGGGATGGAGGGAGAAAAAGTGTATGTATTTGCAGCGCAGAAAGAAACATGAGCAATCATACCATCACCAATGCAACGGATTCTATCAGAACTCCGCAAGTTAAGTGTGCTTGGGCGAGAGTAGCACTAGGATGGGTGACCTCCTGCGAAGTCCTTATATTTCACCCATTCTCTTAGGAAGTCCTCGTGTTGCACCCATTTTTTTGCAGATGATTCTTTCGACGATACGCGCGACTTGAATTATGCTCCTCAGGTTTATTCGCAAATGTGAGTCTCGGCACCGTAGCATTTTACTTGATATTAGAACGAGCACGGGAGGTGCAGTGCGCACGCACAAGGAAACAAATGACGGGAGGGGGAAGAAAGGGGAAGGAGTTTATGTATTTGCAGCGCGAAATTAAATGGGTGCAATCATACCACCACTAATGCACCGGATACCATCAGAACTCCGCAGTTCAGTGTGCTTGGACGAGAGTAGTACTCGGATGGGTGACCTCCTGGGAAGTCCTCGTGTCGCAACAATTTTTTTTCAGACAGGTCGTTCGACGTTACGCGCGACTGGAACTAAGGTCCGCTGGTTTATGCGCAAATGTGAGTCAAGAAGCAGGGGCATTTTAATCGATATTAGAACGAGAAGGAGAGATGCAGAGTGCACGCACAAGGAAACAAATGACGGGAGGGGGGATGGAGGGAGAAAAAGTGTATGTATTTGCAGTGCATAATGAAACATGAGCAATCATACCAGCACCAATGCAACGGATTCTATCAGAACTCCGCAAGTTAAGGGTGCTTGGGCGAGAGTAGCACTAGGATGGGTGACCTCCTGCGAAGTCCTTATATTTCACCCATTTTCTTTGGAAGTTCTCGTGTTGCACCCATTTTTTTGTAGATGATTCTTCGACGTTACGCGCGACTTGAATT
The DNA here is from genome assembly GCF_054855325.1 of Carica papaya. Lineage (NCBI taxonomy): Eukaryota > Viridiplantae > Streptophyta > Magnoliopsida > Brassicales > Caricaceae > Carica > Carica papaya. The sequence continues at coordinate 18,255,756 of NC_142316.1, forward strand.
ATGGTCCTCAGGTTTATTCGCAAATGTGAGTCACGGCGCTGTAGCATTTTACTTGATATTAGAACGAGAACGGGAGCTGCAATGTGCACGCACAAGGAAACAAATGACGGGAGGGGGAAGAAAGGAGAAGGAGTTTATGTATTTGCAGCGCGAAATTAAACAGGTGCGATCATACCAGCACTAAAGCTCCGGATCCCATCAGAACTCCGCAGTTAAGTGTGCTTGGGTGAGGGTAGTACTCGGATGGGTGACCACTTGGGAAGCCTTCGTGTTGCACCTATTTTTTTTCGGATGGATTGTTCGACGTTACGCGCGAATGGAATTATAAACCGCTGCTTCATTTGCAAAGGTGAGTCACGGTGCCGGGGCATATTACTTGATATTAGAAAGAGAAAGAGAGATGCAGAGTGCACGCACAAGGAAACAAATGACGGGAGGGGGGATGGAAGGAGAAAGAGTGTATGTATTTGCAGTGCAGAATGAAACATGAGGATCATACCAGCACTAATGCAACGGATTCTATCAGAACTCTGCAGTTAAGGGTGCTTGGGCGAGAGAAGCACTAGGATGGGTGACCTCCTGCGAAGTCCTTATATTTGACCCATTTTCTTAGGAAGTCCTCGTGTTGCACCCATTTTTTTACAGATGATTCTTTCGACGATACGCACGATTTGAATTATGGTTCTCAGGTTTATTCGCAAATGTGAGTCACAGCACCGTAGCATTTTACTTGATATTAGAACGAGCACGGGAGGTGCAGTGCGCACGCACAAGGAAGCAAATAACAGGAGGGGGAAGAAAGGGGAAGGAGTTTATGTATTTGCAGCGCAAAATTAAACGGGTGCGATCATACCACCACTAATGCACCGGATACCATCAGAATTCCGCAGTTAAGTGTGCTTGGGCGAGAGTAGTACTCGGATGGGTGACCTCCTAGGAAGTCCTCGTGTCGCAACAATTTTTTTTCAGACGGGTCGTTCGACGTTACGCGCGACTGGAACTAGGGTCCGCTGGTTTATACGCAAATGTGAGTAAGGAAGCAGGGGCATTTTAATCGATATTAGAACGAGAATGAGAGGTGCATTGTGAATGCACAAGGAAACAATTGACGGGAGGGGGAAGAAAGAATGAGTGTATGTATTTGCAGCGCTAAATTAAACAGGTTCGATCATACCAGCACTAAAGCCCCGGATCCCATCAGAACTCCGCAGTTAAGTGTGCTTGGGCGAGAGTAGTACTCAGATGGGTGACCACTTGGGAAGCTCTCGTGTTGCACCTATTTTTTTTCGGATGGGTTGTTCGACGTTACGCGCGAATGGAATTATAAACCGCTGCTTCATTTGCAAAGGTGAGTCACGGAGCCGGGGCATATTACTTGATATTAGAAAGAGAAAGAGAGATGCAGAGTGCACGCACAAGGAAACAAATGACGGGAGGGGGGATGGAAGGAGAAAGAGTGTATGTATTTGCAGTGCAGAATGAAACATGAGGATCATACCAGCACTAATGCAACGGATTCTATCAGAACTCTGCAGTTAAGGGTGCTTGGGTGAGAAAAGTACTCGGATGGGTGACCTCCTGCGAAGTCCTTATATTTCACCAATTTTCTTGGGAGGTTCTCATGTTGCACCCATCTTTTTGCAGATGATTCTTTCGACGTTACGCGCGACTTGAATTATGGTCCGCAGGTTTATTCGCAAGTGGCATCATACAAGCGCTAATGCACTGTATCCCATCAGAACCCTGCAGTTAAGTGTGCTTGGGCGAGAGTAGTACTCAGATGGGTGACCTCCTGGGAATTCCTCGTGTCGCAACAATTTTTTTTCAGATGGGTCGTTCGACGTTACGCGCGACTGGAATTATGGTCCCCTGGTTTATACGTAAATGTGAGTCAAGAATCAGGGGCATTTTAATCGATATTAGAACGAGAAGGAGATGTGCAGTGTGAACGCACAAGGAAACAAATGACGGGAGGGGGAAGAAAGGAGAAGGAGTTTATGTATTTGCAGCGTGGAATTAAACAGGTGTTGTCACACTAGCACAAATGCACAAGATCCCATCAGAACTCCGCAGTTAAGTGTGCTTTGGCAAAAGTAGTACAATGATGAGTTACCTCCTGGGAAGTTCTCGTGTTGCACCCATTTTCTTTTTTTTCAGATGTGTCGTTCGACGTTACGCGCGACTTTAATTATGGTCCGCAGATTTATTCGCAAATGTGAGTCACGGCGCCATGGCATTTTACTTGATATTTGAACGAGAACGAGAGGTGCAGTGCGCACGCACAAGGAAACAAATGACGGGAGGGGGTAGAAAGGAGAAGTAGTTTATGTATTTGCAGCGCGAAATTAAACAGGTGCGATCATACCAGCTCTAATGCATCGGATCCCATCAGAACTCTGCAGTTAAGTGTGCTTGGGCGAGAGTAGTACTCCAATGGGTGACCTCTTGGGAAGTCCTCGTATCGCAACAATTTTTTTTCAGATGGGTCATTCGACGTTACGCGCGACTGGAACTCGTGTCCGCTGGTTTATACGCAAATATGAGTCAAGAAGCAGGGGCATTTTAATCAATATTAGAACGAGAAGGAGAGGTGCAGTGTGAACGCACAAAGAAACAATTGATGGGAGAAGGAAGGAGAAGGAGTGTATGTATTTTCAGCACGAAATGAAACAGGTGCGATCAAACCAGCCCAAACGCAACGGATTCTATCAGAACTCCGTAGGTAAGGGTGCTTTGGCGAGAGTAGTACTAGCATGGGTTACCTCCTGCGAAGTCCTTATATTTCACCAATTTTCTTGTGAAGTCCTCGTGTTGCACTCATTTTTTTGCAGATGATTCTTTCGACGTTCCGCGCGACTTGAATTATGGTCCTCAGGTTTATTTGCAAATGTGAGTCACGGCGCTGTAACATTTTACTTTATATTAGAACGAGAACAGGAGGTGCAGTGCGCACGCACAAGGAAACAAAGGACGGGAGTGGGAAGAAAGGGAAATGAGTTTATGTATTTGCAGCGCGAAATTAAACAGGTGGGATCATACCAGCATTAATGCACCGGATCCCATCAGAACTCCGCAGTGAAGTGTGCTTGGACGAAATTAGTACTCGGATGGGTGACCTCCTGGGAAGTCCTCGTATCGCACAAATTTCTTTTCAGACGGGTTGTTCGACGTTACGCGGGTCTGGAACTAGGGTCCGCTGGTTTATACGCAAATGTGAGTCAAGAAGCAGGAGCATTTTAATCGATATTAGAACGAGAATGAGAGGTGAAGTGTGAACGCACAAGGAAACAAATGACGGGAGGGGGAAGAAAGGAGAAGGAGTGTATGTATTTGCAGCGCGAATTTAAACAGGTGCGATCTTACCAGCACTAAAGCCCCGGATCCCATCAGAACTCCGCAGTTAAGTGTGCTTGGGCGAGAGTAGTACTCGGATGGGTGACCACTTGGAAAGCCCTCGTGTTGCACCTATTTTTTTTCGGATGGGTTTTTCAAAGTTACGCGCGAATGGAATTATAAACCGCTGGTTCATTTGCAAAGGTGAGTCACGGTGCCGGGGCATATTACTTGATATTAGAACGAGAAAGAGAGATGCAGAGTGCACGCACAAGGAAACAAATGACGGGAGGTGGGATGGAAGGAGAAAGAGTGTATGTATTTGCAGTGCAGAATGAAACGTGAGGGATCATACCAGCACTAATGCAACGGATTCTATCAGAACTCCGCAGTTAAGGGTGCTTGGGCGCGAAAAGTACTCGGATGGCTGACCTCCTGCGAAGTCCTTATATTTCACCCATTTTCTTGGGAGGTCCTCGTGCTGCACCCATCTTTTTGCAGATGATTCTTTCGACGTTACGCGCGACTTGAATTATGGTCCGCAGGTTTATTCGCAAATGTGAGTCACGGAGCCGTGGCATTTTACTTGATATTAGAACGAGTACGAGAGTTGCAGTGCGCACGCACAAGGAAACAAATGACGGGATAAGGAAGAAAAGAGAAGGAGTGTATGTATTTGAAGCGCAAAATTAAACAAGTGGCATCATACCAGCACTGATGCACTGGATCCCATCAGAACTCTGCAGTTAAGCGTGCTTGGGCGAGAGTAGTACTCGGATGGGTGACCTCTTGGGAAGTCCTCGTATCGCAACAATTTTCTTTCAGATGGGTCGTTCGACGTTACGCGCGACTGGAACTATGGTCCGCTGGTTTATACGCAAATGTGAGTCAAGAATCAGGGGCATTTTAATCAATATTAGAACGAGAAGGAGATGTGTAGTGTGAACGCACAAGGAAACAAATGATGGGAGGGGAAGCGGGAAGAAGGAGTGTATGTATTTTCAGCACCAAATTAAACAGGTGCGGTCACACCAGCACAAATGCACCGGATCCCATCAGAACTTCGCAGTTAAGTGTGCTTTGGCGAAAGTAGTACAATGATGGGTTACCTCCTGGGAAGTTCTCGTGTTGCACCCATTTTCTTTTTTTCAGATGTGCCGTTCGACGTTACGCGCGACTTTAATTATGGTCCGCAGATTTATTTGCAAATGTGAGTCACGGCGCCGTGGCATTTTACTTGATATTTGAACGAGAACGAGAGGTGCAGTGCGCACGCACAAGGAAACAAATGATGGGAGGGGGAAGAAAGGAGAAGGAGTATGTTTTTGCAGCGCGAAATGAAACAGGTGCGATCATTCCAGCACTAATGCAACGGATTCTATCAGAACTCCGTAGGTAAGGGTGCTTGGGCGAGGGTAGTACTAGCATGGGTTACCTCCTGCGAAGTCCTTATATTTCACCCATTTTCTTGTGAAGTCCTCGTGTTACACCCATTTTTTTGCAGATGATTCTTTCGACGTTACGCGTGACTTGAATTATGGTCCTCAGGTTTATTCGCAAATGTGAGTCACGGTGTTGTAGCATTTTACTTGATATTAGAACGAGAACGGAAGGTGCAGTGCGCACGCACAAGGAAACAAATGACGGGAGGGGGAAGAAAGGGGAATGAGTTTATGTATTTGCAGCGCAAAATTAAACAGGTGCGATCATATCAGCACTAAAGCCCTCGTGTGCTTGGGCGAGATTAGTACTCGGATGGGTGACCTCCTGGGAAGTCCTCGTGTCGCACAAATTTCTTTTCAGACGGGTTGTTCGACGTTACGCACGTCTGGAACTAGGGTCCGCTGGTTTATACGCAAATGTGAGTCAAGAAGCAGGGGCATTTTAATCGATATTAGAACGAGAATGAGAGGTGAAGTGTGAACGCACAAGGAAACAAATGACGGGAGGGGGAAGAAAGGAGAAGGAGTGTATGTATTTGCAGCGCGAATTTAAACAGGTACGATCTTACCAGCACTAAAGCCCCGGATCCTATCAGAACTCCGCAGTTAAGTGTGCTTGGGCGAGAGTAGTACTCGGATGGGTGACCACTTGGAAAGCCCTCGTGTTGCACCTATTTTTTTTCGGATGGGTTTTTCGACGTTACGCGCGAATGGAATTATAAACTGCTGGTTCATTTGCAAAGGTGAGTCACGGTGCCGGGGCATATTACTTGATATTAGAACGAGAAAGAGAGATGCAGAGTGCACGCACAAGGAAACAAATGACGGGAGGTGGGATGGAAGGAGAAAGAGTGTATGTATTTGCAGTGCAGAATGAAACGTGAGGGATCATACCAGCACTAATGCAACGGATTCTATCAGAACTCCGCAGTTAAGGGTGCTTGGGCGCGAAAAGTACTCGGATGGCTGACCTCCTGCGAAGTCCTTATATTTCACCCATTTTCTTGGGAGATCCTCGTGTTGCACCCATCTTTTTGCAGATGATTCTTTCGACGTTACGCGCGACTTGAATTATGGTCCGCATGTTTATTCGTAAATGTGAGTCACGGAGCCGTGGCATTTTACTTGATATTAGAACGAGTACGAGAGTTGCAGTGCGCACGCACAAGGAAACAAATGACGGGATGAGGAAGAAAAGAGAAGGAGTGTATGTATTTGAAGCGCAAAATTAAACAAGTGGCATCATACCAGCACTGATGCACTGGATCCCATCAGAACTCTGCAGTTAAGCGTGCTTGGGCGAGAGTAGTACTCGGATGGGTGACCTCTTGGGAAGTCCTCGTATCGCAACAATTTTCTTTCAGATGGGTCGTTCGACGTTACGCGCGACTGGAACTATGGTCCGCTGGTTTATACGCAAATGTGAGTCAAGAATCAGGGGCATTTTAATCAATATTAGAACGAGAAGGAGATGTGCAGTGTGAACGCACAAGGAAACAAATGATTGGAGGAGGGGCGGGAAGAAGGAGTGTATGTATTTTCAGCACCAAATTAAACAGGTGCGGTCACACCAGCACAAATGCACCGGATCCCATCAGAACTTCGCAGTTAAGTGTGCTTTGGCGAAAGTAGTACAATGATGGGTTACCTCCTGGGAAGTTCTCGTGTTGCACCCATTTTCTTTTTTTCAGATGTGCCGTTCGACGTTACGCGCGACTTTAATTATGGTCCGCAGATTTATTCGCAAATGTGAGTCACGGCGCCTTGGCATTTTACTTGATATTTGAACGAGAACGAGAGGTGCAGTGCGCACGCACAAGGAAACAAATGACGGGAGGGGGAAGAAAGGAGAAGGAGTTTATGTATTTGCAGCGCGAAATTAAACAGGTGCGACCATACCGGCACTAATGCATCGGATCCCATCAGAACTCTGCAGTTAAGTGTGCTTGGGCGAGAGTAGTACTTGGATGGGTGACCACTTGGGAAGCCCTCGTGTTGCACCTATTTTTTTTCGGATTAGATTTTCGACGTTACGCGCGAATAGAATTATAAACGGCTGGTTCATTTGCAAAGGTGAGTCACGGTGCCGGGGCATATTACTTGATATTAGAACGAGAAAGAGAGATGCAGAGTGCTCGCACAAGGAAACAAATGATGGGAGGGGGGGAGGGAAGAAGGAGTGTATGTATTTTCAGCACCAAATTAAACAGGTGCGGTCACACCAGCACAAATGCACCGGATCCCATCAGAACTTCGCAGTTAAGTGTGTTTTGGCGAAAGTAGTACAATGATGGGTTACCTCCTGGGAAGTTCTCGTGTTGCACCCATTTTTTTTTTTTCAGATGTGCCGTTCGACGTTACGCGCGACTTTAATTATGGTCCGCAGATTTATTCGCAAATGTGAGTCACGGCGCCGTGGCATTTTACTTGATATTTGAACGAGAACGAGAGGTGCAGTGCGCACGCACAAGGAAACAAATGATGGGAGGGGGAAGAAAGGAGAAGGAGTATGTTTTTGCAGTGCGAAATGAAACAGGTGCGATCATTCCAGCACTAATGCAACGAATTCTATCAGAACTCCGTAGGTAAGGGTGCTTGGGCGAGGGTAGTACTAGCATGGGTTACCTCCTGCGAAGTCCTTATATTTCACCCATTTTCTTGTGAAGTCATCGTGTTGCACCCATTTTTTTGCAGATGATTCTTTCGACGTTACGCGCGACTTGAATTATGGTCCTCAGGTTTATTCACAAATGTGAGTCACGGTGCTGTAGCATTTTACTTGAAATTAGAACGAGAACGGGAGGTGCAGTGCGCACGCACAAGGAAACAAATGACGGGAGGGGGAAGAAAGGGGAATGAGTTTATGTATTTGCAGCGCAAAATTAAACAGGTGCGATCATATCAGCACTAAAGCCCTCGTGTGCTTGGGCGAGATTAGTACTCGGATGGGTGACCTCCTGGGAAGTCCTCGTGTCGCACCAATTTTTTTTCAGACGGGTCGTTCGACGTTACGCACGTCTGGAACTAGGGTCCGCTGGTTTATACGCAAATATGAGTCAAGAAGCAGGGGCATTTTAATCGATATTAGAACGAGAATGAGAGGTAAAGTGTGAATGCACAAGGAAACAAATGACGGGAGGGGGAAGAAAGGAGAAGGAGTATATGTATTTGCAGCGCGAAAATAAACAGGTGCGATCATACCAGTACTAAAGCTCCGGATCCCATCAGAACTCCGCAGTTAAGTGTTCTTGGGCGAGTGTAGTACTCGGATGGGTGACCTCCTGCGAAGTCCTCATATTTCATCCATTTTCTTGGGAGGTCCTCGTGTTGCACACATCTTTTTGCAGATTATTCTTTCGACGTTACGCGCGACTTGATTTATGGTCCGCAGATTTATTCGCAAATGTGAGTCACGGCACCGTCGCATTTTACTTAATATTAGAACGAGTAGGGGAGGTGCAGTGCGCACGCACAAGGAAACAAATGACGGGATGAGGAAGAAAAGAGAATGAGTGTATGTATTTGAAGCGCAAAATTAAACAAGTGGCATCATACCAGCACTACTGCACTGGATCCCATCAGAATTCTGCAGTTAAGTGTGCTTGGGCGAGAGTAGTACTCAGATGGGTGACCTCTTGGGAAGTCCTCGTATTGCAACAATTTTTTTCAGATGGGTCGTTCAACGTTACGCGCGACTGGAACTATGGTCCGCTGGTTTATACCCAAATGTGAGTCAAGAATCAGGGGCATTTTAATCGATATTAGAACGAGAAGGAGAGGTGCAGTGTGAACGCACAAGGAAACAAATGATGAGAGAGGGGAGGGAAGAAGGAGTGTATGTATTTTCAGCACGAAATTAAACAGGTGAGGTCACACCAGCACAAATGCACCGGATCCCATCAGAACTTCGCAGTTAAGTGTGCTTTGGCGTAAGTAGTAAAATGATGGGTTACCTCCTGGGAAGTTCTCGTGTTGCACCCATTTTCTTTTTTCAGATGTGCCGTTCGACGTTACGCGCGACTTTAATTATGGTCCGCAGATTTATTCGCAAATGTGAGTCACGGCGCCGTGGCATTTTACTTGAAATTAGAACGAGTACGAGAGGTGCAGTGCGCACGCACAAGGAAACAAATGACGGGAGGAGGAAGAAAAGATTAGGAGTGTATGTATTTGAAGCGCAAAATTAAACAAGTGGCATCATACCGGCACTAATGTGCTGGATCCCATCAGAACTCTGCAGTTAAGCGTGCTTGGGCGAGAGTAGTACTCGGATGGGTGACCTCTTGAGAAGTCCTCGTATCGCAACAATTTTTTTTAGATAGGTCGTTCGACATTACGCGCGACTGGAACTATGGTCCGCTGGTTTATACGCAAATGTGAGTCAAGAATCAGGGGCATTTTAATCGATATTAGAACGAGAAGGAGAAGTGCAATGTGAACGCAAAAGGAAACAAATGATGGGAGGGCGGGAGGGAAAAAGGAGTGTATGTATTTTCAGCACGAAATTAAACAGGTGCGGTCACACCAGCACAAATGCACCGGATCCCATCATAACTCCGCAGTTAAGTGTGCTTTGGGGAAAGTAGTACAATGATGGATTACCTCCTGGGAAGTTCTCGTGTTGCACCCATTTTTTTTTTCAGATGTGCCATTCGAAGTTACGCGCGACTTTAATTATATTCCGCAGATTTATTCGAAAATGTGAGTCACTGCGCCGTGGCATTTTACTTGATATTTATACGAGAACGAGAGGTGCAGTGCACATGCACAACGAAACAAATGACGGGAAGGGGAAGAAAGGAGAAGGAGTGTACGTATTTGCAGCGCGAAATTAAATAGGTGCCATCATACCAGCACTAATGCACCGTATCCCATCAGAACTTAGCAGTTAAGTGTGCTTGGGCGGGAGTAGTACTCGGATTGGTGACCTCCTGGGAAGTCCTCGTGTTGCACCCATTTTTTTTCAGATGGATCATTCGACGTTACGCGCGAATGCAATTATAAACCGCTGGTTCATTCGCAAAGGTGAGTCATGATGCCAGGGCATTTTACTTGATATTAGAACAAGAATGAGAGATGCAGAGTGCACGCACAAGGAAACAAATAACGGGAGATGGGATGGAGGGAGAAAGAGTGTATGTATTTGCAGCGCAGAATGAAACATGAGCAATCATACCAGCACCAATGCAACAGATTCTATCAGAACTCCGCAAGTTAAGGGTGCTTGGGCGAGAGTAGCACTAGGATGGGTGACCTCATGCGAAGTCCTTATATTTCACCTATTTTCTTAGGAAGTCCTCGTGTTGCACCCATTTTTTTGCAGATGATTCTTTTGATGTTACGCGCGACTTGAATTAAGGTCCTCAGGTTTATTCGCAAATGTGAGTCACGGCACCGTAGCATTTTACTTGATATTAGAACGAGCACGGGAGATGCAGTGCGCACGCACAAGGAAACAAATGACGGGAGGGGGAAGAAAGGAGAAGGAATTTATGTATTTGCAGCACAAAATTAAATGGGTGCGATCATACCAGCACTAATGCACCGGATCCCATCAGAACTCCGCAGTTAAGTGTGCTTGGTACCGAGTAGTACTCGGATGGGTGACCTCCTGGGAAGTCCTCGTGTCGCACTAATTTTTTTCATATGGGTCGTTCGACGTTACGCGCGACTGGAACTAGGGTCCGCTGGTTTATACGCAAATGTGAGTCAAGAAGCAGGGGCCTTTTAACCGATATTAGAACGAGAAGAAGAGGTGCAGTGTGAACGCACAAGGAAACAATTGATGGGAGGGGGAGGGAAGGAGAAGGAGTGTATGTATTTTCAGCATGAAATGAAACAGGTGCGATCATACCAGCATTAATGCAACGGATTCTATCAGAACTCCGTAGGTAAGGGTGCTTTGGCGAGAGTAGTACTAGCATGGGTTACCTCCTGTGAAGTCCTTTTATTTCACCCATTTTCTTGTGAAGTTCTCGTGTTGCGCCCATTTTTTTGCAAATGATTCTTTCGACGTTACGCGCGACTTGAATTATGGTCCTCAGGTTTATTCGCAAATGTGAGTCATGGTGCCGTGACATTTTACTTGATATTAGAACGAGAACGGGAGGTGCAGTGCGCACGCAACAGGAAAAAAATGACGGGAGGGGGAAGAAAGGGGAATGAGTTTATGTATTTGCAGAGCGAAATTAAACAGGTGCGATCATGCCAGCACTAATGCACTGGATCCCATCAGAACTCCGCAGTTATGTGTGCTTGGGTGAGATTAGTAATCGGATGGGTCACCTCCTGGGAAGTACTCGTGTCGCACAAATTTTTTTTCAGATGGGTCGTTCGACGTTACGCACGTCTGGAACTAGGGTCCGCTGGTTTATACGCAAATGTGAGTCAAGAAGCAGGGGCATTTTCATCGATATTAGAACGAGAATGAGAGGTGAAGTGTGAACGCACAAAGAAACAATTGACGGGAGGGGGAAGAAAGGAGAAGGAGTGTATGTATTTGCAGCGTGAAATTAAATAGGTGCGATCATACCAGCACTAAAGCTCCGGATCCCATCAGAACTCCGCAGTTAAGTGCGCTTGGGCAGGAGCAGTACTCGGATGGGTGACCACTTGGGAAGCCCTCGTGTTGCACCAATTTTTTTTCGGATGGGTTGTTCGACGTTACGCGCGAATGGAATTATAAACCGCTGGTTCATTTGCAAAGGTGAGTCACGGTGCTGGGGCATATTACTTGATATTAGAACGAGAAAAAGAGATGCAGAGTGCACGCACAGGGAAACAAATGACGGGAGGGGGGATGGGAGGAGAAAGAGTGTATGTATCTGCAGTGCAGAATGAAACATGAGGGATCATACCAGCACTAATGCAACGGATTCTATCAGAACTCCGCAGTTAAGGGTGCTTGGGCGAGAAAAGTACTCGGATTGGTGACCTCCTGCGAAGTCCTTATATTTCAACCATTTTCTTGGGAGGTCCTAGTGTTGCACCCATCTTTTTGCAGATGATTCTTTCGACGTTACGCGCCACTTGATTTATGGTCCGCAGGTTTATTCGCAAATGTGAGTCACGGCACCGTGGCATTTTACTTGATATTAGAACGAGTACGAGAGGTGCAGTGCGCACGCACAAGAAAACAAATGACGGGAGGAGGAAGAAAAGAGAAGGAGTGTATGTATTTGAAGCGCAAAACTAAACAAGTGGCATCATACCAGCACTAATTCACTGGATCCCATCAGAACTCTGCAGTTAAGTGTGCTTGGGCGAGAGTAGTACTCGGATGGGTGACCTCCTGGAAGTCCTCGTAGCATAAAAATTTTTTTTCAGATGGGTTGTTCGACGTTACGCGCGACTAGAACTATGGTCCGCTTGTTTATACGCAAATGTGAGTCAAGAATCAGGGGCATTTTAATCGATATTAGAACGAGAAGGAGAGGTGCAGTGTGAACGCACAAGGAAACAAATGATGGGAGGGGGGGAGGGAAGAAGGAGTGAATGTATTTTCAGCACCAAATTAAACAGGTGCGGTCACACTAGCACAAATGCACCGGATCCCATCAGAACTCCGCAGTTAAGTGTGCTTTGGCGAAAGTAGTACAATGATGGGTTACCTCCTGGGAAGTTCTCGTGTTGCACCCATTTTTTTTTCAGATGTGCCGTTCGACGTTACGCGCGACTTTAATTATGGTCCGCAGATTTATTCGCAAATGTGAGTCACGGAACCGTGGTATTTTACTTGATATTTGAACGAGAACGAGAGGTGCAGTGCGCACGCACAAGGAAACAAATGCTGGGAGGGGGAAGAAAGGAGAAGGAGTTTATGTATTTGCAGCGCGAAATTAAACAGGTGCGATCATACCAGCACTAATGTACCGGATCCCATCAGAACTCCGCAATTAAGTGTGCTTTGGCGAGAGTAGTACTCGTATGGGTGACCTCTCGGGAAGTCCTCGTGTCGCACTAATTTTTTTTTCAGACAGGTCGTTCTACGTTTCGCGCGACTGGAACTAGGGTCCACTGGTTTATACGCAAATGTGAGTCAAGAAGCAGGGGCATTTTAATCGATATTAGAACGAGAAGGAGAGATGCAGAGTGCACGCACAAGGAAACAAATGACGGGAGGGGGGGATGGAGGGAGAAAGAGTGTATGTATTCGCAGCGCATAATGAAACATGAGCAATCATACCAGCACCAATGCAATGGATTCTAACAGAACTCCGCAAGTTAAGGGTGCTTGGGCGAGAGTAGCACTAGGATGGGTGACCTCCTGCGAAGTCCTTATATTTCACCCATTTTCTTAGGAAGTCCTCGTGTTCCACTCATTTTTTTGCAGATGATTCTTTCGACGATACGCGCGACTTGAATTATGGTCCTCAGGTTTATTCGCAAATGTGAGTCACGGCACCATAGTATTTTAATTTATATTAGAACGAGCACGGGAGGTGCAGTGCGCACGCACAAGGAAAGAAATAACGGGAGGGGGAAGAAAGGAGAAGGAGTTTATGTATTTGCAGCGCAGAATTAAACGGGTGCGATCATACCAGCACTAATGCACCGGATCCCATCAGAACTCCACAGTGAAGTGTGCTTGGGCGAGATTAGTACTCGGATGGGTGACCTCCTGGGAAGTCCTCGTGTCGCACCAATTTTTTTTCAGACGGGTCGTTCGACGTTACGCGCGTCTGGAACTAGTGTCCGCTGGTTTATACGCAAATGTGAGTCAAGAAGCAGGGGTATTTTAATCGATATTAGAACGAGAATGAGAGGTGAAGTGTGAACGCACAAGGAAACAAATGACGGGAGGGGGAGGGAAGGAGAAGGAGTATATTTATTTATAGCACCAAATGAAACAGGTGCGCTCATACCAGCACTAATGCAACAGATTCTATCAGAACTCCGTAGGTAAGGGTGCTTGGGCGAGAGTAGTACTAGCATGGGTTACCTCCTGCGAAGTCCTTATATTTCACCCATTTTCTTGTGAAGTCCTCGTGTCGCACCAATTTTTTTTCAGACGGGTCGTTCGACATTACGCACGTCTGGAACTAGGGTCCGCTGGTTTATACGCAAATGTGAGTCAAGAAGCAGGGGCATTTTAATCGATAATAGAACGAGAATGAGAGGTGAAGTGTGAACGCACAAGGAAACAAATGATGGGAGGGGGAAGAAAGGAGAAGGAGTGTATGTATTTGTAGCGCGAAATTAAACAGGTGCGATCATACCAGCACTAAAGCTCCGAATCCCATCAAAACTCCGCAGTTAAGTGTGCTTGGGCGAGGGTAGTACTCGGATGGTTGACCACCTGGGAAACCCTCGTGTTGCACCCATTTTCTTTTTTACAGATGTGCCGTTCGACGTTACGCGCGACTTTAATTATGCTCCGCAGATTTATTCGCAAATGTGAGTCACGGCGCCGTTGCATTTTACTTGATATTTGAACGAGAACGAGAGGTGCAGTGCGCACGCACAAAGAAACAAATGACGCGAGGGGGAAGAAAGGAGAAGGAGTTTATCTATTTGCAGCGTGAAATTAAACAGTTGCGATCATACCAGCACTAATGCACCGGATCCCATCAGAACTCCGCAGTTAAGTGTGCTTTGGCGAGAGTAGTACTCGGATTGGTGACCTCCTGGGAAGTCCTCGTGTCGAACCAATTTTTTTTCAAATGAGTCGTTCGACGTTACGCGCGCCTGGAACTAGGGTCCGCTGGTTTATAGGCAAATGTGAGTCAAGAAGCAGGGGCATTTTAATCGATATTAGAACGAGAAGGAGAGGTGCAGTGTGAACGCACAAGGAAACAATTGATGGGAGGGGGAGGGAAGGAGAAGGAATGTATGTATTTTCAACAAGAAATGAAACAGGTGCGATCATACCAACACTAATGCAACGGATTCTATCAGAACTCCGTAGGTAAGGGTGCTTGGGCGAGAGTAGTACTAGCATGGGTTACCTCTTGCGAAGTTCTTATATTTCACCCATTTTCTTGTGAAGTCCTCGTGTTGCACCCATTTTTTTCCTGATGATTCTTTCGACGTTACGCGCGACTTGAATTATGGTCCTCAGGTTTATTCGCAAATGTGAGTCACGGCGCCGTGGCATTTTACTTGATATTAGAACGAGAACGGGAGGTGCAGTACGCACGCATAAGGAAACAAATGACGGGAGGGGGAAGAAAGGGGAATGAGTTTATGTATTTGCAGCGCAAAATTAAACAGGTGAGATCATACCAGCACTAATGCACCGGATCCCATCAGAACTCCGCAGTTAAGTGTGCTTTGGCGAGAGTAGTACTCGGATTGGTGACCTCCTGGGAAGTCCTCGTGTCGCACCAATTTTTTTTCAAACGAGTCGTTCGACGTTACGCGCGACTGGAACTAGGGTTCGCTGGTTTATACGCAAATATGAGTCAAGAAGCAGGGGCATTTTAATCGATATTAGAACGAGAAGGAGAGGTGCAGTGTGAACGCACAAGGAAACAATTGATGGGAGGGGGAGGGAAAGAGAAGGAATGTATGTATTTTCAGCAAGAAATGAAACAGGTGCGATCATACCAGCACTAATGCAACGGATTCTATCAGAACTCCGTAGGTAAGGGTGCTTGGGCGAGAGTAGTACTAGCATGGGTTACCTCCTGCGAAGTCCTTATATTTCACCCATTTTCTTGTGAAGTCATCGTGTTACACCCATTTTTTTGCTGATGATTCTTTCGACGTTACGCGCGACTTGAATTATGGTCCTCAGGTTTATTCGCAAATGTGAGTCACGGCGCCGTGGCATTTACTTGATATTAGAACGAGAACGGGAGGTGCAGTGCGCACGCACAAGGAAACAAATGACGGGAGGGGGAAGAAAGGGGAATGAGTTTATGTAATTGTAGCGCAAAATTAAATGGGTGCGATCATACCAGCACTATTGCACCGGATCCCATCAGAACTCCGTAGTTAAGTGTGCTTGGGCGAGATTAGTACTCGGATTGGTGACCTCCTGGGAAGTCCTCGTGTCGAACCAATTTTTTTTCAAATGAGTCGTTCGACGTTACGCGCGCCTGGAACTAGGGTCCGCTGGTTTATACGCAAATGTGAGTCAATAAGCAGGGGCATTTTAATCGATATTAGAACGAGAATGAGAGGTGAAGTGTTAACGCACAAGGAAACAAATGATGGGAGCGGGAAGAAAGGAGAATGAGTGTATGTATTTGCAGCGCGAAATTAAACAGGTGCGATTATACCAGCACTAAAGCCCCGGATCCCATCAGAACTCTGCAGTTAAGTGTGCTTGGGCGAGAGTAGTACTCGGATGGGTGACCACTTGGGAAGCCCTCGTGTTGTACCTATTTTTTTTCGGATGGGCTGTTCGACGTTACGCGCGAATGGAATTATAAACCGCTGGTTCATTTGCAAAGGTGAGTCACGGTGCCGGGGCACATTACTTTATATTAGAACGAGAAAGATAGATGCAGAGTGCACGCAAAAGGAAACAAATGACGGGAGGGGGGATGGGAGGAGAAAGAGTGCATGTATTTGCAGTGCAGAATGAAACATGAGGGATCATACCAGCACTAATGCAACGGATTCTATCAGAACTCCGCAGTTAAGGGTGCTTGGGCGAGAAAAGTACTCGGATGGGTAACCTCATGCAAAGTCTTTATATTTCACCCATTTTCTTGGTAGGTCCTCGTGTTGAACCCATCTTTTTGTAGCTGATTCTTTCGACGTTACGCGCGACTTGATTTATGGTCCGCAGGTTTATTCGCAAATGTGAGTCACGGCACCGTGGTATTTTACTTGATATTAAAACGAGTACGGGAGGTGCAGTGCGCACGCACATGGAAACAAATGACGGGAGGAGGAAGAAAAGAGAAGGAGTGTATGTATTTGAAGCGCAAAATTAAACAAGTGGCATCATACTAGCACTAATGCACTGGATCCCATGAGAACTCTGCAGTTAAGTGTGCTTGGGTGAGTGTAGTACTCAGATGGGTGACCTCTTGGAAAGTCCTCGTATCGCAACAATTTTTTTTCAGATGGGTCGTTCGACGTTACGCGCGACTGGAACTATGGTCCGCTGGTTTATACGCAAATGTGAGTCAAGAATCAGGGACATTTTAATCGATATTAGAACGAGAATGAGAGGTGCAGTGTGAACGCACAAGGAAACAAATGATGGGAGGGGGGGAGGGAAGATGGTGTGTATGTATTTTCAGCACGAAATTAAACATGTGCGGTCACACCAGCACAAATGCACCAGATCCCATAAGAACTCCGCAGTTATGTGTGCTTTGGCGAAAGTAGTACAATGATGGGTTACCTCCTGGGAAGTTCTCGTGTTGCACCCATTTTTTTTTCCAGATGTGCCGTTCGACATTACGCGCGACTTTAATTATGGTCCGCAGATTTATTCGCAAATGTGAGTCACGGCGCCGTGGCATTTTACCTGATATTTGAACGAGAACGAGAGGTGCAATGCGCACGCCCAAGGAAACAAATGACGGGAGGGGGAAGAATGGAGAAGGAGTGTATGTATTTGCAGCGCGAAATGAAACAGGTGCGATCATACCAGCACTAATGCAACGGATTCTATCAGAACTCCGTAGGTAAGGGTGCTTGGGCGAGAGTAGTACTAGCATGGGTTACCTCCTGCGAAGTCCTTATATTTCACCCATTTTCTTGTGAAGTCTTCGTGTTGCACCCATTTTTTTGCAGATGATTCTTTCGACATTACGCGCGACTTGTATTATGGTCCTCAGGTTTATTCGCAAATGTGAGTCACGGTGCTGTAGCATTTTACTTGATATTAGAACGTGAACGGGAGGTGCAGTGCGCACGCACAAGGAAACAAATGACGGGAGGGGGAAGAAAGGGGAATGAGTTTATGTATTTGCAGCGCAAAATTAAACAGGTGCGATCATACCAGCACAAATGCACCGGATCCCATCAGAACTCCGCAGTTAAGTGTGCTTTGGTGAAAGTAGTACAAAGATGGGTTACCTCGTGGGAAGTTCTCCTGTTGCACCCATTTTTTTTTTTCAGATGTGCCGTTCGACGTTACGCGCGACTTTAATTATTTTCCGCAGATTTATTCGCAAATGTGAGTCACAGCTTCGTGGCATTTTACTTGATATTTGAACGAGAACGAGAGGTGCAGTGCGCACGCACAAGGAAACAAATGACGGGAGGGGAAAGAAAGGGCAAGGAATTTATGTATTTGCAGCCCAACATTAAACAGGTGCGATCATACAAGCACTAATGCACCGGATCCCATCAGAACTCCGCAGTTAAGTATGCTTGGGCGAGAGTAGTACTTGGATGGGTGACCTCCTTGGAAGTCCTCAAGTCGCACTAATTTTTTTTTTCAGACTGGTCATTCGACATTGCGCGCGACTGGAATTAGGGTCCACTGGTTTATACGCAAATGTGAGTCAAGAAGCAGGGGCATTTTAATCGATATTAGAACGAGAAGGAGAGATGTAGAGCGCACGCACAAGGAAACAAATGACGGGAGGGGGGATGGAGGGAGAAAAAGTGTATGTATTTGCAGCGCAGAATGAAACATGAGCAATCATACCAGCACCAATGCAACAGATTCTATCAGAACTCCACAAGTTAAGGGTGCTTTGGCGAGAGTAGCACTAGGATGGGTGACCTCCTGCGAAGTCCTTATATTTCACCCATTTTTTTGCAGATGATTCTTTCGACGATATGCGGGACTTGAATTATGGTCCTCAGATTTATTCGCAAATGTGAGTCACGGCACCGTAGCATTTTACTTGATATTAGAACGAGCACGGTAGGTGCAGTGCGCACGCACAAGGAAACAAATGACGGGAGGGGGAAGAAAGGAGAAGGAGTTTATGTATTGGCAGCGCGGAATTAAACGGGTGCGATCATACCAGCACTAATGCACCGGATCCCATCAGAACTCCGCAGTTAAGTGTGTTTGGGCGAGAGTAGTTCTTGGATGGGTGACCTCCTGGGAAGTCCTCGTGTCGCACCAATTTTTTTTCAGACGAGTCGTTCGACGTTACGCTCGACTGGAACTGGGGTCCGCTGGTTTATACGCAATTGTGAGTCAAGAAGCAGGAGCATTTTAATCGATATTAGAACGAGAAGGAGAGGTGCAGTGTGAACGCACAAGGAAACATTTGATCGGAGGGGGAGGGAAGGAGAAGGAGTGTATGTATTTTCAGCACGAAATGAAACAGGTGCGATCATACCAGCGCTAATGCAACGGATTCTATCAGAACTCCGTAGGTAAGGGTGCTTGGGCGAGAGTAGTACTAGTATGGGTTACCTCCTGCGAAGTCCTTATATTTCACCCATTTTCTTGTGAAGTCCTCGTGTTGCACCCATTTTTTTGCAGATGATTCTTTCGATGTTACGCGCGACTTGAATTATGGTCCTCAGGTTTATTCGCAAATGTGAGTCACGGCGCTTTAGCATTTTACTTGATATTAGAACGAGAACGGGAGGTGCAGTTCGCACGCATAAAGAAACAAATGATGGGAGGGGGAAGAAAGGGGAATGAGTTTATGTATTTGAAGCGCAAAATTAAACAGGTGCGATCATACCCGCACTAATGTACCGGATCCCATCAGAACTCCGCAGTGAAGTGTGCTTGGGCGAGATTAGTACTCCGATGGGTGACCTCCTGGGAAGTCCTCGTGTCGCATCAATTTTTTTTCAGACGGGTCGTTCGACGTTACGCACGTCTGGAACTAGGGTCCACTGGTTTATACGCAAATGTGAGTCAAGAAGCAGGGGCATTTTAATCAATATTAGAACGAGAATGATAGGTGAAATGTGAACGCACAAAGAAACAAATGACGGGAGGGGGAAGAAAGGAGAAGAAGTGTATGTATTTGCAGCGCGAAATTAAACAGATGCGATCATACCAGCACTAAAGCTCCGGATCCCATCAGAACTCCGCAGTTAAGTGTGCTTGGGCGAGAGTAGTACTTGGATGGGTGACCACTTGGGAAGCCCTTGTGTTGCAACTTTTTTTTTTTCAGATTGGTCGTTCGACGTTACACGCGACTGGAACTATGGTCCGCTGGTTTATATGCAAATGTGAGTCAAGAATCAGGGGCATTTTAATCGATATTAGAACGAGAAGGAGAGGTGCAGTGTGAACGCACAAGGAAACAAATGATGGGATGGGGGAAGGAAGAAGGAGTGTATGTATTTTCAGCACGAAATTAAACAGGTGCGGTCACACCAGCACAAATGCACCGGATCCCATCAGAACTTCGTAGTTAAGTGTGCTTTGGCGTAAGTAGTACAATGATGGGTTATCTCATGGGAAGTTCTCGTGTTGCACCCATTTTTTTTTTTCAGATGTGCCGTTCGACGTTACGCGCGACTTTAATTATGGTCTGCAGATTTATTCGCAAATGTGAGTCACGGTGCCGTGGCATTTTACTTGATATTTGAACGAGAACGAGAGGTACAGTGCGCACGCACAAGGAAACAAATGACGGGAGGGGGAAGAAAGGAGAAGGAGTTTATGTATTTGCAGCGCAAAATTAAACAGGTGCGATCATACCAGCACTAATGCATCGGATTCCATTAGAACTCTGCAGTTAAGTGTGTTTGGGCGAGATTAGTACTCGGATGGGTGACCTCCTAGGAAGTCATCGTGTCGCACTAATTTTTTTTTTCAGACGGGTCGTTCGACGTTACGCGCGACTGGAACTAGGGTCCACTGGTTTATACGCAAATATGAGTCAAGAAGCAGGGGCATTTTAATCGATATTAGAACGAGAATGAGAGATGCAGAGTGCACGCACAAGGAAACAAATGACGGGAGGGGGGATGGAGGGAGAAAAAGTGTATGTATTTTCAGCGCAAAATGAAACATGAGCAATCATACCAGCTCCAATGCAACGGATTCTATCAGAACTCCACAAGTTAAGGGTGCATGGGCGAGAGTAGCACTAGGATGGGTGACCTCCTGCGAAGTCCTTATATTTCACCCATTTTCTTAGGAAGTCCTCGTGTTGCACCCATTTTTTTGCAGATAATTCTTTCGACGGTACGCGCGAGTATAATTATGGTCCTCAGGTTTTTTCGCAAATGTGAGTCACGGCGCCGTAGCATTTTACTTGATATTAGAACGAGCACGGGAGGTGCAGTGCGCACGCACAAGGAAACAAATGACGGGAGGGGGAAGAAAGGAGGAGTTTATGTATTTGCGACGCGAAATTAAATGGGTGCGATCATACCAGCACTAATGCACCGGATCCCATCAGAACTCCGCAGTTAAGTTTGCTTGGACGAGAGTAGTACTCGGATGGGTGACCTCCTGGGAAGTCCTCGTGTCGCACCAATTTTTTTTCAGACGGGTCGTTCGACGTTACGCGCGACTGGAACTGGGGGCCCGCTGGTTTATACGCAAATGTGAGTCAAGAAGTAGAGGCATTTTAATCGATATTAGAACGAGAAGGAGAGGTGTAGTGTGAACGCACAAGGAAACAATTGATGGGAGGGGGAGGGAAGGAGAAGGAGTGTACGTATTTTCAGCACGAAATGAAACAAGTGCGATCATACCAGCACTAATGCAACGGATTCTATCAGAGCCCCGTAGGTAATGGTGCTTGGGTGAAAGTAGTACTAGCAAGGGTTACCTCCTGCGAAGTCCTTATATTTCACCCATTTTCTTGTGAAGTCCTCGTGTTGCACCCATTTTTTTGCAGATGATTCTTTCGACGTTACGCGCGACTTGAATTATGGTCCTCAGGTTTATTCGCAAATTTGAGTCACGGTACCGTAGTATTTTACTTGACATTAGAACGAGCACGGGAGGTGCAGTGCGCACGCACAAGGAAACAAATGACGGGAGGGAGAAGAAAGGAGAAGGAGTTTATGTATTTGCAGCGCGAAATTAAACTGGTGCGATCATACCAGCACTAATGCATCGGATCCCATCCGAACTCCGCAGTTAAGTGTGCTTGGGCGAGAGTAGTACTCGGATGGGTGACCTCCTGGGAAGTCCTTGTGTTGCACAAATTTTTTTTCAGACGGGTCGTTCGATGTTACGCGCGACTGGAACTATGGTCCGCTGGTTTATACGCAAATGTGAGTCAAGAATCAGGGGTATTTTAATCGATATTAGAACGAGAAGGAGAGGTGCAGTGTGAACGCACAAGGAAACAAATGATGGGAGGGGGGGAAGGAAGAAGGAGTGTATGTATTTTCAGCACGAAATGAAACAGGTGCGATTATACCAGCACTAATGCATCGGATTCTATCAGAACTCCATAGGTAAGGGTGCTTGGGCGAGAGTAGTACTAGCATGGGTTACCTCCTGCGAAGTCCTTATATTTCACCCATTTTCTTGTGAAGTCCTCGTGTTGCACCCATCTTTTTGTAGATGATTCTTTCGACGTTACACGCGACTTGATTTATGGTCCGCAGGTTTATTCGCAAATGTGAGTCACGGCTCCGTGGCATTTTACTTGATATTAGAACGACTACGGGAGGTGCAGTTCGCACGCACAAGGAAACAAATGACGGGATGGGGAAGAAAAGAGAAGGAGTTTATGTATTTGCAGCGCGAAATTAAACAGGTGTGATTATACCAGCACTAATGCACTGGATCCCATCAGAACTCTGCAGTTAAGCGTGCTTGGGTGAAAATAGTTCTCGGATGGGTGACCTCTTTGGAAGTCCTCGTATCGCAACAATTTTTTTTTAGATGGGTCGTTCGACGTTACGCGCGACTGGAACTATGGTCCGCTTGTTTATACGCAAATGTGAGTCAAGAATCAGGGACTTTTTAATCGATATTAGAACGAGAAGGAGAGGTGCAGTGTGAATGCACAAGGAAACAAATGATGGGAGGGGGGGAGGGAAGAAGGAGTGTATGTATTTTCAGCACGAAATTAAATAGGTGCGGTCACACCAGCACAAATGCACCAGATCCCATCAGAACTCTGCAGTTAAGTGTGCTTTGGCGAAAGTAGTACAATGATGGGTTACCTCCTCGGAAGTTCTGGTGTTGCACCCATTTTCTTTTTTTCAGATGTGCTGTTCGACATTACGCGCAACTTTAATTATGGTTCGCAGATTTATTCGCAAATGTGAGTCACGGCGCCGTGGCATTTTACTTGATATTTGAATGAGAACGAGAGGTGCAGTGCGCACGCACAAGGAAACAAATGAAGGGAGTGGGAAGAAAGGAGAAGGAGTTTATGCATTTGCAGTGCGAAATTAAACATGTGCGATCATACCAGTACTAATGCATCGGATCCCATCAAAACTCCGCAGTTAAGTGTGCTTGGGCGAGAGCAGTACTCGGATGGGTGACATCCTGAGAAGTCCTCGTGTCGCACTAATTTTTTTCCAGACGGGTCGTTCGACGTTACGCGCGACTGGAACTAGGGTCCGCTGGTTTATACACAAATGTGAGTCAAGAAGCAGGGGCATTTTAATCGATATTAAAACGAGAATGAGAGATGCAGAGTGCACGCACAAGGAAACAATTGATGGGAGGGGGAGGGAAGGAGAAGGAGTGCATGTATTTTCAGCACGAAATGAAACAGGTGCGATCATACCAGCACTAATGCAACGGATTCTATCAGAACTCCGTAGGTAAGGGTGCTTGGGCGAGAGTAATACTAGCATGGGTTACCTCCTGCGAAGTCTTTGTATTTAACCCATTTTCTTCTGAAGTCCTCGTGTTGCACCCATTTTTTTGTAGATAATTCTTTCGACGTTACGCGCGACTTGAATTATGGTCCTCAGGTTTATTTGCAAATGTGAGTCACGGCGCTGTAGCATTTTACTTGATATTAGAACGAGAACGGGAGGT
Source organism: Carica papaya (assembly GCF_054855325.1). Taxonomy (NCBI): domain Eukaryota; kingdom Viridiplantae; phylum Streptophyta; class Magnoliopsida; order Brassicales; family Caricaceae; genus Carica; species Carica papaya. Next base: position 18,279,336 of record NC_142316.1, read on the forward strand.
GCAGTGCGCACGCACAAGGAAATAAATAACGGGTGGGGGAAGAAAGGGGAATGAGTTTATGTATTTGCAGCGCGAAATTATACAGGTGTGATCATACTAGCACTAATGCACCGGATCCCATCAGAACTCCGCAGTTATGTGTGCTCGAGCGAGATTAGTACTCGGATGGGTGACCTCCTGGGAAGTCCTCGTGTCGCACCAATTATTTTTCAGACGGGTCGTTCGACGTTACGCGCGTCTGGAACTAGGGTCCGCTAGTTTATTCGCAAATGTGAGTCAAGAAGCAGGGGCATTTTAATCGATATTAGAACGAGAATGAGAGGTGAAGTGTGAACGCACATGGAAACAAATGACGGGCGGGGGAAGAAAGGAGAAGGAGTGTGTGATCATACCAGAACTAAAGCTCCGGATCCCATCAGAACTCCGCAGTTAAGTGTGAGGGAGAAAAAGTGTATGTATTTGCAGCGCAGAATGAAACATGAGCAATCATACCAGCACCAATGTAACGGATTCTATTAGAACTCCGCAAGTTAAGGGTGCTTGGGCGAGAGTAGCACTAGGATGGGTGACCTCCTTCGAAGTCCTTATATTTCACCCATTTTCTTAAGAAGTCCTCATGTTATACCCATTTTTTTGCAGATGATTCTTTCGACGATACGCGCGACTTGAATTATGGTCCTCAGGTTTATTCGCAAATGTGAGTCACGAAACCTTAGCATTTTACTTGATATTAGAGCGAGCACGGGAGGTGTAGTGCGTACGCAAAAGGAAAGAAATGACGGGAGGGGGAAGAAAGGAGAAGAAGTTTATGTATTTGCAGTGCGAAATTAAACAAGTGCGATCGTACCAGCACTAATGCACCGGATCCCATCAGAACTCCGCAGTTAAGTGTGCTTGGGCGAGAGTAGTACTCGGATGGGTGACCTCCTAGGAAGTCCTCGTGTCGCACTAATTTCTTTTCAGACGGTCGTTCGACGTTGCGCGCGACTGGAACTAGGGTCCACTGGTTTATAAGCAAATGTGAGTCATGAAGCAGGGACATTTTAATCGATATTAAAATGAGAAGGAGAGATGCAGAGTGCACGCACAAGGAAACAAATGACGGGAGGGGGGATGGAGGGAGAAAAAGTGTATGTATTTGCAGCGCAGAATGAAACATGAGCAATCATACCAGCACCAACGCAACGGATTCTTTCAGAACTCTGCAAGTTAAGGGTGCTTGGGCGAGAGTAGCACTAGGATGGTTGACCTCCTGCGAAGTCCTTATATTTCACCAATTTTCTTAGGAAGTCCTCGTGTTGCACCCATTTTTTTGCAGATGATTCTTTCGACGATACGCGCGAGTTGAATTATGGTCCTCAGGTTTATTCGCAAATGTGAGTCACGGCACCGTAGTATTTTACTTGATATTAGAACGAGCACGGGCGGTGCAGTGCGCACGCACAAGGTAAAGAAATGACGGGAGGGGGAAGGGGAATGAGTTTATGTATTTGTAGCGCGAAATTAAACAGGTGCGATCATACCAGCACTAATGCCCCGGATCCCATCAGAACTCCGCAGTTAAGTGTGCTTGGGCGAGATTAGTACTCGGATGGGTGACCTCCTGGAAAGTCCTCGTGTCGCACCAATTTTTTTTCAGACGGGTCGTTTGAGATTACGCGAGTCTGGAACTAGGGTCCGTTGGTTTATACGCAAATGTGAGTCAAGAAGCAGGGGCATTTTAATCGATATTAGAACGAGAATGAGAGGTGAAGTGTGAACGCACAAGGAAACAAATGACCGGAGGGGGAAGAAATGAGAAGGAGTGTATGTATTTGCAGCGCGAAATTAAACAGGTGCGATCATACCAGCAGTAAAGCCCCGGATCCCATCAGAACTCCGCACTTAAGTGTGCTTGGGTGAGAGTAGTACTCGGATGGGTGACAACTTGGGAAGCCCTCGCGTTGCACCTATTTTTTTCGGATGGGTTGTTCGACGTTACGCGCAAATGGAATTATAAACCGCTGGTTCACTTGCAAAGGTGAGTCACTGTGCCGGGGCATATTACTTGATATTAGAACGAGAAAGAGAGGTGCAGAGTGCACGCATAAGGAAACAAATGACGGGTCGGTGGATGGGAGGAGAAAGAGTGTATGTATCTGCAGTGCAGAATGAAACATGAGGGATCATACCAGCACTAATGCAACGGATTCTATCAGAACTCCGCAGATAAGGGTGATTGTGCGAGAAAAGTACTTGGATGGGTGACCTCCTGCGAAGTCCTTATATTTCACCCATTTTCTTAGGAAGTCCTCGTGTTGCACCTATTTTTCTACAGATGATTCTTTCGACGTTACGCGCGACTTAAATTATGGTCCTCAGGTTTATTCGCAAATGTGAGTCACGGCGCCGTGGCATTTTACTTGATATTAGAACGAGAACGGGAGGTGCAGTGCGCACGCACAAGGAAACAAATAACGGGATGAGGAAGAAAAGAGAGGGAGTGTATGTATTTGAAGCGCAAAATTAAACAAGTGGCATCATACCAGCACTAATGCACTAGATCCCATCAGAACTCTGCAGTTAAGTGTGCTTTGGTGAGAGTAGTACTCGATGGGTGACCTCTTGGGAAGTCCTCGTATCGCAACAATTTTTTTTCATATGGGTCGTTCGACGTTACGCGCGACTGGAACTATGGTCCGCTGGTTTATACGCAAATGTGAGTCAAGAATCAGTGGCATTTTAATCGATATTATAACGAGAAGGAGAGGTGCAGTGTGAACGCACAAGGAAACAAATGATGGGAGGGGAGGAGGGAAGAAGGAGTGTATGTATTTTCAGCACGAAATTAAACAGGTGCGGTCACACCAGCACAAATGCACCGGATCCCATCATAACTCCGCAGTTAAGTGTGCTTTGGCGAAAGTAGTACAATGATAGGTTACCTCCAGGGAAGTTCTCGTGTTGCACCCATTTTCTTTTTTTCAGATGTGCCGTTCGACGTTACGCGTGACTTTAATTATGGTCCGCAGATTTATTCGCAAATGTGAGTCACGGCGCCGTGGCATTTTACTTGATATTTGAACGAGAAGGAGAGGTGCAGTGCGCACGCACAAGGAAACAAATGACGGGAGGGGGGATGGAGGGAGAAAAAGTGTATGTATTTGCATCGCAGAATGAAACATGAGCAATCATACCAGCACCAATGCAACGGATTCTATCAGAACTCCGCAAGTTAAGGGTGCTTGGGCGATAGTAGCACTAGGATGGGTGACCTCCTGCGAAGTCCTTATATTTCACCAATTTTCTTAGGAAGTCCTCGTGTTGCACCCATTTTTTTGCAGATGATTCTTTCGACGATACGCGCGACTTGAATTATGGTCCTCAGGTTTATTCGCAAATGTGAGTCACGGCACCGTAGCATTTTACTTTATATTAGAAGGAGCACGGGAGGTGCAGTGCGCACGCACAAGGAAACAAATGACGGGAGGGGGGATGGAGGGAGAAAAAGTGTATGTATTTGCAGCGCAGAATGAAACATGAGCAATTATACCAGCACCAATGCAACGGATTCTATCAGAACTCCGCAAGTTAAGGGTGCTTGGGCGAGAGTAGCACTAGGATGGGTGACCTCCTGCGAAGTCCTTTTGATGCACCCATTTTTTTGCAGATGATTCTTTCGACGATACGCGTGACTTGAATTGTGGTGCTCAGGTTTATTCGCAAAAGTGAGTCACGGCACCGTAGCATTTTACTTTATATTAGAAGGAGCACGGGAGGTGCAGTGCGCACGCACAAGGAAACAAATGACGGGAGGGGGAAGAAAGGGGAATGAGTTTATGTATTTGCAGCGCAAAATTAAACAGGTGCGATCATACCACCACAAATGGACCGGATCCCATCAGAACTCCGCAGTTAAGTGTGCTTTGGGAAAAGTAGTACAATGATGAGTTACCTCGTGGGAAGTTCTCGTGTTGCACCCATTTTCTTTTTTTAAGATGTGTCGTTCGACGTTACGCGCGACTTTAATTATGGTCCGCAGATTTATTCGCAAATGTGAGTCACGGCGCCGTGACATTTTACTTGATATTTGAACGAGAACGAGAGGTGCAGTGCGCACGCACAAGGAAACAAATGACGGGAGGGGGAAGAAAGGAGAAGGAGTTTATGTATTTGCAGCGCAAAATTAAATAGGTGCGATCATCCCAGCACTAATGCATCGGATCCCAGTAGAACTCCGCAGTTAAGTGTGCTTGGGCGAGAGTAGTACTCGGATGGGTGACCTCCTTGGAAATCCACGTGTCGCACTAATTTTTTTTTCAGACAGGTCGTACGACGTTACGCGCGACTGGAACTAGGGTCCACTTGTTTATATGCAAATGTGAGTCAAGAAGCAGGGACATTTTAATCAATATTAGAATGAGAAGGAGAGATGCAGAGTGCACGCACAAGGAAACAAATGACGGGAGGGGGGATAGAGGGAGAAAAAGTGTATGTATTTGCAGCACAGAATGAAACATGAGCAATCATACCAGCACCAATGTAACGGATTCTATTAGAACTCTGCAAGTTAAGAATGCTTTGGCGAGAGTAGCACTAGGATGGGTGACCTCCTGCGAAGTCCTTATATTTAACCCATTTTCTTAAGAAGTCCTCGTGTTGTACCCATTTTTTTGCAGATGATTCTTTCGACGATACGCGCGACTTGAATTATGGTCCTCAGGTTTATTCGCAAATGTGAGTCATGGCACCTTAGCATTTTACTTGATATTAGAACGAGCACGGGAGGTGCAGTGCGCACGCACAAGGAAAGAAATGACGGGAGGGGGAAGAAAGGAGAAGGAGTTTATGTATTTGCAGCGCGGAATTAAACAGGTGCGATCATACCAGCACTAATGCACCGGATCCCATCAGAACTCTGCAGTTAAGTGTGCTTGGGCGAGAGTAGTACTCGGATGGGTGACCTCCTAGGAAGTCCTCGTGTCGCACTAATTTCTTTTCAGACGGGTCGTTCGACGTTACGCGCGACTGGAACTCGGGTCCACTGGTTTATACGCAAATGTCAGTCAAGAAGCAGGGGTATTTTAATCGATATTAGAATGAGAAGGAGAGATGCAGAGTGCACGCACAAGGAAACAAATGACGGGAGGGGGGATGGAGGGAGAAAAAGTGTATGTATTTGCAGCGCAGAATGAAACATGAGCAATCATACCAGCACCAATGCAACGGATTCTTTCAGAACTCTGCAAGTTAAGGGTGCTTGGGCGAGAGTAGCACTAGGATGGGTGACCTCCTGCGAAGTCCTTATATTTCACCCATTTTCTTAGGAAGTCCTCGTGTTGCACCCATTTTTTTGCAGATGATTCTTTCGACGATACGCGCGAGTTGAATTATGGTCCTCAGGTTTATTCGCAAATGTGAGTCACGGCACCGTAGCATTTTACTTTATATTAGAACGAGCACGGGAGGTGCAGTGCGCACGCACAAAAAAACAAATGACGGGAGGGGGGATGGAGGGAGAAAAAGTGTATGTATTTGCAGCGCAGAATGAAACATGAGCAATCATACCAGCACCAATGCAACGGATTCTATCAGAACTCCGCAAGTTAAGGGTGCTTGGGCGAGAGTAGCACTAGGATGGGTGACCTCCTGCGAAGTCCTTATATTTCACAAATTTTCTTAAGAAGTCCTTGTGTTGCACCCATTTTTTTGCAGATGATTCTTTCGACGATACGCGTGACATGAATTATGGTCCTCAGGTTTATTCGCAAATATGAGTCACGGCACCGTAGCATTTTACTTTATATTAGAAGGAGCACGGGAGGTGCAGTGCGCACGCACAAGGAAACAAATGACGGGAGGGGGAAGAAAGGGGAATGAGTTTATGTATTTGCAGTGCGAAATTAAACAGGTGGGATCATACCAGCACTAATGCATCGGATCCCATTAGAAATCCGCAGTGAAGTGTGCTTGGGCGAGATTAGTACTCGGATGGGTGACCTCCTGGGAAGTCCTCGTGTCACACAAATTTCTTTTCAGACGGGTTGTTCGACGTTACGCGCGTCTGGAACTAGGGTTCGCTGGTTTATACGCAAATGTGAGTCAAGAAGTAGGGGCATTTTAAATCGATATTAGAACGAGAATGAGAGGTGAAGTGTGAACGCCCAAGGAAACAAATGACGGGAGGGGGAAGAAAGGAAAATGAGTGTATGTATTTGCAGCCCGAATTTAAACATGTGCGATCTTACCAGCACTAAAGCCCCGGATCCCATCAGAGCTCCGCAGTTAAGTGTGCTTGGGCGAGAGTAGTACTCGGATGGGTGACCACTTGGGAAGCCCTCGTGTTGCACCTATTTTTTTTCGGATGGGTTTTTCGACGTTACCCGCGAATGGAATTATAAACCGCTGGTTCATTTGCAAAGGTGAGTCACGGTGCCGGGGCATATTACTTGATATTAGAACGAGAAAGAGAGATGCAGAGCGCACGCACAAGGAAACATATGACGGGAGGGGGGATGGAGGGAGAAAAAGTGTATGTATTTGCAGCGCAGAATGAAACATGAGCAATCATACCAGCACCAATGCAACGGATTCTATCAGAACTTCGCAAGTTAAGGGTGCTTGGGCGAGAGTAGCACTAGGATGGGTAACCTCCTGCGAAGTCCTTATATTTCACCAATTTTCTTAGGAAGTCCTCGTGTTGCACCCATTTTTTTGCAGATGATTCTTTCGACGTTACGCGCAACTTGAATTATGGTTCTCATGTTTATTCGCAAATGTGAGTCACGGCGCTGTAGCATTTTACTTGATATTAGAACGAGAACGGGAGGTGCAGTGCGCACGCACAAGGAAACAAATGACGGGAGGGGGAAGAAAGGGGAATGAGTTTATGTATTTGCAGCGCAAAATTAAACGGGTGCAATCATACCAGCACTAATGCACCGGATCCCATCAGAACTCCGCAGTGAAGTGTGCTTGGGCGAGATTAGTACTCGGATGGGTGACCTCCTGGGAAGTCCTCGTGTCGCACCAATTTTTTTTCAAACGGGTCGTTCGACGTTACACGCGTCTGGAACTAGGGTCGGCTGGTTTATACGCAAGTGTGAGTCAAGAAGCAGGGGCATTTTAAACGATATTAGAACGAGAATGAGAGGTGAAGTGTGAACGCACAAGGAAACAAATGACGGGAGGGGGAAGAAATGAGAAGGAGTGTATGTATTTACAGCACGAAATTAAACAGGTGCGATCATACCAGCACTAAAGCTCCGGATCCCATCAGAACTCCGCTGTTAAGTGTGCTTGGGCGAGAGTATTACTCGGATGGGTCACCACCTGGAAAGCCCTCGTGTTGTACCTATTTTTTTTCGGATGGGTTGTTCGACGTTACGCGCGAATGGAATTATAAACCGCTGGTTCATTTACAAAGGTGAGTCACGGTGCCGGGGCATATTACTTGATATTAGAACGAGAAAGAGAGATGCAGAGTGCACGCACAAGGAAACAAATGACGGGAAGGGGATGGAAGCAGAAAAAGTGTATGTATTTGCAGTGCAGAATGAAACATGAGGGATCATACCAGCACTAATACAACGGATTCTATCAGAACTCTGCAGTTAATGGTGCTTGGGCGAAAAAAGTTCTCGGATGGGTGACCTCTTGCGAAGTCCTTATATTTCACCCACTTTCTTGGGAAGTCCTCGTGTTGCACCCGTCTTTCTGCAGATGATTCTTTCGACGTTATGCGCGACTTGATTTATGGTCCGCAGGTTTATTCGCAAATGTGAGTCACGGTGCTGTGGCATTTTACTTGATATTAGAACGAGTACGGGAGGTGCAGTGCGCACGCACAAGGAAACAAATGACGGGATGAGGAAGAAACGAGAATGTGTGTATGTATTTGAAGCGCAAAATTAAACAAGTGGCATCATACCAGCACTACTGCACTGGATCCCATCACAACTCTGCAGTTAAGTGTGCTTGGGCGAGAGTAGTACTCGGATGGGTGACCTCTTGGGAAGTCCTCGTATCGCAACAATTTTTTTTCAGATGGGTCGTTCGACGTTAGGCGCGACTGGAACTATGGTCCGCTGGTTTATACGCAAATGTGAGTCAAGAATCAGGGGCATTTTAATCGATATTAGAACGAGAAGGAGATGTGCAGTGTGAACGCACAAGGAAACAAATGATGGGAGGGGAGAGGGAATAAGGAGTGTATGTATTTTCAGCACGAAATTAAACAGGTGCGGTCACACCAGCACAAATGCACCGGATCCCATCAGAACTACGCAGTTAAGTGTGCTTTGGCGAAAGTAGTACAATGATGGGTTACTTCCTGGGAAGTTCTCGTGTTGCACCCATTTTCTTTTTTTCAGAAGTGTCGTTCGACGTTACGCGCGACTTTAATTATGGTCCGCAGATTTATTCGCAAATGTGAGTCACGGCGCCGTGGTATTTTACTTGATATTTGAACGAGAACGAGAGGTGCAGTGCGCACGCACAAGGAAACAAATGACGGGAGGGGGAAGAAAGGAGAATGAGTTTATGTATTTGCAGCGCGAAATTAAACGGGTGCGGTCATACCAGCACTAATGCACCGGATCCCATCAGAACTCCGCAGTTAAGTGTGCTTGGGCGAGAGTAGTACTCGGATGGGTGACCTCTTGTGAAGTCCTCGTGTCGCACCAATTTTTTATCAGACGGGTCGTTCGACGTTAAGCGCGACTGGAACTACAATCTGCTGGTTTATACGCAAATGTTAGTCAAGAATATGGGGCATTTTAATCGATATTAGAACGAGAAGGAGAGGTGCAGTGTGAACGCACAAGGAAACAAATGATGGGAGGGGGGGAGGGAAGAAGGAGTGTATATATTTTATGCCCGAAATTAAACAGGTGCGCTCACACCAGCACAAATGCACCGGATCCCATCAGAACTCCGCAGTTAAGTGTGCTTTGACGAAAGTAGTACAATGATGGGTTACCTCCTTGGAAGTTCTCGTGTTGCACCCATTTTCTTTTTTTCAAATGTGCCGTTCGACGTTACGCGCGACTTTAATTATGGTCCACAGATTTATTCGCAAATGTGAGTCACGGTGCTGTGGCATTTTACTTGATATTTGAACGAGAACGAGAGGTGCAGTGCGCACGCACAAGGAAACAAATGACGGGAGGGGGAAGAACGGAGAAGTAGTTTATGTATTTGCAGTGCGAACTTAAACAGGTGCGATCAAACCAGCACAAATGCACCGGATCCCATCAGAACTCCGCAATTAAGTGTGCTTGGGCGAGAGTAGTACTCGGATGGGTGACCTCCTGGGAAGTCCTCGTGTCGCACTAAATTTTTTTTTCAGACGGGTCGTTCGACGTTACGCGCGACTGGAAATAGGGTCCACTGGTTTATATGCAAATGTGAGTCAAGAAGCCGGGACATTTTAATCGATATTAGAACGAGAATGAGAGATGCAGAGTGCACGCACAAGGGAACAAATGACGGGAGGGGGGATGGAGGGAGAAAAAGTGTATGTATTTGCAGCGCAGAATGAAACATGAGCAATCATACCAGCACCAATGCAACGGATTCTATCAGAACTCCGCAAGTTAAGGGTGCTTGGCCGAGAATAGCACTAGGAATGGTGACCTCCTGCGAAGTCCTTATATTTCAAACATTTTCTTAGGAAGTCCTCGTGTTGCACCCATTTTTTGCAGATGATTCTTTTGACGTTACGCGCGACGTGAATTATGGTCCTTAGGTTTTTTCGCAAATGTGAGTCACGGCGCTGTAGCATTTTACTTGATATTAGAACGAGAACGGGAGCTGCAGTGCGCACGCACAAGGAAACAAATGACGAGAGGGGGACGAAAGGGGAATGAGTTTATGTATTTGCAGCGGGAAATTAAACAGGTGCAATCATTCCAGCAGTAATGCAACGGATCCCATCAGAACTCCGCAGTTAAGTGTGCTTGGGCGAGAGTAGTACTCGGATGGGTGACCTCTTGGGAAGTCGTCGTGTCGCACCAATTTATTTTCAGACAGGTCGTTCGACGTTACGCGCGACTGGAACTAGGGTCCGCTGGTTTATACGCAAATGTGAGTCAAGAAGCAGGGGCATTTTAATCGATATTAGAACGAGAATGAGAGGTGAAGTGTGAACGCACAAGGAAACAAATGACCGGAGGGGGAAGAAAGGAGAAGGAGTGTATGTATTTGCAGCGCGAAATTAAACAGGTGCGATCATACCAGCTCTAAAGACCCGGATCCCATCTGAACTCCGCACTTAAGTGTGCTTGGGCGAGAGTAGTACTCGGATGGGTGACAACTTGGGAAGCCCTCGCGTTGCACCTATTTTTTTCAGATGGGTTGTTCGACATTACGCGCGAATAGAATTATAAACCGCTGGATCATTTGCAAAGGTGAGTCACTGTGCCGGGGCATATTACTTGATATTAGAACGAGAAAGAGAGATGCAGAGTGCACGCACAAGGAAACAAATGACGGGGGGGGGGGGGATGGGAGGAGAAAGAGTGTATGTATTTGCAGTGCAGAATGAAACATGAGGGTTCATACCAGCACTAATGCAACGGATTCTATCAGAACTCCGCAGTTAAGGGTGCTTGGCCGAGAAAAGTACTCGGATGGGTGACCTCCTGCGAAGTCCTTATATTTCACCCATTTTCTTAGGAAGTCCTCGTGTTGCACCTATTTTTCTGCAGATGATTCTTTCGACGTTACGCGCGACTTAAATTATGGTCCTCAGGTTTATTCGCAAATGTGAGTCACGGCGCCGTGGCATTTTACTTGATATTAGAACGAGAACGGGAGGTGCAGTGCGCACGCACAAGGAAACAAATGACGGGAGGGGGAAGAAAAGGGAATGAGTTTATGTATTTGCAGCGCGAAATTAAACAGGTGCGATCATACAAGCACTAATGCACCGGATCCCATCAGAACTCCGCAGTTATGTGTGCTTGGGCGAGATTAGTACTCGGATGGATAACATCCTGGGAAGTCCTCGTGTCGCACCAATTTTTTTTTCAGACGGGTCGTTCAACGTTACGCATGTCTGGAACTAGGGTCCGCTGGTTTATACGCAAATCTGAGTCAAGAAGCAGGGGCATTTTAATCGATATTAGAACGAGAATGAGAGGTGAAGTGTGAACGCACAAGGAAACAAATGACGGGAGGGGGAAGAAAGGAGAAGGAGTGTATGTATTTGCAGTGTGAAATTAAACAGGTCCGATTATACCAGCACTAAAGCTCCGGATCCCATCAGAACTCCGTAGTTAAGTGTGCTTGGGCGAGAGTAGTACTCGGATGGGTGACCACTTGGGAAGCCCTCGTGTTGCACCAATTTTTTTTCGGATGGGTTATTCGACGTTACGCGCGAATGGAATTATAAACCGCTGGTTCATTTGCAAAGGTGAGTCACGGTGCCGGGGCATATTACTTGATATTAGAACAAGAAAGAGAGATGCAGAGTGCACGCACAAGGAAACAAATGACGGGAGGGGGGATGGAAGGAGAAAGAGTGTATGTATTTACAGTGCAGAATGAAACATGAGGGATCATACCAGCACTAATGCAACGGATTCTATCAGAACTCCGTTGGTAAGGGTGCTTGGGCGAGAGTAGTACTAGCATGGGTTACCTCCTGCGAAGTCCTTATATTTCACCCATTTTCTTGTGAAGTTCTCGTGTTGCACCCATTTTTTTGCAGATAATTCTTTCGACATTACGCGCGACTTGAATTATGGTCCTCAGGTTTATTCGCAAATGTGAGTCACGGCGCCGTGGCATTTTACTTGATATTAGAACGAGAACGGGAGGTGCAGTGCGCACGCACAAGGAAACAAATGACGGGAGGGGGAAGAAAGGGGAATGAGTTTATGTATTTGTAGCGCAAAATTAAACGGGTGCGATCATACCAGCACAAATGCACCAGATCCCATCAGAACTCCGCAATTAAGTGTGCTTAGGCGAGATTTGTACTCGGATGGGTGACCTCCTGGGAAGTCCTTGTGTCGCACCAATTTTTTTTCAGACGGGTCATTCGACGTTAGGCGCGTCTGGAACTAGGGTCCGCTTGTTTATACGCAAATGTGAGTCTATAAGCAGGGGCATTTTAATCGATATTAGAACGAGAATGAGAGGTGAAGTGTTAACGCACAAGGATACAAATGACTGGAGGGGGAAGAAAGGAGAAGGAGTGTATGTATTTGCAGCGCGAAATTAAACAGGTGCGATCATACCAGCACTAAAGCCCCGGATCCCATCAGAACTCCGCAGTTAAGTGTGCTTGGGCGAGAGTAGTACTCGGATAGGTGACCACTTGGGAAGCCCTCGTGTTGTACCTATTTTTTTTTCGGATTGGTTGTTCGACGTTACGCGCGAATGGAATTATAAACCGCTGGTTCATTTGCAAAGGTGAGTCACAGTGCGGGGGCATATTACTTGATATTAGAACGAGAAAGAGAGATGCAGAGTGCACGCACAAGGAAACAAATGACGGGAGGGGGGATGGGAGGAGAAAGTGTGTATGTATTTGCAGTGCAGAATGAAACATGAGGGATCATACCAGCACTAATGCAACGGATTCTATCAGAACTCCGCAGTTAAGTGTCCTTTGGCGAAAGTAGTATAATGATGGGTTACCTCCTTGGAAGTTCTCGTGTTGCACCCATTTTCTTTTTTTCAGATGTGCCGTTCGACCTTACGCGCGACCTTAATTATGGTCCGCAGATTTATTCGCAAATGTGAGTCACGGCGCCGTGGCATTTTACTTGATATTTGAGCGAGAACGAGAGGTGCAGTGCGCACGCACAAGAAAACAAATGATGGGAGGTGGAATAAAGGAGAAGGAGTTTATGTATTTGCAGCGAAATTAAACAGGTTCGATCATACCAGCACTAATGCACCGGATCCCATCAGAACTCCGCAGTTATGTATGCTTGGGTGAGAGTAGTACTCGAATGGGTTACCTCTTGGGAAATCCTCGTGTCGCACTAATTTTTTTTTCAGACGGGTCGTTCGACGTTACGCGCGACTGGAACAAGGGTCCACTGGTTTATACGCAAATGTGAGTCAAGAAGCAGGAGCATTTTAATCGATATTAGAACGAGAAAGAGAGATGCAGAGTGCACGCACAAGGAAACAAATGATGGGAGGGGGGATGGAGGTAGAGAAAGTATATGTATTTGCAGCACAGAATGAAACATGAGCAATCATACCAGCACCAATGCAACGGATTCTATCAGAACTCCGCAAGTTAAAGGTGCTTGGGCGAGAGTAGTACCCGGATGGGTGACCTCCTGGGAAGTCCTCGTGTCGCCTTAATTTTTTTTTTCAGACGGGTCGTTCGACGTTATGTGCGACTGCAACTAGGGTCCCCTGGTTTATACGCAAATGTGAGTCAAGAAGTAGGGGCATTTTAATCGATATTAGAACGAGAAGGAGAGATGCAGAGTGCACGCGCAAGGAAACAAATGACGGGAGGGGGAGGGAAGGAGAAAGAGTGTATGTATTTTCAGCACGAAAGGAAACAGGTGCGATCATACTAGTACTAATGCATCGAATTCTATCAGAACTCCGTAGGTAAGGTGCTTGGGCGAGAGTAGTACTAGCATGGGTTACCTCCTGCGAAGTCCTTATATTTCACCCATTTTATTGTGAAGTCCTCGTGTTGCACCCATTTTTTAACAGATGATTCTTTCGACGTTACGCGCAACTTGAATTATGGTCCTCAGGTTAATTCGCAAATGTGAGTCACGACACCGTAGTATTTTACTTGATATTAGAACGAGCACGGGAGGTGCAGTGCGCACGCACAAGGAAAGAAATGACGGGAGGGGGAAGAAAGGAGAAGGAGTTTATGTATTTGCAGCGCGGAATTAAACGGGTGCGATCATACCAGCACTAATGCACTGGATCCCATCAGAACTCTGCAGTTAAGTTTGCTTGGCCGAGAGTAGTACTCGGATGGGTGACCTCTTGGGAAGTCCTTGTGTCGCACTAATTTTTTTTTCAGACGGGTCGTTCGACGTTACGCGCGACTGGAACTATGGTTCGCTGGTTTATACGCAAATGTGAGTCAAGAAGCAGGGGCATTTTAATAGATATTAGAACGAGAAGGAGAGGTGCAGTGTGTACGCACAAGGAAACAATTGATGGGAGGGGGAGGGAAGGAGAAGGAGTGTATGTATTTTCAGCACGAAATGAAACAAGTGCGATCAGACCAGCACCAATGCTTCGGATTCTATCAGAACTCCGTAGGTAATGGTGCTTGGGCGAGAGTAGTACTAGCATGGGTTACCTCCTGGGAAGTCCTTATATTTCACCCATTTTCTTGTGAAGTCCTCGTGTTGCACCCATTTTTTTGCAGATGATTCTTTCGACATTACGCGCGACTTGAATTATGGTCCTCAAGTTTATTCGTAAATGTGAGTCACGGCGCCGTGGCATTTTACTTGATATTTGAATGAGAACGTAAGGTGCATTGCGCACGTACATGGAAACAAATGACGGGAGGGGGAAGAAAGGAGAAGGATTTTATGTATTTGCAGCGTGAAATTAAACAGGTGCGATCATACCAGCACTAATGCACCAGATTCCATTAAAACTCCGCAGTTAAGTGTGCTTGGGCGAGATTAGTACTCGAATGGGTGACCTCCTGGGAAGTCCTCGTGTCGCACTAATTCTTTTTTTCAAACGGGTCGTTCGACGTTACGCGCGACTGGAACTAGGGTCCACTGGTTTATACGCAAATATGAGTCAAGAAGCAGGGGCATTTTAATCGATATTAGAACGAGAAGGAGAGATTCAGAGTGCACGCACATGGAAACAAATGACGGGAGGGGGGATGGAGGGAGAAAAAGTGTATGCAGCGCAGAATGAAACATGAGCAATCATACTAGCTCCAATGCAACGGATTCTATCAGAACTCCGCAAGTTAAGGGTGCTTGGGCGAGAGTTGCACTAGGATGGGTGACCTCCTGCGAAGTCCTTATATTTCACCAATTTTCTTAGGAAGTCCTCGTGTTGCACCCATTTTTTTGCAGATAATTCTTTCGACGACACGCGCGAGTTGAATTATGGTCCTCAGGTTTATTCGCAAATGTGAGTCACGGCACCGTAGCATTTTACTTGATATTAGAACGAGCACGGGAGGTGCAGTGCGCACGCACAAGGAAACAAATGACGGGAGGGGGAAGAAAGGGGAATGAGTTTATGTATTTTCAGCGCGAAATTAAACAGGTGCTATCATACCAGCACTAATGCACCGGATCCCATCAAAACTCCACAGTTAAGTGTGCATGGGCGAGATTAGTACTCGGATGGGTGACCTCCTGGGAAGTCTTCATGTCGCACCAATTTTTTTTCAGACGTGTCGTTCGACGTTACGCGCGTCTGGAACTAGGGTCCGCTGGTTTATACGCAAATGTGAGTCAAGAAGCAGGGACATTTTAATCAATACTAGAACGAGAAGGAGACATGAAGTGTGAACGCACAAGGAAACAAATGACGGAAGGGGAAGAAAGGAGAATGAGTGTATGTATTTGCAGCGCGGAATTAAACAGGTGCGATCATACCAGCACTAAAGCCCCGGATCCCATAAGAACTCCGCAGTTAGGTGTGCTTGGGCGAGAGTAGTACTCGGATGGGTGACCACTTGGGAAGCCTTCGTGTTGCACCTTTTTTTTTTCGGATGGGTTGTTCGACGTTATGCGCGAATGGAATTATAAACTGCTGGTTTATTCGCAAAGGTGAGTCACGGTGCCGGGGCATATTACTTGATATTAGAACGAGTACGGGAGGTGCAATGCGCACGCACAAGGAAACAAATGACGGGAGGAGGAAGAAAAGAGAAGGAGTGTATGTATTTGAAGCGCAAAATTAAACAAGTGGCATCATACCAGCACTAATGCACTGGATCCCATCAGAACTCTGCAGTTAAGTGTGCTTGGGCGAGAGTAGTACTCAGATGGGTGACCTCTTGAGAAGTTCTCGTATCGCAACAATTTTTTTTCAGATGGGTCGTTCGACGTTACGCGCGACTGGAACTATGGTCCACTGGTTTATACGCAAATGTGAGTCAAGAATCAGGGGCATTTTAATCGATATTAGAACGAGAAGGAGAGGTGAAGTGTGAACGCACAAGGAAACAAATGATGGGAGGGGGGAGGGAAGAGGGAGTGTATGTATTTTCAGCACGAAATTAAGCAGGTGCGGTCACACCAGCACAAATGCACCGGATCCCATCAGAACTCCGCAGTTAAGTATGCTTTGGCGAGAGTAGTACAATGATGGGTTACCTCCTGGGAAGTTCACGTGTTGCACCCATTTTGTTTTTTTCAGATATGCCATTCGACGTTACGCGCAACTTTAATTATGGTCCGCAGATTTATTCGCAAATGTGAGTCACGGCGCCGTGGCATTTTACTTGATATTTGAACGAGAACGAGAGGTGCAGTGCGCAAGCACAAGGAAACAAATGACGGGAGGGGGAAGAAAGGAGAAGGAGTTTATGTATTTGCAGCGCGAAATTAAACAGGTGCGATCATACCAACACTAATGCACCGGATCACATCAGAACTCCGCAGTTAAGTGTGCTTGGGCGAGAGTAGTACTCGGATGGGTGACCTCCTGGGAAGTTCTCGTGTCGCACTAATTTTTTTTTCAGATGGGTCGTTCGACGTTACGCGCGACTGGAACTAGGGTCCACTGGTTTATACACAAATGTGAGTCAAGAAGCATGGGCATTTTAATCAATATTAGAACGAGAAGGAGAGATGCAGAGTGCACGCACAAGGAAACAAATGACGGGAGGGGGGATGGAGGGAGAAAAAGTGACGTATTTGCAGCGCAGAATGAAACATGAGCAATCATACCAGCACCAATGCAACGGATTCTATCAGAACTCCGCAAGTTAAGGGTGCTTGGGCGAGAGTAGCACTAGGATGGGTGACCTCCTGCGAAGTCCTTATATTTTACCCATTTTCTTAGGAAGTCCTCGTGTTCACCCATTTTTTTGCAGATGATTCTTTCGAAGATACGCACGACTTGAATTATGGTCCTCATATTTATTCGCAAATGTGAGTCACGGCACCGTAGCATTTTACTTGATATTAGAACGAGCACGGTAGGTGCAGTGCGCACGCACAAGGAAACAAATGACGGGAGGAGGAAGAAAAGAGAAGGAGTGTATGTATTTGAAGCGCAAAATTAAACAAGTTGCATCATACCAGCACTAATGCACTGGATCCCATCAGAACTCTGCAGTTAAGGGTGCTTGGGGGAGAGTAATGCTCGAATGGGTGACCTCTTGGAAGTCCTCATATCGTAAAAAATTCTTTTCAGATGGGTCGTTCGACGTTACTTGCGACTAGGACTATGGTCCGCTGGTTTATACGCAAATGTGAGTCAAGAAAAAGGGGCATTTTAATCGATATTAGAACGAGAAGGAGTGGTGCAGTGTGAACGCACAAGGAAACAAATGATGGGAGGTGGGGAGGGAAGAAGGAGTGTATGTATTTTCAGCACGAAATTAAACAGGTGCGGTCACACCAGCATAAATGCACCGGATCCCATCAGAACTTTGCAGGTAAGTGTGCTTTGGCGAAAGTAGTACAATGATGGGTTACCTTTGGGAAGTTCTCGTGTTGCACCCATTTTCCTTTTTTCAGATATGCCGTTCGACATTACGTGCGACTTTAATTATGGTCCGCAGATTTATTCGCAAATGTGAGTCACGGCATCGTGGCATTTTACTTGATATTTGAACGAGAACGAGAGGTGCAGTGCACACGCACAAGGAAACAAATGACGGGAGGCGATAGAAAGGAGAAGGAGTTTATGTATTTGCAGGCGAAATTAAACAGGTGCGATCATACCAGCACTAATGCACTGGATCCCATCAGAACTCCGCAGTTAAGTGTGCTTCGGCGAGAGTAGTACTCGGATGGGTGACCTCTTGGAAAGTCCTCGTGTCGCACTAATTTTTTTTTCAGACGGGTCGTTCAACGTTACGCGCGACTGGAGCTAGGGTCCACTGGTTTATACGCAAATGTGAGTCAAGAAGCAGGAGCATTTTAATCGATATTAGAACGAGAAGGAGAGGTGCAGTGTGAACGCACAAGGAAACAATTGATGGGAGGGGGAGGGAAGGAGAAGGAGTGTATGTATTTTCAGCACGAAATGAAACAGGTGCGATCAGACCAGCACCAATGCTTCGGATTCTATCAGAACTCCGTAGGTAATGGTGCTTGGGCGAGAGTAGTACTAGCATGGGTTACCTCCTGCGAAGTCCTTATATTTCACCCATTTTCTTGTGAAGTCCTCGTGTCGCCCCAATTTTTTTTCAGACGGGTCGTTCGACGTTACGCACGTCTGAAACTAGGGTCCGCTGGTTTATACGCAAATGTGAGTCAAGAATCAGGGGCATTTTAATCGATATTAGAACGAGAATGAGAGGTGAAGTGTGAACGCACAAGGAAACAAATGACGAGAGGGGGAAGAAAGGAGAAGGAGTGTATGTATTTGTAGCGCGAAATTAAACAGGTGCCATTATACCAGCACTAAAGCTCCGAATCTCAATAAAACTCCGCAGTTAAGTGTGCTTGGGCGAGGGTAGTACTCGGATGGTTGACCACCTGGGAAGTCCTCGTGTTGCACCCATTTTCTTTTTTACAGATGTGCCGTTCGACGTTACGCGCGACTTTAATTATGGTCTGCAGATTTATTCGCAAATGTGAGTCACGGCGCCGTGGCATTTTACTTGATATTTGAACGAGAACGAGAGGTGCAGTGCGCACGCACAAGGAAACAAATGTCGGGAGGGGAAAGAAAGGAGAAGGAGTTTATGTATTTGCAGCACGAAATTAAACAGTTGCGATCATACCAGCACTAATGCACCGGATCCCATCAGAACTCCGCAATTAATTGTGCTTTGGCGAGAGTTGTACTCGGATGGGTGACCTCTTGGGAAGTCCTCGTGTCGCACTAATTTTTTTTTCAGACGGGTCGTTCGACGTTACGCGCGACTGGAACTAGGGTCCACTGGTTTATACACAAATGTGAGTCAAGAAGCAGGGGCATTTTAATCAATATTATAACGAGAATGAGAGATGCAGAGTGCACGCACAAGGAAACAAATGACGGGAGGGGGGATGGAGGGAGAAAAAGTGTATGTATTTGCAGCGCAGAATGAAACATGAGCCATCATACCAGCACCAATGCAACGGATTCTATCAGAACTCCGCAAGTTAAGGGTGCTTGGGTGAGAGTAGCACTAGGATGGGTGACCTACTGCGAAGTCCTTATATTTCACCCATTTTCTTAGGAAGTCCTCGTGTTGCACCCATTTTTTTGCAGATGATTCTTTCGACGATACGCACTACTTGAATTATGGTCCCCAGGTTTATTCACAAATGTGAGTCACGGCACCGTAGCATTTTACTTGATATTAGAACGAGCACGGGAGGTGCAGTGCGCACGCACAAGGAAACAAATGACGGGAGGGGGAAGAAAGGAGAAGGAGTTTATGTATTTGCAGCACTGAATTATACAGGTGCGATCATACCAGCACTAATGCACCGGATCCCATCAGAACTCCGCAGTTAAGTGTGCTTGGGCGAGAGTAGTACTAGGATGGGTGACCTCCTGGGAAGTCCTCGTGTCTCACCAATTTTTTTTCAGACGGGTCGTTCAACCTTACGCGCTACTGGAACTAGGGTCCATTGGTTTATATGCAAATGTGAGTCAAGAAGCAGAGGCATTTTAATCGATATTAGAACGAGAAGGAGAGGTGCAGTGTGAACGCACAAGGAAACAATTGATGGCAGGGGGAGGGAAGGAGAATGAGAGTATGTATTTTCAGCACGAAATGAAACAGGTGCGATCATACCAGCACTAATGCAACGGATTCTATCAGAAGTCCGTAGGTAAGGGTGCTTGGGCGAGAGTAGTACTAGCATGGGTTACCTCATGCGAAGTCCTTATATTTCACCCATTTTTTTGTGAAGTCCTTGTGTTGCACCCATTTTTTTGCAGATGATTCTTTCGACGTTACGCGCGACTTGAATTAAGGTCCTCAGGTTTATTCGCAAATGTGAGTCACGGTGCTGTAGAATTTTACTTGATATTAGAACGAGAACGGGAGGTGCAGTGCGCACGCACAAGGAAACAAATGACGAGAGGGGGAAGAAAGGGGAAGGAGTGTATGCATTTGCAGCGGAAAACTAAACAGGTGCGATCATACCAGCACTAAAGCCCTGGATCCCATATGAACTCCGCATTTAAGTGTGCTTGGGCGAGATTAGTACTTGGATGGTTGATCTCCTGGGAAGTCCTCGTGTCGCACAAATTTTTTTTCAGACTGGTCGTTCGACGTTACGCGCATCTGGAACTAGGGTCCGCTGATTTATACGCAAATGTGAGTCAAGAAGCAGGGGCATTTTAATCGATATTAGAACGAGAATGAGAGGTGAAGTGTGAATGCACAAGGAAACAATTGACGGGAGGGGGAAGAAAGGAGAAGGAGTGTATGTATTTGCAGCGCAAAATTAAACCGGTGCGATCATACCGGCACTACAGCCCCGGATCCCATCAGAACTCCGCAGTTAAGTGTGCTTGGGCGAGAGTAGTACTCGGATCGGTGACCACCTGGGAAGCCCTCGTGTTGCACCTATTTTTTTTCGGATGGGATGTTCGACGTTACGCGCGAATGGAATTATAAACCGCTTGTTCATTTACAAAGGTGAGTCACGACGCCGGGGCATATTACTTGATATTAGAACGAGAAAGAGAGATGCAGAGAGCACGCACAAGGAAATAAATGACGGGAGGGGGGATGGGAGGAGAAAGAGTGTATGTATTTGCAGTGTAGAATGAAACATGAGGGATCATACCAGCACTAATGCAACGGATTCTATCAGAACTCCGCAGTTAAGGGTGCTTGGGCGAGAAAAGTACTCGGATGGGTGACCTCCTGCGAAGTCCTTATATTTCACCCATTTTCTTGGGAGGTCCTCGTGTTGCACCCATCTTTTTGCAGATGATTCTTTCGACGATACGCACGACTTGATTTATGGTCCGCAGGTTTATTCGCAAATGTGAGTCACGGCGCCGTGGCATTTTACTTGATATTAGAACGAGTACGGGAGGTGCAGTGCGCACGCACAAGGAAACAAATGACGGGAGGGGGAAGAAAGGAGAAGGAGTTTATGTATTTGCAGTGCGGAATTAAACGGGTGCGATCATACCAGCACTAATGCACCGGATCCCTTCAGAACTCCGCAGTTAAGTGTGTTTGGGCGAGAGTAGTACTCGGATGGGTGACCTCTTGGGAAGTCCTCGTGTCGCACCAATTTTTTTCAGACGGGTCGTTCGATGTTACGCGCGACTAGAACTAGGGTCCGCTGGTTTATACACATATGTGAGTCAAGAAGCAGGGGAATTTTAATCGATATTAGAACGAGAAGGAGAGGTGCAGTGTGAACGCACAAGGAAATAATTGATGGGAGGGGGAGGGAAGGAGAAAAAGTGTATGTATTTGCAGCGCAGAATGAAACAGTTGCGATCATACCAGCACTAATGCAACGGATTCTATCAAAACTCCGTAGGTAAGGGTGCTTGGGAGAAAGTAGTACTAGCATGGGTTACCTCCTGCGAAGTCCTTATATTTCACCCATTTTCTTGTGAAGTCCTCGTGTTGTACCCATTTTTTTGCAGATGATTCTTTCGACGTTACGCGCGACTTGAATTGTGGTCCTCAGGTTTATTCACAAATGTGAGTCACGGTGCCGTAGCATTTTACTTGATATTACAACGAGCACGGGAGGTGCAGTGCGCACGCACAATTAAACAAATGACGGGAGGGGGAAGAAAGGAGAAGGAGTTTATGTATTTGCAGCGTAAAATTAAACGGGTGCGATCATACCAGCACTAATGCACCGGATCCCATCAGAACTCCGCAGTTAAGTGTGCTTGGGCGAGAGTAGTACTCGGATGGGTTACCTCCTGGGAAGTCCTCGTGTCGCACCAATTTTTTTTCAGACGGGTCGTTCGACGTTACTCGCGACTGGAACTATGGTCCGCTGGTTTATACACAAATGTGAGTCAAGAAGCAGGGGCATTTTAATCGATATTAGAACGAGAATGAGAGGTGAAGTGTGAACGCACAAGGAAACAAATGACGGGAGGGGGAAAAAAGGAGTAGGAGTGTATGTATTTACAGCGCGAAACTAAACAAGTGCGATCATACCAGCACTAAAGCCCCGGATCCCATCAGAACTCCGCAGTTAAGTGTGCTTGGGCGAGATTAGTACTCGGATGGTTGACCTCCTAGGAAATCCTCGTGTCGCACTAATTTTTTTTCAGACGAGTCGTTCGACGTTACGCGCTTCTAGAACTAGGGTCCGTTGGTTTAGACGCAAATGTGAGTCAAGAAGCAGAGGCATTTTAATCGATATTAGAACGAGAATGAGAGGTGAAGTGTGAACGCACAAGGAAACAAATGATGGGAGGGGGAAGAAAGGAGTAGGAGTGTATGTATTTGCAGCGCGAAATTAAATAGGTGCGATCATACCAGCACTAAAGCTCCGGATCCCATCAGAACTCCGCAGTTAAGTGTGCTTGGGCGAGAGTTGTACTTGGATGGGTGTCCACCTGGGAAGCCCTCGTGTTGCACCTATTTTTTTTTCGGATGGGTTGTTCGACGTTACGCACGAATGGAATTATAAACAGCTGCTTCATTTGCAAAGGTGAGTCACGGTGCCTGGGCATATTACTTGATATTAAAACGAGAAAGAGAGATGCAGAGTGCACGCACAAGGAAACAAATGACGGGAGGGGGGATGGAAGGAGACAGAGTGTGTGTATTTGCAGTGCAGAATAATACATGAGGGATCATACCAGCACTAACGCAACGGATTCTATCAGAACTCCACAGTTAAGGGTGCTTGGGCGAGAAAAGTACTCGGATGGGTGACCTCCTGCGAAGTCCTTATATTTCACCCATTTTCTTGGGAGGTCCTCGTGTTGCACCAATCTTTTTGCAGATGATTCTTTCGACGTTACGCGCGACTTGATTTATGGTCTGCAGGTTTATTCGCAAATGTGAGTCACGGCGTCGTGGCATTTTACTTGATATTAGAACAAGAACGGGAGGTGCAGTGCGCACGCAAAAGGAAACAAATGACGGGAGGAGGAAGAAAAGAGATGGAGTGTATGTATTTGAAGCGCGAAATTAAACAAGTGGCATCATACCAGCACTAATGCACTCGATCCCATCAGAACTCTGCAGTTAAGTGTGCTTGGGGGAGAGTACTACTCGGATGCGTGACCTCTTGGGAAGTCCTCGTATCGCAACAATTTTTTTTCAGATATGTCGTTCGACGTTACGCGCTACTGGAACTATGGTCCGCTGGTTTATACGCAAATGTGAGTCAAGAATCAGGGGCATTTTAATCGATATTAGAACGAGAAGGAGAGGTGCAGTGTGAACGCACAAGGAAACAAATGATGGGAGGGGAGAGAAAAGAAGGAGTGTATGTATTTTCAGCACGAAATTAAACAGGTGCGGTCACACCAGCACAAATGCACCGGATCCCATCAGAACTCCGCAGTTAAGTGTGCTTTGGCGAAAGTAGTACAATGATGGGTTACCTCATGGGAAGTTCTCGTGTTGCACCCATTTTCTTTTTTTCAGATGTATCGTTCGACGTTACGCGCGACTTTAATTATGGTCCGCAGATTGATTCGTAAATGTGAGTCACGGCACCGTGGCATTTTACTTGATATTTGAACGAGAACGAGAGGTGCAGTGCGCACACACAAGGAAACAAATGACGGGAGGGGGAAGAAAGGAGAAGGAGTTTATGTATTTGCAGCGCGAAATTAAACAGGTGCGATCATACCATCACTAATGCACCGGATCCCATCAGAACTCCGCAGTTAAGTGTGCATTGGCGAGAGTAGTACTCGGATTGGAGACCTCTTGGGAAGTCCTCGTGTCGCACTAATTTTTTTTTCAGACGGGTCGTTCGATGTTACGCACGACTGGAACTAGGGTCCACTGGTTTATACGCAAATGTGAGTCAAGAAGCAGGGGCATTTTAATTGATATTAGAACGAGAATGAGAGATGCAGAGTGCACGCACAAAGAAACAAATGACGGGAGGGGGAAGAAAAGAGAAGGAGTGTATGTATTTGCAGCGCGAAACTAAACTGGTGCGATCATACCAGCACTAAAGCCCCGGATCCCTTCAGAACTCCGCAGTTAAGTGTGCTTGGGCGAGAGTAGTACTCGGATGGTTGACCTCCTGGGAAGTCCTCGTGTCGCACCAATTTTTTTTCAGACGGGTCGTTCGACGTTACGTGCGACTAGAACTAGGGTCCGCTGGTTTATACGCAAATGTGAGTCAAAAAGCAGGGGCATTTTAATCGATATTAGAACGAGAAGGAGAGGTGCAGTGTGAACGCACAAGGAAACAATTGATGGGAGGGGGAGGGAAGGAGAAGGATTGTATGTATTTTCAGCACGAAATGAAACAGGTGCGATCATACCAGCACTAATGCAACGGATTCTATCAGAACTCCGTAGGTAAGGGTGCTTGAGCGAGAGTAGTACTAGCATGGGTTACCTCCTGCGAAGTCCTTATATTTCATCAATTTATTTGTGAAGTCCTCGTGTCGCACCAATTTTTTTTCAGACGGGTCGTTCGACGTTACGCGCGTCTGGAACTTGGGTCCGCTAGTTTATACGCAAATGTGAGTCAAGAAGCAGGGGCATTTCAATCGATATTAGAATGAGAATGAGAGGTGAAGTGTGAACGCACAAGGAAACAAATGACGGGAGGAGGAAGAAAGGAGAAGGAGTGTATGTATTTGCAGCGCGAAACTAAACAGGTGCGTATACCAGCACTAAAGCCCCAGGTCCCATCAGAAATCCGCAGTTAAGTGTGCTTGGCGAGATTAGTACTCGGATGGTTGACCTCCTGGGAAGTCCTCGTGTCGCACCAATTTTTTTTCAGACGGGTCGTTCGACGTCACGCGCGTCTGGAACTAGGGTTCGCTGGTTTTTACGCAAATGTGAGTCAAGAAGCAGGGGCATTTAAATCGATATTAGAACAAGAATGAAAGGTGAAGTGTGAACGCACAAGGAAACAAATGACGGGAGGGGGAAGAAAAGAGAAGGAGTGTATGTATTTGCAGTGCGAAATTAAACAGGTGCTATCATACCAGCACTAAAGCTCCGGATCCAATCAGAACTCCGCAGTTAAGTGTGCTTGGGCGAGAGTAGTACTCGGATGGGTGACCACCTGGTAAGCCCTCGTGTTGCACCTATTTTTTTTCGGATGGATTATTCGAATTTACGCGAGAATGGAATTATAAACCGCTGGTTCATTTGCAAAGGTGAGTCACGGTGCCGGGGCATATTACTTGATATTAGAACGAGAAAGAGAGATGCAGAGCGCACACACAAAGAAACATATGACGGGAGGGGGAAGAAAGGAGAAGGAGTTTATGTATTTGCAGCGCGGAATTAAACGGATGCGATCATACCACCACTAATGCACCGGATCCCATCATAACTCCGCAGTTAAGTGTGCTTAGGCGAGAGTAGTACTCGGATGGGTGACCTCCTGGGAAGTCCTCGTGTCGCACCGATTTTTTTTCAGACGGGTCGTTCGACGTTACGCGTGACTGGAACTGGGGTCCGCTGGTTTATACGCAAATGTGAGTCATGAAGTAGGACCATTTTAATCGATATTAGAACGAGAAGGAGAGGTGCAGTGTGAACGCACAAGGAAACAATTGATGGGAGGGGGAGGGAAGGAGGAGGAGTATATGTATTTTGAGCACGAAATGAAACAGGTGCGATCATACCAGCACTAATGCAACGGATTCTATCAGAACTCCGTAGGTAAGCTTGGGCGAGAGTAGTACTAGCATGGGTTACCTCCTGCGAAGTCCTTATATTTCACCCATTTTCTTATGAAGTCCTCGTGTTGCACCCATTTTTTTGCAGATGATTCCTTCGACGTTACGCGCGACTTGAATTATGGTCCTCAGGTTTATTCACAAATGTGAGTCACGGCACCGTGGCATTTTACTTGATATTAGAACGAGTACGAGAGGTGCAGAGCGCACCTACAAGGAAACAAATGACGGGAGGAGGAGGAAAAGAGAAGGAGTGTATGTATTTGAAGTGCAAAATTAATCAAGTGGCTTCATACCAGCACTAATGCACTGGATCCCATCAGAACTCTGTAGTTAAGTGTGCTTGGGCGAGAGTAGTGCTTGGATGGGTGACCTCTTGGGAAATCCTCGTATCGCAACAATTTTTTTTCAGATGAGTCGTTCGATGTTGCGCGCGATTGGAACTATGGTCCGCTGGTTTATACGCAAATGTGAGTCAAGAAAAAGGGGCATTTTAATCGATATTAGAACGAGAAAAAGAGGTGCAGTTTGAACGCACAAGGAAACAAATGATGGGAGGGGGGAGGGAAGAAGGAGTGTATGTATTTTCAGCACGAAATTAAACAGGTGCGGTCACACCAGCACAAATCCACCGGATCCCATCAGAACTCCGCAGTTAAGTGTGCTTTGGCGAAAGTAGTACAATGATGGGTTACCTCCTGGGAGGTTCTCGTGTTGAACCCATTTTCTTTTTTTCAGATGTGCCGTTCGATGTTACGCGCGACTTTAATTGTCGCCCGTAGATTTATTCGCAAATGTGAGTCACGGCGCCGTGGCATTTTACTTGATATTTGAACGAGAACGAGAGGTGCAGTGCGCACGCACAAGGAAACAAATGATGGGAGGGGGAAGAAAGGGGAATGAGTTTATGTATTTGCAGCGCGAAATTAAACAAGTCCGATCATACCAGCACTAATGCACCAGATCCCATCAGAACTCCGCAGTGAAGTGTGCTTGAGCGAGATTAGTACTCGGATGGGTGACCTCCTGGGAAGTCCTCGTGTCGCACTAATATTTTTTCAGACGAGTCGTTTGACGTTACGCGCGTTTGGAACTAGTGTCCGCTGGTTTATACGCAAATGTGAGTCAAGAAGCAGGGGCATTTTAATCGATATTAGAACGAGAATGAGAGGTGAGGTGTGAACGCACAAGGAAACAAATTACGGGAGGGGGAAGAAAGGAGAAGGAGTGTATGTATTTGCAGCGCGAAATTAAACAGGTTCGATCATACCTGCACTAATGCAACGGATTCTATCAGAACTCCGCAGTTAAGTGTGCTTGGGCGAGAGTAGCACTCGGATGGGTGACCACTTGGGAAGCCCTCGTGTTGCACCTATTTTTTTTCGGATGGGTTGTTCGACGTTACGCACGAATGGAATTATAAACCGCTGGTTCATTTGCAAAGGTGAGTCACGGCGCCGTGGCATTTTACTCTATATTTTAACGAGAACGAGAGGTGCAGTGCGCACGCACAAGGAAACAAATGACGAGAGGGGGGATTGAAGGAGAAAGAGTGTATGTATTTGCAGTGCAGAATGAAACATGAGGGATCATACCAGCACTAATGCAACGGATTCTATCAGAACTCCGCAGTTAAGGGTGCTTGGGCGAGAAAAGTACTCGGATGGGTGACCTCCAGTGAAGTCCTTATATTTCACCCATTTTTTTGGGAGGTCCTCGTGTTGCACCCATCTTTTTGCAGATGATTCTTTCGACGTTACGGGCGACTTGATTTATGGTCCGCAGATTTATTCGCAAAAGTGAGTCACGGCGCCGTGGTGTTTTACTTGATATTAGAACGAGTACAGGAGGTGCAGTGCGCACGCACAAGGAAACAAATGACGGGATGAGGAAGAAAAGAGAAGGAGTGTATGTATTTGAAGCGCAAAATTAAACAAGTGGCATCATACCAGCACTAATGCACTGGATCCCATCAGAAATCTGCAGTTAAGTGTGCTTGGTCGAGAGTAGTACTCGGATGGGTGACCTCTTTGGAAGTCCTCGTATCGCAACAATTTTTTTTCAGATGGGTCGTTCGACGTTACGCGCGACTGGAACTATGGTCCGCTGGTTTATACGAAAATGTGAGTCAAGAATCAGGGGCATTTTAATCGATATTAGAACAAGAAGGAGAGTTGCAGTGTGAACGCACAAGGAAACAAATGATGGGAGAGAGGGAGGGAAGAAAGAGTGTATGTATTTTCAGCACGAAATTAAACAGGTGCGGTCACACCAGCACAAATGCACCGGATCCCATCAGAACTCCGCAGTTAAGTGTGCTTTGGCGAAAGTAGTACAATGATGGGTTACCTTATGGGAAGTTCTCGTGTTGCACCCATTTTTTTTTTTCAAATGTGCCGTTCGACGTTACGCGCGACTTTAATTATGGTCCGCAGATTTATTCCCAAATGTGAGTCACGGCGCTGTGGCATTTTACTTGATATTTGAACAAGAACGAGAGGTGCAGTGCGCACGCACAAGGAAAAAAATGACAGGAGGGGGAAGAAAGGAGAAAAAGTTTATGTATTTGCAGCGCGAAATTAAACAGGTGCGATCATACCAGCACTAATGCACCGGATCCCATCAGAACTCCGCATTTAAGTGTGCTTGGGCAAGAGTAGTACTCAGATGGGTGACCTCCTGCGAAGTCCTCATATTTCACCCATTTTCTTAGGAAGTCCTCGTGTTGTACCCATTTTTTTGCAGATGATTCTTTCGATGATACGCGCGACTTGAATTATGGTTCTTAGGTTTATTCGCAAATGTGAGTCACGGCACCGTAGCATTTTACTTGATATTAGAACGAGCACGGCTGGTGCAGTGCGCACACACAAGGAAACAAATGACGGGAGGGGGAAGAAAGGAGAAGGAGTTTATGTATTTGCAGCGCGAAATTAAACGGGTGCGATCATACAAGGGCTAATGCATTGGATCCCATCAGAACCCTGCAGGTAAGTGAGCTTGGGTGAGAGTAGTACTCGGATGGGTGACCTCCTGGGAAGTCCTCGTGTCACAACAATTTTTTTTCAGACGGGTTGTTCGACGTTACGCGCGACTGGAACTCGTGTCCGCTGGTTTATACGCAAATGTGAGTCTAGAAGCAGGGGCATTTTAATCGATATTAGAACGAGAATGAGAGGTGCAGTGTGAACGCACAAGGAAACAATTGATGGGAGGGGGAGGGAAGGAGAAGGAGTGTATGTATTTTCAGCACGAAATGAAACAGGTGCGATCAAACCAGCACAAATGCAACAGATTCTATCAGAACTCCGTAGGTAAGGGTGCTTGGGCGAGAGTAGTACTACCATGGGTTACCTCCTGCGAAGTCCTTATATTTCACCCATTTTCTTGTGAAGTCCTCGTGTTGCACCCATTTTTTTGCAGATGATTCTTTCGACGTTACGCACGACTTGAATTATGGTCCTCAGGTTTATTCGCAAATGTGAGTCACGGCGCTGTAGCATTTTACTTGATATTAGAACGAGAACGGGAGGTGCAGTGCGCACGCACAAGGAAACAAATGACGGGAGGGGGAAGAAAGGGGAATGAGTTTATGTATTTGCAACGCAAAACTAAACAGGTGCGATCATACCAGCACTAAAGCCCCGAATCCCATCGAACTCCGCAGTTAAGTGTGCTTGGGCGAGATTAGTACTCGGATGGTTGATCTCCTTGGAAGTCCTCCTGTCGCACCAATTTTTTTTCAGACGGGTCGTTCGACGTTACGCGCGTCTGGAACTAGGGTCCGCTGGTTTATACGCAAATGTGAGTCAAGAAGTAGGGGCATTTTAATCGATATTAGAACGAGAATGAGAGGTGAAATGTGAACGCACAAGGAAACAAATGACGGGAGGGGGAAGAAAGGAGGAGTGTATGTATTTGCAGCGCGTAATTAAACAGGTGCAATCATACCAGCACTACAGCCCCGGATCCCATCAGAACTCCGCAGTTAAGAGTGCTTGGGCGAGAGTAGTACTCGGATCGGTGACCACCTGGGAAGCCCTCGTGTTGCACCTATTTTTTTTCAGATGGGTTGTTCGACGTTACGCACGAATGGAATTATAAACCGCTGGTTCATTTGCAAAGGTGAGTCACGGCGCCGTGGCATTTTACTCTATATTTTAACGAGAACGAGAGGTGCAGTGCGCACGCACAAGGAAACAAATGACGAGAGGGGGGATTGAAGGAGAAAGAGTGTATGTATTTGCAGTGCAGAATGAAACATGAGGGATCATACCAGCACTAATGCAACGGATTCTATCAGAACTCCGCAGTTAAGGGTGCTTGGGCGAGAAAAGTACTCGGATGGGTGACCTCCTGCGACGTCCTTATATTTCACCCATTTTTTTGGGAGGTCCTCGTGTTGCACCCTTCTTTTTGCAGATGATTCTTTCGACGTTACGCGCGACTTGATTTATGGTCCGCAGGTTTATTTGCAAATGTGAGTCACGGCACCATGGCATTTTACTTGATATTAGAACGAGTACGGGAGGTGCAGTGCGCACGCACAAGGAAACAAATGACGGATGAGGAAGAAAAGAGAATGAGTGTATGTATTTGAAGCGCAAAATTAAACAAGTGGCATCATACCAGCACTAATGCACTGGATCCTATCAGAACTCTGCAGTTAAGTATGCTTTGGCGAGAGTAGTACTCGGATGGGTGACCTCTTGGGAAGTCCTCGTATCGCAACAATTTTTTTTAGATGGGTCGTTCGACGTTACGCGCGACTGGAACTATGGTCCGCTGGTTTATACGCAAATGTGAGTCAAGAATCAGGGGCATTTTAATCGATATTAGAACGAGAAGGAGAGGTGCAGTGTGAACGCACAAGGAAACAAATGATGGGAGGGGGGGAGGGAAGAAGGAGTGTATGTATTTTCAGCACGAAATTAAACAGGTGCGGTCACACCAGCACAAATGCACCGGATCCCATCAGAACTCCGCAGTTAAGTTTGCTTTGGCGAAAGTAGTAAAATGATGGGTTACCTTCTGGGACGATCTCGTGTTGCACCCATTTTCTTTTTTTCAGATGTGCCGTTCGACGTTACGCGCGACTTTAATTATGGTCCGCAGATTTATTCGCAAATGTGAGTCACAGCACCATGGCATTTTACCTGATATTTGAACGAGAACGAGAGGTGCAGTGCGCACGCACAAGGAAACAAATGACGGGAGGGGGAGGAAAGGAGAAGGAGTATGTTTTAGTAGCGCGAAATGAAACAGGTGCGATCATACCAGCACTAATGCAACGGATTCTATCAGAACTCTGTAGGTAAGGGTGCTTGGGCGAGAGTAGTACTAGCATGGGTTACCTCCTGCGAAGTCCTTATATTTCACCAATTTTCTTGCGAAGTCCTCGTGTTGCACCCATTTTCTTTTTTTCAGATGTGCCGTTCGACGTTACGCGCGACTTTAATTATGGTCTGCAGATTTATTCGCAAATGTGAGTCACGGCGCCGTGGCATTTTACTTGATATTTGAACGAGAACGACAGGTGCAGTTCGCACGCACAAAAAAGCAAATGACAGGAGGGGGAAGAAAGGGGAATGAGTTTATGTATTAGCAGCGCAAAATTAAACAGTTGCGATCATACCAGCACTAATGCACCGGATCCCATCAGAACTCCGCAGTTAAGTGTGCTTGGGCGAGATTAGTACTCGGATGGGTGACCTCCTGTGAAGTCCTCTTGTCACACTAATTTTTTTTTCAGACGGGTCGTTCGACGTTACGCGCGTCTGGAATTATGGTCCGCTGGTTTATACGCAAATGTGAGTCATGAAGCAGGGGCATTTTAGTCGATATTAGAACGAGAATGAGAGGTGAAGTGTGAACGCACAAGGATACAAATGATGGGATGGGAAGAAAGGAGGAGTGTATGTATTTGCAGCGCATAATTAAACAGGTGCGATCATACCAGCACTACAGCTTCGGATCCCATTAGAACTCCGCAGTTAAGAGTGCTTGGGCGAGAGTAGTACTCGGATCGGTGACCACCTGGGAAGCCCTCGTGTTGCACCTATTTTTTTTCAGATGGGTTGTTCGACGTTACGCACGAATGGAATTATAAACCGCTGGTTCATTTGCAAAGGTGAGTCACGGCGCCGTGGCATTTTACTCTATATTTTAACGAGAACGAGAGGTGCAGTGCGCACGCACAAGGAAACAAATGACGAGAGGGGGGATTGAAGGAGAAAGAGTGTATGTATTTGCAGTGCAGAATGAAACATGAGGGATCATACCAGCACTAATGCAACGGATTCTATCAGAACTCCGCAGTTAAGGGTGCTTGGGCGAGAAAAGTACTCGGATGGGTGACCTCCAGTGAAGTCCTTATATTTCACCCATTTTTTTGGGAGGTCCTCGTGTTGCACCCATCTTTTTGCAGATGATTCTTTCGACGTTACGGGCGACTTGATTTATGGTCCGCAGATTTATTCGCAAAAGTGAGTCACGGCGCCGTGGTGTTTTACTTGATATTAGAACGAGTATAGGAGGTGCAGTGCGCACGCACAAGGAAACAAATGACGGGATGAGGAAGAAAAGAGAATGAGTGTATATATTTGAAGCGCATAATTAAACAAGTGGCATCATACCAGCACTACTACACTGGATCCCATTAGAACTCTGCAGTTAAGTGTGCTTGGGTGAGGATAGTACGCGGATGGGTGACCTCTTGGGAAGTCCTCGTATCGCAACATTTTTTTTTCAGATGGGTCGTTCGACGTTACGCGCGACTAGAACTACGGTCCGCTGGTTTATACGCAAATGTGAGTCAAGAATCAGGGGCATTTTAATCGATATTAGAACGAGAAGGAGAGGTGCAGTGTGAACGCACAAGGAAACAAATGATGGGAGGGGGGGAGGGAAGAAGGAGTGTATGTATTTTCAGCACCAAATTAAACAGGTGCGGTCACACCAGCACAAATGCACCAGATCCCATCAGAACTCCGCAGTTAAGTGTGCTTTGGCGAAAGTAGTACAATGATGGGTTACCTCCTTGGATGTTCTCGTGTTGCACCCATTTTCTTTTTTTCAGATGTGCCGTTCGACCTTACGCGCGACTTTAATTATGTTCCGCAGATTTATTCGCAAATGTGAGTCACGGCACCGTGGCATTTTACTTGATATTTGAGGGAGAACGAGAGGTGCACTGCGCACGCACAAGGAAACAAATGATGGGAGGGGGAAGAAAGGAGAAGGAGTTTATGTATTTACAGCGCGAAATTAAACAGGTGCGATCATACCAGCACTAATGCACCGGATCCCATCAGAACTCCGCAGTTAAGTGTGCTTGGGCGAGAGTAGTACTCGAATGAGTTACCTCTTGGGAAGTCCTCGTGTCGCACCAATTTTTTTTTCAGACGGGTCGTTCGACGTTACGCGCGACTGGAACTAGGGTCCACTGATTTATACGCAAATGTGAGTCAAGATGCAGGGGCATTTTAATCGATATTAGAACGAGAAAGAGAGATGCAGAGTGCACGCACAAGGAAACAAATGACGGGAGGGGGGATGGAGGGAGAAAAAGTATATGTATTTGCAGCACAGAATGAAACATGAGCAATCATACCAGCACC
Source organism: Carica papaya (assembly GCF_054855325.1). Classification (NCBI taxonomy): domain Eukaryota; kingdom Viridiplantae; phylum Streptophyta; class Magnoliopsida; order Brassicales; family Caricaceae; genus Carica; species Carica papaya. The sequence goes on from NC_142316.1 coordinate 18,312,866, forward strand.
AATGCAACAGATTCTATCAGAACTCCGCAAGTTAAAGGTGCTTGGGCGAGAGTAGCACTAGGATGGGTGACTTCCTGCGAAGTCCTTATATTTCACCCATTTTCTTAGGAAGTCCTCGTGTTGCACCCATTTTTTTGCAGATGATTCTTTCGACGATACGCGCGACTTGAATTATGGTCCTCAGGTTTATTCGCAAATGTGAGTCATCTCACCGTAGCATTTTACTTGATATTAGAACGAGCACGGGAGGTGCATTGCAAACGCACAAGGAAACAAATGACGGGAGGGGGAAGAAAGGAGAAGGAGTTTATGTATTTGCAGCGTGGAATTAGAGGGGTGCGATCATACCAGCATTAATGCACCGGATCCCATCAGAACTCCGCAGTTAAGTGTGCTTGGGCGAGAGTAGTACTCGGATGGGTGACCTCTTGGGAAGTCCTCGTGTCGCACCAATTTTTTTTCAGACAGGTTGTTCGACGTTACGCGCGACTGGAAGTAGGGTCCGCTGGTTTATACGCAAATGTGAGTCAAGAAGCAGGGGCATTTTAATCGATATTAGAACGAGAAGGAGAGGTGCAATGTGAACGCATAAGGAAACAATTGATGGGAGGGGGAGGGAAGGAGAAAGAGTGTATGAATTTTCAGCACAAAATGAAACAGGTGTGATCATACCAGCACTAATGCACCGTATCCCATCAGAACTCCGTAGTTAAGTGTGCTTGGGCGAGAGTAGTACTCGGATGGGTGACCTCCTGGGAAGTCCTTATGTCGCAAAAATTTTTTTTCAGACGGGTCGTTCGACGTTACGCAGGACTGGAACTAGGGTCCGCTGGTTTATACGCAAATGTGAGTCAAGAAGTAGGGGCATTTTAATCGATATTAGAACGAAAAAGAGAGGTGCAGTGTGAACGCACAAGGAAACAATTGATGGGAGGGGGAGGGAAGGAGAAGGAGTGTATGTATTTTCAGCACGAAATGAAACAGGCGCGGTAATACCAGCACTAATGCAACGGATTCTATCAGAACTCCGTAGGTAAGGGTGTTTGGGCGAGAGTAGTACTAGCATGGGTTACCTGGTGGGAAGTCCTCGTGTCGCACCAATTTTTTTTCAGACCGGTCGTTCGACGTTACGCTCGACTGGAACTGGGGTCCGCTGGTTTATATGCAATTGTGAGTCAAGAAGCAGGGGCATTTTAATCGATATTAGAACGAGAAGGAGAGGTGCAGTGTGAACGCACAAGGAAACAATTGATGGGAGGGGGAGAGAAGGAGAAGGAGTGTATGTATTTTCAGCACAAAATGAAACAGGTGCGATCATACCAGCACTAATGCAACGGATTCTATCAGAACTCCGTAGGTAAGGGTGCTTGGACGAGAGTTGTACTAGCATGGGTTACCTCCTGCGAAGTCCTTATATTTCACCCATTTTCTTGTGAAGTCCTCGTGTTGCACCCATTTTTTTGCAGATGATTCTTTCGACGTTACGCGCGACTTGAATTATGGTCCTCAGGTTTATTCGCAAATGTGAGTCTCGGCGCTGTAGCATTTTACTTGATATTAGAACGAGAACGGGAGGTGCAGTGCGCACGCACAAGGAAACAAATGACGGGACGGGGAAGAAAGGGGAATGAGTTTATGTATTTGCAGCGCAAAATTAAACAGGTGCGATCATACCAGCACTAATGTACCGGATCTTATCAGAACTCTGCAGTGAAGTGTGCTTTGGCGAGATTAGTACTCGGATGGTTGATCTCCTTGGAAGTCCTCCTGTCGCACCAATTTTTTTTCAGACGGGTCGTTCGACGTTACGCGCGACTGGAAGTAGGGTCCGCTGGTTTATACGCAAATGTGAGTCAAGAAGCAGGGGCATTTTCATCGATATTAGAACGAGAAGGAGAGGTGCAATGTGAACGCATAAGGAAACAATTGATGGGAGGGGGAGGGAAGGAGAAAGAGTGTATGAATTTTCAGCACAAAATGAAACAGGTGTGATCATACCAGCACTAATGCACCAGATCCCATCAGAACTCCGTAGTTAAGTGTGCTTGGTACCGAGTAGTACTCGGATGGGTGACCTCCTGGGAAGTCCTTGTGTCGCAAAAATTTTTTTTCAGACGGGTCGTTCGACGTTACGCAGGACTGGAACTAGGGTCCGCTGGTTTATACGCAAATGTGAGTCAAGAAGTAGGGGCATTTTAATCGATATTAGAACGAAAAAGAGAGGTGCAGTGTGAACGCACAAGGAAACAATTGATGGGAGGGGGAGGGAAGGAGAAGGAGTGTATGTATTTTCAGCACGAAATGAAACAGGCGAGGTAATACCAGCACTAATGCAACGGATTCTATCAGAACTCCGTAGGTAAGGGTGTTTGGGCGAGAGTAGTACTAGCATGGGTTACCTCCTGCGAAGTCCTTATATTTCACTCATTTTCTTGTGATGTCCTCGTGTTGCACCCATTTTAATCGATATTAGAACGAGAAAGAGAGGTGCAGTGTGAACGCACAAGGAAACAATTGATGGGAGGGGGAGGGAAGGAGAAGGAGTGTATGTATTTTCAGCACGAAATGAAACAGGTTCGATCATACCAGCACTAATGCAACGGATTCTATCAGAACTCCGTAGGTAAGGGTGCTTGGGCGAGAGTAGTACTAGCAAGGGTTACCTCCTGCGAAGTCCTTATATTTCACCCATTTTCTTGTAAAAGTTCTCGTGTTGCACCCATTTTTTTGCAGATGATTCTTTCGACGTTACGCGCGACTTAAATTATGGTCCTCAGGTTTATTGGCAAATGTGAGTCACGGCGCCGTGGCATTTTACTTGATATTAGAACGAGAACGGGAGGTGCAGTGCGCACGCACAAGGGAACAAATGACGGGAGGGGGAAGAAAGGGGAATGAGTGTATGTATTTGCAGCGCGAAATTAAACAGGTGCGATCATACCAGCACAAATGCACCGGATCCCATCAGAACTCCGCAGTTAAGTGTGCTTTGGCGAAAGTAGTACAATGATGGGTTACCTCCTGGGAAGTTCTCGTGTTGCACCCATTTTTTTTTTCAGATGTGCCGTTCGACGTTACGCACGACTTTAAATATGGTCCGCAGATTTATTCGCAAATGTGAGTCACGGCGCCGTGGCATTTTACCTGATATTTGAACGAGAACTAGAGGTGCAGTGCGCACGCACAAGGAAACAAATGACGGGAGGGGGAAGAAAGGAGAAGGAGTGTATGTATTTGCAGCGCAAAATGAAACAGGTGCAATCATACCAGCACTAATGCAACGGATTCTATCAGAACTCCGTAGGTAAGGGTGTTTGGGCGAGAGTAGTACTAGCATTGGTTACCTCCTGCGAAGTTCTTATATTTCACCCATTTTCTTGTGAAGTCCTCGTGTTGAACCCATTTTTTTGCAGATGATTCTTTCGACGTTACGCGCGACTTGTATTATGGTTCTCAGATTTATTCGCAAATGTGAGTCACGGTGCTGTAGCATTTTACTTGATATTAGAACGAGAACAGAAGGTGCAGTGCGCACGCACAAGGAAACAAATGACGGGAGGGGCAAGAAAGGAGAAGGAGTTTATATATTTGCAGCGCGGAATTAAACGGTTGCGATCATACCATCACTAATGCACTGGATCCCATCAGAACTCCGTAGTTAAGTGTGCTTGGGCGAGAGTAGTTCTCGGATGGGTGACCTGGTGGGAAGTCCTCGTGTCGCACCAATTTTTTTTCAGACCGGTCGTTCGACGTTACGCTCGACTGGAACTGGGGTCCGCTGGTTTATATGCAATTGTGAGTCAAGAAGCAGGGGCATTTTAATCGATATTAGAACGAGAAGGAGAGGTGCAGTGTGAACGCACAAGGAAACAATTGATGGGAGGGGGAGAGAAGGAGAAGGAGTGTATGTATTTTCAGCACAAAATGAAACAGGTGCGATCATACCAGCACTAATGCAACGGATTCTATCCGAACTCCGTAGGTAAGGGTGCTTGGACGAGAGTTGTACTAGCATGGGTTACCTCCTGCGAAGTCCTTATATTTCACCCATTTTCTTGTGAAGTCCTCGTGTTGCACCCATTTTTTTGCAGATGATTCTTTCGACGTTACGCGCGACTTGAATTATGGTCCTCAGGTTTATTCGCAAATGTGAGTCTCGGCGCTGTAGCATTTTACTTGATATTAGAACGAGAACGGGAGGTGCAGTGCGCACGCACAAGGAAACAAATGACGGGACGGGGAAGAAAGGGGAATGAGTTTATGTATTTGCAGCGCAAAATTAAATAGGTGCGATCATACCAGCACTAATGTACCGGATCTTATCAGAACTCCGCAGTGAAGTGTGCTTTGGCGAGATTAGTACTCGGATGGGTGACCTCCTGGGAAGTCCTCGTGTCGCACCAATTTTTTTTCAGACAGGTCGTTCGACGTTACGCGCGTCTGGAACTAGTGTCCGCTGGTTTGTACGCAAATGTGAGTCAAGAAGCAGGGGCATTTTAATCGATATTAGAACGAGAATGAGAGGTGAAGTGTGAACGCACAAGGAAACAAATGATGGGAGGGGGAAGAAAGGAGAAGGAGTGTATGTATTTGCAGCGCGAAATTAAACAGGTGCGATCATACCAGCACTAAAGCTCCGTATCCCATTAGAACTCCGCAGTTAAGTGTGCTTGGGCGAGAGTAGTACTCGGATGGGTGACAACTTGGGAAGCCCTCGTGTTGCAACAAGTTTTTTTCAGATGGGTCGTTTGATGTTACGCGCGACTGGAACTATGGTCCGCTGGTTTATACGCAAATGTGAGTCAAGAATCAGGGGCATTTTAATCGATATTAGAACAAGAAGGAGAGGTGCAGTGTGAACGAACAAGGAAACAAATGATGGGAGGGGGGTAGGGAAGAAGGAGTGTATGTATTTTCAGCACGAAATTAAACAGGTGCGGTCACACCAGCACAAATGCACCGGATGCCATCAGAACTCCACAGTTAAGTGTGCTTTGGCGAAAGTAGTACAATGATGGGTTACCTCCTGGGAAGTTCTTGTGTTACACCTATTTTCTTTTTTTCGAATGTGCCGTTCGACGTTACGCGCGACTTTTATTATGGTCCGCAGATTTATTCGCAAATGTGAGTCACGGCGCCGTGGTATTTCACTTGATATTTGAACGAGAACGTGAGGTGCAGTGTGCACGCACAAAGAAACAAATGACGGGAGGGGGAAGAAAGGAGAAGGCGTTTATGTATTTGCAGCGCGAAATTAGAAAGGTGCGATCATACTAGCACTAATGCACCGGATCCCATTAGAACTCCGCAGTTAAGTGTGCTTCGGCGAGAGTAATACTCGGATGGGTGACCTCCTGGGAAGTCCTCGTGTCGTACTAATTTTTTTTTTCAAACCGGTCGTTCGACGTTATGCGCGACTGCAACTAGGGTCCACTAGTTTATACGCAAATGTGAGTCAAGAAGCAGGGGCATTTTAATCGATATTAGAACGAGAAAGAGAGATGCAGAGTGCACGCACAAAGAAACAAATGACGGGAGGGGGAGGGAAGGAGAAAGAGTGTATGTATTTTCAGCACGAAATGAAACAGGTGCGACCATACCAGCACTACTGCATCGGATTCTATCAGAACTCCATACGTAAGGGTGCTTGGGCGAGAGTAGTACTAGCATGGGTTACCTCCTGCGAAGTCCTTATATTTCACCAATTTTCTTGTAAAGTCCTCGTGTTGCACCCATTTTTTTGCAGATGATTCTTTCGACGTTACGCGCGACTTGAATTATGGTCCTCAGGTTTATTCGCAAATGTGAGTCAAGAAACAGGGGCATTTTAATCGATATTAGAACGAGAAGGAGATGTGCAGTGTGAACGCACAAGGAAACAATTGACGGGAGGGGGGATGGAGGGAGAAAAAGTGTATGTATTTGCAGCGCAGAATGAAACATGAGCAATCATACCAGCACCAATGCAACAGATTCTATCAGAACTCCGCAAGTTAAGGGTTCTTGGGCGAGAGTAGCACTAGGATGGATGACCTCTTGCGAAGTCCTTATATTTCAACCATTTTCTTAGGAAGTCCTCGTGTTGCATCCATTTTTTTGCAGATGATTCTTTCGACAATACGCGCGACTTGAATTATGGTCCTCAGGTTTATTCGCAAATGTGAGTCACGGCACCGTAGCATTTTACTTGATATTAGAACGAGCACGGGAGCTGCAGTGCGCACGCACAAGGAAACAAATGATGGGAGGGGGAAGAAAGGAGAATGAGTATATGTATTTGCAGCGCAAAATTAAACGGGTGCGATCATACCAGCATTAATGCACCGGATCCCATCAGAACTCCGCAGTTAAGTGTGCTTGCGTGAGAGTAGTATTCAGATGGGTAACCTCCTGGGAAGTCCTCGTGTCGAACCAATTTTTTTTCAGACGCGTCGTTCGACGTTACGCGCGACTGGAACTAGGATCCGCTGGTTTATACGCAAATGTGAGTCAAGAAGTAGGGGCATTTTAATCGATATTAGAACGAGAAAGAGAGATGCAGAGTGCACACACAAGGAAACAAATGACGGGAAGGGGAGGGAAGGAGAAAGAGTGTATGTATTTTCAGCACGAAATGAAACAGGTGCGATCATACCAGCACTAATGCATCGGATTCTATCAGAACTCCATATGTAAGGGTGCTTGGGCGAGAGTAGTACTAGCATGGGTTACCTCCTGCAAAGTCCTTATATTTCACCCATTTTCTTGTAAAGTCCTCGTGTTGCACCCATTTTTTTGCAGATGATTCTTTCGACGTTACGCGCGACTTCAATTATGGTCCTCAGGTTTATTCGCATATGTGAGTCAAGAAGCAGGGGCATTTTAATCGATATTAGAACGAGAAGGAGAGGTGCAGTGTGAACGCACAAGGAAACAATTGACGGGAGGGGGGATGGAGGGAGAAAAAGTGTATGTAGTTGCAGCGCAGAATGAAACATGAGCAATCATACCAGCACCAATGCAACGGATTCTATCAGAACTCCGCAAGTTAAGGGTGCTTGGGCGAGAGTAGCACTAGGATGGGTGACCTCATGCGAAGTCCTTATATTTCACCCATTTTCTCAGGAAGTCCTCGTGTTGCACCCATTTTTTTGCAGATGATTCTTTCGACAATACGTGCGACTTGAATTATGGTCCTCAGGTTTATTCGCAAATGTGAGTCACGGCACCATAGCATTTTACTTGATATTAGAACGAGCACGGGAGGTGTAGTGCGCACGCACAAGGAAACAAATGACGGGAGGGGGAAGAAAGGGGAAGGAATTTATGTATTTGCAGCGCGAAATTAATCAGGTGCGGTTATACCAGCACTAATGCACCGGATCCCATCAGAACTCCACAGTTAAGTGTGCTTGGGCGAGAGTAGTACTCGAATGGGTGACCTACTGGGAAGTCCTCATGTCGCACTAATTTTTTTTTAGATGGGTCGTTCGACGTTACGCGCGACTGGAACTAGGGTCCACTGATTTATACGCAAATGTGAGTCAAGAAGCAGGGGCATTTTAATCGATATTAGAACGAGAAAGAGAGATGCAGAGTGCACGCACTAGGAAACAAATGATGGGAGGGGGGGTGGAGGGAGAAAAAGTGTATGTATTTCCAGCGCAGAATGAAACATGAGGAATCATACCAGCACCAATGGAACAGATTCTATCAGAACTCCGCAAGTTAAGGGTGCTTGGGCGAGAGTAGCACTAGGATGGGTGACCTCCTGCGAAGTCCTTATATTACACCCATTTTCTTAGGAAGTCCTCGTGTTGCACCCATTTTTTTGCAGATGATTTTTTCGTAGATACGCCCGACTTGAATTATGGTCCTCAGGTTTATTCGCAAATGTGAGTTACGGCACCGTAGCATTTTACTTGATATTAGAACGAGCACGGGAGGTGCAGTGCGCACGCACAAGGAAACAAATGACGGGAGGGGGAAGAAAGGAGAAGGAGTTTATGTATTTGCAGCGCAAAATTAAACGGGTGCGATCATACCAGCACTAATGAACCGGATCCCATCAGAACTCCGCAGTTAAGTGTGCTTGGGCGAGAGTAGTACTCGGATGGGTGACCTCCTGCGAAGTTCTCGTGTCGCACAAATTTTTTTTCAGATGGGTCGTTCGAAGTTACGCGCGACTGGAACTAGGGTCCGCTGGTTTATACGCAAATGTGAGTCAAGAAGCAGGGGCATTTTAATCGATATTAGAACGAGAATGAGAGGTGAAGTGTGAACGCACAAGGAAACAAATGACGGGAGGGGGAAGAAAGGAGAAGGAGTGTATGTATTTGCAGCGCGAAACTAAACAAGTGCGATCATACCAGCACTAAAGCCCCGGATCCCATCAGAACTCTGCAGTTAAGTGTGCTTGGGCGAGATTAGTACTCGGATGGATGACCTCTTTGGAAGTCCTCGTGTCGCACGAATTTTTTTTCAGACGGGTCGTTCGACGTTATGCGCGTCTGGAACTAGGGTCCGCTGGTTTATACGCAAATGTGAGCCATAAAGCAGGGACATTTTAATCGATATTAGAACGAGAAGGAGAGGTGCAGTGTGAACGCACAAGGAAACAATTGATGGGAGGGGGAGGGAAGGAGAAGGAGTGTATGTATTTTCAGCACGAAATGAAACAGGTGCGATCATACCAGCACTAATGCAACGGATTCTATCAGAACTCCATAGGTAAGGGTGCTTGAGCGAGAGTAGTACTAGCATGGGTTACCTCCTGCGAAGTACTTATATTTCACCAATTTTCTTGTGAAGTCCTCGTGTCGCACCAATTTTTTTTTTCAGACGGGTCGTTCGACATTACGCGCGTCTGGAACTTGGGTCCGCTGGTTTATACGCAAATGTGAGTGAAGAAGCAGGGGCATTTTAATCGATATTAGAACGAGAATGAGAGGTGAAGTGTGAACGCACAAGGAAACAAATGACGGGAGGGGGAAGAAAGGAGAATGAGTGTATGTATTTGCAGCGCGAAACTAAACAGGTGCGATCATACCAGCATTAAAGCCCCAGGTCCCATCAGAACTCCGCAGTTAAGTGTGCTTGGCGAGATTAGTACTCGGATGGTTGACCTCCTGGGAAGTCCTCGTGTCGCACTAATTTTTTTTCAGATGGGTCGTTCGACGTTACGCGCATCTGGAACTAGGGTCCGCTGGTTTATACGCAAATGTGAGTCAAGAATCAGGGGCATTTCAATCGATATTAGAACGAGAATGAGAGGTGAAGTGTAAACGCACAAGGAAACAAATGACGGGAGGGGGAAGAAAATAGAAGGAGTGTATGTATTTGCAGCGCGAAATTAAACAGGTGCTATCATACCAGCACTAAAGCTCCGGATCCCATCAGAACTCCGCAGTTAAGTGTGCTTGGGCGAGAGTAGTACTCGGATGGGTGACTACCTGGTAAGCCCTCGTGTTGCACCTATTTTTTTTCGGATAGGTTGTTCGACGTTACGCGCGAATGGAATTATAAACCGCTGGTTCATTTGCAAAGGTGAGTCACGGTGCCGGGGCATATTACTTGATATTAGAACGAGAAAGAGAGATGCAGAGCGCACGCACAAAGAAACATATGACGGGAGGGGGAAGAAAGGAGAAGGAGTTTATGTATTTGCAGCGCGGAATTAAACGGATGCGATCATACCACCACTAATGCACCGGATCCCATCATAACTCCGCAGTTAAGTGTGTTTGGGCGAGAGTATTACTCGGATGGGTGACCTCCTGGGAAGTCCTCGTGTCACACCAATTTTTTTTCAGATGGGTCGTTCGACGTTACGCGCGACTGGAACTGGGGTCAGCTGGTTTATACGCAAATGTGAGTCAAGAATCAGGGACATTTTAATCGATATTAGAACGAGAATGAGAGGTGCAGTGTGAACGCACAAGGAAACAATTGATGTTAGGGGGAGGGAAGGAGAAGGAGTGTATGTATTTTCAGCACGAAATGAAACAGGTGCGATCATACCAACACTAATGCGACGGATTCTATCAGAACTCCGTAGGTAAGGGTGCTTGGGCGAGAGTAGTACTAGCACGGGTTACCTCCTGGGAAGTCCTTATATTTCACCCATTTTCTTGTGAAGTCCTCGTGTTGCACACATTTTTTTGCAAATGATTCTTTCGACGTTACGCGCAACTTGAATTATGGTGCTCAGATTTATTCGCAAATGTGAGTCACGGCGCCGTGGCATTTTACTTGATATTAGAACGAGAACGAGAGGTGCAACGCGCACGCACAAGGAAACAAATGACGAGAGGGGGAAGAAAGGGGAATGAGTTTATGTATTTGCAGCGCGACATTAAACAGGTGCGATCATACCAGCACTAATGCACCGGATCCCATCAGAACTCCGCAGTTATGTGTGCTTAGGCGAGATTAGTACTCAGATGGGTGACCTCTTGGGAAGTCCTCGTGTCGCACCAATTTTTTTCAGACGGGTCGTTCGACGTTACGCGCGACTGGAACTGGGGTCTGCTGGTTTATACGCAAATGTGAGTCAAGAAGCAGGGGCATTTTAATCGATATTAGAACGAGAAGGAGAGGTGCAGTGTGAACGCACAAGAAAACAAATGACGGGAGGGGGAAGAAAGGAGAAGTAGTGTATGTATTTGCAGCGTAAAATGAAACAGGTGCTATCATACCAGCACTAAAGCTCCGTATCCCATCAGAACTTCGAAGTTAAGTGTGCTTAGGCGAGAGTAGTACTCGGATGGGTGACCACTTGGGAAGCCCTTGTGTTGTACCTATTTTTTTCGGATGGGTTGTTCGACGTTACGCGCGAATGGAATTATAAACCACTAGTTCATTTGCAAAGGAGAGTCACGGTGCCGGGGCATATTACTTGATATTAGAACAAGAAAGAGAGATGCAGAGCGCACGCACAAGGAAACATCTTACGGAAGGGGGAAGAAAGGAGAAGGAGTTTATGTATTTGCAGCGCGGAATTAAACGGGTGCGATCATACCACCACTAATGCACCGGATCCCATCAGAACTTCGCAGTTAAGTGTGCTTGGGCGAGAGTTGTACTCGGATGGGTGACCTCCTGGGAAGTCCTCGTATCGCACCAATTTTTTTTCAGATGGGTCGTTCGATGTTACGCGCGACTGGAACTATGGTCCGCTGGTTTATATGCAAATGTGAGTCAAGAAAAAGGGGCATTTTAATCGATATTAGAACGAGAAGGAGAGGTGCAGTGTGAACGCACAAGGAAACAAATGATGGGAGGGGGGAGGGAAGAAGGAGTGTATGTATTTTCAGCACGAAATTAAACAGGTACGGTCACACCAGCGCAAATGCACCGGATCCCATCAGAACTCCACAGTTAAGTGTGCTTTGGCGAAAGTAGTACAATGATGGGTTACCTCTTGGAAAGTTCTCGTGTTGCACCCATTTTCTTTTTTTCAGATGTGCCGTTCGACGTTACGCGCGACTTTAATTATGATCCGCAGATTTATTCGAAAATGTGAGTCACGGCACCGTGGTATTTTACTTGATATTTGAACGAGAACAGGAGGTGCAGTGCGCACGCACAAGGAAACAAATAACGGGAGGAGGAAGAAAAGAGAAGAAGTGTATGTATTTGAAGCGCAAAATTAAACAAGTGGCATCATACCAGCACTAATGCAGTGGATCCCATCAGAATTTTGCAGTTAAATGTGCTTGGGCGAGAGTAGTAGTCAGATGGGTGACCTCTTGGGAAGTCCTCGTATCGCAACAATTTTTTTTCAGATGGGTCGTTCGACATTACGCGTGACTGGAACTATGGTTTGCTGGTTTATACGCAAATGTGAGTCAAGAATCAGGGGCATTTTAATCGATATTAGAACGAGAAGGAGAGGTGCAGTGTGAACGCACAAGGAAACAAATGATGGGAGGGCGAAGGGAAGAAGGAGTGTATGTATTTGCAGCGCAGAATGAAATATGAGCAATCATACCAGCACCAATGCAACGGATTCTATCAGAACTCCGCAAGTTAAGGGTGCTTGGGCGAGAGTAGCACTAGGATGGGTGACCTCCAGTGAAGTCCTTATATTTCACCCATTTTCTTAGGAAGTCCTCGTGTTGCACCCATTTTTTTGCAGATGATTCTTTCGACGATACGCGCGACTTGAATTAGGGTCCTCAGGTTTATTCGCAAATGTGAGTCACGGCACCGTAGCATTTTACTTGATATTAGAACGAGCACGGGAGGTGCAGTGCGCACGCATAAGGAAACAAATGACGGGAGGGGGAAGAAAGGGGAATGAGTGTATGTATTTGCAGCGCGAAATGTAACAGGTGCGATCATACAAGCACAAATGCACCGGATCCTGGGATGTTCCCGTGTTGCACCCATTTTCTTTTTTTCAGATGTGCCGTTCGACGTTACGCGCGACTTTAATTATGGTCCGCAGATTTATTTACAAATGTGAGTCACGGCGCCGTGGCATTTTACTTGATATTTGACTGAGAACGAGAGGTGCAGTGCGCACGCACAAGGAAACAAATGACGGGAGGGGGAAGAAAGGAGAAGGAGTTTATGTATTTGCAGCGCAAAATTTAACGGGTGCGATCATACCAGCACAAATGCACCGGATCCCATCAGAACTCCGCAGTTAAGTGTGCTTGGGCGAGAGTAGTACTCGGATGGGTGACCACTTGGGAAGCCCTTGTGTTGTACCTATTTTTTTCGGATGGGTTGTTCGACGTTACGCGCGAATGGAATTATAAACCGCTGGTTCATTTGCAAAGGAGAGTCACGGTGCCGGGGCATATTACTTGATATTAGAACAAGAAAGAGAAATGCAGAGCGCACGCACAAGGAAACATCTTACGGAAGGGGGAAGAAAGGAGAAGGAGTTTATGTATTTGCAGTGCGGAATTAAACGAGTGCGATCATACCACCACTAATGCACCGGATCCCATCAGAACTTCGCAGTTAAGTGTGCTTGGGCGAGAGTTGTACTCGGATGGGTGACCTCTTGGGAAGTCCTCGTATCGCACCAATTTTTTTTAAGATGGGTCGTTCGATGTTACGCGCGACTGGAACTATGGTCCGCTGGTTTATACGCAAATGTGAGTCAAGAAAAAGGGGCATTTTAATCGATATTAGAACGAGAAGGAGAGGTGCAGTGTGAACGCACAAGGAAACAAATGATGGGAGGGGGGAGGGAAGAAGGAGTGTATGTATTTTCAGCACGAAATTAAACAGGTGCGGTCACACCAGCGCAAATGCACCGGATCCCATCAGAACTCCACAGTTAAGTGTGCTTTAGCGAAAGTAGTACAATGATGGGTTACCTCCTGGAAAGTTCTCGTGTTGCACCCATTTTCTTTTTTTCAGATGTGCCGTTCGACGTTACGCGCGACTTTAATTATGATCCGCAGATTTATTCGGAAATGTCAGTCACGGCACTGTGGCATTTTACTTGATATTTGAACGAGAACAGGAAGTGCAGTGCGCACGAACAAGGAAACAAATAACGGGAGGAGGAAGAAAAGAGAAGAAGTGTATGTATTTGAAGCGCAAAATTAAACAAGTGGCATCACACTAGCACTAATGCAGTGGATCCCATCAGAATTTTGCAGTTAAGTGTGCTTGGGCGAGAGTAGTAGTCAGATGGGTGACCTCTTGGGAAGTCCTCGTATCGCAACAATTTTTTTTCAGATGGGTCGTTCGACATTACGCGCGACTGGAACTATGGTTTGCTGGTTTATACGCAAATGTGAGTCAAGAATCAGGGGCATTTTAATCGATATTAGAACGAGAAGGAGAGGTGCAGTGTGAACGCACAAGGAAACAAATGATGGGAGGGGGAAGGGAAGAAGGAGTGTATGTATTTGCAGCGCAGAATGAAACATGAGCAATCATACTAGCACCAATGCAACGGATTCTATCAGAACTCCGCAAGTTAAAGGTGCTTGGGCGAGAGTAGCACTAGGATGGGTGACCTCCGGTGAAGTCCTTATATTTCACCCATTTTCTTAGGAAGTCCTCGTGTTGCACCTATTTTTTTGCAGATGATTCTTTCGACGATACGCGCGACTTGAATTAGGGTCCTCAGGTTTATTCGCAAATGTGAGTCACGGCACCGTAGCATTTTACTTGATATTAGAACGAGCACGGGAGGTGCAGTGCGCACGCACAAGGAAACAAATGACGGGAGGGGGAAGAAAGGGGAATGAGTGTATGTATTTGCAGCGCGAAATGTAACAGGTGCGATCATACAAGCACAAATGCACCGGATCCTGGGATGTTCCCGTGTTGCACCCATTTTCTTTTTTTCAGATGTGCCGTTCGACGTTACGCGCGACTTTAATTATGGTCCGCAGATTTATTCACAAATGTGAGTCACGGCGCCGTGGCATTTTACTTGATATTTGACTGAGAACGAGAGGTGCAGTGCGCACGCACAAGGAAACAAATGACGGGAGGGGGAAGAAAGGAGAAGGAGTTTATGTATTTGCAGCGCAAAATTTAACGGGTGCGATCATACCAGCACTAATGCACCGAATCCCATCAGAACTCCGCAGTTAAGTGTGCTTGGGCGAGAGTAGTACTCGGATGGGTGACCTCTTGGGAAGTCCTCATGTCGCACCAATTTTTTTTCAGACAGGTCGTTCGACGTTACTCGCGACTGGAACTAGGGTCCGCTGGTTTATACGCAAATGTTGTCCGCTGGTTTATACGCAAATGAGAAAGAGAGGTGCAGTGTGAACGCACATGGAAACAATTGATGGGAGGGGGAGGGAAGGAGAAGGAGTGTATGTATTTTCAGCACGAAATGAAACAGGTGCGATCATACCAGCACTAACGCAACGGATTCTATCAGAACTCCGTAGGTAAGCGTGCTTGGGCGAGAGTAGTACTAGCATGGGTTACCTCCTGCGAAGTCCTTATATTTCACCCATTTTCTTGTGAAGTCCTCGTGTTGCACACATTTTTTTGCAAATGATTCTTTCGACGTTACGCGCAACTTGAATTATGGTCCTCAGGTTTATTCGCAAATGTGAGTCACGGCGCCTTGGCATTTTACTTGATATTAGAACGAGAACGAGAGGTACAGTGCGCACGCACAAGGAAACAAATGACGGTAGGGGGAAGAAAGGAGAAGGAGTGTATGTATTTGCAGCGCGAAATTAAACAGGTGCGATCATATTAGCACTAATGCAACGGATTCTATTAGAACTCCGTAGGTAAGGGTGCTTGGGCGAGAGTAGTACTAGCATGGGTTACCTCCTGCGAAGTCCTTATATTTCACCCATTTTCTTGTGAAGTCCTCGTGTTGCACTCGTTTTTTTGCAGATGATTCTTTCGATGTTACGCGCGACTTGAATTATGGTCCTCAGGTTTATTCGCAAATGTGAGTCACGGCGCTGTAGCATTTTACTTGATATTAGAACGAGAATGGGAGGTGTAGTGCGCACGCACAAGGAAACAAATGACGGGAGGGGGAAGAAAGGAGAATGAGTTTATGTATTTGCAGCGCAAAATTAAACAGGTGCGATCATACCAGCACTAATGCACCGGATCCCATCAGAACTCCGCAGTGAAGTCTGCTTGGGCGAGATTAGCACTCGGATGGGTGACCTCCTGGGAAGTCCTCGTGTCGCACCAATTATTTTTCAAACGGGTCGTTCGACGTTACGCGCGTTTGGAACTATGGTCTGCTGGTTTATACGCAAATGTGAGTCAAGAAGCAGGGGCATTTTAATCGATATTAGAACGAGAATGAGAGGTGAAGTGTGAACGCACATGGAAACAAATGACGGGAGGGAGAAGAAATGAGAATGAGTGTATGTATTTGCAGCACCAAATTAAACAGGTGCGATCATACCAGCACTAAAGGTCCGGATCCCATCAGAACTCCGCAGTTAAGTGTGCTTGGGCGAGAGTAGTACTCGGATGGGTCACCACCTGAGAAGCCCTCGTGTTGCACCTATTTTTTTTTCGGATGGGTTGTTCGACGTTACGCGTGAATGGAATTATAAACCGTTGGTTCATTTGCAAAGATGAGTCACGGTGCCGGGGTATTTTACTTGATATTAGAACGAGAAAGAGAGATGCAGAGTGCACGCACAAGGAAACAAATGACGGGAGGGGGGATGGAAGGAGAAATAGTGTATGTATTTGCAGTGCAGAATGAAACATGAGGGATCATACCAGCACTAATGCAATGGATTCTATCAGAATTCCGCAGTCAAGGGTGCTTGGGCGAAAAAAGTACTCAGATGGGTGACCTCCTACGAAGTCCTTATATTTCATCCATTTTCTTGGGAGGTCCTTGTGTTGCACCCGTCTTTTTGCAGATGATTCTTTCGACGTTATGCGCGACTTGATTTATGGTCCGCAGATTTATTCGCAAATTGAGTCACGGCACCGTGGCATTTTACTTGATATTAGAACGATACACGAGGTGCAGTGCGCATGCACAAGGAAACAAATGATGGGATGAGGAAGAAAAGAGAAGGAGTGTATGTATTTGAAGCGCAAAATTAAACAAGTGGCATCATACCAGCACTAATGCACTGGATCCCATCAGAACTCTGCAGTTAAGTTTGCTTGGGAGAGAATAGTACTCGGATGGGTGACTTCTTGGGAAGTCCTCGTATCGCAACAATTTTTTTCAGATGGGTCGTTCGACGTTACGCGCAACTGGAACTATGGTCCGCTGGCATATACGCAAATGTGAGTCAAGAATCAGGGGCATTTTAATCGATATTAGAACGAGAATGAGAGGTGCAGTGTGAACGCACAAGGAAACAAATGATGGGAGGGGGGGAGGGAAGAAGGAGTGTATGTATTTTCAACACGAAATTAAACAGGTGCGGTCACACCAGCACAAATGCACCGGATCCCATCAGAACTCCGCAGTTAAGTGTGCTTTGGCGAAAGTAGTACAATGATGGGGTACCTCCTGGGAGGTTCTTGTGTTGCACCCATTTTCTTTTTTTCAGATGTGCCGTTCGACGTTAAGCGCGACTTTAATTATGGTCCGCAGATTTATTTGCAAATGTGAGTCATGGCGCCGTGACATTTTACTTGATATTTGAACGAGAACGAGAGGTGCAGTGCGCACGCACAAGGAAACAAATGATGGGAGGGGGAAGAAAGGAGAAGGAGTTTATGTATTTGCAGCGCGAAATTAAACGGGTGCGATCATACTAGCACTAATGCACCGGATCCCATCAGAACTCCGCAGTTAAGTGTGCTTGGGTGAGAGTAGTACTCGGATGGGTGACCTCTTGGGAAGTCCTCGTGTCGCACCAATTTTTTTTCAGACGGGTCGTTCGACGTTACGCGCGACTGGAACTGGGGTCCGCTGGTTTATACGCAAATGTTAGTTAAGAAGCAGAGGCATTTTAATCGATATTAGAACGAGAATGAGAGGTGCAGTGTGAACGCATAAGGAAACAATTGATGGGAGGGGGAGGGAAGGAGAATGAGTGTATGTATTTTCAGCACAAAATGGAACAGGTGCGATCATACCAGCACTAATGCAACGTATTCTATCAGAACTCCGTAGGTAAGGGTGCTTGGGCGAGAGTAGTACTAGCATGGGTTACCTCCTGCGAAGTCTTTATATTTCACCCATTTTCTTGTGAAGTTCTCGCGTTGCACCCATTTTTTTTAGATGATTCTTTCGACGTTACGCGCGACTTGAATTATAGTCCTCAGGTCTATTCGCAAATGTGAGTCACGGCACCGTTGTATTTTACTTGATATTAGAATGAGCACGGGAGGTGCAGTGAGCACGCACAAGGAAACAAATGACGGGAGGGGGAAGAAAGGAGAAGGAGTTTATGTATTTGAAGCGCGAAATTAAACGGGTGCGATCATACCAGCACTAATGCACTGGATCCCATCAGAACTCCGCAGTCAAGTGTGCTTGGGCGAGAGTAGTACTCGGATGGGTGACCTCCTGGGAAGTCCTTGTGTTGTACCAATTTTTTTTCAGACGGGTCGTTCGACGTTACGCGCGACTTGAACTATGGTCCGCTGGTTTATACGCAAATGTGAGTCAAGAATAAGGGGTATTTTAATCGATATTAGAACGAGAAGGAGAGCTGAAGTGTGAACGCACAAGGAAACAAATGATGGGAGGGGGAGAGGGAAGAAGGAGTGTATGTATTTTCAGCACGAAATTAAACAGGTGCGGTCACACCAGAACAAATGCACCGGATCCCATCAGAACTCTGCAGTTAAGTTTGCTTTGGCGAAAGTAGTACAATGATGGGTTACCTCCTGGGAAGTTCTCGTGTTGCACCCATTTTCTTTTTTTCAGATGTGCCGTTCGACGTTACGCAAGACTTTAATTATGGTCCGCAGATTTATTCGCAAATGTGAGTCACGGCGCCGTGGCATTTTACTTGATATTTGAACGGGAACGAGAGCTGCAGTGCGCACGCACAAGGAAACAAATGACGGGAGGGGGAAGAAAGGAGAAGGAGTTTATGTATTTGCAGCGCAAAATTTAACGGGTGCGATCATACCAGCACTAATGCACCGGATCCTATCAGAACTCCGCAGTTAATTGTGCTTGGGAGAGAGTAGTACTCGGATGGGTGACCTCCTGGGAAGTCCTCATGTCGCACCAATTTTTTTTCAGACAGGTCGTTCGACGTTACGCGCGACTGGAACTAGGGTCCGCTGGTTTATACGCAAATGTTGTCCGTTGGTTTATACGCAAATGTGAGTCAAGAATCAGGGACATTTTAATCGATATTAGAACGAGAATGAGAGGTGCAGTGTGAACGCACAAGGAAACAATTGATGGGAGGGGGAGGGAAGGAGAAGGAGTGTATGTATTTTCAGCACGAAATGAAACAGGTGCGATCATACCAGCACTAATGCAACGGATTCTATCAGAACTCCGTAGGTAAGGGTGCTTGGGCGAGAGTAGTACTAGCACGGGTTACCTCCTGCGAAGTCCTTATATTTCACCCATTTTCTTGTGAAGTCCTCGTGTTGCACACATTTTTTTGCAAATGATTCTTTCGACGTTACGCGCAACTTGAATTATGGTCCTCAGGTTTATTCGCAAATGTGAGTCACGGCGCCGTGGCATTTTACTTGATATTAGAACGAGAACGAGAGGTGCAGTGCGCACGCACAAGGAAACAAATGACAGGAGGGGGAAGAAAGGGGAATGAGTTTATGTATTTGCTGCGCGAAATTAAACAGGTGCGATCATACCAGCACTAATGCACCGGATCCCATCAGAACTTTGCAGTTATGTGTGCTTGGGCGAGATTAGTACTCAGATGGGTGACCTCCTGGGAAGTCCTCGTATTGCACCAATTTTTTTTCAGACGGGTCGTTCGACGTTACGCGCGACTGGAACTGGGGTCCGCTGGTTTATACGCAAATGTGAGTCAAGAAACAGGGGCATTTTAATCGATATTAGAACGAGAAGGAGAGGTGCAGTGTGAACGCACAAGGAAACAATTGACGGGAGGGGGAAGAAAAGAGAAGGAGTGTATGTATTTGCAGCGTGAAATTAAACAGGTGCGATCATGCCTCCACTAAAGCTCTGGATCCCATCAGAACTCCGCAGTTAAGTGTGCTTGGGCGAGAGTAGTACTCGGATGGGTGACCACTTGGGAAGCCCTCGTGTTGCATTAATTTTTTGTCGGATGGGTTGTTCGACGTTACGCGCGAATGGAATTATAAACCGCTGGTTCATTTGTAAAGGTGAGTAACGGTGCCGGGGCATATTACTTGATATTAGAACGAGAAAGAGAGATGCAGAGTGCACGCACAAGGAAACAAATGACGGGAGGGGGGATGGAAGGAGAAAGAGTGTATGTATTTGCAGTGCAGAATGAAACGTGAGGGATCATACCAGCACTAATGCAACGGATTTTATCAGAACTCCGTAGGTAAGGGTTCTTGGGCAAGAGTAGTACTAGCATGGGTTACCTCCTGCGAAGTCCTTATATTTCACCCATTTTCTTGTGAAGTCCTCGTGTTGCACCCATTTTTTTGCAGATGATTCTTTCGACGTTACGCGCGACTAGAATTATGGTCCTCAGGTTTATTCGCAAATGTGAGTCACGGCGCCGTGGCATTTTACTTGATAGTAGAACGAGAACGGGAGGTTCAGTGCGCACGCACAAGGAAACAAATGACGGGAGGGGGAAGAAAGGGGAATGAGTTTATGTATTTGCAGCGCGTAATTAAACAGGTGCGATCACACCAGCACTGATGCACCGGAACCCATCAGAACTCCGCAGTGAAGTGTGCGTGGGCGAGATTAGTACTCGGATGGGTGACCTCTTGGGAAGTCCTCGTGTCGCACCAATTTTTTTCAGGCGGGTCGTTCGACGTTACGCGCTTCTGGAACTAGGGTCCGCTGGTTTATACGCAAATGTGAGTCAATAAGCAAGGGCATTTTAATCGATATTAGAACGAGAATGAGAGGTGAAGTGTGAACGCACAAGGAAACAAATGACGGGAGGGGGAAGAAAGGAGAAGGAGTGTATGTATTTGCAGTGCGAAATTAAATAGGTGCGATCATACCAGCTCTAAAGCTCCGGATCCCATTAGAACTCCGCAGTTAAGTGTGCTTGGGCGAGAGTAGTACTCGGATGGGTGACCACATGGGAAGCCCTCGTGGTGCACCTATTTTTTTTCGGATGGGTTGTTCGACGTTACGCGCGAATGGATTTATAAACCACTGGTTCATTTGCAAAGGTGAGTCACGGTGCCGGGGCATATTACTTGATATTAGAATGAGAAAGAAAGATGCAGAGTGCACGCACAAGGAAACAAATGACGGGAGGGGGGATGGGAGGAGAAAGAGTGTATGTATTTGTAGTACAGAATGAAACATGAGGGATCATACCAGCACTAATGCAACGGATTCTACCAGAACTCCGCAAGTTAAAGGTGCTTGGGCGAGAGTAGCACTAGGATGGGTGACTTCCTGCGAAGTCCTTATATTTCACCCATTTTCTTAGGAAGTCCTCGTGTTGTACCTATTTTTTTGCAGATGATTCTTTCGACGATACGAGTGAGTTGATTTATGGTCCGCAGGTTTATTCGCAAATGTGAGTCACGGCGCCGTGGCATTTTACTTGATATTAGAACGAGCACGGGAGGTGCAGTGCGCACGCACAAGGAAACAAATGACGGGAGGGGGAATAAAGGAGAAGGAGTTTATGTATTTGCAGTGCGAAATTAAACGGGTGCGATCATACCAGCACTAATGCACTGGATCCCATCAGAACTCTGCAGTTAAGTGTGCTTGGGCGAGAGTAGTACTCGGATGGGTGACCACCTGGGAAGTCCTCGTGTTGCACAAATTTTTTTTCAAACGGGTCGTTCGACGTTACGCGAGACTGGAACTATGGTCCGCTGGTTTATACGCAAATGTGAATCAAGAATCAGGGGCATTTTAATCGATATTAGAACGAGAATGAGAGGTGCAGTGTGAACGCACAAGGAAACAAATGATGGGAGGGGGGGAGGGAAGATAGAGTGTATGTATTTTCAGCACGAAATTAAACAGGTGCGGTCACACCAGCACAAATGCACCGGATCCCATCAGAGCTCCGCAGTTAAGTGTGCTATGGCGAAAGTAGTACAATGATGGATTACCTCCTGGGAAGTTCTCGTGTTGCACCCATTTTCTTTTTTTCAGATGTGCCGTTCGACGTTACGCGCGACTTTAATTATGGTCCGCAGATTTATTCGCAATTGTGAGTCACGGCACCGTGGCATTTTACTTGATATTTGAACGAGAACGAGAGGTGCAGTGTGCACGCACAAGGAAACAAATGACGGGAGGGGGAAGAAAGGAGAAGGAGTGTATGTATTTGCAGCGCGGAATTAAACAGGTCCGATCATACCAGCACTAATGCAACGGACTCTATCAGAACTCCGTAGGTAAGGATGCTTGGGTGAGAGTAGTACTAGCATGGGTTACCTCCTGCGAAGTCCTTATATTTCACCTATTTTCTTGTGAAGTCCTCGTGTTGCACCCATTTTTTTGCAGATGATTCTTTCGACGTTAGCGCGACTTGAATTATGGTCCTCAAGTTTATTCACAAATGTGATTCACGACGCTGTAGCATTTTACTTGATATTATAACGAGAACGGGAGGTGCAGTGCACATGCACAAGGAAACAAATGACGGGAGGGGGAAGAAAGGGGAATGAGTTTATGTATTTGCAGCGCGAAATTAAACAGGTGCGATCATACCAGCACTCATGCACCGGATCCCATCAGAACTCCGCAGTGAAGTGTGCTTGGGCGAGATTAGTACTCGAATGGGTGACCTCCTGGGAAGTCCTTGTGTCGCACCAATTTTTTTTCAGACGGGTCTTTCGACGTTACGCGCGTCTGGAACTAGGGCCCGCTGGTTTATACGCAAATGTGAGTCAAGAAGCAAGGGCATTTTAATCGATATTAGAACGAGAATGAGAGGTGAAGTGTTAACGCACAAGGAAACAAATGACGGGAGGGGGAAGAAAGGAGAAGGGGTTTTTGTATTTGCAGCACGAAATTCAACAGGAGCTATCATACCAGCACTAAAGCTCCGGATCCCATCAGAACTCCGCAGTTAAGTGTGCTTGGGCGAGCGTAGTACTCGGATGGGTGACCACTTGGGAAGCCCTCGTGTTGCACCAATTTTTTTTCGGATGGGTTGTTCGACGTTACGCGCGAATGGAATTATAAACCGCTGGTTCCATTGCAAAGGTGAGTCACGGTGCCGGGGCATATTACTTTATATTAGAACGAGAAAGAGAGATGCAGAGTGCACGCACAAGGAAACAAATGACGGGAGGGGGGATGGAAGGAGAAAGAGTGTATGTATTTGCAGTGCAGAATGAAACATGAGGGATCATACCAGCACTAATGCAACGGATCCTATCAGAACTCCGCAGTTAAGGGTGCTTGGGGGAGAAAAGTACTCGGATGGGTGACCTCCTGCGAAGTCCTTATATTTCACCCATTTTCTTGGGAGGTCCTCATGTTGCACCCATATTTTTGCAGATGATTCTTTTGATGTTATGCGCGACTTGAATTATGGTCCTCAAGTTTATTCGCAAATGTGAGTCATGGCACCGTAGCATTTTACTTGATATTAGAACGAGCACGGGAGGTGCAGTGCGCACGCACAAGGAAACAAATGACGGGAGGGGGAAGAAAGGAGAAGAAGTTTATGTATTTGCAGCGTGGAATTAAACGGGTGCGATCATACCAGCACTAATGCACCGGATCCCGTCAGAACTCCGCAGTTAAGTGTGCTTGCGCGAGGTAGTACTCGGATGTGTGACCTCTTGGGAAGTCTTCGTGTCGCACTAAATTTTTTTTCAGACGGGTCGTTCGACGTTACACGCGGCTGGAACTAGGGTCCACTAGTTTATACGCAAATGTGAGTCACGGCGCCGTGGCATTTTACTTGATATTAGAACCAGAACGGGAGGTGCAGTGCGCACGTAAAAGGAAACAAATGACGGGAGGGGGAAGAAAGGGGAATGAGTGTATGTATTTGCAGCGCGAAATTAAACAGGTGCGATCATACCAGCACAAATGCGCCGAATCCCATCAGAACTCCGTAGTTAAGTGTGCTTTGGCGAAAGTAGTACAATGATGGGTTACCTCGTGGGAAGTTCTCGTGTTGCACCCATTTTCTTTTTTTCAGATGTGCCGTTCGACGTTACGCACGACTTTAATTATGGTCTGGAGATTTATTCGCAAATGTGAGTCACGGTGCCGTAGCATTTTACTTGATATTTGAACGAGAACGAGAGGTACAGTGCGCACGCAAAAGGAAACAAATGACGGGAGGGGGAAAAAAGGAGAAGGAGTTTATGTATTTGCAGCGCAAAATTAAACAGGTGCGATCATACCAGCACTAATGCACCGGATCCCATCAGAACTTCGTAGTTAAGTATGCTTGGGCGAGAGTAGTACTCGGATGGGTGACCTCTTGGGAAGTCCTCGTGCAGCACCAATTTTTTTTCAAGCGGGTCGTTCGCCGTTACGTCCGACTGGAACTAGGGTCCGCTGGTTTATACGCAAATGTGAGTCAAGAAGCAGGGGCATTTTAATCGATATTAGAACGAGAAGGAGAGGTGCAGTGTGAACGCACAAGGAAACAATTGATGGGCGGGGGAGGGAAGGAGAAGGATTGTATGTATTTTCAGCACGAAATGAAACAGGTGCGATCATACCAGCACTAATGCAACGGATTCTATCAGAACTCCGTAGGTAAGGGTGCTTGGGCGAGAGTAGTACTAGCATGGGTTACCTCCTGCGAAGTCCTTATATTTCACCCATTTTCTGGTGAAGTTCTCGTGTTGCACCTTTTTTTTTTCTTTAGATGTGCCGTTCGACGTTACGCGCGACTTTAATTATGGTCCGCATATTTATTCGCAAATGTGAGTCACGGCGCCGTGGCATTTTACTTTATATTTGAACGAGAACGAGAGGTGCAGTGCGCACGCACAAGGAGACAAATGACGGGAGGGGGAAGAAAGGAAAAGGAGTTTATATATTTGTGGCGTGAAAAATAAGGTGCGATCATACCATCACTAATGCATCGGATCCCATCAGAACTCCGCAGTTAAGTGTGCTTGGGCGGGAGTAGTACTCGGATGGGTGACCTCCTGGGAAGTCCTCGTCTTGCACTAATTTTTTTTTTCTGACGGGTTGTTCGACGTTACGCGCGACTGGAACTAGGGTCTACTGATTTATACGCAAATGTGAATCAAGAAGCAGAGGCATTTTAATCGATATTAGAACGAGAGATGCAGAGTGCACGCACAAGGAAACAAATAACGGGAGGGGGGATTGAGGGAGAAAAAGTGTATGTATTTAAAGCGCAGAATGAAACATGAGCAATCATACCAGCGCCAATGCAACGGATTCTATCAGAACTCCGCAAATTAAGGATGCTTGGGCGAGAGTAGCACTAGGATGGGTGACCTCCTGCGAAGTCCTTATGTTTCACCCATTTTCTTAGGAAGTCCTCGTGTTGCACCCATTTTTTTGCAGATGATTCTTTCGACGATACGCGCGACTTGAATTATGGTCCTCAGGTTTATTCGCAAATGTGAGTCACGGCGCTGTAGCATTTTACTTGATATTAGAATGAGAACGGGAGATGCAGTGCGCACGCTTAAGGAAACAAATGACGGGAGGGGGAAGAAAGGGGAATGAGTTTATGTATTTACATCGCAAAATTAAATAGGTTTGATCATACCAGCACTAATGCACCGGATCCCATCAGAACTCCGCAGTGAAGTGTGCTTGGGCGAGATTAGTACTCGGATGAGTGACCTCCTGGGAATGTCCTCGCGTCGCACTAATTTTTTTTTTCAGACAGGTCGTTCGACGTTATGCGCGACTGGAACTAGGATCCACTGGTTTAAACGCAAATGTGAGTAAATAAGCAGGGGCATTTTAATCGATATTAGAACAAGAAGGAGAGATACAGAGTGCACGCACAAGGAAACAAATGACGGGAGGGGGGATGGAGGGAGAAAAAGTGTATGTATTTGCAGCGCAGAATGAAACATGAGCAATCATAGCAGCACCAATGCAACGGATTCTATCAGAACTCCGCAAGTTAAGGGTGTTTGGGCGAGAGTAGCACTATGATGGGTGACCTCCTGCGAAGTCCTTATATTTCACCCATTTTCTTAGGAAGTCCTCGTGTTGCACCCCTTTTTTTGCAGATGATTCTTTCGACGATACGCGCGACTTGAATTATGGTCCTCAGGTTTATTCGCAAATGTGAGTCACGACACAGTAGCATTTTACTTGATATAAGAACGAGCACAGGAGGTGCAGTGTGCACGCACAAGGAAACAAATGACGGGAGGGGGAAGAAAGGGGAATGAGTTTATGTATTTGCAGCGCAAAATTAAAGAGGTGCGATCATACCAGCACTAATGCACCGGATCCCATCAGAACTCCGCAGTTAAGTGCGCTTGGGCGAGAGTAGTACTCGGATGGGTGACCTCCTGGGAAGTTCTCGTGTCGCACTAATTTTTTTTCAGACGGGTCGTTCGACGTTACGCGTGACTGGAACTGGGGTCCGCTGGTTTATACGCAATTGTGACTCAAGAAGCAGGGGCATTTTAATCGATATTAGAACGAGAAGGAGAGGTGCAGTGTGAATGCACAAGGAAACAATTGATGGGAGGGGGAGGGAAGGAGGAGTGTATGTATTTTCAGCACGAAATGAAACAGGTGCGATCATACCAGCACAAATGCTTCGGATTCTATCAGAACTCCGTAGGTAAGGGTGCTTGGGCGAGAGTAGTACTAGCATGGGTTACCTCCTGCGAAGTCCTTATATTTAACCCATTTTCTTGTGAAGTCCTCGTGTTGCACCCATTTTTTTGCAGATGATTCTTTCGACGTTACGCGCGACTTGAATTATGGTCCTCAGGTTTATTCGCAAATGTGAGTCACGGCGCTGTAGCATTTTACTTGATATTAGAACGAGAACGGGAGGTGCAATGCGCACGCACAAGGAAACAAATGACGGGAGGTGCGATCATACCAGCACTAAAGCTCCGGATCCCATCAGAACTCCGCAGTTTAGTGTGCCTGGCCAAGAGTAGTACTCGGATGGGTGACCACTTGGGAAGCCCTCGTCTTGCACATATTTTTTTTCGGATGGGTTGTTCGACGTTACGCTCGAATGGAATTATAAACCGCTGGTTCATTTGCAAAGGTGAGTGACGGTGCCGGGGCATAGTACTTGATATTAGAACGAGAATGAGAGATGCAGAGTGTATGCACAGGGAAACAAATGAAGGGAGGGGGGATGGAGGGAGAAAAAGTGTATGTATTTGCAGCGCAGAATGAAACATGAGCAATCATACCAGCACCATTGCAACGGGTTCTATCAGAACTCCGCAAGTTAAGGGTGTTTGGGCGAGAGTAGCACTAGGATGGATGACCTCCCCCGAAGTCGTTATATTTCACCCATTTTCTTAGGAAGTTCTCGTGTTGCACCCATTTTTTTGCAGATGATTCTTTCGACGATACGCGCGACTTGAATTATGGTCCTCAGGTTTATTCGCAAATGTGAGTCACGGCACCGTAGTATTTTACTTGATATTAGAACGAGCACGGGATGTGCAGTGCGCACGCACAAGGAAACAAATGACGGGAGGGGGAAGAAAGGAGAAGGAATTTATGTATTTACAGCGCGAAATTAAACGGGTGCTATCATACCAGCACTAATGCACCGGATCCCATCAAAACTCCGCAGTTAACTGTGCTTGGGCGAGAGTAGTACTCGGATGGGTGACCTCCTGGGAAGTCCTCGTATCGCAACAATTTTTTTTCAGATAGGTCGTTCGACATTACGCGCGACTGGAACTAGGGTCCGTTGGTTTATACGCAAATGTGAGTCAAGAAGCAGGGGCATTTTAATCGATATTAGAACGAGAAGGAGAGGTGCAGTGTGAACGCACAAGGAAACAATCGATGGGAGGGGGAGGGAAGGAGAAGGAGTGTATGTATTTTCAGCACAAAATGAAACAGGTGCGATCATACCAGCACTAATGCAACGGATTCTATCAGAACTCCGTAGGTAAGGGTGCTTGGGCGAGAGTAGTACTAGCATGGGTTACCTCCTGCGAAGTCCTTATATTTCGCCCATTTTCTTGTGAAGTCCTCGTGTTGCACTCATTTTTTTGCAGATGATTCTTTCGACGTTACGCGCGAATTGAATTATGGTCCTCAGGTTTATTCGCAAATGTGAGTCACGGCGCTTTGGCATTTTACTTGATATGTGAACGAGAACGGGAGGTGCAGTGCGCACGCACAAGGAAACAAATGACGGGAGGGGGAAGAAAGGAGAAGGAGTTTATGTATTTGTAGCGCGGAATTAAACGGGTGTGATTATACCAGCACTAATGCACCGGATCCCATCAGAACTCCGCCGTTTAGTGTTCTTGGGCGAGAGTAGTACTCGGATGGGTGACCTCCTGGGAAGTCCTCTTTTCGCACCAATTTTTTTTTCAGACGGGTCGTTCGACGTTACGCGCGACTGAAACTAGGGTCCGCTGGTTTATACTCAAATGTGAGTAAAAAATCAGGGGCATTTTAATCGATATTAGAACGAGAAGGAGATGTGCAGTGTGAACGCACAAGGAAACAATTGATGGGAGGGGGAGGGAAGGAAAAGGAGTGTATGTATTTTCAGCATGAAATAAAATAGGTGCGATCATACCAGCACTAATGCAACGGATTCTATCAGAACTCCGTAGGTAAGGGTACTTGAGCGAGAGTAGTACTAGCATGGGTTATCTCCTGCGAAGTCCTTTTATTTCACCAATTTTCTTGTGAAGTCCTCGTGTCGCACCAATTTTTTTTTTTCAGACGGGTCGTTCAACGTTACGCGCGTCTGGAACTCGGGTCCGCTGGTTTATACGCAAATGTGAGTCAAGAAGTAGGGGCATTTTAATCGATATTAGAACGAGAATGAGAGGTGAAGTGTGAACGCACAAGGAAACAAATGACGGGAGGGGGAAGAAAAGAGAAGGAGTGTATGTATTTGCAGCGCGAAATTAAACAGGTGCGATCATACCAGCACTAAAGCTCCGGATCCCATCAGAACTCCGCAGTTAAGTGTTCTTGGGCGAGAGTAGTACTCGGATGGGTGACCACTTAGGAAGCCCTCGTGTTGCACCTATTTTTTTTTCGGGTGGGTTGTTCGATGTTACGCGCGAATAGAATTATAAACCGTTGGTTCATTTGCAAAGGTTAGTCACGGTGCCGGGGCATATTACTTGGTATTAGAACGAGAAAGAGAGATGCAGAGTGCACGCACAAGGAAACAAATGACAGGAGGGGGGATAGAAGAAGAAAGAGTGTATGTATTTGCAGTGCAGAATGAAACATGAGGGATCATACCAGCACTAATGCAACGGATTCTATCAGAACTCCGCAGTTAAGGGTGCTTGGCCGAGAAAAGTACTCGGATGGGTGACCACCTGCGAAGTCCTTATATTTCACCCATTTTCTTGGGAGGTCCTCGTGTTGCACCCATCTTTTTGCAGATGATTCTTTTGACGTTACGCGCGACTTGATTTATGGTCCGCAGGTTTATTCGCAAATGTGAGTCACGGCGCCGTGGCATTTTACTTGATATTAAAACGAGTACGGGAGGTGTAGTACGCACGCACAAGGAAACAAATGACGGGAGCTCGAATAAAAGAGAGGGAGTGTATGTATTTGAAGCGCAAAATTAAACAAGTGGCATCATACCAGCACTAATGCACTGGATCCCATCAGAACTCTACAGTTAAACGTGCTTGGGCGAGAGTAGTACTCGGATGGGTGACCTCTTGGGAAGTTCTCGTATCGCAACAATTTTTTTGCAGATGGGTCGTTCGACGTTACACGCGACTGGAACTATGTTCCGCTGGTTTATACGCAAATGTGAGTCAAGAAGCAGGGGCATTTTAATCGATATTAGAACGAGAAGGAGAGGTGCAGTGTGAACGCACAAGGAAACAAATGATGGGAGGGGGGAGGGAAGAAGGAGTGTATGTATTTTCAGCACGAAATTATAAGGTGCGGTCACACCAGCACAAACGCACCGGATCCCATCAGAACTCCGCAGTTAAGTGTGCTTTGGCGAAAGTAGTACAATGATGGGTTACCTCATGGGAAGTTCTCGTGTTGCACCCATTTTTTTTTTTTCAGATGTGCCGTTCGACGTTACGCGCGACTTTAATTATGGTCCGCAGATTTATTCGCAAATGTGAGTCATGGCGCCGTGGCATTTTACTTGATATTTGAACAAGAAAGAGAGGTGCAGCGCGCACGCACAAGGAAACAAATGACGGGAAGGGGAAGAAATGATAAGGAGTTTATGCATTTGTAGCGCGAAATTAAACAGATGCGATCATACCAGCACTAATGCACCGGATCCCATCAGAAATGCGCAGTTAAGTGTCCTTGGGCGAGAGTAGTACTCAGATTGGAGACCTCCTGCGAAGTCCTCGTGTCGCACTAATTTTTCTTTTCAAACGGGTCGTTCGACGTTACGCGCGACTGGAACTAGGGTCCACTGGTTTATACGCAAATGTGAGTCAAGAAGCAGGGGCATTTTAATCGATATTAGAACGAGAATGAGAGATGCAGAGTTCACGCACAAGGAAACAAATGACGGGAGGGGGGGTGGAGGGAGAAAAAGTGTATGTATTTGCAGCGCAGAATGAAACATGAGCAATCATACCAGCACCAATGCAACGGATTCTATCAGAACTCCGCAAGTTAAGGGTGCTTGGGCGAGAGTAGCACTAGGATGGGTGACCTCCTGCGAAGTCCTTATATTTCACCCATTTTCTTAGGAAGTCCACGTGTTGCACCCATTTTTTTGCAGATGATTCTTTCGACGATACGCCTGACTTGAATTATGGTCCTCAGGTTTATTCGCAAATATGAGTCACGGCACCGTAACATTTTACTTGATATTAGAACGAGCACGGGAGGTGCAGTGCGCACGCACAAGGAAACAAATGACGGGAGGGAGAAGAAAGGAGAAGGAGTTTATGTATTTGCAGCGCGGAATTAAATGGGTGCGATCATACCAGCACAAATGCACCGGATCCCATCAGAACTCTGCAGTTAAGTGTGCTTTGGCGAAAGTAGTACAATGATGGGTTACCTCCTGGGAAGTTCTCGTGTTGCACCCATTTTCTTTTTGCAGATGTGCCATTCGACGTTACGCGCGACTTTAATTATGGTGCGCAGATTTATTCGCAAATGTGAGTCACGGCGCCGTGGTATTTTACTTGATACTTGAACGAGAACGAGAGGTGCAGTGCGCACACACAAGGAAAGAAAAGACGGGAGGGGGAAGAAAGGAGAAGGAGTTTATGTATTTGCAGCGCGAAATTAAACAGGTTCGATCATACCAGCACTAATGCACCGGATCCCATCATAACTTCGCTGTTAAGTGTGCTTGGGCGAGAGTAGTACTCGGATGGGTGACCTCCTGGGAAGTCCTCTTGTCCCACTAATTTTTTTTTTCAGACGGGTCGTTCGACGTTACGCGTGACTGGAACTAGGGTTCACTGGTTTATACGTAAATGTGAGTCAAGAAGCAGGGGCATTTTAATCGATATTAGAACGAGAATGAGAGATGCAGAGTGCACGCACAAGGAAACAAATGACGGGAGGGGGGGTGGAGGGAGAAAAAGTTTATGTATTTGCAGCGCAGAAAGAAACATGAGCAATCATACAAGCACCAATGCAACGGATTCTATCAGAACTCCGCAAGTTATGGGTGCTTGGGCGAGAGTAGCACTAGGATGGGTGACCTCCTGCGAAGTCGTTATATTTCACCCATTTTCTTAGGAAGTCCTCGTGTTGCACCCATTTTTTTGCAGATGATTCTTTCGACGATACGCATGACTTGAATTATGGTCCTCAGGTTTATTCGCAAATGTGAGTCACGGTACCGTAGCATTTTACTTTGATATTAGAACGAGCACGGGAGGTGCAGTGCGCACGCACAAGGAAACAAATGACGGGAGGGGGAAGAAAGGAGAAGGAGTTTATGTATTTGCAGCGCGAAATTAAACGGGTGCGATCATACAACCACTAATGCACCGGATACCATCAGAACTCCGCAGTTAAGTGTGCTTTGGCGAGAGTAGTACTCTGATGGGTGACCTCCTGCGAAGTCCTTATATTTCACCCATTTTCTTGTGAAGTTCTCGTGTTGCACCTATTTTTTTTCGGATGGGTTGTTCGACGTTACGCGCGAATGGAATTATAAACCGCTGGTTCATTTGCAAAGGTGAGTCACGGTGCCGGAGCATATTACTTGATATTTGAACGAGAGAGAGAGATGCAGAGTGCACGCACAAGGAAACAAATGACGGGAGGGGGGATGGGAGGAGAAAGAGTGTATATATTTGCAGTGTAGAATGAAACATGAGGGATCATACCAGCACTAATGCAATGGATTCTATCAGAACTCCGCAGTTAAGGGTGCTTGGGCGAGAAAAGTACTCGGATGGGTGACCTCCTGCGAAGTCCTTATATTTCATCCATTTTCTTGGGAGATCCTCGTGTTGCACCCATCTTTTTGCAGATGATTCTTTCGACGTTACGCGCGACTTGATTTATGGTCCGCAAGTTTATTCGCAAATGTGAGTCACGGCACCGTGGCATTTTACATGATATTAGAACGAGTACGGGAGGTGCAGTGCGCACGCACAAGGAAACAAATGACGGGAGGAGGAAGAAAAGAGAAGGAGTTTATGTATTTGAAGCGCAAAATTAAACAAGTGGCATCATACCAGCAATAATACTCTGGATCCCATCAGAACTCTGCAGTTAAGTGTGCTTGGGCGAGAGTAGTACTCGGATGGGTGACCTCTTGGAAAGTCCTCGTATCGCAACAATTTTTTTTCAGATGGGTCGTTCGACGTTACGCGCGACTGGAACTATGGTCCGCTGGTTTATACGCAAATGTGAGTCAAGAATCAGGGGCATTTTAATCGATATTA
Source organism: Carica papaya (assembly GCF_054855325.1). Lineage (NCBI taxonomy): Eukaryota > Viridiplantae > Streptophyta > Magnoliopsida > Brassicales > Caricaceae > Carica > Carica papaya. The sequence continues at coordinate 18,345,386 of NC_142316.1, forward strand.
GAACGAGAAGGAGAGGTGCAATGTGAACGCACAAGGAAACAAATGATGGGAGGGGCGGAGGGAAGAAGGAGTGGATGTATTTTCAGCACGAAATTAAACATGTGCGGTCACACCAGCACAAATGCACCGGATCCCATCAGAACTCCGCAGTTATGTGTGCTTTGGCGAAAGTAGTACAATGATGGGTTACCTCCTGGGAAGTTCTCGTGTTGCGCCCATTTTTTTTTTCAGATGTGCCGTTCGACGTTACGCGCGACTTTAATTATGGTCCGCAGATTTATTCGCAAATGTGAGTCACGGCGCCGTGGCATTTTACCTAATATTTGAACGAGAACGAGAGGTGCAGTGCGCATGCACGAGGAAACAAATGATGGGAGGGGGAAGAAAGGAGAAGGAGTGTATGTATTTGCAGCGCGAAATGAAACAGGTGCGATCATACCAGCACTAATGCAACGGATTCTATCAGAACTCCGTAGGTAAGGGTGCTTGGGCGAGAGTAGTACTAGCATGGGTTACCTCCTGCGAAGTCCTTATATTTCACCCATTTTTTTGTGAAGTTCTCGTGTTACACCCATTTTTTTGTAGACGATTCTTTCGATGTTACGCGCGACTTGTATTATGGTCCTCAGGTTTATTCGCAAATGTTAGTCACGGTGCTGTAGCATTTTACTTGATATTAGAACGAGAACGGGAGGTGCAGTGCGCACGCACAAGGAAACAAATGACGGGAGGGGGAAGAAAGCGGAATGAGTTTATGTATTTACAGCGCAAAATTAAACAGGTGCGATCATACCAGCACAAATGCACCGGATTCCATCAGAACTCCGCAGTTAAGTGTGCTTTGGGGAAAGTAGTACAATGATGGGTTACCTCGTGGGAAGTTCTCGTGTTGCACCCATTTTCTTTTTTTCAGATGTGCCGTTTGACGTTACGCGCGAATGTAATTATGTTCCGCAGATTTATTCGCAAATGTGAGTCGCGGCGCCGTGGCATTTTACTTGATATTTGAACGAGAACGAGATGTGCAGTGCGCACGCACAAGGAAACAAATGACGGGAGGGGGAAGAATGGGCAAGGAATTTATGTATTTGCAGCCCAACATTAAACAGGTGCGATCATACCAGCACTAATGCACCGGATCCCATTAGAAATCCGCAGTTAAGGGTGCTTGGGCGAGAGTAGTACTCGGATGGGTGACCTCCTTTGAAGTCCTCGTGTTGCACTAATTTTTTTTTCAGACGGGTCGTTCGCCATTACGCGCGACTGGAATTAGGGTCCACTGGTTTATACGCAAATGTGAGTCAAGAAGCAGGAGCATTTTAATCGATATTAGAACGAGAATGAGAGATGCAGAGTTCACGCACAAAGAAACAATTGATGGGAGGGGGAGGGAAGGAGAAAAAGTGTTTGTATTTGCAGCGCAGAATGAAACAGGTGCGATCATACCAGCACTAATGCAACGGATTCTATCAGAACTCCGTAGGTAAGGGTGCTTGTGCGAGAGTAGTAATAGCATGGGTTACCTCCTGCGAAGTCCTTATGTTTCACCCATTTTCTTGTGAAGTCCTCGTGTTGCACCCATTTTTTTTCAGATGATTCTTTCGACGTTACGCACGACTTGAATTATGGTCCTCAGGTTTATTCGCAAATGTGAGTCACGACGCTGTAGCATTTTACTTGATATTAGAACGAGAACAGGAGGTACAGCGTGCACGCACAAGGAAACAAATGACGGGAGGGGAAAGAAAACAGAAGGAGTGTACGTAGTTGCAGCGCGAAACTAAACAGGTGAGATCATACCAGCACTAAAGCCCCGGATCCCATTAGAACTCCGCAGTTAAGTGTGCTTTGGCGAGATTAGTACTCGGATGGTTGACCTCCTGGGAAGTCCTCGTGTCGCACCAATTTTTTTTCAGATTAATCCTTCGATGTTACGCGCGTCTGGAACTAGGGTCCGCTGGTTTATACGCAAATGTGAGTCAAGAAGCAGGGGCATTTTAATCGACATTAGAACGAGAATGAGAGGTGAAGTGTGAACGCTCAAGGAAACAAATGACGAGAGGGGGAAGAAAGGAGAAGGAGTGTATGTATTTACAGCGCGAAATTAAACAGGTGCGATCATACCAGCACTAAAGCCTCGGATCCCATCAGAACTCCGCAGTTAGGTGTGCTTGGGCGAGAGTAGTACTCGGATGGGTGACCACTTGGGAAGCCCTCGTGTTGCACCTATTTTTTTTCGGATTGGTTGTTCGACGTTACGCGTGAATGGAATTATAAACCGCTGGTTCATTTGCAAAGGTGAGTCACGGTGCCGGGGCATATTACTTGATATTAGAACGAGAAAGAGAGATGTAGAGTGCACGCACAAGGAAACAAATGACGGGAGGGGGGATGGGAGGAGAAAGAGTGTATGTATTTGCAGTGCAAAATGAAACATGAGGGATCATACCAGCACTAATGCAACGGATTCTATCAGAACTCCGCAGTTAAGGGTGCTTGGGCGAGAGTAGTACTCGGATGGGTGACCTCCTGGAAAGTCTTCGTGTCGCATTAATTTTTTTTTCAGACGGGTCGTTCGACGTTACGCACGACTAGAACTAGGGTCTACTGGTTTATACGCAAATGTGAGTCAAGAAGCAGGGGCATTTTAATCGATATTAGAACGAGAAGGAAAGATGCAGAGTGCACGCACAAGGAAACAAATGATGGGAGGGGGGATGGAGGGAGAAAAAGTGTATCTATTTGCAGCGCAGAATGAAACATGAGCAATCATACCAGCACCAATGCAACGTATTCTATCAGAACTCCGCAAGTTAAGGGTGCTTGGGCGAGAGTAGCACTAGGATGGGTGACCTCCTGCGAAGTCCTTATATTTCACCCATTTTCTTAGGAAGTCCACCTGTTGCACCCATTTTTTTGCAGATGATTCTTTCGACGATAAGTGCGACTTGAATTATGGTCCTCGGGTTCATTCACAAATATTAGTCACGGCACCTTAGCATTTTATTGATATTAGAACGAGCACGGGAGGTGCAGTGCGCACGCACAAGGAAACAAATGACGGGTGGGGAAAGAAAGGAGAAGGAGTTTATGTATTTGCAGCGCGGAATTAAAGGGGTGCGATCATACCAGCACTAATGCGCCGGATCCCATCAGAACTCCGCAGTTAAGTGTGCTTGGGCGAGAGTAGTACTCGGATTGGTGACCTCCTGGGAAGTCCTCGTTTCGCACCAATTTTTTTTCAGACGGGTCGTTCGACGTTACACGTGGCTGGAATAAGGTTCCGCTGGTTTATACGCAAATGTGAGTCAAGAATCAGGGGCATTTTAATCGATATTAGAACAAGAAGGAGAGGTGCAGTGTGAACGCACAAGGAAACAATTGATGGGAGGGGGGGGAAGGAGAAGGAGAAGGAGTGTATGTATTTTCAGCACGAAATGAAACAGGTGCGATCATACCAGCACTAATGCAACGGATTCTATCAGAACTCCGTAGGTAAGGGTGCTTGGGCGAGAGTAGTACTAGCATGGGTTACCTCCTGCGAAGTCCTTATATTTCACCCATTTTCTTGTGAAGTCCTCGTGTTGCACCCATTTTTTTGCAGATGATTCTTTCGATGTTATGCGCGACTTGAATTATGGTCCTCAGGTTTATTCGCAAATGTGAGTCACGGCGCTGTAGCATTTTACTTGATATTAGAACGAGTACGGGAGGTGCAGTGCGTACGCACAAGGAAACAAATTACGGGAGGAGGAAGAAAAGGGAAGGAGTGTATGTATTTGAAGCGCAAAATTAAACAAGTGGCATCATACCAGCACTAATGCACTGGATCCCATCATTACTCTGCAGTTAAGCGTGCTTGGGCGAGAGTAGTACTCGGATGGGTGACCTCTTGGGAAGTCCTCGTATAGCAACAATTTTTTTTCAGATGGGTCGTTCGACGTTATGTGCGACTGGAACTAGGGTCCGCTGGTTTATACGCAAATGTGAGTCAAGAATCAGGGGCATTTTAATCGATATTAGAACGAGAAGGAGAGGTGCAGTGTGAACGCACAAGGAAACAAATGATGGGAGGGGGGGAGGGAAGAAGGAGTGTATGTATTTGCAGCGCAAAACTAAACAGGTGCGATCATACCAGCACTAAAGCCCCGGATCCCATCCGAACTCTGCAGTTAAGTGTGCTTAGGCGAGATTAGTACTTGGATGGTTGACCTCCTGGGAAGTTCTCGTGTCGCACCAATTTTTTTTCAGACGGGTCGTTCGACGTTACGCGCGTCTAGAACTAAGGTCCGCTGGTTTATACGCAAATGTGAGTCAAGAAGCAGGGGCATTTCAATCGATATTAGAACGAGAATGAGAGGTGAAGTGTGAACGTACAAGGAAACAAATGACGGGAGGGGGAAGAAAAGAGAAGGAGTGTATGTATTTGCAGCGCAAAATTAAACAGGTGCGATCATACCAGCACTAAAGCTCCGGATCCCATCAGAACTCTGCAGTTAAGTGTTCTTGGGCGAAAGTAATACTCGGATGGGTGACCACCTGGGAAGCCCTCGTGTTGCACCTATTTTTTTCGGAAGGGTTGTTCGACATTACGCGCGAATGGAATTATAAACCGCTTGTTCATTTACAAAGGTGAGTCACGGTGCCGGGGCATATTACTTGATATTAGAACGAGAAAGAGATATGCAGAGAGCACGCACAAGGAAACAAATGACGGGAGGGGGGATGGGAGGAGAAAGAGTGTATGTATTTGCAGTACAGAATGAAACATGAGGGATCATACCAGCACTAATGCAACGGATTCTATCAGAACTCCGCAGTTAAGGGTGCTTGGGCGAGAAAAGTACTCGGATGGGTGACCTCCTGCGAAGTCCTTATATTTCACCCATTTTCTTGGGAGGTCCTCGTGTTGCACCCGTCTTTTAGCAGATGATTCTTTCGACGTTAAGCGCGACTTGATTTATGGTCCGCAGGTTTATTCGCAAATGTGAGTCACGGCGCCGTGGCATTTTACTTGATATTAGAACGAGTACGAGAGGTGCAGTGCGCACGCACAAGGGAACAAATGACGGGAGGAGGAAGAAAAGAGAAGGAGTGTATGTATTTGAAGCGCAAAATTAAACAAGTGGCATCATACCAGCACTGATGCACTAGATCCCATCAGAACTTTGCAGTTAAGTGTGCTTGGTCAAGAGTAGTACTCGGATGGGTGACCTCTTGGGAAGTCCTAGTATCGCAACAATTTTTTTTCAGATGGCTTGTTCGATGTTACGCGCGACTGGAATTATGGTCCGCTGGTTTATACGCAAATGTGAGTCAAGAATCAGGGGCATTTTAATCGATATTAGAACCGGAAGGAGAGGTCCAGTGTGAACGCACAAGGAAACAAATGATGGGAGGGGAGGAGAGAAGAAGGAGTGTATGTATTTTCAGTACAAAATTAAACAGGTGCGGTCACACCAGCACAAATGCACCGGATCCCATCAGAACTCCGCAGTTAAGTGTGCTTTGGCGAAAGTAGTACAATGATGGGTTACCTCCTGGGAAGTTCTCGTGTTGCACCAATTTTCTTTTTTTCAGATGTGTCGTTCGACGTTACGCGCGACTTTAATTATGGTCCGCAGATTTATTCGCAAATGTGAGTCACGGCGCCGTGGCATTTTACTTGATATTTGAACGAGAACGAGAGGTGCAGTGCGCACGCACAAGGAAACAAAAGACTTGAGGGGGAAGAAAGGAGAAGGAGTTTATGTATTTGCAGCGTGAAATTAAACAGGTGCGATCATACCATCACTAATGCACCGGATCTCATCAGAATCTGCAGTTAAGTGTGCTTGGGCGGGAGTAGTACTCGGATGGGTGACCTCCTTGGAAGTCCTCGTGTCGCACTAATTTTTTTTTTCAGACAGGTCGTTCGACGTTACGCGCGACTGGAACTAGGGTCCGCTAGTTTATACGCAAATGTGAGTCAAGAAGTAGGGGCATTTTAATCGATATTAGAACGAGAAGGAGAGATGCAGAGTGCACGCACAAGGAAACAAATGACGGGAGGGGGGATGAAGGGAGAAAAAGTGTATGTATTTGAAGTGCAGAATGAAACATGAGCAATCATACCAGCACCAATGCAACGGATTCTATCAGAACTCCGCAAGTTAAGGGTGCTTGGGCGAGAGTAGCACTAGGATGGGTGACCTCCTGCGAAGTCCTTATATTTCACCCATTTTCTTAGGAAGTTCTCATGTTGCACCCATTTTTTTGCGGATGATTCTTTCAACGTTACACGCGACTTGAATTATGGTCCTCAGGTTTATTCAAAAATGTGAGTCACGGCGCTGTATCATTTTACTCGATATTAGAACGAGAACGGGAGGTGCAGTGGGTACGCACAAGGAAACAAATGACGGGAGGGGGAAGAAAGGAGAATGAGTTTATGTATTTGCAGCGCAAAATTAAAGAGGTGCAATCATACCAGCACTAATGCACCGGATCCCATCAGAATTCCGCAGTGAAGTGTGATTGGGCGAGATTAGCACTCGGATGGGTGACCTCCTGGGAAGTCCTCGTGTCGCACCAATTTTTTTTCAGACGGGTCGTTCGACGTTACGCGCGTCTGGAACTAGGGTCCGCTGGTTTATACGCAAATGTGAGTCAAGAAGCAGGGGCATTTTAATCGATATTAGAACTAGAATGAGAGGTGAAGTGTGAACGCACAAGGAAACAAATGACAGGAGGGGGAAGAAAGGAGAAGGAGTGTATGTATTTGCAGCGTGAAATTAAACAGGTGCGATCATACCAGCACAAATGCTCCGGATCCCATCAGAACTTCGTAGTTAAGTGTGCTTGGGCGAGGGTAGTACTCGGATGGGTGACCACTTGGAAGCCGTCGTGTTGCACCTATTTTTTTTCAGATGGGTTGTTCGACATTACGCGTGAATGGAATTATAAACCGCTGGTTCATTTGCAAAGGTGAGTCACGGTGCCGGGTCATATTACTTGATATTAGAACGAGAAAGAGAGATGCAGAGTGTACGCAGAAGGAAACAAATGACGGGAGGGGGGATGGAAGGAGAAAGAGTGTATGTATTTGCAGTGCAGAATGACACATGAGGGATCATACCAGCACTAATGCAACGGATTCTATCAGAACTCCGCAGTTAAGGGTGCTTGGGCGAGAAAAGTACTCGGATGGGTGACCTCCTGCGAAGTCCTTATATTTCACCAATTTTCTTGGGAGGTCCTCGTGTTGCACCCATCTTTCTGCAGATGATTCTTTCGACATTACGCGCGATTTGATTTATAGTCCACAGGTTTATTCGCAAATGTGAATCACGGCGCCGTGACATTTTACTTGATATTAGAACGAGTACGGGAGGTGCAGTGCGCACGCACAAGGAAACAAATGACGGGATGAGGAAGAAAAGAGGAGTGTATGTATTTGAAGCGCAAAATTAAACAAGTGGCATCATACCAGCACTAATGCACTGGATCCCATTAGAACTCTGCAGTTAAGTGTGCTTGGGAGAGAATAGTACTCGGATGGGTGACCTCTTGGGAAGTCATCGTATTGCAACAATTTTTTTTTAGATGGGTCGTTCGATGTTACGCGCGACTGGAACTATGGTCCGTTTGTTTATACGCAAATGTGAGTCAAGAATCAGGGGCATTTTAATCGATATTAGAACGAGAAGGAGAGGTATAGTGTGAACGCACAAGGAAACAAATGACGGGAGGGGGGAGGGAAGAAGGAGTGTATGTATTTTCAGCACGAAATTAAACAGGTGCGGTCACACCAGCACAAATGCACCGGATCCCATCAGAACTCCGCAGTTAAGTGTGCTTTGACGAAAGTAGTACAATGATGGGTTACATCCTGGGAAGTTCTCGTGTTGCACCCATTTTCTTTTTTTCAGATGTGCCGTTCGACGTTACACGCGACTTTAATTATGGTCCGCAGATTTATTCGCAAATGTGAGTCACGGCGCTGTGGTATTTTACTTGATATTTGAACGAGAACGAGAGGTGCAGTGCGCACACACAAGGAAACAAATGACGGGAGGGGGAAGAAAGGAGAAGTAGTTTATGTATTTGCAGCGCGAAATTAAACAGGTGCGATCATACCAACACTAATGCACCGGATCCCATCAGAACTCTGCAGTTAAGTGTGCTTGGGCGAGAGTCGTACTCGGATGGGTGACCTCCTGGGAAGTCCTCGTGTTGCACTAATTTTTTTTTTCAGACGGGTCGTTTGATGTTACGCGCGACTGGAACTAGGGTCCACTGGTTTATACGCAAATGCGAGTCAAGAAACAGTGGCATTTTAATCAATATTAGAACGAGAATGAGAGATGCAGAGTGCATGCACAAGGAAACAAATGACGGGAGGGGAGATGGAGGGAGAAAAAGTGTATGTATTTGCAGCGCAGAATGAAACATGAGCAATCAAACCAGCACAAATGCAACGGATTCTATCAGAACTCCGCAAGTTTAGGGTGCTTGGGCGAGAGTAGCACTAGGATGGGTGACCTCCTGCGAAGTCTTTATATTTCACCCATTTTCTTAGGAAGTCCTCGTGTTGCACCCATTTTTTTGCAGATGATTCTTTCGACGTTACGCGTGACTTGAATTATGGTTCTCAGGTTTATTCGCAAATGTGAGTCACGGCGCTGTAGTATTTTACTTGATATTAGAATGAGAACGGGAGCTACAGTGTGAATGCATAAGGAAACAAATGACGTGAGGGGGAAGAAAGGAGAATGAGTGTATGTATTTGCAGCGCGAATTTAAATAGGTGCGATCATACCAGCACTAAAGCCTCGGATCCCATCAGAACTCCGGAGTTAAGTGTGCTTGGGCGAGAGTAGTACTCGGATGGGTGACCACTTAGTAAGCCCTCGTGTTGCACCTATTTTTTTCGGATGGGTTGTTCGACGTTACGCGCGAATGGAATTATAAACCGCTGGTTCATTTGCAAAGGTGAGTCACGGTGCCGGGGCATATTACTTGATATTAGAACGAGAAAGAGAGATGCAGAGTGCACGCACAAGAAAATAAATGACGGGAGGGGGGATGGCAGGAGAAAGAGTGTATGTATTTGTAGTGCAGAATAAAACATGAGGGATCATACCAGCACTAATGCAACAGATTCTATCAGAACTCCGCAGTTAAGGGTGCTTGGGCGAGAAAAGTACTCGGATGGGTGACCTCCTGCGAAGTCCTTATATTTCACCCATTTTCTTGGGAGGTCCTCGTGTTGCACCCATCTTTTTGCAGATGGTTCTTTCGACGTTACGCGCGACTTGATTTATGGTCCGCAGATTTATTCGCAAATGTGAGTCACGGCGCTGTGGCATTTTACTTGATATTAGAACGAGTACGGGAGGTGCAGTGCGCACGCACAAGGAAACAAATGACGGGATGAGGAAGAAAAGAGAATGAGTGTATGTATTTGAAGTGCAAAAATAAACAAGTGGCATCATACCAGCACTACTGCACTGGATCCCATCAAAACTCTGCAGTTAAGTGTGCTTCGGCGAGAGTAGTACTCGGATGGGTTACCTCTTGGGAAGTCCTCGTATTGCAACAAGTTTTTTTCAGATGAGTCGTTCGACGTTGCGCGCGACTGAAACTATGGTCTGCTGGTTTATACGCAAATGTGAGTCAAGAATCAGGGGCATTTTAATCGATATTAGAACGAGAAGGAGAGGTGCAGTGCGCACGCACAAGGAAACAAATGACGGGAGGGGGGATGGAGGGAGAAAAAGTGTATGTATTTGCAGCGCAGAATGAAACATGAGCAATCATACCAGCACCAATGCAACGGATTTTATCGGAACTCTGCAAGTTAAGGGTGCTTGGGCGAGAGTAGCACTAGGATGGGTGACCTCCTACGAAGTCCTTATATTTCACCCATTTTCTTAGGAAGTCCTCGTGTTGCACCCATTTTTTTGCAGATGATTCTTTCGACGATACGCGCGACTTGAATTATGGTCCTCAGGTTTATTCGCAAATGTGAGTCACAGCACCGTAGCATTTTACTTGATATTAGAACGAGCACGGGAGGTGCAGTGCGCACGCACAAGGAAACAAATGACGGGAGGAGGGATGGAGGGAGAAAAAGTGTATGTATTTGCAGCGGAGAATGAAACATGAGCAATCATACCAGCACCAATGCAACGGATTCTATCAGAACTCCGCAAGTTAAGGGTGCTTGGGCGAGAGTAGCACTAGGATGGGTGACCTCCTGCGAAGTCCTTATATTTCACAAATTTTCTTAGGAAGTCCTTGTGTTACACCCATTTTTTTGCAGATGATTCTTTCGACGATACGCGCGACTTGAATTATGGTCCTCAGGTTTATTCACAAATGTGAGTCACGGCACCATAGCATTTTACTTTATATTAGAAGGAGCACGGGAGGTGAAGTGTGCACGCACAAGGAAACAAATGACGGGAGGGGGAATAAAGGGGAATGAGTTTATGTATTTGCAGCGCAAAATTAAACAGGTGCGATCATATCAGCACCAATGCACCGGATCCCATCAGAACTCCGCAGTTAAGTGTGCTTTGGTGAAAGTAGTACAGTGATGGGTTACCTCGTGGGAAGTTCTCGTGTTGCACCCATTTTTTTTTTTCAGATGTGTCGTTCGACGTTGCGCGCGACTTTAATTATGGTCCGCAGATTTATTCGCAATTGTGAGTCACGGCGCCGTGGCATTGTACTTGATATTTGAACGAGAACGAGAGGTGCAGTGCGCACGCACTTGGAAACAAATGACGAGAGGGGGAAAAAAGGAGAAGGAATTTATGTATTTGCAGCGGAAAATTAAACAGGTGCGATCATACCAGCACTAATGCACCGGATCCCATCAGAACTCCGCAGTTAAGTGTGCTTTGGCGAGAGTAGTGCTCGGATGGGTGACCTCCTGGGAAGTCCTCGTGTCGCACTAATTTTTTTTTTAGACGGGTCGTTCGACGTTACGCGCTACTGGAACTAGGGTCCACTGGTTTATATGCAAATGTGAGTCAAGAAGCAGGGGCATTTTAATCGATATTAGAACGAGAAGGAGAGATGTAGAGTGCACGCACAAGGAAACAAATGACCGGAGGTGGGGATGGAGGGAGAAAAAGTGTTCGTATTTGCAGCACAGAATGAAACATGAGCAATCATACCAGCACCAATGCAACAGATTCTATCAGAACTCCGCAGTGAAGTGTGCTTGGGCGAGATTAGTACTCGGATGGGTGACCTCCTGGGAAGTCCTCGTGTCACACCAATTTTTTTTCAAACGGGTCGTTCGACGTTACGCGCGTCTGGAACTAGGGTCCGCTGGTTTATACGCAAATGTGATTCAAGAAGCAGGGGCATTTTAATCGATATTAGAATGAGAATAAGAGGTGAAGTGGGAATGCACAAGGAAACAAATGACGGGCGGGGGAAGAAAGGAGAAGGAGTGTATGTATTTGCAGCACGAAATTAAACAGGTGCGATCATACCAGCACTAAAGCCTCGGATCCCATCAGAACTCCGCAGTTAGGTGTGCTTGGGCGAGAGTAGTACTCGGATGGGTGACCACTTGGGAAGCCCTCGTGTTGCACCTATTTTTTTTTTCGGATGGGTTATTCGACGTTAGGCGCGAATGGAATTATAAACCGCTGGTTCATTTGCAAAGGTGAGTCACGGTGCCGGGGCATATTACTTTATATTAGAACGAGAAAGAGAGATGCAGAGTGCACGCACAAGGAAACAAATGACGGGAGGGGGAAGAAAGGAGAAGGAGTTTATGTATTTGCAGCGCGAAATTAATCAGGTGCGATCATACCAGCACTAATGCAACAGATCCCATCATAACTCCGCAGTTAAGTGTGCTTGGGCGAGAGTAGTACTCGGATGGGTGACCACTTGGGAAGTACTCGTGTTGCACCCATTTTTTTGCAGATGATTCTTTCAACGTTACGTGCGATTTTAATTATGGTCCTCAGGTTTATTCGCAAATGTGAGTCACAGCGGTGTAGAATTTTACTTGATATTAGAACGAGAAGGCAGTGCGCACGCACAAGGAAACAAATGACGGGAAGGGGAAGAAAGGGGAATGAGTTTATGTATTTGCAGCGTAAAATTAAACAGGTGCGATCATACCAGCACTAATGCACCGGATCTTGTCAGAACTCCGCCGTGAAGTGTGCTTGGGCGAGAGTATTACTCGGATGTGTGACCTCTTGGGAAGTTCTCGTATGGCAACAATTTTTTTTCAGAGGGGTCGTTCGATGTTACGCGCGACTGGAACTATGGTCCGCTTGTTTATATGCAAATGTGAGTCAAGAATCTGGGGAATTTTAATCGATATTAGAACGAGAAGGAGAGGTGCAATGTGAACGCACAAGGAAACAAATGATGGGAGGGGGGTAGGGAAGAAGGAGTGTATGTATTTTCAGCACGAAATTAAATAGGTGCGGTCACACCAGCACAAATGCATCGAATCCCATCAGAACTCCGCAGTTAAGTGTGTTTTGGCGAAAGTAGTACAATGATGGGTTACCTCCTGGGAAGTTCTCGTGTTGCACCCATTTTCTTTTTTTCAGATGTGCCGTTCGACGTTACGCGCGACTTTAATTATGGTCCGCAAATTTATTCGCAAATGTGAGTCACGGCGCCGTGGCATTTTACTTGATATTTGAACGAGAACGTGAGGTGCAGTGTGCACGCACAAGGAAACAAATGACGGGAGGGGGAAGAAAGGAGAAGGAGTTTATGTATTTGCAGTGCAAAGTTACACAGGTGCGATCATACGAGCACTAATGCACCGGATCCCATTAGAACTTCGCAGTTAAGTGTGCTTGGGCAAGAGTAATACTCGGATGGGTGACCTTCTGGGAAGTCCTCGTGTTGCACTAATTTTTTTTTTCAGACCGGTCGTTCGACGTTATGCGCGACTGCAATTAGGGTCCACTGGTTTATACGCAAATGTGAGTCAAGAAGCAAGGGCATTTTAATCGATATTAGAACGAGAAAGAGAGATGCAGAGTGCACGCACAAGGAAACAAATGACGGGAGGGGGAGGGAAGGAGAAAGAGTGTTTGTATTTTCAGCACGAAATGAAACAGGTGCGATCATACCAGCACTAATGCATCGGATTCTATCAGAACTCCGTAGGTAAGGGCGCTTGGGCGAGAGTAGTACTAGCATGGGTTACCTCCTGCGAAGTTCTTATATTTCACCCATTTTCTTGTGAAGTCCTCGTGTTGCACCCATTTTTTTACAGATGATTCTTTCGACGATACGCGCGACTTGAATTATGGTCCTCAAGTTTATTCGCAAATGTGAGTCACGGCACCGTAGTATTTTACTTGATATTAGAACGAGCACGGGAGGTGCAGTGCGCACGCACAAGGAAAGAAATGACAGGAGGGGGTAGAAAGGAGAAGGAGTTTATGTATTTGCAGTGCAGAATTAAATGGGTGCGATCATACCAGCACTAATGCACTGGATCCCATCAGAACTCCGCAATTAAGTGAGCTTGGGCGAGAGTAGTACTCTGATGGGTGACCTCCTGGGAAGTCCTCGTGGCGCACCAATTTTTTTTCAGACGGGTCGTTCGATGTTATGCGCGACTGGAACTAGGGTCCGTTGGTTTATACGCAAATGTGAGCCAAGAAGCAGGGGCATTTTAATCGATATTAGAACGAGAAGGAGAGGTGCAGTGTGAATGCACAAGGAAACAATTGATGGGAGGGGGAGGGAAAGAGAAGGAGTGTATGTATTTTCAGCACGAAATGAAACAGGTGCGATCATACCAGCACTAATGCAACGGTGCGCACTGCACCGTGCTCGTTCTAATATCAAGTAAAATGCTACAATGCCGTGACTCACATTTGCGAATAAACCTGAGGACCATAATTCAAGTCGAGCATAACGTCGAAAGAATCATCTGCAAAAAAATGGGTGCAACACGAGGACTTCTTAAGAAAATAGGTGAAATATAAGGACTTCGCATGAGGTCACCCATCCTAGTGCTACTCTCGCCCAAGCACCCTTAACTTGCGGAGTTTTGATAGAATCCGTTGCATTGGTGCTTGTATGATCGCTCATGTTTCATTCTGCGCTGCAAATACATACACTCTTTCTCCCTCCATCCCCTCTCCCGTCATTTGTTTCCTTGTGCGTGCACTCTGCATCTCTCCTTCTTGTTCTAATATCAAGTAAAATACCCTGGCATCGTGACTCACCTTTGCGAATGAACCAGCGGTTTATAATTGCATTCGCGCGTAACGTCGAACGATCCATCCGAAAAAAAATGGGTGCAACACGAGGACTTCCCAGGAGGTCACCAATCCGAGCACTACTCCCGCCCAAGCACACTTAACTGCTAAGTTCCGATGGGATACGGTGCATTAGTGCTGGTATGATGGCACCTATTTAATTTCTCGCTGCAAATACGTACACTCCTTCTCCTTTCTTCCCCTTCCCGTCATTTGTTTCCTTGTTCGTTCACACTTCACCTCTCATTCTCGTTCTAATATCGATTAAAATGACCCTGCTTCTTGACTCACATTTCCGTATAAACCAGCGGACCCTAATTCCAGACGTGCGTAACGTCGAACGACCCGTCTGACAAAAAATTGGTGCGATACAAGTACTTCCCAGGAGGTCACCCATCCGAGTACTAATCTCGCCCAAGCACACATAACTGCGGAGTTCTTATGGGATCCGGTGCATTAGTGCTGGTATGATCGCACCTGTTTAATTTTGCGCTGCAAATACATAAACTCATTCCCCTTTCTTCCCGCTCCCGTCATTTGTTTCTTTGTGCGTGCGCACTGCACCTCCCGTTCTCGTTCTAATATCAAGTAAAATGTCACGGCACCGTGACTCACATTTGCGAATAAACCTGAGGACCATAATTCAAGTCGCGCGTAACGTCGAAAGAATCATTTGCAAAAAAATGGGTGCAACACGAGGACTTCACAAGAAAATGGGTGAAATATAAGGACTTCGCAGGTGGTAACCCATGCTAGTACTACTCTCGCCAAAGCACCCTTACCTACGGAGTTCTGATAGAATCCGTTGCTTTAGTGCTGATATGATCGCACCTGTTTCATTTCGTGCTGAAAATACATACACTCCTTCTCCTTCCCTCCCCCTCCCATCAATTGTTTCCTTGTGCGTTCACACTGCACCTCTTCTTCTCGTTCTAATATCGATTAAAATGCCCCTGCTTCTTGACTCACATTTGCGTATAAACCAGCGGACCCTAGTTCCAGTCGAGCGTAACGTCGAACGACCCTTCTGAAAAAAAATTGGTGCCACACGAGGACTTCCCAGGAGGTCACCTATCCGAGTACTACTCTCGCCCAAGCACACTTAACTGTGGAGTTCTGATGGGATCCGGTGCATTAGTGCTGGTATGATCGCACCCGTTTAATTTGCGCTGCAAATACATAAATTCCTTCTACTTTCTTCCCGCTCCCGTCATTTGTTTCCATGTGCGTGCGCACTGCACCTCCCGTGCTCGTTCTAATATCAAGTAAAATGCTAAGGTGCCGTGACTCACATTTGCGAATAAACCTGAGGACCATAATTCAAGTCATGCGTAACGTCGAAAGAATCATCTGCAAAAAAATGGGTGCAACACGAGGACTTCCTAAGAAAATAGGTGAAATATAAGGACTTCGCATGAGGTCACCCATCCTAGTGCTACTCTCGCCCAAGCACCCTTAACTTGCGGAGTTCTGATAGAATCCGTTGCATTGGTGCTTGTATGATCGCTCATGTTTCATTCTGCGCTGCAAATACATACACTCTTTCTCCCTCCATCCCCTCTCCCGTCATTTGTTTCCTTGTGCGTGCACTCTGCATCTCTCCTTCTTGTTCTAATATCAAGTAAAATACCCTGGCATCGTGACTCACCTTTGCGAATGAACCAGCGGTTTATAATTGCATTCGCGCGTAACGTCGAACGATCCATCCGAAAAAAAATGGGTACAACACGAGGACTTCCCAGGAGGTCACCAATCCGAGCACTACTCCCGCCCAAGCACACTTAACTGCTAAGTTCCGATGGGATACGGTGCATTAGTGCTGGTATGATGGCACCTATTTAATTTCGCGCTGCAAATACATACACTCCTTCTCCTTTCTTCCCCTTCCCGTCATTTGTTTCCTTGTGAGTGTGCACTGCACCTCTCGTTCTCGTATAAATATCAAGTAAAATGCCACGGCGCAGTGACTCACATTTTCGAATAAATCTGCGGACTATAATTAAAGTCGCGCGTAACGTCGAATGGCACATCTAAAAAAAAAAAATGGGTGCAACACGAGACCTTCCCAGGAGGTAACCCATCCTTGTACTACTTTCGCCAAAGCACACTTAACTGCGGAGTTCTGATGGGATCCGACGCATTTGTGCTGGTGTGATAGCACCTGTTTAATTTCGTGCTGAAAATACATACACTCCTTCTCCTTCCCTCCCCCCTCCCATCAGTTGTTTCCTTGTGCGTTCACACAGCACCTCTTTTTCTCATTCTAATATCGATTAATATGCCCCTGCTTCTTGACTCACATTTGCGTATAAACAAGTGGACCATAGTTTCAGTTGCGCGTAACGTCGAAGGACCCGTCTGGAAAAAAATTTTTGCGACACGAGAACTTCCCAGGAGGTCACCCATCCGAGTACTACTCTCGCACAAGCACACTTGACTGCGGAGTTCTGATGGGATCCGGTGCATTAGTGCTGGTATGATCGCACCTGTTTAATTTTGCGCTGCAAATACATAAACTCCTTCTCCTTTCTTCCCCCTCCCGTCATTTGTTTCCTTGTGCGTGAACTCTGCATCTCTCTTTCTCGTTCTAATATCTAGTAATATACCTCGGCAACGTGACTCACCTTTGCAAATGAACCAGCGGTTTATAATTCCATTCACGCGTAACGTCGAACAACCCATCTGAAAAAAATAGGTGCAACACGAGGGCTTCCCAAGTGGTCACCCATCCGAGTACTACTCTCACCAAAGCACACTTAACTATGGAGTTCTGATGGGATCCGGAGCTTTAGTGCTGGTATGATCGCACCTGTTTAATTTCGCACCGCAAATACATACACTCCTTCTCCTTTCTTCCCCCTCCCGTCATTTGTTTCCTTGTGCGTTCACACTTCACCTCTCATTCTCGTTCTAATATCGATTAAAATGCCCCTGCTTCTTGACTCACATTTGCGTATAAACCAGCGCACCCTAGTTCCAGACGCGCGTAACGTCGAACGACCCGTCTGAAAAAAATTGGTGCGACACGAGGACTTCCCAGGAGGTCACCCATCCGAGTACTAATCTCGCCCAAGCACACATAACTGCGGAGTTCTGATGGGATCCGGTGCATTAATGCTGGTGTGATCGCACCTGTTTAATTTCACGCTGCAAATACATAAACTCATTCCCCTTTCTTCCCCCTCCCGTCATTTGTTTCCTTGTGCGTGCGCACTGCACCTCCCGTTCTCGTTCTAATATCAAGTAAAATGCCACGGCGCCGTGACTCACATTTGTGAATAAACCTGCGGACCATAAATCAAGTCGCGCGTAACGTCGAAAGAATCATCTGCAAAAAGATGGGTGCAACACGAGGACCTCCCAAGAAAATGGGTGAAATATAAGGACTTCGCAGGAGGTCACCCATCTGAGTACTTTTCTCGCCCAAGCACCCTTAACTGCGGAGTTCTGATAGAATCCGTTGCATTAGTGCTGGTATGATCCCTCATGTTTCATTCTGCACTGCAAATACATACACTCTTTCTCCTCCCATCCCCCCTCCCGTCATTTGTTTCCTTGTGCGTGCACTCTGCATCTCTCTTTCTCGTTCTAATATCAAGTAATATGCCCCAGCACCGTGACTTACCTTTGCAAATGAACCAGCAGTTTATAATTCTATTCGCGCGTAACGTTGAACAACCCATCCGAAAAAAATAGGTGCAACACGAGGGCTTCCCAAGTTGTCACCCGTCCGAGTACTACTCTCGCCCAAGCACACTTAAGTGCAGAATTCTGATGGGATCCGGGGCTTTAGTGCTGGTTTGATCGCACCTGTTTAATTTCGCGCTGCAAATACATACACTCCTTCTCCTTTCTTCCCCCTCCGGTCATTTGGTTCCTCGTGCGTTCACACTTCACCTCTCATTCTCGCTCTAATATCGATTAAAATGCCCCTGCTTCTTGACTCACATTTGCGTATAAACCAGCGGACCCTAGTTCCAGTCGCGCGTAACGTCGAACGATCCGTCTGAAAAAAAATTTGTGCGACACAAGGACTTCCCAGGAGGTCACCCATCCGAGTACTACTCTCGCCCAAGCACAATTAACTGCGGAGTTCTGATGGGATCCAGTGCAATAGTACTGGTATGATCGCACCCGTTTAATTTTGCGCTGCAAATAGATAAACTCCTTCTCCTTTCTTCCCCCTCCCGTCATTTGTTTCCTTGTGCGTGCGCACTGCACCTCCCGTGCTCGTTCTAATATCAAGTAAAATACTACGGTGCCGTGACTCACATTTGCGAATAAACCTGAGGACCATAATTCAAGTAGCGCGAAACGTCGAAAGAATCATCTGCAAAAAAATGGGTGCAACACAAGGACTTCACAAGAAAATGGGTGAAATATAAGGACTTCGCAGGAGGTAACCCATGCTAGTACTACTCTCGCCTAAGCACCCTTACCTACGGAGTTCTAATAGAATCCGATGCAATAGTGCCGGTATGATCGCACCTGTTTCATTTCGTGCTGAAAATACATACACTCCTTCTCCTTTCCTCCCCCTCCCATCAATTGTTTACTTGTGCGTTCACACTGCACCTCTCATTCTCGTTCTAATATCGATTAAAATGCCCCTGCTTCTTGACTCACATTTGCGTATAAACCAGCAGACCATAGTTCTAGTCGCGCGTAACGTCGAACGACCCGTCTGAAAAAAAATTGGTGCGACACAAGGACTTCCCAAGAGGTCACCCATCCGAGTACTACTATCGCCCAAGCACACTTAACTGCAGAGTTCTGATGGGATCCAGTGCATTTGTGCTGGTATGATCGCACCCGTTTAATTCCGCGCTGCAAATACATAAATTCCTTCTACTTTCTTCCCCCTCCCGTCATTTCTTTCCTTGTGCGTGCGCACTGCACCTCCCGTGCTCGTTCTAATATCAAGTAAAATACTACGGTGCCGTGACTCACATTTGCGAATAAACCTGAGGACCATAATTCAAGTCGCGCGTAACGTCGAA
This sequence comes from Carica papaya, assembly GCF_054855325.1. Taxonomy (NCBI): domain Eukaryota; kingdom Viridiplantae; phylum Streptophyta; class Magnoliopsida; order Brassicales; family Caricaceae; genus Carica; species Carica papaya. Next base: position 18,364,641 of record NC_142316.1, read on the forward strand.
AGAATCATCTGCAAAAAAATGGGTGCAACACGAGGACTTCACAAGAAAATGGGTGAAATATAAGGACTTCGCAGGAGGTAACCCATGCTAGTACTACTCTCGCCCAAGCACCCTTACCTACGGAGTTATGATAGAATCCGTTGCATTAGTGATGGTATGATCGCACTTGTTTCATTTCGTGCTGAAAATACATACACTCCTTCTTCTTCCCTCCCCCTCCCATCAATTGTTTTCTTATGCGTTCACACTGCACCTCTCCTTCTCGTTCTAATATCGATTAAAATGCCCCTGCTTCTTGACTCACATTTGCGTATAAACAAGCGGACCCTAGTTCCAGTCGCGCGTAACGTCGAACGACTCGTCTGAAAAAAAATTGGTGCGACACGAGGACTTTCCAGGAGGTCACCTATCCGAGTACTACTCACGCCCAAGCACACTTAACTATGGAGTTCTGATGGGATCCGGTGCATTAGTGCTGCTATGATCGCACCCGTTCAATTCAGCGCTGCAAATACATAAACTCCTTCTCCTTTCTTCCCCCTCCCGTCATTTGTTTCCTTGTGCGTGCGCACTGCACCTCCCGTACACGTTCTAATATGAAGTAAAATGCCACGGCGCCGTGACTCACATTTGCGAATAAACCTGTGGACCAAAAATCATGTCGCGCATAACGTCGAAAGAATCATCTGCAAAAAGATGGGTGCAACACGAGGACCTCCCGAGAAAATGGGTGAAATATAAGGACTTCGCAGGAGGTAACCCATCCGAGTACTACTCTCGCCCAAGCACACTTAACTGCAGAGTTCTGATGGGATCCGGGGCTTTAGTGCTGGTATGATCGCACCTGTTTAATTTCGCGCTGCAAATACATACACTAATTCTCCTTTCTTTCCCCTCCCATCAATTGTTTCCTTGTGCGTTCACACTGCACCTCTCATTCTCGTTCTAATATCGATTAAAATGCCCCTGCTTCTTGACTCACATTTGCGTATAAACCAGCAGACCCTAGTTCTAGTCGCGTGTAACGTCGAACGACCCGTCTGAAAAAAAATTGTTGCGACACGAGGACTTCCCAGGAGGTCACCCATCCGAGTACTACTCTCGCCCAAGCACACTTAACTGCGGAGTTCTGATAGGATCCGGTGCATTAGTGGTGGTATGATCGCACCCGGTGAATTCCGCGCTGCAAATACATAAACTCCTTCCCATTTCTTCCCCCTCCCGTCATTTATTTCCATGTGCGTGCGCACTGCACCTCCCGTGCTCGTTCTAATATCAAGTAAAATGTTACGGTGCCGTGACTCACATTTGCGAATAAACCTGAGGACCATTATTCAAGTCGCGCGTAACGTCGAAAGAATCATCTGCAAAAAGATGGGTGCAACACGAGGACCTCCCGAGAAAATGGGTGAAATATAAGGACTTCGCAGGAGGTAACCCATCCGAGTACTACTCTCGCCCAAGCACACTTAACTGCAGAGTTCTGATGGGATCCGGGGCTTTAGTGCTGGTATGATCGCACCTGTTTAATTTCGCGCTGCAAATACATACACTCATTCTCCTTTCTTCCCCCTCCGGTCAATTGTTTCCTTGTGCGTTCACACTACACCTCTCATTCTCCTTCTAATATCGATAAAAATGCCCCTGCTTCTTGACTCACATTTGCGTATAAACCAGTGGACCCTCGTTCCAGTCGCGTGTAACGTCGAACGACCCGTCTGAAAAAAAATTGTTGCGACACGAAGACTTCCCAGGAGGTCACCCATCCGAGTACTACTCTCGCCGAAGCACACTTAACTGCGGAGTTCTGATGGGATCCGATGCACTAGTGCTGGTATGATCGCACCAGGTGAATTCCGCGCTGCAAATACATAAACTCCTTCCTCGTTCTTCCCCCTCCCGTCATTTATTTCCTTTTGCGTGCGCACTGCACCTCCCGTGCTCGTTCTAATATCAAGTAAAATGCTACGGTGCCGTGACTCACATTTGCGAATAAACTTGAGGACCATAATTCAAGTCGCGCGTATCGTGGAAAGAATCATCTGCAAAAAAATGGGTGCAACTCGAGGACTTCCTAAGAAAATGGGTGAAATATAAGGACTTCGCAGGAAGTCACCCATCCTAGTGCTACTCTCGCCCAAGCACCCTTAACTTACGGACTTCTGATAGAATCCGTTGCATTGGTGCTGGTATGATTGCTCATGTTTCATTCTACGCTGCAAATACATACACTTTTTCTCCCTCCATCCCCTCTCCCGTCATTTGTTTCCTTGTGCGTGCACTCTGCATCTCTCCTTCTCGTTTTAATATCGATTAAAATGCCCCTGCTTCTTGACTCACATTTGCGTATAAACCAGCGGACCCTAGTTCCAGTCGCGCGTAACGTTGAACGACCCGTCTGAAAAAAAAAATTAGTGCGACACAAGGACTTCCTAGGAGGTCACAGATCCGAGTACTACTCTCGCCTAAGCACACTGAACTACAGATTTCTGATGGGATCCGATGCATTAGTGCTGGTATGATCGCACCCGTTTAATTCAGCGCTTCAAATACATAAACTCCTTCTCCTTTCTTCCCCCTCACGTCATTTGTTTCCTTGTGCGTGCGCACTGCACCTCTCGTTCTCGTTCAAATATCAAGTAAAATGCCACGGCGCCGTGACTCACATTTGCGAATAAATCTGCGGACCATAATTAAAGTCGCGCGTAACGTCGAACGGCACATCTTAAAAAAAGAAAATGGGTGCAATACGAGAACTTCCAAGGAGGGAACCCATCATTGTACTACTTTCGCCAAAGCACACTTAACTTCGGAGTTCTGATGGGATTCGGTGCATTTGTGCTGGTGTGACCGCACCTGTTTAATTTCATGCTGAAAATACATACTCTCCTTCTTCCCTCCCCCCCTCCCATCATTTGTTTCCTTGTGCGTTCACACTGCACCTCTCCTTCTCGTTGTAATATCGATAAAAATGCCCCTGATTTTTGACTCACAATTGCGTATAAACCAGCGGACCATAGTTCTAATCGCGCGTATCGTCGAACGACCCATCTGAAAAAAAATTGTTGCGATACGAGGACTTCCCAAGAGGTCACCCATCCGAGTACTACTCTCGCCCAAGCACAATTAACTGCAGAGTTCTGATGGGATCCAGTGCATTAGTGCTGGTATGATGCCACTTGTTTAATTTTGCGCTTCAAATACATACACTCCTTCTCTTTTCTTCCTCCTCCCGTCATTTGTTTCCTTGTGCGTGCGCACTGCACCTCCCGTACTCGTTCTAATATCAAGTAAAATGCCACGGGACCGTGACTCAAATTTGCGAATAAACCTGCAGACCATAAATCAAGTCGCGCGTAACGTCAAAAGAATCATCTGCAAAAAGATGGGTGCAACACGAGGACCTTCCAAGAAAATGGGTGAAATATAAAGACTTCACTAGAGGTCACCCATCCGAGTACTTTTCTCTCCCAAGCACCCTTAACCTGCGGAGTTCTGATAGAATCCGTTGCATTGGTGCTGGTATGATTGCTCATGTTTCATTCTGCGCTGCAAATACATACACTTTTTCTCCCTCCATCCCCCCTCCCGTCATTTGTTTCCTTTTGCGTGCACTCTGCATGTCTCATTCTCGTTCTAATATCAATTAAAATGCCCCTGCTTCTTGACTCACATTTGCGTATAAACCAGCGGACCCTAGTTCAAGTTGCGCGTAACGTCGAACGACCCGTCTAAAAAAAAAAATTAGTGCGACACGAGGACTTCCCAACTGGTCACCCATCCGAGTACTATGCTCGCCCCAGCACACTTAACTGCGGAGTTCTGATGGGATCCGGAGCTTTAGTGCTGGTATGATCGCACCTGTTTACTTTCGCACTCCAAATACATACACTCCTTCTCCTTTCTTCCCCCTCCTGTCATTTGTTTCCTTGTGCGTTCACACTTCACCTCTTATTCTCGATCTAATATCGATTAAAATGCCCCTCCTTCTTGACTCACATTTGCGTATAAACCAACGGACCCTAGTTCTAGACGCGCGTATCGTCGAACGACCCGTCTGAAAAAAAATTGGTGCGACACGAGGACTTCCCAGGAGGTCACCCATCCGAGTACAAATCTCGCCCAAGCACACTTCACTGCGGAGTTCTGATGGGATCCAGTGCATTAGTGCTAGAATGATCGCACCTGTTTAATTTCACGCTGCAAATACATAAACTCATTCCCCTTTCTTCCCCCTCCCGTCATTTGTTTCCTTGTGCGTGCGCACTGCACCTCCCGTTCTCGTTCTAATATCAAGTAGAATGCTACAGCGCCGTGACTCACATTTGCGAATAAACCTGAGGACCATAATACAAGTCGCGAGTAACGTCGAAAGAATTATCTGCAAAAAAATGGGTGCAACACGAGGACTTCACAAGAAAATGGGTGAAATATAAGGACTTCGCAGGAGGTAACCCATGCTAGTTCTACTCTCGCCCAAGCACCCTTACCTACGGAGTTCTGATGGGATCTGGGGCTTTAGTGCTGGTATGATCGCACCTCTTTAATTTCGCGCCGCAAATACATACACTCCTCCTTTCTTCCCCCTCCCGTCATTTGTTTCCTTGTGCGTTCACACTTCACCTCTCATTCTCGACCCGTCTGAAAAAAAATTTGTGCGACACAAGGACTTCCCAGGAGGTCACCCATCCGAGTACTACTCTCGCCCAAGCACACTTAACTGTTGAGTTCTGATGGGATCCGGTACATTAGTGCTGGTATGATCGCACCCGTCTAATTCTGCGCCGCAAATACATAAACTCCTTCTCCTTTCTTCCCCCTCCCGTAATTTGTTTTCTTGTGCGTGCGCACTGCACCTCCCGTGCTCGTTCTAATATCAAGAAAAAATCTACGGTGCCGTGACTCACATTTGCGAATAAACCTAAGGACCATAATTCAAGTCGCGCGTATCGTCGAAAGAATCATCTGCAAAAAAATGTGTGCAACACGAGGACTTCCAAAGAAAATGGGTGAAATATAAGGACTTCGCAGGAGGTCACCCATCCTAGTGCTACTCTCGCCCAAGCACCCTTAACTTGCGGAGTTCTAATAGAATCCGTTGCACGTGTGCTGGTATGATTGCTCATGTTTCATTCTGCACTGCAAATACATACACTTTTTCTCCCTCCATCCCCCCTCCCGTCATTTGTTTCCTTGTGTGTGCACTCTGCATCTCTCCTTCTCGTTCTAATATCGATTAAAATGCCCCTGCTTCTTGACTCACATTTGCGTATAAACCAGTGTACCCTATTTCCATTCGCGCGTAACGTCGAACGACCCGTCTGAAAAAAAAAATAGTGCGTCAGGAGGACTTCCCAGGAGGTCACCCATCTGAGTACTACTCTCGCCCAAGCACACTTAACTGCAGAGTTCTAATGGGATCCGGTGCATTAGTGCTGGTATGATGGCAACTTTTTAATTTTGCGCTGTAAATACATAAACTCCTTCTCCTTTCTTCCCCTTCCCGTCATTTGTTTCCTTGTGCGTGCGCACTACACCTCTCGTTCTCGTTCAAATATCAAGTAAAATGCCACGGCGCCGTGACTCACATTTGGGAATAAATCTGCGGACCATAATTAAAGTCGCGCGTAACATCGAACGGCACATCTGAAAAATAAAATAGGTGCAACACGAGAACTTCCCAGGAGGTAACCCATCATTGTACTACTTTCGCCAAAGCACACTTAACTGCGGAGTTCTGATGGATCCGGTGCATTGTGCTGGTGTGACAGCACCTGTTTAATTTTGTGCTGAAAATACATACACTCCTTCTTCCCTCCCCACCTCCCATCATTTGTTTCCTTGTGCGTTCACACAGCACCTCTCCTCGTTCTAATATCGATTAAAATGCCCCTGATTCTTGACTCACATTAAACCAGCGGACCAAAGTTCCAGTCGCGCGTAACGTCAAACGACCCATCTGAAAAAAAATTGTTGCGATACGAGGACTTCCCAAGAGGTCACCCATCCGAGTACTACTCTCGCCCAAGCACACTTAACTGCAGAGTTCTGATGGGATCGAGTGCATTAGTGCTGGTATGATGCCACTTGTTTAATTTTGTGCTTCAAATACATACACTCCTTCTCTTTTCTTCCACCTCCCGTCATTTGTTTCCTTGTTCGTGCGCACTGCAACTCCCGTACTCGTTCTAATATCAAGTAAAATGCCACGGCGCCGTGACTCACATTTGCGAATAAACCTGCGGACCATAAATCAAGCCGCGCGTAACGTCGAAAGAATCATCTGCAAAAAGATGGGTGCAACACGAGGACCTCCCAAGAAAATGGGTGAAATATAAGGACTTCGCAGGAGGTCACCCATCCGTGTACTTTTCTCGCCCAAGCACCCTTAACTGCGGAGTTCTGATAGAATCCGTTGCATTAGTGCTGGTATGATCCATCATGTTTCATTCTGCACTGCAAATACATACACTCTTTCTCTTTCCATCCCCCCTCCCGTCATTTGTTTTCTTGTGCGTGCACTCTGCATCTCTCTTTCTCGTTCTAATATCAAGTAATATGCCCCGGCACCGTGACTCACCTTTGCAAATGAACCAGCAGTTTATAATTCCATTCTCGCGTAACGTCGAACAACCCATCCGAAAAAAAAAGGTGCAACACGAGGGCTTCCCAAGTGGACACCCATCCGAGTACTACCCTCGCCCAAGCACACTTAACTGCGGAGTTCTGATGGGATCCGAAGCTTTAGTGCTGGTATGATCGCACCTTTTTAATTTCGCGCTGCAAATACATACACTCCTTCTCCTTTTTTCCCCCTCCCGTCATTTGTTTCCTTGTGCGTTCACACTTCACCTCTCATTCTCGTTCTAATATCGATTAAAATGCCCCTGCTTCTTGACTCACATTTGCGTATAAACCAGCGGACCCTAGTTCCAGATGAGCGTAACGTCGAACGACCCGTCTAAAAAAAAATTGGTGCGACACGAGGACTTTTCAGGAGGTCACCCATCCGAGTACTAATCTCGCCCAAGCACACTTCACTATGGAGTTCTGAAGGGATCCGGTGCATTAGTGCTGGTATGATCGCACCTGTTTAATTTTGCGCTGCAAATACATAAACTCATTCCCCTTTCTTCCCCCTCCCGTCATTTGTTTCCTTGTGCGTGCGCACTGCACCTCCCGTTCTCGTTCTAACATCAAGTAAAATGCTACAGCGCCGTGACTCACATTTGCGAATAAACCTGAGGACCATAATACAAGTCGCGCGTAACGTCGAAAGAATCATCTGCAAAAAAATGGGTGCAACACGAGGACTTCACAAGAAAATAGGTGAAATATAAGGACTTCGCAGGAGGTAACCCATGCTAGTACTACTCTCGCCCAAGAACTTTTACCTACGGAGTTCTGATAGAATCTGTTGCATTAGTGCTGGTATGATCGCACCTATTTCATTTCCGGCTGCAAATACATACACTCCTTCTCCTTTCTTCCCCCTCTCGTCATTTGTTTCCTTGTGCGTGCGCACTGCACCTCTCGTTCTCGTTCAAATATCAAGTAAAATGCCACGGCACCGTGACTCACATTTGCGAATAAATCTGCGAACCATAATTAAAGTTGCGCGTAACGTCGAACGACACATCTGAAGAAAAGAAAATGGGTGCAACACGAGAACTTCCCAGGAGGTAACCCATCATTGTACTACTTTCGCCAAAGCACACTTAACTGCGGAGTTCTGATGGGATCCGGTGCATTTGTGCTGGTGTTACCTCACCTGTTTAATTTCGTGCTGAAAATACATACACTTCTTCTTCCCTCCCGCCCTCCCATCATTTGTTTCCTTTTGCGTTCACATTGCACCTCTCCTTCTCGTTCTAATATCGATTAAAATGCCCCTGATTCTTGACTCACATTTACGTATAAACCAGCGGAACATAGTTCCAATCGCGTGTAATGTCGAACGACCTATCTGAAAAAAAATTGTTGCGATACGAGGACTTCTCAAGAAGTCACCCATCCGAGTACTACTCTCGCCCAAGCACACTAAACTGCAGAGTTCTGATGGGATCCAGTGCATTAGTGCTGGTATGATGCCACTTGTTTAATTTTGCGCTTCAAATACATACACTCCTAATCTTTTCTTCATCCTCCCGTCATTTGTTTCCTTGTGCGAGCGCACTGCACCTTCCGTACTTGTTCTAATATCAAGTAAAATGCCACGGCGCCGTGACTCACATTTGCGAATAAACCTGCGGACCATAAATCAAGTCGCGCGTAACGTCGAACGGCACGTCAGAAAAAAAAAATGGGTGCAACATGAGAACTTCCCATGAGGTAACCCATCATTGAACTACTTTCGCCAAAGCACACTTAACTGCGGAGTTCTGATGGGATCCGGTGCTTTTGTGCTGGTGTGACCGCACCTGTTTAATTTCGTGCTGAAAATACATACACTCCTTCTTCCCTCCCCCCTCCCATCATTTGTTTCCTTGTGCGTTCACACTGCACCTCTCCTTCTCGTTCTAATATCGATTAAAATGCCCCTGATTCTTGACTCACATTTGCGTATAAACCAGCAGACCATAGTTCCAGTAGCGCGTAACGTCGAACGACACATCTGAAAAAAAATTGTTGCGATACGAGGACTTCCCAAGAGGTCACGCATCCGAGTACTACTCTCGCCCAAGCACACTTAACTGCAGAGTTCTGATGGGATCGAGTGCATTAGTGCTGGTATGATGCCACTTGTTTAATTTTGCGCTTCAAATACATACACTCCTTCTCTTTTCTTCCTCATCCCGTCATTTGTTTCCTTTTGCGTGCGCACTGCACCTCCCGTTCTCGTTCTAATATCAAGTAAAATGCCACGGCGCCGTGACTCACATTTGCGAATAAACCTGTGGACCATAAATCAAGTCGCGCGTAACGTCGAAAGAATCATCTGCAAAAAGATGGGTGCAACATGAGGACCTCCCAAGAAAATGGGTGAAATATAAGGACTTCGCAGGAGGTCACCAATCCGAGTACTTTTCTCGCCCAAGCACCCTTAACTGCGGAGTTCTGATAGAATCCGTTGCATTAGTGCTGGTATGATCCCTCATGTATCATTCTGCACTGCAAATACATACACTCTGTCTCCTTCCATCCCCCCTCCCGTCATTAGTTTCCTTGTGCGTGCACTCTGCATCTCTCTTTCTCGTTCTAATAACAAGTAATATGCCCCGGCACCGTGACTCACCTTTGCAAATGAACCAACTATTTTATAATTACATTCGCGCGTAACGTCGAACAACCCATCCGAAAAAAAAATAGGTGCAACACGAGGGCTTCCCAGGTGGACACCCATCCGAGTACTACTCTCGCCCAAGCACACTTAACTGCGGAGTTCTGATTGGATCCGGAGCTTTAGTGCTGGTATGATCGCACCTGTTTAATTTCGCGCTGCAAATACATACACTCCTTCTCCTTTCTTCCCCCTCCCATCATTTGTTTCCTTATGCGTTCACACTTCACCTCTCATTCTTGTTCTTATATCGATTAAAATGCCCCTGCTTCTTGATTCACATTTGCATATAAACCAGCGGACCCTAGTTCCAGACGTGCGTAACGTCGAACGACTCGTCTGGAAAAAAATTGGTGCGACACGAGGACTTCCCAGGAGGTCAACCATCTGAGTACTAATCTCGCCCAAGCACACTTAACTGTGGAGTTCTGATGGGATCTCGGGCTTTAGTGCTAGTATGATCGCACCTGTTTAGTTTCGCGCTGCAAATACATACACTCCCTCTCCTTTCTTCCCCCTCCCGTCATTTGTTCCCTTGTGCGTTCACACTTCACCTCTCATTCTCATTCTAATATTGATTAAAATGCCCCTACTTCTTGACTCACATTTGTGTATAAACCAGCGGACCCTAGTTCCAGACGCGCGTAACGTAAAACGACCCGTCTGAAAAAAAATTGGTGCGACACGAGAACTTCACAAGAAAATGTATGAAATATAAGGACCTCACAGGAGGTAACCCATGCTAGTACTACTCTCGCCCAAGCGCCCTTACCTACGGAGTTCTGATAGAATTTGTTGCATTAGTGCTGGTATGATCGCACTTGTTTCATTTCATGCTGAAAATACATACACTCCTTCTCCTTCCCTCCCCCTCCCATCAATTGTTTCCTTGTGCGTTCACACTGCACCTCTCATTCTCGTTCTACTCTCGCCCAAGCACACTTAACTGCAGAGTTCTGATGGGATCGAGTGCATTAGTGCTGGTATGATGCCACTTGTTTAATTTAGCGCTTCAAGTACATACACTCCTTCTCTTTTCTTCCTCCTCCCGTCATTTGTTTCCTTTTGCGTGCGCACTGCACCTCTCGTTCTCGTTCTAATATCAAGTAAAATGCCACGGCGCCGTGACTCACATTTGCGAATAAACCTGCGGACCATAAATCAAGTCGCGCGTAACGTCGAAAGAATCATCTGCAAAAAGATGGGTGCAACACGAGGACCTCCCAAGAAAATGGGTGAAATATAAGGACTTCGCAGGAGGTCACCCATTCGAGTACTTTTCTCGCCCAAGCACCCTTAACTGCGGAGTTCTGATAGAATCCGTTGCATTAGTGCTGGTATGATCCCTCATGTATCATTCTGCACTGCAAATACATACACTCTGTCTCCTTCCATCCCCCCTCCTGTCATTTGTTTTCTTGTGCGTGCACTCTGCATCTCTCTTTCTCGTACTAATATCAAGTAATATGCCCCGGCAACGTGACTCACCTTTGCAAATGAACCAGCGGTTTATAATTCTATTCGCGCGTAACGTCGAACAACCCATCCGAAAATATATAGGTGCAACACGTGGGCTTCCCAGGTGGTCACCCATCCGAGTACTACTCTCGCCCAAGCAAACTTAATTGCGGAGTTCTGATGGGATCCGGAGCTTTAGTGCTGGTATGATCGCACCTGTTTAATTTTGCGCTGCAAATACATACACTCCTTCTCCTTTCTTCCCCCTCCCGTCATTTGTTTCCTTGTGCGTACACACTTCACCTCTCGTTCTCGTTCTAATATCGATTAAAATGCGCCTGCTTCTTGACTCACATTTGCGTATAAACCAGCGGACCCTAGTTCCAGACGCGCGTAACGTCGAACGACCCGTCTGAAAAAAAATTGGTGCGACACGAGGATTTCACAAGAAAATGGGTGAAATATATGGACTTCGCAGGAGGTATCCCATGCTAGTACTACTCTCGCCCAAGCACCCTTACCTACGGAGTTCTAATAGAATCTGTTGCATTAGTGCTGGTATGATTGCACCTGTTTCATTTCGTGCTGAAAATACATACACTCATTCTCCTTCCCTTCCCCTCCCATCAATTGTTTCCTTGTGCGTGCGCACTGCACCTCTCGTGCTCGTTCTAATATCAAGTAAAATGCTACGGTGCCGTGACTCACATTTGCGAATAAACCTGAGGACCATAATTCAAGTCGCCCGTATCGTCGAAAGAATCATCTGCAAAAAAATGGGTGCAACACGAGGACTTCCTAAGAAAATGGGTGAAATATAAGTACTTCGCAGGAAGTCACCCATCCTAGTGCTACTCTCGCCCAAGCACCCTTAACTTGCGGAGTTCTGATAGAATCCGTTGTATTGGTGCTGGTATGATTGCTCATGTTTCATTCTGCGCTGCAAATACGTACACTTTTTCTCCCTCCATCCCCCCTCCCGTCATTTGTTTCCTTGTGCGTGCATTCTGCATCCCTTTTTCTCGTTCTAATATCGATTAAAATGCCCATGCTTCTTGACGCACATTTGCGTATAAACCAGTGGACCCTAGTTGCAGTCGCGCGTAACATCGAACGACCCGTTTGAAAAAATAATTAGTACGACACGAGGACTTCCCAAGAGGTCACCCATCCGAGTACTACTCTCGTCCAAGCACACTTAATTACGGAGTTCTGATGGGATCCGGTGCATTAGTGCTAGTATGATCGCACCTGTTTAATTTCGCGCTGCCAATACATAAACTCCTCCTCCTTTCTTCCCCCTCCCATCATTTGTTTCCTTGTGCGTGCGCACTGCACCTCTCGTTCTCGTTCAAATATCAAGTAAAATGCCACGGCGCCGTGACTCACATTTGCAAATAAATCTGCAGACCATAATTAAAGTCGCGCGTAACGTCGAACGGCACATCTGAAAAAAGGAAAATGGGTGCAACACGAGAACTTCCCAGGAGGTAACCCATCATTGTACTACTTTCGCCAAAGCACACTTAACTGCGGAGTTCTGATGGGATCCGGTGCATTTGTGCTGGTGTGACCGCACCTGTTTAATTTCTTGCTGAAAATACATACACTCCTTCTTCCCTCCCCGCTCCCATCATTTGTTTCCGTGTGCGTTCACACTGCACCTCTCCTTCTCGTTCTAATATCGATTAAAATGCCCCTGATTCTTGACTCACATTTGCATATAAACCAGCAGACCATAGTTCAAGTCGCGCGTAACGTCGAACGACCCATCTGAAAAAAAATTGTTGCGATACGAGGACTTCCCAAGAGGTCACCCATCCGAGTACTACTCTCGCCCAAGCACACTTAACTGCAGAGTTCTGATGGGATCTAGTGCATTAGTGCTGGTATGATGCCATTTCTTTAATTTTGCGCTTCAAATAGACACATTCCTTCTCTTTTCTTCCTCCTCCCGTCATTTGTTTCCTTGTGCATGCGCACTGCACCTCCTGTACTCGTTCTAATATCAAGTAAAATGCCACGGCACCGTGACTCACATTTGCGAATAAACCTGCGGACCATAAATCAAGTCACGCGTAACGTCGAAAGAATCATCTACAAAAAGATGGGTGCAACACGAGGACCTCGCAAGAAAATGGGTAAAATATAAGGACTTCGCAGGAGGTCACCCATCCGAGTACTTTTCTCGCCCAAGCACCCTTAACTGCGGAGTTCTGATAGAATCCGTTGCATTAGTGCTGGTATGATCCCTCATATTTCATTCTGCACTGCAAATACATACACTCTTTCTCCTTCCATCCCCCCTCCCGTCATTTGTTTCCTTGTGTGTGCACTCTGCATCTCTCTTTCTCGTTCTAATATTAAGTAATATGCCCCGGCACCGTGACTCACCTTTGCAAATGAACCAGCGGTTTATAACTCCATTTGCGCGTAACGTCGAACAACCCATCCGAAAAAAAAATAGGTGCAACACGAGGGCTTCCCAGGTGGACTCCCATCCGAGTACTACTCTCGCCCAAGCACACTTAACTGCGGAGTTCTGATGGGATCCGGAGGTTTAGTGCTGGTATGATCGCACCTGTTTAATTTCGCGCTGCAAATACATACACTCCTACTCCTTTCTTCCCCCTCCCGTCATTTGTTTCCTTGTGCGTTCATACTTCACCTCTCATTCTCGTTCTAATATCGATTAAAATGCCCCTGCTTCTTGACTCACATTTGCGTATAAACCAGCAGACCCTAGTTCCAGACGCGCGTAACTTCGAACGACTCGTCTGAAAAAAAATTGGTGCGACACGAGGATTTCCCAGGAGGTCAACCATACGAGTACTAATCTCGCCCAAGCACACTTAACTGCGGAGTTCTAATGGGATCCGGGGCTTTAGTGCTGGTATGATCGCACCTTTTTAGTTTCGCGCTGCAAATACATACACTCCTTCTCCTTTCTTCCCCCTCCCGTCATTTGTTTCCTTGTGCGTTCACACTTCACCTCTCATTCTCGTTCTAATATCGATTAAAATGCCCCTGCTTCTTGACTCACATTTGTGTATAAACCAGCGGACCCTAGTTCCAAACGCACGTAATGTCGAACGACCCGTCTGAAAAAAAATTGGTGCGACACGAGGACTTCACAGGAGGTAACCCATGCTAGTACTACTCTCGCCCAAGCACCCTTACCTACATAGTTCTGATAGAATCCGTTGCATTAGTGCTGGTATGATCGCACTTGTTTCATTTCGTGCTTAAAATACATACACTCCTTCTCCTTCCCTCCCCCTCCCATCAATTGTTTCCTTGTGCGTTCACACTGCACCTCTCCTTCTCGTTCTATTATGGATTAAAATCCCCCTACTTCTTGACTCACATTTGCGTATAAACCAGCGGAACCTAGTTCCAGTCGCGCGTAACGTCGAACGACTCGTCTGAAAAAAAATTGGTGCGACACGAGGACTTCGCAGGAGGTCACCCATCCGAGTACTACTCTCGCCCAAACACACTTAACTGCGGTGTCCTGATGGGATCCGGTGCATTAGTGTTGGTATGATCGCACCCGTTTAATTCCGCGCTGCAAATACATAAACTCCTTCTCCTTTCTTCCCCCTCCCGTCATTTGTTTCCTTGTGAGTGCGCACTGCACCTACCGTGCTCGTTCTAATATCAAGCAAAATGCTACGGTGCCGTGAGTCACATTTGTGAATAAACTTGAGGACCATAATTCAAGTCGCGCGTATCGTCGAAAGAATTATCTGCAAAAAAATGGGTGAAATATAAGGACTTCGCAGGAGGTCACCCATCCTAGTGCTACTCTCGCTCAAGCACCCTTAACTTGTGGAGTTCTAATAGAATCTGTTGCATTGGTGCTGGTATGATTGCTCATGTTTCATTCTGTGCTGCAAATACATACACTTTTGCTCCCTCCATCCCCCCTCCCATCATTTGTTTCCTTGTGCGTGCACTCCGCATCTCTCCTTCTCATTCTAATATCGATAAAAAATTCCCCTGCTTCTTGACTCACATTTGCGTATAAACCAGTGGACCCTAGTTCCAGTCGCGCGTAACGTCGAACGACCCGTCTGAAAAAAAAATTAGTGCGACACGAGGACTTCCCAGGAGGTCACCCATCCAAGAATTACTCTCGCCCAAGCACAATTAACTGCGGAGTTCTGATGGGATCCGGTGCATTAGTGCTGGTATGATCGCACCTGTTAATTTCGCGCAGCAAATACATAAATTCCTTCTCCTTTCTTCCCCCTCCCGTCATTTGTTACCAAGTGCGTGCGCACTGCACCTCTCGCTCTCGTTCAAATATCAAGTACAATGCCATGGCGCCGTGACTCACATTTGCGAATAAATCTGCGGACCATAATTAAAGTCGCGCGTAACGTCGAACGGCACATCTGAAAAAAAGAAAATGGGTGCAACACGAGAACTTCCCACGAGGTAACCCATCATTGTACTACTTTCACCAAAGCACACTTAACTGCGGAGTTCTGATGGGATCCGGTGCATTTGTGTTGGTATGATCGCATCTGTTTAATTTTCCGCTGCAAATACATAAACTCATTCCCCTTTCTTCCCCCTCCCATCATTTGTTTCCTTGTGCGTGCACACTGCACCTCCCGTGCTCCTTCTAATATAAAGTAAAATGCTACGGTGCCGTGACTCACATTTGCGAATAAACTTGAGGACCATAATTCAAGTCGCGCGTATCGTCGAAAGAATCATCTGCAAAAAAATGGGTGCAACACGAGGACTTCCTAAGAAAATGAGTAAAATATAAGGACTTCGCAGGAGGTAACCCATGCTAGTACTACTCTCGCCCAAGCACCCTTACATATGTAGTTCTGATAGAATCCGTTGCATTAGTGCTGGTATGATCGCACCAGTTTAATTTCGCGCAGCAAATACATAAACTCCATCTCCTTTCTTCCCCCTCCCGTCATTTGTTTCCTTGTGCGTGCGCACTGCACCTCTCGTTCTCGTTCAAATATCAAGTAAAATGCCACGGCGCCGTGACTCACATTTGCGAATAAATCTGCGGACCATAATTAAAGTCGCGCGTAACGTCGAACGGCACATCTGAAAAAAAAAAAAGGGTGCAACTCTAGAACTTCCCAGGAGGTAACCCATCATTGTACTACTTTCGCCAAAGCACACTTAACTGCGGAGTTCTGATGGGATCCGGTGCATTAGTGCTGGTGTGACCGCACTTGTTTAATTTCGTGCTGAAAATACATACACTCCTTCTTCCCTCCCCCCCTCCCATCATTTGTTTCCTTGTGCGTTCACACTGCACCTCTCCTTCTCGTTCGAATATCGATTACAATGCCCATGATTCTTGACTCACATTTGCGTATAAACCAGCGGACCATAGTTCCAGTCGCGCGTAATGTCGAAAGACCCATCTGAAAAAAAATTATTGCGATACGAGGACTTCCCAAGAGGTCACCCATCCGAGTACTACTCTCGCCCAAGCACCCTTAACTGCAGAGTTCTGATGGGATCCAGTACATTAGTGCTGGTATGATGCCACTTGTTTAATTTTGCGCTTCTAATACATACACTCCTTCTCTTTTCTTCCTCCTCCCGTTATTTGTTTCCTTGTGCGTGTGCACTGCACCTCCCGTACTCGTTCTAATATCAAGTAAAATGCTACAGCGCCGTGACTCACATTTGCGAATAAACCTGATGACCATAATTCAAGTCGCGCGTAACATCGAAAGAATCATCTGCAAAAAAATGGGTGCAACACGAGGACTTCACAAGAAAATGGGTGAAATATAAGGGACTTCCCAGGAGGTAACCCATGCTAGTACTACTATCGCCCAAGCACCCTTACCTACGGAGTTCTGATAGAATCCGTTGCATTAGTGCTGGTATGATCGCACCTGTTTCATTTCGCGCTGCAAATACATAAACTCCTTCTCCTTTCTTCCCCCTCCCGTAATTTGTTTCCTTGTGCGTGCGCACTGCACCTCCCGTACTCGTTCTAATATCAAGTAAAATGTCACGGCGCCGTGACTCACATTTGCGAATAAACCTGCGGACCATAAATCAAGTCGCGCGTAACGTCGAAAGAGTCATCTGCAAAAAGATGGGTGCAACACGAGGACCTCCTAAGAAAATGGGTGAAATATAAGGACTTCGCAGAAGGTCACCCATCCGAGTACTTTTCTCGCCCAAGAACCCTTAATTGCGGAGGTCTAATCGAATCCGTTGCATTAGTGCTGGTATGATCCCTCATGTTTCATTCTGCACTGCAAATACATACACTCTTTCTCCTCCCATCCCCCCTCCCGTCATTTGTTTCCTTGTGCGTGCACTCTGCATCTCTCTTTCTCGTTCTAATATCAAGTAATATGCCCCTGCACCGTGACTCGTCTTTGCAAATAAACCAGCGGTTTATAATTCTATTCGCGCGTAACGTCGTATGACCCATCTGAAAAAAAAATTAGTGCGACACGAGGACATCCCAGGAGGTTACCCATCCGAGTACTACGCTCGCCCAAGCACACTTAACTGCGGAGTTCTGATGGGATCTGGAGCTTTAGTGCTGGTATGATCGCACCTGTTTACTTTCGCGCTGCAAATACATACACTCCTTCTCCTTTCTTCCCCTTCCCGTCATTTGTTTCCTTGTGCGTTCACACTTCACCTCTCATTCTCGTTCTAATATCGATTAAAATGCCCCTGCTTCTTGACTCACATTTGCGTATAAACCAGCGGACCCTAGTTCCAGAAGCGCGTAACGTCGAACGACCCGTCTGAAAAAAAATTGGCGCAACACAAGGACTACCCAGGAGGTCACCCATCCGAGTACTAATCTCGCCCAAGCACACTTCACTGCGGAGTTCTGATGGGATCCGGTGCATTAGTGCTGGTATGATCGCACCTGTTTCATTTCGCGCTGCAAATACATAAACTCATTCCCCTTTCTTCCCCCTCCCGTCATTTGTTTCCTTGTGCGTGCGCACTGCACCTCCCGTTCTCGTTCTAATATCAAGTAAAATGCTACAGCGCCATGACTCACATTTGCGAATAAACCTGATGAACATAATTCAAGACGCGCGTAACATCGAAAGAATCATCTGCAAAAAAATGGGTGCAACACGAGGACTTCACAAGAAAATGGGTGAAATATAAGGACTTCCCAGGAGGTAACCCATGCTAGTACTACTCTCGCCCAAGCACCCTTACCTACGGAGTTCTGATAGAATCCGTTGCATTAGTGCTGGTATGATCGCACCTGTTTCATTTCGCGCTGCAAATACATAAATTCCTTCTCCTTTCTTCCCCCTCCCGTAATTTGTTTCCTTGTGCGTGCGCACTGCACCTCCCGTTCTCGTTCTAATATCAAGTAAAATGGTACAGCACCTTGACTCACAAAGCACACTTAACTGCGGAGTTCTGATGGGATCCGGTGCATTTGTGCTGGTGTGACCGCACCTGTTTAATTTCGTGCTGAAAATACAAACTCAT
This sequence comes from Carica papaya, assembly GCF_054855325.1. Classification (NCBI taxonomy): domain Eukaryota; kingdom Viridiplantae; phylum Streptophyta; class Magnoliopsida; order Brassicales; family Caricaceae; genus Carica; species Carica papaya. The sequence goes on from NC_142316.1 coordinate 18,382,861, forward strand.
TCCCCTTTCTTCCCCCTCCCGTCATTTGTTTCCTTGTGCGTGCGAACTGCACCTCCCGTTCTCGTTCACATATCAAGTAAAATGCCACGGCTCCTTGACTCACATTTGCGAATAAACCTGAGGACCATAATTCAAGTCGCGCGTAACGTCGAAAGAATCATCTGCAAAAAAATGGGTGCAACACGAGGACTTCACAAGAAAATGGGTGAAATATAACGACTTCGCAGGAGGTAACCCATGCTAGTACTACTCTCGCCCAAGCACCCTTACCTACGGAGTTCTGATAGAATCCGTTGCATTAGTGCTGGTATGATCGCACCTGTTTCATTTCGTGCTGAAAATACATACACTCCTTCTCCTTCCCTCCCCCTCCCATCAATTGTTTCCTTGCGCATTCACACTGCGCCTCTCCTTCTCGTTCAAATATCGATTAAAATGCCCCTGCTTCTTGGCTTACATTTGCGTATAAACCAGCGGACCCTAGTTCCAGTCGCGCGTAACGTCGAACGACCTATCTGAAAAAAAATTGTTGCAATACGAGGACTTCCCAGGAGGTCACCCATCCGAGTACTACTCTCGCCCAAGCACAGTTAACTGCGGAGTTTTGATGGGATCCGGTGCATTAGTGCTGGTATGATAACACCCGTTTAATTTCGCACTGCAAATACATAAATTTCTTCTCCTTTCTTCCCCCACCCGTCATTTGTTTCCTTGTGCGTGCGCACTGCACCTCCCGTGCTCGTTCTAATATCAAGTAAAATGCTACGGTGCCGTGACTCACATTTGCGAATAAACCTGAGGACCATAATTCAAGTCGCGCGTATCGTCGAAAGAATCATCTGCAAAAAAATGGGTGCAACACGAGGACTTCACAAGAAAATGGGTGAAATATAAGGACTTCGCAGGAGGTAACCCATGCTAGTGCTACTCTCGCCCAAGCAGCCTTACCAACGGAGTTCTGATAGAATCCGTTGCATTAGTGCTGGTATGATCGCACCGATTTCATTTCGTGCTGAAAATACATACACTCCCTCTCCTTCCCTCCCCCTCCCATCAATTGTTTCCTTGTGCGTTCACACTGCACCCCTCCTTCTCGTTCTAATACCGATTAAAATGCCCCTGCTTCTTGACTCACATTTACGGATAAACCAGCGGATCCTAGTTCCAATCGCGCGTAACGTCGAACGACCCGTCTGAAAAAAAATTTGTGCGACACGAGGACTTCCCAGGAGGTCACCCATCTGAGTACTACTCTCGCGCAAGCACACTTAACTGCGGAGTTCTGACGGAATCCGGTGCATTAGTGCTGGTATGATTGCACCTGTTTAATTTTGCGCTACAAATACATAAACTTATTCCCCTTTCTTCCCCCTCCCGTCATTTGTATCCTTGTGCGTGCGCACTGCACCTCCCGTTCTCGTTCTAATATCAAGTAAAATACTGCACCGCCGTGACTCACATCTGCGAATAAACCATAGGACCATAATTCAAGTCGCGCGTAACGTCGAAAGTATCATGTGCAAAAAAATGGGTACAACACGAGGACTTCACAAGAAAATGGGTGAAATATAAGGACTTCGCAGGAGGTAACCCATGCTAGTACTACTCTCGCCCAAGCACCCTTACCTACGGAGTTCTGATAGAATTCGTTGCATTAGTGCTGGTATGATCGCACCTGTTTCATTTCGCGCTGCAAATACATACACTCCTTCTCCGTTCTTCCCCCTCACGTCATTTGTTTCCTTGTGCGTGCGCACTGCACCTCTTGTTCTCGTTCAAATATCAAGTAAAATTCCACGGCACCGTGACTCACATTTGCGAATAAATCTGCGGACCATAATTCAAGTCGCGCGTAACGTCGAACGGCACATCTGAAAAAAAAAAAATGGGTGCAACACGAGAACTTCCCAGGAGGTAACCCATCATTGTACTACTTTCGCCAAAGCACACTTAACTACGGAGTTCTGATGGGATCCGGTGCATTTGTGCTGGTGTGACCGCACCTGTTTAATTTCGTGCTGAAAATACATACACTCCTTCTTCACTCCCCCCCTCCCATCATTTGTTTCCTTGTGCGTTCACACTGCACCTCTCCTTCTCATTCTAATATCGATTAAAATGCCCCTGATTCTTGACTCACATTTGCGTATAAACCAGCGGACCATAGTTCCAGTCGCGTGTAAAGTCGAACGATCCGTCTGAAAAAAAATTGGTGCGACACGAGGACTTCCCAGGTGGTCACCAATCCGAGTACTACTCTCGCCCAAGCACACTTAATTGCAGAGTTCTGATGGGATCCAGTGCATTAGTGCTGGTATGATCGCACCCGTTTAATTCCGCGCTGCAAGTACATAAACTACTTCTCCTTTCTTCCCCCTCCCGTCATTTGTTTCCTTGTGCGTGCGCACTGCACCTACCGTGCTCGTTCTAATATCAATTAAAATACTACGGTGCCGTGACTCACATTTGTGAATAAACCTGAGGACCATAATTCAAGTCGCGCGTATCGTCGAAAGAATCATCTGCAAAAAAATGGGTGGAACACGAGGACTTCCTAAGAAAATGGGTGAAATATAAGGACTTCGCAGGAGGTCACCCATCCTAGTGCTACTCTCTCCCAAGCACCCTTAACTTGCAGAGTTCTGATAGAATCCGTTGTATTGGTGCTGGTATGATTGCTCATGTTTCATTCTGCGCTACAAATACATACACTTTTTATCCCTCCATCCCCCCCTCCCGTCATTTGTTTCCTTGTGCGTGCACTCTGCATCTCTCCTTCTCGTTCTAATATCGATTAAAATGCCCCTTCTTCTTGACTCACATTTGCGTATAAACCAGTGGACCCTAGTTCCAGTCGCGCGTAACGTCGAACGACCCCTCTGAAAATAAAATTAGTGTGACACGAGGACTTCCCAAGAGGTCACCCATACGAGTACTACTCTCGCCAAAGCACACTTAACTGTGGAGTTCTGATGGGATCCGGTGCATTAGTGCTGGTATGATCGCACCTGTTTAATTTCGCGCTGCAAATACATAAACTCCTTCTCCTTTTTTCCCCCTCCCGTCATTTGTTTCCTTTTGCGTGCGCACTCCACCTCTCGTTCTCGTTCAAATATTAAGTAAAATGTCATGGTGCCGTGAGTCACATTTGCGAATAAATCTGTGGACCATAATTAAAGTCGCGCATAACGTCGAACGGCACATCTGAAAAAAAAAATGGGTGCAACACGAGAACTTCCCAGGAGGTAACCCATCATTGTACTACTTTCCATCATTGTACTACTTTCGCCAAAGCACAGTTAACTGCGGAGTTCTGATGGGATCCGGTGCATTTGTGCTGGTGTGACCGCACCTGTTTAATTTTGTGCTGAAAATACATACACTCCTTCTTCCCTCCCCCCCTCCCATCATTTGTTTCCTTGTGCGTTCACACTGCACTTCTCCTTCTCGTTCTAATATCGATTAAAATGTCCCTGATTCTTGACTCACATTTGCGTATAAACCAGCGGACCATAGTTCCAATCACGTGTAACGTCAACGACCCATCTGAAAAAATATTATTGCGATACGAGGACTTCCCAAGAGGTCACCCATCCGAGTACTACTCTCGCCCAAGCACACTTAACTGCAAAGTTCTGATGGGATCCAGTGCATTAGTGCTGGTATGATGCCACTTGTTTAATTTTGCGCTTCAAATACATACACTCCTTCTCTTTTCTTCCTCCTCCTGTCATTTGCTTCCTTGTGCGTGCGCACTGCACCTCCCGTACTCGTTCTAATATCAAGTAAAATGCCACGGTGCCGTGACTCACATTTGCGAATAAACCTGCGAACCATAAATCAAGTCGCGCGTAACGTCGAAAGAATCATCTGCAAAAAGATGGGTGCAACACGAGGACCTCCCAAGAAAATGGGTGAAATATAAGGACTTCGCAGGAGGTCACCCATCCGAGTACTTTTCTCGCTCAAGCACCCTTAACTGCGGAGTTCTGATAGAATCCTTTCCATTAGTGCTGGTATGATCCCTCATGTTTCATTCTGCACTGCAAATACATACACTCTTTCTCCTCCCATCCCCCCTCCCGTTATTTGTTTCCTTGTGCGTGCACTTTGCATCTCTCTTTCTCGTTCTAATATCAAGTAATATGCCCTGGCACTGTGACTCACCTTTGCAAATTAACCAGCGGTTTATAATTCCATTCGCAAGTAACGTCGAACAACCCATCCGAAAAAAAATGGGTGCAACACGAGGGCTTCCCAAGTTGTCACCCATCCGAGTACTACTCCCGCCCAAACACACTTAACTACTGAGTTCTGATGGGATCCGGAGATTTAGTGCTGGTATGATCGCACCTGTTTAATTTCACGCTGCAAATACATACACTCCTTCTCCTTTCTTCCCCTTCCTGTCATTTGTTTCCTTGTTCGTTCACACTTCACCTCTCATTCTCGTTCTAATATCGATTAAAATGCCCCTGCTTCTTGACTCACATTTGCGTATAAACCAGCGGACTCTAGTTCCAGACGTGCGTAACGTCGAACAACCCGTCTGAAAAAAAGATTGGTGCGACACAAGTACTTCCCAGGAGGTCACCCATCCGAGTACTAATCTCGCCCAAGCACAAATAACTGCGGAGTTCTGATGGGATCCGGTGCATTAGTGATGGTATGATCGCACCTGTTTAATTTCGCGCTGCAAATACATAAACTCATTCCCCTTTCTTCCCCCTCCCGTCTTTTGTTTCCTTGTGCGTGCGCACTGCACCTCCCGTTCTCGTTCTAATATCAAGTAAAATGTCACGGCACCATGACTCACATTTGCAAATAAACCTGAGGACCATAATTCAAGTCGCGCGTAACGTCGAAAGAATCATTTGCAAAAAAATGGGTGCAACACGAGGACTTCACAAGAAAATGGGTGAAATATAAGGATTTCGCAGGAGGCAACCCATGCTAGTACTACTCTCGCCAAAGCACCCTTACCTACGGAGTTCTGATAGAATCCGTTGCTTTAGTGCTGGTATGATCGCACCTGTTTCATTTCGTGCTGAAAATACATACACTCCTTCTCCTTCCCTCCCCCTCCCATCAATTGTTTCCTTGTGCGTTCACACTGCACCTCTTCTTCTCGTTCTAATATCGATTAAAATGCCCATGCTTCTTGACTCACATTTGAGTATAAACCAGCGGACCCTAGTTCCAGTCGCGCGTAGCGTCGAACGACCCGTCTGAAAATAAATTGGTGCCACACGAGGACTTCCCAGGAGGTCACCCATCAGAGTACTACTCTAGCCCAAGCACACTTAACTGCGGAGTTCTGATGGGATCCGGTGCATTAGTGCTGGTGTGATCGCACCTGTTTACTTTAGCGCTGCAAATACATAAACTCATTCCCCTTTCTTCCCCCTCCCGTCATTTGTTTCCTTGTGCGTGCGCACTGCACCTCCCGTTCTCGTTCTAATATCAAGTAAAATGCCACGACGCCGTGACTCACATTTGTGAATAAACCTGCGGACCATAAATCAAGTCGCGCGTAACATCGAAAGAATCATCTGCAAAAAGATAGGTGCAACACGAGGACCTCCCAAGAAAATGGGTGAAATATAAGGACTTCGCAGGAGGTCACCCATCTGAGTACTTTTCTCGCCCAAGCACCCTTAACTGCGGAGTTCTGATAGAATCTGTTGCATTAGTGCTGGTATGATCCCTCATGTTTCATTCTGCACTGCAAATACATACACTCCTTCTCCTTTCTTCCCGCTCCCGTATTTTGTTTCCATGTGCGTGCACACTGCACCTCTCGTGCTCGTTCTAATATCAAGTAAAATGCTAAGGTGCCGTGACTCACATTTGCGAATAAACCTGAGGACCATAATTTAAATCGCGCGTAACGTCGAAAGAATCATCTGCAAAAAAATGGGTGCAACACGAGGACTTCCTAAGAAAATAGGTGAAATATAAGGACTTCGCATGAGGTCACCCATCCTAGTGCTACTCTCGCCCAAGCACCCTTAACCTGCGGAGTTCTGATAGAATCCGTTGTATTGGTGCTGGTATGATTGCTCATGTTTCATTCTGGGCTGTAAATACAGACACTTTTTCTCCCTCCATCCCCCCTCCCGTCATTTGTTTCCTTGTGCGTGCATTCTGCATCTCTCCTTCTCGTTCTAATATCAATTAAAATGCCCTTGCTTCTTGACTCACATTTGCGTATAAACCAGTGGACCCTAGTTCCAGTCGCGCGTAATGTCGAACGACCCGTCTGAAAAAAAAAATTAGTGCAACACGAGGACTTCCCAGGAGGTCACCAGTCCGAGTACTACTCTCACCCAAGCACACTTAACTGCGGAGTTCTGATGGGATCCGGTGCATTAATGCTGGTATGATCGCACCTATTTAATTTCGCGCTGCAAATACATAAACTCCTTTCCCTTTCTTCCCCCTCCCGTCATTTCTTTCCTTGTGCGTGCGCACTGCACCTCTCGTTCTCGTTCAAATATCAAGTAAAATGCCACGGCGCCGTGACTCACATTTGCGAATAAATCTGCGGACCATAATTAAAGTCGCGCGTAACGTCGAACGGCACATCTGAAAAAAAAAAGTGGGTGCAACACGAGAACTTCCTAGGAGGTAACCCATCATTGTACTACTTTCGCCAAAGCACAGTTAACTGCGGAGTTCTGATGGGATCCGGTGCATTTGTGCTGGTGTGACCGCACCTGTTTAATTTCGTGCTGAAAATACATACACTCCTTCTTCCCTCCCCCCCTCCCGTCATTTATTTCCTTGTGCGTTCACACTGCACCTCTCCTTCTCGTTCAAATATCGATTAAAATGCCTCTGATTCTTGACTCACATTTGCGTATAAACCAGCAGACCATAGTTCCAGTCGCGCGTAACGTCGAACGACCCATCTGAAAAAAAATTGTTGCGATACGAAGACTTCCCAAGATGTCACCCATCCGAGTACTACTCTCGCCCAAGCACACTTAACTACAGAGTTCTGATGGGATCCAGTGCATTAATGCTGGTATGATGCCACTTGTTTAATTTTGCGCTTCAAATACATACACTCCTTCTCTTTTCTTTCTCCTCCCGTCATTTCTTTCCTTGTGCGTGCGCACTGCACCTCCCGTACTCGTTCTAATATCAAGTAAAATGCCACGACGCGGGGACTCACATTTGCGAATAAACCTGCGGATCGTAAATCAAGTCGCGCGTAACGTCGAAAGAATCATCTGCAAAAAGATGGGTGCAACACGAGGACCTCCCAAGAAAATGGGTGAAATATAAGGACTTCGCAGGAAGTCACCCATCCGAGTACTTTTCTCGCTCAAGCACCCTTAACTGCGGAGTTCTGATAGAATCCGTTGCATTAGTGCTGGTATGATCCATCATGTTTCATTCTACACTGCAAATACATACACTCTTTCTTCTCCCATCCCCCCTCCCGTCATTTGTTTCCTTGTGCGTACACTCTGCATCTCTCTTTCTCGTTCTAATATCAAGTAATATGCCCCGGGACCGTGACTCACCTTTGTAAATGAACCAGCGGTTTATAATTCCATTCGCGCGTAACGTCGAACAACCCATCCGAAAAAAAATAGGTGCACCACGAGGGCTTCCCAAGTGGTCACCCATCCGAGTACTACTCTCGCCAAAGCACACTTAACTGCGGAGTTCTGATGAGATCCGGGGCTTTGGTGCTGGTATGATCGCATAAGTTTAATTTTGCGCTGCAAATACATACACTCCTTCTCCTTTCTTCCCCCTCCCGTCATTTGTTTCCTTGTGCGTTCACACTTCACTTCTCATTTTCGTTCTAATATCGATTAAAATGCCCCTGCTTCTTGACTCACATTTGCGTATAAACCAGTGGACCCTAGTTCCAGACGCGCGTAACGTCGAACGACCCGTCTGAAAAAAAATTGGTGCGACACGAGGACTTCCCAGGAGGTCACCCATCCGAGTACTAATCTTGCCAGAGCACACTTAATTGCGGAGTTCTGATAGGATCCGGTGCATTAGTGCTGGTATGATCGCACCCATTTAATTCTTCGCTGCAAATACATAAATTCCTTCTCCTTTCTTCCCCCTCCCGTCATTTGTTTCCTTGTGCGTCCGCACTGCAACTCCCGTGCTCGTTCTAATATCAAGTAAAATGCTACGGTGCCGTGACTCACATTTGCGAATAAACCTGAGGACCATAATTCAAGTCGCGCGTATCGTCGAAAGAATCATCTGCAAAAAAATGGGTGCAACACGAGAACTTCCTAAGAAAATGGGTGAAATATAAGGAGTTCGCAGGAGGTAACCCATGCTAGAACTACTCTCGCCCAAGCACCCTTACCTACGGAGTTTTGATAGAATCCGTTGCATTAGTGCTGGTATGATCGCACCTGTTTCATTTCGTGCTGAAAATACATACACTCCTTCTCCTTCCCTCCCCCTCCCATCAATTGTTTCCTTGTGCGTTCACACTACACCTCTCCTTCTCGTTCTAATATCGATTAAAATGCCCCTGCTTCTTGACTCACATTTGCGTATAAACCAGCGGACCCTCGTTCCAGTCGCGCGTAACGTCGAACGACCCATCTGAAAAAAATTAGTGCGACGTGAGGACTTCCCAGGAGGTCAGCCATCCGAGTACTACTCTCGCCCAAGCACACTTAATTGCAGAGTTCTGATGGGATCCAGTGCATTAGTGCTGGTATGATGCCATTTGTTTAATTTTGCGCTTCAAACACATACACTCCTTCTCTTTTCTTCCTCATCCCGTCATTTGTTTCCTTGTGCGTGCGCACTGCACCTCCCGTACTCGTTCTAATATCAAATAAAATGCCACGGCGCCATAACTCACATTTGCGAATAAACCTGCGGACTATAAATCAAGTCGCGCGTAACGTCGAAAGAATCATCTGTAAAAAGATGGGTGCAACACGAGGACCTCCCAAGAAAATGGGTGAAATATAAGGACTTCGCAGGAGGTCACCCATCCGAGTACTTTTCTCGCTCAAGCACCCTTAACTGCGGAGTTCTGATAGAATCCATTGCATTAGTGCTGGTATGATCCCTCATGTTTCATTTTGCACTGCAAATACATACACTCTTTCTCCTCCCATCCCCCCTCCCGTCATTTGTTTCCTTGTGCGTGCTCTCTGCATCTCTCTTTCTCGTTCTAATATCAAGTAATATGCCCCGGCACTATGACTCACCTTTGTAAATGAACCAGCGGTTTATAATTCTATTCGCGCGTAACGTCGAACAACCCATCCGAAAAAAAATAGGTGCAACACGAGGGCTTCCCAGGTGGTCACCGATCCGAGTACTACTCTCGCCCAAGCACACTTAACTGCGGAGTTCTGATGGGATCCGGGGCTGTAGTGCTGGTATGATCGCACCGGTTTAATTTCGCGCTGCAAATACATACACTCCTCCTTTCTTCCCCCTCCCGTAAATTGTTTCCTTGTGCGTTCACACTTCACCTCTCATTCTCATTCTAATATCGATTAAAATGCCCCTGCTTCTTGACTCACATTTGCGTATAAACCAGCGGACCCTAGTTCCATACGCGCGTAACGTCGAACGACCCGTCTGAAAAAAAATTGGTGCGACATGAGGACTTCCCAGGAGGTCACCCATCCGAGTGCTACTCTCGCCCAAGCACACTTAACTGCAGAGTTCTAAGGGGATCTGGTGTATTAGTGCTGGTATGATCGCAGCCATTTAATTCCGCGCTGCAAATACATAAAATCCTTCTCCTTTCTTCCCCCTCCCGTCATTTGTTTCCTTGTGCGTGCGCACTGCACCTCTCGTTCTCGTTCAAATATCAAGTAAAATGCCATGGCGCCGTGTCTCACATTTGCGAATAAATCTGCGGACCATAATTAAAATCACGCGTAACGTCGAACGGCACATCTGAAAAAAAGAAAATGGGTGCAACACGAGTACTTCACAAGAAAATGGGTGAAATATAAGGACTTCGCAGGAGCTAACCCATGCTACTACTACTCTCGCCCAAGCACCCTTACCTACGGAGTTCTGATAGAATCCATTGCATTAGTGCTGGTATGATCGCACCTGTTTTATTTCGTGCTGAAAATACATACACTCCTTCTCCTTCCCTCCCCCTCCCATCAATTGTTTCCTTGTGCGTTCACACTGCACCTCTCCTTCTCGTTCTAATATCGATTAAAATGCCTTTGCTTCTTGATTCACATTTGCGTATAAACCAGCGGACCCTAGTTCAAGTCGTGCTTAACGTCGAACGACCCGTCTGAAAATAAATTTGTGCGACACAAGGACTTCACAGGAGGTCACCCATCCGAGTACTACTCTTGCCCAAGCACACTTAACTGCGGAGTTCTGATGGGATCCGGTGCATTAGTGCTGGTATGATCGCACCCATATAATTTTGCGCTACAAATACATAAACTCCTTCTCCTTTCTTCCCCCTCCCGTCATTTGTTTCCTTGTGCGTGCGCACTGCACCTCCCGTGCTCGTTCTAATATCAAGTAAAATGCTACGGTGCCGTGACTCACATTTGCGAATAAACCTGAGGACCATAATTCAAGTCGCGCGTATCGTCGAAAGAATCATCTGCAAAAAAATGGGTGCAACACGAGGACTTCCTAAGAAAATGGGTGAAATATAAGGACTTCGCAGGAGGTCACCCATCCTAGTGCTACTCTCGCCCAAGCACCCTTAACTTGTGGAGTTCTGATAGAATCCGTTGCATTGGTGCTGGTATGATGGCTCATGTTTCATTCTGCGTTGCAAATACATACACTTTTTCTCCCTCCATCCCCCCTCCCGTCATTTGTTTCCATGTGCGTGCACTCTGTATCTCTCCTTCTCGTTCTAATATTGATTAAAATGCCCCTACTTCTTGTCTCACATTTGCGTATAAACCAACGGACCATAGTTCTAGTCGCGCGTAACGTCGAACGACCCGTCTGAAAAAAAAATTGGTGCGATACGAGGACTTCCCAGGAGGTCACCCATCCGAGTACTACTCTTGCCCAAGCACACTTAACTGCGGAGTTCTGATGGGATCCGGCGCATTAGTGCTGGTATGATCGCGCCCCTTCAATTCCACGCTGCAAATACATAAACTCCTCTCCTTTCTTCCCCCTCCCGTCATTTGTTTCCTTGTGCGTGCGCACTGCACCTCTCGTTCTCGTTCAAATATCAAGTAAAATGCCACGGCGCCGTCACTCACATTTGCGAATAAATCTGCTGACCATAATTAAAGTCGCGCATAACGTCGAACGGCACATCTGAAGAAAAGAAAATGGGTGCAACACGAGAACTTCCCAGGAGGTAACCCATCATTGTACTACTTTCGCCAAAGCACACTTAACTGCGGATTTCTGATGGGATCCGGTGCATTAGTGCTGGTATGATCGCACCTGTTTAATTTCGCCTGCAAATACATAAACTCCTTCTCCTTTCTTCCCCCTCCCGTCATTTGCTTCCTTGTGCGTGCGCACTGCACCTCTCGTTCTCGTTCAAATATCAAGTAAAATGCCACGGCGCCGTCACTCACATTTGCGAATAAATCTGCGGACCATAATTAAAGTCGCGCGTAACGTCGAACGCCACATTTGAAAAAAAGAAAATGGGTGCAACACGAGAACTTCCCAGGAGGTAACCCATCATTGTACTACTTTCGCCAAAGCACACTTACCTGCGGAATTCTGATGGGATCCGGTGCATTTGTGCTGGTGTGACCGCACCTGTTTAATTTCGTGCTGAAAATACATACACTCCTTCTTCCCTCCCCCCCTCCCATCATTTGTTTCCTTGTGCGTTCACACTGCACCTCTCCTTCTCGTTCTAATATCGATTAAAATGCCCCTTTTTCTTGACTCACATTTGCGTATAAACCAACGGACCATAGTTCCAGTCGCGCGTAACGTCGAACGACCCATCTGAAAAATAATTGTTGCGATACGAGGACTTCCAAGAGGTCACCCATACGAGCACTACTCTCGCCCAAGCACCCTTAACTGTAGAGTTCTGATGGGATCTAGTGCATTAGTGCTGGTATGATGCAACTTGTTTAATTTTGCGCTTCAAATACATACACTCCTTCTCTTTTCTTCCTCCTCCCGTCATTTGTTTTCTTGTGCGTGCGCACTGCACCTCCCGTACTCGTTCTAATATCAAGTAAAAAACCACGGTGCCGTGACTCACATTTGCGAATAAACCTGCGGACCATAAATCAAGTCCCGCGTAACGTCGAAAGAATCATCTGCAAAAAGATGGGTGCAACACGAGGACCTCCCAAGAAAATGGGTGAAATATAATGACATCGGAGGAGGTCACCCATCCGAGCACACATAACTGCGGAGTTCTGATGGGATCCGGTGCATTAGTGCTGGTATGATTGCACCTGTTTAATTTTGCGCTGCAAATAAATAAACTCATTCCCCTTTCTTCCCCCTCCCGTCATTTGTTTCCTTGTGCGTGCGCACTGCACCTCCCGTTCTCGTTCTAATATCAAGTAAAATTCTACAGCGCCGTGACTCACATTTGCGAATAAACCTGAGGACCATAATTCAAGTCGCGCGTAACATCGAAAGAATCATCTGCAAAAAAATGGGTGCAACATGAGGACTTCACAAGAAAATGGGTGAAATATAAGGACTTCGTAGGAGGTAACCCATGCTAGTACTACTCTCACCCAAGCACCCTTACCTACGGAGTTCTGATAGAATCCGTTGCATTAGTGCTGGTATGATCGCACCTGTTTCATTTCGTGCTGAAAATACATACACTCCTTCTCCTTCCCTCCCCCTCCCATCAATTGTTTCCTTGTGCGTTCACACTGCACCTCTGCTTCTCGTTCTAATATCGATTAAAATGCCCCTGCTTCTTGAAGCACATTTGCGTATAAACCAACGGACCCTAGTTCCAGTCGCGCGTAACGTCGAAAGACCCGTCTGAAAAAAAATTGGTGCGACACGAGGACTTCCCAGGAGGTCAACCATCCGAGTACTAATCTCGCCAAGCACACTTAACTGCGAAGTTCTGATGGGATCTAGTGCACCGTGACTCACCTTTGCAAATGAACCAGCGGATTATAATTCCATTCGCGCGTAACGTCGAACAACCCATCCGAAAAAAAATAGGTGCAACACGAGGGCTTCCCAGGTGGTCACCCATCCAAGTACTACCCTCGCCCAAGCACACTTTACTGCGGAGTTCTGATGGGATCCGTTGCATTAGTGCTGGTATGATCGCACCTGTTTCATTTCGTGCTGAAAATAAATACACTCCTTCTCCTTCCCTCCCCCTCCCATCAATTGTTTCCTTGTGCGTTCAAACTGCACCTATCCTTCTCGTTCTAATATCGATTAAAATACCCTTTCTTTTTTACTCACATTTGAGTATAAACCAGCGGACCCTAGTTCCAGTCGCGCGTAACGTCGAACGACCCGTCTGAAAAAAAATTGGTGCGACACGAGGACTTCCCATGAGGTCACCCATCTGAGTACTACTCTCGCCCATGCACACTTAACTGCGGAGTTCTGATGGGATCCAGTGCATTAGTGATGGTATGATCGCACCTGTTTAATTCTGCGCTGCAAATACATAAACTCCTTCTCCTTTCTTCCCCCTCCCGTCATTTGTTTCTTTGTGCGTGCGCATATGCATCTCCCGTGCTCGTTCTAATATCAAGTAAAATGCTACGGTGCCGTTACTCACATTTGCGAATAAACCTGAGGACCATAATTCAAGTCGCACGTATCGTCGAAAGAATCATCTGCAAAAAAATAGGTGCAACACGAGGACTTCCTAAGAAAATGGGTGAAATATAAGGACTTAGCAGGAGGTCACCCATCCTAGTCCTACTCTCACCCAAGCACCCTTAACTTGCGGAGTTCTGATAGAATTCGTTGCATTGGTGCTGGTATGATTGCTCATGTTTCATTCTGCGCTGCAAATACATACACTTTTTCTCCCTCCATCCCTCCTCCCGTCATTTGTTTCCTTGTGCGTGCACTCTGCATCTCTCTTTCTCGTTCTAATATCGATTAAAATGCCCCTGCTTCTTGACTCACATTTGCGTATAAACCAGTGGACCCTAGTTCCAGTCGCGCGTAACGTCGAACGACCCGTCTGAAAAAAAATTAGTGCGATACGAGGACTTCCCAGGAGGTCTCCAATCTGAGTACTACTCTCGCCCAAGCACACTTAACTGCGGAGTTCTGATGGGATCCGGTGCATTAGTGCTGGTATGATTGCACCTGTTTAATTTCGCGCTGCAACTACATAAACTCCTTCTCCTTTCTTCCCCCTCCCGTCATTTGTTTCCTTGTGCGTGCGTACTGCACCTCTCGTTCTCGTTCAAATATCAAGTAAAATACCACGGCGCCGTGACTAACATTTGCGAATAAATCTGCAGACCATAATTTAAGTCGTGCGTAACGTCGAACGACACATCTGAAAAAAAGAAAATGGGTGCAACACGAGAACTTCCCATGAGGTAACCCATCATTGTACTACTTTCGCCAAAGCAAACTTAACTGCGTAGTTCTGATGGGATCCGGTGCATTTGTGCTGGTATGACCGCACCTGTTTAATTTCGTGCTGAAAATACATACACTCCCTCTTCCCTCCCCCCTCCCATCATTTGTTTCCTTGTGCGTTCACACTGCACCTCTCCTTCTCGTTCTAATATCGATTAAAATGCCCCTGATTCTTGACTCACATTTGCGTATAAACCAGCGGACCATAGTTCCAGTCGCGCGTAACGTCGAACGACCCATCTGAAAAAAAATTGTTGCGATACGAGAACTTCCTAAGAGGTCACCCATCCGAGTACTACTCTCGCCCAAGCACACTTAACTACAGAGTTCTAATGGGATCCAGTGCATTAGTGCTGGTATGATGCCACTTGTTTAATTTTGCGCTTCAAATACATACACTCCTTCTCTTTTCTTCCTCCTCCCGTCATTTGTTTTCTTGTGCGTGCGCACTGCACCTCCCGTACTCGTTTTAATATCAAGTAAAATGCCACGGCGCCGTGACTCACATTTGCGAATAAACCTGCGGACCATAAATCAAGTCGCGCGTAACGTCGAAAGAATCATCTGCAAAAAGATGGGTGCAACACGAGGACCTCCCAAGAAAATGGGTGAAATATAAGGACTTCGCAGGAGGTCACCCATCCGAGTACTTTTCTCGCCCAAGCACCCTTAACTCCGGAGTTCTGATAGAATCAGTTGCATTAGTGCTGGTATGATCCCTCATGTTTCATTCTGCACTGTAAATACATACACTCTTTCTCCTCCCATCCCCCCTCCTGTCATTTGTTTCCTTGTGCGTGCACTCTGTATCTCTCTTTCTCGTTCTAATATCAAGTAATATGCCCCGGCACCGTGACTCACCTTTGCAAATGAACCAGCGGTTTATAATTCCATTCACGCGTAACGTCGAACAACCCATCCGAAAAAAAATAGGAGCAACACGAGGGCTTCCCAAGTGGTCACACATCCGAGTACTACTCTCGCCCAAGCACACTTAACTGCAGAGTTCTGTTTGGATCCGGAGCTTTAGTGCTGGTATGATCGCACCTGTTTAATTTCGCGCTGCAAATACATAAACTCCTCTTTTCTTCCCCCTCCCGTCATTTGTTTCCTTGTGCGTGCGCACTGCACCTCACGTTCTCGTTCAAATATCAAGTAAAATGCCACGGCACCGTGACTCACATTTGCGAATAAATTTACGGACCATAATTAAAGTCGCGCGTAACGTCGAATGGCACATCTGAAAAAAAGAAAATGGGTGCAACACGAGAACTTCCCAGGAGGTAACCCATCATTGTACTACTTTCGCTAAAGCACACTTAACTGCGGAGTTCTGATGGGATCCGGTGCATTTGTGCTGGTGTGACCGCACCTGTTTAATTTCGTGCTGAAAATACATACACTCCTTCTTCCCTCCCCCTCTCCCATCATTTGTTTCCTTGTGCGTTCACACTGCACCTCTCATTCTCGTTCTAATATCGATTAAAATGCCCCTGATTCTTGACTCACATTTGCGTATAAACCAGCAAACCATAGTTCCAGTCGCGCGTAACGTCGAACGACCCATCTGAAAAAAAATTGTTGCGATACGAGGACTTACCAGGAGGTCACCCATATGAGTACTACTCTCGCCCAAGCACACTTAACTGCGGAGTTCTGACGGGATCCGGTGCATTAGTGCTTGTATGATGCCACTTGTTTAATTTTGCGCTTCAAATACATACACTCCTTCTCTTTTCTTCCTCCTCCCGTCATTTGTTTCCTTGTGCGTGCGCACTGCACCTCCCGTACTCGTTCTAATATCAAGTAAAATGCCACGGCGCCGTGACTCACATTTGCGAATAAACCTGTGGACCATAAATCAAGTCGCGCGTAACGTCGAAAGAATCATTTACAAAAAGATGGGTGCAACACGAGGACCTCCCAAGAAAATGGGTGAAATATATGGACTTCGCATTAGGTCACCCATCCGAGTACTTTTCTCGCCCAAGCACCCTTAACTGCGGAGTTCTGATAGAATCCGTTGCATTAGTGCTGGTATGATCCCTCATGTTTCATTCTGCACTGCAAATACATACACTCTTTCTCCTCCTATCCCACCTCCCATCATTTGTTTCCTTGTGGGTGCACTCTGCATCTCTCTTTCTCGTTCTAATATCAAGTAATATGCCCCGGCACCGTGATTCACCTTTGCAAATGAATCAGCGGTTTAAAATTCCATTCGCGTGTAACGTCGAACAACCCATCCGAAAAAAAATAGGTGCAACACGAGGGCTTCCCAAGTGGTCACCCATCCGAGTACTACCCTCACCCAAGCACACTTAACTGCGGAGTTCTGATGGGATCTGGAGCTTTAGTGCTGGTATGATCGCACCAGTTTAGCTTCGCGCTGCAAATACATACACTCCTTCTCCTTTCTTCCCCCTTCCATCATTTGTTTCCTTGTGCGTTCACACTTCACCTCTCATTAAAATGCTCTTGCTTCTTGACTCATATTTGCGTATAAACCAGTGGACCCTAGTTCCAGTCGCGCGTAACGTCGAATTTCCCGTCTGAAAAAAAAAATTAGTGCGACACGAGGACTTCCCAGGAGGTCACCCATCCGAGTACTAATCTCGGCCAAGCACACTTCACTGCGGAGTTCTGATGGGATCCGGTGCATTAGTGCTGGTATGATCGTACCTGTTTAATTTTGTGCTGCAAATACATAAACTCATTCCCCTTTCTTCCCCCTCCCGTCATTTGTTTCCTTGTGCGTGCGCACTGCACCTTCCGTTCTCGTTCTAATATCAAGTAAAATGCTACAGCGCCGTGACTCACATTTGCGAATAAACCTGAGGACCATAATTCAAGTCGTGCGTAACGTCGAAAGAATCATCTGCAAAAAAATGGGTGCGACACGAGGACTTACCAAGTGGTCACCCATCCGAGTACTACTCTCGCCCAAGCACACTTAACTGCGGAGTTATGATGGGATCTGTTGCATTAGTGCTGGTATGATCGCACCTGATTAATTTCGCGCTACAAATACATAAACTCCTTCTCCTTTCTTCCCCCTCCCGTCATTTGATTCCTTGTGCGTGCACTCTGCATCTCTCTTTCTCGTTCTAATATCAAGTAATATGCCCCGGCACCGTGACTCACCTTTGCAAATGAACCAACGGTTTATAATTCCATTCGCGCGTAACGTCGAACAACCCATCCGAAAAAAATAGGTGCAACACGAGGGCTTCCCAAGTGGTCACCCATCCGAGTACTACTCTCGCCCAAGCACACCTAACTGCGGAGTTCTGATGGGATCCGAGGCTTTAGTGCTGGTATGATCGCACCTTTTTAATTTCGCGCTGAAAATACATAAACTCCTTCTCCTTTTTTCCCCCTCCTGTCATTTGTTTCCTTGTGCGTTCACACTTCACCTCTCATTCTCGTTCTAATATTGATTAAAATGCCCCTGCTTCTTGACTCACATTTGCGTATAAACAAGCGAATCCTAGTTCCAGACGCGCGTAACATGGAACGACCCGTCTGAAAAAAAATTGGTGCGACACGAGAACTTCCCAGGAGGTCACCCATCCGTGTACTAATCTCGCCCAAGCACACTTCACTGCGGAGTTCTAATGGGATCCAGTGCATTAGTGCTGGTATAATCGCACCTGTTTAATTTCGCGCTGCGAATACATAAACTCATTCCCCTTTCTTCCCCCTCCCGTCATTCGTTTCCTTGTGCGTGCGCACTGCACCTCCCGTTCTCGTTCTAATATCAAGTAAAATGCTACAGCGCCGTGACTCACATTTGCGAATAAACCTGAGGACCATAATTCAAGTCGCGCGTAACATCGAAAGAATCATCTGCAAAAAAATGGGTGCAACACGAGGACTTCATAAGAAAATGGGTGAAATATAAGGACTTCGCAGGAGGTAACCCATGCTAGTACTACTCTCGCCCAAGCACCCTTACCTACGCAGTTCTGATAGAATCCGTTGCATTAGTGCTGGTATGATCGCACTTGTTTCATTTCGTGCTGAAAATACATACACTCCTTCTCCTTCCCTCCCTTTCCCATCAATTGTTTCCTTGTGCGTTCACACTGCACCTCTCCCTCTCGTTCTAATATCGATTAAAATGCCCCTGCTTCTTGACTCACATTTGCGTATAAACCAGCGGACCCTTGTTCCAGTCGCGCGTAAAGTCGAACGACCCGTCTGAAAAAAAATTGGTGCGACACGAGGACTTCCTAAGAGGTCACCCATGTGAGTACTACACTCACCCAAGCACACTTAACTGCGGAGTTCTGATGGGATCCGGTGCATTAGTGCTGGTATGATCGCACCTGTTTAATTTCGCGCTGCAAATACATAAACTCCTTCTCCTTTCTTCCCCCTCCCGTCATTTGTTTCCTTGTGCGTGCGCACTGCACCTCTCGTTCTCGTTCAAATATCAAGTAAAATGCCACGGCGCCGTCACTCACATTTGCGAATAAATCTGCGGACAATAATTAAAGTCGCGCGTAACGTCGAACGGCACATCTGAAAAAAAAAAATGGGTGCAACACGAGAACTTCCCAGGAGGTAACCCATCATTGTACTACTTTCGCCAAAGTACAATTAACTGCGGAGTTCTAATGGGATCCGTTGCATTCGTGCTGGTGTGACCGCACCTGTTTAATTTCGTGCTGAAAATACATACACTCCTTCTTCTGTCGCCCCCTCCCATCATTTGTTTCCTTGTGCGTTCACACTGCACCTCTCCTTCTCGTTCTAATATCGATTAAAATGCCCCTGATTCTTGACTCACATTTGCGTATAAACCAGTGGACCATAGTTCCAGTCGCGCGTAACGTCGAACGACCCATCTGAAAAAAAATTGTTGCGATACGAGGACTTCCCAAGAGGTCACCCATCCGAGTACTACTCTCGCCCAAGCACGCTTAACTGCTGAGTTCTGATGGGATCCAGTGCATTAGTGCTGGTATGATGCCACTTTTTTAATTCTGCGCTTTAAATACATACTCTCCTTCCTTTTTCTTCATCCTCCCGTCATTTGTTTCCTTGTGCGTGCGCACTGCACCTCCCGTACTCGTTCTAATATCAAGTAAAATGCCACTGCGCCGTGACTCACATTTGCGACTAAACCTGCAGACCATAAATCAAGTCGCGCGTAACGTCGAAAGAATCATCTGCAAAAAGATGGGTGCAACACGAGGACCTCCCAAGAAAATGGGTGAAATATAAGGACTTCGCAGGATCACCCATCTAAGTACTTTTCTCGCCCAAGCACCCTTAACTGCGGAGTTCTGATAGAATCCGTTGCATTAGTGCTGGTATGATCCCTCATGTTTCATTCTGCA
The DNA here is from genome assembly GCF_054855325.1 of Carica papaya. Classification (NCBI taxonomy): domain Eukaryota; kingdom Viridiplantae; phylum Streptophyta; class Magnoliopsida; order Brassicales; family Caricaceae; genus Carica; species Carica papaya. The sequence continues at coordinate 18,402,747 of NC_142316.1, forward strand.
CTGCAAATACGTACACTCTTTCTCCTCCCATCCCTTTTCCCGTCATTTGTTTCCTTGTGCGTGCACTCTGCATCTCTCTTTCTCGTTCAAATATCAAGTAATATGCCCCAGCACCGTGACTCACCTTTGTAAATGAACCAGCAGTTTATAATTTCATTCGCGCGTAACGTCGAACAACACATCCGAGAAAAAAAAGGTGCAACACGAGGGCTTCCCAAGTGGTCACCCATCCGAGTACTACTCTCGCCCAAGCACACCTAACTGCCGAGTTCTGATGGGATCCGAGGCTTTAGTGCTGGTATGATCGCACCTGTTTAATTTCGCGCTGCAAATACATACACTCCTTCTCCTTTCTTCCCCCTCCGTCATTTGTTTCCTTGTGCGTTCACACTTCATCTCTCCTTCTCGTTCTAATATCGATTAAATTGCCCCTGCTTCTTGAGTCACATTTGCGTATAAACCAGCGGACCCTAGTTCCAGAGGCGCGTAGCGTCGAACGACCCGTTTGAAAAAAAATTGGTGCGACACGAGGACTTCTCAGGAGGTCCCCATCCGAGTACTACTCTTGCCCAAGCACACTTAATTGCGGAGTTCTGATGGGATCCGGTTCATTAGTGCTGGTATGATCGCAGCTGTTTAATTTTGTGCTGCAAATACATAAACTCCTCCTCCTTTCTTCCCCCTCCAGTCATTTGTTTCCTTGTGCGTGCGCACTGCACCTCTCGTTGTCGTTCAAATATCATGTAAAATGCCACGGCGCCGTGACTCACATTTGCGAATAAATCTGCGGACCATAATTAAAGTCGCGCATAATGTCGAACGACACATCTGAAAAAAAAAAAATGGGTGCAACACGAGAACTTCCCAGGAGGTAACCCATCATTGTACTACTTTCGCCAAAGCACACTTAACTGCGGAGTTCTGATGAAATCCGGTGCATTTGTGCTGGTGTGACCGCACCTGTTTAATTTTGTGCTGAAAATACATACACTCCTTCTTCCCTCCCCCCCTCCCATCATTTGTTTCTTTGTGCGTTCACACTGCACCTCTCATTCTCGTTCTAATATCGATTAAAATACCCCTGCTTCTTGACTCCCATTTGCGTATAAACCAGCGGACCATAGTTCCAGTTGCGCGTAACGTCGAACGACCCATCTGAAAAAAAATTGTTGTGATACGAGGACTTCCCAAGAGGTCATCCATCCGAGTACTACTCTCGCCCAAGCACGCTTAACTGCAGAGTTCTGATGGGATCCAGTGCATTAGTGCTGGTATGATGCCACTTGTTTAATTTTGCGCTTCAAATACATACACTCCTTCTCTTTTCTTCCTCCTCCTGTCATTTGTTTCCTTGTGCGTGCGCACTGCACCTCCCGTATTCGTTCTAATATCAAGTAAAATGCCACGGCGCCGTGACTCACATTTGGAATAAACCTGCGGACCATAAATCAAGTCGCGCGTAACGTCGAAAGAATCATCTGCAAAAAGATGGGTGCAACACGAGGACTTCCCAAGAGGTCACCCATCCGAGTACTACTCTCGCCCAAACACACTTAACTGCGGAGTTCTGATGGGATCCGGTGCATTAGTGCTGGTATGATCGCACCTGTTTAATTTTGCGGTGCAAATACATACACTCCTTCTCCTTTCTTCCCCCACCCGTCATTTGTTTCCTTGTGCGTGCGCACTGCACCTCTCGTTCTCGTTCAAAAATCAAGTAAAATACCACGGCGCCGTGACTCATATTTGCGAATAAATCTACGGACCATAATTAAAGTGGCGCGTAACGTCGAACGGCACATCTGAAAAAATGAAAATGGTTGCAACAAGAGAACTTCCCAGGAGGTAACCCATCATTGTACTACTTTCGCCAAAGCACACTTAACTACGGAGTTCTGATGGGATTCGGTGCATTTGTGCTGGTGTGACCGCACCTGTTTAATTTCGTGCTGAAAATACATACACTCCTTCTTCCCTCCCCCCCTCCCATCATTTGTTTCCTTGTGCGTTCACACTGCACCTCTCCATCTCGTTCTAATATCGATTAAAATACCCCTGATTCTTGACTCACATTTGCGTATAAACCAGCGGACCATAGTTCAAGTTGCACGTAACGTCGAACGACCCGTCTAAAAAAAAATTGGTGCAACACAATGACTTCCCAGGAGGTCACCAATCTGAGTACTACTCTCGCCCAAGCACACTAAACTGCGGAGTTCTGATGGGATCCAGTGCATTAGTGCTGGTATGATCGCACCCGTTTAATTCCGCGCTGCAAATACATAAACTCCTTCTCCTTCCTTCCCCCTCCCATTATTTGTTTCCTTGTGCGTGCGCACTGCACCTCCCGTGCTCGTTCTAATATCAAGTAAAATACTACGGTGCCGTGACTCACATTTCCGAACAGACCTGAGGACCATAATTGAAGTCCTGCATAACGTCGAAAGAATCATCTGCAAAAAAATGGGTGCAACACGAGAACTTCACAAGAAAATGGGTGAAATATAAGGACTTCGCAGGAGGTAACCCATGCTAGTACTACTCTCGCCCAAGCACCCTTACCTACGGAGTTCTGATAGAATCCTTTGAATTAGTGCTGGTATGATAGCACTTGTTTCATTTCGTGCTGAAAATATATACACTTCTTCTCCTTCCCTCCCCCTCCCATCAATTGTTTCCTTGTGCATTCACACTGCACCTCTCTTTCTCGTTCTAATATCGATTAAAATGCCCCTGCTTCTTGACTCACATTTGCGTATAAACAAGCGGACCATAGTTCCAGTCGCACGTAACGTCGAACGAACCGTCTGAAAAAAAATTGGTGCGACACGAGGACTTCCCAGGAGGTCAACCATCCGAGTACTACTCTCACCCAAGCACACTTAACTGCGGAGTTCTGAGGGGATACGGTGCATTAGTGCTGGTATGATCGCACCCGTTTAATTTTGCGCTGCAAATACATAAACTTCTTCTCCTTTCTTCCCCCTCCCGTCATTTGTTTAATTGTGCGTGCGCACTGCACCTCCCGTGCTCGTTCTAATATCAAGTAAAATGCTACGGTGCCGTGACTCACATTTGCGAATAAAACTGAGGACCATAATTCAAGTCGCGCGTATCGTCAAAAGAATCATCTACAAAAAAATGGGTGCAACACGAGGACTTCCTAAGAAAATGGGTGAAATATAAGGACTTCGCAGGAGGTCACCCATCCTAGTGCTACTCTCGCCCAAGCACCCTTAACTTGCGGAGTTCTTATAGAATCCGTTGCATTGGTGCTGGTATGATTGCTCATGTTTCATTCTGCGCTGCAAATACATACACTTTTTCTCCCTCCATCCCCGCTCCCATCATTTGTTTCCTTGTGCGTGCACTCTGCATCTCTCCTTCTCATTCTAATATCGATTAAAATGCCCCTGCTTCTTGAGTCACATTTGCGTATAAACCAGTTGACCCTAGTTCCAGTCGCGTGTAACGTCGAACGACCCGTCTGAAAAAAAAATTAGTGCGACACGAGGACTACCCAGGAGGTCTCCAATCCGAGTACTACTCTCGCCCAAGCACACTTAACTGCGGAGTTCTGATGGGATCCGGAGCTTTAGTGCTGGTATGATCGCACCTGTTTAATTTCGCGCTGCAAATACATACACTCCTTCTCCTTTCTTCCCCCTCCCGTCATTTGTTTCCTTGTGCGTTCACACTTCACCTCTCATTCTCGTTCTAATATCGATTAAAATACCGCTGCTTCTTGACTCACATTTGCGTATAAACCAGCGGACCCTAGTTCCAGTCGCGCGTAACTTCGAACGACCCGTCTGAAAAAAAATTGGTGCGACACGAGGACTTCCCAGGAGGTCACCCATCCGAGTACTACTCTCGCCCAAGCACACTTAATTGCGGAGTTCTGATGGGATCCGGTGCATTAGTGCTGGTATGATCACACCCATTTAATTCTGCGCTGCAAATACATAGACTCCTTCTCCTTTATTCCCCCTCCCGTCATTTGTTTCCTTGTGCGTGCACACTGCACCTCCCGTGCTCGTTCTAATATCAAGTAAAATGCTACGGTGCCGTGACTCACATTTGCGAATAAACCTGAGGACCATAATTCAAGTTGCGCGTAACGTCGAAAGAATCATCTGCAAAAAAATGGGTGCAACACGAGGACTTCCTAAGAAAATAGGTGAAATATAAGGACTTCGCATGAGGTCACCCATCCTAGTGCTACTCTCGCCCAAGCACCCTTAACTTGCGAAGTTCTGATAGAATCCGTTGCATTGGTGCAGGTATGATCGCTCATGTTTCATTCTGCGCTGCAAATACATACACTCTTTCTCCCTCCATCCCCTCTCCCGTTATTTGTTTCCTTGTGCGTGCACTCTGCATCTCTCCTTCTCGTTCTAATATCAAGTAAAATGCCCTAGCATCGTGACTCACCTTTGCGAATGAACAAGCAGTTTATAATTGCATTCGCGCGTAACGTCGAACGACCCATCCGAAAAAAAATGGGTGCAACACGAGGACCTCCCAGGAGGTCACCAATCCGAGTACTACTCCCGCCCAAGCACACTTAACTGCTGAGTTCTGATGGGATACGGTGTATTAGTGCTGGTATGATGGCACCTATTTAATTTCGCGCTGCAAATACGTACACTCCTTCTCCTTTCTTCCCCTTCCCGTCATTTGTTTCCTTGTGCGTGCGCACTGCACCTCTCGTTCTCGTATAAATATCAAGTAAAATGCCACGGCGCAGTGACACACATTTTCGAATAAATCTGCGGACTATAATTAAAGTCGCCCGTAACGTCGAATGGCACATCTGAAAAAAAAAATGGGTGCAACACGAGAACTTCCCAGAAGGTAACCCATCCTTGTACTACTTTCGCCAAAGCACACTTAACTGCGGAGTTCTAATGGGATCCGGTGTATTTGTGCTGGTGTGATAGCACCTGTTTAATTTCGTGCTGAAAATAAAAACACTCCTTCTCCTTCCCTCCCCCCTCCCATCATTTGTTTCCTTGTGCGTTCACACTGCACCTCTTTTTCTCGTTCTAATATCGATTAATATGCCCCTACTTCTTGACTCACATTTGCGTATAAACAAGTGGACCATAGTTCCAGTTGCGCGTAACGTCGAACGACCCGTCTGAAAAAAAATTTGTGCGACACAAGAACTTCCCAGGAGGTCACCCATCCGAGTACTACTCCCCCCCAAGCACACTTAACTGCAGAGTTATGATGGGATCCGTTGCATTAGTGCTGGTATGATCGCATCCGTTTAATTTCGCGCTGCAAATACATAAACTCCTTCTCCTTTCTTACCCCACCCGTCATTTGTTTCCTTGTGCGTGCACACTGCACCTCCCGTGCTCGTTTTAATATCAAGTAAAATGCTACGACGCCGTGACTCACATTTGCGAATAAACCTGAGGACCAAAATTCAAGTCGCGTGTAACGTCTAAAAAATCATCTGCAAAAAAATGGGTGCAACACGAGTACTTCCCAAGTGGTCACCCATTCGAGTACTACTCTCGCCCAAGCACACATAACTGCGGAGTTATGATGGGATCGGTTGCAATAGTGCTGGTACGATCGCACCTGTTTAATTTCGCGCTGCAAATACATAAACTCCTTCTCCTCTCTTCCCCCTCCCGTCATTTGTTTCCTTGTGCGTGCACTCTGCATCTTTTTTTCTCGTTCTAATATCAAGTAATATGCCCCGGCACCGTGACTCACCTTTGCAAATGAACCAGTGGTTTATAATTCCATTCGTGCGTAACGTCGAACAACCCATCCGAAAAAAAATAGGTGCACCACGAGGGCTTCCCAAGTGGTCACCCATCCGAGTACTACTCTCGCCCAAGCACACTTAACTGCGGAGTTCTGATGGGATCCGGAGCTTTAGTGCTGGTATGATCGCACCTATTTAATTTCGCACTGCAAATACATACACTCCTTCTCCTTTCTTCCCCCTCCCGTCATTTGTTTCCTTGTGCGTTCACACTTCACCTCTCATTCTTGTTCTAATATCGATTAAAATGCCCATGCTTATTGACTCACATTTGCGTATAAACCAGCGGACCCTAGTTCCAGACGCGCGTAACGTCGAACGACCCGTCTGAAAAAAATTGGTGCGACACGAGGACTTCCCAGGAGGTCACCCATCCGAGTACTAATCTCGCCCAAGCACACCTCACTGCGGAGTTCTGATGGGATCCGGTGCATTAGTGCTGGTGTGATCGCACCTGTTTAATTGTTGCGATACGAGGACTTCCCAAGAGGTCACCCATCCGAGTACTACTCTCGCCCAAGCACACTTAACTGCAGAGTTCTGATGGGATCCAGTGCATTATTGCTGGTATGATGCCACTTGTTTAATTTCGCGCTACGAATACATACGCTCCTTCTCTTTTCTTCCTCCTCCCGTCATTTGTTTCCTTGTGCGTGCGCACTGCACCTCCTGTACTCGTTCTAATATCAAGTAAAATGCCACGACGCCGTGACTCACATTTGCGAATAAACCTGCGGACCATAAATCAAGTCACGCGTAACGTCGAAAGAATCATCTGCAAAAAGATGGGTGCAACACGAGGACCTCCCAAGAAAATGGGTGAAATATTAGGACTTCGCAGGAGGTCACCCATCCGAGTACTTTTCTCGCCCAAGCACCCTTAACTCCGGAGTTCTGATAGAATCCGTTGCATTAGTGCTGGTATGATCCCTCATGTTTCATTCTGCACTGCAAATACATACACTCTTTCTCCTCCCATCCTCCCTCCCGTCATTTGTTTCCTTTTGCGTGCATTCTGCATCTCTCTTTCTCGTTCTAATATCAAGTAATATGCCCCGGCACCGTGACTCACCTTTGCAAATGAACCTGCGGTTTATAACTCCATTCGCGCGTAACGTCGAACAACCCATCCGAAAAAGAAATAGGTGCAACAGGAGGGCTTCCCAGGTGGACACCCATCCGAGTACTACTCTGGCCCAAGCACACTAAACTGTGGAGTTCTGATGGGATCCGGAGCTTTAGTGCTGGTATGATCGCACCTGTTTAATTTCGCGCTGCAAATACATACACTACTTCTCCTTTCTTCCCCCTCCCGTCATTTGTATCCTTGTGCGTTCACACTTTACCTCTCATTCTCGTTCTAATTTCGATTAAAATGCCCCTGCTTCTCGACTCACATTTGCGTATAAACCAGCGGACCCTAGTTCCAGACGCGCGTAACGTCTAACGACCCATCTGAAAAAAAATTGGTGCGACACGAGGACTTCCCAGGAGGTCAACCATCCGAGTACTAATCTCGCCAAGCACACTTAACTGCGGAGTTCTGATGGGATCCGAGGCTTTAGTGCTGGTATGATCGCACCTGTTTAGTTTCGCGCTGCAAATACATACACTCCTTCTCATTTCTTCCCTCTCCCGTCATTTGTTTCCTTGTGCGTTCACACGTCACCTCTCATTCTCGTTCTAATATCGATTAAAATGCCCCTGCTTCTTGACTCACATTTGCGTATAAACCAGCGGATCCTAGTTCCAGACGAGCATAACGTCGAAAGAATCATCTGCAAAAAGATGGGTGCAACACGAGGACCTCCCAAGAAATTGGGTGAAATATAAGGACTTCGCAGGAGGTCACCCATCCGAGTACTTTTCTCGCCCAAGCACCCTTAACTGCGGAGTTTTGATAGAACCCGTTGCATTAGTGCTGGTATGATCCCTCATGTATCATTCTGCACTGCAAATACATACACTCTTTCTCCTCCCATCCTTCCTCCCGTCATTTGTTTCCTTTTGCGTGCACTCTGCATCTCTCTTTCTCGTTCTAATATCAAGTAATATGCCCCGGCACCGTGACTCACCTTTGCAAATGAACCTGCGATTTATAATTCCATTCACGCATAACGTCGAACAACCCATCCGAAAAAAAAATTAGTCCAACACGAGGGCTTCCCAGGTGGACACCCATCCGAGTACTACTCTCGCCCAAGCACACTTAACTGCGGAGTTCTGATGGGATCCGGAGCTTTAGTGCTGGTATGATCGCACCTGTTTAATTTCGCGTTGCAAATACATACACTCCTTCTCCTTTCTTCCCCCTCCCGTCATTTGTTTCCATGTGCGTTCACACTTTACCTCTCATTCTCGTTCTAATTTCGATTAAAATGCCCCTGCTTCTCGACTCACATTTGCGTATAAACCAGCGGACCCTAGTTCCAGACGAGCGTAACGTCGAACGACCCGTCTGAAAAAAAATTGGTGCGACACGAGGACTTCCCAGGAGGTCAACCATCCAAGTACTAATCTCGCCAAACACACTTAACTGCGGAGCTCTGATGGGATCCGGGGCTTTAGTGCTGGTATGATCGCACCTGTTTAGTTTCGCGCTGCAAATACATACACTCCTTCTCCTTTCTTCCCCCTCCCGTCATTTGTTTCCTTGTGCGTTCACACTTCACCTCTCATTCTCGTTCTAATATCGATTAAAATGCCCCTGCTTCTTGACTCACATTTGCGTATAAACCAGTGGACCCTAGTTCCAGACGAGCGTAACGTCGAACGACCCGTCTGAAAAAAAATTGGTGCGACACGAGGACTTCAGAAGAAAATGGGTGAAATATAAGCACTTCGCAGGAGGTAACCCATGCTAGTACTACTCTCGCCCAAGCATCCTTACCTACGGAGTTCTGATAGAATCTGTTGCATTAGTGCTGGTATGATCGCACCTGTTTCATTTCGTGCTGAAAATACATACACTCATTCTCCTTCCCTCCCCCTCCCATAATTTATTTCCTTGTGCGTTCACACTGCACCTCTCCTTCTCGTTCTAATATCGATTAAAATGCCCCTTCTTTTTGACTCACATTTGCGTATAAACCAGCGGACCCTAGTTCAAGTCGCGCGTAACGTCGAACGACCCATCTGAAAAAAAATTGTTGCGACACGAGGACTTCCCAGGAAGTCACCCATCCGAGTACCACTCTCGCCCATGCACACTTAACTGCGGAGTTCTGATGGGATCCGGTGCATTAGTGCTGGTATGATCGCACCTGTTTAATTTCGCGCTGCAAATACATACACTCCTTCTCTTTTCTTCTCCCTCCCGTCATTTGTTTCCTTGTGCGTGCGCACTGCACCTCCCATACACGTTCTAATATCAAGTATAATGCCACGGCGCCGTGACTCACATTTGCGAATAAACCTGCGGACCATAAATCAAGTCGCGCGTAACATCGAAAGAATCATCTGCAAAAAGATGGGTGCAACACGAGGACCTCCCAAGAAAATGGGTGAAATATAAGGACTTTGCAGGAGGTCACCCATCCGAGTACTTTTCTCGCCCAAGCACCCTTAACTGCGGAGTTCTGATAGAATCCGTTGCATTAGTGCTGGTATGATCCCTCATGTTTCATTCTGCACTGCAAATACACACACTCTTTCTCCTCCCATCCCCCCTACCGTCATTTGTTTCCTTTTGCGTGCACTCTGCATCTCTCTTTCTCGTTTTAATATCAAGTAATATGCCCCAGCACCGTGACTCACCTTTGCAAATGAACCTGCGGTTTATAATTCCATTAGCGCGTAACGTCGAACAACCCATCCGAAAAAAAATAGGTGCAACACGAGGGCTTCCCAGGTGGACACCCATCCGAGTACTACTCTCGCCCAAGCACACTTAACTGCGGAGTTCTGATGGGATCCGAAGCTTTAGTGCTGGTATGATCGCACCTGTTTAATTTCGCGCTGCAAATACATACACTCCTTCTCCTTTCTTCCCCCTCCTGTCATTTGTTTCCTTGTGCGTTCACACTTTACCTCTCATTCTCGTTCTAATTTCGATTAAAATGCCCCTACTTCTCGACTCACATTTGCATATAAACCAGCGGACCCTAGTTCCAGACACGCGTAACGTCGAACGACCCGTCTGAAAAAAAATTGGTGCGACACGAGGACTTCCCAGGAGGTCAACCATCCGAGTACTAATCTCGCCAAGCACACTTAACTTCGGAGTTCTGATGGGATCTGGGGCTTTAGTGCTGGTATGATCGCAGCTGTTTACTTTCGCGCTGCAAATACATACACTCCTTCTCCTTTCTTCCCCCTCCCGTCATTTATTTCCTTGTGCGTTCACACTTCACCTCTCATTCTCGTTCTAATATCGATTAAAATGCCCCTGCTTCTTGACTCACATTTGCGTATAAACCAGCGGACCCTAGTTCCAGACGAGCGTAACGTCGAACAACCCGTCTGAAAAAAAATTGGTGCGACACGAGGACTTCACAAGAAAATGGGTGAAATATAAGCACTTCGCAGGAGGTAACCCATGCTAGTACTACTCTCGCCCAAGCACCCTTACCTACGGAGTTCTGATAGAATCTGTTGCATTAGTGCTGGTATGATCGCACCTGTTTCATTTCGTGCTGAAAATACATACACTCATTCTCCTTCCCTTCCCCTCCCATAATTTGTTTCCTTGTGCGTTCACACTGCACCTCTCCTTCTCGTTCTAATATCGATTAAAATACCCCTTCTTTTTGACTCACATTTGCGTATAAACCAGCGGACCCTAGTTCAAGTCGCGCGTAACGTTGAACGACCCGTCTGAAAAAAAATTGTTGCGACACGAGGACTTCCCAGGAGGTCACCCATCCGAGTACCACTCTCGCCCAAGCACACTTAACTGCGGAGTTCTGATGGGATCCGGTGCATTAGTGCTGGTATGATCGCACCTGTTTAATTTCGCACTTCAAATACATACACTCCTTCTCTTTTCTTCCCCCTCCCGTCATTTGTTTCCTTGTGCGTGCGCACTGCACCTCTCGTTCTCGTATAAATATCAAGTAAAATGCCACGGCGCAGATTCTCACATTTTCGAATAAATCTGCGGACTATAATTAAAGTCGCGCGTAACGTCGAACGGCACATCTGAAAAAAAAATGGGTGCAACACGAGAACTTCCCAGAAGGTAACCCATCGTTGTACTACTTTCGCCAAAGCACACTTAACTGCGGAGTTCTGATGGGATCCGATGTATTTGTGCTGGTGTGATAGCACCTGTTTAATTTCGTGATGAAAATAAAAACACTCCTTCTCCTTCCCTCCCCCCTCCCATCATTTGTTTCCTTGTGCGTTCACACTGCACCTCTTTTTCTCGTTCTAATATCGATTAATATGCCCCTGATTCTTGACTCACATTTGCGTATAAACAAGTGGACCATAGTTCCAGTTGCGCGTAACGTCGAACGACCCGTCTGAAAAAAAATTGTTGCGACACGAGGACTTCCCAGGAGGTCACCCATCCGAGTACCACTCTCGCCCAAGCACACTTAACTGCGGAGTTCTGATGGGATCCGGTGCATTAGTGCTGGTATGATCACACCTGTTTAATTTCGCGCTGCAAATACATACACTCCTTCTCTTTTCTTCCCACTCCCGTCATTTGTTTCCTTGTGCGTGCGCACTGCACCTCCCGTACTCGTTCTAATATCAAGTATAATGCCACGGCGCCGTGACTTACATTTGCGAATAAACCTGCGGACCATAAATCAAGTCGCGCGTAACGTCGAAAGAATCATCTGCAAAAAGATGGGTGCAACACGAAGACCTCCCAAGAAAATGGGTGAAATATAAGGACTTTGCAGGAGGTCACCCATCCGAGTACTTTTCTCGCCCAAGCACCCTTAACTGCGGAGTTCTGATAGAATCCGTTGCATTAGTGCTGGTATGATCCCTCATGTTTCATTCTGCACTGCAAATACACACACTCTTTCTCCTCCCATCCCCCCTCCCGTCATTTATTTCCTTGTGCGTGCACTCTGCATCTCTTTTTCTCATTCTAATATCAAGTAATATGTCCCGGCACCGTGACTCACCTTTGCAAATGAACCAGCGGTTTATAATTCCATTCGCGCGTAACGTCGAACAACCCATCCGAAAAAAATAGGTGCAACACGAGGGCTTCCCAGGTGGTCACCGATCCGAGTACTACTCTCCCCCAAGCACACTTAACTGCGGAGTTCTGATGGGATCCGGGGCTGTAGTGCTGGTATGATCGCACCTATTTAATTTCGCGCTGCAAATACATACACTCCTTCTCCTTTCTTCCCCCTCCCGTCATTTGTTTCCTTGTGCGTGCGCACTGCACCTCTCGTTCTCGTTCAAATATCAAGTAAAATGCCACGGCACCATGACTCACATTTGCGAATAAATCCGCGGACCATAATTAAAGTCGCGCGTAACGTCGAACGGCACATCTGAAAAAAAGAAAATGGGTGCAACACGAGAACTTCCCAGGAGGTAACCCATCATTGTACTACTTTCGCCCAAGCACACTTAACTGCAGAGTCCTGATGGGATTTGGTGCATTTGTGCTGGTGTGACCGCACCTGTTTAATTTCGTGCCGAAAATACATACACTCCTTCTTCCCTCCCCCCTTCCCATCATTTGTTTCCTTGTGTGTTCACACTGCACCTCTCCTTCTCGTTCTAATATCGATTAAAATGCCCCTGATCCTTGACTCACATTTGCGTATAAACCAGCGGACGATAGTTCCAGTCGCGCGTAACGTCGAAAGAATCATCTGCAAGAAGATGGGTGCAACACGAGGACCTCCCAAGAAAATGGGCGAAATATAAGGACTTCGCAGAAGGTCACCCATCCGAGTACTTTTCTCGCCCAAGCACCCTTAACTGCGGAGTTCTGATAGAATCTGTTGCATTAGTGCTGGTATGATCCCTCATGTTTCATTCTGCACTGCAAATACATACACTCTTTCTCCTCTCATCCCCCCTCCCGTCATTTGTTTCCTTGTGCGTGCACTCTGCATCTCTCTTTCTCGTTCTAATATCAAGTAATATGCCCCGGCACCGTGACTCACCTTTGAAAATGAACCAGCGGTTTATAATTACAGTCGCGCGTAACGTCGAACAACCCATCCGAAAAAAATAGGTGCAACACGAGGGCTTCCCAGGTGGTCACCGATCCGAGTACTACTCTCCCCCAAGCACACTTAACTGCGGAGTTCTGATGGGATCCGGGGCTGTAGTGCTGGTATGATCGCACCTATTTAATTTCGCGCTGCAAATACATACACTCCTTCTCCTTTCTTCCCCCTCCCGTCATTTGTTTCCTTGTGCGTGCGCACTGCACCTCTCGTTCTCGTTCAAATATCAAGTAAAATGCCACGGTGCCGTGACTCACATTTGCGAATAAATCTGCGGACCATAATTAAAGTCGCGCGTAACGTCGAATGGCACATCTGAAAAAAAGAAAATGGGTGCAACACGAGAACTTCCAAGGAGGTAACCCATCATTGTACTACTTTCGCCAAAGCTCACTTAATTGCGGAGTTCTGATGGGATCTGGTGCATTAGTGCTGGTGTGACCGCACCTGTTTAATTTCGTTCTGAAAATACATACACTCCTTCTTCCCTCCCCCCCTCTCATCATTTGTTTCCTTGTGCGTTCACACTTCACCTCTCATTCTCGTTCTAATATCGATTAAAATGCCCATGCTTCTTGACTCACATTTGCGTATAAACCAGCGGACCATAGTTCCAGTCGCGCGTAACGTCTAACGACCCATCTGAAAAAAAATTGTTGCGATACGAGGACTTCCCAAGAGGTCACCCATCTGAGAACTACTCTCGCCCAAGCACACTTAACTGCGGAGTTCTGATGGGATCAGGAGCTCTAGTGCTGGTATGATCGCACCTGTTTAATTTCGTGCTGCAAATACATACACTCCTTCTAATTTCTTCCCCCTTCCGTCATTTGTTTCCTTGTGCGTTCACACTTCACCTCTCATTCTCGTTCTAATATCGATTAAAATGCCCCTGCTTCTTGACTCACATTTGCGTATAAACCAGCGGACCCTAGTTCCAGACGCGCGTAACGTCGAACGACCTGTTTGAAAAAAAATTAGTGCGACACGAGGACTTCCCAGGAGGTCACCCATCCGAGTACTAATCTCGCCCAAGCACACTTCACAGCGGAGTTCTGATGGGATCCGGTGCATTAGTGCAGGTATGATCGCACCCGTTTAATTCCGCTCTGCAAATACATAAACTCCTTCTCCTTTCTTCCCCCCTCCCGTCATTTGTTTCCTTGTGCGTGCGCACTGCACCTCCCGTGCTCATTCTAATATCAAGTAAAATGCTACGGTGCCGTGTCTCACATTTGCGAATAAACCTGAGGACCATAATACAAGTCGCGCGTAACGTCGAAAGAATCATCTGCAAAAAAATGGGTGCAACACGAAGACTTCACAAGAAAATGGGTCAAATATAAGGACTTCGCAGGAGGTAACCCATGCTAGTACTACTCTCACCCAAGCACCCTTACCTACGGAGTTCTGATAGAATCCGTTGCATTAGTGCTGGTATGATCGCACCTGTTTCATTTCGCGCTGCAAATACATACACTCCTTCTCCTTTCTTCCCCCTCCCGTCATTTGTTTCCTTGTGCGTGCGCACTGCACCTCTCGTTCTCGTTCAAATATCAAGTAAAATGCCACGGCACCGTGACTCACATTTGCGAATAAATCCGCGGACCATAATTAAAGTCGCGCGTAACGTCGAACGGCACATCTGAAAAAAAGAAAATGGGTGCAACACGAGAACTTCCAAGGAGGTAACCCATCATTGTACTACTTTCGCCCAAGCACACTTAACTGCAGAGTCCTGATGGGATTTGGTGCATTTGTGCTGGTGTGACCGCACCTGTTTAATTTCGTGCCGAAAATACATACACTCCTTCTTCCCTCCCCCCTTCCCATCATTTGTTTCCTTGTGTGTTCACACTGCACCTCTCCTTCTCGTTCTAATATCGATTAAAATGCCCCTGATCCTTGACTCACATTTGCGTATAAACCAGCGGACGATAGTTCCAGTCGCGCGTAACGTCGAACGACCCATCTGAAAAAAAATTGTTGCGATACGAGGACTTTCCAAGAGGTCACCCATCCGAGTACTACTCTCGCCCAAGCACACTTAACTGCAGAGTTCTGATGGGATCCAGTGCATTAGTGCGGGTATGATGCTACTTGTTTAATTTTGCGCTTCAAATACATACACTCTTTCTCTTTTCTTCCTCCTCCCGTCATTTGTTTCCTTGTGCGTGCGCACTGCACCTCCCGTACTCCTTCTAATATTAAGTAAAATGCCACGGCGCCGTGACTCACATTTGCGAATAAACCTGCGAACCATAAATCAAGTCGCCCGTAACGTCGAAAGAATCATCTGCAAAAAGATGGGTGCAACACGAGGATCTCCCAAGAAAATGGGTGAAATATAAGGACTTCGCAGGAGGTCACCCATCCGAGTACTTTTCTCGCCCAAGCACCCTTTACTACGGAGTTCTGATAGAATCCATTGCATTAGTGCTGGTATGATCCCTCATGTTTCATTCCACACTGCAAATACATACATTCTTTCTCATTCCATCCCCCCTCCCGTCATTTGTTTTCTTGTGCGTGCACTCTGCATCTCTCTTTCTCGTTCTAATATCAAGTAATATGCCCCAGCACCGTGACTCACCTTTGCAAATGAACCAGCGGTTTATAATTCCATTCGCGCGTAACGTCGAACAACCCATCCGAAAAAAAATAGGTGCAACACGAGGGCTTCCCAGGTGGTCACCCATCCGAGTACTACCCTCGCCCAAGCACACTTAACTGCAGAGTTCTGATAGGATCCGGAGCTTTAGTGCTGGTATGATCGCACCTGATAAATTTTCTGCTGTAAATACATACACTCCTCCTTTCTTCAACCTCCCGTCATTTGTTTCCTTGTGCGTTCACACTTCACCTCTCATTCTCATTCTAATAGCGATTAAAATGCCCCTGCTTCTTGACTCACATTTGCGTATAAACCAGCGGACCCTAGTTCCAGACGCGCGTAACGTCGAACGACCCGTCTGAAAAAAAAATTAGTGCGACACGAGGACTTCCCATGAGGTCACCCATCCGAGTACTAATCTCGCCCAAGCACACTTAACTGCGGAGTTCTGATGGGATCCGGTGCATTAGTGCTGGTATGATCGCACCGGTTTAATTTTGCGCTGCAAATACATAAACTCCTTCTCCTTTCTTCCCCCTCCCGTCATTTGTTTCCTTGTGCGTGCGCACTGCACCTCTCGTTCTCGTTCAAATATCAAGTAAAATGCCACAGCGCCGTGACTCACATTTGCGAATAAATTTGGGGACCATAATTAAAGTCGCGCGTAACGTCGAACGGCACATCTGAAAAAAAGAAAATGGGTGCATCACGAGGACTTCACAAGAAAATGGGTGAAATATAAGGACTTCGCAGGAGGATACCCATGCTAGTACTACTCTCGCCCAAGCACCCTTACCTACGGAGTTCTGATAGAATCCGTTGCATTAGTGCTGGTATGATCGCACCTGTTTCATTTCGTGCTGAAAATACATACACTCCTTCTCCTTCCCTCCCCCTCCCATCAATTGTTTCCTTGTGCGTGCACACGGCACCTCTCCTTCTCGTTCAAATATCAAGTAAAATACCACGGCGCCGTGACTCACATTTGCGAATAAATCTGCGGACCATAATTAAAGTCGCGAGTAACGTCGAACGGCACATCTGAAAAAAAGAAAATGGGTGTAACACGAGAACTTCCCAGGAGGTAACCCATTATTGTGCTACTCTCGCCCAAGCACACTTAACTGCGGAGTTCTGATGGGATCCGGTGCATTAGTGCTGGTTTGATTGCACCTATTTAATTTCGTGCGGAAAATACATACACTACTTCTTCCCTCCCCCCTCCCATCATTTGTTTCCTTGTGCGTTCACACTGCACCTCTCCTTCTCATTCTAATATCGATGAAAATGCCCCTGATTCTTGACTCACATTTGCGTATAAACCAGCGGACCATAGTTCCAGTCGAGTGTAACGTCGAACGACCCATATGAAAAAAAATTGTTACGATACGAGAACTTCCCAAAAGGTCACCCATCCGAGTACTACTCTCGCCCAAGCACACTTAATTGCATAGTTCTGATGGGATCAAGTGCATTAGTGCTGGAATGATGCCACTTGTTTAATTTTGCGCTTCAAATACACACACTCCTTCTCTTTTCTTCCTCCTCCCGTCATTTGTTTCCTTGTGCGTGCGCACTGCACCTCCCGTAGTCGTTCTAATATCAAGTAAAATGCCACGGCGCCGTGACTCACCTTTGCAAATGAACTAGCAGTTTATAATTATATTCGCGCGTAACGTCGAAAGAATCATCTCCAAAAAGATGGGTGCAACACGAGGACCTCCCAAGAAAATGGGTGAAATATAAGGACTTCGCAGGAGGTCACCCATCCGAGTACTTTTCTCGCCCAAGCACCCTTAACTGCAAAGTTCTGATAGAATCCGTTGCATTAGTGCTGGTATGATCCCTCATGTTTCATTCTGCACTGCAAATGCATACACTCTTTTTTCTTCCATCCCCCGTCCCGTCATTTGTTTCCTTGTGCGTGCGTACTGCACCTCTCGTTCTCGTTCAAATATCAAGTAAAATGCCACGGCGCCGTGACTCACCTTTGCAAATGAACCAGCGGTTTATAATTTCATTCGCGCGTAACGTCGAACAACCCATCCGAAAAAAAATAGGTGCAACACGAGGGCTTCCCAAGTAGTCACCAATCCGAGTACTACTCTCGCCCAAGTACACTTAACTGCGGAATTCTGATGGGATCCGGGGCTTTAGTGCTGGTATGATCGCACCTGTTTAAATTCGCGCTGCAAATACATACATTCCTTCTCCTTTCTTCCCCCTCCCGTCATTTGTTTCCTTGTGCGTTCACACTTCACCTCTCATTCTCGTTCTAATATCGATTAAAATGCCCCTGCTTCTTGACTCACATTTGCGTATAAACCAGCGGACCCTAGTTCCAGACGCGCGTAACGTCGAACGACCCGTCTCAAAAAAAATTGGTGCGACACGAGAACTTACCAGGAGGTCACCCATCCGAGTACTAATCTCGCCCAAGCACACTTCACTGCGGAGTTCTGATGGGATCCGGTGCATTAGTGCTGGTATGATCGCACCTGTTTAATTTCGCGCTGCAAATACATAAACTCATTCCCCTTTCTTCCCCCTCCCGTCATTTGTTTCCTTGTGCGTGCGCACTGCACCTCCTGTTCTCGTTCTAATATCAAGTAAAATGCTACAGCTTCGTGACTCACATTTGTGAATAAACCTGAGGACCATAATTCAAGTCGCGCGTAACGTCGAAAGAATCATCTGCAAAAAAATGGGTGCAACACGAGGACTACACAAGAAAATGGGTGAAATATAAGGACTTCGCAGGAGGTAACCCATGCTAGTACTACTCTCGCCCAAGCACCCTTACCTACGGAGTTCTGATAGAATCCGTTGCATTAGTGCTGGTATGATCGCACCTGTTTCATTTCGTGCTGAAAATACATACACTCCTTCTCCTTCCCTCCCCCTCCCATCAATTGTTTCCTTGTGCGTTCACACTGCACCTCTCCTTCTCGTTCTAATATCGATTAAAATGGCCCTGCTTCTTGACTCACATTTGCGTATAAACCAGCGGACCCCAGTTCCAGTCGCACGTAACTTCGAACAACCCGTCTAAAAAAAATTGGTACGACACGAGGACTTCCCAGGAGGTCACCCATCCGAGTACTACTTTCGGCCAAGCACACTTAACTACGGAGTTATGATGGGATCCGGTGCATTAGTGGTGGTATGATCGTATTTGTTTAATTCTGCGCTGCAAATACATAAACTCCTTCTCCTTTCTTCCCCATCTCGTCATTTGTTTCCTTGTGCGTGCGCACTGCACCTCCCGTACTCGTTCTAATATAAAGTAAATGCTACGGTTTCGTGACTCACGTTTGCGAATAAACCTGAGGACCATAATTCAAGTCGCGCGTATCGTCGAAAGAATCATCTGCAAAAAAATGTGTGCAACATGAGGACTTCCTGAGAAAATGGGTGAAATATAAGGACTTCGCAGGAGGTCACCCATCCTAGTGCTACTCTCGCCCAAGCACCCTTAACTTGCGGAGTTCTGATAGAATCCGTTGGATTGGTGTTGGTATGATATCTCATGTTTTATTCTGCGCTGCAAATACATACACTTTTTCTCCCTCCATCCCCCCTCCTGTCATTTGTTTCCTTGTGCGTGAACTCTGCATCTCTCCTTCTCGTTCTAATATCGATTAAAATGCCCCTTCTTCTTGACTCATATTTGCGTATAAACCAGGGGACCTTAGTTCCAGTCGCGCGTAACGTCGAACGACCCGTCTGAAAAAAAAAATAGTGTGTCACGACGACTTCCCAGGAGGTCACCCATTTGAGTACTACTCTCGCCCAAGCACACTTAACTGCGGAGTTCTAATGGGATCCGGTGCATTAGTGCTGGTATGATCGCACCTGTTTAATTTCGCACTGCAAATACATAAATTCCTTCTCCTTTCTTCCCCCTCCCGTCATTTGTTTCCTTGTGCGTGCGCACTGCACCTCTCGTTCCCGTTCAAATATCAAGTACAATACCACGGCGCCGTGACTCACATTTGCGAATAAATCTGCGGACCATAATTAAAGTCGCGCGTAACGTCGAACGGCACATCTGAAAAAAAGAAAATGGGTGCAACACGAGAACTTCCCAGGAGGTAACCCATCATTGTACTACTTTCGCCAAAGAACACTTAACTGCGGAGTTCTGATGGGATCCGGTGCATTTGTGCTGGTGTGACCGCGCCTGTTTAATTTCGTGCTGAAAATACATTCACTCCTTCTTCCCTCCCCCCTCCCATCATTTGTTTTCTTGCGCGTTCACACTGCACCTCTCCTTATCGTTCTAACATCGATGAAAATGCCCCTGATTCTTGACTCACATTTGCGTATAAACCAGCAGACCATAGTTCCAGTCGCGCGTAACGTCGAACGACCCATCTGAAAAAAAATTGTTGCGATACGAGAACTTCCCAAGAGGTCACCCATCCGAGTACTACTCTCGCCTAAGCACACTTAACTGCAGAGTTCTGATGGGATCAAGTGCATTAGTGCTGGTATGATGCCACTTGTTTAATTTTGCGCTTCAAATACATACACTCCTTCTCTATTCTTCCTCCTCCCGTCATTTGTTTCCTTGTGCGTGCGCACTGCACCTCCCGTACTCGTTCTAATATTAAGTAAAATGCCACGGCGCCGTGACTCACCTTTGCAAATGAACCAGCAGTTTATAATTCTATTCGCGCGTAACGTCGAAAGAATCATCTGTAAAAAGATGGGTACAACACGAGGACCTCCCAAGAAAATGGGTGAAATATAAGGACTTCGCAGGAGGTCACCCATCCGAGTACTTTTCTTGCACAAGCACCCTTAACTGTGGAGTTCTGATAGAATCCGTTGCATTAGTGCTGGTATGATCCCTCATGTTTCATTCTGCACTGCAAATACATACACTCTTTCTCCTTCCATCCCCCGTCCCGTCATTTGTTTCCTTGTGCGTGCGCACTGCACCTCTCCTTCTCGTTCAAATATCAAGTAAAATGCCACAGCGCCGTGACTCACCTTTGCAAATGAACAAGCGGTTTAGAATTCCATTCGCGCGTAACGTCGAACAACCCATCTGAAAAAAAATAGGTGCAACACGAGGGCTTCCCAGGTGGTCACCGATCCGAGTACTACTCTCGCCCAAGCACACTTAACTGCGGAGTTCTGATGGGATCCGGGGCTGTAGTGCTGGTATGATCGCACCTGTTTAATTTCGCGCTGCAAATACATACACTCCTCCTTTCTTCCCCCTCCCGTCATTTGTTTCCGTGTGCGTTCACACTTCACCTCTCATTCTCGTTCTAATATCAATTAAAATGCCCCTGCTTCTTGACTCACATTTGCGTATAAACCAGGAGACCCTAGTTCCAGACGCGCGTAACGTCGAACAACCCGTCTGAAAAAAAATTTGTGCGACACGAGGACTTCCAAGGAGATCAACCATCCGAGTACTAATCTCGCCCAAGCACACTTAACTGCGGAGTTCGGATGGGATCCGGGGCTTTAGTGCTGGTATGATCGCACCTGTTTAGTTTTGCGCTGCAAATACATAAACTCATTCCCCTTTCTTCCCCCTCCCGTCATTTGTTTCCTTGTGCGTGCGCACTGCACCTCCCATTCTCGTTCTAATATCAAGTAAAACGCTACAGCGCCGTGACTCACATTTGCGAATAAAGCTGAGGACCATAATTCAAGTCATGCGTAACGTCGAAAGAATCATCTGCAAAAAAATGGGTGCAACACGAGGACTTCACAAGAAAATGGGTGAAATATAAGGACATCGCAGGAGGTAACCCATGGTAGTACTACTCTCGCCCAAGCACCCTTACCTACGGAGTTCTGATAGAATCCGTTGCATTTGTGCTGGTTTCATCGCACCTGTTTCATTTCGTGCTAAAAATACATACACTCCTTCTCCTTCCCTCCCCCTCCCATCAATTGTTTCCTTGTGCGTTCACACTGCACCTCTCCTTCTCGTTCAAATATCAAGTAAAATGCCACGGCGCCGTGACTCACATTTGCGAATAAATCTGCGGACCATAATTAAAGTCGCGCGTAACGTCGAACGGCACATCTGAAAAAAAGAAAATGGGTGTAACACTAGAACTTCCCAGGAGGTAACCCATCATTGTACTACTTTCGCCAAAGCACACTTAACTGCGGAGTTCTGATGGGATCCGGTGCATTAGTGCTGGTATGATCGCTCCCGTTTAATTCCGCGCTGCAAATACATAAACTCCTTCTCCTTTCTTCTCCCTCCCGTCATTTGTTTCCTTGTGCGTGAGCACTGCACCTCTCGTGCTCGTTCTAATGTAAAGTAAAATGCTACGGTGCCGTGACTCACATTTGCGAATAAACCTGTGGACCATAATTCAAGTCGCGCGTATCGTCGAAAGAATCATCTGCAAAAAAATAGGTACAACAAGAGGACTTCCTAAAAAAATGGGTGAAAAATAAGGACTTCGCAGGAAGTCACCCATCCTAGTGCTACTCTCGCCCAAGCACCCTTAACTTGCGGAGTTCTGATAGAATCCGTTGCATTGGTGCTGGTATGATCGCACCTGTTTCATTTCGCGCTGCAAATACATAAACTCCTTCTCCTTTCTTCCCCCTCCCGTCATTTGTTTCCAAGTGCGTGCGCACTGCACCTTTCGTTCTCGTTCAAATATCAAGTACAATGCCACGGCGCCGTGACTCACATTTGCGAATAAATCTGCGGACCATAATTAAAGTCGCGCGTAACATCGAACGGCACATCTGAAAAAAAGAAAATGGGTGCAACACGAGAACTTCCCACGAGGTAACCCATCATTGTACTACTTTCACCAAAGCACACTTAACTGCGGAGTTCTGATGGGATCCGGTGCATTTGTGCTGGTATGATCGCACCTGTTTAATTTTGCGCTGCAAATACATACACTCCTTCTTCCCTCCCCCCCTCCAATCATTTGTTTCCTTGTGCGTTCACACTGCACCTCTCCTTCTCGTTCTAATATCGATTAAAATGCCCCTGATTCTTTACTCACATTTGCGTATAAACAAGCGGACCATAGTTCCAGTCGCGCGTAACGTCGAACGACCCATCTGAAAAAAAATTGTTGCGATACGAGGACTTCCCAAGAGGTCACCCATCCGAATACTACTCTCGCCAAAGCACACTTAACTGCAGAGTTCTGATGGTATGATGCCACTTGTTTAATTTTGCGCTTCAAATACATACACTCCCTCTCTTTTCTTCCTCATCCCGTTATTTATTTCCTTGTACGTGCGCACTGCACCTCCCGTACTCGTTCTAATATCAAGTAAAATGCAACGGCGCCGTGACTCACATTTGCGAATAAACCTGCGGACTATAAATCAAGTCGCGCGTAACGTCGAAAGAATCATCTGCAAAAAGATGGGTGCAACACAAGGACCACAAAAGAAAATGGGTGAAATATAAGGACTTCGCAGGAGGTCACCCATCCGAGTACTTTTCTCGCCCAAGCACCCTTAACTGCGGAGTTCTGATAGAATCCGTTGCATTAGTGCTGGTATGATCCCTCATGTTTCATTCTGCACTGCAAATACATACACTCTTTCTCCTTCCAACCCCCTCCCGTCATTTGTTTCGTTGTGCGTGCACTCTGCATCTCTCTTTGTCGTTCTAATATCAAGTAATATGCCCCGGCACCGTGACTCACCTTTGCAAATGAACCAGCGGTTTATAATTCCATTCGCGCGTAACGTCGAACAACCCATCCGAAAAAAAAAATAGGTGCAACACGAGGGCTTTCCAGGTGGTGACCCATCCGAGTACTACTCTCGCCCAAGCACACTTAACTGCGGAGTTCTTATGGGATCCGGAGCTTTAGTGCTGGTATGATCGCACCTGTTTAATTTCGTGCTTCAAATACATACACTCCTTCTCATTTCTTGCCCCTCCCGTCATTTGTTTCCTTGTGCGTTCACACTTCACCTCTCATTCTCGTTCTAATATCAATTAAAATGCCCCTGTTTCTTGACTCACATTTGCGTATAAACCCGCGGACCCTAGTTCCAGAAGCGCGTAACGTCGAACGACCTGTCTGAAAAAAAATTGGTGCGACACAAGGACTTCCCAGGAGGTCACCCATCCGAGAACTAATCTCGCCCAAGCACACTTCACTGCGGAGTTCTGATGGGATCCGGTGCATTAGTGCTGGTATGATAGCACCTATTAAATTTTGCGCTGCAAATACATAAATTCATTCCCTTTTCTTCCCCCTCCCGTCATTTGTTTCCTTGTGCGTGCGCACTGCACCTCCCGTTCTCGTTTTAATATCAAGTAAATAGCTACAGTGCCGTGACTCACATTTGCGAATAAACCAGAGGACCATAATTCAAGTCGCGCGTAACGTCGAACGAATCATCTGCAAAAAAATGGGTGCAACACGAGGACTTCACAAGAAAATGGGTGAAATATAAGGACTTCGCAGGAGGTAACCCTTGCTAGTACAACTCTCGCCCAAGCACCTTTACATACGTAGTTCTGATAGAATTCGTTGCATTAGTGCTGGTATGATCGCACCAGTTTAATTTCGCGCTGCAAATACATAAACTCCATCTCCTTTCTTCCCCCTCCCGTCATTTGTTTCCTTGTGCATGCGCACTGCACCTCTCGTTCTCGTTCAAATATCAAGAAAAATGCCACGGCGCCGTGACTCACATTTATGAATAAATCTGCGGACCGTAATTAAAGTCGCGCGTAACGTCGAACGGCACATCTGAAAAAAAAAATGGGTGCAACACGAGAACTTCCCAGGAGGTAACCCATCATTGTACTACTTTCGCCAAAACACACTTAACTGCGGAGTTCTGATGGGTTCCGGGGCATTAGTGCTGGTGTGACCGCACCTGTTTAATTTCGTGCTGAAAATACATACACTCCTTCTTCCCTACCCCCCTCCCATCATTTGTTTCCTTGTGCGTTCACACTGCACCTCTCATTCTCGTTCGAATATCGATTAAAATGCCCCTGATTCTTGACTGACATTTGCGTAAACACCAGCGGACCATAGTTTCAGTCCCGCGTAATGTCGAACGGCCCATCTGAAAAAAAATTATTGCGATACGAGGACTTCCCAAGAGGTCACCCATCCGAGTACTACTCTCGCCCAAGCACCCTTAACTGCAGAGTTCTGATGGGATCCAGTACATTAGTGCTGGTATGATGCCACTTGTTTAATTTTGCGCTTCAAATACATACACTCCTTCTCTTTTCTTCCTCCTCCCGTTATTTGTTTCCTTGTGCGTGTGCACTGCACCTCCCGTACTCGTTCTAATATCAAGTAAAATGCCACGGCGCCGTGACTCACATTTGCGAATAAACCAGCGGACCATAAATCAAGTCGCGCGTAACGTCGAAAGAATCATCTGCAAAAAGATGGGTGCAACACGAGGACCTCCCAAGAAAATGGGTGAAATATAAGGACTTCGCAGGAGGTCACCCATCCGAGTACTTTTCTCGCCCAAGCACCCTTAACTGCGGAGTTCTGATAGAATCCGTTGCATTAGTGCTGGTATGATCCCTCATGTTTCATTCTGCACTGCAAATACATACACTCTTTCTCCTCCCATCCCCCCACCCGTCATTTGTTTCCTTGTGCGTGCACTCTGCACCTCTCTTTCTCGTTCTAATATCAAATAATATGCCCCGGCACCGTGACTCACCTTTGCAAATGAACCAGCGGTTTATAATTCCATTCGCGCGTAACGTTGAACAACCCATCCGAGAAAAAAAAGGTGCAACACGAGGGCTTCCCAAGTGGTCACCCATCCGAGTACTACTCTCGCCCAAGCACACCTAACTGCGGAGTTCTGATGGGATCCGGAGCTTTAGTTCTGGTATGATCGCACCTGTTTAATTCCGCGCTGCAAATACATATACTCCTTCTCCTTTCTTCCCCCTCCGTCATTTGTTTCCTTGTGCGTTCACACTTCATCTCTTCTTCTCGTTCTAATATCGATTAAAATGCCCCTGCTTCTTGACTCACATTTGCGTATAAACCAGCGGACCCTTGTTCCAGACTCGCGTAACGTTGAACGACCCGTCTGAAAAAAAATTGGTGCGACACGAGGACTTTCCAGGAGGTCACCCATCTGAGTACTAATCTCGCCCAAGCACACTTAACTGCGGAGTTCTGAAGGGATCCGGTGCATTTGTGCTGGTATGATCGCACCTGTTTAATTTCGCGCTGCAAATACATAAACTCATTCCCCTTTCTTCCCCCTCCCGTCATTTCTTTCCTTGTGCGTGCGCACTGTACCTCTCGTTCTCGTTCAAATATCAAGTAAAATGCCACGGCGCCGTGACTCACATTTGCGAATAAATCTGCGGACCATAATTAAAGTCGCGCGTAACGTGACTCACCTTTGCAAATGAACCAGCGGTTTATAATTCCATTCGTGCGTAACGTCGCACAACCCATCCGAAAAAAAATAGGTGCAACACGAGGGCTTCCCAAGTGGTCACCCATCCGAGTACTACCCTCGCCCAAGCACACTTAACTGCGGAGTTCTGATGGGATCCGAAGTTTTGGTGCTGATATGATCGCACCTGTTTCATTTCGTGTTGAAAATACATACACTCCTTCTCCTTCCCTCCCCCTCCCATCAATTGTTTCCTTGTGCGTTCAGACTGCACCTCTCCTTCTCGTTCTAATATCGATTAAAATGCCCCTGCTTATTGACTCACATTTGCGTATAAAGCAGCGGACCCTAGTTCCAATCGCGCGTAACGTCGAACGACCCGTCTGAAAAAAAATTGGTGCGACACGAGAACTTCCTAGGAGGTCACCCATCCGAGTACTACTCTCGCCCAAGCACACTTAACTCCGGAGTTCTGATGGGATCCGGTGCATTAGTGCTGGTATGATCACACCCTTTTAATTTCGCGCTGCAAATATATAAACTCCTTCTCCTTTCTTCCCCCTCCCGTCATTTGTTTCCTTGTGCATGCGCATTGCACCTCCCGTGCTCGTTCTAATATCAAGTAAAATGGTACGGTGCCGAGACGCACATTTGTGAATAAACCTGAGGACCAAAATTCAAGTTACGCGTATCAAGTCGCGCGTAACATCGAACGACCCGTCTGAAAAAAAAAATTAGTGCGACACAAGGACTTCCCAGGAGGTCACCCATCCGAGTACTACTCTCGACCAAGCACACTTAACTGTAGAGTTCTGATGGGATCCAGTGCATTAGTGCTGGTATGATGCCACTTAATTAATTTTGCGCTTCAAATAGATACACTCCTTCTCTTTTCTTCCACCCCCCGTCATTTGTTTCCTTGTGCGTGCGCACTGCACCTCCCATACTCGTTCTAATATCAAGTAAAATGCCACGGCGACGTGACTCACATTTACGAATAAACCTGCGGACCATAAATCAAGTCGCGAGTAACGTCGAAAGAATCATCTGCAAAAAGATGGGTGCAACACGAGGACCTCCCAAGAAAATGGGTGAAATATATGGACTTCGCAGGAGGTAACCCATCCGAGTACTACTCTCGCCCAAGCACACTTAACTGCGGAGTTCTGATGGGATCCGGGGCTTTAGTGCTGGTATGATCGCACCTGTTTAATTTCGCGCTGCAAATACATACACTCCTTCTCCTTTATTCCCCCTCCCGTCAATTGTTTCCTTGTGCGTTCACACTGCACCTCTCATTCTCGTTCTAATATCGATTAAAATGCCCCTGCTTCTTAACTCACATTTGAGTATAAACCAGCGGACCCTAGTTCCAGTCGCGCGTAACGTCGAACGACCCGTCTGAAAGAAAATTGTTGCGACACGAGAACTTCCCAGGAGGTCACCCATCCGAGTACTACTCTCGCCCAAGCACACTTAACTGCGGAGTTCTGATGGGATCAAGTGCATTAGTGCTGATATGATCGCACCCGTTTAATTTAGCGCTGCAAATACATAAACTCCTTCTCATTTCTTTTCCCTCCCGTCATTTGTTTCCTTGTGCGTGCGCACTGCACCTCCCGTGCTCGTTCTAATATCAAGTAAAATGCCACGGCGCCGTGACTCACATTTGCGAATAAACCTGCGGACCATAAATCATGTCGCGCGTAACGTCGAAAGAATCATTTGCAAAAAGATGGGTGCAACACGAGGACCTCCCAAGAAAATGGGTGAAATATAAGGACTTCGCAGGAGGTCACCCATCTGAGTACTTTCTCGCCCAAGCACCCTTAACTGCGGAGTTCTGATAGAATCCGTTACATTAGTGCTGGTATGATCCCTCATGTTTCATTCTGCACTGCAAATACATACACTCTTTCTCCTCCCATCCCCCCTCCCGTCATTTGTTTCCTTGTGCGTGCACTCTGTATCTCTCTTTCTCGTTCTAATATCATGTAATATGCCCCGGCACAGTGACTCACCTTTGCAAATGAACCAGCGGTTTATAATTCCATTCGCGCGTAACGTCGAACAACCCATCCGAAAAAAAAATAAGTGCAACACGAGGGCTTCCCAGGTGGACACCCATCCGACTACTACTCTCGCCCAAGTACACTTAACTGTGGAGTTCTAATGGGATCCGTAGCTTTAGTGCTGGTCTGATCGTACCTGTTTAATTTCGCGCTGCAAATACATGCACTCCTTCTCCTTTCTTCCCCCTCCCGTCATTTGTTTCCTTGTGCGTTCACACTTCACCTCTCATTCTCGTTCTAATATCGATTAAAATGCCCCTGCTTCTTGACTCACATTTGCGTATAAACCAGTGGACCCTAGTTCCAAACGCGCGTAACGTCGAACGACCCGTCTGAAAAAAAATTGGTGGGACACGAGGACTTCCCAAGAGGTCAACCATCCGAGTACTAATCTCGCCAAGCACACTTAACTACGGAATTCTGATGGCATCCGGGGCTTTAGTGCTGCTATGATTGCACCTGTTTAGTTTCGCGCTGCAAATACATACACTCCTTCTCCTTTCATCCCCCTTCCGTCATTTGTTTCCTTATGCGTTCACACTTCACCTCTCATTCTCGTTCTAATATCGATTAAAATGCCCCTGCTTCTTGACTCATATTTGTGTATAAACCAGCGGACCCTAGTTCCAGACGAGCGTAACATCGAACGACCCGTCTGAAAAAAAATTGGTGCGACACGAGGACTTCACAAGAAAATGGGTGAAATATAAGGACTTCGCAGGAGGTAACCCATGCTAGTACTCCTCTCGCCCAAGCACCCTTACCTACGGAGTTCTGATAGAATCTGTTGCATTAGTGCTGGTATGATCGCACCTGTTTCATTTCGTGCTGAAAATACATACACTCCTTCTCCTTCCCTCCCCCCTCCCATCATTTGATTCCTTGTGCGTTCACACTGCACCTCTTTTTCTCATTCTAATATCGATTAATATGCCCCTGCTTCTTGACTGACATTTGCGTAAAAACAAGTGGACCATAGTTCCAGTTGAGCGTAACGTCGAACGACCCGTCTGAAATAAAATTTGTGCGACACGAGAACTTCCCAGGAGGTCACCCATCCGAGTACTACTCTCGCCCAAGCACACTTAACTGCAGAGTTATGATGGGATCCGTTGCATTAGTGCTGGTATGATCGCACCCGTTTAATTTCGCGCTGCAAGTACATAAACTCTTTCTCCTTTCTTTCCCCTCCCGTCATTTGTTTCCTTGTGCGTGCGCACTGCACCTCCCGTGCTCGTTTTAATATCAAGTAAAATGTTACGACGCCGTGACTCACATTTGCGAATAAACCTGAGGACCAAAATTCAAGTCGCGCGTAACATCGAAAGAATCATCTGCAATAAAATGGGTGCAACACGAGGACTTCCCAAGTGGTCACCCATCCGAGTACTACTCTCGCCCAAGCACACTTAACTGCGGAGTTATGATGGGATCGGTTGCATTAGTGCTGGTATGATCGCACCTTTTTAATTTCACGCTGCAAATACATATACTCCTTCTCCTTTCTTCCCCCTCCCATCATTGTACTACTTTCGCCAAAGCACACTTAACTGCGGAGTTCTGATGGGATCCGGTGCATTTGTGCTGGTGTGACCGCACCTGTTTAATTTCGTGCTGAAAATACATACACTCCTTCTTCCCTCCCCCCCCCCCCATCATTTGTTTCCTTGTGCGTTTACACTGCACCTCTCCTTCTCGTTCTAATATCGATTAAAATGCCCCTGATTCTTGACCCACATTTGCGTATAAACCAGCGGACCATAGTTCAAGTCGCGCGTAACGTCGAACGACCCATCTGAAAAAAAATTATTTCGATACGAGGACTTCCCAAGAGGTCACCCATCCGAGTACTACTCTCGCCCAAGCACACTTAAGAGCAGAGTTCTGATGGGATCCAGTGCATTAGTGCTGGTATGATGCCACTTGTTTAATTTTGCGCTTCAAATACATACACTCCTTCTCTTTTCTTCCTCCTCTTGTCATTTGTTTCCTTGTGCGTGCGCACTGCACCTCCCGTACTCTTTCTAATATCAAGTAAAATGCTACGGTGCCGTGACTCACATTTGCGAATAAATCTGCGGACCATAAATCAAGTCGTGCGTAAAGTCGAAAGAATCATCTGCAAAAAGATGGGTGCAACGCGAGGACCTCCCAAGAAAATGGGTGAAATATAAGGACTTCGCAGGAGGTCACCCATCCGAGTACTTTTCTCGCCCAAGCGCCCTTAATTGCGGAGTTCTCATAGAATCCGTTGCATTAGTACTGGTATGATCCCTCATGTTTCATTCTACACTGCAAATACATACACTCCTTCTTCCCTCCCCCCCTCCCGTCATTTGTTTCTTTGTGCGTTCACACTTCACCTCTCATTCTCGTTCTAATATCGATTAAAATGCCCCTGCTTCTTGACTCACATTTGCGTATAAACCAGCGGACCCTAGTTCCAGACGCGCGTAACGTCAAACGATCCGTCTGAAAAAAAATTGGTGCGACACGAGGACTTCCCAGGAGGTCACCCATCCGAGTACTAATCTCGCCCAAGCACACTTCACTGCGGAGTTCTGATGGGATCCGGTGCATTAGTGGTGATATGATCGCACCTGTTTAATTTCGCGCTGCAAAACTAAAAAACTCATTCCCCTTTCTTCCCCCTCCCGTCATTTGTTTCCTTGTGCGTGCGCACTGCACCTCCCGTTCTCGTTCTAATATCAAGTAAAATGCTACGGCGCCGTGACTCACATTTGCGAATAAACCTGAGGACCATAATTCAAGTCGCGCGTAACGTCGAAAGAATCAT
Source organism: Carica papaya (assembly GCF_054855325.1). NCBI lineage: Eukaryota > Viridiplantae > Streptophyta > Magnoliopsida > Brassicales > Caricaceae > Carica > Carica papaya. Next base: position 18,433,546 of record NC_142316.1, read on the forward strand.
CTGCAAAAAAATGGGTGCAACACGAGGACTTCACAAGAAAATGGGTGAAATATAAGGACTTCGCAGGAGGTAACCCATGCTAGTACTACTCTCGCCCAAGCACCCTTACCTACGGTGTTCTGATTGAATCCGTTGCATTAGTGCTGGTATGATCGCACCTGTTCCATTTCGTGCTGAAAATACATACACTCCTCCTTCCCTCCCCCTCCCATCAATTGTTTCCTTGTGCGTTCACACTGCACCTCTCCTTCTAGTTCTAATATCGATTAAAATGCCCCTGCTTCTTGACTCACATTTGCGTATAAACAAGCGGACCCCAGTTCCAGTCGCGCGTAACGTCGAACGACCCATCTGAAAAAAAATTGGTGCGACACGAGGACTTCCCAGGAGGTCACCCATTCGAGTACTACTCTCGCCCAAGCACACTTAACTGCGGAGTTCTGATGGGATCCGGTGTATTAGTGCTGGTATGATCGCAACCTTTTAATTCTGCGCTGCAAATACATAAACTCCTTCTCCTTTCTTCCCCCTCCCGTCATTTGTTTCCTTGTGCGTGCGCATTGCACCTCCCGTTCTCGTTCTAATATCAAGTAAAATGCTACGGTGCCATGACTCACATTTCCGAATAAACCTGAGGACCATAATTCAAGTCGCGCGTATCGTCGAAAGAATCATCTGCAAAAAAATGGGTGCAACACGAGGACTTCCTAAGAAAATGGGTGAAATATAAGGACTTCGCAGGAGGTCACCCATCCTAGAGCTACTCTCGCCCAAGCACCCTTAACTTGCGGAGTTCTGATAGAATCAGTTGCATTGGTGCTGGTATAATTGCTCATGTTTCATTCTGTGCTGCAAATACATACATTTTTTCTCCCTCCATCCCCCCTCCCGTCATTTGTTTCCTTTTGCGTGCACTCTGCATCTCTCGTTCTCGTTCTAATATAGATTAAAATGCCCCTGCTTCTTGACTCAAATTTGCGTATAACCCAGTGGACCCTAGTTCCAGCCGCGCGTAACGTCGAACGACCTGTCTGAAAAAAAATTGGTGCGACAGGAGGACTTCCCAAGAAGTCACCCATCCGAGTACTACTCTCGCCCAAGCACACTTAACTACAGAGTTCTGATGGAATCCAATGCATTAGTGCTGGTATGATCGCACCTCTTATTTTGCGCTGTAAATACATAAACTCCTTCTCCTTTCTTCCCCCTCCCGTCATTTGTTTGCTTGTGCGTGCGCACTGCACCTATCGATCTCGTTTAAATATCAAGTAAAATGCCACGGCGCCGTGACTCACATTTGCGAATAAATCTGCGGACCATAATTAAAGTTGCGCGTAACTTCGAACGGCACATCTGAAAAAAAAAATGGGTGCAACACGAGGACTTCCCAAGTGGTCACCCATCCGAGAACTACTCTCGCCCAAGCACACTTAACTGCAGAGTTCTGATGGGATCTGGAGCTTTTGTGCTGGTATGATCACACATGTTTAATTTCGCGCTGCAAATACATACACTCCTTCTCCTTTCTTCCCCCTCCCGTCATTTGTTTCCTTGTGCATTGACACTTCACCTCTCATTCTCGTTCTAATATCGATTAAAATGCCCCTGCTTCTTGACTCACATTTGCGTATAAACCAGTGGACCCTAGTTCCAGTCGCGCGTAACGTCGAATGACCCGTCTGAGAAAAAAAACTAGTGCGACACGAGGACTTCACAGGAGGTCAACAATCCGAGTACTACTCTCGCCAAACCACACTTAACTACGGAGTTCTGATGGGATCCGGTGCATTAGTGCTGGTATGATCGCACCTGTTTAATTTTGCGCTGCAAATACATACACTCCTTCTCCTTTCTTCCCCCTCCCGTAATTTGTTTCCTTGTGCGTGCGCACTGCACCTCCCGTTCTCGTTCTAATATCAAGTAAAATGGTACAGCGCCGTGACTCACATTTGCAAATAAACCTGAGGACCATAATTCAAGTTGCGTGTAACGTCGAAAGAATCATCTGCAAAACATTGGGTGCAACACGAGGACCACCCAAGAAAATGGGTGAAATATAAGGACTTCGCAGGAGGTCACCCATCCGAGTAGTTTTTCTCGCCCAAGCACCCTTAAATGCGGAGTTCTGATAGAATCCGTTGCATTAGTGCTGGTATGAGCCCTCATGTTTCATTCTGCACTGCAAATACATACACTCTTTCTCCTTCAAACCCCCCTCCCGTCATTTGTTTCCTTGTGCGTGCACTATGCATCCCTCTTTCTCGTTTTAATATCAAGTAATATGCCCCGGCACCATGACTCACGTTTGCAAATGAACCAGCGGAGTTCTGATGGGATCCGGAGCTTTAGTGCTGGTATGATCGCACCTGTTTAATTTCGTGCTGCAAATACATACACTCCTTCTCATTTCTTCCCCCTCCCGTCATTTGTTTCCTTGTGCGTTCACACTTCACCTCTCATTCTCGTTCTAATATCGATTAAAATGCCCCTGCTTCTTGACTCACATTTGCGTATAAACCAGCGGACCCTAGTTCCAGACGCGCGTAACGTCGAACGACCTGTTTGAAAAAAAATTAGTGCGACACGAGGACTTCCCAGGAGGTCACCCATCCGAGTACTAATCTCGCCCAAGCACACTTCACAGCGGAGTTCTGATGGGATCCGGTGCATTGGTGCTGGTATGATCGCACCCGTTTAATTCCGCACTGCAAATACATAAACTCCTTCTCCTTTCTTCCCCCTCCCGTCATTTCTTTCCTTGTGCGTGCGCACTGCACCTCCCGTGCTCGTTCTAATATCAAGTAAAATACTACGGTGTTGTGGCTCACATTTGCGAATAATCCTGAGGACCATAATTCAAGTCGCGCGTAACGTCGAAAGAATCATGTGCAAAAAAATGGGTGCAACACGAGGACTTTACAAGAAAATTTGTGAAATATAAGGACTTCGCAGGAGGTAACCCATGCTAGTACTACTCTCGCCCAAACACCCTTACCTATGGAGTTCTGATAGAATCCGATGCATTAGTGCTGGTGTGATTAGTGCTGGTATGATCGCACCTGTTTCATTTCGTGCTGAAAATACATACACTCTTTCTCCTTCCCTCCCCCTCCCGTCATTTGTTTCCTTGTGCGTGCACTCTGCATCTCTCTTTCTCATTCTAATATAGATTAAAATGCCCCTGCTTCTTGACTCACATTTGCGTATAAACCACTGGACCCTAGTTGCAGTCGCGCATAACGTCCAACGACCGGTCTGAAAAAAAAAATTAATGCGACACGAGGACTTCCTAGGAGGTCACCCATCCGAGTATTACTCTCGCCCAAGCACACTTAACTGCGGAGTTCTAATGTGATTCGGTGCATTAGTGCTAGTATGATCGCATTTGTTTAATTAAGCGCTGCAAATACATAAACTCCTTCTCCTTTCTTCCCCCCTCCCGTCATTTGTTTCCTTGTGCGTGCGCACTGCACCTCCCGTGCTCATTCTAATATCAAGTAAAATGCTACGGTGCCGTGACTCACATTTACGAAAAAACCTGAGGACCATAATTCAAGTCGCGCGTATCGTCGAAAGAATCATCTGCAAAAAAATAGGTGCAACACGAGGACTTCCTAAGAAAATGGGTGAAATATAAGGACTTCGCAGGAGGTCACCCATCCAAGAGCTACTCTCGCCCAAGCACCCTTAACTTGCGGAGTTCAGATAGAATCCGTTGCATTGGTGCTGGTATGATTGCTCATGTTTCATTCTGCGCTGCAAATACATACACTTTTTCTCCCTCCATCCCCCCTCCCGTCATTTGTTTCCTTGTGCGTGCACTCTGCATCTCTCATTCTCGTTCTAATATCGATTAAAATGCCCCTGCTTCTTGACTCACATTTGCGTATAAACCAGCGGACCCTAGTTCCAGCCGCGCGTAACGTCGAACGTCCCGTCTGAAAAAAAAAATAGGTACAACACGTGGGCTTCCCAGGTGGTGACCCATCCGAGTACTACTCTCGCCCAAGCACACTTAACTACGGAGTTCTGATGGGATCAGGAGCTCTAGTGCTGGTATGATCGCACCTGTTTAATTTCGTGCTGCAAATACATACACTCCTTCTCATTTCTTCCCCCTCCCGTCATTTGTTTCCTTGTGCGTTCACACTTCACCTCTCATTCTCGTTCTAATATCGATTAAAATGCCCTTGCTTCTTGACTCACATTTGCGTATAAACCAGCGGACCCTAGTTCCAGACGCGCGTAACGTCGAACGACCTGTTTGAAAAAAAATTAGTGCGACACGAGGACTTCCCAGGAGGTCACCCATCCGAGTACTAATCTCGCCCAAGCACACTTCACAGCGGAGTTCTGATGGGATCCGGTGCATTAGTGCAGGTATGACCGAACCCGTTTAATTCCGCGCTGCAAATACATAAACTGCTTCTCCTTTCTTCCCCCCTCCCGTCATTTGTTTCCTTATGCTTGCGCACTGCACCTCCCGTGCTCATTCTAATATCAAGTAAAATGCTACGGTGCCGTGTCTCACATTTGCGAATAAACCTGAGGACCATAATTCAAGTCGCGCGTATCGTCGAAAGAATCATCTGCGAAAAAATGGGTGCAACACGAGGACTTCCTAAGAAAATGGGTGAAATATAAGGACTTCGCAGGAGGTCACCCATCCAAGAGCTACTCTCGCCCAAGCACCCTTAACTTGCGGAGTTCTGATAGAATCCGTTGCATTGGTGCTGGAAGGAATGCTCATGTTTCATTCTGCGCTGCAAATACATACACTTTTTCTCCCTCCATCCCCCCTCCCGTCATTTGTTTCCTTGTGCGTGCACTCTGCATCTCTCATTCTCGTTCTAATATCGATTAAAATGCCCCTGCTTCTTGACTCACATTTGCGTATAAACCAGTGGACCCTAGTTCCAGTCGCGCGTAACATCGAACGTCCCGTCTGAAAAAAAAAATAGGTACAACACGTGGGCTTCCCAGGTGGTGACCCATCCGAGTACTACTCTCGCCCAAGCACACTTAACTGCGGAGTTCTGATGGGATCCGGAGCTCTAGTGCTGGTATGATCGCACCTGTTTAATTTCGTGCTGCAAATACATACACTCCTTCTCATTTCTTCCCCCTCCCGTCATTTGTTTCCTTGTGCGTTCACACTTCACCTCTCATTCTCGTTCTAATATCGATTAAAATGCCCCTGCTTCTTGACTCACATTTGCGTATAAACCAGCGGACCCTAGTTCCAGACGCGCGTAACGTCGAACGACCTGTTTGAAAGAAAATTAGTGCGACACGAGGACTTCCCAGGAGGTCACCCATCCGAGTACTAATCTCGCCCAAGCACACTTCACAGCGGAGTTCTGATGGGATCCGGTGCATTGGTGCTGGTATGATCGCACCCGTTTAATTCCGCACTGCAAATACATAAACTCCTTCTCCTTTCTTCCCCCTCCCGTCATTTCTTTCCTTGTGCGTGCGCACTGCACCTCCCGTGCTCGTTCTAATATCAAGTAAAATACTACGGTGTTGTGGCTCACATTTGCGAATAAACCTGAGGACCATAATTCAAGTCGCGCGTAACGTCGAAAGAATCATGTGCAAAAAAATGGGTGCAACACGAGGACTTTACAAGAAAATTGGTGAAATATAAGGACTTTGCAGGAGGTAACCCATGCTAGTACTACTCTCGCCCAAGCACCCTTACCTATGGAGTTCTGATAGAATCTGATGCATTAGTGCTGGTATGATCGCACCTGTTTCATTTCGTGCTAAAAATACATACACTCTTTCTCCTTCCCTCCCCCTCCCGTCATTTCTTTCCTTGTGCGTGCACTCTGCATCTCTCTTTCTCGTTCTAATATAGATTAAAATGCTCCTGCTTCTTGACTCACATTTGCGTATAAACCAGCGGACCCTAGTTCCAGTCGCGCATAACGTTGAACGATCCGTCTGAAAATAAATTGGTGCGACACGAGGACTTCCCAGGAGGTCATCCATCCGAGTACTACTCTCGCCCAAGCACACTTAACTGCGGAGTTCTGATGGGATCCGGTGCATTAGTGCTGGTATGATCGCACCCATTTAATTCAGCGCTGCAAATACATAATCTCCTTCTCCTTTCTTCCCCCTCCCGTCTTTTGTTTCCTTGTGCGTGCGCACTGCAACTCTCGTTCTCGTTTAAATATTAAGTAAAATGCCTTGGCGCCGTGACTCACATTTGCGAATAAATCTGCGGACCATAATTAAAGTCGCGCGTAACGTCGAACGGCACATCTGAAAAAAAGAAAATGGGTGCAACACGAGGACTTCCCAAGTGGTCACCCATCCGAGAACTACTCTCGCCCAAGCACACTTAACTGCAGAGTTCTGATGGGATCCGGAGCTTTAGTGCTGGTATGATCGCACATGTTTAATTTCGCGCTGCAAATACATACACTCCTTCTCCTTTCTTCCCCCTCCCGTCATTTGTTTCCTTGTGCATTCACACTTCACCTCTCATTCTCGTTCTAATATCGATTAAAATGCCCCTGCTTCTTGACTCACATTTGCGTATAAACCAGTGGACCCTAGTTCCAGTCGCGCGTAACGTCGAATGACCCGTCTGAGAAAAAAAATTAGTGCAACACGAGGACTTCCCAGGAGGTCAACCATCAGAGTACTACTCTCGCCAAAGCACACTTAACTACGGAGTTCTGATGGGATCCGGTGCATTAGTGCTGGTATGATCGCACTTGTTTAATTTTGCGCTGCAAATACATAAACTCATTCCCCTTTCTTCCCCCTCCCGTCATTTGTTTCCTTGAGCGTGCGCACTGCACCTCCTGTTCTCGTTCTAATATCAAGTAAAATGCAACAGTTTCGTGACTCACATTTGCGAATAAACCTGAGGACCATAATTCAAGTCGCGCGTAACATCGAAAGAATCATCTGCAAAAAAATGGGTGCGACACGAGGACTTCACAAGAAAATGGGTGAAATATAAGGACTTCGCAGGAGGTAACCCATGCTAGTACTACTCTCGCCCAAGCACCCTTACCTACGGAGTTCTGATAGAATTTGTTACATTAGTGCTGGTATGATCGCACCTGTTTCATTTCGCGCTGCAAATACATAAACTCCTTCTCCTTTCTTCCCCCTCCCGTAATTTGTTTCCTTGTGCGTGCGCACTGCACCTCCCGTTCTCGTTCTAATATCAAGTAAAATGGTACGGCGCCGTGACTCACATTTGCGAATAAACCTGAGGACCATAATTCAAGTCGCGCGTAACGTCGAAAGAATCATTTGCAAAAAGATGGGTGCAACACGAGGACCTCCCAAGAAAATGGGTGAAATATAAGGACTTCGCAGGAGGTCACCCATCCGAGTACTTTTCTCACCCAAGCACCCTTAACTGCGGAGTTCTGATAGAATCCGTTGCATTAGTGTTGGTATGATCCCTCATGTTTCATTCTGCACTGCAAATACATACACTCTTTCTCCTTCCATCCCCCCTCCCGTCATTTGTTTCCTTGTGCGTGCACTCTGCATCTCTATTTCTCGTTCTAATATCAAGTAATATGCCCCGGCACCGTGACTCACCTTTGCAAATGAACCAGCGGCTTATAATTCTATTCGCGCTTAACGTCTAACAACCCATCCGAAAAAAAATATGTGCAACACGAGGGCTTCCCAAATGGTCACCCATCCGAGTACTACTCTCGCCCAAGCACACTTAACTGCAGAGTTCTGATAGAATCCATTGCATTAGTGCTGGTATGATCGAACCTGTTTAATTTCGCGCTGCAAATACATACACTGCTTCTTCTTTCTTCCCCCTCCCGTCATTTGTTTCCTTGTGCGTTCACACTTCACCTCTCATTCTCGTTCTAATATCGATTAAAATGTCCATGCTTCTTGACTCACATTTGCGTATAAACCAGCGGACCCTAGTTCCAAATGCGCGTAATGTCAAACGACCCGTCTGAAAAAAAATTGGTGCGACACGAGAACTTCCCAGGAGGTCACCCATCCGAGTACTAATCTCACCCAAGCACACTTCACTGCGGAGTTTTGATGGGATCCGGTGCATTAGTGCTGGTATGATCGCACCCGTTTATTTCCGCACTTCAAATACATAAACTCCTTCTCCTTTCTTCCCCCTCCCGTCATATATTTCCTTGTGCGTGCGCTCTCCATCTCTCTTTCTCGTTCTAATATCAAGTAATATGCCCCGGCACCGTGACTCACCTTTGCAAATGAACCAGCGGTTTATAATTCCAGTCGAGCAATCCATCTGAAAAAAAATAGGTGCAACACGAGGGCTTTCCAGGAGGTCACCCATCCGAGTACTACTATCGCCCAAGCACACTTAACTGCAGAGTTCTGATGGGATCCAGTGCATTAGTGCTGGTATGATCGCACCCGTTTAGTTCGGCGCTGCAAATACATAAACTCCTTCTCTTTTCTTCCCCCTCCCGTCATTTCTTTCCTTGTGCATGCGCACTGCACCTCCCGTGCTCGTTCTAATATCAAGTAAAATACTACGGTGCCGTGACTCATATTTGCGAATAAACCTGAGGACCATAATTCAAGTCGCGCGTAACGTCGAAAGAATCATCTGCAAAAAAATGGGTGCAACACGAGGACTTTACAAGAAAATGGGTAAAATATAAGGACTTCGTAGGAGGTAACCCATGCTAGTACTACTCTCGCCCAAGCACCCTTACCTATGGAGTTCTGATAGAATCCGATGCATTGGTGCTGGTATGATCGCACCTGTTTCATTTCGTGCTGAAAATACATACACTCTTTCTCCTTCCCTCCCCCTCCCGTCATTTGTTTCCTTGTGCGTGCACTCTGCATCTCTCTTTCTCGTTCTAATATCGATTAAAATGCCCATGCTTCTTTACTCACATTTGCGTATAAACCAGTGGACCCTAGTTGCAGTCGCGCATAACGTCGAACGACCGGTCTGAAAAAAAAAATTAGTGCGACACGAGGACTTCCCAGGAGGTCACCCATCCGAGTATTACTCTCGCCGAAGCACACTTAACTGCGGAGTTCTAATGGGATCCGGTGCATTAGTGCTAGTATGATCGCACCTTTCTAATTTCGCGCTGCAAATACATAAACTCCTTCTCCTTTCTTCCCCCTCCCGTCATTTGTTTCCTTGTGCGTGCACACTGCACCTCACGTTCTCGTTCAAATCTCAAGTAAAATACCATGGCGCCGTGACTCACATTTGCGAATAAATCTGCAGACCATAATTAAAGTCACGCGTAACGTCGAACGACACATTCGAAAAAAAGAAAATGGGTGCAACACGAGAACTTCCCAGGAGGTAACCCATCATTGTACTACTTTCGCGAAAGCACACTTAACTGCGGAGTTCGGATGGGATCCGGTGCATTTGTGCTTGTGTGACCGCACCTGTTTAATTTCGTGCTGAAAATACATACACTCCTTCTTCCCTACCCCCCTCCCATCATTTGTTTCCTTGTGCGTTCATACTGCGCCTCTCATTCTCGTTCTAATATCGATTAAAATGTCCCTGCTTCTTGACTCACATTTGCGTATAAACCAGCGGACCCTAGTTCCAGACGCGCGTAACGTCGAACGACCCGTCTGAAAAAAAATTGGTGCGACACGAGGACTTCCCAGGAGGTCACCAATCCGAGTACTACTCTCACCCAAGCACACTTAACTGCGGAGTTCGGATGGGATCCGGCGCATTAGTGCTGGTATGATCGCACCCCTTTAATTCCGCGCTGCAAATACATAAAGTCATTCTCCTTTCTTCCCCCTCCCGTCATTTGTTTCCTTGTGCGTGCGCACTGCGCCTCTCGTGCTCGTTCTAATATCAAGTAAAATGCTACGGTGCCGTGACTCACATTTGCGAATAAAATTGAGGACCATTATTCAAGTCGCGTGTATCGTCGAAAGAATCATCTGCAAAAAAATGGGTGCAACACGAGGACTTCCTAAGAAAATGGGTGAAATATAAGGACTTCGCAGGAGGTCACCCATCCTAGTACTACTCTCGCCTAAGCACACTTAACTGCAGAGTTCTGATGGGATCCAGTGCATTAGTGCTGGTATGATGCAACTTGTTTAATTTTGCGCTTCAAATACATACACTCCTTCTCTTTTCTTCCTCCTCCCGTAATTTATTTCCTTGTGCGTGCGCACTGCACATTCCGTACTCGTTCTAATATCAAGTAAAATGCCACGGCGCCGTGACTCACATTTGCGAATAAACCTGCGGACCATAAATCAAGTCGCACGTAACGTCGAAAGAATCATCTACAAAAAGATGGGTGCAACACGAGGACCTCCCAAGAAAACGGGTGAAATATAAGGACTTCGCAGGAGGTCACCCATCCGAGTACTTTTCTCGCCCAAGATCCATTAACTACGGAGTTCTGATAGAATCCGTTGCATTAGTGCTGGTATGATCCCTCATGTTTCATTCTGCACTATAAATACATACACTCTTTCTCCTTCCATCCCCCCTCCCGTCATTTGTTTCCTTGTGCGTGCACTCTGCATCTCTCTTTCTCGTTCTAATATCAAGTAATATGCCCCGGCAACGTGACTCACCTTTGCAAATGAACCAACGGTTTATAATTCCATTCGCGCGTAACATCGAATAACCCATCCGGAAAAAAATTGGTGCAACACGAGGGCTTGCCAAGTGGTCACCCATCCGAGTACTACTCTCGCCCAAGCACAATTAAATGCGGAGTTCTGATGGGATCAGGAGCTTTAGTGCTGGTATGATCGCACCTGTTTAATTTCGCGCTGCAAATACATACACTCCTTCTCCTTTCTTCCCCCTCCCGTCTTTTGTTTCCTTGTGCGTTCACACTTCACCTCTCATTCTCGTTCTAATATCGATTAAAATGCCCCTGCTTCTTGACTCACATTTGCGTATAAACCAGCGGACCCTAGTTCCAGACGCGCATAACGTCGAACGACCCGTCTGAAAAAAAATTGGTGCGACACGAGGACTTCCCAGGATGTCACCCATCCGAGTACTAATCTCGCCCAAGCACACTTCACTGCGGAGTTCTGATGGGATCCGGTACATTAATGCTGGTATGATCGCACCTGTTTAATTTTGCGCTGCAAATACATAAACTCATTCCCCTTTCTTCCCCCTCCCGTCATTTGTTTCCTTGTGCGTGTTCACTGCACCTCCCGTTCTCGTTCTAATATCAAGTAAAATGCTACAGCGCCGTGACTCATATTTGCGAATAAACCTGAGAACCATAATTCAAGTCGCGCGTAACGTCGAAAGAATCATCTGCAAAAAAATGGGTGCAACACGAGGACTTCACAAGAAAATGGGTGAAATATAAGGGCTTCGCAGGAGGTAACCCATGCTAGTACAACTCTCGCCCAAGGACCCTTACCTACGGAGTTCTGATAGAATCCGTTGCATTAGTGCTGGTTTGATCGCACCTGTTTCATTTCGTGCTGAAAATACATACACTCCTTCTCCTTCCCTCCCCCTCCCATCAATTGTTTCCTTGTGCGTTCACACTGCACCTCTCCTTCTCGTTCTAATATCGATTAAAATGCCCCTGCTTCTTGACTCACAATTGCGTATAAACCAGCGGACCCCAGTTCAAGTCGAGCATAAAGTCGAACGACCAGTCTGAAAAAAAAATGGTGCGACACGAGGACTTCCCAAGAGGTCACCCATCCGAGAACTACTCTCGCCCAAGCACACTTAACTGCGGAGTTCTGATGGGATCCGGTGCATTAGTGATGGTATGATCGCACCCGTTTAATTTCGCGCTGCAAATATATAAACTCCTTCTCCTTTCTTCCCCCTCCCGTCATTTGTTTCCTTGTGCGTGCGCACTGCACCTCCCGTTCTCGTTCTAATATCAAGTAAAATACTACAGCACCGTGACTCACATTTGCGAATAAACCTGAGGACCATAATACAAGTCGCGCGTACCGTCAAAAGAATCATCTGCAAAAAAATTGGTGCAACACGAGGACTTCACAAGAAAATGGGTGAAATATAAGAACTTCGCAGGAGGTAACCCATGCTAGTACTACTCTCGCCCAAGCACCCTTACCTACGGAGTTCTGATAGAATCCGTTGCATTAGTGCTGGTATGATCGCACATGTTTCATTTCGCGCTGCAAATACAAATTAAACAAGTGGCATCATACCAGCACTACTGCACTGGATCCCATTAGAACTCTGCAGTTAAGTGTGCTTGGGCGAGGATAGTACTCGGATGGGTGACCTCTTGGGAAGTCCTCGTATCGCAATATTTTTTTTTCAGATGGGTCGTTCGACGTTACGCGTGTCTAGAACTACGGTCCGCTGGTTTATACGCAAATGTGAGTCAAGAATTAGGGGCATTTTAATCGATATTAGAACGAGAAGGAGAGGTGCAGTGTGAACGCACAAGGAAACAAATGATGGGAGGGGGGGAGGGAAGAAGGAGTGTATGTATTTTCAGCACCAAATTAAACAGGTGCGGTCACACCAGCACAAATGCACCGGATCCCATCAGAACTCCGTAGTTAAGTGTGCTTTGGCGAAAATAGTACAATGATGGGTTACCTCCTGGGAAGTTCTCGTGTTGCACCCATTTTCTTTTCTTCAGATGTGCCGTTCGACGTTACGTGCGACTTTAATTATGGTCTGCAGATTTATTCGCAAATGTGAGTCACGGCGCTGTGGCATTTTACTTGATATTTGAACGAGAACGAGAGGTGCAGTGCGCATGCACAAGGAAACAAATGACGGGAGGGGGAAAAAAGGAGAAGGAGTTTATGTATTTGCAGCGCAAAATTAAACAGGTGCGATCATACCAGCACTAATGCACCGGATCCCATCAGAACTCCACAGTGAAGTGTGCTTGGGCGAGATTAGTACTCGGATGCGTGACCTCCTGGGAAGTCCTCGTGTCGCACCAATTTTTTTTTCAGACGGGTCGTTCGACGTCACGCTCGTCTAGAACTAGGGTCCGCTAGTTTATACGCAAATGTGAGTCAAGATGCATGGGCATTTTAATCGATATTAGAACGAGAATGAGAGGTGAAGTGTGAACGCACAAGGAAACAAATGACGGGAGGGGGAAGAAAGGAGAATGAGTGTATGTATTTGCAGCGCAAAAATAAACTTATGCGATCATACCAGCACTAAAGCCCCGGATCCCATCAGAACTTCGCAGTTAAGTGTGCTTGGGCGAGAGTAGTACTCGGATGGGTGACCACCTGGGAAGCCCTCATATTGCACCTATTTCTTTTCGGATGGGTTGTTCGACGTTACGCGCGAATGGAATTATGAACCGCTGGTTCATTTGCAAAGGTGAGTCACAGTGCCGGGTCATATTACTTGATATTAGAACGAGAAAGAGAGATGAAGAGAGCACGCACAAGGAAACAAATGACGGGAGGGGGGATGGGAGGAGAAAGAGTGTATGTATTTGCAGTGCAGAATGAAACATGAAGGATCATACCAGCACTAATGGAACGGATTCTATCAGAACTCCGCAGTTAAAGGTGCTTGGGCGAGAAAAGTACTCGTATGGGTGACCTCCTGCGAAGTCCTTATATTTAACCCATTTTCTTGGGAGGTCCACGTGTTGCACCCATCTTTTTGCAGATGATTCTTTCGACGTTACGCGCGACTTGATTTACGGTCCGCAGGTTTATTCGCAATTGTGAGTCACTGCGCCGTGGCATTTTACTTGATATGTGAACGAGAACGGGAGGTGCAGTTCGCACGCACAAGGAAACAAATGACGGGAGGGGGAAGAAAAGGGAATGAGTTTATGTATTTGCAGCGCAAAATTAAATAAGTGCGATCATACCAGCCTTATTGCACCGGATCCCATCAGAACTCCGCAGTTAAGTGTGCTTGGGCGAGATTAGTACTCGGATGGGTGACCTCCCGGGAAGTCCTCGTGTCGCACCAATTTTTTTTCAGACGGGTCGTTCGACGTTACGCGCGTCTGGAACTAGGATCCGTTGGTTTATACGCAAATGTGAGTCAAGAAGTAGGGGCATTTTAATCGATATCAGAACAAGAATGAGAGGTGAAGTGTGAACGCACAAGGAAACAAATGACGGGAGGGGGAAGAAAGTGGAAGGAGTGTATGTATTTGTAGCGCGAAATTAAAAAGGTGCGATCATACCTGCACTAAAGCCCCGGATCCCATCAGAACTCTGCAGTTAAGTGTGCTTGGGCTAGAGTAGTACTCGGATGGGTGACCACTTGGGAAGCCCTCATGTTGTACCAATTTTTTTTCGGATGGGTTGTTCGACGTTACGCGCGAATGGAATTATAAACCGCTGGTTCATTTGCAAAGGTGAGTCACGGTGCCGGGGCATTTTACTTGATATTAGAACGAGAAAGAGAGATGCAGAGTGCACGCACAAGGAAACAAATGACGGGAGGGGGGATGGAAGGAGAAAGAGTGTATGTATTTGCAGTGCAGAATGAAACATGAGGGATCATACCAGCACTAATGCAACGGATTCTATCAGAACTCCGCAGATAAGGGTGCTTGGGCGAGAAAAGTACTCGGATGGGTGACCTCCTGCGAAGTCCTTATATTTCACCCATTTCTTTGGGAGGTCCTCGTGTTGCACCCATCTTTTTGCAGATGATTCTTTCGACGTTACGCGCGACTTGATTTATGGTCCGCAGGTTTATTCGCAAATGTGAGTCACGGCGCCGTGGCAGTTTACTTGATATTAGAACGAGTACGGGAGGTGCAGTGCGCACGCACATGGAAACAAATGACGGGAAGAGGAAGAAAAGAGAAGGAGTGTATGTATTTGAAGCACAAAATTAAACAAGTGGCATCATACCAGCACTAATGCACTGGATCCCATCAGAACTCTGCAGTTAAGTGTGCTTGGGCGAGAGTAGTACTCGAATGGGTGACCTCTTGGGAAGTCCTCGTATCGCAACAATTTTTTTTCAGATGAGTCGTTCGACGTTACACACGACGGGAACTATGGTCCGCTAGTTTATACGCAAATGTGAGTCAAGAATCAGTGGCATTTTAATCGATATTAGAACGAGAAGGAGAGGTGCAGTGTGAACGCACAAGGAAACAAATGATGGGAGGGGGGTAGGGAAGAAGGAGTGTATGTATTTTCAGCACGAAATTAAACAGGTGCGGTCACACCAGCACAAATGCACCGGATCCCATCAGAACTCCGCAGTTTAGTGTGCTTTGGCGAAAGTAGTACAATGATGGGTTACCTCCTTGGATGTTCTCGTGTTGCACCCATTTTCTTTTTTTCAGATGTGCCGTTCGACCTTACGCGCGATTTAATTATGGTCCGCAGATTTATTCGCAAATGTGAGTCACGGCACCGTGGCATTTTACTTGATATTTGAGGGAGAACGAGAGGTGCAGTGCGCACGCACAAGGAAACAAATGATGGGAGGGGGAAGAAAGGAGAAGGAGTTTATGTATTTGCAGCGCGAAATTAAACAGGTGGGATCATACCAGCACTAATGCACTGGATCCCATCAGAACTCCGCAGTTAAATGTGCTTGGGCGAGAGTAGTACTCAAATGAGTTACCTCTTGGGAAGTCCTCGTGTCGCACTAATTTTTTTTTCAGACGGGTCGTTCGACGTTACGCGCGACTGGAACTGGGGTCCACTAATTTATACGCAAATGTGAGTCAAGAAGCAGGGGCATTTTAATCGATATTAGAACGAGAAAGAGAGATGCAGAGTGCACGCACAAGGAAACAAATGACGGGAGGGGGGATGGAGGGAGAAAAAGTATATGTATTTGCAGCGCAGAATGAAACATGAGCAATCATACCAGCACCAATGCAACGGATTCTATCAGAACTCCGCAGATAAGGGTGCTTGGGCGAGAAAAGTACTCGGATGGGTGACCTCCTGCGAAGTCCTTATATTTCACCCATTTCTTTGGGAGGTCCTCGTGTTGCACCCATCTTTTTGCAAATGATTCTTTCGACGTTACGCGCGACTTGATTTATGGTCCGCAGGTTTATTCGCAAATGTGAGTCACGGCGCCGTGGCAGTTTACTTGATATTAGAACGAGTGCGGGAGGTGCAGTGCGCACGCACATGGAAACAAATGACGGGAGGAGGAAGAAAAGAGAAGGAGTGTATGTATTTGAAGCACAAAATTAAACAAGTGGCATCATACCAGCACTAATGCACTGGATCCCATCAGAACTTTGCAGTTAAGTGTGCTTGGGCGAGAGTAGTACTCGAATGGGTGACCTCTTGGGAAGTCCTCGTATCGCAACAATTTTTTTTCAGATGAGTCGTTCGACGTTACGCACGACGGGAACTATGGTCCGCTGGTTTATACGCAAATGTGAGTCAAGAATCAGGGGCATTTTAATCGATATTAGAACGAGAAGGAGAGGTGCAGTGTGAACGCACAAGGAAACAAATGATGGGAGGGGGGTAGGGAAGAAGGAGTGTATGTATTTTCAGCACGAAATTAAACAGGTGCGGTCACACCAGCACAAATGCACCGGATCCCATCAGAACTCCGCAGTTAAGTGTGCTTTGGCGAAAGTAGTACAATGATGGGTTACCTCCTTGGATGTTCTCGTGTTGCACCCATTTTCTTTTTTTCAGATGTGCCGTTCGACCTTACGCGCGACTTTAATTATGGTCAGCAGATTTATTCGCAAATGTGAGTCACGGCACCGTGGCATTTTACTTGATATTTGAGGGAGAACGAGAGGTGCAGTGCGCACGCACAAGGAAACAAATGATGGGAGGGGGAAGAAAGGAGAAGGAGTTTATGTATTTGCAGCGCGAAATTAAACAGGTGGGATCATACTAGCACTAATGCACCGGATCCCATCAGAACTCCGCAGTTAAATGTGCTTGGGCGAGAGTAGTACTCAAATGAGTTACCTCTTGGGAAGTCCTCGTGTCGCACTAATTTTTTTTTCAGACGGGTCGTTCGACGTTACGCGCGACTGGAACTAGGGTCCACTGATTTATACGCAAATGTGAGTCAAGAAGCAGGGGCATTTTAATCGATATTAGAACGAGAAAGAGAGATGCAGAGTGCACGCACAAGGAAACAAATGACGGGAGGGGGGATGGAGGGAGAAAAAGTATATGTATTTGCAGCGCAGAATGAAACATGAGCAATCATACCAGCACCAATGCAACGGATTCTATCAGAACTCCGCAAGTTAAAGGTGCTTGGGCGAGAGTAGCACTAGGATGGGTGACTTCCTGCGAAGTCCTTATATTTCACCCATTTTCTTAGGAAGTCCTCGTGTTGCACCCATTTTTTTGTAGATAATTCTTTCGACGATACGCGCGACTTGAATTATGGTCCTCAGGTTTATTCGCAAATGTGAGTCATGGCACCGTAGCATTTTACTTGATATTAGAACGAGCACGGGAGGTGCATTGCGCACGCACAAGGAAACAAATGACGGGAGGGGGAAGAAAGGGGAAGGAGTTTATGTATTTGCAGCGTGGAATTAAACTTATGCGATCATACTAGCACTAATGCACCGGATCCCATCAGAACTCCGCAGTTAAGTGTGCTTGGGGGAGAGTAGTACTCGGATGGGTGACCTCCTAGGAAGTTCTCGTGTCGCACCAATTTTTTTTCAGACCGGTCGTTCGACGTTACGCTCGACTGGAACTGGGGTCCGCTGGTTTATACGCAATTGTGAGTCAAGAAGCAGGGGCATTTTAATCGATATTAGAACGAGAAGGAGAGGTGCAGTGTGAACGCACAATGAAACAATTGATGGGAGGGGGAGAGAAGGAGAAGGAGTGTATGTATTTTCAGCACGAAATGAAACAGGTGCGATCATACCAGCACTAATGCAACGGATTCTATCAGAACTCCGTAGGTAAGGGTGCTTGGGCGAGAGTTGTACTAGCATGGGTTACCTCCTGCGAAGTCCTTATATTTCACCCATTTTCTTGTGAAGTCCTCGTGTTGCACCCATTTTTTTGCAGATGATTCTTTCGACGTTACGCGCGACTTGAATTATGGTCCTCAGGTTTTTTCGCAAATGTGAGTCTCGGCGCTGTAGCATTTTACTTGATATTAGAACGAGAACGGGAGGTGCAGTGCGCACGCACAAGGAAACAAATGACGGGAGGGGGAAGAAAGGGGAATGAGTTTATGTATTTGCAGCGCAAAATTAAACAGGTGCGATCATACCAGCACTAATGCACCGGATCCCATCAGAACTCCGCAGTGAAGTGTGCTTGGGCGAGATTAGAACTCGGATGGGTGACCTCCTGGGAAGTCCTCGTGTCGCACCAATTTTTTTTCAGACGGGTAGTTCGACGTTACGCGCGTCTGGAACTAGGGTCCGCTGGTTTATACGCAAATGTGAGTCAAGAAGCAGGGGCATTTTAATCGATATTAGAACGAGAATGAGAGATGAAGTGTGAACGCACAAGGAAACAAATGATGGGAGGGGGAAGAAAGGAGAAGTAGTTTATGTATTTGCAGCGCGAAATTAAACAGGTGCGATCATACCAGCACTAAAGCCCCGGATCCCATCAGAACTCCGCAGTTAAGTGTGCTTGGCGAGATTAGTACTCGGATGGTTGACCTCTTGGGAAGTCCTCGTGTCGGACCAATTTTTTTTCAGACAGGTTGTTCGACGTTACGTGCATCTGGAACTAGGGTCCGCTGGTTTATACGCAAATGTGAGTCAAGAAGCAGGGGCATTTCAATTGATATTAGAACAAGAATGAGAGGTGAAGTGTGAACGCATAAGGAAACAAATGACGGGAGGGGGAAGAAAAGAGAAGGAGTGTTTGTATTTGCAGCGCGAAATTAAACAGGTGCGATCGTACCAGCACTAAAGTTCCGGATCCCATCAGAACTCCACAGTAAAGTGTTCTTGGGCGAGAGTAGTACTCGGATGGGTGACCACTTGGGAAGCCCTCGTGTTGCACCTATTTTTTTTCGGATGGGTTGTTCGTCGTTACGCGCGAATGGAATTATAAACCGTTGGTTCATTTGCAAAGGTGAGTCACGGTGCCGGGGCATATTACTTGATATTAGAACGAGAAAGAGAGATGCAGAGTGCACGCACAAGGAAACAAATGACGGGAGGGGGGATGGAAGAAGAAAGAGTGTATGTATTTGCAGTGCAGAATGAAACATGAGGGATCATACCAGCACTAATGCAACGGATTCTATCAGAACTCAGCAGTTAAGGGTGCTTGGGCGAGAAAAGTACTCGGATGGGTGACCTTCTGCAAAGTCCTTATATTTCACCCATTTTCTTGGGAGGTCCTCGTGTTGCACCCATCTTTTTGCAGATGATTCTTTCGACGTTACGCGCGACTTGATTTATGGTCCGCAGATTTATTCGCAAATGTGAATCACGGCGCCATGGCATTTTACTTGATATTAGAACGAGTACGGGAGGTGCAGTACGCACGCACAAGGAAACAAATGACGGGATGAGGAAGAAAAGAGAATGAGTGTATGTATTTGAAGCGCAAAATTAAACAAGTGGCATCATACCAGCACTTCTGCACTAGAACCTATCAGAACTTTGCAGTTAAGTGTGCTTGGGCGAGAGTAGTACTCGGATGGGTGACCTCTTGGGAAGTCCTCGTATTGCAACAATTTTTTTTCAGATGGGTCGTTCGACGTTACGCGCGACTGGAACTATGGTCCGCTGGTTTATACGCAAATGTGAGTCAAGAAGCAGGGGCATTTTAATCGATATTAGAACGAGAAGGAGAGGTGCAGTGTGAACGCACAAGGAAACAATTGATGGGAGGGGGAGGGATGGAGAAGGAGTGTATGTATTTTCAGCACGAAATGAAACAGGTGCGATCATACCAGCACTAATGCAACAGATTCTATCAGAACTCCGTAGGTAAGGGTGCTTGGGCGAGAGTAGTACTAGCATGGGTTACCTCCTGGGGAGTTCTCGTGTTGCACCAATTTTTTCTTTTTCAGATGTGCCGTTCGACGTTACGCGCGACTTTAATTATGGTCCATAGATTTATTCGCAAATGTGAGTCACGGCGCCGTGGCATTTTACTTGATATTAGAACGAGTACAGGAGGTGCAGTGCGCACGCACAAGGAAAGAAATGACGGGAGGGGGAAAAAAGGAGAAGGAGTTTATATATTTGCAGCGCGAAATTAAACAGGTTCGATCATACCAGCACTAATGCACCGAATCCCATCAGAACTCCGCATTTAAGTGTGCTTGGGCGAGAGTAGTACTCGGATGGGTGACCTCCTTTGAAGTCCTCGTGTCGCACTAATTTTTTTTTCAGACGGGTCGTTCGACGTTACGCTCGACTGGAACTAGGGTCCACTGGTTTATACGCAAATGTGAGTCAAGAAGCAGGGGCATTTTAATTGATATTAGAACGAGAAAGAGAGACGCAGAGTGTATGTATTTGCAGCGCAGAATGAAACATGAGCAATCATACCAGCACCAATGCAACGGATTCTATCAGAACTCCGCAAGTTAAGGGTGCTTGGGCGAGAGAAGCACTAGGATGGGTGACCTCCTGCGAAGTCCTTATATTTCACCCATTTTCTTAGGAAGTCCTCGTGTTGCACCCATTTTTTTACAGATGATTCTTTCGACGATACGCACGATTTGAATTATGGTCCTCAGGTTTATTCGCAAATGTGAGTCACGGCACCATAGCATTTTACTTGATATTAGAACGAGCACGGGAGGTGCAGTGCGCACGCACAAGGAAGCAAATAACAGGAGGGGGAAGAAAGGGGAAAGAATTTATGTATTTGCAGCGCGAAATTAAACGGGTGCGATCATACCACCATTAATGCACCGGATACCATCAGAACTCCGCAGTTAAGTGTGCTTGGGCGAGAGTAGTACTCGGATGGGTGACCTCTTGGGAAGTCCTCGTGTCGCAGCAATTTTTTTTCAGACGGGTCGTTCGACGTTACGCGCGACTGGAACTAGGGTCCGCTGGTTTATACGCAAATGTGAGTGAAGAAGTAGGGGCATTTTAATCGATATTAGAACGAGAATGAGAGGTGCATTGTGAATGCACAAGGAAACAATTGACGGGAGGGGGAAGAAAGGTAAAGGACTGTATGTATTTGCAGCGCGAAATTAAACAGGTTCGATCATACCAGCACTAAAGCCCCGGATCCCATCAGAACTCCGCAGTTAAGTGTGCTTGGGCGAGAGTAGTACTCGGATGGGTAACCACTTGGGAAGCCCTCGTGTTGCACCTATTTTTTTTCGGATGGGTTGTTCGACGTTACGCGCGAATGGAATTATAAACCGCTGCTTCATTTGCAAAGGTGAGTCACGGTGCCGGGGCATATTACTTGATATTAGAAAGAGAAAGAGAGATGCAGAGTGCACGCACAAGGAAACAAATGACGGGAGGGGGGATGGAAGGAGAAAGAGTGTATGTATTTCCAGTGCAGAATGAAACATGAGGATCATACCAGCACTAATGCAACGGATTCTATCAGAACTCTGCAGTTAAGGGTGCTTGGGCGAGAAAAGTACTCGGATGGGTGACCTCCTGCGAAGTCCTTATATTTCACCCATTTTCTTGGGAGGTCCTCGTGTTGCACCCATCTTTTTGCAGATGATTCTTTCAACGTTACGCGCAACTTGATTTATGGTCCGCAGGTTTATTCGCAAATGTGAGTCACGGCGCCGTGGCATTTTACTTGATATTAGAATGAGTACGGGAGGTGCATTGCGCACGCACAAGGAAACAAATGACGGGACGAGGAAGAAAAGAGAAGGAGTATATGTATTTGAAGCGCAAAATTAAACAAGTGGCATCATACAAGTGCTAATGCACTGTATCCCATCAGAACCCTGCAGTTAAGTGTGCTTGGGCGAGAGTAGTACTCGGATGGGTGACCTCCTGGGAATTCCTCGTGTCGCAACAATTTTTTTTCAGATGGGTCGTTCGACGTTACGCGCGACTGGAACTATGGTCCACTGGTTTATACGCAAATGTGAGTCAAGAATCAGGGGCATTTTAATCGATATTAGAACGAGAAGGAGATGTGCAGTGTGAACGCACAAGAAAACAAATGACGGGAGGGGGAAGAAAGGAAAAGGAGTTTATGTATTTGCAGCGTGGAATTAAACAGGTGTTGTCACACTAGCACAAATGCACCGGATCCCATCAGAACTACGCAGTTAAGTGTGCTTTGGCAAAAGTAGTACAATGATGGGTTACCTCCTAGGAAGTTCTCGTGTTGCACCCATTTTCTTTTTTTTCAGATGTGCCGTTCGACGTTACGCGCGACTTTAATTATGGTCCGCAGATTTATTCGCAAATGTGAGTTACGGCGCCATGGCATTTTACTTGATATTTGAACGAGAACGAGAGGTGCAGTGCGCACGCACAAGGAAACAAATGACGGGAGGGGGAAGAAAGGAGAAGTACACTCCTTCTCCTTTCTTCCCCCTCCCGTCAATAGTTTCCTTGTGCGTTCACACTGCACCTCTCATTCTCGTTCTAATATCGATTAAAATGCCCCTGCTTCTTGACTCACATTTGCGTATAAACCAGCGGACCCTAGTTCCAGTCGCGCGTAACGTCGAACGACCCGTCTGAAAAAAAATTTTTGCGACACGAGGACTTCCCAGGAGGTCACCCATCAGAGTACTGCTCTCGCCCAAGCACACTTAACTGCGGAGTTCTGATAGGATCCGTTGCATTAGTGGTGGTATGATCGTACCCGGTGAATTCCACGCTGCAAATACATAAACTCCTTTCCATTTCTTCCCCCTCCCGTCATTTGTTTCCTTGTGCGTGCGCACTGCACCTCCCGTGCTCGTTCTAATATCAAGTAAAATGCTACAGCACCGTGACTCACATTTGCGAATAAACCTGAGGACCATAATACAAGTCGCGCGTAACGTCGAAAGAATCATCTGCAAAAAAATGGGTGCAACACGAGGACTTCACAAGAAAATGGGTGAAATATAAGAACTTCGCAGGAGGTAACCCATGCTAGTACTACTCTCGCCCAAACACCCTTACCTACGGACATCTGATAGAATCCGTTGCATTAGTGCTGGTATGATCGCACATGTTTCATTTCGCGCTGCAAATACATACACTCCTTCTCCTTTCTTCCCCCTCTCGTCATTTGTTTCCTTGTGCGTGCGCACTGCACCTCTCGTTCTCGTTCAAATATCAAGTAAAATGCTACGGCTCTGTGACTCACATTTGCGAATAAATCTGCGGACCATAATTAAAGTCGCGCGTAACGTCGAACGACACATCTGAAAAAAAAAAGGGTGCAACACGAGAACTTCCCAGGAGGTAACCCATCATTGTACTACTTTCGCCAAAGCACACTTAACTGCGGAGTTCTGATGGGATCCGGTGCATTTGTGCTGGTGTGACCGCACCTGTTTAATTTCGTGCTGAAAATACATACACTCCTTCTTCCCTCCCCCCCTCCCATCATTTGTTTCCTTGTGCGTTCACACTGCACATCTCATTCTCGTTCTAATATCGATTAAAATGCCCCTGATTCTTGACTCACATTTGCGTATAAACCAGCGGACCATAGTTCTAGTCGCGCGTAACGTCGAACGATCCATCTGAAAAAAAATTGTTGCGATACGACGACTTCCCAAGAGGTCATCCATCCGAGAACTACTCTCGACCATGCACACTTAACTGCAGAGTTCTGATGGGATCCAATGCATTAGTGCTGGTATGACGCCACTTGCTTAATTTTGCGCTTCAAATACATACACTCCTTCTCTTTTCTTCCTCCTCCCGTCATTTGTTTCTTTGTGCGTGCGCACTGCACCTCCCGTACTCGTTCTAATATCAAGTAAAATGCCACAGCGCCGTGACTCACATTTGCAAATAAACCTGCGGACCATAAATCAAGTCGCACGTAACGTCGAAAGAATCATTTGCAAAAAGATGGGTGCAACAAGAGGACCTCCCAAGAAAATGGGTGAAATATAAGGACTTCGCAGGAGGTAACCCATCCGAGTACTACTCTCGCCCAAGCACAGTTAACTGTAGAGTTCTGATGGGATCCGGGGCTTTAGTGCTGGTATAATCGCTCCTGTTTAATTTCGCGCTGCAAAAACATACACTCCTTCTCCTTTCTTCCCCCTCCCGTCAATTGTTTTCTTGTGCGTTCACACTGCACCTCTCATTCTCGTTCTAATATCGATTAAAATGCCCCTGCTTCTTGATTCACATTTGCGTATAAACCAGCGGACCCTAGTTCCAGTTGCGCGTAACGTCGAACGACCCGTCTGAAAAAAAATTGTTGCGACACGAGGACTTTCAGGAGGTCACCCATCCGAGTACTACTCTCACCCAAGCACACTTAACTGCCGAGTTCTGATTGGATTCGGTGCATTAGTGGTGGTATGATCGCACCCGGTTAATTCCGCGCTGTAAATACATAAACTCCTTCCCCTTTCTTCCCCCTCCCATCATTTATTTCCTTGTGCGTGCGCACTGCACCTCCCGTGGTCGTTATAATATCAAGTAAAATGCCACGGTGCCGTGACTCACATTTGCGAATAAACCTGAGGACCATAATTCAAGTCGCGTGTATCGTCGAAAGAATAATCTGCAAAAAAATGGGTGCAACACGAGAACTTCCTAAGAAAATGGGTGAATTATAAGGACTTCGCAGGAGGTCACCCAACCTAGTGCTACACTCGCCCAAGCACCCTTAACTTGCAGAGTTCTGATAGAATCCGTTGCATTGGTGCTGGTATGATTGCTCATGTTTCATTCTGCACTGCAAATACATACACTTTTTCTCCCTCCATCCCCCCTCCCGTCATTTGTTTCCTTGTATGCGCACACTGCTTCTCTCATTCTCGTTCTAATATCGATTAAAATGCCCCTGCTTCTTGACTCACATTTGCGTATAAACCAGTGGACCCTAGTTCCAGTCGCGCGTAACGTCGAATGACCCGTCTGAAAAAAAAAATTAGTGCGACACGAGGACTTCCAAAGAGGTCACCCATCCGAGTACTACTCTCGCCCAAGCACACTTAACTGCGGAGTTCTGATGGGATCCGCTGTATTTGTGCTGGTATGATCGCACCTGTTTATTTTTGCGCTGCAAATACATAAACTCCTTCTCCTTTCTTCCCCCTCCCGTCATTTGTTTCCTTGTGCGTTCGCACTGCATCTCTCGTTCTCGTTTAAATATCAAGTAAAATGCCACGGCGCTGTGACTCAAATTTGCGAATAAATCTGCGGACCATAATTAAAGTCGCGCGTAACGTCGAACGGCACATCTGAAAAAAAGAAAATGGGTACAACACGGGAACTTCCCAGGAGGTAACCCATCATTGTACTACATTCGCCAAAGCACACTTAACTGCGGAGTTCTGATGGGATCCGGTGCATTTGTGCTTGTATGATCGCACCCGTTTAATTCCGCGCTGCAAATACATAAACTCCTTCTCCTTTCTTCCCCCTCCCGTCATTTGTTTCCTTGTGCGTGCGCACTGCACCTCTCGTTCTCGTTCAAATATCAAGTAAAATGCCACGGTGTCGTGACTCTCATTTGCGAATAAATCTGCGGACCATAATTAAAGTCGTGCGTATCATCGAACGACACATCTGAAAAAAAGAAGATGGGTGCAACTCGAGGACTTTACAAGAAAATGGGTGAAATATAAGGACTTCGCAGGAGGTAACCCATGCTAGTACTACTCTCGCCCAAGCACCCTTACCTACGTAGTTCTGATAGAATCTGTTGTATTAGTGCTGGTATGATCGCAGCTGTTTCATTTCGTGCTGAAAATACATACACTCCTTCTCCTTTCCTCCCCCTCCCATCAATTGTTTCCTTGTGCGTTCACACTGCACCTCTCCTTCTCGTTCTAATAACGATTAAAACGCCCCTTCTTCTTGACTCACAATTGCGTATAAACCAGCGGACCCCAGTTCCAGTCATGCGTAACGTCGAACGACCCGTCTTAAAAAAAATTGGTGCGACACGAGGACTTCCCAGGAGGTCACCCATCCGAGTACTACTCTCGCCCAAACACACTTAACTGTGAAGTTCTGATGGTATCTGGTGCATTAATGCTGGTATGATCGCACCCGTTTAATTCTGCGCTGCAAATACATAAACTCATTCTCCTTTCTTCCCCCTCCCGTCATTTATTTCCTTGTGCGTGTGCACTGCACCTCCCGTGCTCGTTCTAATATCAAGTAAAATGCCACGATGCCATGACTCACATTTGCGAATAAACCTGTGGACCATAAATCAAGTCGTGCGTAACGTCGAAAGAATCATCTACAAAAAGATGGGTGCAACACGAGGACCTCCCAAGAAAATGGGTGAAATATAAGGACTTCGCAGGAGGTCACCCATCCGAGTACTTTTCTCTCCCAAGCACCCTTAACTGCGGAGTTCTGATAGAATCCGTTGCATTAGTGCTGGTATGATCCCTCATGTTTCATTCTGCACTGCAAATACATACACTCTTTCTCCTCCCAAGAGGTCACCCATCCGAGTACTACTCTCGCCCAAGCACAATTAACTGCGGAGTTCTGATGGGATCTGGGGCTTTAGTGCTGGTATGATCGTACCTGTTTAGTTTTGCGCTGCAAATACATACACTCCTTCTCTTTTCTTCCTCCTCCCGTCATTTGTTTCCTTGTTCGTGCACGCTAAACCTCCCGTTCTCGTTCTAATATCAAGTAAAATGCTACAGCGCCGTGACTCACATTTGCGAATAAACCTAAGGACCATAATTCAAGTCGCGCGTAACGTCGAAAGAATCATCTGCAAAAAAATGGGTGAAACACGAGGATTTCACAAGAAAATGGGTGAAATATAAGGACTTCGCAGGAGGTAACCCATGCTATTACTACTCTTGCCCAAGCACCCTTACCTACGGAGTTCTGATAGAATCCGTTGCATTAGTGCTGGTATGATCGCACCTGTTTCATTCTGCGCTGCAAATACATACACTTTTTCTCCTTCCCTCCCCCTCCCATCAATTGTTTCCTTGTGCGTTCACACTGCACCTCTCCTTCTCGTTCTAATATCGTTTAAAATGCCCCTGCTTCTTGACTCACATTTGCGTATAAACCAGCGGACCATAGTTTCAGTCGCGCGTAACGTCGAACGACCCGTCTGAAAAAAAATTGGTGCGACACGAGGACTTCCCAAGAGGTCACCCATCTGAGTACTACTCTCGCCCAAGCACACTTAACTGCAGAGTTCTGATGGGATCTGGTGCATTAGTGCTGGTATGATCGCACCCGTTTAATTCTGCGCTGCAAATACATAAACTCCTTCTCCTTTCTCCCCCCTCCAGTCATTTGTTTCCTTGTGCGTGCGCATTGCACCTCCCGTACTCGTTCTAATATCAAGTAAAATGCTACGGTGCCATGACTCACATTTGCGAATAAACCTGAGGACCATAATTCAAGTCGCGCGTATCGTCGAAAGAATCATCTGCAAAAAAATGGGTGCAACACCAGGACTTCCTAAGAAAATTGGTGAAATATAAGGACTTCGCAGGAGGTCACCCATCCTAGTGCTACTCTCGCCCAAGCACCCTTAACTTGCAGAGTTCTGATAGAATCCGTTGCATTGGTGCTGGTATGATGGCTCATGTTTCATTCTTCGCTGCAAATACATACACTTTTTCACCCTCCATCCCCCCTCCCGTCATTTGTTTCCTTGTGCGTGCACTCTGCATCTCTCCTTCTCGTTCTAATATCGATTAAAATGCCCCTGATTCTTGACTCACATTTGCATATAAACCAGCGGACCATAGTTCCAGTCGCGCGTAACGTCGAACGACCCATCTGAAAAAAAATTGGTGCGACACGAGGACTTCCCTGGTGGTCACCAATCCGAGAACTACTCTCGCCCAAGCACACTTAACTGTAGAGTTCTGATGGGATCCAGTGCATTAGTGCTGGTATGATCGCACCCGTTTAATTCCGCGCTGCAAATACATAAACTCCTTCTCCTTTCTTCCCCCTCCCGTCATTTGTTTCCTTGTGCGTGCGCATTGCACCTCCCGTGCTCGTTCTAATATCAATTAAAATACCACGGTGCCGTGACTCACATTTGCGAATAAACCTGCGGACCATAAATCAAGTCGCGCGTAACTTCGAAAGAATCATCTGCAAAAAGATGGGTGCAACACGAGGACCTCCCAAGAAAATGGGTGAAATATAAGGACTTCGCAGGAAGTCACCCATCCTAGTGCTACTCTCGCCCAAGCACCTTTAACTTGCGGAGTTCTGATAGAATCCGTTGCATTGGTGCTGGTATGATTGCTCATGTTTCATTCTGCGCTGCAAATACATATACTTTTTCTACCTCCATCCCCCCTCCCGTCATTTGTTCCTTATGCGTGCACTCTGCATCTCTCTTTTTCGTTCTAATATCGATTAAAATGCTCATGCTTCTTGACTCACATTTGCGTATAAACTAGTGGACCCTTGTTCCAGTCGCGCGTAACGTCGAACGACCCATCTGAAAAAAAAAATTAGTGCGACACGAGGACTTCCCAAGAGGTAACCCATCCGAGTACTACTCTCGCCCAAGCACACTTAACTGCGGAGTTCTGATGGGATCCGGTGCATTAGTGCTGGTATGATCGAACCTGTTTAATTTCGCGCTGCAAATACATAACTCCTTCTCCTTTATTCCCCCTCCCGTCATTTGTTTCCTTGTGCGTGCTCACTGCACCTCTCGTTCTCGCTCAAATATCAAGTAAAATGCCACGGCGCCGTGACTCACATTTGCGAATAAATCTGCGGACCATAATTAAGGTCGCGCGTAAGGTCGAACGACACATCTGAAAAAAAGAAAATGGGTGCAACACGAGAACTTCCAAGGAGGTAACCCATCATTGTACTACTTTTGCCAAAGCACACTTAACTGCGGAGTTCTGATGGGATCCGGTGCATTTGTGCTGGTATGACCGCACCTGTTTAATTTCATGCTGAAAATACATACACTCCTTCTTCCCTACCCCCCTCCCATCATTTGTTTCCTTGTGCGTGCGCACTGCACCTCTCCTTCTCGTTCTAATATCAAGTAAAATGCTACGGTGCCGTGACTCACATTTGCGAATAAACCTGAGGACCATAATTCAAATCGCTCGTATCGTCGAAAGAATCATCTGCAAAAAAATGGGTGCAACACGAGTACTTCATGAGAAAATGGGTGAAATATAAGGACTTCGCAGGAGGTCACCCATCCTAGTGCTACTCTCGCCCAAGCACCCTTAACTTACGGAGTTCTGATAGAATCCGTTGCATTGGTGCTGGTATGATTGCTCATGTTTCATTCTGCGCTGCAAATACATACACTATTTTTCCCTCCATCCCTCCTCCCGTCATTTGTTTCCTTGTGCCTGCACTCTGCATCTCTCCTTTTTGTTCTAATATCGATTAAAATGCCCCTGCTCCTAGTTCCAGTCGCGCGTAACGTCGAACAACCAGTCTGAAAAAAAAATTAGTGCGACACGAGAACTTCCCAGGAGGTGACCCATCCGAGTACTACTCTCGCCCAAGCTCACTTATCTGCAGAGTTCTGATGGGATCCGATGCATTAGTGCTGGTATGATCGCACCTGTTTAATTTTGCGCTGCAAATAGATAAACTCCTTCTCCTTTCTTCACCCTCCCAAGAAAATAGGTGAAATATAAGGACTTCGCAAGAGGTCACCCATCCGAGTACTTTTCTCGCCCAAGCACCCTTAACTACGGAGTTCTGATAGAATCCGTTGTATTAGTGCTGGTATGATACCTCATGTTTCATTCTGCACTGCAAATACATACACTCTTTCTCCTTCCATCCCCCCTCCCGTCATTTGTTTCCTTGTGCGTGCACTCTGCATCTCTCTTTCTCGTTCTAATATCAAGTAATATGCCCCAGCAGCATGACTCACCTTTGCAAATGAACCAGCGGATTATAATTCCATTCGCGCGTAACGTCGAACAACCCATCCGAAAAAAAATAGAAGCAACACGAGGGCTTCCCAGGTGGTCACCCATCCGAGTACTACCCTCGCCCAAGCACACTTAATTGCGGAGTTCTGATGGGATCTGGAGCTTTAGTGCTAGTATAATCGCACCTGTTTATTTTCGCGCTACAATTACATACACTCCTTCTCCTTTCTTCCCCCTCCCGTCATTTGTTTCCTTATGCGTTCACACTTCACCTCTCATTCTCGTTCTAATATCGATTAAAATGCCCCTGCTTCTTGACTCACATTTGCGTATAAACCAGCAGACCCTAGTTCCAGACGCGCGTAACGTCGAACGACCCGTCTGAAAAAAATTAGTGCGACACGAGGACTTCCCAGGAGGTCACCCATCCGAGTACTAATCTCGCCCAAGCACACTTAATTGCGGAGTTCTGATGGAATCCGGTGCATTAATGCTGTTATGATCGCACCTGTTTAATTTTGCGCTGCAAATACATAAACTCATTCTCCTTTCTTCCCCCTCCCGCCATTTGTTTCCTTGTGCGTGCCTACTGCACCTCCCGTGCTCGTTCTAATATCAAGTAAAATGCTACGTTGCCGTGACTCACATTTGCAAATAAACCTGAGGACCATAATTCAAGTCGCGCGTATCGTCGAAAGAATCATCTGCAAAAAAATGGGTGCAACACCAGGACTTCCTGAGAAAATGGGTGAAATATAAGGACTTCGCAGGAGGTCACCCATCCTAGTGCTACTCTCGACCAAGCACACTTAACTGCGGAGTTCTAATGGGATCCGGTGCATTAGTGCTGGTATGATCGCACCCGTATAATTCAGCGCTGCAAATACATAAACTCCTTCTCCTTTCTTCCCCCTCCCGTCATTTGTTTCCTTTTGCGTGCGCACTACACCTCCCGTGCTCGTTCTAATATCAAGTAAAATGCTACGGTGTCGTGACTCACATTTGGGAATAAACCTGAGGACCATAATTCAAGTCGCGCGTATCGTCGAAAGAATCATCTGCAAAAAAATGGGTGCAACACGAGGACTTCCTAAGAAAATGGGTGAAATATAAGGACTTCGCAGGAGGTCACCCATCCTAGTGCTACTCTCGCCCAAGCACCCTTAACTTGCGGAGTTCTGATAGAATCCGTTGCATTGGTGCTGGTATGATGGCTCATGTTTCATTCTGCGCCGCAAATACATACACTTTTTCTCCCTCCATCCCCCCTCCCGTCATTTGTTTCATTGTGCGTGCACTCTGCATCTCTCCTTCTCGTTCTAATATCGATTAAAATGCCCCTGCTTCTTGACTCACAATTGCGTATAAACCAGTGGACCCCAGTTCCAGTCGCGCGCAACGTCGAACGACCCGTCTGAAAAAAAATTAGTGCGACACGAGGACTTCCCAGGAGGTCACCCATCCGAGTACTACTCTCGCCCAAGCACACTTAACTGCGGAGTTCTGATGTGATCCGGTGCATTAGTGCTGGTATGATCTCACACGTTTAATTTCGCGCTGCAAATACATAAACTCCTTCTCCTTTCTTCCCCCTCCCGTCATTTGTTTCCTTGTGCGTGCGCACTACACCTCCCGTGCTCGTTCTAATATCAAGTAAAATGCTACGGTGCCATGACTCACATTTGCGAATAAACCTGAGGACCATAATTCAAGTCGCGCGTATCGTCGAAAGAATCATCTGCAAAAAAATGGGTGCAACACCAGGACTTCCTAAGAAAATTGGTGAAATATAAGGACTTCGCAGGAGGTCACCCATCCTAGTGCTACTCTCACCCAAGCACCCTTAACTTGCGAAGTTCTGATAGAATCCGTTGCACTGGTGTTGGTATGATTGCTCATGTTTCATTCTGCGCTGCAAATACATACACTTTTTCTCCCTCCATCCCCCCTCCCGTCATTTGTTTCCTTGTGCGTGCACTCTGCATCTCTCCTTCTCGTTCTAATATCGATTAAAATGCCCCTGCTTCTTGACTCACATTTGCGTATGAACCAGGGGACCCTAGTTCCAGTCGCGCGTAACGTCGAATGACCCGTCTAAAAAAAAATTAGTGCGACACGAGGACTTCCCAGGAGGTCACCCATCCAAGTACTAATCTCGCCCAAGCACACTTAACTGCGGAGTTCTGATGGGATCCAGTGCATTCGTGCTGGTAGGAACGCACCGGTTTAATTTCGCGCTGCAAATACATAAACTCCTTCTCCTTTCTTCCCCCTCCCGTCATTTGTTTCCTTGTGCGTGCGCACTGCACCTCTCGTTCTCGTTCAAATATCAAGTAAAATGCCACGGCGCCGTGACTCACATTTGTGAATAAATTTGCGGACCATAATTAAAGTCGCGCGTAACGTCGAACGACACATCTGAAAAAAAGAAAATGGGTGCAACACGAGAACTTCCCAGGAGGTAACCCATCATTGTACTACTTTTGCCAAAGCACACTTAACTGCGGAGTTCTGATGGGATCCGGTGCATTTGTGCTGGTGTGACCGCACCTGTTTAATTTCGTGCTGAAAATACATACACTCCTTCTTCCCTCCCCCCTCCCATCATTTGTTTCCTTGTGCGTTCACACTGCACCTCTCCTTCTCGTTCTAATATCGATTAAAATGCCCTTGATTCTTGACTCACATTTGCGTAGAAACCAGCGGACCATAGTTCTAGTCACGCGTAACGTCGAACGACCCATCTGAAAAAAAATTGTTGCGATACGAGGACTTCCCAAGAGTTCACCCATCCGAGTAATACCCTCGCCCAAGCACACTTAACTGCGGAGTTCTTATGGGATCCGGAGCTTTAGTGCTAGTATGATCACATCTGTTCAATTTCACGCTGCAAATACATACACTCCTTCTCCTTTCTTCCCCCTCCCGTCATTTGTTTCCTTGTGCGTTCACACTTAACCTCTCATTCTCGTTCTAATATCGATTAAAATGCCCCTGCTTCTTGACACACATTTGCGTTTAAACCAGCGAACCCTAGTTCCAGACGTGCGTAACGTCGAACGACCCGTCTGAAAAAAAATTGGTGCGACACGAGGACTTCCGATGAGGACACCCATCCGAGTACTAATCTCGCCCAAGCACACTTAACTGCGGAGTTCTGGTGGGATCCGGTGCATTAGTGCTGTTATGATCGCACCCGTTTAATTTCGCGCTGCAAATACATAAACTCATTCTCCTTCCTTCCCCCTCCTGCCATTTGTTTCCTTGTGCGTGCGTACTGCACCTCCCGTGCTCGTTCTAATATCAAGTAAAATGCTACGGTGCCGTAACTCACATTTGGGAATAAACCTGAGGACCATAATTCAAGTCGCGCGTATCGTCGAAAGAATCATCTGCAAAAAAATTGGTGCAACACGAGGACTTCCTGAGAAAATGGGTGAAATATAAGGACTTCGCAGGAGGTCACCCATCCTAGAGCTACTCTCGCCCAAGAACCCTTAACTTGCGGAGTTCTGATAGAATCCGTTGCATTGGTGCTGGTATGATTGCTCATATTTCATTCTGCGCTGCATATACATACACTTTTTTTCCCTCCATCCCCCCTCCCGTCATTTGTATCCTTTTGCGTGCACTCTGAATCTCTCCTTCTCGTTCTAATATCGATTAAAATGCCCCTGCTTCTTGACTCAAATTTGCGTATAAACCAGTGGACCCTAGTTCCAGTCGTGCGTAACGTCGAACGACCCATCTGAAAAAAAAATTAGTGCGACACGAGGACTTTCCAGGATGTCACCCATCCGAGTACTACTCTCGCCCAAGCACACTTAACTGCGGAGTTCTGATGGGATCCGGTGCATTAGTGCTGGTATGATCGCACCTGTTTAATTTCGCGCTGCAAATACATAAACTCCTTCTTCTTTCTTCCCCCTCCCGTCATTTAGTTCCAGTCGCGCGTAACGTCGAACGACCCGTCTGAAAAAAAATTTGTGCGACACGAGGACTTCCCAGGAGGTCACCCATCCGAGTACTACTCTCGCCCAAGCGCACTTGACTGCGAAGTTCTGATGGGATCCGGAGCATTAGTGCTGGTATGATCGCACCCTTTTAATTTTGCGCTGCAAAAACATAAACACCTTCTCCTTTCTTCACCCTCCCGTCATTTGTTTCCTTGTGCGTGCGCACTGCACCTCTCGTTCTTGTTCAAATATCAAGTAAAATGCCACGGCGCCGTGACTCACATTTGCGAATAAAGCTGCGGACCATAATTAAAGTCGCGCGTAACGTCGAACGGCACATCTGAAAAAAAAAATGGGTGTAACACGAGAACTTCCCATGAGGTAACCCATCATTGTACTACTTTCGCCAAAGCACACTTAACTGCGGAGTTCTGATGGGATCTGGTGCATTTGTGCTGGTATGATCGCACCCGTTTAATTCCGCGCTGCAAATACATAAACTCCTTCTCCTTTCGTCCCCCTCCCGTCATTTGTTTCCTTGTGCATGCGCACTGCACCTTCCGTGCTCGTTCTAATATCAAGTAAAATGCTACGGCGCCGTGACTCACATTTGCGAATAAACCTGCGGACCATAAATCAAGTCGCGCGTAACGTCGAAAGAATCATCTGCAAAAAGATGGGTGCAACACGAGGACCTCCCAAGAAAATGGGTGAAATATAAGGACTTCGCAGGAGGTCACCCAACCGAGTACTTTTCTCGTCCAAGCACCCTTAACTGCGGAGTTCTGATAGAATCCGTTGCATTAGTGCTGGTATGATCCCTCATGTTTCATTCTGCACTGCAAATACATACACTCTTTCTCCTCCCATCCCCCCTCCCGTCATTTATTTCCTTGTGCGTGCACTCTGCATCTCTTTTTCTCGTTCTAATATCAAGTAATATGCCCCGGAACCGTGACTCACCTTTGCAAATGAATCAGCGGTTTATAATTCTATTCGCGCGTAACGTCGAACAACCCATCCGAAAAAAAATTGGTGCAACACGAGGGCTTCCCAAGTGGTCACCCATCCGAGTGCTACTCTCGCCCAAGCACACTTAACTGCAGAGTTCTGATAGAATCCGTTGCATTAGTGCTGGTATGATCGAACCTGTTTAATTTCGCGCTGCAAATACATACACTCCTTCTCCTTTCTTCCCCCTCCCGTCATTTGTTTCCTTGTGCGTTCACACTTCACCTCTCATTCTCGTTCTAATATCGATTGAAATGCCCCTGCTTCTTGACTCACATTTGCGTATAAACCAGTGGACCCTAGTTCCAAACGCGCGTAACATCAAACGACCCGTCTGAAAAAAAATTGGTGCGACACGAGGACTTCCTAGGAGGTCACCCATCCGAGTACTAATCTCGCCCAAGCACACTTCACTGCGGAGTTCTGATGGGATCCGGTGCATTAGTGCTGGTATGATCGCACCTGTTTAATTTCGCGCTGCAAATACATAAACTCATTCCCCTTTCTTCCCCCTCCCGTCATTTGTTTCCTTGTGCATGCGCACTGCACCTCTAGTTCTCGTTCAAATATCAAGTAAAATGCCACGGCGCCATGACTCACATTTGCGAATAAATCTGCGGACCATAATTAAAGTCGCGCGTAACGTCGAACGGCACATCTGAAAAAAAAAATGGGTGCAACACGAGAACTTCCCATGAGGTAACCCATCATTGTTCTACTTTCGCCAAAGCACACTTAACTGCGGAGTTCTGATGGGATCCGGTGCATTTGTGCTGGTTTGACCACACCTGTTTAATTTTGTTCTGAAAATACATACACTCCTTCTTCCCTCCCCCCTCCCATCATTTGTTTCCTTGTGCGTTCACACTGCACCTCTCCTTCTCGTTCTAATATCGATTAAAATGCCCCAAATTCTTGACTCACATTTGCATATAAACCAGCGGATCATAGTTCCAGTCGCGCGTAATGTCGAACGACCCATCTGAAAAAAAATTGTTGCGATACGAGGACTTCCCAAGAGGTCAACCATCCAGGCACTACTCTCGCCCAAGCACACTTAACTGCAGAATTCTGACGGGATCCAATGCATTAGTGCTGGTATGATGCCACTTGTTTAATTTTGCGCTTCAAATACATACACTTCTTCCCTTTTCTTCCTCCTCCCGTCATTTGTTTCCTTGTGCGTGCGCACTGCACCTCCCGTTCTCGTTCAAATATCAAGTAAAATGCCACAGCGCCGTGACTAACATTTGCGAATAAATCTGCGGACCATAATTAAAGTCGCACGTAACGTCGAACGGCACATCTGAAAAAAAAAAAATTTGGTGCAACACGAGAACTTTCCAGGAGGTAACCCATCATTGTACTACTTTTGCCAAAGCACACTTAACTGTGGAGTTCTGAAGGGATCCGGTGCATTTGTGCTGGTG
Source organism: Carica papaya (assembly GCF_054855325.1). Classification (NCBI taxonomy): domain Eukaryota; kingdom Viridiplantae; phylum Streptophyta; class Magnoliopsida; order Brassicales; family Caricaceae; genus Carica; species Carica papaya. The sequence goes on from NC_142316.1 coordinate 18,469,821, forward strand.
TGACCGCACCTGTTTAATTTCGTGCTGAAAATACATACACTCCTTCTTCCCTCCCCCCTCCCATCATTTGTTTCCTTGTGCGTTCACACTGCACCTCTTTTTCTCGTTCTAATATCGATTAAAATGCCCCTTTTTCTTGACTCACATTTGCGTATAAACCAGCGGACCATAGTTCCAGTCGCACGTAACGTCGAACGACCCATCTGAAAAAAAATTGTTGCGATACGAGGACTTCCTAAGAGGTCACCCATCCGAGCACTACTCTCGCCCAAGCACACTTAACTGCAGAGTTCTGATGGGATCCAGTGCATTAGTGCTGGCATGATGCCACTTGTTTAATTTTGCGCTTCAAATACATACACTCCTTCTCTTTTCTTCCTCCTCCCGTCATTTGTTTCCTTGTGGGTGCGCACTGCACCTCTTGTACTCGTTCTAATATCAAGTAAAATGCCACAGTGCCGTGACTCACATTTGCGAATAAACCTGCGGACCATAAATCAAGTCGCGCGTAACGTCGAAAGAATCATCTGCAAAAAGATGGGTGCACCACGAGGACCTCCCAAGAAAATGGGTGAAATATAAGGACTTCGCAGGAGGTAACCCATGCTAGTACTACTCTCGCCCAAGCACCCTTACCTACGGAGTTCTGATAGAATCCGTTGCATTAGTGCTGGTAAGATCGCACCTGTTTCATTTCTTGCTGAAAATACATACACTCATTCTCCTTCCTTCCCCCTCCCATCAATTGTTCCTTGTGCGTTCACACTGCACCTCTCCTTCTCGTTCTAATATCGATTAAAATGCCCCTCCTTCTTGACTCACATTTGCGTATAAACCAGCGGACCCTAGTTCCAGTCGCGCGTAACGTCGAACGACCTGTCTGAAAAAAAAATTGGTGCGACACGAGGACTTCCCAGGAGATCACCAATCCGAGTACTACTCTCGCCAAAGCACACTTAACTGCGGAGTTCTGATGGGATCCGGTGCATTAGTGCTGGTATGATCGCACCCGTTTAATTCCACACTGCAAATACATAAACTCCTTCTCCTTTCTTCCCCCTCCCGTCATTTGTTTCCTTGTGCGTGCGCACTGCACATCCCGTGCTCCTTCAAATATAAAGTAAAATGTTAGGGTGCCGTGACTCACATTTGCGAATAAACATGAGGACCATAATTCAAGTCGCGCGTATCGTCGAAAGAATCATCTGCAAAAAAATGGGTGGAACACAAGGACTTCCTAAGAAAATGGGTGAAATATAAGGACTTCGCATGAGGTCACCCATCCTAGTGCTACTCTCGCCCAAGCACCCTTAACTTGCGGAGTTCTGATAGAATCCGTTGCATTGGTGCTGGTATGATTGCTCATGTTTCATTCTGCGCTGCAAATACATACACGTTTTCTCCCTCCATCCCCCCTCCCGTCATTTGTTTCCTTCTGCGTGCACTCTGCATCTCTCCTTCTTGTTCTAATATCGATTAAAATGCCCCTGCTTCTTGACTCACATTTGCGTATAAACCAGTGGACCCTAGTTCCAGTCGCGCGTAACGTCGAACGACCCGTCTGAAAAAAAAATTAGTGCGACACGAGGACTTCCCAAGAGGTCACCCATCCGAGTACTACTCTCGCCCATGCACACTTGACTACGGAGTTCTGATGGGATCCGGTGCATTAGTGCTGGTATGATCGCACCTGTTTAATTTTGCGCTGCAAATACATAAACTCCTTCTCCTTTCTTGCCCCTCCCGTCATTTGTTTCCTTGTGCGTGCACACTGCACCTCTCATTCTCGTTCAAATATCAAGTAAAATGCCACGACACCGTGACTCACATTTGCGAATAAATCTCCGGACCATAATAAAAGTAGCGCGTAACGTCGTACGGCACATTTGAAAAAAAGAAAATGGGTGCACCACGAGAACTTCCCACGAGGTAACCCATCATTGTACTACTTTCGCCAAAGAACACTTAACTGCGGAGTTCTGATGGGATCCGGTGCATTTGTGCTGGTGTGGTCGCACCCGTTTAATTTTGCGCTACAAATACATAAACTCATTCCCCTTTCTTCCCCCTCCCGTCATTTGTTTCCTTGTGCGTGCGCACTGCACCTCCTGTTCTCGTTTTAATATCAAGTAAAATGCCACGGCGCCGTGACTCACATTTGCGAATAAACCTTAGGACCATAATTCAAGTCGCGCGTAACGTCGAAAGAATTCTCTGCAAAAAAATGGGTGCAACACGAGGGCTTCACAAGAAAATGGGTGAAATATAAGGACTTCGCAGGAGGTAACCCATGCTAGCACTACTCTCGCCCAAGCACCCTTACCTATGGAGTTCTGATAGAATCCGTTGTATTAGTGCTGGTATGATCCCTCATGTTTCATTCTGCACTGCAAATACATACACTCTTTCTCCTTCCATCCCCCCTCCCGTCATTTGTTTCCTTGTGCGTGCACTCTGCATATCTCTTTCTCGTTCTAATATCAAGTAATATGCCCCGGCACCGTGACTCACCTTTGTAAATGAACCAGCGATTTATAATTCCATTCACGCGAAACGTCGAACAACCCATCCGAAAAAAAATTGGTGCAACACGAGGGCTTCCCAAGTGGTCACCCATCCGAGTACTACTCTCGCCCAAGCACACTTAACTACGGAGTTCTAATGGGATCCGGAGCTTTAGTGCTGGTATGATCAGACCTGTTTAATTTCATGCTGCAAATACATACACTCCTTCTCCTTTTTTCCCCCTCCCGTCATTTGTTTCCTTGTGCGTTCACACTTCACCTCTCATTCTCGTTCTAATATCGATTAAAATGCCCCTGCTTCTTGACTCAGATTTGCGTATAAACCAGCGGACCCTAGTTCCAGACGTGCGTAACATCGAACGACCCGTCTGAAAAAAAATTGGTGCGACACGAGGACTTCCCAGGAGGTCAACCATCCGAGTACTAATCTCGCCAAGCACACTTAACTACGGAGTTCTGAAGGGATCCGGGGCTTTAGTGCTGGTATGATCCCTCCAGTTTAGTTTCGCGCTGCAAATACATACACTCCTTCTCTTTTCTTCCCCCTCCCGTCATTTGTTTCTTTGTGCGTGCACTCTGCATCTCTCTTTCTCATTCTAATATCGATTAAAATGCCCCTTCTTCTTGACTCACATTTGCGTATAAACCAGTGGACCCTAGTTCCAGTCGCGCGTAACGTCGAACGACCCGTCTGAAAAAATAATTAGTGCGACACGAGGACTTCCCAAGAGGTCTCTAATCCGAGTACTACTCTCGCCCAAGCACACTTAACTGCGGAGTTCTGATGGGATCCGGTGCATTAGTGATGGTATGATCGCACCTGTTTAATTTCGCGCTGCAAATACATAAACTCCTTCTCCTTTCTTCCCCCTCCCGTCATTTGTTTCCTTGTGCGTGCGCACTGCACCTCTCGTTCTCGTTCAAATATCAAGTAAAATGCCACGGCGCCGTGACTCACATTTGCGAATCAATCTACGGACCATAATTAAAGTCGTGCGTAACGTAGAACGACACATCTGAAAAAAAGAAAATGGTTGCAACACGAGAACTTCCCATGAGGTAACCCATCATTGTACTACTTTCGCCAAAGCACACTTAACTGCGGAGTTCTGATGGGATCCGGTGCATTTGTGCTGGTGTGACCGCACCTGTTTAATTTCGTGCTGAAAATACATACACTCCTTCTTCCCTCCCCCCTCCCATCATTTGTTTCCTTGTGCGTTCACACTGCACCTCTCCTTCTCGTTCTAATATCGATTAAAATGCCCTTGATTCTTGACTCACATTTGCGTATAAACCAGCGGACCATAGTTCCAGTAGCGCGTAACGTCGAACGACATATCCGAAAAAAAATTGTTGCGATACGAGGACTTCCCAAGAGGTCACGCATCCGAGTACTACTCTCGCCCAAGCACACTAAACTGCAGAGTTCTGATGGGATCGAGTGCATTAGTGCTGGTATGATGCCACTTGTTTAATTTTGCGCTTCAAATACATAAACTCCTTCTCTTTTCTTCCTCCTCCCGTCATTTGTTTCTTTTTGTGTGCGCACTGCACCTCCCGTTCTCGTTCTAATATCAAGTAAAATGCCACGGTGCCGTGACTCACATTTACGAATAAACATGCGGACCATAAATCAATTCGCGCGTAACGTCGAAAGAATCATCTGGAAAAAGATGGGTGCAACACGAGGACCTCCCAAGAAAATGGGTGAAATATAAGGGACTTCGCAGGAGGTCACCCATCCGAGTACTTTTCTCGCCCAAGCACCCTTAACTGCGGAGTTCTGATAGAATCCGTTGCATTAGTGCTGGTATGATCCCTAATGTATCATTCTGCACTGCAAATACATACACTCTGTCTCCTTCCATCCCCCCTCCCGTCATTTGTTTCCTTGTGCGTGCACTCTGCATCTCTCTTTCTCGTTCTAATATCAAGTAATATGCCCCGGCACCGTGACTCACCTTTGCAAATGAACCAGCGGTTTATAATTCCATTCGCGCGTAACGTCGAACAACCCATCCGAAAATATATTGTTGCAACACGAGGGCTTCCCAGGTGGTCACCCATCCGAGTACTACTCTCGCCCAAGCACACTTAACTGCGGAGTTCTGATGGGATCCAGAGCTTTAGTGCTGGTATGATCGCACCTGTTTAATTTTACGCTTCAAATACATACACTCCTTCTCCTTTCTTCCCCCTCCCGTCATTTGTTTCCTTGTGCGTTCACACTTCACCTCTTATTCTCGTTCTAATATCGATTAAAATGCCCCTGCTTCTTGACTCACATTTGCGTATAAACCAGCGGACCCTAGTTCCGAGACGCGAAACGTCGAACGACTCGTCTGAAAAAAAATTGGTGCGACACGAGGATTTCACAAGAAAATGGGTGAAATATAAGGATTTCGCAGGAGGTAACCCATGCTAGTACTACTCTCGCCCAAGCACCCTTACCTACGGAGTTCTGATAGAATCCGTTGCATTAGTGCTGGTATGATTGCACCTGTTTCATTTCGTGCAAAAAATACAAACACTCCTTCTCCTTCCCTCCCCCTCCCATCAATGGTTTCCTTGTGCGTTCACACTGCACCTCTCCTTCTCGTTCTAATATCGATTAAAATGCCCTGCTTTTTGACTCACATTTGCGTATAAACAAGCGGACCCTAGTTCCAGTCGCGCGTAACGTTTAACGACCCGTCTGAAAAAAAAATTTTTGCGACACGAGGACTTCCAAAGAGGTCACCCATCCGAGTACTAATCTCGCCCAAGCACACTTAACTGCGGAGTTCTGATGGGATCTGGTGCATTAATGCTGGTATGATCGCATCCGTTTAATTACGCGCTGCAAATATATAAACTCCTTCTCCTTTCTTCCCCCTCCTGTCATTTGTTTCCTTGTGCGTGCGCACTGCACCTCTCGTGCTCGTTCTAATATCAAGTAAAATGCTACGGTGCCCAAGCACCCTTACCTACGGAGCGTTTTACTTGATATTAGAACGAGAACGGGAGGTGCAGTGCGCACGCACAAGGAAACAAATGACGGGAGGGGGAAGAAAGGAGAAGGAGTTTATATATTTGCAGCGCGTAATTAAACGGATGCGATCATACCAGCACTAATGCACCAGATCCCATCAGAACTCCGCAGTTAAGTGTGCTTGGGCGAGATTAGTACTCGGATGGGTGACCTCCTTGGAAGTCCTCGTGTCGCAAAATTTTTTTTTCAGACGGGTCGTTAAACGTTACGCGCGTCTGGAACTAGGGTCCGCTTGTTTATACGCAAATGTGAGTCAAGAAGCAGGGGCATTTTAATCGATATTAGAACGAGAAGGAGAGGTGCAGTGTGAACGCACAAGAAAACCATTGATGGGAGGGGGAAGAAATGAGAAGGAGTGTATGTATTTGCAGCACGAAATTAAACAGGTGCGATCATACCAGCACTAAAGCTCCGGATCCCATCAGAACTCCGCAGTTAAGTGTGGTTGGGCGAGAGTAGTACTCGGATGGGTCAGCACTTGAGAAGCCCTCGTGTTGCACCTATTTTTTTTTCGGATGGGTTGTTCGAAGTTACGCGCGAATGGAATTATAAAGCGCTGGTTCATTTGCAAAGGTGAGTCACGGTGCCGGGGCATATTACTTTATATTAGAATGAGAAAGAGAGATGCAGAGTGCACGCACAAGGAAACAAATGAAGGGAGGGGGGATGGAGGGAGAAAAAGTGTATGTATTTGCAGCGCAGAACGAAACATGAGCTATCATACCAGCACCAATGCAACGGGTTCTATCAGAACTCCGCAAGTTAAGAGTTCTTGGGCGAGAGTAGCACTAGGATGGGTGACCTCCTGCGAAGTCCTTATATTTCACCCATTTTCTTAGGAAGTCCTCGTGTTGCACCCATTTTTTTGTAGATGATTCTTTCGACGATACGCGCGACTTGAATTATGGTCCTCAGGTTTATTCGCAAATGTGAGTCACGGCACCGTAGTATTTTACTTGATATTAGAACGAGCACGGGAGGTGCAGTGCGCACGCACAAGGAAACAAATGACGGGATGAGGAAGAAAGGAGAAGGAGTTTATGTATTTGCAGCGCGAAATTAAACGGGTGCGATCATACCAGTACTAATGCACTAGATCTCATCAGAACTCAACAGTTAAGTGTGCTTGGGCGAGAATAGCACCCGGATGGGTGACCTCCTGGGAAGTCCTCGTGTCGCACCAATTTTTTTTCAGACTTGTCATTCGACGTTATGCGCGACTGGAACTAGGGTCTGCTGCTTTATACGCAAATGTGAGTCAAGAATCAGGGGCATTTTAATCGATATTAGAACGAGAAGGAGAGGTGCAGTATGAACGCACAAGGAAACAAATGATGGGAGGGGGGGAGGGAAGAAGGAGTGTATGTATTTTCAGCACGAAATTAAACAGGTGCGGTCACACCAGCACAAATGCACCGGATCCCATCAGAACTCCGCAGTTAAGTGTGCTTTGGCGAAAGTAGTACAATGATGGGTTACCTAATGGGAAGTTCTCGTGTTGCACCCTTTTTCTTTTTTTCAGATGTGCCGCTCAAAGTTACGCGCGACTTTAATTACGGTCCGCAGATTTATTCGCAAATGTGAGCCACGGCGCCGTGGCATTTTACTTGATATTTGAACGAGAACGAGAGGTGCAGTGCGCACGCACAAGGAAACAAATGACGGGAGGGGGAAGAAAGGAGAAGGAGTGTATGTATTTGCAGCGCGAAATGAAACAGGTACGATCATACCAGCATTAATGCAACGGATTCTATCAGAACTCCGTAGGTAAGGGTGCTTGGGCGAGAGTAGTACTAGCATGGGTTACCTCCTGCGAAGTCCTTATATTTCACCCATTTTCTTGTGAAGTCCTCGTGTTGCACCCATTTTTTTGCAGATGATTCTTTCGACGTTACGCGCGACTTGAATTATGGTCCTTAGGTTTATTCGCAAATGTGAGTCACGGCGCTGTAGCATATTACTTGATATTAGAACGAGAACGGGAGGTGAAGTGCGCACGCACAAGGAAACAGATGACGGGAGGGGGAAGAAAGGGGAATGAGTTTATGTATTTGCAGTGCAAAATTAAAGAGGTGCGATCATACCAGCACTAATGCACCGGATCCCATCAGAACTCCGCAGTGAAGTGTGCTTGGGCGAGATTAGTACTCGGATGGGTGACCTCTTGGGAAGTCTTCGTGTCGCACCAATTTTTTTTCAGACGGGTCGTTCGACGTTACGCGCGTCTGGAACTAGGGTCCGCTGGTTTATACGCAAATGTGAGTCAAGAAGCAGGGGCATTTTAATCGATATTAGAACGAGAATGAGAGGTGAAGTGTGAACGCACAAGGAAACAAATGATGGGAGGGGGGAAGGGAAGAAGGAGTGTATGTATTTTCAGCACGAAATTAAACAGGTGCGGTCACACCAGCACAAATGCACCGGATCCCATCAGAACTCCGCAGTTAAGTGTGCTTTGGCGAAAGTAGTACAATGATGGGTTACCTCCTGGAAAGTTCTCGTGTTGCACCCATTTTCTTTTTTTCAGATGTGCCATTCGACGTTACGCGCGACTTTAATTATGGTCCGCAGATTTATTCGCAAATGTGAGTCACGGCGCCGTGACATTTTACTTGATATTTGAGCGGGAACGAAAGGTGCAGTGCGCACGCACAAGGAAACAAATGACGGGAGGGGGAAGAAAGGAGAAGGAGTTTATGTATTTGCAGTGCGAAATTAAACAGGTGCAATCATACCAGCACTAATGCACCGGATCCCATCAGAACTCCGCAGTTAAGTGTGCTTGGGCGAGAGTAGTACTCGGACGGGTTACCTCTTGGGAAGTCCTCGTGTCGCACTAATTTTTTTTTCAGACGGGTCGTTCGACGTTACTCGCGACTGGAACAAGGGTCCACTGGTTTATACGCAAATGTGAGTCAAGAAGCAGGGGCATTTTAATCGATATTAGAACGAGAAAGAGAGATGCATAGTGCACGCATAAGGAAACAAATGACGGGAGGGGGGATGGAGGGAGAAAAAGTATATGTATTTGCAGCGTAGAATGAAACATGAGCAATCATACCAGCACCAATGCAACGGATTCTATCAGAACTCTGCAAGTTAAAGGTGCTTGGGCGAGAGTAGCACTAGGATGGGTGACTTCCTGCGAAGTCCTTATATTTCACCCATTTTCTTAGGAAGTCCTCGTGTTGCACCCATTTTTTTGCAGATGATTCTTTCGACTATACGCGCGACTTGGATTATGGTCCTCAGGTTTATTCGCAAATGTGAGTCATGGCACCGTAGTATTTTATTTGACATTAGAACGAGCACGGGAGGTGCAGTGCGCACGCACAAGGAAACAAATGACGGGAGGGGGAAGAATGGAGAAGGAGTTTATGTATTTGCAGCGTGGAATTAGACGGGTGCGATCATACCAGCTCTAATGCACCGGATCCCATCAGAACTCCGCAGTTAAGTGTGCTTGGGCGAGAGTAGTACTCGGATGGATGATCTCCTGGGAAGTCCTCGTGTCGCACTAATTTTTTTTCAGACAGGTTGTTCGACGTTACGCGCGACTGGAACTAGGGTCCACTAGTTTATACGCAAATGTGAGTCAAGAAGCAGGGGCATTTTAATCGATATTAGAACGAGAAGGAGAGGTGCAGTGTGAACGCATAAGGAAACAATTGATGGGAAGGGGAGGGAAGGAGAAGGAGTGTATCTAATTTCAGCACAAAATGAAACAGATGCGATCATACCAATACTAATGCACCGGATCCCATTAGAACTCCGCAGTTAAGTGTGCTTGGGCGAGAGTAGTACTCGGATGGGTGACCTCTTGGGAAGTCCTCGTGTCACACCAATTTTTTTTCAGACGGGTCGTTTGACGTTACGCAGGACTGGAACTAGGGTCCGCTGGTTTATACGCAAATGTTAGTCAAAAAGCAGGGGCATTTTAATCGATATTAGAACGAGAAAGAGAGGTGCAGTGTGAACGCACAAGGAAATAATTGATGGGAGGGGGAGGGAAGGAGAAGGAGTGTATGTATTTGCAGCGCGAAATTAAAGAGGTGCGATCATAGCAGCACTAAAGCCCCGAATCCCATCAGAACTCCGCAGGTAAGTGTGCTCGGGCGAGAGTAGTACTCGGATGGGTGACCACCTAGGAAGCCCTCGTGTTGCACCTATTTTTTTTCGGATGGGTTGTTCGATGTTACGCGCGAATGGAATTATAAACCGCTGGTTTATTTGCAAAGGTGAGTCACGGTGCCGGGGAATATTACTGGATATTAGAACGATAAAGAGAGATGCAGAGTGCACGCACAAGGAAACAAATGACGGGAGGGGGAAGAAAGGAGAAGGAGTTTATGTATTTGCAGCGCGAAATTAGACAGGTGCGATCATACCATCACTAATGCACCGGATCCCATCAGAACTCCGCAGTTAAGTGTGCTTGGGCGCGAGTAGTACTCGGATGGGTGATCTCCTGGGAAGTCCTCGTGTCGCACCAATTTTTTTTCAGACGGGTCGTTCAACGTTACGCGCGACTGGAACTTGGGTCCGCTGGTTTATACGCAAATGTGAGTCAAGAAGCAGGGGCATTTTTAATCGATATTAGAATGAGAAGGAGAGATGCAGTGTGAACGCACAAGGAAACAATTGATGGGAGGGGGAGGGAACGAGAAGGAGTGTATGTATTTTCAGCACGAAATGAAACAGGTGCGATCATACGAGCACTAATGCAACGGATTCTATCAGAACTCCGTAGGTAAAGGTGCTTGGGCGAGAGTAGTACTAGCATGGGTTACCTCATGCGAAGTCCTTATATTTCACCCATTTTCTTGTGAAGTCCTCGTGTTGCACCCATTTTTTTGCAGATGATTCTTTCGACGTTACGCGCGACTTGTATTATGGTCCTCAGGTTTGTTCGCAAATGTGAGTCATGGCGCTGTTGCATTTTACTTGATATTAGAACGAGAACGGGAGGTGCAGTGCGCACGCACAAGGAAACAAATGATGGGAGGGGGAAGAAAGGGGAATGAGTTTATGTATTTGCAGCGCAAAATTAAACAGGTGCGATCATACCAGCACTAATGCACCGAATCCCATCAGAACTCCGCTGTTAAGCGTGCTTGGGCGAGATTAGTACTCGAATGGGTGAGCTCCTGGGAAGTCCTCGTGTCGCACAAATTAAACAGGTGCGATCTTACCAGCACTAAAGCCCCGGATCCCATCAGAACTCCGCAGTTAAGTTTGCTTGGGCGAGAGTAGTACTCGGATGGGTGACCAATTGGGAAGCCCTCGTGTTGCACCTATTTTTTTTCGGATGGGTTTTTCGACGTTACGCGCGAATGGAATTATAAACCACTGGTTCATTTGCAAAGGTGAGTCACGGTGCAGGGGCATATTACTTGATATTAGAATGAGAAAGAGAGATGCAGAGTGCACGCACAAGGAAACAAATGACGGGAGAAGGGATGGAAGGAGAAAGAGTGTATGTATTTGCAGTGCAGAATGAAACATGAGGGATCATACCAGCACTAATGCAACAGATTCTATCAGAACTCCGCAGTTAAGGGTGCTTGGGCGAGAGTAGTACTCGGATGGGTGACCACTTCGAAAGTCCTCGTGTTGCACCCATTTTCTTGGGAGTTCCTCGTGTTGCACCCATCTTTTTGCAGATGATTCTTTCGACGTTACACGCGACTTGATTTTTGGTCCGCAGGTTTATTCGCGCGTAACATCGAACGGCACATCTGAAAAAAAGAAAATGGGTGCAACATGAGAACTTCCCAGGAGGTAACCCATCATTGTACTACTTTCGCCAAAGCACACTTAACTGTAGAGTTCTGATGGGATCCGGTGCATTTGTGCTGGTGTGACCGCACCTGTTTAATTTCGTGCTGAAAATACATACACTCCTTGTTCCCTCCCCCGCTCCAATCATTTGTTTCCTTGTGCGTTCACACTGCATCTCTCATTCTCGTTTTAATATCGATTAAAATGCCCCTGATTCTTGACTCACATTTGCATATAAACCAACGGACCATAGTTCCAGTCGCGCGTAACGTCGAACGACCCATCTGAAAATAAATTGTTGCGATACGAGGACTTCCCAAGAGGTCACCCATCCGAGTACTACTCTCGCCCAAGCACGCTTAACTGCAGAGTTCTGATGGGATCCAGTGCATTAGTGCTGGTATGATGCCACTTGTTTAATTTTGCGCTTCAAATACATACACTCCCTCTCTTTTCTTCCTCCTCCCTTCATTTGTTTCCTTTTGCGTGCGCACTGCATCTCCCGTACTCGTTCCAATATCAAGTAAAATGCCACGGCGCCGTGACTCACATTTGCGAATAAACCTGAGGACAATAATTCAAGTCGCGCGTATCGTTGAAAGAATCATCTGCAAAAAAATGGGTGCAACACGAGGACTTCCTAAGAAAATGGGTGAAATATAAGGACTTCACAGGAAGTCACCCATCCTAGTGCTACTCTCGCCCAAGCACCCTTAACTTGCGGAGTTCTGATAGAATCCGTTGCATTGGTGCTGGTATGATTGCTCATGTTTCATTCTGCGCTGCAAATACGTACATTTTTTCTCCCTCCATCCCCCCTCCCGTCATTTGTTTCGTTGTGCGTGCACTCTGCATCCCTCTTTCTCGTTCTAATATCGATTAAAATGCCCCTGCTTCTTGACGCACATTTGCGTATAAACCAGTGGAGCCAAGTTGCAGTCGCACGTAACGTCGAACGACCCGTCTGAAAAAAAAATTAGTACGACACGAGGACTTCCCAAGAGGTCACCCATCCGAGTACTACTCTCGCCCAAGCAAACTTAACTGCGGAGTTCTGATGGGATCCGGTGCATTAGTGATGGTATGATCGCACCTGTTTAATTTCGCGCTGCAAATACATAAACTCCTTCTCCTTTCTTCCCCCTCCCGTCATTTGTTTCCTTGTGCGTGCGCACTGCACCTCTCGTTCTCGTTCAAATATCAAGTAAAATGCCACGGCGCCGTGACTCACATTTGCGAATAAATCTGCGGACCATAATTAAAGTCGCGCGTAACGTCGAATGGCACATCTGAAAAAAACAAAATGGGTGCAACACGAGAACTTCCCAGGAGGTAACCCATCATTGTACTACTTTCGCCAAAGCACACTTAACTGCGGAGTTCTGATGGGATCCGGTGCATTTGTGCTGGTGTGACCGCACCTGTTTAATTTCGTGCTGAAAATACATACACTCCTTCTTCCCTCCCCCCTCCAATCATTTGTTTCCTTGTGCGTTCACACTGCACCTCTCCTTCTCGTTCTAATATCGATTAAAATGCCCCTGATTCTTGACTCACATTTGCGTATAAACCAGCGGACCATAGTTCCAGTAGCGCGTAACGTCGAACGACACATCTGAAAAAAAATTGTTGCGATATGAGGACTTCCCAAGAGGTCACGCATCCGACTGCACCTCTCGTTCTCGTTCTAATATCAAGTAAAATGCCACGACGCCGTGACCCACATTTGCGAATAAACCTGCGGAGCATAAATCAAGTCACGCGTAACGTCGAAAGAATCATCTGCAAAAAGATGAGTGCAACACGAGGACCTCTAGAGAAAATGGGTGAAATATAAGGACTTTGCAGGAGGTAACCCATCCGAGTACTACTCTTACCCAAGCACACTTAACTGCAGAGTTCTGATGGGATCCGGGGCTTTATTGCTGGTATGATCGCACCGGTTTAATTTCGCGCTGCAAATACATACACTCCTTCTCCTTTCTTCCCCCTCCCGTCAATTGTTTCCTTGTGCGTTCGCACTGTACCTCTCATTCTCGTTATAATATCAATTAAAATGCCCCTGCTTCTTGACTCAAATTTGTGTATAAACAATCGGACCCTAGTTCCAGTCGCGCGTAACGTCGAACGACTCGTCTGAAAAAAAATTTTTGCGACACGAGGACTTCCCAGGAGGTCACCCATCCGAGTGCTGCTCTCGCCCAAGCACACTTAACTGCGGAGTTCTGATGGGATACGTTGCATTAGTGGTGGCATGATCGCACCCGGTGAATTCCGCGCTGCAAATAAATAAACTCCTTTCCATTTCTTCCCCCTCCCGTCATTTGTTTTCTTGTGCGTGCGCACTGCACCTCCCGTGCTCGTTCTAATATCAAGTAAAATATTACGGTGCCGTGACTCACATTTGCGAATAAACCTGAGGACTATTATTCAAGTCGCGCGTATCGTCGAAAGAATCATCTGCAAAAAAATGGGTGCAACACGAGGACTTCCTAAGAAAATGGGTGAAATATAAGGACTTCGCAGGAGGTCACCCATCCTAGAGCTACTCTTGCCCAAGCACCCTTAACTTGCGGAGTTCTGATAGAATCCGTTGCATTGGTGCTGGTATGATTGCTCATGTTTCATTCTGCGCTGCAAATACATACACTTTTTCTCCCTCCATGCCCCCTCCCGTCATTTGTTTCCTTGTGCGTGCACTATGCATCTTTATTTCTCGTTCTAATATCGATTAAAATGCCCCTGCTTCTTGACTCACATTTGCGTATAAACCAGTGGACCCTAGTTCCAGTCGCGCGTAACGTCGAACGACCCGTCTGAAAAAAAAAATTAGTGCGACAAAAGGACTTCCCAGGAGGTCACCCATCCTAGTGCTACTCTCGCCCAAGCACCCTTAACCTGCGGAGTTCTGATAGAATCCGATGCATTGGTGCTGGTATGCTTGCTCATGTTTCATTCTGCGCTGCAAATACATACACTTTTTTTCCCTCCATCCCCCCTCCCGTCATTTGTTTCCTTGTGCGTGCACTCTGCATCTCTCCTTCTCGTTCTAATATCAATTAAAATGCCCCTGCTTCTTGACTCACATTTGCGTATAAACCAGCGGACCCTAGTTTCAGTCGCGCGTAACGTCGAACGACCCGTCTGAAAAAAAAAATTAGTGCGACACGAGGACTTCCTAGGAGGTCACCAATCCGAGTACTACTCTCGCCCAAGCACACTTAACTGCGAAGTTCTGATGGGATCCGGTGCATTAGTGCTGGTATGATCGCACCCGTTTAATTCCACGCTGAAAATAGATAAATTCCTTCTCCTTTCTTCCCCCTCCCGTCATTTGTTTCCTTGTGCGTGCACTATGCATCTTTATTTCTCGTTCTAATATCGATTAAAATGCCCCTGCTTCTTGACTCACATTTGCGTATAAACCAGTGGACCCTAGTTCCAGTCGCGCGTAACGTCGAACGACCCGTCTGAAAAAAAAAATTAGTGCGACAAAAGGACTTCCTAGGAGGTCACCCATCCTAGTGCTACTCTCGCCCAAGCACCCTTAACCTGCGGAGTTCTGATAGAATCCGATGCATTGGTGCTGGTATGCTTGCTCATGTTTCATTCTGCGCTGCAAATACATACACTTTTTTTCCCTCCATCCCCCCTCCCGTCATTTGTTTCCTTGTGCGTGCACTCTGCATCTCTCCTTCTCGTTCTAATATCAATTAAAATGCCCCTGCTTCTTGACTCACATTTGCGTATAAACCAGCGGACCCTAGTTTCAGTCGCGCGTAACGTCGAACGACCCGTCTGAAAAAAAAAATTAGTGCGACACGAGGACTTCCCAGGAGGTCACCAATCCGAGTACTACTCTCGCCCAAGCACACTTAACTGCGGAGTTCTGATGGGATCCGGTGCATTAGTGCTGGTATGATCGCACCCGTTTAATTCCACGCTGAAAATAGATAAATTCCTTCTCCTTTCTTCCCCCTCCCGTCATTTGTTTCCTTGTGCGTGCACTATGCATCTTTATTTCTCGTTCTAATATCGATTAAAATGCCCCTGCTTCTTGACTCACATTTGCGTATAAACCAGTGGACCCTAGTTCCAGTCGCGCGTAACGTCGAACGACCCGTCTGAAAAAAAAAATTAGTGCGACAAAAGGACTTCCCAGGAGGTCACCCATCCTAGTGCTACTCTCGCCCAAGCACCCTTAACCTGCGGAGTTCTGATAGAATCCGATGCATTGGTGCTGGTATGCTTGCTCATGTTTCATTCTGCGCTGCAAATACATACACTTTTTTTCCCTCCATCCCCCCTCCCGTCATTTGTTTCCTTGTGCGTGCACTCTGCATCTCTCCTTCTCGTTCTAATATCAATTAAAATGCCCCTGCTTCTTGACTCACATTTGCGTATAAACCAGCGGACCCTAGTTTCAGTCGCGCGTAACGTCGAACGACCCGTCTGAAAAAAAAAATTAGTGCGACACGAGGACTTCCCAGGAGGTCACCAATCCGAGTACTACTCTCGCCCAAGCACACTTAACTGCGGAGTTCTGATGGGATCCGGTGCATTAGTGCTGGTATGATCGCACCCGTTTAATTCCACGCTGAAAATAGATAAATTCCTTCTCCTTTCTTCCCCCTCCCGTCATTTGTTTCCTTGTGCATGCGCACTACACCTCCCGTGCTCGTTCTAATATCAAGTAAAATGCTACGGTGCCGTGACTCACATTTGCGAATAAACCTGAGGACCATAATTCAAGTCGCACGTATCGTCGAAAGAATCATCTGCAAAAAAATAGGTGCAACGCGAGGACTTCCTAAGAAAATGGGTGAAATATAAAGACTTCGCCGGAGGTCACCCATCCTAATGCTACTCTCGCCCAAGCACCCTTAACTTGGGGAGTTCTGATAGAATCCGTTGCATTGGTGCTGGTATGATTGCTCATGTTTCATTCTGCGCTGCAAATACATACACTTTTTCTCCCTCCATCCCCCCTCCCGTCATTTGTTTCCTTGTGCGTGCACTCTGCATCTCTCCTTCTCGTTCTAATATCGATTAAAATGCCCCTGCTTCTTGACGCACATTTGCGTATAAACAAGTGGACCCTAGTTCCAGTCGCGCGTAACGTCGAACGACCCGTCTGAAAAAAAAATTAGTGCGACACAAGGACTTCCCAGGAGGACACCCATCCTAGTACTACTCTCGCCCAAGAGCACTTAACTGCGGAGTTCTGATGGGATCCGGTGCATTAGTGCTGGAATGATCGCACCTGTTTAATTTCGCGCTGCAAATACATAAACTCCTTCTCTTTTCTTCCCCCTCCCGTCATTTGTTTCCTTGTGCGTGCGCACTGCACCTCTGGTTATCGTTTAAATATCAAGTAAAATGCCACGGCGCCGTGACTCACATTTGCTAATAAATCTGCGGACCATAATTAAAGTCGCGCGTAACTTCGAACGGCACATCTGAAAAAAAAAATGGGTGCAACACGAGAACTTCCTAGGAGGTAACCCATCATTGTACTACTTTCGCCAAAGCACACTTAACTGCGGAGTTCTGATGGGATCCGGTGCATTTGTGCTGGTATGATCGCACCCATTTAATTCCGCGCTGCAAATACATAAACTCCTTCTCCTTTCCTCCTCCTCCCGTCATTTGTTTCCTTGTGCGTGCGCACTGCACCTCCCGTGCTCGTTCTAATATCAAATAAAATGCTACGGTGCCGTGACTCACATTTGCGAATAAACCTGAGGACCATAATTCAAGTCGCGCGTATCGTCGAAAGAATCATCTGCAAAAAAATGGGTGCAACACGAGGACTTCCTAAGAAAATTTGTGAAATATAAGGACTTCGCAGGACGTCACCCATCCTAGTGCTACTCTCGCCCAAGCACCCTTAACCTGCGGGTTCTGATAGAATCCGTTGCATTGGCGCTGTTATGATTGCTCATGTTTCATTCTGCGTTGCAAATACATAAACTTTTTCTCCCTCCATCCCCCCTCCCGTCATTTGTTTCCTTTTGCGTGCACTCTGCATCTCTCCTTCTCGTTCTAATATTAATTAAAATGCCCCTGCTTCTTGACTCACATTTGCGTATAAACCAGCGGACTCTAGTTCCAGTCGCGCGTAACGTCGAACGATCCGTCTGAAAAAAAAAATTAGTGCAACACGAGGACTTCCCAGGAGAACAACCATCTGAGTACTACTCTCGCCCAAGCACAATTAACTGCGGAGTTCTGATGGGATCCGGTGCATTAATGCTGGTATGATCGCACCTATTTAATTTCGCGCTGCAAATACATAAACTCCTTCCCCTTTCTTCCCCCTCCCGTCATTTGTTTCCTTGTGCGTGCGCATTGCACCTCTCGTTCTCGTTTAAATATCAAGTAAAATGTCAAGGCGCCGTGACTCACATTTACGAATAAATCTACGGACCATAATTAAAGTCGCGCGTAACGTCAAACGGCACATCTGAAAAAAAGAAAATGGGTGCAACACGAGAACTTCCCAGGAGGTCACCCATCCGAGTACTACTCTCGCCCAAGCACACTTAGCTGCGGAGATCTGATGGGATCCGGTGCATTAGTGCTAGTATGATTGCACCCGTTTAATTCCGCGCTGCAAATACATAAACTCCTTCTCCTTTCTTCCCCTTCCCGTCATTTGTTTCCTTGTGCGTGCGCACTGCACCTCCCGTGCTCGTTCTAATATCAAGTAAAATGCTACGGTGCCATGACTCACATTTACGAATAAACCTGAGGACCATAATTCAAGTCGCGTGTATCGTCGAAAGAATCATCTGCAAAAAAGTGGGTGCAACACGAAGACTTCACATGGAAATGGGTGAAATATAAGGACTTCGCAGGAGGTAACCCATGCGAGTACTACTCTCGCCCAAGCACCCTTACCTACGGAGTTCTGATAGAATCTGTTGCATTTGTGCTGGTATGATCGCACCCGTTTCATTTCGTGCTGAAAATACATACACTCCTTCTCCTTCCCTCCCCCTCCCATCAATTGTTTCCTTGTGCGTTCACACTGCACCTCTCCTTCTCGTTCTAATATCGATTAAAATGCCCCTGCTTCTTGACTCACAATTGTGTATACACCAGCGGACCCCAGTTCCAGTCGGGCGTAACGTCGAACGACCCGTCTGAAAAAAAATTGGTGCGACACGAGAAGTTCCCAGGAGGTCACCTATCCGAGTACTATTCTCGCCCAAACACACTTAACTGCAGAGTTCTGATGAGATCCGGTGCATTAGTGCTGGTATGATCGCAGCCGTTTAATTCCGCGCTGCAAATACATAAACTCCTTCTCCTTTCTTCCCCCTCCCGTCATTTGTTTCCGTATGCGTGCGCACTGTAACTCTCGTTCTCGTTCAAATATCAAGTAAAATGCCACGACACCGTGACTCACATTTGCGAATAAATCTGCGGACCATAATTAAAGTCGCGCGTAACGTCGAACGGCACATCTGAAAAAAAGAAAATGGGTGCAACACGAGAACTTCCCAGGAGGTAACCCATCATTGTACTACTTTCGCCAAAGCACACTTAACTGCGTAGTTCTGATGGGATCCGGTGCATTTGTGCTGGTGTGACCGCACCTGTTTAATTTCGTACTGAAAATACATACACTCCTTCTTCCCTCCCCCCTTCCCATCATTTGTTTCCTTGTGCGTTCATACTACACCTCTCCTTCTCGTTCTAATATCGATTAAAATGCCCCTAATTCTTGACTCACATTTGCGTATAAACCAGCGGACCATAGTTCCAGTCGCGCGTAACGTTGAACAACCCATATGAAAAAAAATTGTTGCGATACGAGGACTTCTCAAGAGGTCACCCATCCGAGTACTACTCTCGTCCAAGCACATTTAACTGCAGAGTTCTGATGGGATCCAGTGCATTAGTGCTGGTATGATGCCACTTGTTTAATTTTGCGCTTCAAATACATACACTTCTTCTCTTTTCTTCCTCCTCCCGTCATTTGTTTCCTTGTGCGTGCGCACTGCACCTCTCGTACTCGTTCTTATATCAAGTAAAATGCCACGGTGTCGTGACTCACATTTGCGAATAAACCTGCGGACCATAAATCAAGTCGAGCGTAACGTCGAAAGAATCATCTGCAAAAAGATGGGTGCAACACGAGGACCTCCCAAGAAAATGGGTGAAATATAAGGACTTCGCAGGAGGTCACCCATCCGAGCACTAATCTCGCCCGAGCACACATAACTGCGGAGTTCTGATGGGATCCGGTGCATTAGTGCTGGTATGATCGCATCTGTTTAATTGTGCGCTGCAAATACATAAACTCATTCCCCTTTCTTCCCCCTCCAGCCATTTGTTTCCTTATGCGTGCGCACTGCACCTCCCGTGCTCGTTCTAATATCAAGTAAAATGCTACGGTGCCGTGACTCACATTTGCGAATAAACCTGAGGACCATAATTCAAGTCGCGCGTATCGTCGAAAGAATCATCTGCAAAAAAATGGGTGCAACACGAGAACTTCCTAAGAAAATGGGTGAAATATAAGGACTTCGCAGGAGGTCACCCATCCTAGTGCTAC
The DNA here is from genome assembly GCF_054855325.1 of Carica papaya. Taxonomy (NCBI): domain Eukaryota; kingdom Viridiplantae; phylum Streptophyta; class Magnoliopsida; order Brassicales; family Caricaceae; genus Carica; species Carica papaya. The sequence continues at coordinate 18,489,727 of NC_142316.1, forward strand.
TCTCGCCCAAGCACCCTTAACTTGCGGAGTTCTGATAGAATCCGTTGCATTGGTGCTGGTATTTTTTCTCATGTTTCATTCTGTGCTTCAAATACATACACTTTTTCTCCCTTCATCCCCCCTCCCGTCATTTGTTTCCTTGTGCGTGCACTCTGCATCTCTCCTTCTCGTTCTAATATCAATTAAAATGCCCCTACTTCTTGACTCACATTTGCGTATAAACCAGCGTACCCTAGTTCCAGTAGTGCGTAACGTCGAACGACCTGTCTGAAAAAAAAAATTAGTGCGACACGAGGACTTCCAAGGAGGTCACCCATCCGAGTACTACTCCCGCCCAAGCACACTTAACTGCAGATTCTGATGAGATCCGGTGCATTAGTGATGGTATGATCCCACCTGTTTAATTTCACACTGCGAATACATAAACTCCTTCTCCTTTCTTCCCCCTCAAGTCATTTGTTTCCTTGTGCGTGCGCACTGCACCTCTCGTTCTCGTTCAAATATCAAGTAAAATGCCACGGCACCGTGACTCACATTTGCGAATAAATCTGCGGACCATAATTAAAGTCGCGCGTAACGTCGAACGATACATCTGAAAAAAAGAAAATGGGTGCAACACGAGAACTTCCCAGGAGGTAACCCATCATTGTACTACTTTCGCCAAAACACACTTAACTGCGGAGTTCTGATGGGATCCGGTGCATTTGTGCTGGTGTGACCGCACCTGTTTAATTTCGTGCTGAAAATACATAGACTCCTTCTTCCCTCCCCCCCTCCCATCATTTGTTTCCTTGTGCGTTCGCACTGCACCTCTCCTTCTCGTTCTAATATCGATTAAAATGCCCCTGATTCTTGACTAACATTTGCGTATAAACGAGCGGACCATAGTTCCAATCGCGCGTAACGTCGAACGACCCATATGAAAAAAAATTGTTGCGATACGAGGACTTCCCAAGAGGTCATCCATCCGAGTACTACTCTCGCCCAAGCACACTTAACTGTAGGGTTCTGATGGGATCCAGTGCATTAGCGCTGGTATGATGCCACTTGTTTAATTTTGCGCTTCAAATAGATACACTCCTTCTCTTTTCTTCCTCCTCCCGTCATTTGTTTCCTTGTGCGTGCGCACTGCACCTCCCGTACTCGTTCAAATATCAAGTAAAATGCCACGGCGCCGTGACTCACATTTGCGAATAAACCTGCGGACCATAAATCAAGTCGCGCGTAACGTCGAAATAATCATCTGTAAAAAGATGGGTGCAACACGAGGACCTCCCAAGAAAATGGGTAAAATATAAGGACTTCGCAGGAGGTCACCCATCCGAGTACTTTTCTCGCCCAAGCACCCTTAATTGCGGTGTTCTGATAGAATCCGTTGCATTAGTGCTGGTATGATCCCTCATGTTTCATTCTGCACTGCAAATACATACACTATTTCTCCTCCCATCCCCCCTCCCGTCATTTGTTTCCTTGTGCGTGCACTCTGCATCTCTCTTTCTCGTTCTAATATCAAGTAATATGCCCTCGCACCGTGACTCACCTTTGCAAATGAACCAGCGGTTTATAATTCCCTTCGTGCGTAACGTCGAACAACCCATCCGAAAAAAAATAGGTGCAACACGAGGGCTTCCCAGGTGGTCACCGATCCGAGTACTACTCTCGCCCAAGCACACTTAACTGCGGAGTTCTGATGGGATCCGGGGCTGTAGTGCTGGTAAGATCGCACCTGTTTAATTTCGCGCTGCAGATACATACACTCCTTCTCCTTTCTTCCCCCTCCCGTCATTTGTTTCCTTGTGCATGCGCACTGCACCTCTCGTTCTCGTTCAAATATCAAGTAAAATGCCACGGCGCCGTGACTCACATTTGAGAATAAATCTGTGGACCATAATTAAAGTCGCGCGTAACGTCGAACGGCACATCTGAAAAAAAGAAAATGGGTGCAACACGAGAACTTCCCAGGAGGTAACCCATCATTGTACTACTTTCGCCAAAGCACACTTAACTGCGGAGTTCTGATGGGATCCGGTGCATTAGTGCTGGTGTGACCGCACCAGTTTAATTTCATGATGAAAATACATACACTCATTCTTCGCTCCCCCCCTCCCATCATTTGTTTCCTTGTGCATTCACACTGCAACCTCTCCTTCTCGTTCGAATATCGATTAAAATGCCCGTGATTCTTGACTCACATCTGCGTATAAACCAGCGGATCATAGTTCCAGTCGCGCGTAATGTCGAACGACCAATCTGAAAAAAAATTGTTGCGATACGAGGACTTCCCAAGAGGTCACCCATCCGAGTACTACTCTCGCCCAAGCACACTTAACTGCAGAGTTCTGATGGGATCCAGTGCATTAGTGCTGGCATGATGCCACTTGTTTAATTTTGCACTTTAAATACATACACTCCTTCTCTATTCTTCCTCCTTCCGTCATTTGTTTCCTTGTGCGTGCGCACTGCACCTCCCGTACTCGTTCTAATATCAAGTAAAATGCCACGGTGCCGTGACTCACATTTGCGAATAAACCAGCGGACCATAAATCAAGTCGCGCGTAAAGTCGAAAGAATCATCTGCAAAAAGATGGGTGCAACACGAGGACCTCCCAAGAAAATGGGTGAAATATAAGGACTTCGCAGGAGGTCACCCATCCGAGTACTTTTCTCGCCCAAGCACCCTTAACAGCGGAGGTCTGATAGAATCCATTGCATTAGTGCTGGTATGATCCCTCATGTTTCATTCTGCACTGCAAATACATACACTCTTTCTCCTCCCATCCCCCCTCCCGTCATTTGTTTCCTTGTGCGTGCACTCTGCATTTCTCTTTCTCGTTCTAATATCAAGTAATATACCCCGGCACCGTGACTCATCTTTGCAAATGAACCAGCGGTTTATAATTCTATTCGCGCGTAACGTCTAACAACCCATCCGAAAAAAAATAGGTGCAACACGAGGGCTTCCCAAGTGGTCACCCATCCGAGTACTATGCTCGCCCAAGCACACTTAACTGCAGAGTTCTGATGGGATCCAGAGCTTTAGTGCTGGTATGATCGCAACTGTTTACTTTCGCGCTGCAAATACATACACTCCTTCTCCTTTCTTCCCCCTCCTGTCATTTGTTTCCTTGTGCGTTCACACTTCACATCTCATTCTCGTTCTAATATCGATTAAAATGCCCCTGCATCTTGACTCACATTTGTGTATAAACCAGCGGACCCTAGTTCCAGACGCGCGTAAAGTCGAACGACCCGTCTGAAAAAAAATTGGTGCGACACGAGGACTTCCCAGGAGGTCACCCATCCGAGTACTAATCTCGCCCAAGCACACTTCACTGCGGAGTTCTGATGGGATCCAGTGCATTAGTGCTAGTATGATCGAACCTGTTTAATTTTGCACTGCAAATACATAAACTCATTCCCCTTCCTTCCCCCTCCCGTCATTTGTTCCCTTGTGCGTGCGCATTGCACCTCCCGTTCTTGTTCTAATATCAAGTAAAATGCTACAGCGCCGTGACTCAGATTTGCGAATAAACCTGAGGACCATAATTCAAGTCGCGCGTTACGTCGAAAGAATCATCTGCAAAAAAATGGGTTCAACACGAGGACTTCACAAGAAAATGGGTGAAATATAAGGACTTCCCAGGAGGTAACCCATGCAAGTACTACTCTCGCCCAAGCACCCTTACCTACGGAGTTCTGATAGAATCCGTTGCATTATTGCTGGTATGATCGCACTTGTTTCATTTCGCGCTGCAAATACATAAACTCCTTCTCCTTTCTTCCCCCTCCCGTAATTTGTTTCCTTGTGCGTGCGCACTGAACCTCCCGTTCTCGTTTTAATATCAAGTAAAATAGTACAGCGACGTGACTCACATTTGCGAATAAACCTGAGGACCATAATTCAAGTCGCGCGTAACGTCGAAAGAATCATCTGCAAAAAAATGGGTGCAACACGAGGACTTCACAAGAAAATGGAAGAAATATAAGGACTTCCCAGGAGGTAACCATTGCTAGTACTACTCTCGCCCAAGCACCCTTACCTACGGAGTTCTGATAGAATCCGTTGCATTAGTGCTGGTATGATCGCACCTGTTTCATTACGCGCTGCAAATACATAAACTCCTTCTCCTTTCTTCCCCCTCCCGTGTTTTTTTCCTTGTGCGTGCGCACTGCACCTCTCGTTCTCGTTCAAATATCAAGTAAATTACCACGGCGCCGTGACTCATATTTGCGAATAAATCTGCGGACCATAATTAAAGTCGCGCATAACGTCGAACAGCACATCTGAAAAAAAGAAAATGGGTGCAACACGAGAACTTCCCAGGAGGTAACCCATCATTGTACTACTTTCGCCAAAGCACACTTAACTACGAAGTTCTGATGGGATCCGGTGCATTTGTGCTGGTGTGACCGCACCTGTTTAATTTTGTGCTGAAAATACATACACTCCTTCTTCCCTCCCCCCATCCCATCATTTGTTTCCTTGTGCGTTCACACTACACCACTCCTTCTCGTTCTAATATCGATTAAAATGCCCCTGATTCTTGACTCACATTTGCGTATAAACCAGCGGACCATAGTTCCAGTCGCGCGTAACGTCGAACGACCCATCTGAAAAAAAAGTGTTGCAATACGAGGACTTCCCAAGAGGTCACCCATCCGAGTACTATTCTCACCCAAGGACACTTAACTGCAGAGTTCTGATGAGATCCAGTGCAGTAGTGCTGGTATGATGCCACCTGTTTAATTTTGCGCTTCAAATATATACACTCATTCGCTTTTTTTCCTCATCCCGTCATTTGTTTCCTTGTACGTGCGCACTGCACCTTCTGTACTCGTTCTAATATCAAGTAAAATGCCACGGCGCCGTGACTCACATTTGCGAATAAATCTGCGGACCATAAATCAAGTCGCGCGTAACGTCGAAAGAATCATTTGTTTCCTTGTGCGTGCACTCTGCATCTCTCTTTCTCGTTCTAATATCAAGTAATATGCCCCGACACCGTGACTCACCTTTGCAAATGAACCAACGGTTTATAATTCCATTCGCGCGTAACGTCGAACAACCCATCCGAAAAAAAATAGGTGCAACACGAGGGCTTCCCAAGTGGTCACCCATCCGAGTACTACTCTCGCCCAAGAACACTTAACTGCGGAGTTCTGATGGGATCCGGAGCTTTAGTGCTGGTGTGATCGCACCTGTTTAATTTCGCGCTGCAAATACATACACTCCTTCTCCTTTCTTCCCCCTCCCGTCATTTGTTTCCTTTTGCGTTCACACTTCACCTCTCATTCTCGTTCTAATATCGATTAAAATGCCCCTGCTTCTTGACTCACATTTGCGTATAAACCAGCGGACCCTAGTTCCAGACGCGCGTAACGTCGAACGACCCGTCTGAAAAAAAATTTGGTGCGACATGAGGACTTCCCAGGAGGTCACCCATCCGAGTACTAATCTCGCCCAAGCACACTTCACTGCAGAGTTCTGATGGGATCCGGTACATTAGTGCTGGTATGATCGCACCAGTTTAATTTTGCGCTGTAAATACATAAACTCATTTGTTTCCTTGTGCGTGCGCACTGCACCTCCCGTTCTCGTTCTTATATCAAATAAAATGCTATAGCGCCGTGACTCACATTTGCGAATAAACCTGAGGACCATAATCCAAGTCGCGCGTAACGTCCAAAGAATCATCTGCAAAAAAATGGGTGCAACACGAGGACTTCACAAGAAAATGGGTGAAATATAAGGACTTCGCAGGAGGTAACCCATGGTAGTACTACTCTCGCCCAAGCACCCTTACCTACGGAGTTCTGATAGAATCCGTTGCATTAGTGCTGGAATGATCGCACCTGTTTCATTTCGCGCTGCAAAAATATACACTCCTTCTCCTTTCTTCCCCCTCCTGTCATTTGTTTCCTTGTGCGTGCGCACTGCACCACTCGTTCTCGTTCAAATATCAAGTCAAATGCCACGGCGTCGTGACTCACATTTGCGAATAAATCTGCGGACCATAATTAAAGTCGCGCGTAACGTCGAACGGCACATCTGAAAAAAAAATGGGTGCAACACGAGAACTTCCCAGGAGGTAACCCATCATTGTACTACTTTCGCCAAAGCACACATAACTGCGGAGTTCTGATGGGATCCGGTGCATTTGTGCTTGTGTGATCGCACATGTTTAATTTCTTGCTGAAAATACATACACTCCTTCTTCCCTCCCCCCCTCCCATCATTTGTTTCCTTGTGCGTTCACACTGCACCTCTCCTTCTCGTTCTAATTAAAATGCCCCTGATTCTTGACTCACATTTGCGTATAAACCAGCGGACCATAGTTCCAGTCGCGCGTAACGTCGAACGACCCATCTGAAAAAAAATTGTTGCGATACGAGGACTTCCCAAGAGGTCACCCATCCGAGTACTACTCTCGCCCAAGCACACTTACGATCTTACCAGCACTAATGCACCGTATCCCATCAGAACTCCGCAGTTAAGTGTGCTTGGGCGAGAGTAGTACTCGGATGGGTGACCTCCTGGGAAGTCCTCTTGTTGCACTAATTTTTTTTTTCAGACGGGTCGTTCGACGTTACGCGCGACTGGAACTATGTTCCGCTGGTTTATATGCAAATGTGAGTCAAGAAGCAGGGCCATTTTAATCGATATTAGAACGAGAAGGAGAGGTGCAGAGTGAACGCACAAGGAAACAAATAATGGGAGGGGGGAGGGAAGAAGGAGTGTATGTATTTTCAGCACGAAATTAAACAAGTGCGGTCACACCAGCACAAATGCACCGCATCCCATCAGAACTCCGCAGTTAAGTGTGCTTTGGCGAAAGTAGTACAATGATGGGTTACCTCATGGGAAGTTCTTGTGTTGCACCCATTTTCTTTTTTTCAGATGTGCCATTCGACGTTACGCGCGACTTTAATTATGGTCCGCAGATTTATTTGTAAATGTGAGTCACGGCGCCGTGGCGTTTTACGTGATATTTGAACGAGAACGAGAGGTGCAGTGCGCACGCACAAGGAAACAAATGACGGGAGGAGGAAGAAAAGAGAAGGAGTGTATGTATTTGAAGCGCAAAATTAAACAAGTGGCATCATACCAGCAATAATGCACTGGATCCCATTAGAACTCTGCAGTTAAGTGTGCTTGGGCGAGAGTAGTACTCGGATGGGTGACCTCTTGGGAAGTCCTCGTATCGCAACAATTTTTTTTCAGATGGGTCGTTCGACGTTACGCACGACTGGAACTATGGTCCGCTGGTTTATACGCAAATGTGAGTCAAGAATCAGGGGCATTTTAATCGATATTAGAACGAGAAGGAGAGGTGCAGTGTGAGCGCACAAGGAAACAAATGATGGGAGGGGAGAAGGGAAGAAGAAGTGTATGAATTTTCAGCATGAAATTAAACAGGTGTGGTCACACCAGCACAAATGCACCGGATCCCATCAGAACTCCGCAGTTAAGTGTGCTTTGGCGAAAGTAGTACAATGATGGGTTACCTCTTGGGAAGTTCTCGTGTTGCACCCATTTTCTTTTTTTTCAGATGTGCCGTTCGACGTTACGCGCGACTTTAATTATGGTCCACAGATTTATTCGCAAATGTGAGTCATGGCGCCGTGGCATTTTACTTGATATTTGAACGAGAACGAGAGGTGCAGTGCGCACGCACAGGGAAACAAATGACTTGAGGGGGAAGAAAGGAGAAGGAGTTTATGTATTTGCAGAGCAAAATTCAACAGGTGCGATCATACCAGCACTAATGCACCGGATCCCATCAGAACTCCGCAGTTAAGTGTGCTTGGGCGAGAGTAGTACTCGGATTGGAGACCTCCTGGGAAGTCCTCGTGTCGCACTAATTTTTTTTTCAGACGGGTCGTTCGACGTTACGCGCGACTGGAACTAGGGTCCACTAGTTTATACGCAAATGTGAGTCAAGAAGCAGAGACATTTTAATCGATATTAGAACTAGAAGGAGAGATACAGAATGCACGCACATGGAAAGAAATGACGGGAGGGGGGATGGAGGGAGAAAAAGTGTATGTATTTGCAGCGCAGAATGAAACATGAGCAATCATACCAGCACCAATACAACAGATTCTATCAGAACTCTGCAAGTTAATGGTGCTTGGGCGAGAGTAGCAATAGGATGGGTGACCTCCTGCGAAGTCCTTATCTTGCACCCATTTTTTTGCAGATGATTCTTTCGACGATACGCGCGACTTGAATTATGGTCCTCAAGTTTATTCGCAAATGTGAGTCACGGCACCGTAGCATTTTACTTTATATTAGAACGAGCACGGGAGGTGCAGTGCGCACGCACAAGGAAACAAATGACGGGAGGGGGAAGAAAGGAGGAGTTTATGTATTTGTAGCGCGGAATTAAACGGGTGTGATCATACTAGCACTAATGCACTGGATCCCATCAGAACTCTGCAGTTAAGTGTGCTTGGGCGAGAGTAGTACTCGGATGGGTGACCTCCTGGGAAGTCCTCGAGTCGCACCAATTTTTTTTCAGACGGGTCGTTCGACGTTACGCGCGACTGGAACTAGGGTCTCCTGGTTTATACGCAAATGTGAGTCAAGAAGCAGGAGCATTTTAATCGATATTAGAACGAGAAGGAGAGGTGCAGTGTGATCGCACAAGGAAACAATTGATGGGAGGGGGAGGGAAGGAGAAGGAGTGTATGTATTTTTAGCACGAAATGAAACAGGCGCGATCACACCAGCACTAATTTAACGGATTCTATCAGAAATTCGTAGGTAAGGGTGCTTGGCCGAGAGTAGTACTAGCATGGGTTACCTCCTGCAAAGTCCTTATATTTCACCCATTTTCTTGTGAAGTCCTCATGTTGCACCCATTTTTTTGCAGATTATTCTTTCGACGTTAAGCGCGACTTGAATTATGGTCCTCAGGTTTATTCGCAAATGTGATTCACGGCGCTGTAGCATTTTACTTGATATTAGAACGAGAACGAGAGGTGCAGTGCACACGCACAAGGAAACAAATGACGGGAGGGGGAAGAAAGGGGAATGAGTTTATGTATTTGCACTACGAAATTAAACAGGTGCGATCATACCAGCACTAATGCACCGGATCCCATCAGAACTCCGCAGTTAAGTGTGCTTGGGCGAGAGTAGTACTTGGATGGGTGACCTCCTTAGAAGTCCTCCTGTCGCATTAATTTTTTTTTTCAGACGGGTCGTTCGACGTTACGCGCGACTGGAACTAGGGTCCACTGGTTTATACGCAAATGTGAGTCAAGAAGCAGGGGCATTTTAATCGATATTAGAACGAGAAGGAGAGATGCAGAGTGCACGCACAAGGAAACAAATGACGGGAGGGGGGATGGAGGGAGAAAAAGTGTATGTATTTGCAGCGCAGAATGAAACATGAGCACTCATACCCGCACCAATGCAACGGATTCTATCAGAACTCCGCAAGTTAAGGGTGCTTGGGCGAGAGTAGCATTAGGATGGGTGACCTCCTGCGAAGTCCTTATATTTCACCCATTTTCTTAGGAAGTCCTCGTGTTGCACCCATTTTTTTGCAGATGATTCTTTCGACGATATGCGCGACTTGGATTATGGTCCTCAGGTTTATTCGCAAATGTGAGTCATGGCACCGTAGCATTTTACTTGATATTAGAACGAGCACGAGAGGTGCAGTGCGCACGCACAAGGAAACAAATGACGGGAGGGGGAAGAAAGGAGAAGGAGTTTATGTATTTGCAGTGTGGAATTAGACGGGTGCCATCATACCAGCATTAATGCACCGGATCCCATCAGAACTCCGCAGTTAAGTGTGCTTGGGCGAGAGTAGTACTCGGATGGGTGATCTCCTGGGAAGTCCTCGTGTCGCACCAATTTTTTTTTAGACAGGTCGTTCGACGTTACGCGCGACTGGAACTAGGGTCCGCTGGTTTATACGCAAATGTGAGTCAAGAAGCAGCGGCATTTTAATCGATATTAGAACGAGAAGGAGAGGTGCAGTGTGAACGCATAAGGAAACAATTGATGGGAGAGGGAGGGAAGGAGAAGGAGTGTATGTATTTTCAGCACAAAATGAAACAGGTGCGATCATACCAGCACTAATGCACCGGATCCCATCAGAACTCCGCAGTTAAGTGTGCTTGGGCGAGAGTAGTACTCGGATGGGTGACCTTTTGGGAAGTCCTCGTGTCGCACCAATTTTTTTTCAGACGGGTCGTTCGACGTTACGCAGGACTGGAACTAGGGTCCGCTGGTTAATACGCAAATGTGAGTCAAGAAGCAGGGGCATTTTAATCGATATTAGAACGAGAAAGAGAGGTGCAGTGTGAACGCACAAGAAAACAATTGATGGGAGGGGGAGGGAAGGAGAAGGAGTGTATGTATTTGCAGCGCGAAATTAAAGCGGTGCGATCATAGCAGCACTAAAGCCCCGGATCCCATCAGAACTCCGCAGGTAAGTGTGCTTGGGCGAGAGTAGTACTCAGATGGGTGACCACCTGGGAAGCCCTCGTGTTGCACCTATTTTTTTTCGGATGGGTTGTTCGACGTTACGCGCGAATGGAATTATAAACCGCTGGTTTATTTGCAAAGGTGAGTCACGGTGCCGGGGAATATTACTGGATATTAGAATGATAAAGAGAGATGCAGAGTGCACGCACAAGGAAACAAATGACGGGAGGGGGAAGAAAGGAGAAGGAGTTTATGTATTTGCAGCGCGAAATTAAACAGGTGCGATCTTACCAGCACTAATGCACCGGATCCCATCAGAACTCCGCAGTTAAGTGTGCTTGGGCGAGAGTAGTACTTGGATGGGTGACCTCCTTGGAAGTCCTCCTGTCGCATTAATTTTTTTTTCAGACGGGTCGTTCGACGTTACGCGCGACTGGAACTAGGGTCCACTGGTTTATACGCAAATGTGAGTCAAGAAGCAGGTGCATTTTAATCGATATTAGAACGAGAATGAGAGATGCAGAGTGCACGCACAAGGAAACAAATGACGGGAGGGGGGATGGAGGGAGAAAAAGTGTATGTATTTGCAGCGCAGAATGAAACATGAGCAATCATACCCGCACCAATGCAACGGATTCTATCAGAACTCCGCAAGTTAAGGGTGCTTGGGCGAGAGTAGCACTAGGATGGGTGACCTCCTGCGAAGTCCTTATATTTCACCCATTTTCTTAAGAAGTCCTCGTGTTGCACCCATTTTTTTGTAGATGATTCTTTCGACGATACGTGCGACTTGAATTATGGTCCTCAGGTTTATTCGCAAATGTGAGTCACGACACCGTAGCATTTTACTTGATATTAGAACGAGCACGGGAGGTGCAGTGCGAACGCACAGGAAACAAATGACGGGAGGGGGAAGAAAGGAGAAAGAGTATATGTATTTGCAGCGCAAAATTAAACGGGTGCGATCATACCAGCATTAATGCACCGGATCCCATTAGAACTCCGCAGTTAAGTGTGCTTGGGCGAGAGTAGTACTCGGTTGGGTGACCTCCTGGGAAGTCCTCGTGTCGCACCAATTTATTTTCAGACGGGTCGTTCGACGTTACGCGCGACTGGAACTAGGGTCCGCTAGTTTATACCCAAATGTGAGTCAAGAAGTAGGGGCATTTTAATCGATATTAGAACGAGAAGGAGAGGTGAAGTGTGAACGCACAAGCAAACAATTAATTGGAGGGGAAGGGAAGGAGAAAGAGTGTATATATTTTCAGCACGAAATGAAACAGGTGCGATCATAGCAGCACTAATGCAACGGATTCTATCAGAACTCCGTAGGTAAGGGTGCTTCGGCGAGAGTAGTACTAGCATGGGTTACCTCATGCGAAGTCCTTATATTTCACCCATTTTCTTGTGAAGTCCTCGTGTTGGACCCATTTTTTTGCAGATGATTCTTTCGACGTTACGCGCGACTTGAATTATGGTCCTCAGGTTTATTCGCAAATGTGAGTCACGACGCTGTAGAATTTTACTTGATATTAGAACGAGAACGGGAGGTGCAGTGCGCACGCACAAGGAAACAAATGACGGGAGGGGGAAGAAAGGGGAATGAGTTTATGTATTTGCAGCGCAAAATTAAACAGAGGCGATCATACCAGCACTAATGCACCGGATCCCATCAAAACTCCGCAGTTATGTGTGCTGGGGCGAGATTAGTGCTCGGATGGGTGACCTCCTACGAAGTCCTTATATTTCACCCATTTTCTTGGGAGGACCTCGTGTTGCACCCATCTTTTTGCAGATGATTCTTTCGACGTTACGCGCGACTTGATTTATAGTCCGCAGGTTTATTCGCAAATGTGAGTCACGGCATCGTGGCATTTTACTTGATATTAGAACGAGTACGGGAGGTGCAGTGCGCACCCACAAGGAAACAAATGACGGGACGAGGAAGAAAAGAGAAGGAGTGTATGTATTTGAAGCGCAAAATTAAACAAGTGGCATCATACCAGCACTAATGCACTGGATCCCATCAGAACTCTGCAGTTAAGTGTGCTTGGGCGAGAGTAGTGCTTGAATGGGTGACCTCTTGGGAAGTCCTCGTATCGCAACAATTTTTTTTCAGATGGGTCGTTCGACGTTACGCGCGACTAGAACTATGGTCCGCTGGTTTATACGCGAATGTGAGTCAAGAAAAAGGGGCATTTTAATCGATATTAGAACGAGAAGGAAAGGTGCAGTGTGAACGCACAAGGAAACAAATAATGGGAGGGGGGAGGGAAGAAGGAGTGTATGTATTTTCAGCACGAAATTATACAGGTGCGGTCACACCAGCACAAATGCACCGGATCCCATCAGAACTCCACAGTTAAGTGTGCTTTGGCAAAAGTAGTATAATGATGGGTTACCTCCTGGAAAGTTCTCGTGTTGCACCCATTTTCTTTTTTTCAGATGTGCCGTTCGACGTTACGCGTGACTTTAATTATGGTCCGCAGATTTATTCGCAAATGTGAGTCACGGCGCTGTGGCATTTTACTTGATATTTGAACGAGAACGGGCGGTGCAGTGCGCACGCACAAGGAAATAAATGACGGGAGGAGGAAGAAAAGAGAAGAAGTGTATGTATTTGAAGCGCAAAATTAAACAAGTAGCATCATACCAGCACTAATGCACTGGATCCCATCAGAATTCTGCAGTTAAGTGTGCTTGGGCGAGAGTAGTAGTCAGATGGGTGACCTCTTGGGAAGTCCTCTTATCGCAATAATTTTTTTTCAGATGGGTCGTTCGACATTACGCGCGACTAGAACTATGCTCTGCTGGTTTATACGCAAATGTGAGTCAAGAATCAGGGGCATTTTAATCGATATTAGAACGGGAAGGAGAGGTGCAGTGTGAACGCACAAGGAAACAAATGATGGGAGGGGGGAGGGAAGAAGGAGTGTATGTATTTTCAGCACGAAATTAAACAGGTGCGGTCACACCAGCACAAATGCACCGGATCCCATCAGAACTCCGCAGTTAAGTGTGCTTTGGCGAAAGTAGTACAATGATGGGTGACCTCTTGGGAAGTCCTCGTATCGCAACAATTTTTTTTCAGATGGGTCGTTCGACATTACGCGCGACTGGAACTATGGTCCGCTGGTTTATACGCAAATGTGAGTCAAGAATCAGAGGCATTTTAATCGATATTAGAACGAGAAGGAGAGGTGCAGTGTGAACGCACAAGGAAACAAATGATGGGAGGGGGGAGGGAAGACGGAGTGTATGTATTTTCAGCACGAAATTAAACAGGTGCGGTCACACCAGCACAAATGCACCAGATCCCATCAGAACTCCGCAGTTAAGTGTGCTTTGGCGAAAGTAGTACAATGATGGGTTACCTCATGGGAAGTTCTCGTGTTGCACCCATTTTAGTTTTTTTCAGATGTGTCGTTCGACGTTACGCGCGACTTTAATTATGGTCCGCAGATTTATTCGCAAATGTGAGTCACGGCGCCGTGGCATTTTACTTGATATTTGAACGAGAACGAGAGGTGCAGTGCGCACGCACAAGGAAACAAATGACGGGAGGGGGAAGAAAGGGGAATGAGTTTACGTATTTGCAGCGCGAAATTAAACAGGTGCGATCATACCAGCACTAATGCACCGGATCCCATCAGAACTCTGCAGTGAAGTGTGCTTGGGCGAGATTAGTACTCGGATGGGTGACCTTCTGGGAAGTCCTCGTGTCGCACCAATTTTTTTTCAGACGGGTCGTTTGAGATTACGCGCGTTTGGAACTAGGGTCCGCTGGTTTATACGCAAATGTGAGTCAAGAAGCAGGGGCATTTTAATCGATATTAGAACGAGAATGAGAGGTGAAGTGTGAACGCACAAGGAAACAAATGACGGGAGGGGGAAGAAAGGAGAAGGAGTGCATGTATTTGCAGCGCGAAATTAAACAGGTTCGATCAACCAGCACTAATGCAACGGATTCTATCAGAACTCCACAGTTAAGTGTGCTTGGGCGAGAGTAGTACTCGGATGGGTGACCACTTGGGAAGCCCTCGTGTTGCACATATTTTTTTTCGGATGGGTTGTTCGAAGTTACGTGCGAATAGAATTATAAACCGCTGGTTCATTTGCAAAGGTGAGTCACGGTGCCGTGGCATTTTACATGATATTAGAACGAGTACGGGAGGTGTAGTGCGCACGCACAAGGAAACAAATGACGGGATGAGGAAGAAAAGAGAAGGAGTGTATGTATTTGAAGCGCAAAATTAAACAAGTGGCATCATACCAGCACTAATGCACTGGATCCCATCAGAACTCTGCAATTAAGTGTGTTTGGTCGAGAGTAGTACTTGGATGGGTGACCTCTTTGGAAGTCCTCGTATGACAACAATTTTTTTTCAGATGGGTCGTTCGACGTTACGCGCGACTGGAACTATGGTCCGCTGGTTTATACGCAAATGTGAGTCAAGAATCAGGGGCATTTTAATCGATATTAGAACGAGAAGGAGAGTTGCAGTGTGAACGCACAAGGAAACAAATGATGGGAGGGAGGGAGGGAAGAAGGAGTGTATGTATTTTCAACACGAAATTAAACAGGTGCGGTCACACCAGCACAAATGCACCGGATCCCATCAGAACTCCGCAGTTAAGTGTGCTTTGGCAAAAGTAGTACAAAGATGGGTTACCTCCTGGGAAGTTCTCGTGTCGCACCCATTTTCTTTTTTTCAGATGTGCCGTTCGACGTTACGCGCGACTTTAATTATGGTCCGAAGATTTATTCGCAAATGTGAGTCACGGCTTCGTGGTATTTTACTTGATATTTGAACGAGAACGAGAGGTGCAGTGCGCACGCACAAGGAAACAAATGACGGGAGGGGGAAGAAGGAGAAGGAGTTTATGTATTTGCAGTGCGAAATTAAACAGGTGCGATCATACCAGCACTAATGCACCGGATCCCATCAGAACTCACTAGTTAAGTGTGCTTGGGCGAGAGTAGTACTCGGATGGGTGACCTCTTGGGAAGTCCTCGTATTGCACTAATTTTTTTTTCAGACGGGTCGTTTGAAGTTACGCGCGACTGGAACTAGGGTCCACTGGTTTATACGCAAATGTGAGTCAAGAAGAAGGGACATTTTAATCGATATTCAAACGAGAAGGAGAGATGCAGAGTGCACGCACAAGGAAACAAATGACGGGAGGGGGGATGGAGGGAGAAAAAGTATATGTATTTGTAGCGCAGAATGAAACATGAGCAATCATACCAGCACCAATGCAATGGATTCTATCAGAACTCCGCAAGTTAAGGGTGCTTGGGCGAGAGTAGCACTAGGATGGGTGACCTCCTGCGAAGTCCTTATATTTCACCCATTTTCTTAGGAAGTCCTCGTGTTGCACCCATTTTTTTGCAGATGATTCTTTCGACGATACGCGCGACTTGAATTATGGTCCTCAGGTTTATTCGCAAATGTGAGTCACGGCACCGTAGCATTTTACTTGATATTAGAACGAGCACGAGAGGTGCAGTGCGCACGCACAAGGAAACAAATGACGGGAGGGGGAAGAAAGGAGAAGGAGTTTATGTATTTACAGCGCGGAATTAAACGGGTGCGATCATACCAGCACTAATGCACCGGATCCCATCAGAACTCCGCAGTTAAGTGAGTTTGGGCGAGATTAGTACTCGGATGGGTGACCTCCTGGGAAGTCCTTGTGTCACACCAATTTTTTTTCAAACGGGTCGTTCGACTTTACGCGCGAATGGAACTAGGGTCCGCTGGTTTATACGCAAATGTGAGTCAAGAATCAGGGGCATTTTAATCGATATTAGAACGAGAAAGAGAGGTGCAGTGTGAACGCACAAGGAAACAAATGATGGGAGGGGGGGAGGGAAGAAGGAGTGTATGTATTTTCAGCACGAAATTAAACAGGTGCGGTCACACCAGCACAAAAGCACCGGATCCCATCATAACTCCGCAGTTAAGTGTGCTTTGGCGAAAGTAGTACAATGATGGGTTACCTCCTGGGAAGTTCTCGTGTTGCACCCATTTTTTTTTTCAGATGTGCTGTTCGACGTTACGCGCGACTTGAATTATGGTCCTCAGGTTTATTCGCAAATGTGAGTCACGGCACCGTGGCATTTTACTTTATATTAGAACGAGAACGGGAGGTGCAGAGCGCACGCACAAGGAAACAAATGACGGGAGGGGGAAGAAAGGGGAATGAGTTTATGTATTTGCAGCGCGAAATTAAACAGTTGCGATCATACCAGCACTAATGCACCGGATCCCATTAGAAGTCCGCAGTGAAGTGTGCTCGGGCGAGATTAGTACTCGGATGGGTGACCTCTTGGGAAGTCCTCGTGTCGCACAAGTTTTTTTTTAGACGGGTCGTTCGACGTTACCCGCATCTGGAACTAGGGTCCGCTGGTTTATACGCGAATGTGAGTCAAGAAGCAGGGGCATTTTAATCGATATTAGAACAAGAATGAGAGGTGAAGTGTGAACGCACAAGGAAACAAATGATGGGAGGGGGGGAGGGAAGAAGGAGTGTATGTATTTTCAGCACGAAATTAAACAGGTGCGGTCACACCAGCACAAATGTACCGGATCCCATCAGAACTCCGCAGTTAAGTGTGCTTTGGCGAAAGTAGTACAATGATGGGTTACCTCCTGGGATGTTCTCGTGTTGCACCCATTTTCTTTTTTACAGATGTGCCGTTCGACGTTGCGCGTGACTTTAATTATGGTCCGCAGATTTATTCGTAAATGTGAGTCACGGCGCCGTTGAATTTTACTTGATATTTGAACGAGAACGAGAGGTGCAGTGCGCACGCACAAGGAAACAAATGATGGGAGGGGGAAGAAAGGAGAAGGAGTTTATGTATTTGCAGCTTAAAATTAAACAGGTGCGATCATACCAGCACTAATGCACCGGATCCCATCAGAACTCCGCAGATAAGTGTGCTTGGGCGAGAGTAGTACTCGGATGGGTGACCTCCAGCGAAGTCCTTATATTTCACCCATTTTCTTAGGAAGTCCTCGTGTTGCACCCATTTTTTTGCAGATTATTCTTTCGACGATACGCGCGACTTGAATTATGGTCCTCAGATTTATTCGCAAATGTGAGTCCCGGCACCGTAGCATTTTACTTGATATTAGAACGAGCACGGTTGGTGCAGTGCGCACGCACAAGGAAACAAATGACGGGAGGGGGAAGAAAGGAGAAGGAGTTTATGTATTTGCAGCGCGAAATTAAACGGGTGCGATCATACCAGCACTAATGCACCGGATCCCATCAGAACTCCGCAGTTAAGTGTGCTTGGGCGCGAGTAGTGCTCGGATGGGTGATCTCCTGCGAAGTCCTCATGTCGCACCAATTTTTTTTCAGACGGGTCGTTCAACGTTACGCGCGACTGGAACTTGGGTCCGCTGGTTTATACGCAAATGTGAGTCAAGAAGCAGGGGCATTTTTAATCGATATTAGAACGAGAAGGAGAGATGCAGTGTGAACGCACAAGGAAACAATTGATGGGAGGGGGAGGGAAGGAGAAGGAGTGTATGTATTTTCAACACGAAATGAAACAGGTGCGATCATGCCAGCACTAATGCAACGGATTCTATCAGAACTCCGTAGGTAAGGGTGCTTCGGCGAGAGTAGTACTAGCATGGGTTACCTCATGCGAAGTCCTTATATTTCACCCATTTTCTTGTGAAGTCCTCGTGTTGCACCCATTTTTTTGCAGATGATTCTTTCGACGTTACGCGCGACTTGTATTATGGTCCTCAGATTTGTTCGCAAATGTGAGTCATGGCGCTGTAGCATTTTACTTGATATTAGAACGAGAACGGGAGGTGCAGTGCGCACGCACAAGGAAACAAATGATGGGAGGGGGAAGAAAGGGGAATGAGTTTATGTATTTGCAGCGCAAAATTAAACAGGTGCGATCATACCAGCACTAATGCACCGAATCCCATCAGAACTCCGCTGTGAAGCGTGCTTGGGCGAGATTAGTACTCGGATGGGTGACCTCCTGGGATGTCCTCGTGTCGCACAAATTAAACAGGTGCGATCTTACCAGCACTAAAGCCCCGGATCCCATCAGAACTCCGCAGTTAAGTTTGCTTGGGCGAGAGTAGTACTCGGATGGGTGACCAATTGGGAAGCCCTTGTGTTGCACCTATTTTTTTTCGGATGGGTTTTTCAACGTTACGCGTGAATGGACTTATAAACTGCTGGTTCATTTGCAAAGGTGAGTCACGGTGCAGGGGCATATTACTTGATATTAGAATGAGAAAGAGAGATGCAGAGTGCACGCACAAGGAAACAAATGACGGGAGAAGGGATGGAAGGAGAAAGAGTGTATGTATTTGCAGTGCAGAATAAAACATGAGGGATCATACCAGCACTAATGCAACAGATTCTATCAGAACTCTGCAGTTAATGGTGCTTGGGCGAGAGTAGTACTCAGATGGGTGACCACTTCGGAAGTCCTCGTGTTGCACCCATTTTCTTGGGAGGTCCTCGTGTTGCACCCATCTTTTTGCAGATGATTCTTTCGACGTTATACGCGACTTGATTTTTGGTCCGCAGGTTTATTCGCGCGTAACGTCGAACGACACATCTGAAAAAAAGAAAATGGGTGCAACATGAGAACTTCCCAGGAGGTAACCCATCATTGTACTACTTTCGCCAAAGCACACTTAACTGCGGAGTTCTGATGGGATCCGGTGCATTTGTGCTGGTGTGACCGCACCTGTTTAATTTCGTGCTGAAAATACATACACTCCTTGTTCCCTCCCCCCCTCCAATCATTTGTTTCCTTGTGCGTTCACACTGCATCTCTCATTCTCGTTTTAATATCGATTAAAATGCCCCTGATTCTTGACTCACATTTGCATATAAACCAGCGGACCATAGTTCCAGTTGCGCATAACGTTGAACGACCCATCTGAAAAAAAATTGTTGTGATACGAGGACTTCCCAAGAGGTCACCCATCCGAGTACTACTCTCGCCCAAGCACGCTTAACTGCAGAGTTCTGATGGGATCCAGTGCATTAGTACTGGTATGATGCCACTTGTTTAATTTTGCGCTTCAAATACATACACTCCCTCTCTTTTCTTCCTCCTCCCGTCATTTGTTTCTTTGTGCGTACGCACTGCACCTCCCGTACTCGTTCTAATATCAAGTAAAATGCCACGGCGCCGTGACTCACATTTGCGAATAAACCTGCGGACCATAAATCAAGTCGCGCGTAACGTCGAAAGATTCATCTGCAAAAAGATGGGTGCAACACAAGGACCTCCCGAGAAAATAGGTGAAATATAAGGACTTCGCAGGAGGTCACCCATCCGAGTACTTTTCTCGCCCAAGCACCCTTAACTGTGGAGTTCTGATAGAATCCGTTGCATTAGTATTGGTATGATCCATTATGTTTCATTCTGCACTGCAAATACATACACTCTTTCTCCTCCCATCCCCCCTCCCGTCATTTGTTTCCTTGTGCGTGCACTCTGCATCTCTCTTTCTCGTTCTAATATCAAGTAATATGACCCGGCACTGTGACTCACCTTTGTAAATGAACCAGCGGTTCATAATTCCATTCGCGCGTAACGTCGAACAACCCATCCGAAAAAAAATAGGTGCAACACGAGGGCTTCCCAGGTGGTCACCCATCCGAGTACTACTCTCGCCCAAGCACACTTAACTGCGGAGTTCTGATGGGATCCGGGGCATTAGTGCTGGTATGATCGCACCTCTTTAATTTCGCGCTACACACACTCCTCCTTTCTTCCCCCTCCCGTCATTTGTTTCCTTGTGCGTTCACACTTCACCTCTCATTCTCGTTCTAATATCGATTAAAATGCCCCTGTTTCTTGACTCACATTTGCATATAAACCAGCGAACCCTAGTTCCAGACGCGCGTAACGTCGAACGACCAGTCTGAAAAAAAATTGGTGCGACACGAGGACTTCCCAGGAGGTCAACCATCCGAGTACTAATCTCGCCCAAGCACACTTAACTGCGAAGTTCTGATGGGATCCAGGGCTTTAGTGCTGGTATGATCGCACCTGTTTAGTTTCGCGCTGCAAATTCATACACTCCTTCTCTTTTCTTTCCCCTCCCGTCATTTGTTTCCTTGTGCGTGCGGGCTGCACCTCCCGTTCTCGTTCTAATATCAAGTAAAATGCTACAGCGCCGTGACTCACATTTGCGAATAAACCTGAGGACCATAATTCAAGTCGCGCGTAACGTCGAAAGAATCATCTGCAAAAAAATGGGTGCAACACAAGGACTTCACAAGAAAATGGGTGAAATATAAGGACTTCGTAGGAGGTAACCCATGCTATTACTACTCTCGCACAAGCACGCTTACCTACGGAGTTCTGATAGAATCCGTTGCATTAGTGCTGGTATGATCGCACCTGTTTCATTCTGCGCTGCAAATACAAACAATTTTTATCCTTCCCTCCCCCTCCCATCAATTGTTTCCTTGTGCGTTCACACTGCACCTCTCCTTCTCGTTCTAATATCGATTAAAATGCCCCTGCTTCTTGACTCACATTTGCGTATAAACCAGCGGACCATAGTTCCAGTCGCGCGTAACGTCGAACGACCCATCTGAAAAAAAATTGTTGCGATACGAGGACTTCCCAAGAGGTCACCCATCCGAGTACTACTCTCGCCCAAGCAGACTTAACTGCAAAGTTTTGATGGGATCCAGTGCATTAGTGCTGGTATGATGCCACTTGTTTAATTTTGCGCTTCAAATACATACACTCCTTCTTTTTTTTTCCTTCTCCCGTCGTTTGTTTCTTTGTGCGTTCGCTCTGCACCTCCCGTACTCGTTCTAATATCAAGTAAAATGCCACGGTGCCGTGACTCACATTTGCGAATAAACCTGCGGACCATAAATCAAGTCGCGCGTAACGTCGAAAGAATCATCTGCAAAAAGATAGGTGCAACACGACGACCTCCCAAGAAAATGCGTGAAATATAAGGACTTCGCAGGAGGTCACCCATCCGAGTACTTTTCTCTCCCAAGCACCCTTAACTGCGGAGTTCTGATAGAATTCGTTGCATTAGTGCTGGTATGATCCCTCATGTTTTATTCTGCACAGCAAATACATACACTCTTTCTCCTCCCAACCCCCCTCCCGTCATTTGTTTCCTTGTGCGTGCACTCTGCATCTCTCTTTCTCGTTCTAATATCAAGTAATATTCCCCGGCACCATGACTCACCTTTGCAAATGAACCAGTGGTTTATAATTCCATTCGTGCGTAACGTCGAACAACCCATCCGAAAAAAAATTAGTGCAACACGAGGGCTTCCCAAGTGGTCACCCATCCGAGTACTACCCTCGCCCAAGCACACTTAACTGCGGAGTTCTGATGGGATCCGGAGCTTTAGTGCTGGTATGATCGCACCTGTTTAATTTCACGCTGCAAATAC
Organism: Carica papaya; assembly: GCF_054855325.1. Taxonomy (NCBI): domain Eukaryota; kingdom Viridiplantae; phylum Streptophyta; class Magnoliopsida; order Brassicales; family Caricaceae; genus Carica; species Carica papaya. Next base: position 18,511,613 of record NC_142316.1, read on the forward strand.
ATACACTCCTTCTCCTTTCTTCCCCCTCCCGTCATTTGTTTCCTTGTGCGTTCACACTTCACCTCTCATTCTCGTTCTAATATCGATTAAAATGCCCCTGCTTCTTGACTCACATTTGCGTATAAACCAGCGGACCCTAGTTCCACACGCGCGTAACGTCGAATGACCCGTCTGAAAAAAAATTGGTGCGACACGAGAACTTCACAAGAAAATGGGTGAAATATAAGGACTTCGCAGGAGGTAACCCATGCTAGTACTACTCTCGCCCAAGCACCCTTACCTACGGAGTTCTGATAGAATCCGTTGCATTAGTGCTGGTATGATCGCACCTGTTTCATTTCGTGCTGAAAATACATACACTCCTTCTCCTTCCCTTCCCCTCTCATCAATTGTTTCCTTGTGTGTTCACACTGCACCTCTCCTTCTCGTTCTAATATCGATTAAAATGCCTCTACTTTTTGACTCATATTTGCGTATAAACCAGCGGACTCTAGTTCCAGTCGCGCGTAACGTCGAACAACCCGTCTGAAAAAAAATTGTTGCGACACGAGGACTTCCTAGGAGGTCACCCATCCGAGTACTACTCTTGCCCAAGCACACTTAACTGCGGAGTTCTGATGGCATCCGGTGCATTAGTGCTAGTATGATCGCATAAGTTTAATTCCGCGCTTCAAATACATAAACTCCTTCTCCTTTCTTCCCCCTCCCGTCAATTGTTTCCTTGTGCGTGCGCACTACACCTCCCGTGCTCGTTCTAATATCAAGTAAAATGTTACGGTGCCGTGACTCACATTTGCGAATAAACCTGTGGACCATAATTCAAGTCGCGCGTATCGTCGAAAGAATCATCTGCAAAAAAATGGGTGTAACACGTGGACTTCCTAAGAAAATGGGTGAAATATAAGGACTTCGTAGGAGGTCACCCATCCTAGTGCTACTCTCGCCCAAGCACCCTTAACTTGCGGAGTTCTGATAGAATCCGTTGCATTGGTGCTGGTATGATTGCTCATGTTTCATTCTGCGCTGCAAATACATACACTTTTTCCCCCTCCATCCCCCCTCCCGTCATTTGTTTCCTTGTGCGTGCACTCTGCATCTCTCCTTCTCGTTCTAATATTGATTAAAATACCCCTATTTTTTGACTCACATTTGCGTATAAACCAGCGGACTCTAGTTCCAGTCGCGCGTAACGTCGAACAACCCGTCTGAAAAAAAATTGGTGCGACACGAGGACTTCCTAGGAGGTCACCCATCCGAGTACTACTCTCGCCTAAGCACACTTAACTGCGGAGTTCTGATGGGATGCGTTGCATTAGTGCTAGTATGATCGCATAAGTTTAATTCTGCGCTTCAAATACATAAACTCCTTCTCCTTTCTTCCCCCTCCCGTCAATTGTTTCCTTGTGCGTGCGCACTGCACCTCCCGTGCTCATTCTAATATCAAGTAAAATGCTACGGTGCCGTGACTCACATTTGCGAATAAACCTGAGGACCATAATTCAAGTCGCGCGTATCGTCGAAAGAATCATCTACAAAAAAATGGGTGTAACACGAGGACTTCCTAAGAAAATGGGTGAAATATAAGGACTTCGCAGGAGGTCACCCATCCTAGTGCTACTCTCGCCCAAGCAGCCTTAACTTGCGGAATTCTGATAGAATCCGTTGCATTGGTGCTGGTATGATTGCTCATGTTTCATTCTGCGCTGCAAATACATACACTTTTTCTCCCTCCATCCCCCCTCCCGTCATTTGTTTCCTTGTGCGTTTACACTGCACCTCTCGTTCTCGTTCAAATATCAAGTAAAATGCCACGTCGCCGTGACTTGCATTTGCGAATAAATCTGCGGACCATAATTAAAGTCGCGCGTAATGTCGAACGGCACATCTGAAGAAAAGAAAAAGGGTGCAACACGAGAACATCCCAGGAGGTAACCCATCATTGTACTACTTTCGCCAAAGCATACTTAACTGCGGAGTTCTGATGGGATCCAGTGCATTAGTGCTGGTATGATGCCACTTGTTTAATTTTGCGCTTCAAATACATACGCTCCTTCTCTTTTCTTCCTCCTCCCGTCATTTGTTTCCTTGTGCGTCCGCACTGCACCTCCCGTACTCGTTCTAATTTCAAGTAAAATGCCACGGCGCCGTGACTCACATTTACGAAAAAGCCTGCGGACCATAAATCAAGTCGCGCGTAACGTCGAAAGAATCATCTGCAAAAAGATGTGTGCAACACGACGACCTCCCAAGAAAATGGGTGAAATATAAGGACTTCACAGGAGGTCACCCATTCGAGTACTTTTCTCGCCCAAGCACCCTTAACTGCGGAGTTCTGATAGAATCTGTTGCATTAGTGCTGGTATGATCCCTCATGTTTCATTCTGCACTGCAAATACATACACTCTTTCTCTTCCCATCCCCCCTCCCGTCATTTGTTTCCTTGTGCGTGCACTCTACATCTCTCTTTCTCGTTCTAATTTCAAGTAATATGCCCCGGCACCGTGACACACCTTTGCAAATGAACCAGCGGTTCATAATTCCATTCGCGCGTAACGTCGAACAACCCGTCCGAAAAAAAATAGGTGCAACACGAGGGCTTCCCAAGTGGTCACCCATTCGAGTACTACTCTCGCCCAAGCACACTTAACTGCGGAGTTCTGATGGGATCCGGGGCTTGAGTGCTGGTATGATCGCACCTGTTTAATTTCGCGCTGCAAATACATACACTCCTCTCCTTTCTTCCCCCTCCCGTCAATTGTTTCCTTGTGCATTCACACTGCACCTCTCATTCTCGTTCTAATATCGATTAAAATGCCCCTGCTTCTTGACTCACATTTGCGTATAAACCAGCGGACCCTAGTTCCAGTCGCGCGTAACGTCGAACAACCCGTCTGAAAAAAAATTGTTGTGACACGAGGACTTCCCAAGAGGTCACCCATCCGAGTACTACTCTCGCCCAAGCACGCTTAACTGCAGAGTTCTGATGGGATTCGGTGCATTAGTGGTGGTATGATCGCACCGGTTTAATTTCGCGCTGCAAATACATAAATTCCTTCCCCTTTCTTCCCCCTCCCGTCATTTGTTTCCTTGTGCGTGCGCACTGCACCTTCCGTGCTCGTTCTAATATCAAGTAAAATGCTACGGTGCCGTGACTCACATTTGCGAATAAACCTGAGGACCATAATTCAAGTCGCGCGTATCGTCGAAAGAATCATTTGCAAAAAAATCGGTGCAACACGAGGACTTCCTAAGAAAATGGGTAAAATATAAGGACTTCGCAGGAGGTCACCCATCCAAGTGCTACTCTCGCCCAAGCACCCTTAACTTGCGGAGTTCTGATAGAATCCGTTGCATTGGTGCTGGTATGATTGCTCATGTTTCATTCTGGGCTGCAAATACATACACTTTTTCTCCCTCCATCCCCCCTCCCGTCATTTGTTTCCTTGTGCGTGCACTCTACATCTCTCTTTCTCGTTCTAATATCGATTAAAATGCCCATGTTTCTTGACTCACATTTGCGTATGAACCAGTGGACTCTAGTTCCAGTCGCGCGTAACGTCGAACGACCTGTCTGAAAAAAAAAATTAGTGCGACAAGAGGACTTCCCAGGAGGTCACCCATCCGAATACTACTCTCGCCCAAGCACACTTAACTGCAGAATTCTAATGGGATCTGGTGCATTAGTGCTAGTATGATCGAACGTATTTAATTTTGCGTTGGAAATACATAAACTCCTTCTCCTTTCTTCCCCCTCCCGTCATTTGTTTCCTTGTGCGTGCGCATTGCACCTCTCGTTCTCGTTCAAATATCAAGTAAAATGCCACGACGCTGTGACTCACATTTGCGAATAAATCTGCGGACCATAATTAAAGTCGCGCGTAACGTCGAACGGCAGATCTGAAAAAAAGAAAATGGGTGCAACACGAGAACTTCCTAGGAGGTAACCCATCATTGTACTACTTTCGCCAAAGCACACTTAACTGCGGAGTTATAATGGGATCCGTTGCATTTGTGCTGGTATGATCGCACCCATTTAATTCCGCGCTGCAAATACATAAACTCCTTCTCATTTCTTCCCCCTCTCGTCTTTTATTTCCTTGTGCGTGCGCACTGCACCTCCTGTGCTCGTTCTAATATCAAGTAAAATGCTACGGTGCCGTGACTCACATTTGCGAATATCAAGTCATGCGTATCGTCGAAAGAATCATCTGCAAAAAAATGGGTGCAACACGAGGACATCCTAAGAAAATGGGTGAAATATAAGGACTTCGCAAAATGTCACCCATCCTAGTGCTTCTCTCGCCCAAGCAACCATAACTTGCGGAGTTCTAATAGAATCCGTTGCATTGGTGCTGGTATGATTGCTCATGTTTCATTCTGCTCAGCAAATACATACACTCTTTCTCCCTCCATCGCCCCTCCCGTCATTTGTTTCCTTGTGCGTGCACTCTGCATCTCTCTTTCTCGTTCTAATATCAATTAAAATGCCCCTGCTTCTTGACTCACATTTGCGTATAAACCAGTGGACCCTAGTTCCAGTCGCGCGTAACGTCGAACGACCCGTCTGAAAAAAAAAGTTAGTGCGACACGAGGACTTCCTAGGAGGTCACCCATCCGAGTACTACTCTCGCCTAAGCATACTTAAATGCGGAGTTCTGATGGGATCCGGTGCATTAGTGCTGGTATGATCGCAGCTGTTTAATTTTGCGCTACAAATACATAAACTCATTCCCCTTTCTTCCCCCTCCCGTAATTTATTTCCTTGTGCGTGCGCACTGCACCTCCCGTTCTCGTTCTAATATCAAGTAAAATGCTACAGCGCCGTGACTCACATTTGCGAATAAACATGAGGACCATAATTCAAGTCGCGCGTAACGTCGAAAGAATCATCTGTAAAAAAATGGGTGCAACACGAGGACTTCACAAGAAAATGGGTGAAATATAAGGACTTCGCAGGAGGTAACCCATGCTAGTACTACTCCCGCCCAAGCACCCTTACCTACGGAGTTCTGATAGAATCCGTTGCATTAGTGCTGGTATGATCGCACCTGTCTCTTTTCGTGCTTAAAATACATACACTCCTTCTCCTTCCCTCCCCATCCCATCAATTGTTTCCTTGTGCGTTCACACTGCACCTCTCCTTCTCGTTCTAATATCGATTAAAATGCCCTTGCTTCTTGACTCACATTTGCGTATAAACCAACGGACCCTAGTTCCAATCGTGCGTAATTTCGAACGACCCGTCTGAAAAAAAATTGGTGCGACACGAGGACTTCCCAATAGGTCACCCATCCGAGTACTACTCTCGCCCAAGCGCACTTAACTGCGGAGTTCTGATGGGATCCGGTGCATTAGTGCTGGTATGATCGCACCTGTTTAATTCCGCACTGCAAATACATAAACTCCTTCTCCTTTCTTCCCCCTCCCGTCATTTGTTTCCTTGTGCGTGCGCACTGCACCTCTCGTTGTCGTTCAAATATCATGTAAAATGCCACGGCGCCGTGACTCACATTTGCGAATAAATCTGTGGGCCATAATTGGTGCTGGTATGATCCCTCATGTTTCATTCTGCATTGCAAATACATACACTCTTTCTCCTCCAATCCACCCTCCCGTCATTTGTTTCCTTGTGCGTGCACTCTGCATCTCTCTTTCTCGTTCTAATATCAAGTAATATGCTCCGGCACCGTGACTCACCTTTGTAAATGAACCAGCGGTTTATAATTCCATTCGCGCGTAACGTCGAACAACCCATCCAAAAAAAAATAGGTGCAACACGAGGGCTTCCCAGGTGGTCACCCATCCGAGTACTACTCTCGCCCAAGCACACTTAACTGCGGAGTTCTGATGGGATCCGGGGCTTTAGTGCTACTATGATCGCACCTCTTTAATTTCGCGCTGCAAATACATACACTCCTTCTCCTTTCTTCCCCCTCCCGTCATTTGTTTCCTTGTGCGTTCACACTTCACCTCTCATTCTCGTTCTAATATCGATTAAAATGCCCCTGCTTCTTGACTCACATTTGCGTATAAACCAGCGGACCCTAGTTCCAGACGCGCGTAACGTCGAACGACCAGTCTGAAAAAAAATTTGTGCGACACGAGGACTTCCCAGAAGGTCAACCATCCGAGTACTAATCTCGCCCAAGCACACTTAACTGCGGAGTTCTGATGGGATCCGGGGCTTTAGTGCTGGCATGATCGCACCTGTTTAGTTTCTCGCTGCAAATACATACACTCCTTCTCTTTTCTTCCCCCTCCCGTCATTTGTTTCCTTGTGCGTGCGCGCTGCACCTCCAGTTTTCGTTCTTATATCAAGTAAAATGCTACAGCGCCGTGACTCACATTTGCAAATAAACCTGAGGACCATAGTTCAAGTCGTGCGTAACGTCGAAAGAATCATCTACAAAAAAATGGGTGCAACACGAGGACTTCACAAGAAAATGGGTGAAATATAAGGACTTCGCAGGAGGTAACCCATGCTAGTACTACTCTCGCCCAAGCACCCTTACCTACGGAGTTCTGATAGAATCCGTTGCATTAGTGCTGGTATGATCGCACCTGTTTCATTTCGTGCTGAAAATACATACACTCCTTCTCCTTCTCTCCCCCTCCCATCAATTGTTTCCTTGTGCGTTCACACTGCACCTCTCGTTCTCGTTCTAATATCGATTAAAATGCCCCTACTTCTTGACTCACATTTGCGTATAAACCAGCGGACCCTAGTTCCACTCCTGCGTAACGTCGAACGACCCGTCTGAAAAAAAATCGGTGCGACACGAGGACTTCCCAGGAGGTCACCCATCCGAGTACTACTCTCGCCCAAGCACACTTAACTGCGGAGTTCTGATGGGATCCGGTGCATTAGTGCTTGTATGATCGCACCCATTTAATTTCGCGCTGCAAATACATAAACGCCTACTCCTTTCTTCTCCCTCCCGTCATTTGTTTCCTTGTGCGTGCGCAATGCACCTCCCGTGTTCGTTCTAATATCAAGTAAAATGCTACAGTGCCGTGACTCACATTTGCGAATAAACCTGAGGACCATAATTCAAGTCGCGCGTATCGTCGAAATAATCATCTGCAAAAAAATGGGTGCAACACGAGGACTTCCTAAGAAAATGGGTGAAATATAAGGACTTCGCAGGAGGTCACCCATGCTAGTGCTACTCTCGCCCAAGCACCCTTAACTTGCGGAGTTCTGATAGAATCCGTTGCATTGGTGCTGGTATGATGGCTCATGTTTCATTATGCGCTGCAAATACATACACTTTTTCTCTCTCCATCCCCCCTCCCGTCATTTGTTTCCTTGTGCGTGCACTCTGCATCTCTCTTTCTCGTTTTAATATCGATTAAAATGCCCCTGCTTCTTGACTCACATTTGCGTATAAACCAGTGGACCCTTGTTCCAGTCGCGCGTAAAATGCCCCTGTTTAATTTTGCGCTGCAAATACATAAACTCCTTCTCCTTTCTTCCCCCTCCCGTCATTTGTTTCCTTGTGTGTGCGCACTGCACCTCTCGTTCTCGTTCAAATATCAAGTAAAATGCCACGGTGCCATGACTCACATTTGCGAATAAATCTGCGGACCATAATTAAAGTCGCGCGTAACGTCGAACGACACATCTGAAAAAAAGAAAATGGGTGCAACACGAGAACTTCCCACGAGGTAACTCATCATTGTACTACTTTTCCCAAAGCACACTTAACTGCGGAGTTCTGATGGGATCCGGTCCATTTGTGCTAGTATGATCGCACCTGTTTAATTTTACGCTGCAAATACATAAACTCATTCCCCTTTCTTCCCCCACCCGTCATTTGTTTCCTTGTGCGTGCGCACTGCACCTCCCGTGCTCCTTCTAATATAAAGTAAAATGCTACGGTGCCGTGACTCACATTTGCGAATAAACCTGAGCACCATAATTCAAGTCACGCGTATCGTCGAAAGAATCATCTGCAAAAAAATGGGTGCATCAAAAGGACTTCCTAAGAAAATGGGTGAAATATAAGGACTTCGCAGGAGGTCACCCATCCTAGTGCTACTCTCGCCCAAGCACCCTTAACTTGCGGAGTTCTGAAAGAATCCGTTGCATTGGTGCCGGTATGATTGCTCATGTTTCATTCTGCGCTGCAAATACATACACTTTTTCTCTCTCCATCCCCCCTCCCGTCATTTGTTTCCTTGTGCGTGCACTCTGCATCTCTCCTTCTCATTTTAATATCGATTAAAATGCCCCTGCTTCTTGACTCACATTTGCTTATAAACCAGTGGACCCTAGTTCCAGTCGAGCGTAACGTCGAACGACTCGTCTGAAAAGAAATTAGTGCGACACGAGGACATCCTAGGAGGTCACCCATCCGAGTACTACTCTCGCCCAAGCACACTTAACTGCGGAGTTCTGATGGGATCCGGTGCATTAGTGCTGGTATGATCGCACCTGTTTAATTCCGCGCTGCAAATACATAAACTCCTTCTCCTTTCTTCCCCCTCCCGTCATTTCTTTCCTTGTGCGTACGCACTGCACCTCCCGTGCTCGTTCTAATATCAAGTAAAATGCTAAGGTTCCGTGACTCACATTTGCGAATAAACCTGAGGACCATAATTCAAGTCGCGTGTATCGTCGAAAGAATCATCTGCAAAAAAATGGGTACAACACGAGGACTTCTTAAGAAAATGAGTGAAATATAAGGACTTCGCAGGAGGTCACCCATCCTAGTGCTACTCTCGCCCAAGCACCCTTAACTTGCGGAGTTCTAATAGAATCCGTTACATTGGTGCTGGTATGATTGCTCATGTTTCATTCTGCACTGCAAATACATACACTTTTTCTCCCTCTATCCCCCCTCCCGTCATTTGTTTCCTTGTGCGTGCACTCTGCATCTCTTCTTCTCATTCTAATGTTGATTAAAATGTCCCTGCTTCTTGACTCACATTTGCGTATAAACCAGTGGACCCTAGTTCCAGTCGCGCGTAACGTAAAACGACCCGTCTGAAAAAAAAAATTAGTGCGACACGAGAACTTCCCAGGAGGTCACCCATCCGAGTACTACTCTCGCCCAAGCACACTTATCTGCGGAGTTCTGATGGGATCCGGTGCATTAGTGCTGGTATGATCACACCAGTTTAATTTCGCGCTGCAAATACATAAACTCCTTCTCCTTTCTTCCCCCTCCCGTCATTTATTTCCTTGTGCGTGCGCACAGCACCTCCCGTGCTCGTTCTAATATCAAGAAAAATGCTACGGTGCCGTAACTCACATTTGCGAATAAACCTGAGGACCATAATTCAAGTCGCGCGTATCGTCGAAAGAATCATCTGCAAAAAAATGGGTGCAACACGAGGACTTCCTAAGAAAATGGGTGTAATATAAGGACTTCTTTAGAGGTCACCCATCCGAGTACTTTTCTCGCCCAAGCACCCTTAACTGTGGAGTTCTGATAGAATCTGTTGCATTAGTGCTGGTATGATCCCTCATGTTTCATTCTGCACTGGAAATACATACACTCTTTCTCCTTCCATCCCCCCTCCCGTCATTTGTTTCCTTGTGCATGCACTCTACATCTCTCTTTCTCCTTCTAATATCAAGTAATATGCCCCGGCACCGTGACTCATCTTTGCAAATGAACCAGCAGTTTATAATTCCATTCGCGCGTAATGTCGAACAACCCATCCGAAAAAAATAGGTGCAACACGAGGGCTTCCAAAGTGGTCACCCATCTGAGTACTACTCTCGCCCAAGCACACTTAACTGCAGAGTTCTGATGGGATCCGGAGCTTTAGTGCTGGTATGTGCGCACCTGTTTAATTTTGCGCTGCAAATACATACACTCCTTCTCCTTTCTTCCCCTCCCAACATTTGTTTCCTTGTGCGTTCACACTTCACCTCTCATTCTCGTTCTAATATCGACTAAAACACCCCTGCTTCATGACTCACATTTGCGTATAAACCAGCGGACCATAGTTCCAGACGCGCGTAACGTCGAACGACCCGTCTGAAAAAAAATTGGTGCGACACGAGGACTTCCCAGGAGGTCACCCATCCGAGTACTAATCTCGCCCAAGCACACTTCACTGCGGAGTTCTGATGGGATCCGGTGCATTAGTGCTGGTATGATCGCAACTGTTTAATTTTGCGCTGCTAATACATAAACTCATTCCCCTTTCTTCCCCCTCCCGTCATTTGCTTTTTTGTGCGTGCGCACTGCACCTGTCGTTCTCGTTCAAATATCAAGTAAAATGCCACGGCGCCGTGACTCACATTTGCGAATAAATCTGCAGACCATAATTAAAGTCGCGCGTAACGTCGAACGGCATATCTGAAAAAAAGAAAATGGGTGCAACACGAGGACTTCGCAAGAAAATTGGTGAAATATAAGGACTTCGCAGGAGGTAACCCATGCTAGTACTACTCTCGCCCAAGCACCCTTACCTACAGAGTTCTGATAGAATCCGATGCATTAGTGCTGGTATGATCGCACCTGTTTCATTTCGCGCTGCAAAAACATACTCCTTCTCCTTTCTTCCCCTCCCGTCATTTGTTTCCTTGTGCGTGCGCACTGCACCTCTCGTTCTCGTTCAAATATCAAGTAAAATGCCACGGCGCCGTGACTCACATTTGCGAATAAATCTGCGGACCATAATTAAAGTCGCGCGTAACGTCGAACGGCACATCTGAAAAAAAGAAAATGGGTGCAACACGAGAACTTCCCAGAAGGTAACCCATCATTGTACTACTTTCGCCAAAGCACACTTAACTGCGTAGTTCTGATGGGATCCGGTGCATTTGTGTTGGTGTGACCGCACCTGTTTAATTTCGTGCTGAAAATACATACACTCCTTCTTCCCTCCTCCCCTCCCATCATTTGTTTCCTTGTGCGTGCACTATGCATATCTCTTTCTCGTTCTAATATCAAGTAATATGCCCCGGCGCCGTGACTCACCTTTGCAAATGAACCAGCGGTTTATAATTCCATTTGCGCGTAACGTCGAAAAACCCATCCGAAAAAAAATAGGTGCAACACGAGGGCTTCCCAAGTGGTCACCCATCCGAGTACTACTCTCGCCCAAGCACACTTAACTGCAGAGTTCTGATGGGATCCGGTGCAGTGCTGGTATGATCGAACCTGTTTAATTTCGCGCTGCAAATACATAAACTCCTTCTCCTTTCTTCCCCCTCCCATCATTTGTTTCTTTGTGCGTGCGCACTGCACCTCTCGTTCTCGTTCAAATATCAAGTAAAATGCCACGGCGCCGTGACTCACATTTGCGAATAAATCTGCGGACCATAATTAAAGTCGCGCGTAACGTCGAACGGCACATCACAAAAAAGAAAATGGGTGCAACACGAGAACTTCCCAGGAGGTAACCCATCATTGTACTACTTTCACAAAAGCACACTTAACTGAGGAGTTCTGATGGGATCCGGTGCATTTGTGCTGGTATGATCGCACCCGTTTAATTCCGCGCTGCAAATACATAAACTCCTTCTCCTTTCTTGCCCCTCCCGTCATTTGTTTCCTTGTGCGTGCGCACTGCACCTCCTGTGCTCGTTCTAATATAAAGTAAAATGCTACGGTGCCGTGACTCACATTTGCGAATAAATCTGCGGACCATAATTAAAGTCGCGCGTAACGTCGAATGGCACATCTGAAAAAAAGAAAATGGGTGCAACACGAGAACTTTCCAAGAGGTAACCCATCATTGTACTACTTACGCCAAAGCACACTTAAATGGAATTTCTGATGGGATCCGTTGCATTTGTGCTGGTGTGACCGCACCTGTTTAATTTCGTGCTGAAAATACATACACTCCTTCTTCCCTCCCCTCTCCCATCATTTGTTTCCTTGTGCGTTCACACTGCACCTCTCCTTCTCGTTCTAATATCGATTAAAATGCCTCTGATTCTTGACTCACATTTGCGTATAAACCAGCGGACCATAGTTCCAGTCGCGCGTAACGTCGAATGACCCATCTGAAAAAAAATTGTTTCAATACGAGGACTTCCCAAGAGGTCACCCATCCGAGTACTACTCCCGCCCAAGCACACTTAACCGCAGAGTTCTGATGGGATCCAGTGCAGTAGTACTGGTATGATGCCACTTGTCTAATTTTGCGCTTCAAATACATACACTCATTCTCTTTTCTTCCTCATCCTGTCATTTGTTTTTTTGTGCGTGCGCACTGCACCTCCCGTACTCGTTCTAATATCAAGTAAAATGCCACGGCGCCGTGATTCACATTTGCGAATAAATCTGCGGACCATAAATCAAGTCGCGCGTAACGTCGAAAGAATCATCTGCAAAAAGATGGGTGCAACACGAGGACTTCCTAAGAAAATGGGTGAAATATAAGGACTTCGCAGGAGGTCACCCATCCTAGTGCTTCTCTCGCCCAAACACCCTTAACTTGCGGAGTTCTGATAGAATCCGTTGCATTGGTGCTCGTATGATTGCTCATGTTTCATTCTATGCTGCAAATACATACACTTTTTCTCCCTCCATCGCCCCTCCCGTCATCTGTTTCCTTGTGCGTGCACTCTGCACCTCTCTTTCTCGTTCTAATATCAAGTAATATGCCCCGGCACCGTGACTCACCTTTGCAAATGAACCAACGGTTTATAATTCCATTCGCGCGTAACGTCGAACAACCCATCCGAAAAAAAATTGGTGCAACACAAGGGCTTCCCATGTGGTCACCCATCTGAGTACTACTCTCGCCCAAGAACACTTAACTGCGGAGTTCTGGTGGGATCCAGAGCTTTAGTGCTGGTATGATCGCACCTGTTTAATTTCGTGCTGAAAATACATACACTCCTTCTCCTTTCTTCCCCCTCCCATCATTTGTTTCCTTGTGCGTTCACACTTCACCTCTCATTCTCGTTCTAATATCGATTAAAGTGCCCCTGCTTCTTGACTTACATTTGCGTATAAACCAGCGGACCCTAGTTCCAGACGCGCGTAACGTCGAAGGACCCGTCTGAAAAAAAATTGGTGCGACACGACTCACATTTGCGCATAAACCTGAGGACCATAATTCAAGTCACGCGTATCATCGAAAGAATCATCTGCAAAAAAATGCGTGCAACACGAGGACTTCACAAGAAAATGGGTGAAATATAAGAACTTCGCAAGAGGTAACCCATGCTAGTACTACTCTCGCCCAAGCTCCCTTACCTACGGAGTTCTGATAGAATCCGTTGCATTAGTGCTGGTATGATCGCACCTGTTTCATTTCTTGCTAAAAATACATACATTCCTTCTCCTTCCCTCCCCCTCCCATCAATTGTTTTCTTGTGCGTTCACACTGCACCTCTCCTTCTCGTTCTAATATCGATTAAAATGCCCCTGCTTCTTGACTCACATTTGCGTATAAACCAGCGGACCCTAGTTCCAGTCGCGCGTAACGTCGAACGACCTGTCTGAAAAAAAATTTGTGCGACACGAGGACTTCCCAGGAGTTCACCAATCCGAGTACTACTCTCGCCAAAGCACACTTAACTGCGGAGTTCGGACGGGATCCGGTGCATTATTGCTGGTATGATCCACCCGTTTAATTCCGCGCTGCAAATACATAAACTCCTTATCCTTTCTTCCCCCTCCCGTCATTTGTTTCCTTGTGCGTGCGCACTGCACCTCCCATGCTAGTTCTAATATCAAGTAAAATGCTACGATGCCGTGACTCACATTTGCGAATAAACCTAAGGATCATAATTCAAGTCGCGCGTATCGTCGAAAGAATCATCTGCAAAAAAATGGGTGGAACATGAGGACTTCCTAAGAAAATGGGTGAAATATAAGGACTTCGCAGGAGGTCACCCATCCTAGTGCTACTCTCGCCCAAACACCCTTAACTTGCGGAGTTCTGATAGAATCCGTTGCATTGGTGATGGTATGATTGCTCATGTTTCATTCTGCGCTGCAAATACATACACTTTTTCTCCCTCCATCCCCCCTCCCGTCATTTGTTTCCTTGTGCGTGCACTCTGCATCTCTCCTTCTCGTTCTAATATCGATTAAAATGCCCCTGTTTCTTGACTCACATTTGCGTATAAAGTCGCGCGTAACGTCGAACGACACATCTGAAAAAAAAAAAATGGGTGCAACACAAGAACTTCTCACGAGGTAACCCATCATTGCACTACTTTCCCCAGAGCACACTTAACTGCGGAGTTCTGATGGGATCCGGTGCATTTATGCTGGTATGATCGCACCTGTTTAATTTCGCGCTGCAAATACATAAACTCCTTCTCCTTTCTTCCCCCTCCCGTCATTTGTTTCCTTGTGCGTGCGCACTGCACCTCTCGTTCTCGTTCAAATATCAGGTAAAATGCCACGGCGCCGTGACTAACTTTTGCGAATAAATCTGCGGACCATAATTAAAGTCGCGCGTAACGTCGAATGGCACATCTGAAAAGAAGAAAACGGGTGCAACACGAGAACCTCCCAAGAGGTAACCCATCTTTGTACTACTATCGCCCAAGTACACTTAACTGCGGAGTTTTGATGGGATCCGGTGCATTTGTGCTGGTGTGACCGCACCTGTTTAATTTCGTGCTGAAAATACATACACTCCTTCTTCCCTACCCCCCTCCCAACATTTGTTTCCTTGTGCGTTCACACTGCACCTCTCCTTCTCGTTCTAATATCGATTAAAATGCCTCTGATTCTTGACTCACATTTGCGTATAAACCAGCGGACCATAGTTCCAGTCGCGCGTAACGTCGAACGACCCATCTAAAAAAAATTGTTGCGATACGAGGACTTCCCAAGAGGTCACCCATCCGAGTACTACTCTCGCCAAAGCATACTTAACTGCAGAGTTCTAATAGGATCCAGTGCATTAGTGCTGGTATGATGCCACTTGTTTAATTTTGCGCTGCAAATACATAAACTCCTTATCCTTTCTTTCCCCTCCCGTCATTTGTTTCCTTGTGCGTGAGCACTGCACCTCCCGTTCTCGTTCTAATATCAAGTAAAATGCTACAGCGCCGTGACTCACATTTGCGAATAAACCTGAGGACCATAATACAAGTCGCGCGTAACGTCGAAAGAATCATCTGCAAAAAAATGGGTGCAACACGAGGACTTCACAAGAAAATTGGTCAAATATAAGGACTTCGCAGGAGGTAACCCATGCTAGTACTACTCTCGCCCAAGCACCCTTACCTACGGAGTTCTGATAGAATCCGTTGCATTAGTGCTGGTATGATCGCACCTGTTTCATTTCGCGCTGCAAATACATACACTCCTTCTCCTTTCTTCCCCCTCCCGTCATTTGTTTCCTTGTGCGTGCGCACTGCACCTCTCGTTCTCGTTCAAATATCAAGTCAAATACCACGGCGCCGTGACTCACATTTGCGAATAGATCTGCGGACCATAATTAAAGTTGCGCGTAACGTCGAACGGCACATCTAAAAAAAAGAAAATGGGTGCAACACGAGAACTTCCCAGGAGGTAACCCATCATTGTACTACTTTCGCCACAGCACACTTAACTGCAGAGTTCTGATGGGATCCGGTGCATTTGTGCTGGTGTGACCGCACCTGTTTAATTTCGTGCCGAAAATACATACACTCCTTCTTCCCTTCCCCCTCCCATCATTTGTTTCCTTGTGCGTTCACACTGCACCTCTCCTTCTCGTTCTAATATCGATTAAAATGCCCCTGATTCTTGACTCACATTTGCGTATAAACCGGACCATAGTTTCAGTCGCGCGTAACGTCGAACGACCCATCTGAAAAAAAATTGTCGTGATACGAGAACTTTCCAAGAGGTCACCCATCCGAGTATTACTCTCGCCCAAGCACACTTAACTGCAGAGTTCTGATGGGATCCAGTGCATTAGTGCGGGTATGATGCCACTTGTTTAATTTTTTGCTCCAAATACATACACTCTTTCTCTTTTCTTCCTCCTCTCGTCATTTGTTTCCTTGTGCGTGCGCACTGCACCTCCCGTACTCCTTCTAATATCAAGTAAAATGCCACGGCCTTGTCACTCACATTTGCGAATAAACCTGCGGACCATAAATCAAGTCGCCCGTAACGTCGAAAGAATCATCTGCAAAAAGATGGGTGCAACACGAGGACCTCCCAAGAAAATGGGTGAAATATAAGGACTTCGCAGGAGGTCACCCATCTGAGTACTTTTCTCGCTCAAGCACCCTTAACTGCGGAATTCTGATAGAATCCGTTGCATTAGTGCTGGTATGATCCCTCATGTTTAATTCCGTACTGCAAATACATACATTCTTTCTCATTCAATCCCCCCTCCCGTCATTTGTTTTCTTGTGCGTGCACTCTGCATCTCTTTTTCTCGTTCTAATATCAAGTAATATGCCCCGGCACCGTGACTCACCTTTGCAAATGAACCAGCGGTTTATAATTCCATTCATGCGTAACGTCTAACAACCCATCTGAAAAAAAATAGGTGCAACACGAGGGCTTCCCAGGTGGTCACCCATCCGAGTACTACCCTCGCCCAAGCACACTTAACTGCGGAGTTCTGATGGGATCCGGAGCTTTAGTGCTGGTATGATCGCACCTGTTTAATTTTCCGCTGTAAATACATACACTCCTTCTCCTTTCTTCCCCCTCCCGTCATTTGTTTCCTTGTGCGTTAACACTTCACCTCTCATTCTCCTTCTAATAGCGATTAAAATGCCCCTACTTCTTGACTCACATTTGCGTATAAACCAGCGGACCCTAGTTCCAGACGCGCATAACGTCGAACGACCCGTCTGAAAAAAAAACTGGTGCGACACGAGGACTTCCCATGAGGTCACCCATCCGAGTACTATTCTCGCCCAAGCACACTTAACTGCGGAGTTCTAAAGGGATCCGGTGCATTAGTGCTGGTATGATCGCACCGGTTTAATTTCGCGCTGCAAATACATAAACTCCTTCTCCTTTCTTCCCCCTCCCGTCATTTGTTTCCTTGTGCGTGCGCACTACACCTCTCGTTCTCGTTTAAATATCAAGTAAAATGCCACGGCGCCGTGACTCACATTTGCGAATAAATTTGTGGACAATAATTAAAGTCGCGCGTAACGTCGAACGACACATCTGAAAAAAAGAAAATGGGTGCAACCCGAGGACTTCACGAGAAAATGGGTGAAATATAAGGACTTCGCAGGAGGTAACCCATGCTAGTACTACTCTCGCCCAAGCACCCTTACCTACGGAGTTCTGATAGAATCCGTTGCATTAGTGCTGGTATGATCGCACATGTTTCATTTCGTGCTGAAAATACATACACTCCTTCTCCTTCCCTCCCCCTCCCATCAATTGTTTCCTTGTGCGTTCACACTGCCCTCTCTTTCTCGTTCTAATATCGATTAAAATGGCCTTGCTTCTTGACTCTCATTTGCGTATAAACCAGCGGACCCCAGTTCCAGTCGCGCGTAACGTCGAACGACCCGTCTGAAAAAAAATTAGTGTGACACGAAGACTTCCCAGGAGGACACCCATGCGAGTACTACTCTCCCCCAAGCACACTTAACTGTAGAGTTCTGATGAGATCCGGTGCATTAGTGCTGGTATGATCGCACTCGTTTAATTCTGCGCTGCAAATACATAAATGCCTTCCCCTTTCTTCCCCCTACCGTCATTTGTTTCCTTGTGCGTGCGCACTGCACCTCCCGTGCTCGTTCTAATATCAAGTAAAATGCTACGGTGCCGTGACTCACATTTGCGAATAAACCTGACGACCATAATTCAAGTCGCGCTTATCGTCGAAAGAATCATCTGCAAAAAAATGGGTGCAACACGAGGACTTCCTAAGAAAATTGGTGAAATATAAGGACTTTGCAGGAGGTCACCCATCCTAATGCTACTCTCGCCCAAGCACCCTTAACTTGCGGAGTTCTGATAGAATCCGTCGCATTGGTGCTGGTATGATTGCTCATGTTTCATTCTGCACTGCAAATACATACACTTTTTCTCCCTCCATCCCCCCTCCCGTCATTTGTTTCCTTGTGCGTGCACTCTGCATCTCTCCTTCTCGTTCTAATATCGATTAAAATGCTCCTGCTTCTTGACTCACATTTGCGTATGAACCAGGGGACCCTAGTTCCAGTCGCGCGTAACGTCGAACGACCTGTCTAAAAAAAAAATTAGTGCGACACGAGAACTTCCCAGGAGGTCACCCATCCGAGTACTACTCTCGCCCAGGCACACTTAACTGCGGAGTTCTAATGGGATCCGGTGCATTAGTGCTGGTATGATCGCACCTAATTAATTTCGCGCTGCAAATACATAAATTCCTTCCCCTTTCTTCCCCCTCCCGTCATTTGTTTCCTTGTGCGTGCGCACTGCACCTCTCGTTCTCATTCAAATATCAAGTAAAATGCCACGACGCCGTGACTCACATTTGCGAATAAATCTGTGGACCATAATTAAAGTCGCGCGTAACGTCAAACGACACATCTGAGAAAAAGAAAATGGGTGCAACACGAGAACTTCCCACGAGGTAACCCATCATTGTACTACTTTCACCAAAGCACACTTACTGCAGAGTTCTGATAGGATCCGGTGCATTAGTGCTGGTATGATCGCCCCTGTTTAATTTTGCGGTGCAAATACATAAACTCATTCCCCTTTCTTCCCCCTCCCGTCATTTGTTTCCTTGTGCGTGCGCACTGCACCTCCCATTCTCGTTCTAATATCAAGTAAAATGTCACGGCACCGTGACTAACATTTGCGAATAAACCTAAGGAGCATAATTCAAGTCGCGTGTAACGTCGAAAGAATCATTTGTAAAAAAATGGGTGCAACACGAGGACTTCACAAGAAAATGGGTGAAATATAAGGACTTCGCAGGAGGTAACCCATGCTAGTACTACTCTCGCCACAGCACCCTTACTTACGGAGTTCTGATAGAATCCGTTGCATTAGTGCTGGTATGATCGCACCTGTTTCATTTCGTGCTGAAAATACATACACTCCTTCTCCTTCCCTCCCCCCCCCCATCAATTGTTTCCTTGTGCGTTCACACTGCACCTCTCCTTCTCGTTCTAATATCTATTAAAATGCCCCATCTTCTTGAATCACATTTGCGTATAAACCAGCGGACCCTAGTTCCAGTCGCGCGTAACGTCGAACGACCCGTCTGAAAAAAAATTGGTGCGACACGAGGACTTCCCAGGAGGTCACCCATCCGAGTACTACTCTTGCCCAAGCACACTTAACTGCGGAGTTCTGATGGGATCCGGTGCATTAGTGCTGGTATGATCGCACCCGTTTAATTCCCCGCTGCAAATACATAAATTCCTTCTCGTTTCTTCCCCAGCCCGTCATTTGTTTCTTTGTGCGTGCGCACTGCACCTCCCGTTCTCGTTCTAATATCAAGTAAAATGTCACGGCACCGTGACTCACATTTGCGAATAAACCTGAGGACCATAATTCAAGTCGCGCGTAACGTCGAAAGAATCATTTGCAAAAAAATGGGTGCAACACGAGGACTTCACAAGAAAATGGGTGAAATATAAGGACTTCGCAAGAGGTCACCCATCCTAGTGCTACTCTCGCCCAAGCACCCTTAACTTGCGGAGTTCTGATAGAATCCGTTGCATTGGTGCTGGTATGATTGCTCATGTTTCATTTTGCGCTGCAAATACATACACTTTTTCTCCCTCCATCCCTCCTCCCGTCATTTGTTTCCTTGTGCGTGCACTCTCCATCTCTCCTTCTCGTTCTAATATCGATTAAAATGCCCCTGCTTCTTGACTCACATTTGCGTATAAACCAGTGGACCCTAGTTCCAGTCGCGCGTAACGTCGAACGACCCGTCTGAAAAAAAAAATTAGTGCGACACGAGGACTTCCCAGGAGGTCACCCATCCGAGTACCACTCTCGCCCATTCACACTTAACTGCGGAGTTCTGATGGGATCCGGTGCATTAGTGCTGGTTTGATCGCACCCGCTTAAGTTCGCGCTGCAAATACATAAACTAGTTCTCTGTTCTTCCCCCTCCCGTCATTTGTTTCCTTGTGCGTGCGCACTGCACCTCTCGTTCTCGTTCAAATATCAAGTAAAATACCACAGCGCCGTGACTCACATTTGCTAATAAATCTGCGGACCATAATTAAAGTCGCGCGTAACGTCGAACGGCACATCTGAAAAAAAGAAAATGGGTGCAACACGAGAACTTCCCAGGAGGAAACCCATCATTGTTCTACTTTCGTCAAAGCACACTTAACTGCGGAGTTCTGATGGGATCCGGTGCATTTGTGCTGGTGTGAGCGCACCTGTTTAATTTCGGGATGAAAATACATACACTCCTTCTTCCCTCCCCCCTCCCATCATTTGTTTCCTTGTGCATTCACACTGCACCTCTTCTTCTCGTTCTAATATCGATTAAAATGCCCCAGATTCTTGACTCACATTTGCGTATAAACCAGCGGATTATAGTTCCAGTCGCGCGTAAAGTCGAACGACCCGTCTGAAAAAAAATTGGTGCGACATGAGGACTTCCCAAGAGGTCACCCATCCGAGTACTACTCTCGCCCAAGCACACTTAACTGCGGAGTTCTGATGGGATCCGGTGCATTAGTGATGGTATGACCGCACCCGTTTAATTTCGCGCTGCAGATACATAAACTCCTTCTCCTTTTTTCCCCCTCCCGTCATCTGTTTCCTTGTGCGTGCGCACTGCACCTCTCGTTCTCGTTCAAAAATCAAGTAAAATACCACGGCGCCGTGACTCACATTTGCGAATAAATCTGCGGACCATAATTAAAGTGGCGCGTAACGTCGAACGGCACATCTGAAAAAATGAAAATGGTTGCAACACGAGAACTTCCCAGGAGGTAACCCATCATTGTACTACTTTCGCCAAAGCACACTTAACTGCGGAGTTCTGATGGGATCCGGTGCATTTGTGCTGGTGTGACCGCACCTGTTTAATTTCGTGCTGAAAATACATACACTCCTTCTTCCCTCCCCCCCTCCCATCATTTGTTTCCTTGTGCGTTCACACTGCACCTCTCCATCTCGTTCTAATATCGATTAAAATACCCCTGATTCTTGACTCACATTTGCGTATAAACCAGCGGACCATAGTTCAAGTTGCACGTAACGTCGGACGACCCGTCTAAAAAAAAATTGGTGCAACACAATGACTTCCCAGGAGGTCACCAATCTGAGTACTACTCTCGCCCAAGCACACTAAACTGCGGAGTTCTGATGGGATCCAGTGCATTAGTGCTGGTATGATCGCACCCGTTTAATTCCGCGCTGCAAATACATAAACTCCTTCTCCTTCCTTCCCCCTCCCATTATTTGTTTCCTTGTGCGTGCGCACTGCACCTCCCGTGCTCGTTCTAATATCAAGTAAAATACTACGGTGCCGTGACTCACATTTGCGAACAGACCTGAGGACCATAATTGAAGTCCTGCGTAACGTCGAAAGAATCATCTGCAAAAAAATGGGTGCAACACGAGGACTTCACAAGAAAATAGGTAAAATATAAGGACTTCGCAGGAGGTAACCCATGCTAGTACTACTCTCGCCCAAGCACCCTTACCTACGGAGTTCTGATAGAATCCGTTGAATTAGTGCTGGTATGATCGCACTTGTTTCATTTCATGCTGAAAATATATACACTTCTTCTCCTTCCCTCCCCCTCCCATCAATTGTTTCCTTGTGCATTCACACTGCACCTCTCTTTCTCGTTCTAATATCGATTAAAATGCCCCTACTTCTTGACTCACATTTGCGTATAAACAAGCGGACCATAGTTCCAGTCGTGCGTAACGTCGAACGAACCGTCTGAAAAAAAATTGGTGCGACACGAGGACTTCCCAGGAGGTCAACCATCCGAGTACTACTCTCACCCAAGCACACTTAACTGCGGAGTTCTGAGGGGATACGGTGCATTAGTGCTGGTATGATCGCACCCGTTTAATTTTGCGCTGCAAATACATAAACTCCTTCTCCTTTCTTCCCCCTCCCGTCATTTGTTTAATTGTGCGTGCGCACTGCACCTCCCGTGCTCGTTCTAATATCAAGTAAAATGCTACGGTGCTGTGACTCACATTTGCGAATAAAACTGAGGACCATAATTCAAGTCGCGCGTATCGTCAAAAGAATCATCTGCAAAAAAATGGGTGCAACACGAGGACTTCCTAAGAAAATGGGTGAAATATAAGGACTTCGCAGGAGGTCACCCATCCTAGTGCTACTCTCGCCCAAGCACCCTTAACTTGCGGAGTTCTGATAGAATCCGTTGCATTGGTGCTGGTATGATTGCTCATGTTTCATTCTGCGCTGCAAATACATACACTTTTTCTCCCTCCATCCCCCCTCCCATCATTTGTTTCCTTGTGCGTGCACTCTGCATCTCTCCTTCTCATTCTAATATCGATTAAAATGCCCCTGCTTCTTGAGTCACATTTGCGTATAAACCAGTTGACCCTAGTTCCAGTCGCGTGTAACGTCGAACGACCCGTCTGAAAAAAAAATTAGTGCGACACGAGGACTACCCAGGAGGTCTCCAATCCGAGTACTACTCTCGCCCCAGCACACTTAACTGCAGAGTTCTGATGGGATCCGGAGCTTTAGTGCTGGTATGATCGCACCTGTTTAATTTCGCGCTGCAAATACATACACTCCTTCTTCTTTCTTCCCCCTCCCGTCATTTGTTTCCTTGTGCGTTCACACTTCACCTCTCATTCTCGTTCTAATATCGATTAAAATACCGCTGCTTCTTGACTCACATTTGCGTATAAACCAGCGGACCCTAGTTCCAGTCGCGCGTAACTTCGAACGACCCGTCTGAAAAAAAATTGGTGCGACACGAGGACTTCCCAGGAGGTCACCCATCCGAGTACTTCTCTCGCCCAAGCACACTTAACTGCGGAGTTCTGATGGGATCCGGTGCATTAGTGCTGGTATGATCACACCCATTTAATTCTGCGCTGCAAATACATAAACTCCTTCTCCTTTCTTCCCCCTCCCGTCATTTGTTTCCTTGTGCGTGCGCACTGCACCTCCCGTGCTCGTTCTAATATCAAGTAAAATGCTACGGTGCCGTGACTCACATTTGCGAATAAACCTGAGGACCATTATTCAAGTTGCGCGTAACGTCGAAAGAATCATCTGCAAAAAAATGGGTGCAACACGAGGACTTCCTAAGAAAATAGGTGAA
Source organism: Carica papaya (assembly GCF_054855325.1). Taxonomy (NCBI): domain Eukaryota; kingdom Viridiplantae; phylum Streptophyta; class Magnoliopsida; order Brassicales; family Caricaceae; genus Carica; species Carica papaya. The sequence goes on from NC_142316.1 coordinate 18,534,756, forward strand.
ATATAAGGACTTCGCATGAGGTCACCCATCCTAGTGCTACTCTCGCCCAAGCACCCTTAACTTGCGAAGTTCTGATAGAATCCGTTGCATTGGTGCAGGTATGATCGCTCATGTTTCATTCTGCGCTGCAAATACATACACTCTTTCTCCCTCCATCCCCTCTCCCGTTATTTGTTTCCTTGTGCGTGCACTCTGCATCTCTCCTTCTCGTTCTAATATCATGTAAAATGCCCTAGCATCGTGACTCACCTTTGCGAATGAACAAGCGGTTTATAATTGCATTCGCGCGTAACGTCGAACGACCCATCCGAAAAAAAATGGGTGCAACACGAGGACCTCCCAGGAGGTCACCAATCCGAGTACTACTCCCGCCCAAGCACACTTAACTGCTGAGTTCTGATGGGATACGGTGCATTAGTGCTGGTATGATGGCACCTATTTAATTTCGCGCTGCAAATACGTACACTCCTTCTCCTTTCTTCCCCTTCCCGTCATTTGTTTCCTTGTGCGTGCGCACTGCACCTCTCGTTCTCGTATAAATATCAAGTAAAATGCCACGGCGCAGTGACACACATTTTCGAATAAATCTGCGGACTATAATTAAAGTCGCGCATAACGTCGAATGGCACATCTGAAAAAAAAAATGGGTGCAACACGAGAACTTCCCAGAAGGTAACCCATCCTTGTACTACTTTCGCCAAAGCACACTTAACTGCGGAGTTCTGATGGGATCCGGTGTATTTGTGCTGGTGTGATAGCACCTGTTTAATTTCGTGCTGAAAATAAAAACACTCCTTCTCCTTCCCTCCCCCCTCCCATCATTTGTTTCCTTGTGCGTTCACACTGCACCTCTTTTTCTCGTTCTAATATCGATTAATATGCCCCTACTTCTTGACTCACATTTGCGTATAAACAAGTGGACCATAGTTCCAGTTGCGCGTAACGTCGAACGACCCGTCTGAAAAAAAATTTGTGCGACACGAGAATTTCCCAGGAGGTCACCAATTCGAGTACTACTCTCCCCCAAGCACACTTAACTGCAGAGTTATGATGGGATCTGTTGCATTAGTGCTGGTATGATCGCATCCGTTTAATTTCGCGCTGCAAATACATAAACTCCTTCTCCTTTCTTACCCCACCCGTCATTTGTTTCCTTGTGCGTGCACACTGCACCTCCCGTGCTCGTTTTAATATCAAGTAAAATGCTACGACGCCGTGACTCACATTTGCGAATAAACCTGAGGACCAAAATTCAAGTCGTGTGTAACGTCTAAAAAATCATTTGCAAAAAAATGGGTGCAACACGAGTACTTCCCAAGTGGTCACCCATTCGAGTACTACTCTCGCCCAAGCACACATAACTGCGGAGTTATGATGGGATCGGTTGCAATAGTGCTGGTACGATCGCACCTGTTTAATTTCGCGCTGCAAATACACAAACTCCTTCTCCTCTCTTCCCCCTCCCGTCATTTGTTTCCTTGTGCGTGCACTCTGCATCTTTTTTTCTCGTTCTAATATCAAGTAATATGCCCCGGCACTGTGACTCACCTTTGCAAATGAACCAGTGGTTTATAATTCCATTCGCGCGTAACGTCGAACAACCCATCCGAAAAAAAATAGGTGCACCACGAGGGCTTCCCAAGTGGTCACCCATCCGAGTACTACTCTCGCCCAAGCACACTTAACTGCGGAGTTCTGATGGGATCCGGAGCTTTAGTGCTGGTATGATTGCACCTATTTAATTTCGCACTGCAAATACATACACTCCTTCTCCTTTCTTCCCCCTCCCGTCATTTGTTTCCTTGTGCGTTCACACTTCACCTCTCATTCTTGTTCTAATATCGATTAAAATACCCCTGCTTATTGACTCACATTTGCGTATAAACCAGTGGACCCTAGTTCCAGACGCGCGTAACGTCGAACGACCCGTCTGAAAAAAATTGGTGCGACACGAGGACTTCCCAGGAGGTCACCCATCCGAGTACTAATCTCGCCCAAGCACACTTCACTGCGGAGTTCTAATGGGATCCGGTGCATTAGTGCTGGTGTGATCGCACCTGTTTAATTGTTGCGATACGAGGACTTCCCAAGAGGTCACCCATCCGAGTACTACTCTCGCCCAAGCACACTTAACTGCAGAGTTCTGATGGGATCCAGTGCATTATTGCTGGTATGATGCCACTTGTTTAATTTTGTGCTTCAAATACATACGCTCCTTCTCTTTTCTTCCTCCTCCCGTCATTTGTTTCTTGTGGTGCGCACTGCACCTCCCGTACTCGTTCTAATATCAAGTAAAATGCCACGACGCCGTGACTCACATTTGCGAATAAACCTGCGGACCATAAATCAAGTCACGCGTAACGTCGAAAGAATCATCTGCAAAAAGATGGGTGCAACACGAGGACCTCCCAAGAAAATGGGTGAAATATAAGGACTTCGCAGGAGGTCACCCATCCGAGTACTTTTCTCGCCCAAGCACCCTTAACTCCGGAGTTCTGATAGAATCCGTTGCATTAGTGCTGGTATGATCCCTCATGTTTCATTCTGCACTGCAAATACATACACTCTTTCTCCTCCCATCCTCCCTCCCGTCATTTGTTTCCTTTTGCGTGCACTCTGCATCTCTCTTTCTCGTTCTAATATCAAGTAATATGCCCCGGCACCGTGACTCACCTTTGCAAATGAACCTGCGGTTTATAATTCCATTCGCGCGTAACGTCGAACAACCCATCCGAAAAAAAAATAGGTGCAACAGGAGGGCTTCCCAGGTGGACACCCATCCGAGTACTACTCTGGCCCAAGCACACTTAACTGTGGAGTTCTGATGGGATCCGGAGCTTTAGTGCTGGTATGATCGCACCTGTTTAATTTCGCGCTACAAATACATACACTCCTTCTCCTTTCATCCCCCTCCCGTCATTTGTATCCTTGTGCGTTCACACTTTACCTCTCATTCTCGTTCTAATTTCGATTAAAATGCCCCTGCTTCTCGACTCACATTTGCGTATAAACCAGCGGACCCTAGTTCCAGACGCGCGTAACGTCGAACGACCCATCTGAAAAAAAATTGGTGCGACACGAGGACTTCCCAGGAGGTCAACCATCCAAGTACTAATCTCGCCAAGCACACTTAACTGCGGAGTTCTGATGGGATCCGAGGCTTTAGTGCTGGTATGATCGCACCTGTTTAGTTTCGCGCTGCAAATACATACACTCCTTCTCATTTCTTCCCTCTCCCGTCATTTGTTTCCTTGTGCGTTCACACTTCACCTCTCATTCTCGTTCTAATATCGATTAAGATGCCCCTGCTTCTTGACTCACATTTGCGTATAAACCAGCGGACCCTAGTTCCAGACGAGCGTAACGTCGAAAGAATCATCTGCAAAAAGATGGGTGCAACACGAGGACCTCCCAAGAAATTGGGTGAAATATAAGGACTTCGCAGGAGGTCACCCATCCGAGTACTTTTCTCGCCCAAGCACCCTTAACTGCGGAGTTCTGATAGAATCCGTTGCATTAGTGCTGGTATGATCCCTCATGTATCATTCTGCACTGCAAATACATACACTCTTTCTCCTCCCATCCTCCCTCCCGTCATTTGTTTCCTTTTGCGTGCACTCTGCATCTCTCTTTCTCGTTCTAATATCAAGTAATATGCCCCGGAACCGTGACTCACCTTTGCAAATGAACCTGCGATTTATAATTCCATTCACGCGTAACGTCGAACAACCCATCCGAAAAAAAAATAGGTCCAACACGAGGGCTTCCGAGGTGGACACCCATCCGAGTACTACTCTCGCCCAAGCACACTTAACTGCGGAGTTCTGATGGGATCCGGAGCTTTAGTGCTGGTATGATCGCACCTGTTTAATTTCGCGCTGCAAATACATACACTCCTTCTCCTTTCTTCCCCCTCCCGTCATTTGTTTCCATGTGCGTTCACACTTTACCTCTCATTCTCGTTCTAATTTCGATTAAAATGCCCCTGCTTCTCGACTCACATTTGCGTATAAACCAGCGGACCCTAGTTCCAGACGCGCGTAACGTCGAACGACCCGTCTGAAAAAAAATTGGTGCGACACGAGGACTTCCCAGGAGGTCAACCATCCGAGTACTAATCTCGCCAAACACACTTAACTGCGGAGCTCTGATGGGATCCGGGGCTTTAGTGCTGGTATGACCGCACCTGTTTAGTTTCGCGCTGCAAATACATACACTCCTTCTCCTTTCTTCCCCCTCCCGTCATTTGTTTCCTTGTGCGTTCACACTTCACCTCTCATTCTCGTTCTAATATCGATTAAAATGCCCCTGCTTCTTGACTCACATTTGAGTATAAACCAGCGGACCCAAGTTCCAGACGAGCGTAACGTCGAACGACCCGTCTGAAAAAAAATTGGTGCGACACGAGGACTTCACAAGAAAATGGGTGAAATATAAGCACTTCGCAGGAGGTAACCCATGCAAGCACTACTCTCGCCCAAGCATCCTTACCTACGAAGTTCTGATAGAATCTGTTGCATTAGTGCTGGTATGATCGCACCTGTTTCATTTCGTGCTGAAAGTACATACACTCATTCTCCTTCCCTCCCCCTCCCATAATTTATTTCCTTGTGCGTTCTCACTGCACCTCTCCTTCTGGTTCTAATATCGATTAAAATGCCCCTTCTTTTTGACTCACATTTGCGTATAAACCAGCGGACCCTAGTTCAAGTCGCGCGTAACGTCGAACGATCCGTCTGAAAAAAAATTGTTGCGACACGAGGACTTCCCAGGAAGTCACCCATTCGAGTACCACTCTCGCCCATGCACACTTAACTGCGGAGTTCTGATGGGATCCGGTGCATTAGTGCTGGTATGATCGCACCTGTTTAATTTCGCGCTGCAAATACATACACTCCTTCTCTTTTCTTCCCCCTCCCGTCATTTGTTTCCTTGTGCGTGCGAACTGCACCTCCCGTACACGTTCTAATTTCAAGTATAATGCCACGGCGCCGTGACTCACATTTGCGAATAAACCTGCGGACCATAAATCAAGTCGCGCGTAACGTCGAAAGAATCATCTGCAAAAAGATGGGTGCAACACGAGGACCTCCCAAGAAAATGGGTGAAATATAAGGACTTTGCAGGAGGTCACCCATCCGAGTACTTTTCTCGCCCAAGCACCCTTAACTGCGGAGTTCTGATAGAATCCGTTGCATTAGTGCTGGTATGATCCCTCATGTTTCATTCTGCACTGCAAATACACACACTCTTTCTCCTCCCATCCCCCCTACCGTCATTTGTTTCCTTTTACGTGCACTCTGCATCTCTCTTTCTCGTTCTAATATCAAGTAATATGCCCCGGCACCGTGACTCACCTTTGCAAATGAACCTGCGGTTTATAATTCCATTCGCGCGTAATGTCGAACAACCCATCCGAAAAAAAAAAGGTGCAACACGAGGGCTTCCCAGGTGGACACCCATCCGAGTACTACTCTCGCCCAAGCACACTTAACTGCGGAGTTCTGATGGGATCCGAAGCTTTAGTGCTGGTATGATCGCACCTGTTTAATTTCGCGCTGCAAATACATACACTCCTTCTCCTTTCTTCCCCCTCCCGTCATTTGTTTCCTTGTGCGTTCACACTTTACCTCTCATTCTCGTTCTAATTTCGATTAAAATGCCCCTACTTCTCGACTCACATTTGCATATAAACCAGCGGACCCTAGTTCCAGACACGCGTAACGTCGAACGACCCGTCTGAAAAAAAATTGGTGCGACACGAGGACTTCCCAGGAGGTCAACCATCCGAGTACTAATCTCGCCAAGCACACTTAACTACGGAGTTCTGATGGGATCTGGGGCTTTAGTGCTGGTATGATCGCACCTGTTTAGTTTCGCGCTGCAAATACATACACTCCTTCTCCTTTCTTCCCCCTCCCGTCATTTATTTCCTTGTGCGTTCACACTTCACCTCTCATTCTCGTTCTAATATCGATTAAAATGCCCCTGCTTCTTGACTCAAATTTGCGTTAAAACCAGCGGACCCTAGTTCCAGACGAGCGTAACATCGAACGACCCGTCTGAAAAAAAATTGGTGCGACACGAGGACTTCACAAGAAAGTGGGTGAAATATAAGCACTTCGCAGGAGGTAACCCATGCTAGTACTACTCTCGCCCACGCACCCTTACCTACGGAGTTCTGATAGAATCTGTTGCATTAGTGCTGGTATGATCGCACCTGTTTCATTTCGTGCTGAAAATACATACACTCATTCTCCTTCCCTCCCCCTCCCATAATTTGTTTCCTTGTGCGTTCACACTGCACCTCTCCTTCTCGTTCTAATATCGATTAAAATGCCCCTTCTTTTTGACTCACATTTGCGTATAAACCAGCGGAACCTAGTTCAAGTCGCGCGTAACGTCGAACGACCCGTCTGAAAAAAAATTGTTGCGACACGAGGACTTCCCAGGAGGTCACCCATCCGAGTACCACTCTCGCCCAAGCACACTTAACTGCGGAGTTCTGATGGGATCCGGTGCATTAGTGCTGGTATGATCGCACCTGTTTAATTTCGCGCTGCAAATACATACACTGCTTCTCTTTTCTTCCCCCTCCCGTCATTTGTTTCCTTGTGCGCGCGCACTGCACCTCTCGTTCTCGTATAAATATCAAGTAAAATGCCACGGCGCAGTGACTCACATTTTCGAATAAATCTGCGGACTATAATTAAAGTCGCGCGTAACGTCGAATGGCACATCTGAAAAAAAAATGGGTGCAACACGAGAACTTCCCAGAAGGTAACCCATCCTTGTACTACTTTCGCCAAAGCACACTTAACTGCGGAGTTCTGATGGGATCCGATGTATTTGTGCTGGTGTGATAGCACCTGTTTAATTTCGTGCTGAAAATAAAAACACTCCTTCTCCTTCCCTCCCCACTCCCATCATTTGTTTCCTTGTGCGTTCACACTGCACCTCTTTTTCTCGTTCTAATATCGATTAATATGCCCCTGATTCTTGACTCACATTTGCGTATAAACAAGTGGACCATAGTTCCAGTTGCGCGTAACGTCGAACGACCCGTCTGAAAAAAAATTGTTGCGACACGAGGACTTCCCAGGAGGTCACCCATCCGAGTACCACTCTCGCCCAAGCACACTTAACTGCGGAGTTCTGATGGGATCCGGTGCATTAGTGCTGGTATGATGGCACTTGTTTAATTTCGCGCTGCAAATACATACACTCCTTCTCTTTTCTTCCCCCTCCCGTCATTTGTTTCCTTGTGCGTGCGCACTGCACCTCCCGTACTCGTTCTAATATCAAGTATAATGCCACGGCGCCGTGACTCACATTTGCGAATAAACCTGCGGACCATAAATCAAGTCGCGCGTAACGTCGAAAGAATCATCTGCAAAAAGATGGGTGCAACACGAAGACCTCCCAAGAAAATGGGTGAAATATAAGGACTTTGCAGGAGGTCACCCATCCGAGTACTTTTCTCGCCCAAGCACCCTTAACTGCGGAGTTCTGATAGAATCCGTTGCATTAGTGCTGGTATGATCCCTCATGTTTCATTCTGCACTGCAAATACACACACTCTTTCTCCTCCCATCCCCCCTCCCGTCATTTATTTCCTTGTGCGTGCACTCTGCATCTCTTTTTCTCATTCTAATATCAAGTAATATGCCCCGGCACCGTGACTCACCTTTGCAAATGAACCAGCGGTTTATAATTCCATTCGCGCGTAACGTCGAACAACCCATTTTAAAAAAAAATAGGTGCAACACTAGGGCTTCCCAAGTTGTCACACATCCGAGTACTGCGCTCGCCCAAGCACAATTAACTGCGGAGTTCTGATGGGATCCGGAGCTTTAGTGCTGGTAAGATCGCACCTGTTTAATTTTGCGCAGCAAATACATACACTCCTTCTCCTTTCTTCCCCCTCCCGTCATTTGTTTCCTTGTGCGTTCACACTTCACCTCTCATTTTCATTCTAATATCGATTAAAATGCCCCTGCTTCTTGACTCACATTTGCGTATAAACCAGCGGACCCTAGTTCCAGACGCGCGTAACGTCGAAAGACCCGTCTGAAAAAAAATTGTTGCGACACGAGGACTTCCTAGGAGGTCACCCATCCGAGTACTACTCTCGCCCAAGCACACTTGACTGCGGAGGTCTGATGGGATCCGGTGCATTAGTGATGGTATGATCGCACCTGTTTAATTTTGCGCTGCAAATACATACACTCCTTCTCTTTTCTTCCCCCTCCCGTCATTTGTTTCCTTGTGCGTGCGCACTGCACCTCCCGTACCCGTTCTAATATCAAGTAAAATGCCACGGCGCCGTGACTCACATTTGCGAATAAACCTGCGGACCATAAATCAAGTCGTGCGTAACGTCGAAAGAATCATCTGCAAAAAGATGGGTGCAACACGAGGACCTCCCAAGAAAATGGGTGAAATATAAGGACTTCGCAGGAGGTCACCCATCCGAGTACTTTTCTCGCCCAAGCACCCTTAACTGCAGAGTTCTGATAGAATCCGTTGCATTAGTGCTGGTATGATCCCTCATATTTCATTCTGCACTGCAAATACATACACTCTTTCTCCTCCCATCCCCCCTCCCGTCATTTGTTTCCATGTGCGTGCACTCTGCATCTCTCTTTCTCGTTCTAATATCAAGTAATATGCCCCGGCACCGTGACTCACCTTTGCAAATGAACCAGCGTTTTATAATTTCATTCGCGTGTAACGTCGAACAACCCATCCGAGTACTACTCTCGCCCAAGCACACCTAACTGCGGAGTTCTGATGGGATCCGGGGCTTTAGTGCTGGTATGATCGCACCTGTTTAATTCCACGCTGCAAATACATACACTCCTTCTCCTTTCTTCCCCCTCCTTCATTTGTTTCCTTGTGCGTTCACAATTCATCTCTCCTTCTCGTTCTAATATCGATTAAAATGCCCCTGGTTCTTGACTCACATTTGCGTATAAACCAGCGGACCCTAGTTCCAGACGCGCGTAACGTCGAACGACCCGTCTGAAAAAAAATTGGTGAGACACGAGGATTTCCCAGGAGGTCACCCATTCGAGTACTAATATCGCCCAAGCACACTTAACTGCGGAGTTCTGATGGGATCCGGTGCATTAGTACTGGTATGATAGCACCTGTTTAATTTCGCGCTGCAAATACATAAACTCATTCCCCTTTCTTCCCCCTCCCGTCATTTGTTTCCTTGTGCGTGCGCACTGCACCTCCCGTTCTCGTTTTAATATCAAGTAAAATGGTACAGCGCCGTGACCCACATTTGCGAATAAACCTGAGGACCATAATTCAAGTCGCGCGTAACGTCGAAAGAATCATCTGCAAAAAAATGGGTGCAACACGAGGACTTCACAAGAAAATGGGTGAAATATAAGGACTTCGCAGGAGGTAACCCATGCTAGTAGAACTTTCGCCCAAGCACCCTTACTTACAAAGTTCTGATAGAATCCATTGCATTAGTGTGGTATGATCGCACCTATTTCATTTCGCCCTGAAAATACATACACTCCTCCTCCTTCCCTCCCCCTCCCATCAATTGTTTCCTTGTACGTTCACACTGCACCTCTCCTTCTCGTTCTAATATCGATTAAAATGCCCCTGCTTCTTGACTCACATTTGCGAATAAACCTGCGAACCATAAATCAAGTCGCCCGTAACGTCGAAAGAATCATCTGCAAAAAGATGGGTGCAACACGAGGATCTCCCAAGAAAATGGGTGAAATATAAGGACTTCGCAGGAGGTCACCCATCCGAGTACTTTTCTCGCCCAAGCACCCTTAACTGCGGAGTTTTGATAGAATCCGTTGCATTAGTGCTGGTATGATCCCTCATGTTTCATTCTGCACTGCAAATACACACACTCTTTCTCCTCCCATCCCCCCTACCGTCATTTGTTTCCTTTTACGTGCACTCTGCATCTCTCTTTCTCGTTCTAATATCAAGTAATATGCCCCGGCACCGTGACTCACCTTTGCAAATGAACCTGCGGTTTATAATTCCATTCGCGCGTAACGTCGAACAACCCATCCGAAAAAAAATAGGTGCAACACGAGGGCTTCCCAGGTGGTCACCCATCCGAGTACTACCCTCGCCCAAGCACACTTAACTGCAGAGTTCTGATAGGATCCGGAGCTTTAGTGCTGGTATGATCGCACCTGTTTAATTTTCTGCTGTAAATACATACACTCCTTCTCCTTTCTTCCCCCTCCCGTCATTTGTTTCCTTGTGCGTTCACACTTCACCTCTCATTCTCATTCTAATAGCGATTAAAATGCCCCTGCTTCTTGACTCACATTTGCGTATAAACCAGCGGACCCTAGTTCCAGACGCGCGTAACGTCGAACGACCCGTCTGAAAAAAAAATTAGTGCGACACGAGGACTTCCCGTGAGGTCACCCATCCGAGTACTAATCTCGCCCAAGCACACTTAACTGCGGAGTTCTGATGGGATCCGGTGCATTAGTGCTGGTATGATCGCACAGGTTTAATTTTGCGCTGCAAATACATAAACTCCGTCTCCTTTCTTCCCCCTCCCGTCATTTGTTTCCTTGTGCGTGCGCACTGCACCTCTCGTTCTCGTTCAAATATCAAGTAAAATGCCACGGTGCCGTGACTCACATTTGCGAATAAATTTGTGGACCATAATTAAAGTCGCGTGTAACGTCGAACGACACATCTGAAAAAAAGAAAATGGGTGCATCACGAGGACTTCACAAGAAAATGGGTGAAATATAAGGACTTCGCAGGAGGTAACCCACGCTAGTACTACTCTCGCCCAAGCACCCTTACCTACGGAGTTTTGATAGAATCTGATGCATTAGTGCTGGTATGATCGCACCTGTTTCATTTCGTGCTGAAAATACATACACTCCTTCTCCTTCCCTCCTCCTCCCATCAATTGTTTCCTTGTGCGTTCACACTGCACCTCTCCTTCTCGTTCAAATATCAAGTAAAATGCCACGGCGCCGTGCCTCACACTTGCGAATAAATCTGCGGACCATAATTATAGTCGCGCGTAACGTCGAACGGCACATCTGAAAAAAAGAAAATGGGTGTAACACGAGAACCTCCCAGGAGGTAACCCATCTTTGTACTACTTTCGCCAAAGCACACTTAACTGCGGAGTTCTGATGGGATCCAGAGCATTTGTGCTGGTGTGACCGCACCTGTTTAATTTCGTGCGAAAAATACATACACTCCTTCTTCCCTCCCCCCTCCCATCATTTGTTTCCTTGTGCGTGCGCACTGCACCTCCCGTACTCGTTCTAATATCAAGTAAAATGCCACGGCGCCGTGACTCACATTTGCAAATAAACCTGCGGACCATAAATCAAGCAGCGCGTAACGTCGAAAGAATCATATGCAAAAAGATGGGTGCAACACGAGGACCTCCCAAGAAAATGGGTGAAATATAAGGACTTCGTAGGAGGTCACCCATCCGAGTACTTTTCTCGCCCAAGAACCCTTAACTGCGGAGTTCTGATAGAATCCGTTGCATTAGTGATGGTATGATCCCTCATGTTTCATTCTGCACTGCAAATACATACACTCTTTCTCCTTCCATCCCCCCTCCCGTCATTTGTTTCCTTGTGCGTGCGCACTGCACCTCTCGTTCTCGTTCAAATATCAGGTAAAATGCCACGGCGCCGTGACTCTCATTTGCGAATAAATCTTCGGACCATAATTAAAGTCGCGCATAACGTTGAATGGCACATCTGAAAAAAAGAAAATGGGTGCATCACGAGGACTTCGCAAGAAAATGGGTGAAATATAAGGACTTCGCAGGAGGTAACCCATGCTAGTACTACTCTCGCCCAAGCACCCTTACCTACGGAGTTCTGATTGGATCCAGTGCATTAGTGCGGGTATGATGCCACTTGTTTAATTTTGCACTTCAAATACATACACTCTTTCTCTTTTCTTCCTCCTCCCGTCATTTGTTTCCTTGTGCGTGCGCACTGCACCTCCCGTACTTCTTCTAATATCAAGTAAAATGCCACGGCGCCGTGACTCACATTTGCGAATAAACTTGCGGACCATAAATCAAGTCGCCCGTAACGTCGAAAGAATCATCTGCAAAAAGATGGGTGCAACACGAGGATCTCCCAAGAAAATGGGTGAAATATAAGGACTTCGCAGGAGGTCACCCATCCGAGTACTTTTCTCGCCCAAGCACCCTTAACTGCGGAGTTCTGATAGAATCCGTTGTATTAGTGCTGGTATGATCCCTCATGTTTCATTCCGCACTGCAAATACATACATTCTTTCTCATTCCATCCCATCTCCCGTCATTTGTTTTCTTGTGCGTGCACTCTGCATCTCTCTTTCTCGTTCTAATATCAAGTAATATGCCCCGGCACCGTGACTCACCTTTGCAAATGAACCAGCGGTTTATAATTCCATTCGCGCGTTACGTCGAACAACCCATCCGACAAAAAATAGGTGCAACACGAGGGCTTCCCAGGTGGTCACCCATCCGAGTACTACCCTCGCCCAAGCACACTAAACTGCGGAGTTCTGATGGGATCCGGAGCTTTAGTGCTGGTATGATCGCACCTGTTTAATTTTCTGCTGTAAATACATACACTCCTTCTCCTTTCTTCCCCCTCCCGTCATTTGTTTCCTTGTGCGTTCACACTTCGCCTCTCATTCTTGTTCTAATAGCGATTAAAATGCCCCTGCTTCTTGACTCACATTTGCGTATAAACCAGCGGACCCTAGTTCCAGACACGCGTAACGTCGAACGACCCATCTGAAAAAAAAATTAGTGCGACACGAGGACTTCCCGTGAGGTCACCCATCCGAGTACTAATCTCGCCCAAGCACATTTAACTGCGGAGTTCTGATGGGATCCGGTGCATTAGTGCTGGTATGATCGCACCGGTTTAATTTTGCGCTGCAAATACATAAACTCCGTCTCCTTTCTTCCCCCTTCCGTCATTTGTTTCCTTGTGCGTGCGCACTGCACCTCTCGTTCTCGTTCAAATATCAAGTAAAATGCCACGGCGCCGTGACTCACATTTGCGAATAAATTTGGGGACCATAATTAAAGTCGCGCGTAACGTCGAACGACACATCTGAAAAAAAGAAAATGGGTGCATCACGAGGACTTCACAAGAAAATGAGTGAAATATAAGGACTTCGCAGGAGGATACCCATGCTAGTACTACTCTCGCCCAAGCACCCTTAACTTGCAGAGTTCTAATAGAATCTGTCGCATTGGTGCTGGTATGATTGCTCATGTTTCATTCTGCGCCGCAAATACATACACTTTTTCTCCCTCCATCCCCTCTCCCGTCATTTGTTTCCTTGTGCGTGCACTATGCATCTCTCCTTCTCGTTCTAATATCGATTAAAATGCCCCTGCTTCTTGACTCACATTTGCGTATGAAGCAGGGGACCCTAGTTCCAGTCGCGCGTAACGTCGAACGACCAGTCTAAAAAAAAAATTAGTGCGACACGAGGACTTCCCAAGAGGTCACCCATCTGAGTACTACTCTCGCCCAAGCACACTTAACTACGGAGTTCTGATGGGATCCAGTGCATTAGTGCTGGTATGATCGCACCTAAACAATTTTGCGCTGCAAATAGATAAATTCCTTCCCCTTTCTTCCCCCTCCCATCATTTGTTTCCTTGTGCGTGCGCACTGCACCTCTCGTTCGGGTTCAAATATCAAGTAAAATGCCACGGCGCCGTGACTCACATTTGCGAATAAATCTGTGGACCATAATTAAAGTTGCGCGTAACGTCGAACGACACATCTGAAAAAAAGAAAATGGGTGCAACACAAGAACTTCCCACGAGGTAACCCATCATTGCACTACTTTCACCAAAGCACACTTAACTGCGGAGTTCTGATAGGATCCGCTGCATTTATGCTGGTATGATCGCACCTGTTTAATTTCGCGCTGCAAATACATAAACTCCTTCTCCTTTCTTCCCCCTCCCGTCATTTGTTTCCTTGTGTGTGCGCACTGCACCTCTCGTTCTCGTTCAAATATCAGGTAAAATGCAACGGCGCCGTGACTCACATTTGCGAATAAATCTGCGGACCATAATTAAATTCGCGCGTAACGTCGAATGGCACATCTGAAAAAAAGAAAATGGGTGCAACACGAGAACCTCCCAGGAGGTAACCCATCTTTATACTACTTTCGCCAAAGCACACTTAACTGCGGAGTTCTGATGGGATCCGGTGCATTTGTGCTGGTGTGACCGCACTTGTTTAATTTCGTGCTGAAAATACATACACTCCTTCTCCTTTCTTCCCCCTCCCGTCATTTGTTTCCTTGTGCGTTCACACTGCACCTCTCCTTCTCGTTCTAATATCGATTAAAATGCCCCTGATTCTTGACTCACATTTGCGTATAAACCAGCGGACCATAGTTCCAGTTGCGCATAACGTCGAACGACCCATCTAAAAAAAATTGTTGCGATACGAGGACTTCCCAAGAGGTCACCCATCCGAGTACTACTCTCGCCAAAGCGTACTTGACTGTAGAGTTCTGATAGGATCCAGTGCATTAGTGCTGGTATGATGCCACTTGTTTAATTTTGCGCTTCAAATACATACACTCATTCTCTTTTCTTCCTCATCCGTCATTTGTTTCCTTGTGCGTGCGCACTGCACCTCCCGTACTCGTTCTAACATCAAGTAAAATGCCACGGCGCCGTGACTCACATTTGTAAATAAACCTGTGGAACATAAATCAAGTCGCGCGTAACGTCGAAAGAATCATCTGCAAAAAGAAGGGTGCAACACGAGGACCTCCCAAGAAAATGGGTGAAATATAAGGACTTCGCAGGAGGTAACCCATGCTAGTACTACTCTCGCCCAAGCACCCTTACCTACGGAGTTCTGATAGAATCCGTTGCATTAGTGATGGTATGATTGCACCTGTTTCATTTCGGGCTGAAAATACATACACTCCTTCTCCTTCCCTCCCCCTCCCATCAATTGTTTCCTTGTGCGTTCACACTGCTCCTCTCCTTCTCGTTCTAATATCGATTAAAATGCCCCTTCTTCTTGACTCACATTTGCGTATAAACCAGCGGACCCTAGTTTCAGTCGCGCGTAACGTCGAGCGACCCGTCTGAAAAAAAATTGGTGCGACACGAGGACTTCCCAGGAGGTCACTCATCCGAGTACTACTCTCACCCAAGCACAATTAACTGTGGAGTTCTGATGGGATCCGGTGCATTAGTGCTGGTATGATCGCACCCGTTTAATTCCGCTCTGCAAATACATAAACTCCATGCCCTTTCTTCCCCCTCCCGTCATTTGTTTCCTTGTGCGTGAGCACTGCACCTCCCGTGCTCGTTCTAATATCAAGTAAAATGCTACGGTGTCATGACTCACATTTGCGAATAAACCTGAGGACCATAATTCAAGTCGTGCGTATCGTCGAAAGAATCATCTGCAAAAAAATGGGTGCAACACGAGAACTTCCTAAGAAAATGGGTGAAATATAAGGACTTCGCAGGAGGTCACCCATCCTAGTGCTACTTTCGCCCAAACACCCTTAACTTGCAAAGTTCTGATAGAATCCGGTGCATTGGTGCTGGTATGATTGTTCATGTTTCATTCTGCGCTGCAAATACATACACTTTTTCGCCCTCCATCCCCCCTCCCGTCATTTGTTTCCTTGTGCGTGCACTCTGCATCTCTCCTTCTCTTTCTAATATCGATTAAATGCCCCTGCTTCTTGACTCACATTTGCGTATAAACCAATGGACCCTAGTTTCAGTCGCGCGTAACGTCGAACGACCCGTCTGAAAAAAAAAATTAGTGCGACACGAGGACTTCCCAGGAGGTCAACCATCCGAGTACTACTCTCGCCCAAGAACACTTAATGGGATCCGGTGCATTAGTGCTGGTATGATCGCACCTGTTTAATTTCGCGCTGTAAATACATAAACTCCTTCTCCTTTCTTTCCCCTCCCGTCATTCGTTTCCTTGTGCATGCGCACTGCACCTCTCGTTCTCATTCAAATATCAAGTAAAATGCCACGGCGCCGTGACTCACATTTGCCAATAAATCTGCGGACCATAATTAAAGTCGCGTGTAACGTCGAACGGCACATCTGAAAAAAAGAAAATGGGTGCGACACGAGAACTTCCCAGGAGGTAACCGATCATTGTACTACTTTCGCCAAAGCACACTTAACTGTGGAGTTCTGATGGGATCCGGTGCATTTGTGCTGGTGTGACCGCACCTGTTTAATTTCGTGCGGAAAATACATACACTACTTCTTCCCTCCCCCCTCCCATCATTTGTTTCCTTGTGCGTTCACACTGCACCTCTCCTTCTCATTCTAACATCGATGAAAATGCCCCTGATTCTTGACTCACATTTGCGTATAAACCAGCGGACCATAGTTCCAGTCGCGCGTAACGTCGAACGACCCATCTGAAAAAAAATTGTTGCGATACGAGAACTTCCCAAGAGGTCACCCATCCGAGTACTACTCTCGCCCAAGCACACTTAACTGCATAGTTCTGATGGGATCAAGTGCATTAGTGCTGGTATGATGCCACTTGTTTAATTTTGCGCTTCAAATACACACACTCCTTCTCTTTTCTTCCTCCTCCCGTCATTTGTTTCCTTGTGCGTGCGCACTGCACCTCCCGTAGTCGTTCTAATATCAAGTAAAATGCCACGGCGCCGTGACTCACCTTTGCAAATGAACTAGCGGTTTATAATTCTATTCGCGCGTAACGTCGAAAGAATCATCTCCAAAAAGATGGGTGCAACACGAGGACCTCCCAAGAAAATGGGTAAAATATAAGGACTTCGCAGGAGGTCACCCATCCGAGTACTTTTCTCGCCCAAGCACCCTTAACTGCGGAGTTCTGATAGAATCCGTTGCATTAGTGCTGGTATGATCCCTCATGTTTCATTCTGCACTGCAAATACATACACTCTTTCTTCTTCCATCCCCCGTCCCGTCATTTGTTTCCTTGTGCGTGCGCACTGCACCTCTCGTTCTCGTTCAAATATCAAGTAAAATGCCACGGCGCCGTGACTCACCTTTGCAAATGAACCAGCGGGTTTTAAATTTATTCGCGCGTAACGTCGAACAACCCATCCGAAAAAAAATAGGTGCAACACAAGGGCTTCCCAAGTAGTCACCCATCCGAGTACTACTCTCGCCCAAGTACACTTAACTGCGGAATCCTGATGGGATCCGGGGCTTTAGTGCTGGTATGATCGCACCTGTTTAAATTCGCGCTGCAAATACATACATTCCTTCTCCTTTCTTCCCCCTCCCGTCATTTGTTTCCTTGTGCGTTCACACTTCACCTCTCATTCTCGTTCTAATATCGATTAAAATGCCCCTGCTTCTTGACTGACATTTGCGTATAAACCAGCGGACCCTAGTTCCAGACGCGCGTAACGTCGAACGACCCGTCTCAAAAAAAATTGGTGCGACACGAGAACTTACCAGGAGGTCACCCATCCGAGGACTAATCTCGCCCAAGCACACTTCACTGCGGAGTTCTAATGGGATCCGGTGCATTAGTGCTGGTATGATCGCACCTGTTTAATTTCGCGCTGCAAATACATAAACTCATTCCCCTTTCTTCCCCCTCCCGTCATTTGTTTCCTTGTGCGTGCGCACTGCACCTCCTGTTCTCGTTCTAATATCAAGTAAAATGCTACAGCTTCGTGACTCACATTTGTGAATAAACCTGAGGACCATAATTCAAGTCGCGCGTAACGTCGAAAGAATCATCTGCAAAAAAATGGGTGCAACACGAGGACTACACAAGAAAATGGGTGAAATATAAGGACTTCGCAGGAGGTAACCCATGCTAGTACTACTCTCGCCCAAGCACCCTTACCTACGGAGTTCTGATAGAATCCGTTGCATTAGTGCTGGTATGATCGCACCTGTTTCATTTCGTGCTAAAAATACATACACTCCTTCTCCTTCCCTCCCCCTCCCATCAATTGTTTCCTTGTGCGTTCACACTGCACCTCTCCTTCTCGTTCTAATATCGATTAAAATGGCCCTGCTTCTTGACTCACATTTGCGTATAAACCAGCGGACCCCAGTTCCAGTCGCACGTAACGTCGAACAACCCGTCTAAAAAAAATTGGTGCGACACGAGGACTTCCCAGGAGGTCACCCATCCGAGTACTACTTTCGGCCAAGCACACTTAACTGCGGAGTTATGATGGGATCCGGTGCATTAGTGGTGGTATGATCGTATCCGTTTAATTCTGCGCTGCAAATACATAAACTCCTTCTCCTTTCTTCCCCATCTCGTCATTTGTTTCCTTATGCGTGCGCACTGCACCTCCCGTACTCGTTCTAATATAAAGTAAATGCTACGATTTCGTGACTCACATTTGCGAATAAACCTGAGGACCATAATTCAAGTCGCGCGTATCGTCGAAAGAATCATCTGCAAAAAAATGTATGCAACATGAGGACTTCCTGAGAAAATGGGTGAAATATAAGGACTTCGCAGGAGGTCACCCATCCTAGTGCTACTCTCGCCCAAACACCCTTAACTTGCGGAGTTCTGATAGAATCCGTTGGATTGGTGCTGGTATGATTGCTCATGTTTTATTCTACGCTGCAAATACATACACTTTTTCTCCCTCCATCCCCCCTCCTGTCATTTGTTTCCTTGTGCGTGAACTCTGCATCTCTCCTTCTCGTTCTAATATCGATTAAAATGCCCCTGCTTCTTGACTCATATTTGCGTATAAACCAGGGGACCTTAGTTCCAGTCGCGCGTAACATCGAACGACCCGTCTGAAAAAAAAAATAGTGCGTCACGACGACTTCCCAGGAGGTCACCCATTTGAGTACTACTCTCGCCCAAGCACACTTAACTGCGGAGTTCTAATGGGATCCGGTGCATTAGTGCTGGTATGATCGCACCTGTTTAATTTCGCGCTGCAAATACATAAATTCCTTCTCCTTTCTTCCCCCTCCCGTCATTCGTTTCCTTGTGCGTGCGCACTGCACCTCTCGTTCCCGTTCAAATATCAAGTACAATACCACGGCGCCGTGACTCACATTTGCGAATAAATCTGCGGACCATAATTAAAGTTGCGCGTAACGTCGAACGGCACATCTGAAAAAAAGAAAATCGGCGCAACACGAGAACTTCCCAGGAGGTAACCCATCATTGTACTACTTTCGCCAAAGCACACTTAACTGCGGAGTTCTGATGGGATCCGGTGCATTTGTGCTGGTGTGACCGCGCCTGTTTAATTTCGTGCTGAAAATACATTCACTCCTTCTTCCCTCCCCCCCTCCCATCATTTGTTTCCTTGCGCGTTCACACTGCACCTCTCCTTATCGTTCTAACATCGATGAAAATGCCCCTGATTCTTGACTCACATTTGCGTAGAAACCAGCAGACCATAGTTCCAGTCGCGCGTAACGTCGAACGACCCATCTGAAAAAAAATTGTTGCGATACGAGAACTTCCCAAGAGGTCACCCATCCGAGTACTACTCTCGCCTAAGCACACTTAACTGCAGAGTTCTGATGGGATCAAGTACATTAGTGCTGGTATGATGCCACTTGTTTAATTTTGCGCTTCAAATACATACACTCCTTCTCTATTCTTCCTCCTCCCGTCATTTGTTTCCTTGTGCGTGCGCACTGCACCTCCCGTACTCGTTCTAATATTAAGTAAAATGCCACGGCGCCGTGACTCACCTTTGCAAATGAACCAACGGTTTATAATTCTATTCGCGCGTAACGTCGAAAGAATCATCTGTAAAAAGATGGGTACAACACGAGGACCTCCCAAGAAAATGGGTGAAATATAAGGACTTCGCAGGAGGTCACCCATCCGAGTACTTTTCTTGCCCAAGCACCCTTAACTGTGGAGTTCTGATAGAATCCGTTGCATTAGTGCTGGTACGATCCCTCATGTTTCATTCTGCACTGCAAATACATACACTCTTTCTCCTTCCATCCCCCGTCCCGTCATTTGTTTCCTTGTGCGTGCGCACTGCACCTCTCCTTCTCGTTCAAATATCAAGTAAAATGCCACGGCGCCGTGACTCACCTTTGCAAATGAACAAGCGGTTTAGAATTCCATTCGCGCGTAACGTCGAACAACCCATCTGAAAAAAAATAGGTGCAACATGAGGGCTTCCCAGGTGGTCACCGATCCGAGTACTACTCTCGCCCAAGCACACTTAACTGCGGAGTTCTGATGGGATCCGGGGCTGTAGTGCTGGTATGATCGCACCTGTTTAATTTCGCGCTGCAAATACATACACTCCTCCTTTCTTCCCCCTCCCGTCATTTGTTTCCGTGTGCGTTCACACTTCACCTCTCATTCTCGTTCTAATATCAATTAAATTGCCCCTGCTTCTTGACTCACATTTGCGTATAAACCAGGAGACCCTAGTTCCAGACGCGCGTAACGTCGAACGACCCGTCTGAAAAAAAATTTGTGCGACACGAGGACTTCCAAGGAGATCAACCATCCGAGTACTAATCTCGCCCAAGCACACTTAACTGCGGAGTTCGGATGGGATCCGGGGCTTTAGTGCTGGTATGATTGCACCTGTTTAGTTTTGCGCTGCAAATACATAAACTCATTCCCCTTTCTTCCCCCTCCCGTCATTTGTTTCCTTGTGCGTGCGCACTGCACCTCCCATTCTCGTTCTAATATCAAGTAAAACGCTACAGCGCCGTGACTCACATTTGCGAATAAAGCTGAGGACCATAATTCAAGTCATGCGTAACGTCGAAAGAATCATCTGCAAAAAAATGGGTGCAACACGAGGACTTCACAAGAAAATTGGTGAAATATAAGGACATCGCAGGAGGTAACCCATGGTAGTACTACTCTCGCCCAAGCACCCTTACCTACGGAGTTCTGATAGAATCCGTTGCATTTGTGCTGGTTTCATCGCACCTGTTTCATTTCGTGCTGAAAATACATACACTCCTTCTCCTTCCCTCCCCCTCCCATCAATTGTTTCCTTGTGCGTTCACACTGCACCTCTCCTTCTCGTTCAAATATCAAGTAAAATGCCACGGCGCCGTGACTCACATTTGCGAATAAATCTGCGGACCATAATTAAAGTCGCGCGTAACGTCGAACGGCACTTCTGAAAAAAAGAAAATGGGTGTAACACTAGAACTTCCCAGGAGGTAACCCATCATTGTACTACTTTCGCCAAAGCACACTTAACTGCGGAGTTCTGATGGGATCCGGTGCATTAGTGCTGGTATGATCGCTCCCGTTTAATTCCGCGCTGCAAATACATAAACTCCTTCTCCTTTCTTCTCCCTCCCATCATTTGTTTCCTTGTGCGTGAGCACTGCACCTCTCGTGCTCGTTCTAATGTAAAGTAAAATGCTACGGTGCCGTGACTCACATTTGCGAATAAACCTGTGGACCATAATTCAAGTCGCGCGTATCGTCGAAAGAATCATCTGCAAAAAAATAGGTACAACAAGAGGACTTCCTAAAAAAATGGGTGAAAAATAAGGACTTCGCAGGAAGTCACCCATCCTAGTGCTACTCTCGCCCAAGCACCCTTAACTTGCGGAGTTCTGATAGAATCCGTTGCATTGGTGCTGGTATGATCGCACCTGTTTCATTTCGCGCTGCAAATACATAAACTCCTTCTCCTTTCTTCCCCCTCCCATGATTTTTTTCCTTGTGCGTGCGCACTGCACCTCTCGTTCTTGTTCAAATATCAAGTAAAATCCCACGGCGCCGTGACTCACATTTGTGAATAAATCTGCGGACCATAATTAAAGTCGCGCGTAACGTCGAACGGCACATTTGAAAAAAAGAAAATGGGTGCAACACAAGAACTTCCCAGGAGGTAACCCATCATTGTACTACTTTCGCCAAAGCACACTTAACTGCGGAGTTCTGATGGGATCCGGTGCATTTGTGCTGGTGTGACCGCACCTGTTTAATTTCGTGCTGAAAATACATACACTCCTTCTTCCCTCCCCCCCTCCCATCATTTGTTTCCTTGTGCGTTCACACTGCACCTCTCCTTCTCGTTCTAATATCGATTAAAATTCTCCAGATTCTTGACTCACATTTGCGTATAAACCAGCGGACCATAGTTCCAGTAGCGCGTAACGTTGAACGACCCATCTGAAAAAAAATTGTTGCGATACGAGGACTTCCCAAGAGGTCACCCATCCGAGTACTACTCTCGCCCAAGCACACTTAACTGCGGAGTTCTGATGGGATCCGGTGCATTAGTGCTGGTATGATCGCACCTGTTTAATTCCGCGCTGCAAATACATAAAATCCTTCTCCTTTCTTCCCCCTCCCGTAATTTCTTTCCTTGTGCGTGCGCACTGCACCTACCGTGCTCGTTCTAATATCAAATAAAATGCTACGGTGCCGTGACTCACATTTGCGAATAAACCTGAGGACCATAATTTAAGTCGCGCTTATCGTCGAAAGAATTATCTGCAAAAAAATAGGTGAAATATAAGGACTTCGCAGGAGGTCACCCATCCTAGTGCTACTCTCGCCCAAGCACCCTTAACTTGTGGAGTTCTGATAGAATCAGTTGCATTGGTGCTGGTATGATTGCTCATGTTTCATTCTGTGCTGCAAATACATACACTTTTTCTCCCTCCATCCCCCCTCCAGTCATTTGTTTCCTTGTGCGTGCACTCTGCATCTCTCCTTCTCGTTCTAACATCGATTAAAATGCCCCTGCTTCTTCACTCACATTTGCGTATAAACCAGTGGACCCTAGTTCCAGTCACGCGTAACGTCGAACGACCCGTCTGAAAAAAAAATTAGTGCGACACGAGGACTTCTCAGGAGGTCACCCATCCGAGTATTACTCTCGCCCAAGC
This sequence comes from Carica papaya, assembly GCF_054855325.1. Taxonomy (NCBI): domain Eukaryota; kingdom Viridiplantae; phylum Streptophyta; class Magnoliopsida; order Brassicales; family Caricaceae; genus Carica; species Carica papaya. The sequence continues at coordinate 18,557,617 of NC_142316.1, forward strand.
ACAATTAACTGCGGAGTTCTGATGGGATCCGGTGCATTAGTGCTAGTACGATCGAATCTGTTTAATTTCGAGCTGCAAATACATAAATTCCTTCTCCTTTCTTCCCCCTCCCGTCATTTGTTTCCAAGTGCGTGCGCACTGCACCTTTCGTTCTCGTTCAAATATCAAGTACAATGCCACGGCGCCGTGACTCACATTTGCGAATAAATCTGCGGACCATAATTAAAGTCGCGCGTAACGTCGAACGGCACATCTGAAAAAAAGAAAATGGGTGCAACACGAGAACTTCCCACGAGGTAACCCATCATTATACTACTTTCACCAAAGCACACTTAACTGCGGAGTTCTGATGGGATCCGGTGCATTTGTGCTGGTATGATCGCACCTGTTTAATTTTGCGCTGCAAATACATACACTCCTTCTTCCCTCCCCCCTCCAATCATTTGTTTCCTTGTGCGTTCACACTGCACCTCTCCTTCTCGTTCTAATATCGATTAAAATGCCCCTGATTCTTTACTCACATTTGCGTATAAACAAGCGGACCATAGTTCCAGTCGCGCGTAACGTCGAACGACCCATCTGAAAAAAAATTGTTGCGATACGAGGACTTCCCAAGAGGTCACCCATCCGAGTACTACTCTCGCCAAAGCACACTTAACTGCAGAGTTCTGATGGTATGATGCCACTTGTTTAATTTTGCGCTTCAAATACATACACTCCCTCTCTTTTCTTCCTCATCCCGTTATTTATTTCCTTGTGCGTGCGCACTGCACCTCCCGTACTCGTTCTAATATCAAGTAAAATGCAACGGCGCCATGACTCACATTTGCGAATAAACCTGCGGACTATAAATCAAGTCGCGCGTAACGTTGAAAGAATCATCTGCAAAAAGATGGGTGCAACACAAGGACCACCAAAGAAAATGGGTGAAATATAAGGACTTCGCAGGAGGTCACCCATCCGAGTACTTTTCTCACCCAAGCACCCTTAACTGCGGAGTTCTGATAGAATCCGTTGCATTAGTGCTGATATGATCCCTCATGTTTCATTCTGCACTGCAAATACATACACTCTTTCTCCTTCCAACCCCCTCCCGTCATTTGTTTCCTTGTGCGTGCACTCTGCATCTCTCTTTCTCGTTCTAATATCAAGTAATATGCCCCGGCATCGTGACTCACCTTTGCAAATGAACCAGCGGTTTATAATTCCATTCGCGCGTAACGTCGAACAACCCATCCGAAAAAAAATAGGTGCAACACGAGGGCTTCCCAGGTGGTGACCCATCCGAGTACTACTCTCGCCCAAGCACACTTAACTGCGGAGTTCTTATGGGATTCGGAGCTTTAGTGCTGGTATGATCGCACCTGTTTAATTTCGTGCTTCAAATACATACACTCCTTCTCATTTCTTCCCCCTCCCGTCATTTGTTTCCTTGTGCGTTCACACTTCACCTCTCATTCTCGTTCTAATATCAATTAAAATGCCCCTGCTTCTTGACTCACATTTGCGTATAAACCAGCGGACCCTAGTTCCAGAAGCGCGTAACGTCGAACGACCTGTCTGAAAAAAAATTGGTGCGACACAAGGACTTCCCAAGAGGTCACCCATCCGAGAACTAATCTCGCCCAAGCACACTTCCCTGCGGAGTTCTGATGGGATCCGGTGCATTAGTGCTGGTATGATCGCACCTATTTAATTTTGCGCTGTAAATACATAAATTCATTCCCTTTTCTTCCCCCTCCCGTCATTTGTTTCCTTGTGCGTGCGCACTGCACCTCCCGTTCTCGTTTTAATATCAAGTAAATAGCTACAGTGCCGTGACTCACATTTGCGAATAAACCTGAGGACCATAATTCAAGTCGCGCGTAACGTCGAAAGAATCATCTGCAAAAAAATGGGTGCAACACGAGGACTTCACAAGAAAATGGGTGAAATATAAGGACTTCGTAGGAGGTAACCCTTGCTAGTACAACTCTCGCCCAAGCACCCTTACATACGTAGTTCTGATAGAATTCGTTGCATTAGTGCTGGTATGATCGCACCAGTTTAATTTCGCGCTGCAAATACATAAACTCCATCTCCTTTCTTCCCCCTCCCGTCATTTGTTTCCTTGTGCATGCGCACTGCACCTCTCGTTCTCGTTCAAATATCAAGTAAAATGCCACAGCGCCGTGACTCACACTTACGAATAAATCTGCGGACCGTAATTAAAGTCGCAAGTAACGTCGAACGGCACATCTGAAAAAAAAAAATGGGTGCAACACGAGAACTTCCCAGGAGGTAACCCATCATTGTACTACTTTCGCCAAAACACACTTAACTGCGAAGTTCTGATGGGTTCCGGGGCACTAGTGCTAGTGTGACCGCACCTGTTTAATTTCGCGCTGAAAATATATACACTCCTTCTTCCCTACCCCCCTCCCATCATTTGTTTCCCTGTGCGTTCACACTGCACCTCTCATTCTCGTTCGAATATCGATTAAAATGCCCCTGATTCTTGACTCACATTTGCGTATAAACCAGCGGACCATAGTTCCAGTCCCGCGTAATGTCCAACGACCCATCTGAAAAAAAATTATTGCGATACGAGGACTTCCCAAGAGGTCACCCATCCGAGTACTACTCTCGCCCAAGCACCCTTAACTGCAGAGTTCTGATGGGATCCAGTACATTAGTGCTGGTATGATGCCACTTGTTTAATTTTGCGCTTCAAATACATACACTCCTTCTCTTTTCTTCCTCCTCCCGTTATTTGTTTCCTTGTGCGTGTGCACTGCACCTCCCGTACTCGTTCTAATATCAAGTAAAATGCCACGGCGCCGTGACTCACATTTGCGAATAAACCTGCGGACCATAAATCAAGTCGCGCGTAACGTCGAAAGAATCATCTGCAAAAAGATGGGTGCAACATGAGGACCTCCCAAGAAAATGGGTGAAATATAAGGACTTCGCAGGAGGTCACCCATCCGAGTACTTTTCTCGCCCAAACACCCTTAACTGCGGAGTTCTGATAGAATCCGTTGCATTAGTGCTGGTATGATCCCTCATGTTTCATTATGCACTGCAAATACATACACTCTTTCTCCTCCCATCCCCCCACCCATCATTTGTTTCCTTGTGCGTGCACTCTGCACCTCTCTTTCTCGTTCTAATATCAAATAATATGCCCCGGCACCGTGACTCACCTTTGCAAATGAACCAGCGGTTTATAATTCCATTCGCGCGTAACGTTGAACAACCCATCCGAGAAAAAAAAGGTGCAACACGAGGGCTTCCCAAGTGGTCACCCATCCGAGTACTACTCTCGCCCAAGCACACCTAACTGCGGAGTTCTGATGGGATCCGGAGCTTTAGTTCTGGTATGATCGCACCTGTTTAATTCCGCGCTGCAAATACATATACTCCTTCTCCTTTCTTCCCCCTCCGTCATTTGTTTCCTTGTGCGTTCACACTTCATCTCTTCTTCTCGTTCTAATATCGATTAAAATGCCCCTGCTTCTTGACTCACATTTGCGTATAAACCAGCGGACCCTAGTTCCAGACTCGCGTAACGTCGAACGACCCGTCTGAAAAAAAATTGGTGCGACACGAGGACTTTCCAGGAGGTCACCCATCTGAGTACTAATCTCGCCCAAGCACACTTAACTGCGGAGTTCTGAAGGGATCCGGTGCATTTGTGCTGGTATGATCGCACCTGTTTAATTTCGCGCTGCAAATACATAAACTCATTCCCCTTTCTTCCCCCTCCCGTCATTTCTTTCCTTGTGCGTGCGCACTGCACCGCCCGTGCTCGTTCTAATATCAAGTAAAATACTACGGTGCCGTGACTCACATTTGCGAATAAACCTGAGGACCATAATTCAAGTCGCGCGTATCGTCGAAAGAATCATCTGCAAAAAAATGGGTGCAACACGAGGACTTCCTAAGAAAATGGGTGAAATATAAGGACTTCGCAGGAGGTCACCCATCCTAGTGCTACTCTCGCCCAAGCACCCTTAACTTGCAGAGTTCTGAAAGAATCCGTTGCATTGGTGCTGGTATGATTGCTCATGTTTCATTCTGCGCTGCAAATACATACACTTTTTCTCCCTCCATCCCCCATTCCGTCGTTTGTTTCCTTGTGCGTGCACTCTGCATCTCTCCTTCTCGTTCTAATATCGATTAAAATGCCCCTGCTTCTTGACTCACATTTGCGTATAAACCAGCGGACCCTAGTTCCAGTCGCGCGTAACGTCGAACGACCCGTCTGAAAAGAAATTAGTGCGACACGAGGACTTTCCAGGAGGTCACCCATCCGAGTACTAATCTCGCCCAAGCACACTTAACTGCGGAGTTTTGATGGGATCCGGTGCATTAATGCTGGTATGATCGCACCTGTTTAATTCCGCGCTGCAAATACATAAACTCCTTCTCCTTTCTTCCCCCTCAAGTCATTTGTTTCCTTGTGCGTGCGCACTGCACTACTCGTTCTCGTTCAAATATCAAGTAAAATGCCACGGAGCCGTGACTCACATTTGCGAATAAATCTGCGAACCATAATTAAAGTCGCGCATAACGTCGAACGACACATCTAAAGAAAAGAAAATGGGTGCAACACGAGAACTTCACAAGAAAATGGGTGAAATATAAGGACTTCGCAGGAGGTAACCCATGCAAGTACTACTCTCGCCCAAGCACCCTTACCTACGGAGTTCTGATAGAATCCGTTCCATTAGTGCTGATATGATCGCACCTGTTTCATTTCGTGCTGAAAATACATACACTCCTTCTCCTTCCCTCCCCCTCCCATCAATTGTTTCCTTGTGCGTTCACACTGCACCTCTCCTTCTCGTTCTAATATCGATTAAAATGCCCCTGCTTCTTGACTCACATTTGCGTATAAAGCAGCGGACCCTAGTTCCAGTCGCGCGTAACGTCGAACGACCCGTCTGAAAAAAAATTGGTGCGACACGAGAACTTCCTAGGAGGTCACCCATCCGAGTACTACTCTCGCCCAAGCACACTTAACTCCGGAGTTCTGATGGGATCCGGTGCATTAGTGCTGGTATGATCACACCCTTTTAATTTCGCGCTGCAAATATATAAACTCCTTCTCCTTTCTTTCCCCTCCCGTCATTTGTTTCCTTGTGCATGCGCATTGCACCTCCCGTGCTCGTTCTAATATCAAGTAAAATGGTACGGTGCCGAGACGCACATATGTGAATAAACCTGAGGACCAAAATTCAAGTTACGCGTATCAAGTCGCGCGTAACGTCGAACGACCCGTCTGAAAAAAAAATTAGTGCGACAAAAGGACTTCCCAAGAGGTCACCCATCCGAGTACTACTCTCGACCAAGCACACTTAACTGCAGAGTTCTGATGGGATCCAGTGCATTAGTGCTGGTATGATGCCACTTGATTAATTTTGCGCTTCAAATAGATATACTCCTTCTCTTTTCTTCCACCCCCCGTCATTTGTTTCCTTGTGCGTGCGCACTGCACCTCCCATACTCGTTCTAATATCAAGTAAAATGCCACGGTGCCGTGACTCACATTTACGAATAAACCTGCGGACCATAAATCAAGTCGCGAGTAACGTCGAAAGAATCATCTGCAAAAAGATGGGTGCAACACGAGGACCTCCCAAGAAAATGGGTGAAATATATGGACTTCGCAGGAGGTAACCCATCCGAGTACTACTCTCGCCCAAGCACACTTAACTGCGGAGTTCTGATGGGATCCGGGGCTTTAGTGCTGGTATGATCGCACCTGTTTAATTTCGCGCTGCAAATACATACACTCCTTCTCCTTTATTCCCCCTCCCGTCAATTGTTTCCTTATGCGTTCACACTGCACCTCTCATTCTCGTTCTAATATTGATTAAAATGCCCCTGCTTCTTAACTCACATTTGAGTATAAACCAGCGCACCCTAGTTCCAGTCGCGCGTAACGTCGAACGACCCGTCTGAAAAAAAATTGTTGCGACACGAGAACTTCCCAGGAGGTCACCCATCCGAGTACTACTCTCGCCCAAGCACACTTAACTGCGGAGTTCTGATGGGATCAAGTGCATTAGTGCTGATATGATCGCACCCGTTTAATTTAGCGCTGCAAATACATAAACTCCTTCTCCTTTCTTTTCCCTCCCGTCATTTGTTTCCTTGTGCGTGCGCACTGCACCTCCCGTGCTCGTTCTAATATCAAGTAAAATGCTACGGTGCCGTGACTCACATTTGCGAATAAACCTGAGGACCATAATTCAAGTCGCGCGTATCGTCGAAAGAATCATCTGTAAAAAAATATGTGCAACACGAGGACTTCCTAAGAAAAAGGGTGAAATATAAGGACTTCGCAGGAGGTCACCCATCCTAGTGCTACTCTCGCCCAAGCACCCTTAACTTGCGGAGTTCTGATAGAATCCGTTGCATTGGTGCTGGTATGATTGCTCATGTTTCATTCTGCGCTGCAAATACATACACTTTTTCTCCCTCCATCTCCCCTCCCGTCATTTGTTTCCTTGTGCGTGCACTCTGCATCTCTCCTTCTCGTTCTAATATCGATTAAAATGCCTCTGCTTCTTGACTCACATTTGCGTATAAACCAGTGGACCCTAGTTCCAGTCGCGCGTAACGTCGAACGACCCGTCTGAAAAAAAAGATTAGTGCGACACGAGAACTTCCCAAGAGGTCACCCATCCGAGTACTAATCTCGCCCAAGCACACTTCACTGCGGAGTTCTGATTGGAACCGGTGCATTAGTGCTGAAATGATCGCACTTGTTTAATTTCGCGCTGCAAATACATAAACTCATTCCTCTTTCTTCCCCCTCCCGTCATTTGTTTCCTTGTGCGTGCGCACTGCACCTCCCGTTCTCGTTCTAATATCAAGTAAAATGCTACAGCGCCGTGACTCACATTTGCGAATAAACCTGAGGACCATAATTCAAGTCGCGCGTAACGTCGAAAGAATCATCTACACAAAAATGGGTGTAACATGAGGACTTAACAAGAAAATTGGTGAAATATAAGGACTTCACAGGAGGTTACCCATGCTAGTACTACTCTCGCCCAAGCACCCTTACCTACGGAGTTCTGATAGAATCCGTTGCATTAGTGCTGGTATGATCCCTCATGTTTCATTTCGTGCTGAAAATACATACACTCATTCTCCTTCCCTCCCCCTCCCATCAATTGTTTCCTTGTGCATTCACACTGCACCTCTCCTTCTCATTCTAATATCGATTAAAATTCCACTGCTTCTTAACTCATATTTGCGTATAAACCAGCGGATCCTAGTTCCAGTCGTGCGTAACGTCGAACGACCCGTCTGAAAAAAAATTGGTGCGACACAAGAACTTCCCAGGAGGTCACCCATACGAGTACTACTCTCGCCCAAGCACACTTAACTGTGGAGTTCTGATGGGATCCGGTTCATCAGTGCTGGTATGATCGCACCGATTTAATTCTGCGCTGCAAATACATAAACTCCTTCTATTTTCTTCCCCCTCCCGTCATTTGTTTCCTTATGCGTGCGCACTGCACCTCCCGTGCTCGTTCTAATATCAAGTAAAATGCTACGGTGCCGTGACTCACATTTGCGAATAAACCTGAGGACCATAATTCAAGTCGCACGTATCGTCGAAAGAATTATCTGCAAAAAAATGGGTGTAACACGAGGACTTCCTAAGAAAATGGGTGAAATATAATGACTTCGCAGGAGGTCACCCATCCTAGTGCTACTCTCGCCCAAGCACCCTTAACTTGCGGAGTTCTGATAGAATCCGTTACATTGGTGCTGGTATGATTGCTCATGTTTCATTCTGTGCTGCAAATACATACACTTTTTCTCCCTCCATCCCCCCTCCCGTCATTTGCTTCCTTGTGCGTGCACTCTGCATCTCTCCTTCTCGTTCTAATATCGATTAAAATGCCCCTGCTTCTTGACTCACATTTGCGTATAAACCAGTGGACCCTAGTTCCAGTCGCGCGTAACGTCGAACGACCCATCTGAAAAAAAAGATTAGTGCGACACGAGAACTTCCCAGGAGGTCACCCCTACGAGTACTACTCTCGCCCAAGCACACTTAACTGCTGAGTACTGATGGGATCTGGTGCATTAGTGCTGGTATGATCGCACCTGTTTAATTTCGCGCTGCAATTACATAAACTCCTTCTCATTTCATCCCCCTCCCGTCATTTGTTTCCTTGTGCGTGCGCACTGCACCTCTCGTTCTCGTTCAAATATCAAGTAAAAGGCCACGGCGCCGTGACTCACATTTGTGAATAAATCTGCGGACCATAATTAAAGTCGCGCGTAACGTCGAACAGCACCTCTGAAAAAAAGAAAATGGCTGCAACACGAGAACTTCCCAGGAGGTAACCCATCATTGTACTACTTTCGCCAAAACACACTTAACTGCGGAGTTCTGATGGGATCCGGTGCATTTGTGCTGGTGTGACCGCACCTGTTTAATTTCGTGCTGAAAATACATACACTCCTCCTTCCCTCCACCCTCCCATCATTTGTTTCCTTGTGCGTTCACACTGCACCTCTCCTTCTCGTTCTAATATCGATTAAAATGCCCCTAATTCTTGACTCACATTTGCGTATAAACCAGCGGACCATAGTTCCAGTCGTGCGTAACGTCGAACGATCCATCTGAAAAAAAATTGTTGCGATACGAGGACTTCCCAAGAGGTCACCCATCCGAGTACTACTCTCACCCAAGCACACTTAACTGCAGAGTTCTGATGGGATCCAGTGCATTAGTGCTGGTATGATGCCACTTGTTTAATTTTGCGCTTCAAATACATACACTCCTTCTCTTTTCTTCCTCCTCCCGTCATTTATTTCCTTGTGCGTGCGCACTGCACCTCCCGAACTTGTTCTTATATCAAGTAAAATTCTACAGCGCCATGACTAACATTTGCGAATAAATCTGAGGACCATAATTCAAGTCGTGCGTAACGTCGAAAGAATCATCTGCAAAAAAATGTGTGCAACACGAGGACTTCACAAGAAAATGGGTGAAATATAAGGACTTCGCAGGAGGTAACCCATGCTAGTACTACTCTCGCCCAAGCACCCTTACCTATGGAGTTCTGATAGAATCCGTTGCATTAGTGCTGGCATGATCGCACCTGTTTCATTTTGTGCTGAAAATACATACACTCCTTCTCCTTCCCTCCCCCTCCCATCAATTGTTTCCTTGTGCGTTCACACTGCACCTCTCCTTCTTGTTCTAATATCGATTAAAATGCCACTGCTTCTTGACTCACATTTGAGTATAAACCAACAGACCCTAGTTCCAGTCGCGCGTAACGTCGAACGACCCGTCTGAAAAAAAATTGGTGCGACACGAGGACTTCTTAGGAGGTCTCCCATCCGAGTACTACTCTCGCCCAAGCACACTTAACTGCAGAGTTCTGATGGGATCTAGTGCATTAGTGCTGGTATGATGCCACTTGTTTAATTTTGCGCTTCAAATACATACACTCCTTCTCTTTTCTTCCTCCTCCTGTCATTTGTTTCCTTGTGCGTGCGCACTGCACCTCCCGTACTCGTTCTAATATCAAGTAAAATGCCACGGCGCCGTGACTCACATTTGCGAATAAACCTGCGGACCATAAATCATGTCGCGCGTAACGTCGAAAGAATCATTTGCAAAAAGATGGGTGCAACACGAGGACCTCCCAAGAAAATGGGTGAAATATAAGGACTTCGCAGGAGGTCACCCATCTGAGTACTTTTCTCACCCAAGCACCCTTAACTGCGGAGTTCTGATAGAATCCGTTACATTAGTGCTGGTATGATCCCTCATGTTTCATTCTGCACTGCAAATACATACACTCTTTCTCCTCCCATCCCCCCTCCCGTCATTTGTTTCCTTGTGCGTGCACTCTGTATCTCTCTTTCTCGTTCTAATATCAAGTAATATGCCTCGGCACAGTGACTCACCTTTGCAAATGAACCAGCGGTTTATAATTCCATTCGCGCGTAACGTCGAACAACCCATCCGAAAAAAAAATAAGTGCCACACGAGGGCTTCCCAGGTGGACACCCATCCGAGTACTACTCTCGCCCAAGCACACTTAACTGTGGAGTTCTAATGGGATCCGTAGCTTTAGTGCTGGTCTGATCGTACCTGTTTAATTTCGAACTGCAAATACATGCACTCCTTCTCCTTTCTTCCCCCTCCCGTCATTTGTTTCCTTGTGCGTTCACACTTCACCTCTCATTCTCGTTCTAATATCGATTAAAATGTCCGTGCTTTTTGACTCACATTTGCGTATAAACCAGTGGACCCTAGTTCCAGACGCGGTAACGTCGAACGACCCGTCTGAAAAAAAATTGGTGCGACACGAGGACTTCCCAGGAGGTCAACCATCCGAGTACTAATCTCGCCAAGCACACTTAACTGCGGAATTCTGATGGCATCCGGGGCTTTAGTGCTGCTATGATCGCACCTGTTTAGTTTCGCGCTGCAAATACATACACTCCTTCTCCTTTCATCCCCCTTCCGTCATTTGTTTCCTTATGCGTTCACACTTCACCTCTCATTCTCGTTCTAATATCGATTAAAATGCCCCTGCTTCTTGACTCATATTTGCGTATAAACCAGCGGACCCTAGTTCCAGACGAGGGTAACATCGAACGACCCGTCTGAAAAAAAATTGGTGCGACACGAGGACTTCACAAGAAAATGGGTGAAATATAAGGACTTCGCAGGAGGTAACCCATGCTAGTACTCCTCCCGCCCAAGCACCCTAACCTACGGAGTTCTGATAGAATCTGTTGCATTAGTGCTGGTATGATCGCACCTGTTTCATTTCGTGCTGAAAATACATACACTCCTTCTCCTTCCCTCCCCCCTCCCATCATTTGTTTCCTTGTGCGTTCACACTGCACCTCTTTTTCTCATTCTAATATCGATTAATATGCCCCTGCTTCTTGACTCACATTTGCGTATAAACAAGTGGACCATAGTTCCAGTTGCGCGTAACGTCGAACGACCCATCTGAAAAAAAAAATTGTGCGACACGAGAACTTCCCAGGAGGTCACCCATCCGAGTACTACTCTCGCCCAAGAGCACTTAACTGCAGAGTTATGATGGGATCCGGTGCATTAGTGCTGGTATAATCGCACCCGTTTAATTTCGCGCTGCAAATACATAAACTCCTTCTCCTTTCTTTCCCCTCCCGTCATTTGTTTCCTTGTGCGTGCGCACTGCACCTCCCGTGCTCGTTTTAATATCAAGTAAAATGTTACGACGCCGTGACTCAATTTGCGAATAAACCTGAGGACCAAAATTCAAGTCACGCGTAACATCGAAAGAATCATCTGCAAAAAAATGGGTGCAACACGAGGACTTCCCAAGTGGTCACCCATCCGAGTACTACTCTCGCCCAAGCACACTTAACTGCGGAGTTATGATGGCATCGGTTGCATTAATGCTGGTATGATCGCACCTGTTTAATTTCACGCTGCAAATACATAAACTCCTTCTCCTTTCTTCCCCCTCCCATCATTGTACTACTCTCGCCCAAGCACACTTAACTGCGGAGTTTTGATGGGATCCGGTGCATTTGTGCTGGTGTGACCGCACCTGTTTAATTTCGTGCTGAAAATACATACACTCCTTCTCATTTCTTCCCCCTCCCGTCATTTGTTTCCTTGTGCGTTCACACTTCACCTCTTATTCTCGTTCTAATATCGATTAAAATGCCCCTGCTTCTTGACTCACATTTGCGTATAAACCAGCGGACCCTAGTTCCAGACGCGCGTAACGTCGAACGACCTGTTTGAAAAAAAATTAGTGCAACACGAGGACTTCCCAGGAGGTCACCCATCCGAGTACTAATCTCGCCCAAGCACACTTCACAGCGGAGTTCTGATGGGATCCGGTGCATTAGTGCTGGTATGATCGCACCCGTTTAATTCCGCGCTGCAAATACATAAACTCCTTCTCCTTTCTTCCCCCTCCCATCATTTCTTTCCTTGTGCGTGCGCACTGCACCTCTCGTGCTCGTTCTAATATCTAGTAAAATACTACGGTGTTGTGGCTCACATTTGCGAATAAACCTGAGGACCATAATTCAAGTCGCGCGTAACGTCGAAAGAATCATCTGCAAAAAAATGGGTGCAACACGAGGACTTTATAAGAAAATTGGTGAAATATAAGGACTTCGCAGGAGGTAACCCATGCTAGTACTACTCTCGCCCAAGCACCCTTATCTATGGAGTTCTGATAGAATCCGATGCATTAGTGCTGGTATGATCGCACTTGTTTCATTTCGTGCTAAAAATACATACACTATTTCTCCTTCCCTCCCCCTCCCGTCATTTGTTTCCTTGTGCGTGCACTCTGCATCTCTCTTTCTCGTTCTAATATAGATTAAAATGCCCCTGCTTCTTGACTCACATTTGCGTATAAACCAGCGGACCCTAGTTCCAGTCGCGCATAACGTTGAACGACCCGTCTGAAAATAAATTGGTGCGACACGAGGACTTCCCAGGAGGTCACCCATCCGAGTACTACTCTCGCCCAAGCACACTTAACTGCGGAGTTCTGATGGGATCCGGTGCATTAGTGCTGGTATGATCGCACCCATTTAATTCAGCGCTGCAAATACATAAACTCCTTCTCCTTTCTTCCCCCTCCCGTCTTTTGTTTCCTTGTGCGTGCGCACTGCAACTCTCGTTCTCGTTTAAATATTAAGTAAAATGCCACAGCGCCGTGACTCACATTTGCGAATAAATCTGCGGACCATAATTAAAGTCGCGCGTAACGTCGAACGATCCATCTGAAAAAAAAATTGTTGCGATACGAGGACTTCCCAAGAGGTCATCCATCCGAGTACTACTCTCGACCATGCACACTTAACTGCAGAGTTCTGATGGGATCCAGTGCATTAGTGCTGGTACGACGCCACTTGTTTAATTTTGCGCTTCAAATACATACACTCCTTCTCTTTTCTTCCTCCTCCCGTCATTTGTTTCCTTGTGCGTGCGCACTGCACCTCCCGTTCTCGTTCTAATATCAAGTAAAATTCTACAGCACCGTGACTCACATTTGCGAATAAACCTGAGGACCATAATTCAAATCGCGCGTAACGTCGAAAGAATCATCTGCAAAAAAATGGGTGCAACACAAGGACTTCACAAGAAAATGGGTGAAATATAAGGACTTCGCATGAGGTAACCCATGCTAGTACTACTCTCGCCCAAGCACCCTTACCTACGGAGTTCTGATAGAATCCGTTGCATTAGTGCTGGTATGATCGCACCTGTTTCATTTCGTGCTGAAAATACATACTCTCCTTCTCCTTCCCTCCCCCTGCCATCAATTGTTTCCTTGTGCGTTCACACTGCACCTCTCCTTCTCGTTCTAATATCGATTAAAATGCCCCTGCTTCTTGACTCACATTTGCATATAAACCAACGGACCCTAGTTCCAGTAGCGCGTAACGTCGAACAACCCGTCTGAAGAAAAATTGGTGAGACACGAGGACTTCCCAGGAGTCCTACCCATCCTAGTACTACTCTCGCCCAAGCACACTTAACTGCGGAGTTCTGATGGGATACGGTGCATTAGTGCTGGTATGATCGCAACCGTATAATTTAGCGCTGCAAATACATAAACTCCTTCTCCTTTCTTCCCCCTCCCGTCATTTGTTTCCTTGTGCGTGCGCACTGCACCTCCCGTGCTCGTTCTAATATCAAGTAAAATGCTACGGTGCCGTGACTCACATTTGCGAATAAACCTGCGGACCATAAATCAAGTCGCGCGTATCGTCGAAAGAATCATCTGCAAAAAAATGGGTGCAACACGAGGACTTCCTAAGAAAATGGGTGAAATATAAGGACTTCGCAGGAGGTCACCCATCCTAGTGCTACTCTCTCCCAAGCACCCATATCTTGCAGAGTTCTGAAAGAATCCCGTGCATTGGTGCTGGTATGATTGCTCATGTTTCATTCTGCGCTTTAAATACATACACTTTTTCTCCCTCCATCCCCCCTCCCGTCATTTGTTTCCTTGTGCGTGCACTCTGCATCTCTGCTTCTCGTTCTAATATCGATTAAAATAACCCTGCTTCTTGACTCACATTTACGTATAAACCACCGGACCTTAGTTCCAATCGCGCGTAACGTCGAACGACCCGTCTGAAAAAAAATATGTGCAACACGAGGACTTCCCAGGAGGTCACCCATCCGAGTACTACTCTCTCCCAAGCACACTTAACTACGGAGTTCTGATGGAATCCGATGCATTAATGCTGGTATGATCGCACCCGTTAAATTCCGCGCTGCAAATACATAAATTCCTTCTCCTTTCTTCCCCCTCCCATCATTTATTTCCTTGTGCGTGCGCACTGCACCTCCCGTGCTCGTTTTAATATCAAGTAAAATGCTACAGTACCGTGACTCACATTTGCGAATAAACCTGAGGACCATAATTCAAGTCGCGCGTATCGTCGAAAGAATCATCTGCAAAAAAATGGGTGCAACACGAGGACTTCCTGAGAAAATGGGTGAAATATAAGGACTTCGCAGGAGGTCACCCATCCTAGTGCTACTCTCGCCCAAGCACCCTTAACTTGCGGAGTTCTGATAGAATCCGTTGCATTGGTGCTGGTATGATTGCTCATGTTTCATTCTACGCTGCAAATACATACACTTTTTTCCCTCCATCCCTCCTCCCGTCATTTGTTTCCTTGTGCGTGCACTCTGCATCTCTCCTTCTCGTTCTAATATCGATTAAAATGCCCCTGCTTCTTGACTCACATTTGCGTATAAACCAGTGGACCCTAGTTCCAGTCACGAGTAACGTCGAACGACCCGTCTGAAAAAAAAAATTAGTGCGACACGAGGACTTCCCAGGAAGTCACCCATCCGAGTACTACTCTCGCCCAAGCACACTTATCTGCGGAGTTCTGATGGGATCCGGTGCATTAGTGATTCTTTCGACATTACGCGCGACTTGATTTATGGTCTGCAGGTTTATTCGCAAATTTGAGTCACGGCGCCGTGGAATTTTACTTGATATTATAACGAGTACGGGAGGTGCAGTGCGCACGCACAAGGAAACAAATGACGGGAGGAGGAAGAAAAGAGAAGGAGTGTATGTATTTGAAGCGCAAAATTAAACAAGTGGCATCATACCAGCACTAATGCACTGGATCCCATCAGAACTCTGCAGTTAAGTGTGCTTGGGCGAGAGTAGTACTCGGATGGGAGACCACTTAGGAAGTTCTCGTATCGCAACAATTTTTTTTCAGATGGGTTATTCGACGTTACGCGCGACTGGAACTATGGTCCGCTGGTTTATACGCAAATGTGAGTAAAAAATCAGGGGCATTTTTATCGATATTAGAACGAGAAGGAGAGGTGCAGTGTGAACGCACAAGGAAACAAATGATGGGAGGGGGGGAGGGAAGAAGGAGTGTATGTATTTTCAGCACGAAATTAAGCAGGTGCGGTCACACCAGCACAAATGCACCGGATCCCATCAGAACTCCGCAGTTAAGTATGCTTTGACGAAAGTAGTACAATGATGGGTTACCTCATGGGAAGTTCTCGTGTTGCACCCATTTTCTTTTTTTCAGATGTGCCGTGCGACGTTACGCGCGACTTTAATTATGGTCCGCAGATTTATTCGCAAATGCGAGTCACGATGCTGTGGCATTTTACTTGATATTTGAACGAGAACGAGAGGTGCAGTGCGCACGCACAAGGAAACAAATGACGGGAGGGGGAAGAAAGGAAAAGGAGTGTATGTATTTGCAGCGCGAAATTAAACAGGTGCGATCATACCAGCGCTAAAGCTCCGGATCCCATCAGAACTTCGCAGTTAAGTGTGCTTGGGCGACCGTAGTACTCGAATGGGTGACCACTTGGGAAGCCCTCGTGTTGCACCTATTTTTTTCCGGATGGGTTGTTCGACGTTACGCGCGAATGGAATTATAAACCGCTGGTTCATTTGCATAGGTGAGTCACGGTGCCGGGGCATATTACTTGATATTAGAACGAGAAAGAGAGATGCAGAGTGCACGCACAAGGAAACAAATGACGGGAGGGGGGATGGGAGGAGAAAGAGTGTATGTATTTGCAGTGCAGAATGAAACATGAGGGATCATAGTAGCACTAATGCAACGGATTCTATCAGAACTCCGCAAGTTAAGGGTGCTTGGGCGAGAGTAGCACTAGGATGGGTGACTTCCTGCGAAGTCCTTATATTTCACCCATTTTCTTAGGAAGTCCTCGTGTTGTACCTTTTTTTTTGCAGATGATTCTTTCGAGGATACGCGCGACTTGATTTATGGTCTGCAGGTTTATTCGCAAATGTGAGTCACGGTGCCGTGGCATCTTACTTGATATTAGAATGAGCACGGGAGGTGCAGTGTGCACGCACAAGGAAACAAATGACGGGAGGGGGAAGAAAGGAGAAGGAATTTATGTATTTGCAGTGCGGAATTAAACGGGTGCGATCATACCAGCACTAATGCATTGGATCCCATAAGAACACTGCAGTTAAGTGTGCTTGGGCGAGAGTAGTACTCGGATGGGTGACCACCTGGGAAGTCCTCGTGTCGCACAAATTTTTTTTCAGACGGGTCGTTCGACGTTACGCGCGACTGGAACTATGGTCCGCTGCTTTATACGCAAATGTGAGTCAAGAATCAGGGGCATTTTAATCGATATTAGAACGAGAAGGAGAGGTGCAGTGTGAACGCACAAGGAAACAAATGATGGGAGGGGGGGAGGGAAGAAAGAGTGTACGTATTTTCAGCACAAAATTAAACAGGTGCGGTCACACCAGCACAAATGCACCGGATCCCATCAGAGCTCCGCAGTTAAGTGTGCTTTGGCGAAAGTAGTACAATGATGGGTTACCTCCTGGGAAGTTCTCGTGTTGCACCCATTTTCTTTTTTTCAGATGTGCCGTTCGATGTTACGCATGACTTAAATTATGGTCCGCAAATTTATTCGCAAATGTGAGTCACGGCGCCGTGACATTTTACTTGATATTTGAACGAGAACGAGAGGTGCAGTGCGCACGCACAAGGAAACAAATGACGGGAGGGGGAAGAAAGGAGAAGGAGTGTATGTATTTGCAGCGCGGAATTAAACAGGTGCGATCATACCAGCACTAATGCAACGGATTCTATCAGAACTCCGTAGGTAAGGGTGCTTGGGCGAGAGTAGTACTAGCATGGGTTACCTCCTGCGAGGTCCTTATATTTCACCCATTTTCTTGTGAAGTCCTCGTGTTGCACCCATTTTTTTGCAGATGATTCTTTCGACGTTACGCGCGACTTGAATTATGGTCCTCAGGTTTATTCGTAAATGTGATTCACGGCGCTGTAGCATTTTACTTGATATTAGAATGAGAACGGGAGGTGCAGTGCGCATGCACAAGGAAACAAATGATGGGAGGGGGGGGAGGGAAGAAGGAGTGTATGTATTTTCAGCACGAAATTAAACATGTGCGGTCACACCAGCACAAATACACCGGATCCCATCAGAACTCTGCATTTAAGTGTGCTTTGGCGAAAGTAGTACAATGATGGGTTACCTCCTCGGAAGTTCTCGTGGTGCACCCATTTTCTTTTTTTCAGATGTGCCATTCGACGTTACGCGCAACTGGAATTAGGGTCCGCTGGTTTATACGCAAATATGAGTCAGGAAGCAGGGGCATTTTAATCGATATTAGAACGAGAATGAGAGGTGAAGTGTGAACGCACAAGGAAAAAAATGATCGGAGGGGGAAGAAAGGAGAAGGAGTGTATGTATTTGCAGCGCGAAATTAAACAGGTGCGATCATACCATCACTAAAGCCCCGGATCCCATCAGAACTCCGCAGTTAAGTGTGCTTGGGCGAGAGTAGTACTCTGATGGGTGACCACTTGGGAAGCCCTCGTGTTGCACCTATTTTTTTCGGATGGGTTGTTCGACGTTACGCGCGAATGGAATTATAAACCGCTGGTTCATTTGCAAAGGTTAGTCACGGTGCCGGGGCATATTACTTGATATTAGAACGAGAAAGAGAGATGCAGAGTGCACGCACAAGGAAACAAATGACGGGATGGGGGATGGGAGGAGAAAGAGTGTATGTATTTGCAGTGCAAAATGATACATGAGGGATCATACCAGCACTAATGCAAAGGATTCTATCAGAACTCCGCAGTTAAGGGTGCTTGGGCGAGAAAAGTACTCGGATGGGTGACCTCCTGCGAAGTCCTTATATTTCACCCATTTTCTTGGGAGGTCCTCGTGTTGCACCTATCTTTTTGCAGATGATTCTTTCGACGTTACGCGCGACTTGATTTATGGTGACCTCCTGGGAAGTCCTCATGTTGCACCCATTTTTTTTCGGATGGGTCGCTCGACGTTACGCGCGAATGCAATTATAAACAGATGGTTCATTCGCAAAGGTGAGTCACAATGCTAGGGCATTTTACTTGATATTAGAACGAGAAGGAGAGATGCAGAGTGCACGCACAAGGAAACAAATGACGGGAGAGGGGATGGAGGGAGAAATAGTGTATGTATTTGCAGCGCAAAATGAAACATGAGCGATAAAACCAGCACCAATGCAACGGATTCTATCAGAACTCCGCAAGTTAAGGGTGCTTGGGCGAGAGTAGCACTAGGATGGGTGACCTCATGCGAAGTCCTTATATTTCACCTATTTTCTTATAAAGTCCTCGTGCTGAACCCATTTTTTTGCAGATAATTCTTTCGACGTTACGCGTGACTTGAATTATGGTCCTCAGGTTTATTCGCAAATGTGAGTCACGGCACCGTAGCATTTTACTTGATATTAGAACGAGCACGGGAGGTGCAGTGCGCACGCACAAGGAAACAAATGACGGGAGGGGGAAGAAAGGAGAACAAGTTTATGTATTTGCAGCGCGGAATTAAATGGGTGCGATCATACCAGCACTAATGCACCGGATCCCATCAGAACTCCGCAGTTAAGTGTGCTTGGGCGAGAGTAGTACTCGGATGGGTGACCTCCTGGGAAGTCCTCGTGTCGCACCAATTTTTTTTCAAACGGGTCGTTCGAAGTTACGCGCGACTGGAACTAGGGTCCGCTGGTTTATACGCAAATGTGAGTCAAGAAGCAGGGGTATTTTAATCGATATTAGAACGAGAATGAGAGGTGAAGTGTGAACGCACAAGGAAACAAATGACGGGAGGGGGAAGAAAAGAAAAGAAGTTTATGTATTTGTAGCGCGAAACTAAACAGGTGCGATCATACCAGCACTAAAGCCCCGGATCCCATCAGAACTCTGCAGTTAAGTGTGCTTGGGTGAGATTAGTACTCAGATGGATGACCTCCTGGGAAGTCCTCGTGTCGCACCAATTTTTTTTCAGACAGGTCGTTCGACGTTACGCGCGTCTGGAACTAGGGTCCACTGGTTTATACACAAATGTGAGTCAAGAATCAGGGGTATTTTAATCGATATTAGAACGAGAATGAGAGGTAAAGTGTGAACGCACAAGGAAATAAATGACCGCAGGGGGAAGAAAGGAGAAGGAGTGTATGTATTTGCAGCGCGAAATTAAACAGGTGCGATCATACCAGCACCAAAACTCCGGATCCCATCAGAACTCCGCAGTTAAGTGTGCTTGGGCGAGGGTAGTACTCGGATGGGTGACCACTTGGGAAGCCCTCGTGTTGCATCTATTTTTTTTCGGATGGGTTGTTCGACGTTACGCGCGAATGGAATTATAAACTACTAGTTCATTTGCAAAGGTGAGTCACGGTGCCGGGTCATTTTACTTGATATTAGAACGAGAAAGAGAGATGCAGAGTGCACGCACAAGGAAACAAATGACAGAAGGGGGGATGGGAGGAGAAAGAGTGTATGTATTTGCAGTGCAGAATGAAACATGAGGGATCATACCAGCACTAATGCAACTGATTCTATCAGAACTCCGCAGTTAAGGGTGCTTGGGCGAGAAAAGTACTCGGATGGGTGACCTCCTGCGAAGTCCTTATATTTCACCCATTTTCTTGGGAGGTCCTCATGTTACACCCATCTTTTTGCAGATGATTCTTTCGACGTTACGCGCGACTTGATTTATGGTGACCTCCTGGGAAGTCCTTATGTTGCACCCATTTTTTTTCGGATGGGTCGCTCGACGTTACCTGCGAATGCAATTATAAACCGCTGGTTCATTTGCAAAGGTGAGTCACGATGCTAGGGCATTTTACTTGATATTAGAATGAGAATGAGAGATGCAGAGTGCATGCACAATGAAATAAATGACGGTAGAGGGATGGAGGGAGAAATAGTGTATGTATTTGCAGCGCAGAATGAAACATGAGCGATCAAACCAGCACCAATGCAACGGATTCTATCAGAACTCTGCAAGTTAAGGGTGCTTGGGCGAGAGTAGCACTAGGATGGGTCACCTCATGCGAAGTCCTTATATTTCACCTATTTTCTTATAAAGTCCTCGTGCTGCACCCATTTTTTTGCAGATAATTCTTTCGACGTTACGCGCGACTTGAATTATGGTCCTCAGGTTTATTCGCAAATGTGAGTCACGGCACCGTAGCATTTTACTTGATATTAGAACGAGCACGGGAGGTGCAGCGCGCACGCACAAGGAAACAAATGACGGGAGGGGGAAGAAAGGAGAACAAGTTTATGTATTTGCAGCGCGGAATTAAATGGGTGCGATCATACCAGCACTAATGCACCGGATCCCATCAGAACTCCGCAGTTAAGTGTGCTTGGGCGAGAGTAGTAATCGGATGGGTGACCTCCTGGGAAGTCC
The DNA here is from genome assembly GCF_054855325.1 of Carica papaya. NCBI lineage: Eukaryota > Viridiplantae > Streptophyta > Magnoliopsida > Brassicales > Caricaceae > Carica > Carica papaya. The sequence goes on from NC_142316.1 coordinate 18,578,390, forward strand.
TCGTGTCGCACCAATTTTTTTTCAAACGGGTCGTTTGAAGTTACGCGCGACTGGAACTAGGGTCCGCTGGTTTATACGCAAATGTGACTCAAGAAGCAGGGGTATTTTAATCGATATTAGAACGAGAATGAGAGGTGAAGTGTGAACGCACAAGGAAACAAATGACGGGAGGGGGAAGAAAAGAAAAGAAGTTTATGTATTTGTAGCGCGAAACTAAACAGGTGCGATCATACCAGCACTAAAGCTCCGGATCCCATCAGAACTCCGCAGTTAAGTGTGCTTGGGCGAGAGTAGTGCTCGGATGGGTCACCACCTGGGAAGCCCTCGTGTTGCACCTATTTTTTTTTTTGGATGGGTTGTTCGACGTTACGCGCGAATGGAATTATAAACTGCTGGTTCATTTGTAAAGGTGAGTCACGGTGCCGGGGCATATTACTTGATATTAGAACGAGAAAGAGAGATGCAGAGTGCACGCACAAGGAAACAAATGACGGGAGGGGGGATGAAAGGAGAAAGAGTGTATGTATTTGCAGTGCAGAATGAAACATGAGGGATCATACCAGCACTAATGCAACGGATTCTATCAGAACTCCGCAGTTAACGATGCTTGGGCGAAAAAAGTACTCTGATGGGTGACCTCCTGCGAAGTCCTTATATTTCACCCATTTTCTTGGGAGGTCCTCGTGTTGCACCCGTCTTTTTGCAGATGATTCTTTCGACGTTATGCGCGACTTGATTTATGGTCCGCAGGTTTATTCGCAAATGTGAGTCACGGCGCCGTGACATTTTACTTGATATTAGAACGAGTACGGGAGGTGCAGTGCGCACGCACAAGGAAACAAATGACGGGATGAGGAAGAAAAGAAAATGAGTGTAGGTATTTGAAGCGCAAAATTAAACAAGTGGCATCATACCAGCACTAATGCACTGGATCCTATCAGAACTCTGCAGTTAAGTGTGCTTGGGAGAGATTAGTACTCGGATCGGTGACCTCTTGGGAAGTCCTCGTATCGCAACAATTTTTTTTTAGATGGGTCGTTCGACGTTACACGCGACTGGAACTATGGTCAGCTGGTTTATACGCAAATGTGAGTAAAGAATTAGGGGCATTTTAATCGATATTAGAACGAGAAGGAGAGGTGCAGTGTGAACGCACAAGGAAACAAATGATGGGAGGGGGAGAGGGAAGAAGGAGTGTATGTATTTTAAGCACAAAATTAAATAGGTGCGATCACACAAGCACAAATGTACCAGATCCCATCAGAACTCCGCAGTTAAGTGTGCTTTGGCGAAAGTAGTACAATGATGGGTTACCTCCTGGGAAGTTCTCGTGTTGCACCCATTTTCTTTTTTTCAGATGTGCCGTTTGACGTTACGCGCGACTTTAATTATGGTCCGCAGATTTATTCGCAAATGTGAGTCACGGCACCGTGGTATTTTACTTGACATTTGAACGAGAACGAGAGGTGCAGTGCGCATGCACAAGGAAACAAATGACGGGAGGGGGAAGAAAGGAGAAGGAGTTTATGTATTTGCAGCGTGGAATTAAATGGGTGCGGTCATACCAGTACTAATGCACCGGATCCCATCAGAACTCCGCAGTTAAGTGTGCTTGGGCGAGAGTAGTACTCGGATGGGTGACCTCTTGGGAAGTCCTCATGTCGCACCAATTTTTTTTCAGATGGGTCGTTCGACGTTACGCGCGACTGGAACTATAATCCGCTGGTTTATACGCAAATGTGAGTCAAGAATCTGGGGCATTTTAATCGATATTAGAACGAGAAGGAGAGGTGCAGTGTGAATGCAGAAGGAAACAAATGATGGGAGGGGGGGAGGGAAGAAGGAGTGTATGTATTTTCAGCCCGAAATTAAACAGGTGCGCTCACACCAGCACAAATGCACCGGATTCCATCAGAACTCCGCAGTTAAGTGTGCTTTGACGAAAGTAGTACAATGATGGGTTACCTCCTGGGAAGTTCTCGTGTTGCACCCATTTTCTTTTTTTCAGATGTGCCGTTCGACGTTACGCGCGACTTTAATTATGGTCCGCAGATTTATTCGCAAATGTGAGTCACGGAACTGTGGCATTTTACTTGATATTTGAACGAGAACAAGAGGTGCAGTTCGCACGCACAAGGAAACAAATGACGGGAGGGGGAAGAACGGAGAAGTAGTTTATGTATTTGCAGCGCAAAATAATAGGTGCGATCATACCAGCACTAATGCACCGGATCCCATCAGAACTCCGCAGTTAAGTGTGCTTGGGCGAGAGTAGTACTCGGATGGGTGACCTCCTAGAAAGTCCTCGTGTCGCACCAATTTTTTTTCAGACTGGTCGTTCGACGTTACGCGCGACTGGAACTAGGGTCCGCTGGTTTATACGCAAATGTGAGTCAAGAAGCAGGGGCATTTTAATCGATATTAGAACGAGAAGGAGAGATGCAGAGTGCACGCACAAGGAAACAAATGACGGGAGGGGGGATGGAGGGAGAAAAAGTTTATGTATTTGCAGCGCAGAATGAAACATGAGCAATCATACCAGCACCAATGCAACAGATTCTATCAGAACTCCGCAAGTTAAGGGTGCTTGGGCGAGAGTAGCACTAGGATGGGTGACCTCTTGCGAAGTCCTTATATTTCACCCATTTTCTTAGGAAGTCCTCGTGTTGCACCCATTTTTTTGCAGATGATTCTTTTGACATTACGGGCGACTTGAATTATGGAAATGGGTGAAAGAATCATCTGCAAAAAAATGGGTGCAACACGAGGACTTCCCAAGAAAATGGGTGAAATATAAGGACTTCGCAGGAGGTCACCCATCCTAGTGCTACTCTCGCCCAAGCACCCTTAACTTGCGGAGTTCTGATAGAATCCGTTGCATTGGTGCTGGTATGATTGCTCATGTTTCATTATGCGATGCAAATACATACACTTTTTCTCCCTCCATCCCCCCTCCCGTCATTTGTTTACTTGTGCGGGCACTCTGCATCTCTTCTTCTCATTCTAATATCGATTAAAATGCCCCTGTTTCTAGACTCACATTTGCGTATAAACCAGCGGACCCTAGTTCCAGTCGCGCGTAACGTCGAACGACCAGTCTGAAAAAAAATTGGTGCGACACGAGGACTTTCTAGGAGGTCACCCATCCGAGTACTACTCTCGCCCAAGCACACTTAACTGCGGAGTTCTGATGGGATCCGGTGCATTAGTGCTGGTATGATCGCACCCGTTTAATTCAACGCTGCAAATAGATAAACTCCTTCTCCTTTCTTCCCCCTCCCTTCATTTGTTTCCTTGTGCGTGCGCACTGCACCTCTTGTTCTCGTTCAAATATCAAGTAAAATGCCACGGTGCAGTGACTCTCACTTGCGAATAAATCTGCGGACCATAATTAAAGTCGCGCGTAACGTCGAACGGCACATCTGAAAAAAAAAAGATGGGTGCAACATGAGGACTTCACAAGAAAATGGGTGAAATATAAGGACTTCGCAGGAGGTCACCCATCCGAGTACTTTTCTCTCCCAAGCACCCTTAACTGCGGAGTTCTGATAGAATCCGTTGCATTAGTTCTGGTATGATCCCTCATGTTTCATTCTGCACAGCAAATACATACACTCTTTCTCCTCCCATCCCCCCTCCCGTCATTTGTTTCCTTGTGCGTGCACTCTGCAACTCTCTTTCTCGTTCTAATATCAAGTATTATGACCCGGTACCGTGACTCACCTTTGCAAATGAACCAGTGGTTTATAATTCCATTCGCGCGTAACGTCGAACAACCCATCCGAAAAAAAAAAGGTGCAACACGAGGGCTTCCCAAGTGGTCACCCATCCGAGTACTACCCTCACCCAAGCACACTTGACTGCGGAGTTCTGATGGGATCCGGAGTTTTGGTGCTGGTATGATCGCACCTGTTTAATTTCGCGCTACAAATACATACACTCCTCCTTTCTTCCCCCTCCGGTCATTTGTTTCCTTGTGCGTTCACACTATACCTCTCATTCTCGTTCTAATATCGATTAAAATGCCCCTGATTCTTGACTCAAATTTGCGTATAAACCAGCAGACCGTAGTTCCAGACGCGCGTAACGTCGAACGACCCGTCTAAAAAAAAATTGGTGCGACACGAGGACATCCCAGGAGGTCATCCATCCGAGTACTAATCTCACCCAAGCACACTTAATTGCAAAGTTCTGATGGGATCCGGGGCTTTAGTGCTGGTATGATCGTACCTGTTTAGTTTCGCGCTACAAATACATACACTCCTTCTCCTTTCTTCCCCCTCCCGTCATTTGTTTCCTTGTGCGTTCACACTTCACCTCTCATTCTCGTTCTAATATCGATTAAAATGCCCCTGCTTCTTGACTCACATTTGTGTATAAACCAGCGGACCCTAGTTCCAGTCGCGCGTAACTTCGAACGACCCGTCTGAAAAAGAATTGGTGCGACACGAGGACTTTCCAGGAGGTCAACCATCCGAGTACTACTCTCGCCTAAGCACACTTAACTGCGGAGTTCTGATGGGATCCGGTGCATTAGTGCTGGTATGATCGCACCCGATTAATTCCGCGCTGCAAATACATAAACTCCTTCTCCTTTCTTCCCCCTCCCGTCATTTGTTTCCTTGTGCGTGCGCATTGCACCTCCCGTGCTCGTTCTAATATCAAGTAAAATGCTACGGTGCCGTGACTCACATTTGCGAATAAACCTGAGGACCATAATTCAAGTCGCGCGTAACGTCGAAAGAATCATCTGCAAAAAAATGGGTGCAACACGAGGACTTTCTAAGAAAATAGGTGAAATATAAGGACTTCGCATGAGGTCACCCATCCTAGTGCTACTCTCGCCCAAGCACCCTTAACTTGCAGAGTTCTGATAGAATCCGTTGTATTGGTGCTGGTTTGATCGCTCATGTTTCATTCTGCGCTGCAAATACATACACTCTTTCTCCCTCCATCCCCTCTCCCGTCATTTGTTTCCTTGTGCGTGCACTCTGCATCTCTCCTTCTCGTTCTAATATCAAGTAAAATTCCCTAGCATCATGACTCACCTTTGCGAATGAACCAGCGGTTTATAATTGCATTTGCGCGTAACGTCGAGCGACCCATCCGAAAAAAAATGGGTGCAACACGAGGACTTCCCAGGAGGTCACCATAAATCAAGTCGCGCGTAACGTCGAAAGAATCATCTGCAAAAAGATGGGTGCAACACGAAGACCTCCCAAGAAAATTGGTGAAATATAAGGACTTCGCAGGAGGTCACCCATCCGAGTACTTTTCTCGCCCAAGCACCCTTAATTGCGGAGTTCTGATAGAATCCTTTGCATTAGTGCTGGTATGATCCCTCATGTTTCATTCTGCACTGCAACTACATACACTCTTTCTCCTCCCATCCCCCCTCCCGTCATTTGTTTCCTTGTGCGTGCACTCTGCATCTCTCTTTCTCGTTCTAATATCAAGTAATATGCCCCGGCACCATGACTCACCTTTGCAAATGAACCAGCAGTTTATAATTCCATTCGCGTGTAACGTCGAACAACCCATCCGAAAAAAATAGGTGCAACACGAGGGCTTCACAAGTGGTCACCCATCCGAGTACTACTCTCGCCCAAGCACATTTAACTGCGGAGTTCTGATGGGATCCGGGGCTTTAGTGCTGGTATGATCACTCCTGTTTAATTTCGCGCTGTAAATACATACACTCCTTCTCCTTTCTTCCCCCTCCGGTCATTTGTTTCCTTGTGCGTTCACACTTCACCTATCAATCTCATTCTAATATCGATTAAAATGCCCCTGCTTCTTGACTCACATTTGCGTATAAACCAACGGACCCTAGTTCCAGTCGCGCGTAACGTCGAACGACCCGTCTGAAAAAAAATTTGTGAGACACGAGGACTTCCCAGGAGGTCACCCATCCGAGTATTACTCTCGCCCAAGCACACTTGACTGTGGAGTTCTGATGGGATCAGGTGCATTAGTGCTGGTATGATCGCACTAGTATAATTTAGCACTGCAAATACATAAACTCCTTCTCCTTTCTTCCCCCTCTCGTCATTTGTTTCCTTGTGCGTGCGCACTGCACCTCCCCTGCTCGTTCTAATATCAAGTAAAATGTTACGGTGCCGTGACTCACATTTATGAATAAACCTGAGGACCATAATTCAAGTCGCGCGTATTGTCGAAATAATCATCTGCAAAAAAATGGGTGCAACACGAGGACTTCCTAAGAAAATGGGTGAAATATAAGGACTTCGCAGGAGGTCACCCATGCTAGTGCTACTCTCGCCCAAGCACCCTTAACTTGCGGAGTTCTGATAGAATCCGTTGCATTGGTGCTGGTATGATGGCTCATGTTTCATTATGCGCTGCAAATACATACACTTTTTCTCCCTCCATCCCCCCTCCTGTCATTTGTTTCCTTGTGCGTGGACTCTGCATCTCTCCTTCTCGTTCTAATATCGATTAAAATGCCCCTGCTTCTTGAATCACATTTGCGTATAAACCAGTGGACCCTAATTCCAGTCGCGCGTAACGTCGAACGACCCGTTTGAAAAAAAGAATTAGTGCGACACGAGGACTTCCCACGAGGTCACCCATCCGAGTACTACTCTCGCCCAAGCACACTTATCTGCGGAGTTCTGATGGGATCCGGTGCATTAGTGCTGGTATGATCGCACTAGTTTAATTTCGCGCTGCAAATACATAAACTCCTCCTTTCTTCCCCCTCCCGTCATTTGTTTCCTTGTGCGTGCGCAATGCACCTCTCTTTCTCGTTTAAATATCAAGTAAAATGCCACGGCGCCGTGACTCACATTTGCGAATAAATCTGCGGACCATAATTAAAGTCGCGCGTAACGTCGAACGGCACATCTGAAAAAAAGAAAATGGGTGCAAGACGAGAACTTCCCAGGAGGTAACCCATCATTGTATTACTTTCGCCAAAGCACACTTAACTTCGGAGTTCTGATTAGATCCGGTGCATTTGTGATGGTGTGTTCGCACCTGTTTAATTTTGTGCTGAAAATACATACACTCCTTCTTCCCTCCCCCCCTCCCATCATTTGTTTCCTTGTGCGTTCACACTGCACCTCTCCTTCTCGTTCTAATATCGATAAAAATGCCCCTGATTTTTGACTCACATTTGCGTATAAACCAGCGGACCATAGTTCCAGTCGCGCGTAACGTCGAACGACCCATCTGAAAAAAAATTGTTGCGATACGAGGATTTCCCAAGAGGTCACCCATCCGAGTACTACTCTCGCCCAAGCACACTTAACTGCAGAGTTCTGATGGGATCCAGTGCATTAGTGCTGGTATGATGCCACTTGTTTAAATTTGCGCTTCAAATACATACACTCCTGTTTTCTTCATCCTCCCGTCATTTGTTTCCTTGTGCGTGCGCACTGCACCTCCCGTACTCGTTCTAATATCAAGTAAAATGCCACGGCGCCGTGACTCAAATTTGCGAATAAACCTGCGGACCATAAATCAAGTCGCGCGTAACGTCGAAAGAATCATCTGCAAAAAGATGGGTGCAACACGAGGACCTCCCAAGAAAATGGGTGAAATATAAGGACTTCGCAGGAGGTCACCCATCCGAGTACTTTTCTCACCCAAACACCCTTAACTGCGGAGTTCTAATAGAATCCGTTGCATTAGTGCTGGTATGATCCCTCATGTTTCATTCTGCACTGCAAATACATACACTCTTTCTCCTTCCATCCCCCCTCCCGTCATTTGTTTCCTTGTGCGTCCACTCTGCATCTCTCTTTCTCGTTCTAATATCAAGTAATATACCCCGGCACCGTGACTCACCTTTGCAAATGAACCAGCGGTTTATAATTCCATTCGCGCATAACATCGAACAACCCATCTGAAAAAAAATAGGTGCAACACGAGGGCTTCCCAAGTGGTCACCCATCCGAGTACTACCCTCGCCCAAGCACACTTAACTGCGGAGTTCTAACGGGATCCGGAGCTTTAGTGCTGGTATGATCGGACCTATTTAATTTCGCGCTGCAAATACATACACTCCTTCTCCTTTCTTCCCCCTCCCGTCATTTGTTTCCTTGTGCGTTCACACTTCACCTCTCATTCTCGTTCTAATATCGATTAAAATACCCCTGCTTCTTGACTCACATTTGCGTATAAACCAGCGGACCCTAGTTCCAGACGCGCGTAACGTCGAATGACCCGTCTGAAAAAAAATTAGTGCGACACGAGGACTTCCCAGGAGGTCACCCATCCGAGTACTAATCTCGCCCAAGTACACTTCACTGCGGAGTTCTGATGGGATCCGGTGCATTAGTGCTGGTATGATCGCACCTGTTTAATTGTGCGCTGCAAATACAAAATCTCATTCTCTTTTCTTCCCCCTCCCGTCATTTTTTTCCTTGTGCGTGCGCACTGCACCTCCCATTCTCGTTCTAATATCAAGTAAAATACTACAGCGCCGTGACACACATTTGCGAATAAACCTGAGGACCATAATTCAAGTCGCGTGTATCGTCGAAAGAATCATCTGCAAAAAAATGGGTGCAACACGAGGACTTCACAAGAAAATGGGTGAAATATAAGGACTTCGCAGGAGGTAACCCATGCTAGTACTACTCTCGCCCGAGCACCCTTACCTACGGAGTTCTGGTAGAATCCGTTGCATTAGTGCTGGTATGATCGCACCTGTTTCATTCCTTGCTGAAAATACATACACTCCTTCTCCTTCCCTCCCCCTCCCATCAATTGTTTCCTTGTGCGTTCACACTGCACTTCTCCTTCTCGTTCTAATATCGATTAAAATGCTCCTGCTTCTTGACACACATTTGCGTATAAACCAGCGTACCCTAGTTCCAGTCGCGCGTAGCGTCGAACGACCTGTCTGAAAAAAATTAGTGCGATACAAGGACTTCCCAGGAGGTCACCCATCCGAGTACTACTCTCGCACAAGCACACATAACTGCGGAGTTCTGATGGGATCCGGTGCATTAGTGCTGGTATGATTGCACCTGTTTAATTTTGCGCTGCAAATACATACACTCCTTCTCCTTTCTTCTCCCTCCCGTCATTTGTTTCCTTGTGCGTTCACACTTCACCTGTCATTCTCGTTCTAATATCGATTAAAATACCCCTGCTTCTTGACTCACATTTGCGTATAAACCAGCAGACCCTAGTTCCAGACGCGCGTAACGTCGAACGACCCGTCTGAAAAAAAATTGGTGCGACACGAGGACTTCCCAGGAGGTCACCCATCTGAGTACTAATCTCGCCCAAGCACACTTCACTGCGGAGTTCTGATGGGATCCGGTGCATTAGTGCTGGTATGATCGCACCTGTTTAATTTTGCGCTCCAAATACATAAACTCATTCCCCTTTCTTCCCCCTCCCGTCATTTGTTTCCTTGTGCGTGCGCACTGCACCTCCCTTTCTCTTTCTAATATCAAGTAAAATGCTACAGCGCCGTGACACACATTTGCGAATAAACCTGAGGACCATAATTCAAGTCGCGCGTAACGTCGAAAGAATCATCTGCAAAAAAATGGGTGCAACACGAGGACTTCACAAGAAAATGGGTGAAATATAAGGACTTCGCAGGAGGTAACCCATGCTAGTACTAGTCTCACCCAAGCACCCTTACCTACGGAGTTCTGATAGAATCCGTTTCATTAGTGCTGGTATGATCGCACCTGTTTCATTTCGCGCTGCAAAAACATACACTCCTTCTCCTTTCTTCCCCCTCCCATCATTTGTTTCCTTATGCGTTCACACTTCACCTCTCATTCTCGTTCTAATATCGACTAAAATGCCCCTGCTTCATGACTCACATTTGCGTATAAACCAGCGGACCATAGTTCCAGACGCGCGTAACGTCGAACAACCCGTCTGAAAAAAAAAATTAGTGTGACAAGAGGACTTCACAGGAGGTCACCCATCCGAGTACTAATCTCGCCCAAGCACACTTAACTGCGGAGTTCTGATGGGATCCGGTGCATTAATGCTGGTATGATGGCAACTGTTTAATTTTGCGCTGCTAATACATAAACTCATTCCCCTTTCTTCCCCCTCCCGTCATTTGTTTTTTTGTGCGTGCGCACTGCACCTGTCGTTCTCGTTCAAATATCAAGTAAAATGCCACGGCGCCGTGACTCACATTTGTGAACAAATCTGCAGACCATAATTAAAGTTGCGCGTAACATCGAACGGCACATCTGAAAAAAAGAAAATGGGTGCAACATGAGGACTTCGCAAGAAAATTGGTGAAATATAAGGACTTCGCAGGAGGTAACCCATGCTAGTACTACTCTCGCCCAACCACCCTTACCTAAAGAGTTCTGATAGAATCCGTTGCATTAGTGCTGGTATGATCGTACCTGTTTCATTTCGCGCTGCAAAAACATACTCCTTCTCTTTTCTTCCCCCTCCCGTCATTTGTTTCCTTGTGCGTACGCACTGCTCCTCTCGTTCTCGTTCAAATATCAAGTAAAATACCACGGTGCCGTGACTCACATTTGCGAATAAATCTGCGAACCATAATTAAAGTCGCGCGTAACGTCGAACGACACATCTGAAAAAAGAAAATAGGTGCAACACGAGAACTTCCTAGGAGGTAACCCATCATTGTACTACTTTCGCCAAAGCACACTTAACTGCGGAGTTCTGATGGGATCCGGTACATTTGTGCTGGTGTGACCGTACCTGTTTAATTTCGTGCTGAAAATACATACACTCCTTCTTCCCTCCCCCCCTCCCATCATTTGCTTCCTTGTGCGTGCACTATGCATATCTCTTTCTCGTTCTAATATCAAGTAATATGCCCCGGCACCGTGACTCACCTTTGCAAATGAACCAGCGGTTTATAATTCCATTCGCGCGTAACGTCGAAAAATCCATCCGAAAAAAAATAGGTGCAACACGAGGGCTTCCCAAGTGGTCACCCATCCGAGTACTACTCTCGCCCAGGCACACTTAACTGCAGAGTTATGATGGGATCCGGTGCATTAGTGCTGGTATGATCGAACCTGTTTAATTTCGCGCTACAAATACATAAACTCCTTCTTCTTTCTTTCCCCTCCCGTCATTTCTTTCCTTGTGCATGCGCACTGCACCTCTCGTTCTCGTTTAAATATTAAGTAAAATGCCACGGCGCCATGACTCACATTTGCGAATAAATCTGCGGACCATAATTAAAGTCGCGCGTAAGGTCGAACGGCACATCTGAAAAAAGAAAATGGGTGCAACACGAGAACTTCCCAGGAGGTAACCCATCATTGTACTACTTTCGCCAAAGCACACTTAACTGAGGAGTTATGATGGGATCCGGTGCATTTGTGCTGGTATGATCGCACCCGTTTAATTCCGCACTGCAAATACATAAACTCCTTATCCTTTCTTGCCCCTCCCATCATTTGTTTCCTTGTGCATGCGCACTGCACCCCCCGTGCTCGTTCTAATATCAAGTAAAATGCTACGGTGCCGTGACTCACATTTGCGATTAAACCTGAGGACCATAATTCAAGTCGCGCGTATCGTCGAAAGAATCATCTTCAAAAAAATGGGTGCAAGACGAGGACTTCCTAAGAAAATGGGTGAAATATAAGGACTTCGCAGGAGGTCACCCATCCTAGTGCTTCTCTCGCCCAAGCACCCTTAACTTGCGGAGTTCTGATAGAATCCGTTGCATTGGTGCTGGTATGATTGCTCATGTTTCATTCTGGGCTGCAAATACATACACTTTTTCTCCCTCCATCCCCCCTCCCGTCATTTGTTTCCTTGTGCGTGCACTCTGCATCTCTCTTTCTCGTTCTAATATCAATTAAAATGCCCCTGCTTCTTGACTCACATTTGCGTATAAACCAGTGGACCCTAGTTCCAGTCGCGCGTAACGTCGAACGACCCGTCTGAAAAAAATATTAGTGCTACACAAAGACTTCCCAGGAGGTCACCCATCCGAGTACTACTCTCGCCCAAGCACACTTAACTGCGGAGTTCTGATGGGATCCGGTGCATTAGTGCTGGTATGATCGCACCCATTTAGTTTTGCGCTGCAAATACATAAACTCTTTCTCCTTCCATCCCCCCTCCCGTCATTTGTTTCCTTGTGCGTGCACTCTGCATCTCTCTTTCTCGTTCTAATATCAAGTAATATGCCCCGGCACCGTGACTCACCTTTGCAAATGAACCAGCGGTTTATAATTCCATTCGCGCGTAACGTCGAACAACCCATCCGAAAAAAAATAAGAGCAACATGAGGGCTTCCCAGGTGGTCACCCATCCGAGTACTACTCTCGCCAAAGCACACTTAACTGCGGAGTTCTGATGGGATCTGAAGCTTTAGTGCTGGTATAATAGCACCTGTTTAATTTCGCGCTGCAAATACATACACTCCTTCTCTTTTCTTCCCCCTCCCGTCATTTGTTTCCTTGTGCGTTCACACTTCACCTCTCATTCTGTTTCTAATATCTATTGAAATGCCCCTGCTTCTTGACTCACATTTACGTATAAACTAGCGGACCCTAGTTCCAGACGCGCGTAACGTCGAACAACCCGTCTGAAAAAAAATTGGTGCGACACGAGGACTTCTCAGGAGGTCAACCATCCGAGTACTAATCTCGCCAAGCACACTTAACTGCGGAGTTCTGATGGGATCTGGGGCTTTAGTGCTGGTATGATCCCACCTGTTTAATTTCGCGTTGCAAATACATACACTCCTTCACCTTTCTTCCCCCTCCCGTCATTTGTTTTCTTGTGCGTTCACACTTCACCTCTCATTCTCGTTCTAATATCGATTAAATGCCCCTGCTTCTTGACTCACATTTGCGTATAAACCAGTGGACCCTAGTTCCAGACGCGCGTAACGTCGAACGACCCGTCTGAAAAAAAAAATTGGTGCGACACGAGGACTTCACAAGAAAATTGGTGAAATATAAGGACTTCGCAGGAGATAACCCATGCTAGTACTACTCTCGCTCAAGTACCCTTACCTACGGAGTTCTGATAGAATCCGTTGCATTAGTGTTGGTATGATCGCACCTGTTTCATTTCGTGCTGAAAATACATACACTCCTTCTCCTTCCCTCCCCCTCCCATCAATTGATTCCTTGTGCGTTCACACTGCACCTCCCCTTCTCGTTCTAATATCGATTAAAATGCCCCTGTTTTTTGACTCACATTTGAGTATAAACCAGCAGACCCTAGTTCCAGTCAAGCGTAACATTAAACGACCGGTCTGAAAAAAAAATGGTGCGACACGAGGACTTCTCAGGAGGTCACCCATCCGGGTACTACTCTCGCCCAAGCACACTTAACTGCGGAGTTCTGATGGGATCCGGTGCATTAGTGCTGGCATGATCACACACATTTAATTCCGCGCTGCAAATACATAAACTCCTTCTCCTCTCTTGCCCCTCCCGTCATTTGTTTCCTTGTGCGTGCGCACTGCACCTCCCGTGCTCGTTCTATTATCAAGTAAAATGCTACGGTGCCGTAACTCACATTTGCGAATAAAACTGAGGACCATAATTCAAGTCGCGCGTATCGTCGAAAGAATCATCTGCAAAAAAATGGGTGCAACACGAGGACTTCCTAAGAAAATGGGTGAAATATAAGGACTTCGCAGGAGGTCACCCATCCTAGTGCTACTCTCGCCCAAGCACCCTTAACTTGCAGAGTTCTGATAGAATCCGTTGCATTGATGCTGGTATGATTGCTCATGTTTCATTCTGCGCTGCAAATACATACAATTTTTCTCCCTCCACCCCCCTCCCGTCATTTGTTTCCTTGTGCGTGCACTCTGCATCTCTTTTTCTCGTTCTAATATCGACTAAAATGCCCCTGCTTCTTGACTCACATTTGCGTATAAAGCAGTGGACCCTAGTCCCAGTCGCGCGTAACGTCGAACGACCCGTCTGAAAAAAAAATTAGTGCGACACGAGGACTTCCCACAAGGTCTCTAATCCGAGTACTACTCTCGCCCAAGCACACTTAACTGCGGAGTTCTGATGGGATCCGGTGCATTACTGCTGGTATGATCGCACCTGTTTAATTTCGCGCTGCAAATATGTAAACTCCTTATCCTTTCTTCCCCTTCCCGTCATTTGTTTCCTTGTGCGTGCGCACTGCACCTCTCGTTCTCATTCAAATATCAAGTAAAATGCTACGGCGCCGTGACTCACATTTGCGAATAAATCTGCGGACCATAATTAAAGTCGCGCGTAACGTCGAACGACAAATTTGAAAAAAAGAAAATGGGTGCAACACGAGAACTTCCCAGGAGGTAACCCATCATTGTACTACTTTCTCCAAAGCACACTTAACTGCGGAGTTCTGATGGGATCCGGTGCATTTGTGCTGGTGTGACCGCACCTGTTTAATTTTGTGCTGAAAATACATACACTCCTTCTTCCCTCCCCCCCTCCCATCATTTGTTTCCTTGTGCGTTCACACTGCACCTCTCCTTCTCATTCTAATATCGATTAAAATGCCCTTGATTCTTGACTCACATTTGCGTATAAACCAGCGGACCATAGTTCTAGTCACGCGTAACGTCGAACGACCCATCTGAAAAAAAATTGTTGCGATACGAGGACTTCCCAAGAGTTCACCCATTCGAGTACTACTCTCGCCCAAGCACACTTAACTGCAGAGTTCTGATGGGATCCAGTGCATTAGTGCTGGTATGATGCCACTTGTTTAATTTTGCGCTTCAAATACATACACTCCTTCTCTTTTCTTCCTCCTCCCGTCATTTGTTTCCTTGTGCGTGCGCATTGCACCTCCCGTACTCGTTCTAATATCAAGTAAAATGCCACGACGCTGTGACTCACATTTGCGAATAAACCTGCGGACCATAAATAAAGTCGCGCGTAACGTCGAAAGATTCATCTGCAAAAAGATGGGTGCAACACGAGGACCTCCCAAGAAAATAGCTGAAATATAAGGACTTCACAGGAGGTCACCCATCCGAGTACTTTTCTCGCCCAAGCACACTTCACTGCGAAGTTCTGATGGGATCCGGTGCATTAGTGCTGGTATGATCGCACCCATTTAATTCCACGCTGCAAATACATAAACTCCTTCTCCTTTCTTCCCCCTCCCGTCATTTGTTTCCTTGTGCGTGCGCACTGCACCTCCTGTGCTCGTTCTAATATCAAGTAAAATGCTACGGTGCCGTGACTCACATTTGCGAATAAACCTGAGGACAATAATTCAAGTCGCGCGTATCGTCGAAAGAATCATCTGCAAAAAAATGGGTGCAACACGAGGACTTCCTAAGAAAATTGGTGAAATATAAGGACTTCGCAGGAGGTCACCCATCCTAGTGCTACTCTCGCCCAAGCACCCTTAACTTGCGGAGTTCTGATAGAATCCGTTGCATTGGTGCTGGTATGATCGCTCATGTTTCATTATGCGCTGCAAATACATACACTTTTTCTCCCTCCATCCCCCCTTCCGTCATTTGTTTCCTTGTGCGTACACTCTGCATCTCTCATTCTCGTTCTAATATCGATTAAAATGCCCCTTCTTCTTGACTCACAATTGCGTATAAACCAGCGGACCCCAGTTCCAGTCGCGCGTAACGTCGAACGACCCGTCTGAAAAAAAATTGGTGCGACACGAGGACTTCCCAGGAGGTCACCCATCCGAGTACTAATCTCGCCCAAGCACACTTCACTGCGAAGTTCTGATGGGATCCGGTGCATTAGTGCTGGTATGATCGCACCTGTTTAATTTCGCACTGCAAATACATAAACTCATTCCCCTTTCTTCCCCCTCCCGTCATTTGTTTCCTTTTGCGTGCGCACTGCACCTCCCGTTCTCGTTCTACTATCAAGTAAAATACCACGGGCCGTGACTCACATTTGCGAATAAACCTGAGGATAATAATTCAAGTCGCGCGTAACGTCGAACGGCACATCTGAAAAAAAGAAAATGGGTACAACACGAGAACTTCCCAGGAGGTAACCCATCATTGTACTACTTTCTCCAAAGCACACTTAACTGCGGAGTTCTGATGGGATCCGGTGCATTTGTGCTGGTGTGACCGCACCTGTTTAATTTTATGCTGAAAATACATACACTCCTTCTTCCCTCCCCCCCTCCCATCATTTATTTCCTTGTGCGTTCACACTGCACCTCTCCTTCTCGTTCTAATATCGATTAAAATGCCCATGATTCTTGACTCACATTTGCGTATAAACCAGCGGACCATAGTTCTAGTCACGCGTAACGTCGAACGACCCATCTGAAAAAAAATTGTTGCGATACGAGGACTTCCCAAGAGTTCACCCATTCGAGTACTACTCTCGCCCAAGCACACTTAACTGCAGAGTTCTGATGGGATCCAGTGCATTAGTGCTGGTATGATGCCACTTGTTTAATTTTGCGCTTCAAATACATACACTCCTTCTCTTTTCTTCCTCCTCCCGTCATTTGTTTCCTTGTTCGTGCGCATTGCACCTCCCGTACTCGTTCTAATATCAAGTAAAATGCCACGACGCTGTGACTCACATTTGCGAATAAACCTGCGGACCATAAATCAAGTCGCGCGTAACGTCGAAAGATTCATCTGCAAAAAGATGGGTGCAACACGAGGACCTCCCAAGAAAATAGGTGAAATATAAGGACATCGCAGGAGGTCACCCATCCGAGTACTTTTCTCGCCCAAGCACCCTTAACTGCGGAGTTCTGATAGAATCCGTAGCATTAGTGCTAGTATGATCCCTCATGTTTCATTCTGCACTGCAAATACATACACTCTTTCTCCTTCCATCCCCCCTCCCGTCATTTGTTTCCTTGTGCGTGCACTCTGCATCTCTCTTTCTCGTTCTAATATCGATTAAAATGCCCCTGCTTCTTGACTCACATTTGCGTATAAACCAGTGGACCCTAGTTCCAGTCGCGCGTAACGTCGAACGACCCGTCTGAAAAAAAAAATTAGTGCGACACGAGGACTTCAAGGAGGTCACCCATTCGAGTACTAATCTCGCCCAAGCACACTTCACTACGGAGTTCTGATGGGATCCAGTGTATTAGTGCTGGTATGATCACACCTGTTTAATTTTGCGCTACAAATACATAAACTCATTCCCCTTTCTTCCCCCTCCCGTCATTTGTATCCTTGTGCATGCGCACTGCACCTCCCGTTCTCGTTCTAATATCAAGTAAAATACTACAGTGCCGTGACTCACATCTGCGAATAAACCTGAGGACCATAATTCAAATCGCGCGTAACGTCGAAAGAATCATCTGCAAAAAAATGGGTACAACACGAGGACTTCACAAGAAAATGGGTGAAATATAAGGACTTCGCAGGAGGTAACCCATCCGAGTACTACTCTCGCCCAAGCACACATAACTGCGGAGTTCTGATGGAATCCGGTGCATTAGTGCTGGTATGATCGAACCTGTTTAATTTCGCGCTGCAAATACATAAACTCCTTCTCCTTTCTTCCCCCTCCCGTCATTTGTTTCCTTGTGCGTGCGCACTGCACCTCTCGTTCTCGTTCAAATATCAAGTAAAATGCCACGGCGCCGTGACTCACATTTGCGAATAAATCTGCGGACCATAATTAAAGTCGCGCGTAACGTCGAACGGCACATCTGAAAAAAAGAAAATGGGTGCAACACGAGAACTTCCCAGGAGGTAACCCATCATTGTACTACTTTCGCCAAAGCACACTTAACTGCGGAGTTCTGATGGGATCCGGTGCATTTCTGCTGGTGTGACCACACTTGTTTAATTTCCATCTGAAAATAAATACACTCCTTCTTCCCTCCCCCCCTCCCATCATTTGTTTCCTTGTGCGTTCACACTGCACCTTTCCTTCTCGTTCTAATATCGATTAAAATGCCCCTGATTCTTGACTCACATTTGCGTATAAACCAGCGGACCATAGTTCCAGTCGCGCTTAACGTCGAACGACCCGTCTGAAACAAAATTTGTGCGACACGAGGACTTCCCAGGTGATCACCAATCCGAGTACTACTCTCGCCCAAGCACACTTAACTGCAGAGCTCTGATGAGATCCAGTGCATTAGTGCTGGTATGATTGCACCCGTTTAATTTCGCGCTGTAAATACATAAACTCCTTCTCCTTTCTTACCCCTCCCGTCATTTGTTTCCTTGTGCGTGCGCACTGCACCTCCCGTGCTCGTTCTAATATCAATTAAAATGCTACGGTGCCGTAACTCACATTTGCGAATAAACCTGAGGACCATAATTCAAGTCGCGCGTATCGTCGAAAGAATCATCTGCAAAAAAATGGGTGGAACACAAGGACTTCCTAAGAAAATGGGTGAAATATAAGGACTTCGCAGGGGGTAACCCATGCTAGTACTACTCTCGCCAAAGCACCCTTACCTACGGAGTTCTGATAGAATCCGTTGCATTAGTGCTGGTATGATCGCACCTGTTTCATTTCGTGCTGAAAATACATACACTCCTTCTCCTTCCCTCCCCCTCCCATCAATTGTTTCCTTGTGCGTTCACACTGCACCTCTTCTTCTCCTTCTAATATCGGTTAAAATGCCCCTGCCTCTTGACTCACATTTGCGTATAAACCAGCGGACCCTAGTTCCAGTCGCGCGTAACGTCGAACGACCCATCTGAAAAAAATTGGTGCGACACGAGGACTTCCCAGGAGGTCACCCATCCGAGTACTACTCTCGCCCAAGCACACTTAACTACGTAGTTCTGATGGGATCCGGTGCATTAGTGCTGGTATGATCGCACCCATTTAATTTTGCGCTGCAAATACATAAATTCCTTCTCCTTTCTTCCCCCTCCCGTCATTTGTTTCCTTGTGCGTGCGCACTGCACCTCCCGTGCTCGTTCTAATATCAAGTAAAATGCTACGGTGCCGTGACTCACATTTGCGAATAAACCTGAGGACCATAATTCAAGTCGCGTGTAACGTCGAAAGAATTATCTGCAAAAAAATGGGTGCAACACGAGGACTTCCTAAGAAAATAGGTGAAATATAAGGACTTCGCATGAGGTCACCCATCCTAGTGCTACTCTCGCCCAAGCACCCTTAACTTGCGGAGTTCTGATACAATCCGTTGCATTGGTGCTGGTATGATTGCTCATGTTTCATTCTGCGCTGCAAATACATACACTCTTTCTCCCTCCATCCCATCTCCCATCATTTGTTTCCTTGTGCGTGCACTCTGCATCTCTCCTTCTTGTTCTAATATCAAGTAAAATGCCCTGGCATCATGACTCACCTTTGCGAATGAACCAGCGGTTTATAATTGCATTCGCGCGTAACGTCGAATGATCCATCTGAAAAAAAATGGGTGCAACACGAGGACTTCCAAGGAGGTCACCAATCCGAGTACTACTCCCGCCCAAGCACACTTAACTGCTAAGTTCTGATGGGATACGGTGCATTAGTGCTGGTATGATGGCACCTATTTAATTTCGCGCTGCAAATACGTACACTCCTTCTCCTTTCTTCCCCTTCCCGTCATTTGTTTCATTGTGCATGTGCACTGCACCTCTCGTTCTCGTATAAATATCAAGTAAAATGCCACGGCGCAGTGACTCACATTTTCGAATAAATCTGCGGAATATAATTAAAGTCGCGCGTAACGTCGAAAGGCACATCTGAAAAAAAAAATGAGTGCAACACGAGAACTTCCCAGGAGGTCACCCATCATTGAACTACTTTCGCTAGAGCACACTTAACTGCGGAGTTCTGATGGGATATGGAGCTTTAGTGCTGGTATGATCGCACCTGTTTAATTTCACGCTGCAAATACATACACTCCTTCTCCTTTCTTCCCCCTCCCGTCATTTGTTTCCTTGTGCGTGCGCACTACACCTCCCGTGCTCATTCTATTAACAAGTAAAATGCTACGGTGCCGTAACTCATATTTGCGAATAAACGTGAGGACCATAATTCAAGTCGCGCGTATCGTCAAAAGAATCATCTGCAAAAAAATGGGTGCAACACGAGGACTTCCTAAGAAAATGGGTGAAATATAAGGACTTCGCAGGAGGTCACCCATCCTAGTGCTTCTCTCGCCCAAGCACCCTTAACTTGCGGAGTTCTGATAGAATCCGTTGCATTGGTGCTGGTATGATTGCTCATGTTTCATTCTGCGCTGCAAATAGATAAACTTTTTGTCCCTCCATCCCCCCTCCCGTCATTTGTTTCCTTGTGCGTGCACTCTGCATCTCTCTTTCTCGTTCTAATATCAATTAAAATGCCCCTGCTTCTTGACTAACATTTGCGTATAAACCAGTGGACCCTAGTTCCAGTCGTGCGTAACGTCAAACGACCCGTCTGAAAAAAAAAATGGTTCGACAAGAGGACTTCGCAGGAGGTAACCCATCCGAGTACTACTCTCGCCCAAGCACACATAACTGCGGAGTTCTGATGGAATCCGGTGCATTAGTGCTGGTATGATCGAACCTGTTTAATTTCGCGCTGCAAATACATAAACTCCTTCTCCTTTCTTCCCCCTCCCGTCATTTGTTTCCTTGTGCGTGCGCACTGCACCTCTCGTTCTCGTTCAAATATCAAGTAAAATGCCACGGCGCCGTGACTCACATTTGCGAATAAATCTGCGGACCATAATTAAAGTCGCGCGTAACGTCGAGCGGCACATCTGAAAAAAAGAAAATGGGTGCAACACGAGAACTTCCCAGGAGGTAACCCATCATTGTACTACTTTCGCCAAAGCACACTTAACTGCGGAGTTCTGATGGGATCTGGTGCATTTGTGCTGGTGTGACCGCACCTGTTTAATTTCGTGCTGAACATACATACACTCCTTCTTCCCTCCCCCCCTCCCATCATTTGTTTCCTTGTGCGTTCACACTGCACCTCTCCTTCTCGTTCTAATATCGATTAAAATGCCCCTGATTCTTGACTCACATTTTCGTATAAACCAGCGGACCATAGTTCCAGTCGCGCGTAACGTCGAACGACCCACATGAAAAAAAATTGTTGCGATACGAGGACTTCCCAAGAGGTCACCCATCCGAGTACTACTCTCGCCAAAGCACACTTAACTACAGAGTTCTGATGGGATCCAGTGCATTAGTGCTGGTATGATGCCACTTTTTTAATTTTGCGCTTCAAATACATACACTCCCTCTCTTTTCTTCCTCATCCCGTTATTTGTTTCCTTGTGCGTGCGCACTGCACCTCCCGTACTCGTTCTAATATCAAGTAAAATGCAACGGCGCCGTGACTCACATTTGCGAATAAACCTGCGGACCATAAATCAAGTCGCGCGTAACGTCGAAAGAATCATCTGCAAAAAGATGGGTGCAACACGAGGACCACCCAAGAAAATGGGTAAAATATAAGGACTTCGCAGGAGGTCACCCATCCGAGTACTTTTCTCGTCCAAGCACCCTTAACTGCGGAGTTCTGATAGAATCCGTTGCATTAGTGCTGGTATGATCCCTTATGTTTCATTCTGCACTGCAAATACATACACTCTTTCTCCTTCCAACCCCCCTCCCGTCATTTGTTTCCTTGTGCGTGCACTCTGCATCTCTCTTTCTCGTTCTAATATCAAGTAATATGCCCCGGCACCGTGACTCACCTTTGCAAATGAACCAGCGGTTTATAATTCCATTCGAGCGTAATGTCGAACAACCCATCCGAAAAAAAATAGGTGCAACACGAGGACTTCCCAAGTGGTCACACATCCGAGTACTACTCTCGCCCAAGCACACTTAACTGCAGAGTTCTGATGGGATACGAAGCTTTAGTGCTTGTATGATCGCACCTGTTTAATTTTGCGCTGCAAATACATACACTCCTTCTCCTTTCTTCCCATCCCCCATCATTTGTATCCTTGTGCGTTCACACTTCACCTCTCATTCTCGTTCTAATATCGACTAAAATGCTCCTGCTTCATGACTCACATTTGTTTCCTTGTGCGTGCACTCTTCATCTCTCTTTCTCGTTCTAATATCATGTAATATGCCCCGGCACCGTGACTCACCTTTGCAAATGAACCAGCGATTTATAATTCCATTCGCGCGTAACGTCGAATAACCCATCCGAAAAAAAATTGGTGCAACACGAGGGCTTCCCAAGTGGTCACCGATCCGAGTACTACCCTCGCCCAAGCACACTTAACTACGGGGTTCTGATGGGATCCGGAGCTTTACTGCTGGTATCATCGCACCTGTTTAATTTCGCGCTGCAAATACATACACTCCTTCTCCATTCTTCCCCCTCCCGTTATTTGTTTCCTTGTGCGTTCACACTTCACCTCTCATTCTCGTTCTAATATCGATTAAAATGCCCCTGCTTCTTGACTCAGATTTGCGTATAAACCAGCGGACCCTAGTTCCAGACGCACGTAACGTTGAACGACCCGTCTGAAAAAATATTGGTGCGACACGAGGACTTCCCAGGAGGTCACCCATCCGAGTACTAATATCGCCCAAGCACACTTAACTGCGGAGTTCTGATGGGATCCGGTGCATTAGTGCTGGTATAATAATATCTGTTTAATTTAGCGCTGCAAATACATAAACTCATTCCCCTTTGTTCCCCCTCCTGTCATTTGTTTCCTAGTGCGTGCGCACTGCACCTCCCATTATCGTTCTAATATCAAGTAAAATACTACAGCGCCGTGACTCACATTTGCGAATAAACCTGAGGACCATAATTCAAGTCGCGCGTATCGTCGAAAGAATCATCTGTAAAAAAATCGGTGCAACACGAGGACTTCCTAAGAAAATGGGTGAAATATAAGCACTTCGCAGGAGGTCACCCATCCTAGTGCTACTCTCGCCCAAGCACCCTTAACTTGCGGAGTTCTGAAAGAATCCGTTGCATTGGTGTTGGTATGATTGCTCACGTTTCATTCTGCACTGCAAATACATAAACTTTTTCTCCGTCCATCCCCCCTCCCGTCATTTGTTTCCTTGTGCGTGCACTCTGCATCTCTGCTTCTCGTTCTAATATCGATTAAAATGCCCCTGCTTCTTGACTTACATTTGCGTATAAACCACCGGACCCTAGTTCCAATCGCGCGTAACGTCGAACGACCCGTCTGAAAAAAAATATGTGCGACACGAGGACTTCCCAGGAGGTCACCCATCCGAGTACTACTCTCGCCCAAGCACACTTAACTGCGGAGTTCTGATGGAATCCGATACATTAATGCTGCAATGATCACACCCGTTTAATTCCGCGCTGCAAATACATAAGTTCCTTCTCATTTCTTCCCCCTCCCATCATTTATTTCCTTGTGCGTGCGCACTGCACCTCCCGTGCTCGTTCTAATATCAAGTAAAATGCTACGGTACCGTGACTCACATTTGCGAATAAACCTGAGGACCATAATTCAAGTCGCGCGTATCGTCGAAAGAATCATCTGCAAAAAAATGGGTGCAACACGAGGACTTCTTGAGAAAATGGGTGAAATATAAGGACTTCGCAGGAGGTCACCCATCCTTGTGCTACTCTCGCCCAAGCACCCTTAACTTGCGGAGTTCTGATAGAATCCGTTGCATTGGTGTTGGTATGATTGCTCATGTTTCATTCTGCGCTGCAAATACATACACTTTTTTTCCCTCCATCCCTCCTCCCGTCATTTGTTTCCTTGTGCGTGCACTCTGCATCTCTCCTTCTCGTTCTAATATCGATTAAAATGCCCCTACTTCTTGACTCACATTTGCGTATAAACTAGTGGACCCTAGATCCAGTCGCGCGTAACATCGAAGGACCCGTCTGAAAAAAAAAAATTAGTGCGACACGAGGAGTTCCCAGGAGGTCACCCATCCGAGTACTACTCTCGCCCAAGCACACTTATCTGCGGAGTTCTGATAGGATCCGGTGCATTAGGGCTGGTATGATCGCACCAGTTTAATTTCGCGCTGCAAATACATAAACTCCTTCTCCTTTCTTCCCCCTCCCGTCATTTGTTTCCTTGTGCGTGCGCACTGCACCTCTCGTTCTCGTTCAAATATCAAGTAAAATTCTACGGCGCCGTGACTCACATTTGCGAATAAATATGCGGACTATAATTAAAGTCGCGCGTAACGTCGAACTGCACATCTGAAAAAAAGAAAATGGGTGCAACACGAGAACTTCCCAGGAGGTAACCCATCATTGTACTACTTTCGCCAAAGCACACTTAACTTCGGAGTTCTGATGGGATCCGGTGCATTTGTGCTGGTGTGACCGCACCTGTTTAATTTTGTGCTGAAAATACATACACTCCTTCTTCCCTCCCCTCCTCCCATCATTTGTTTCCTTGTGCGTTCACACTGCACCTCTCCTTCTCGTTCTAATATCGATAAAAATGCCCCTGATTTTTGACTCACATTTGCGTATAAACCAGCGGACCATAGCTCCAGTCGCGCGAAACGTCGAACGACCAATCTGAAGCACACTTAACTGCAGAGTTCTGATGGGATCCAGTGCATTAGTGCTGCTATGATGCCACTTGTTTAAATTTGTGCTTCAAATACATACACTCCTTCTCTTTTCTTCCTCCTCCCGTCATTTGTTTCCTTGTGCGTGCGCACTGCACCTCCCGTACTCGTTCTAATATCAAGAAAAATACCACGGCGCCGTGACTCAAATTTGCGAATAAACCTGCGGACCATAAATCAAGTCGCACGTAACGTCGAAAGAATCATCTGCAAAAAGATGGGTGCAACACGAGGACCTCCCAAGAAAATAGGTGAAATATAAGGACTTCGCAGGAGGTCCCCCATCCGAGTACTTTTCTCGCCCAAGCACCCTTAACTGTAGAGTTCTGATAGAATCCGTTGCATTAGTCCTGGTATGATCCTTCATGTTTCATTCTGCACTGTAAATACATACACTCTTTCTCCTTCCATCCCCCCTCCCGTCATTTGTTTCCTTGTGCGTGCACTCTGCATCTCTCTTTCTCGTTCTAATATCAAGTAATATGCCCCGGCA
The DNA here is from genome assembly GCF_054855325.1 of Carica papaya. NCBI lineage: Eukaryota > Viridiplantae > Streptophyta > Magnoliopsida > Brassicales > Caricaceae > Carica > Carica papaya. The sequence goes on from NC_142316.1 coordinate 18,603,289, forward strand.
CCGTGACTCACCTTTGCAAATGAACCAGCGGATTATAATTCCATTCGCGCGTAACGTCGAACAACCCATCCGAAAAAAAATAGGTGCAACACGAGGGCTTCCCAAGTGGTCACCCATCCGAGTACTACCCTCGCCCTAGCACATTTAACTGCGGAGTTCTTATGGGATCCGGAGCTTTAGTGCTAGTATGATCGCATCTGTTTAATTTCACGCTGCAAATACATACACTCCTCCTTTCTTCCCCCTCCTGTCATTTGTTTCCTTGTGCGTTCACACTTCACCTCTTATTCTCGTTCTAATATCGATTAAAATGCCCCTGCTTCTTGACACACATTTGCGTTTAAACCAGCGAACCGTAGTTCGAGACGCGCGTAACGTCGAACGACCTGTCTGAAAAAAAATTGGTGCGACACGAGGACTTCCGAGGAGGACACCCATCCGAGTACTAATCTCGCCCAAGCACACTTAACTGCGGAGTTCTGATGGGATCCGGTGCATTAGTGCTGTTATGATCGCACCTGTTTAATTTCACGCTGCAAATACATAAACTCATTCTCCTTCCTTCCCCCTCCTGCCATTTGTTTCCTTGTGCGTGCGCACTGCACCTCCCGTGCTCGTTCTAATATCAAGTAAAATGCTACAGTGCCGTGACTCACATTTGCGAATAAACCTGAGGACCATAATGCAAGTCGCGCGTATCGTCGAATGAATCATCTGCAAAAAAATGGGTGCAACACGCGGACTTCCTAAGAAAATGGGAGAAATATAAGGACTTCGCAGGAGGTCACCCATCCTAGTGCTTCTCTCGCCCAAGCACCCCTAACTTGCGGAGTTCTGATAGAATCCGTTGCATTGGTGCTTGTATGATTGCTCATGTTTCATTCTGCGCTGCAAATACATACACTTTTTCTCCCTCCATCCCCCCTCCCGTCATTTGTTTCCTTGTGCGTGCACTCTGCATCTCTCATTCTCGTTCTAATATCGATTAAAATGCCCCTTCTTCTTGACTCACATTTGCGTATAAACCAGTGGACCCTAGTTCCAGTCGCGCGTAACGTCGAACGACTCGTCTGAAAAAAAAAATTAGTGCGACACGAGTACTTCCCAGGAGGTCACCCATCCGAGTACTACTCTCGCCCAAGCACACTTATCTGCGGAGTTCTGATGGGATCTGGTTCATTAGTGCTGGTATGATCGCACCAGTTTAATTTCGCGCTGCAAATACAAAAACTCCTCCTTTCTTCCCCCTCCCGTCATTTGTTTCCTTGTGCGTGCGCACTGCACCTCTCGTTCTCGTTCAAATATCAAGTAAAATGCCATGGCACCGTGACTCACATTTGCGAATAAATCTGCGGACCATAATTAAAGTCGCGCGTAACATCGAACGGCACATTTAAAAAAAAGAAAATGGGTGCAATACGAGAACTTCCTAGGAGGGAACCCATCATTGTACTACTTTCGCCAAAGCACAGTTAACTTCGGAGTTCTGATGGGATCCGGTGCATTTGTACTGGTGTGACCGCACCTGTTTAATTTCGTGCTGAAAATACATACACACCTTCTTCCCTCCCCCCCTCCCATCATTTGTTTCCTTGTGCGTTCACACTGCACCTCTCCTTCTCGTTGTAATATCGATAAAAATGCCCCTGATTTTTGACTCACAATTGTGTATAAACCAGCGGACCATAGTTCCAATCGTGCGTAACGTCGAACGACCCATCTGAAAAAAAATTGTTGCGATACGAGGACTTCCCAAGAGGTCACCCATCCGAGTACTACTCTCGCCCAAGCACAATTAACCGCAGAGTTCTGATGGGATCCAGTGCATTAGTGCTGGTATGATGCCACTTGTTTAATTTTGCGCTTCAAATACATACACTCCTTCTCTTTTCTTCCTCCTCCCGTCATTTGTCTCCTTGTGCGTGCGCACTGCACCTCCCGTACTCGTTCTAATATCAAGTAAAATGCCACGGGGCCGTGACTCAAATTTGCGAATAAACCTGCAGACCATAAATCAAGTCGCGCGTAACGTCAAAAGAATCATCTGCAAAAAGATGGGTGCAACACGAGGACCTTCCAAGAAAATCGGTGAAATATAAGGACTTCACTAGAGGTCACCCATCCGAGTACTTTTCTCGCCCAAACACCCTTAACTGCGGAGTTCTGATAGAATCCGTTGCATTAGTGCTGGTATGATCCCTCATGTTTCATTCTGCACTGCAAATACATACACTCTTTCTCCTTTCATCCCCCCTCCCATCATTTGTTTCCTTGTGCGTGCACTCTGCATCTCTCTTTCTCGTTCTAATATCAAGTAATATGCCCTGGCACCGTGACTCACCTTTGCAAATGAACCAGCGGTTTATAATTTCATTCGCGCGTAACGTCGAACAACACATCCGAAAAAAAATAGGTGCAACACGAAGGCTTCCCAAGTGGTCACCCATCCGAGTACTACCCTCGCCCAAGCACACTTTACTACGGAGTTCTGATGGGATCCGGAGCTTACTGCTGGTATGATCGCACCTATTTAATTTCGCGCTGCAAATACATACACTCCTTCTCCTTTCTTCCCCCTCCCGTCATTTGTTTCCTTGTGCGTTCACACTTCACCTCTCATTCTCGTTCTAATATCGATTAAAATGCCCCTGCTTCTTGACTCACATTTGCGTATAAACCAGCGGACCCTAGTTCCAGACGCGCATAACGTCGAACGACCCGTCTGAAAAAAAATTGGTGCGACACGAGGACTTCCCAGGAGGTCACCCATCCGAGTACTAATCTCGCCCAAGCACACTTCACTGCGGAGTTCTGATGGGATCCGGTGCATTAGTGCTGGTATGATCGCACCTGTTTAATTTTGCGCTGCAAATACATAAACTCATTCTCCTTTCTTCCCTCTCCCGTCATTTTTTTCATTGTGCGTGCGCACTGCACCTCCCGTTCTCGTTCTAAATCAAGTAAAATGCTACAGCGCCGTGACTCACATTTGCGAATAAACCTGAGGACCATAATTCAAGTCGCGCGTATCGTCGAAAGAATCATCTACAAAAAAATGGGTGCAACACGAGGACTTCACAAGAAAATGGGTGAAATATAAGGACTTCGCATGAGGTAACCCATGCTAGTACTACTCTCGCCCAAGCACCCTTACCTACGGAGTTCTGATAGAATCCGTTGCGTTAGTGCTGGTATGATCGCACCTGTTTCATTCCGTGCTGAAAATACATACACTCCTTCTCCTTCCCTCCCCCTCCCATCAATTGTTTCCTTGTGCGTTCACACTGCACTTCTCCTTCTCGTTCTAATATCGATTAAAATGCCCCTGCTTCTTGACTAACCTTTGCGTATAAACCAGCGGACCCTAGTTCCAGTCGTGCGTAGTGTCGAATGACCTGTCTGAAAAAAATTGGTGCGATACGAGGACTTCCCAGGAGGTCACCCATCCAAGTACTACACTCGCACAAGCACACATAACCGCGGAGTTCTGATCGGATCCGGTGCATTAGTGCTGGTATGATCGCACCTGTTTAATTTCGCGCTGTAAATACATACACTCCTTCTCCTTTCTTCCCCCTCCCATCATTTGTTTCCTTGTGCGTTCACACTTCACCTCTCATTCTCGTTTTAATATCGATTAAAATACCCCTGCTTCTTGACTCACATTTGCGTATAAACCAGTGGACCCTAGTTCCAGACGCACGTAACGTCGAACGACCCGTCTGAAAAAAAATTTGTGCGACACGAGGACTTCCGAGGAGGTCACCCGTCCGAGTACTAATGTCTCCAAAGCACACTTAACTGCGGAGTTCTGATGGGATCCGGTGCATTAGTGCTGGTATGATCGCACCTGTTTAATTTTGCGCTGCAAATACATAAACCCATTCTCTTTTCTTCCCCCTCCCTTCATTTTTTTCCTTATGCGTGCGCACTGCACCTCCCGTTCTCGTTCTAATATCAAGTAAAATGCTACAGCACCGTGACTCACATTTGCGAATAAACCTGAGGACCATAATTCAAGTCGCCCGTATCGTCGAAAGAATCATCTGCAAAAAAATGGGTGCAACATGAGGACTTCACAAGAAAATGGGTGAAATATAAGGACTTCGCAGGAGGTAACCCATGCTTGTACTACTCTCGCCCAAGCACCCTTACCTACGGAGTTCTGATAGAATCCATTGCATTAGTGCTGGTATGGTCGCACCTGTTTCATTTCGTGCTGAAAATACATACACTCCTTCTCCTTCCCTCCCCCTCCCATCAATTGTTTCCTTGTGCGTTCACACTGCACCTCTCCTTCTCGTTCTAATATCGATTAAAATGCCCCTGCTTCTTGACTCACATTTGCGTATAAACCAGCGGACCCTAGTTCCAGTCGCGCGTAGCGTCGAACGACCTGTCTGAAAAAAATTGGTGCGATAGGAGGACTTCCCAAGAGGTCACCCATCCGAGTACTACTCTCGCACATGCACACTTAACTGCGGAGTTCTGATGGGATCCGGTGCATTAGTGCCGGTATGATCGCACCTGTTTAATTTCGCGCTGCAAATACATAAACTCCTTCTCCTTTCTTCCCCCTGCCGTCATTTATTTCCTTGTGCGTGCGCACTGCACCTACCGTGCTCGTTCTAATATCAAGTAAAATGCTACGGTGCCGTGACTCACATTTGCGAATAAACCTGAGGACCATAATTCAAGTCGCGCGTATAGTCGAAAGAATCATCTGCAAAAAAATCGGTGCAACACGAGGACTTCCTAAGAAAATGGGTGAAATATAAGGACTTCGCAGGAGGTCACCCATCCTAGTGCTTCTCTCGCCCAAGCACCTTTAACTTGCGGAGTTCTGATAGAATCCGTTGCATTGGTGCTGGTATGATTGCTCATGTTTCATTCTGCGCTGCAAATACATACACTTTTTCTCCCTCCATCCCCCCTACCGTCATTTGTTTCCTTGTGCGTGCACTCTGCATCTCTCCTTCTCGTTCTAATATCGATTAAAATGCCCCTGCTTCTTGACTCACATTTGCGTATAAACCAGTGGACCCTAGTTCCAGTCGCGCGTAACGTCGAACGACCCGTCTGAAAAAAAAATTAGTGCGACACGAGGAATTCCCAAGAGGTCACCCATCCGGGCACAACTCTCGCCCAAGCACACTTAACTGCGGAGTTCTGATGGGATCCGGTGCATTAGTGCTGGTATGATCACACCTTTTTAATTTTGCGCTGCAAATTAATAAACTCCTTCTCCTTTTTTCCCCCTCCTGTCATTTGTTTCCTTGTGCGTGCGCACTGCACCTCTCGTTCTCGTTCAAATATCAAGTAAAATGCCACGGCGTCGTGACTAACATTTGCGAATAAATCTGCCGACCATAATTAAAGTCGCGCGTAACGTCAAACGGCACATCTGAAAAAAAGAAAATGGGTGCAACACGAGAACTTCCCAGGAGGTAACCCATCATTGTACTACTTTCACCAAACCACACTTAACTGCGGAGTTCTGATGGGATCCGGTGCATTTGTGCTGGTGTGACCCCACCTATTTAATTTTGTGCTGAAAATACATACACTCCTTCTTCCCTCCCCCCCTCCCATCATTTGTTTCCTTGTGCGTTCACACTGCACCTCTCCTTCTCGTTCTAATATCGATTAAAATGCCCCTGATTCTTGACTCACATTTGCGTATAAACCAGCGGACCAAAGTTCCAGTCGCGCTTAACGTCGAACGACCCATCTGAAAAAAAATTGTTGCGATACGATGACTTCCCAAGAGGTCACCCATCCGAGTACTATTCTCGCCCAAGCACACTTAACTGCAGAGTTCTAATGGGATCCAGTGCAGTAGTGCTGGTATGATGCCACTAGTTTAATTTTGCGCTTCAAATATATACACTCATTCTATTTTCTTCCTCATCCCATCATTTGTTTCCTTGTGCGTGCGCACTGCACCTCCCGTACTCGTTCTAATATCAAGTAAAATGCCACGGTGCCGTGACTCACATTTGCGAATAAACCTGCGGACCATAAATCAAGTCGCGCGTAACGTCGAAAGAATCATCTGCAAAAAGATGGGTGAAACACGAGAACCTCCCAAGAAAATGGGTGAAATATAAGAACTTCGCAGGAGGTCACCCATCCGAGTACTTTTCTCGCCCAAGCACCCTTAACTACGGAGTTCTGATAGAATCCGTTGCATTAGTGCTGGTATGATCCCTCATGTTTCATTCTGCACTGCAAATACATACACTCTTTCTCCTTTCATCCCCCCTCCCATCATTTGTTTCCTTGTGCGTGCACTCTGCATCTCTCTTTCTCGTTCTAATATCAAGTAATATGCCCTGGCACCGTGACTCACCTTTGCAAATGAACCAGCAGTTTATAATTCCATTCGCGCGTAACGTCGAACAACCTATCCGAAAAAAAATTGGTGCAACACGAGGGCTTCCCAAGTGGTCACCCATCCGAGTACTACCCTCGCCCAAGCACACTTAACTGCGGAGTTCTGATGGGATCCGGAGCTTTAGTGCTGGTATGATTGCACCTTTTTAATTTCGCGCTGCAAATGCATACACTCATTCTCCTTTCTTCCACCTCCCATCATTTGTTTCCTTGTGCGTTCACACTTCACCTCTCATTCTCGTTCTAATATCGATTAAAATGCCCCTGCTTCTTGACTCACATTTGCGTATAAACCAGCGGACCCTAGTTCCAGACGAGCGTAACGTCGAATGACACGTCTGAAAAAAAATTGGTGCGACACGAGGACTTCCCAGGAGGTCACCCATCCGAGTACTAATCTCGCCTAAGCACACTTCACTGCGGAGTTCTGATGGGATCCGGTACATTAGTGCTGGTATGATCGCACCTGTTTAATTTTGCGATGCAAATACATAAACTCATTCCCCTTTCTTCCCCCTCCCGTCATTTGTTTCCTTGTGCGTGCGCACTGCATCTCCCGTTCTCGTTATAATATCAAGTAAAATGCTAAAGCGCCGTGACTCACATTTGCGAATAAACCTGAGGACCATAATTCAAGTCGCGCGTAACATCGAAAGAATCATCTGCAAAAAAATGGGTGCAACACGAGGACTTCACAAGAAAATGGGTGAAATATAAGGACTTCGCAGGAGGTAACCCATGCTAGTACTACTCTCGCCCAAGCACCCTTACCTACGGAGTTCTGATAGAATCCGTTGCATTAGTGCTGGTATGATCGCACCTGTTTCTTTTCGTGCTGAAAATACATCCACTCCTTCTCCTTCCCTCCCCCACCCATCAATTGTTTCCTTGTGCGTTCACACTGCACATCTCTTTCTCGTTCTAATATCGATTAAAATGGGAGCAACACGAGGACATCACAAGAAAATGAGTGAAATATAAGGACTTCGCAGGAGGTAACCCATGCTAGTACTACTCTCGCCCAAGAACCCTTACCTACGGAGTTCTGATAGAATCCGTTGCATTAGTGCTGGTATGACCGCGCCTGTTTCATTTCGTGCTGAAAATACATACACTCCTTCTCCTTCCCTCCCCCTCCCATCAATTGTTTCCTTGTGCGTTCACACTGCACCTCTCTTTTTCGTTCTAATATCGATTAAAATGCCCCTACTTCTTGACTCACATTTGCGTATAAACCAGTGGACCCTAGTTCCAGTCCTGCGTAACGTCGAACGACCCGTCTGAAAAAAAATTTTTGCGACACAAGGACTTCCCAGGAGGTCACCCATCCGAGTACTACTCTCGCCAAAGCACACTTAACTGCGGAGTTCTGATGGGATCCGGTGCATTAATGCTGGTATGATCACACCTATTTCATTTTGTGCTGAAAATACATACACTCTTTCTCCTTCCCTCCCCCTCCCATCAATTGTTTCCTTATGCGTTCACATTGCACCTCTCCTTCTCATTCTAATATCGATTAAAATGCCCCTGCTTCTTGACTCACATTTGCGTATAAACCAGCGGACCCTAGTTCCCGTCGCGCGTAACGTCGAACAACCTGTCTGAAAAAAAATTGGTGCAACACGAGAAGTTCCCAGGAGGTCACCCATCCGAGTACTACTCTCGCCCAAGCACACTTAACTACGGAGTTCTAATGGGATCCGGTGCATTAATGCTGGTATGATCGCACCCGTCTAATACCACGCTGCAAATACATATACTTTTTCTCCCTCCATCCCCCCTCCCGTCATTTGTTTCCTTGTGCGTGCACTCTGCATCTCTCTTTCTCGTTCTAATATCGATTAAAATGCCCATGCTTCTTGACTCACATTTGCGTATAAATCAGTGGACCCTAGTTCCAGTCACGCGTAACGTCGAACGACCCGTCTGAAAAAAAAAATTAGTGCGACACGAGGACTTCCCAAGAGGTAACTCATTCGAGTACTACTCTCGCCCAAGCACATTTAACTGCGGAGTTCTGATGGGATCCGGTGCATTAGTGCTGGTATGATCGCACCTGTTTAATTTCGCGCTACAAATACATAAACTCCTTCTCCTTTCTTCCCCCTCCCATCATTTGTTTCCTTGTGCGTGCGCACTGCACCTCTCGTTCTCCCTCAAATATCAAGTATAATGCCACGGTGCCGTGACTCACATTTGCAAATAAATCTGCGGACCATAATTAAAGTCGCGCGTAAGGTCGAACGGCACATCTGAAAAAAAAGAAAATGGGTGCAACACGAGAACATCCAAGGAGGTAACCCATCATTGTACTACTTTCGCCAAAGCACACTTAACTGCGGAGTTCTGATGGGATCCGGTGCATTTGTGCTGGTGTGACCGCACCTGTTTAATTTCGTGCTGAAAATACATACACTCCTTCTTCCCTCCCCCCCTCCCATCATTTGTTTCCTTGTGCGTTCACACTGCACCTCTCCTTCTCGTTCTAATATCGATTAAAATGCCCCTGATTCTTGACTCACATTTGCGTATAAACCAGCGGACCATAGTTCCCGTCGTGCATAACGTCGAACGACTCATCTGAAAAAAAATTGTTGCGATACGAGAACTTCCCAAGAGGTCACCCATCCAAGTACTACTCTCGCCCAAGCACACTTAACTGCAGAGTTCTGATGGGATCCAGTGCATTAGTGCTGGTATGATGCCACTTGTTTAATTTTGTGCTTCAAATACATACACTCCTTCTCTTTTCTTCCTCCTCCCGTCATTTGTTTCCTTGTGCGTGCGCACTGCACCTCCCGTACTCGTTCTAATATCAAGTAAAATGCCACGACGCCGTGACTCACAATTGTGAATAAACCTGCGGACCGTAAATCAAGTCACGCGTAACGTCGAAAGAATCATCTACAAAAAGATGGGTTCAACACGAGGACCTCCCAAGAAAATGGGTGAAATATAAGGACTTCGCAGGAGGTCGCCCATCCGAGTACTTTTCTCGCCCAAGCACCCTTAACTGCGGAGTTCTGATAGAATCCGTTGCATTAGTGCTGGTATGATCCCTCATGTTTCATTCTGCACTGGAAATACATACACTCTTTCTCCTTCCATCCCCCCTCCCGTCATTTGTTTCCTTGTGCGTGCACTCTACATCTCTCTTTCTCGTTCTAATATCAAGTAATATGCCCCGGCACCGTGACTCACCTTTGCAAATGAACCAGCGGTTTATAATTCCATTCGCGCGTAATGTCGAACAACCCATCCGAAAAAAAATAGGTGCAACACGAGGGCTTCCCAAGTGGTCACCCATTCGAGCACTACTCTCGCCCAAGCACACTTAACTGCAGAGTTCTGATGGGATCCGAAGCTTTAGTGCTAGTATGATCGCACCTGTTTAATTTTGCGCTGCAAATACATACACTCCTTCTCCTTTCTTCCCATCCGATCTTTTGTATCCTTTGCGTTCACACTTCACCTCTCATTCTCGTTCTAATATCGACTAAAATGCCCCTGCTTCATGACTCACATTTGCGTATAAACCAGCGGACCATAGTTCCAGACGCGCGTAACGTCGAACGACCCGTCTGAAAAAAAAATTAGTGTGACAAGAGGACTTCACAGGAGGTCACCCATCCGAGTACTAATCTCGCCCAAGCACACTTAACTGCGGAGTTCTGATGGGATCCGGTGCATTAGTGCTGGTACGATCGCAAGTGTTTAATTTTGCGCTGCTAATACATAAACTCATTCCCCTTTCTTCCCCCTCCCGTCATTTGCTTTTTTGTGCGTGCGAACTGCACCTGTCGTTCTCGTTCAAATATCAAGTAAAATGCCACGGCGCCGTGACTCACATTTGCGAATAAATCTGCAGACCATAATTAAAGTCGCGCGTAACGTCGAACGGCACATCTGAAAAAAAGAAAATGGGTGCAACACGAGGACTTCGCAAGAAAATTGGTGAAATATAAGGACTTCGCAGGAGGTAACCCATGCTAGTACTACTCTCGCCCAAGCACCCTTACCTACAGAGTTCTGATAGAATCCGTTGCATTAGTGCTGGTATGATCGCACCTGTTTCATTTCGCGCTGCAAATACATACACTCCTTCTCCTTTCTTCGCCCTCCCGTCATTTGTTTCCTTGTGCGTGCGCACTGCACCTCTTGTTCTCGTTCAAATATCAAGTAAAATGCCACGGCGCCGTGACTCACATTTGCGAATAAATCTGCGGACCATAATTCAAGTCGCGCGTGACGTCGAACGGCACATCTGAAAAAAAGAAAATGGGTGCAACACGAGAACTTCCCAGGAGGTAACCCATCATTGTACTACTTTCGCCAAAGCACACTTAACTGCAGAGTTCTGATGGGATCCGGTGCATTTGTGCTGGTGTGATCGCACCTGTTTAATTTCGTGCTGAAAATACGTACACTCCTTCTTCCCTCCCCCCCTCCCATCATTTGTTTCCTTGTGCGTTCACACTGCACCTCTCATTCTCGTTCTAATATCGATTAAAATGCCCCTGATTCTTGACTCACATTTGTGTATAAACCAGCGGACCATAGTTCCAGTCGCGCATTACGTCGAACGACCCGTCTGAAAAAAAATTGGTGCGACACAAGGACTTCCCAGGTGGTCACCAATCCGATAACTACTCTCGCCCAAGCACACTTAACTGCAGAGTTCTGATGGGATCCAGTGTATTAGTGCTGGTATGATCGCACCCATTTAATTCCGCGCTGCAAATACATAAACTCCTTCTCCTTTCTTCCCCCTCCCGTCATTTGTTTCCTTGTGCGTGCGCACTGCACCTCCCGTGCTCGTTTTAATATCAATTAAAATAGCACGGTGCCGTGACTCACATTTGCGAATAAACCTGCGGACCATAAATCAAGTCACGCGTAACGTCGAAAGAATCATCTGCAAATAGATGGGTGCAACACGAGGACCTCCTAAGAAAATGGGTGAAATATAAGGACTTCGCAGGAGGTCACCCATCCGAGTACTTTTCTCGCCCAAGCACCCTTAACTGCGGAGTTCTGATAGAATCCGTTGCATTAGTGCTGGTATGATCCCTCATGTTTCATTCTGCACTGCAAATACATACACTCTTTCTCCTCCCATTCCCCCTCCCATCATTTGTTTCCTTGTGCGTGCACTCTGCACTCTCTTTCTCGTTCTAATATCAAGTAATATGCCCCGGCACCGTGACTCACCTTTGCAAATGAACCAGCAGTTTATAATTCCATTCGCGCGTAACGTCGAACAACCCATCCGAAAAAAAATTGGTGCAACACGAGGGCTTCCCAAGTGGTCACCCATTCGAGTACTACTCCCGCCCAAGCACACTTAACTGCGGAGTTCTGATGGGATATGGAGCTTTAGTGCTGGTATGATCGCACCTGTTTAATTTCACGCTGCAAATACATACACTCTTTCTCCTTTCTTCCCCCTCCCGTCATTTGTTTCCTTGTGCGTTCACACTTCACCTCTCATTTTCGTTCTAATATCGATTAAAATGCCCCTGCTTCTTGACTCACATTTGTGTATAAACCAGCGGACCCTAGTTCCAGACGTGCGTAACGTCGAACGACCCATCTGAAAAAAAATTGGTGCGACACGAGTTCTTCCCAGGAGGTCACCCATACGAGTACTAATCTCGCCCAAGCACACATAACTGCGGAGTTCTGATGGGATCCGGTGCATTAGTGCTGGTATGATCGCACCTGTTTAATTTCGCGCTGCAAATACATAAACTCATTCCCCTTTCTTCCCCCTCCCGTCATTTGTTTCCTTGTGCGTGCGCACTTCACCTCCCTTTCTCGTTCTAATATCATGTAAAATGCCACGGCACCTTCCGTGCTCGTTCTAATATCAAGTAAAATGTTACGGTGCCGTGACTCACATTTGCGAATAAACCTGAGGACCATAATTCAAGTCGCGCGTATTGTCGAAACAATCATCTGCAAAAAAATGGGTGCAACACGAGGACTTCCTAAGAAAATTGGTGAAATATAAGGACTTCGCAGGAGGTCACCCATCCTAGTGCTACTCTCGCCCAAGCACCCTTAACTTGCGGAGTTCTGATAGAATCCGTTGCATTGGTGCTGGTATGATTGCTCATGTTTCATTATGCGCTGCAAATACATACACTTTTTCTCCATCCATCCCCCCTCCCGTCATTTGTTTCCTTGTATGTGCACTCTGCATCTCTCCTTCTCGTTCTAATATCGATTAAAATGCCACTGCTTCTTGACCCACATTTGCGTATAAACCAGCGGACCCTAGTTCCAGTCGCGCGTAACGTTGAACGACCCGTCTGAAAAAAAATTGGTGCGACACGAGGACTTCCCAGGAGGTCACCCATCCGAGTACTACTCTCGCCCAAGCACACTTATCTGCGGAGTTCTGATAGGATCCGGTGCATTAGGGCTGGTATGATCGCACCCGTTTAATTCAACGCTACAAATACATAAACTCCTTCTCCTTTCTTCCCCCTCCCGTCATTTCTTTCCTTGTGCGTGCGCACTGCACCTCTCGTTCTCGTTCAAATATCAAGTAAAATGCCACGGTGCCGTGACTCACATTTGCGAATAAATCTGCGGACCATAATTAAAGTCGCGCGTAACGTCGAACTGCACATCTAAAAAAAAGAAAATGGGTGCAATACGAGAACTTCCGAGGAGGTAACCCATCATTGTACTACTTTCGCCAAAGCACACTTAACTGCGGAGTTCTGACGGGATCCGATGGATTTGTGCTGGTGTGACCGCACCTGTTTAATTTCATGCTGAAAATACATACACTCCTTCTTCCCTCCCCCCCTCCCATCATTTGTTTCCTTGTGCGTTCACACCGCACCGCTCCTTCTCGTTCTAATATCGATTAAAATGCCCCTGATTCTTGACTCACATTTGCGTATAAACCAGCGAACGATAGTTCCTGTCGCGCATAATGTCGAACGACCTATCTGAAAAAAAATTGTTGCGATACGGGGACTTCTCAAGAGGTCACCCATCCGAGTACTACTTTCGCCCAAGCACACTTAACTGCAGAGTTCTAATGGGATCCAGTGCATTAGTGCTGGTATGATGCCACTTGTTTAATTTTGCGCTTCAAATACATACACTCCTAATCTTTTCTTCCTCCTCCCGTCATTTATTTCCTTGTGCGTGCGCACTGCACCTCCCGTACTCGTTCTAATATCAAATAAAATGCCACGGCGCCGTGACTCACATTTGCGAATAAACCTGCGGACCATAAATCAAGTCGCGCGTAACGTCGAAAGAATCATCTGCAGAAAAATGGGTGCAACACGAGGACCTCCCAAGAAATTGGGTGAAATATAAGGACTTCGCAGGAGGTCACCCATCCGAGTACTTTTCTCGCCCAAGCACCCTTAACTGCGGAGTTCTGATAGAATCCGTTGCATTAGTGCTGGTATGATCCCTCATGTTTCATTCTGTACTGCAAATACATACATTCTTTCTCCTTCCATTTGAAAAAAAATTGTTGCGATACGGGGACTTCTCAAGAGGTCACCCATCCGAGTACTACTTTCGCCCAAGCACACTTAACTGCAGAGTTCTGATGGGATCCAGTGCATTAGTGCTGGTATGATGCCACTTATTTAATTTTACGCTTCAAATACATACACTCCTAATCTTTTCTTCCTCCTCCCGTCATTTATTTCCTTGTGCGTGCGCACTGCACCTCCCGTACTCGTTCTAATATCAAATAAAATGCCACGGCGCCGTGACTCACATTTGAGAATAAACCTGCAGACCATAAATCAAGTCGCGCGTAACGTCGAAAGAATCATCTGCAAAAAAATGGGTGCAACACGAGGACTTCACAAGAAAATGGGTGAAATATAAGGACTTCGCAGGAGGTAACCCATGCTAGTACTACTCTCGCCCAAGCACCCTTACCTACGGAGTTCTGATAGAATCCGTTGCATTAGTGCTGGTATGATGGCACCTGTTTAATTTCGCGCTGCAAATGCATACACTCCTTCTCCTTTCTTCCCCCTCCCGTCATTTGTTTCCTTGTGCGTTCACACTTCACCTCTCATTCTCGTTCTAATATCGATTAAAATGCCCCTACTTCTTGACTCACATTTGCTTATAAACCAGCGGACCCTAGTTCCAGACACGCGTACCGTCGAACGACCCGTCTGAAAAAAAATTAGTGCGACACGAGGACTTCCCAAGAGGTCACCCATCCGAGTGCTAATCTCGCCTAAGCACAATTCACTGCGGAGTTCTGATGGGATCCGGTGCATTAGTGCTGGTATGATCGCACCTCCGCAGTTAAGTGTGCTTGGGCGAGAGTAGTACTCGGATGGGTGACCTCCTGGGAAGTCCTCGTGTCGCACAAATTTTTTTTCAGACGGGTCGTTCGACATTACGCGCGACTGGAACTAGGGTCCGCTGGTTTATACGCAAATGTTAGTTAAGAAGCAGGGGCATTTTAATCGATATTAGAACGAGAAGGAGAGGTGCAGTGTGAACGCACAAGGAAACAATTTATGGGAGGGGGAGAGAAGGAGAAGGAGTGTATGTATTTTCAGCACGAAATGAAACAGGTGCGATCATACCAGCACTAATTCAACGGATTCTATCAGAACTCCGTAGGTAAGGGTGCTTGGGCGAGAGTACTACTAGCATGGGTTACCTCCTGCCAAGTCCTTATATTTCACCCATTTTCTTGTGAAGTCCTCGTGTTGCACCCACTTTTTTGCAGATGATTCTTTCGACATTACGCGCGACTTGAATTATGGTCCTCAGGTTTATTCGCAAATGTGATTCACGGCGCTGTAGCATTTTACTTGATATTAGAACGAGAACGGGAGGTGCAGTGTGCACGCACAAGGAAACAAATGACGGGAGGGGGAAGAAAGGGGAATGAGTTTATGTATTTGCAGTGCGAAATTAAACAGATGTGCCGTTCGACGTTACGCGCGCACAAAAATGTGAGTCACGGCGCTGTGGCATTTTACTTGATATTTGAACGAGAACGAGAGGTGCAGTGCGCACGCACAAAAAAACAAATGACGGGAGGGGGAAGAAAGGGGAATGAGTTTATGTATTTGTAGCGCAAAATTAAACAGTTGCGATCATACCAGCATTAATGCACCGGATCCCATCAGAACTCCGCAGTGAAGTGTGCTTGGGCGAGATTAGCACTCGGATGGGTGACCTCCTGGGAAGTCCTCGTGTCGCACCAATTTTTTTTCAGACGGGTCGTTCGACGTTACGCGCATCTGGAACTAGGGTCCGCTGGTTTATACGCAAATATGAGTCAAGAAGCAGGGGCATTTTAATCGATATTAGAACGAGAATGAGAGGTGAAGTGTGAACGCACAAGGAAACAAATGACGGGAGGGGGAAAAAAGGAGAAGGAGTTTATGTATTTGGAGCGCAAAATTAAACAGGTGTGATCATATGAGCACTAATGTACCGGATCCCATCAGATCTCCACACTTAAGTGTGCTTGGGCGAGAGTAGTACTCGGATGGGTGACCTCCTGGGAATTCCTTGTGTTGCACTAATTTTTTTTTCAGACGGGTCGTTCGACGTTACGCGCGACTGGAACTAGAGTCCACTGGTTTATACGCAAATGTGAGTCAAGAAGCAGGGGAATTTTAATCGATATTAGAACGAGAAGGAGAGATGCAGAGTGCACACACAAGGAAACAAATGACGGGAGGGGGGATGGAGGGAGAAAAAGTGTATGTATTTGCAGCGCAAAATGAAACATGAGCAATCATCCCAGCACCAATGCAACGGATTCAATCAGAACTCTGCAAGTTAAGGGTGCTTGGGCGAGAGTAGCACTAGGATGGGTGACCTCCTGCGAAGTCCTTATATTTCACCCATTTTCTTAGGAAGTCCTCGTGTTGCACCCATTTTTTTGCAGATGATTCTTTCGACGATACGCACGACTTGAATTATGGTCCTCAGGTTTATTCGCAAATGTGAGACATGGCACCGTAGCAATTTACTTGATATTAGAACGAGCATGGTAGGTGCAGTGCGCACGCACAAGGAAACAAATGACGGCAGGGGGAAGAAAGGAGAAGGAGTTTATGTATTTGCAGCGCAAAATTAAACAGGTGCGATCATACCAGCACTAATGCACCGGATCCCATCAGAACTCCGCAGTCAAGTGTGCTTGTGCGAGAGTAGTACTCGGATGGGTGACCTCCTGGGAAGTCCTCGTATCGCACCAATTTTTTTTCAGACGGGTCATTCGACGCTACGCGCGACTGGAACTAGGGTCCGCTGGTTTATACACAAATGTGAGTCAAGAAGCAGGGGCATTTTAATCGATATTAGAACGAGAATGAGAGGTGCAGTGTGAACGCACAAGGAAACAATTGATGGAAGGGGGAGGAAAGGAGAAGGAGTGTATGTATTTTCAGCACGAAATGAAACAGGTGCGATCATACCAGCACTAATGCAACGGATTCTATCAGAACTCCGTAGGTAAGGGTGCTTGGGCGATAGTAGTACTAGCATGGGTTACCTCCTGCGAAGTCCTTATATTTGACCCATTTTCTTGTGAAGTCCTCGTGTTGCACCCATTTTTTTGCAGATGATTCTTTCGACGTTACGCGCGACTTGAATTATGGTCCTCAGGTTTATTCGCAAATGTGAGTCACGGCGCTGTAGCATTTTACTTGATATTAGAACGAGAACGGGAGGTGCAGTGCGCACGCACAAGGAAACAAATGACGGGAGGGGGAAGAAAGGGGAATGAGTTTATGTATTTGCAGCGCAAAATTAAACAGCTGCGATCATACCAGCACTAATGCACCGGATCCCAACATAACTCTGCATTTAAGTGTGCTTGGGCGAGAGTAGTACTCGGATGCGTGACCTCCTGGGAAGTTCTCGTGTCGCACTAATTTTTTTTTTCAGACGGGTCGTTCGACGTTACGCGCGACTGGAATTAGGGTCCGCTGGTTTATACGCAAATGTGAGTCAAGAAGCCGGGGCATTTTAATCGATATTAGAACGAGAATGAGAGATGCAGAGTGCACGCACAAGGAAACAAATGACGGGAGGGGGAATGGAGGGAGAAAAAGTGTATGTATTTGCAGCGCATAATGAAACATGAGCAATCATACCAGCACCAATGCAACGGAGTCTATCAGAACTCCGCAAGTTAAGGGTGCTTGGGTGAGAGAAGCACTAGGATGGGTGACCTCCTGCGAAGTCCTTATATTTCACCCATTTTCTTAGGAAATTCTCGTGTTGCACCCACTTTTTTGCAGATGATTCTTTCGACGATACGCGCGACTTGAATTATGGTCCTCAGGTTTATTCGCAAATGTGAGTCACGGCAACGTAGCATTTTACTTGATATTAGAACGAGCACGGGATGTGCAGTGCGCACGCACAAGGAAACAAATGACGGGAAGGGGAAGAAAGAAAAAGGAGTTTATGTATTTGCAGCGCGGAATTAAAAGGGTGCGATCATACGAGCACTAATGCACCGGATCCCATCAGAACTTCCCTCGTGTCGCACAAATTTATTTTCAGACGGGTCGTTCGACGTTACGCGCGACTTTAACTAGGGTCCGCTGGTTTATACGCAAATGTCAGTCAAGAAGCGGGGACATTTTAATCGATATTAGAACGAGAAGGAGAGGTGCAGTGTGAACGCACAAGGAAACAATTGATGGGAGGGGGAGGAAGGAGAAGGAGTGTATGTATTTTCAGCACGAAATGAAACAGGTGCGATTATACCAGCACTAATGCAACGGATTCTATCAGAACTCCACAGGTAAGGGTGCTTGGGCGAGAGTAGTACTAGCATGGGTTACCTCTTGCGAAGTCCTTATATTTCACCCATTTTCTTGTGAAGTCCTCGTGTTGCACCCATTTTTTTGCAGGTGATTCTTTCGACGTTACGCGCGACTTGAATTATGGTCCTCAGGTTTATTCGCAAATGTGAGTCACGGCGCTGTAGCATTTTACTTGATATTAGAACGAGAACGGGAGGTGCAGTGCGCACGCACAAGGAAACAAATGACGGGAGGGGGAAGAAAGGGGAATGAGTTTATGAATTTGTAGCGCGAAATTAAATAGGTGCGATCATACCAGCACTAATGCACCGGATCCCATTAGAACTCCGCACTTAAGTGTGCTTGGGCGAGATTAGTACTCGGATGGGTGACCTCCTGGGAAGTCCTCGTGTCGCACCAATTTTTTTTCAGACGGGTCGTTCGACGCTAGGCGCCTCTGGAACTAGGGTCCGCTGGTTTATACGCAAATGTGACTCAAGAAGTAGGGGCATTTAAATCGATATTAGAACGAGAAGGAGAGATGAAGTGTGAACGCACAAGGAAACAAATGACGGAGGGGGAAGAAAGGAGAAGGAGTGTATGTATTTGCAGCGCGAAATTAAACAGGTGCGATCAAACCAGCACTAAAGCCCCGGATCCCATCAGAACTCCGCAGTTAGGTGTGCTTGGGCGAGAGTAGTACTCGGATGGGTGACCACTTGGGAAGCCCTCGTGTTGCACCTTTTTTTTCTTGGATGTGTTGTTGGACGTTACGCGCGAATGGAATTATAAACCGCTGGTTCATTTACAAAGGTGAGTCACGGTGCTGGGGCATATTACTTGATATTAGAACGAGAAAGAGAGATGCAGAGTGCACGCACAAGGAAACAAATGACGGGAAAAGGGATGGGAGGAGAATGAGTGTACGTATTTGCAGTGTAGAATGAAACATGACGGATCATACCAGCACTAATGCAACGGATTCTATCAGAACTCCGCAGTTAAGGGTGCTTGGGCGAGAAAAGTACTCAGATGGGTGACCTCCTGCGAAGTCCTTATATTTCACCCATTTTCTTGGGAGGTCCTCGTGTTGCACCCATCTTTTTGCAGATGATTCTTTCGACGTTACGCGCGACTTGATTTATGGTATGCAGGTTTAGTCGCAAATGTGAGTCACGGCGCAGTGGCATTTTACTTGATATTAGAACGAGTACGGGAGGTGCAGTGCGCACGCACAAGGAAAGAAATGACGGGAGGAGGAAGAAAAGAGAAGGAGTGTATGTATTTGAAGTGCAAAATTAAACAAGTGGCATCATACCAGCATTAATGCACTGGATCCCATCAGAACTCTGTAGTTAAGTGTGCTTGAGCGAGAGTAGTACTCGGATGGGTGACATCTTGGGAAGTCTTCGTATCGCAACAATCTTTTTTCAGATGGGTCGTTCGATGTTACGCGCGACTGGAACTATGGTCCGCTGGTTTATACGCAAATGTGAGTCAAGAATCAGGGGCATTTTAATCGATATTTGAACGAGAAGGAGAGGTGCAGTGTGAACGCACAAGGAAACAAATGATGGGAGGGGGCGAGGGAAGAAAGAGTGTATGTATTTTCAGCACGAAATTAAACAGGTGCGGTCACACCAGCACGAATGCACCGGATCCCATCAGAACTCCGCAGTTAAGTGTGCTTTGGCGAAAGTAGTACAATGATGGGTTACCTCCTGGGTAGTTCTCGTGTTGCACCCATTTTCTTTTTTTCAGATGTGCCGATCGATGTTACGCGCGACTTTAATTATGGTCCGCAGATTTATTCGCAAATGTGAGTGACGGCGCCGTGGCATTTTACTTGATATTTGAACGAGAACGAGAGGTGCAGTGCGCACGCACAAGGAAACAAATGACGGGAGGGGGAAGAACGGAGAAGGAGTTTATGTATTTGCAGAGCAAAATTGAAGGGGTGCGATCATACCAGCACTAATGCACCGGATCCCATCAGAACTCCGCAGTTAAGTGTGCATGGGCGAGAGTAGTACTCGGATGGGTGACCTCCTGGGAAGTCCTCGTGTCGCTCTAATTTTTTTTCAGACGGGTCGTTCGACTTTACGCGCGACTGGAACAAGGGTCCGCTGGTTTATACACAAATGTGAGTCAAGAAGCAGGGGCATTTTAATCGATATTAGAACGAGAGGGAGAGGTGCAGTGTGAACGGTCAAGGAAACAATTGATGGGAGAGGGAGGGAAGGAGAAGGAGTGTATGTATTTTCAGCACGAAATGAAACAGGTGCGATCATACCAGCACCAATGCAACGGATTCTATCAGAACTCCGTAGGTAAGGGTGCTTGGGCGAGAGTAGTACTAGCATGGGTTACCTCCTGCGAAGTCCTTATATTTCACCCATTTTCTTGTGAAGTCCTCGTGTTGCACCTATTTTTTTGCAGATGATTCTTTCGACGTTACGCGCGACTTGAATTATGGTCCTCAGGTTTATTCGGTAATGTGAGTCACGGCGCTGTAACATTTTACTTGATATTAGAACGAGAACGGGAGGTGCAGTGCGTACGCACAAGGAAACGAATGACGGGAGGGGGAAGAAAGGGGAATGAGTTTATGTATTTACAGCGCGAAATTAAATAGGTGCGATTATACCAGCACTAATGCACTTGATCCCATCAGAACTCCGTAGTGAAGTGTGCTTGGGCGAGATTAGTACTCGGATGGGTGACCTCCTGGGAAGTCCTCGTGTCGCACCAATTTTTTTTCAGACGGGTCGTTCGATGTTACGCGCGCCTGGAACTAGGATCCGCTTGTTTATACGCAAATGTGAGTCAAGAAGCAGGGGCATTTTAATCGATATTAGAACGAGAATGAGAGGTGAAGTGTGAACGCACAAGGAAACAAATGACAGGAGGGGGAAAAAAGGAGAAGGAGTTTGTGTATTTGCCGCGCGAAATTAAAAAGGTGCGATCATACCAGCACTAAAGCTCCGGATCCCATCAGAACTCAGCAGTTAGGTGTGCTTGGGCGAGAGTAGTACTCGGATGGGTGACCACTTGGGAAGCCCTCGTGTTGCATCTATTTTTTTCGGATGGGTTGTTCGACGCTACGCGCGAATGGAATTATCAACCGCTGGTTCATTTGCAAAGGTGCGTCACGGTGCCGGGGCATATTACTTGATATTAGAACGAGAAAGAGAGATGCAGAGTGCACGCACAAGGAATCAAATGACGGGAGGGGGAAGAAAGGAGAAGGAGTTTATGTATTTGTAGCGCGAAATTAATCAGGTGCGATCATACCAGCACTAATGCAACAGATCCCATCATAACTCCGCAGTGAAGTGTGCTTGGGCGAGAGTAGTACTCGGATGGGTGACCACTTGATAAGTCCTCGTGTCGCACCCATTTTTTTGCAGATGATTCTTTCGACGTTACGCACGACTTGAATTATGGTCCTCATGTTTATTCGCAAATGTGAGTCACGGCGCTGTAGCATTTTACTTGATATTAGAATGAGAACGGAAGGTGCAGTGCGCACGCACAAGGAAACAAATGACGGGAGGGGGAAGAAAGGGGAATGAGTTTATGTATTTGCAGCGCAAAATTAAATAGGTACGATCATACCAGCACTAATGCACCGGATCCCATCAGAACTCCGCAGTGAAGTGTGCTTGGCCGAGATTAGTACTCGGATGGGTGACCTCCTGGGAAGTCCTCGTGTCGCACTAATTTTTTTTTCAGACGGGTCGTTCGACGTTATGCGCGACTGCAACTAGGGTCCACTAGTTTATACGCAAATGTGAATCAAGAAGTAGGGGCATTTTAATCGATATTAGAACAAGAAGGAGAGATGCAGAGTGCACGCACAAGGAAATAAGTGACGGGAGGGGGAGGGAAGGAGAAAGAGTGTATATATTTTCAACACGAAATGAAACAGGTGTGATCATACCAGCATTAATGCATCGGATTCTATCAGAACTCCGTAGGTAAGGGTGCTTGGGCGAGTGTAGTACTAGCATGGGTTACCTCCTGCGAAGTCCTTATATTTCACCCATTTTCTTGTGAAGTCCTCGTGTTGCACCCATTTTTTTGCAGATGATTCTTTCGACGTTACGCGCGACTTGAATTATGGTCCTCAGGTTTATTCGCAAATGTGAGTCACGGCACTGTAGCATTTTACTTGATATTAGAACGAGAACGGGAGGTGCAGTGCGCACGCACAAGGAAAGAAATGACGGGAGAGGGAAGAAAGGGGAATGAGTTTATGTATTTGCAGCACAAAATTAAACAGGTGCGATCATACCAGCACTAATGCACCGGATCCCATCAGAACTCCGCAATGATGTGTGCTTGGGCGAGATTAGTACTAGGATGGGTGACCTCCTGGGAAGTCCTCGTGTCGCACTAATTTTTTTTTTCAGACGGGTCGTTCGACGTTACGCGTGACTGGAACTAGGGTCCACTGGTTTATATGCACATGTGAGTCAAGAAGCAGGGACATTTTAATCGATGTTAGAATGAGAAGGAGAGATGCAGAGTGCACGCACAAGGAAACAAATGACGGGAGGGGGGATAGAGGGAGAAAAAGTGTATGTATTTGCAGCGCAGAATGAAACATGAGCAATCATACCAGCACCTACGCAACGGATTCTATCAGAACTCCGCAAGTTAATGGTTCTTGGGCGAGAGTAGCACTAGGATGGGTGACCTCCTGCGAAGTCCTTATATTTCACCCATTTTCTTAAGAAGTCCTCGTGTTGCACCCATTTTTTTGCAGATGATTACGATACGTGCGACTTGAATTATGGTCCTCAAGTTTATTCGCAAATGTGAGTCACGGCACCGTAGTATTTTACTTGATATTAAAACGAGCACGAGAGGTGCAGTGCGCACGCACAATTTAACAAATGACGGGAGGGGGAAGAAAGGAGAAGGAGTTTATGTATTTGCAGCGCAAAATTAAATGGGTGCGATCATACCAGCACTAATGCACCGGATCCCATCAGACCTCCGCAGTTAAGTGTACTTGGGCGAGAGTAGTACTCGGATGGGTGACCTCCTGGGAAGTCCTCGTGTCGCACCAATTTTTTTTTAGACGGGTCGTTCAACGTTACGCGCGACTGGAACTAGGGTCCGCTGGTTTATACGCAAATGTGAGCCAAGAAGCAGCGGCATTTTAATCGATATTAGAACGAGAAGGAGAGGTGCAGTGTGAACGCACAAGGAAACAATTGATGGGAGGGGGAGGGATGGAGAAGGAGTGTATGTATTTTAAGCACGAAATGAAACAAGTGCGATCATACCAGCTCTAATGCAACGGATTCTATCAGAACTCCATAGGTAAGGGTGCTTGGGCGAGAGTAGTACTAGCATGGGTTACCTCCTGTGAAGTCCTTATATTTCATCCATTTTCTTGTGAAGTCCTCGTGTCGCACCAATTTTTTTTCAGACAGGTCGTTCGACATTACGCGGGTTTGGAACTAGGGTCCGCTGGTTTATACACAAATGTGAGTCAAGAAGCAGGGGCATTTTAATCGATATTAGAACGAGAATGAGAGGTGAAGTGTGAACGCACAAGGAAACAAATGACGGGAGGGGGAAGAAAGGAGAAGGAGTGTATGTATTTGCAGCGCGAAACTAAACAGGTGCGATCATACCAGCACTAAAGCCCTGGATCCCATTAGAACTCCGCAGTTAAGTGTGCTTGGGCGAGATTAGTACTCGTATGGTTGACCTCCTGGGAAATCCTCGTGTCGCACCAATTTTTTTTCAGACGAGTCGTTCGAAGTTACGCGCGTCTGGAACTAGGGTCTGCTGGTTTATACGCAAATGTGAGTCAAGAAGCAGGGGCATTTTAATCGATATTAGAACGAGAATGAGAGGTGAAGTATGAACGCACAAGGAAACAAATGACGGGAGGGGGAAGAAAGGAGTAGGAGTGTATGTATTTACAGCGCGAAATTAAACAGGTGCGATCATACCAGCACTAAACCTCCGGATCCCATCAGAACTCTGCAGTTAAGTGTGTTTGGGCGAGAGTAGTACTCGGATGGGTGTCCACCTGGGAAGCCCACGTGTTGCACCTATTTTTTTTTCGGATGGGTTGTTCGACGTTACGCGCGAATGGAATTATAAACCGCTGGTTCATTTGCAAAGGTGAGTCACGGTGCCGGGGCATATTACTTGATATTAGAATGAGAAAGAGAGATGCAGAGTGCACGCACAAGGAAACAAATGACGGGAGGGGGGATGGAAGGAGAAAGAGTGTATGTATTTGCAGTGCAGAATGAAACATGACGGATCATACCAGCACTAATGCAAGGGATTCTATCAGAACTCCACAGTTAAGGGTGCTTGGGCGAGAAAAGTACTCGGATGGGTGACCTCCTGCGAAGTCCTTATATTTTACCCATTTTCTTGGGAGGTCCTCGTGTTGCACCCATCTTTTTGTAGATGATTCTTTCGACGTTACGCGCGACTTGATTTATGGTCCGCAGGTTTATTCGCAAATGTGAGTCACGGCGCCGTGGCATTTTACTTGATATTAGAACGAGTACGGGAGGTGCAGTGCGCACGCACAAGGAAACAAATGACGGGAGGAGGAAGAAAAGAGAAGGAGTGTGTGTATTTGAAGCGCAAAATTAAACAAGTGGCATCATACCAGCACTAATGCACTGGATCCCATCAGAACTCTGTAGTTAAGTGTGCTTGGGCGAGAGTAGTACTCGGATGGGTGACTTCTTGGGAAGTCCTCATATCGCAACAATTTTTTTTCAGATGGGTCGTTCGACGTTACGCGCGACTGGAACTATGGTCTGCTGGTTTATACGCAAATGTGAGTCAAGAATCAGGGGCATTTTAATCGATATTAGAACGAGAAGGAGAGGTGCAGTGTGAACGCACACGGAAACAAATGATGGGAGCGGGGAGGGAAGAAGGAGTGTTTGTATTTTCAGCAAGAAATTAAACAGGTGCGGTCACACCAGCACAAATGCACCGGATCCCATCAAAACTCCGCAGTTAAGTGTGCTTTGGCGAAAGTAGTACAATGATGGGTTACCTCCTGGGAAGTTCTCGTGTTGCACCCATTTTTTTTTTTTCAGATGTGCCGTTCGACGTTATGCGCGACTTTAATTATGGTCCGTAGATTTATTTGCAAATGTGAGTCACGGCGCCGTGGCATTTTACTTGATATTTGAACGAGAACGAGAGGTGCAGTGCGCACGCACAAGGAAACAAATGATGGGAGGGGGAAGAAAGGAGAAGGAGTTTATGTATTGGCATCGCGAAATTAAACAGGTGCGATCATACTAGCACTAATGCACCGGATCCCATCAGAACTCCGCAATTAAGTGTGCTTGGGCGAGAGTAGTACTCGGATGGGTGACCTCTTGGGAAGTCCTCGTGTTGTACTAATTATTTTTTCAGACGGGTCGTTCGACGTTACGCGCGACTGCAACTAGGGTCCACTGGTTTATATGCAAATGTGCGTCAAGAAGCAGGGGCATTTTAATCGATATTAGAACGAGAAAGATGGATGCAAAATGCACGCACAAGGAAACAAATGACGGGAGGGGGGATGGAGGGAGAAAAAGTGTACGTATTTGCAGCGCAGAATGAAACATGAGCAATCATACCAGCACCAATACAACGGATTCTATCAGAACTCCGCAAGTTAAGGGTGCTTGGGCGAGAGTAGCACTAGGATGGGTGACTTCCTGCGAAGTCCTTATATTTCACTCATTTTCTTAGGAAGTCCTCGTGTTGCACCCATTTTTTTGCAAATGATTCTTTCGACGATACGCGCGACTTGAATTATGGTCCTCAGGTTTATTCACAAATGTGAGTCACGGCACCGTAGCATTTTACTTGATATTAGAACGAGCACGAGAGGTGCAGTGCGCACGCACAAGGAAACAAATGACGGGAGGGGGAAGAAAGGAGAAGGAGTGTATGTATTTGCAGCCGGAAACGAAACAGGTGCGATCATACCAGCACTGATGCAACGGATTCTAACAGAACTCCGTAGGTAAGGGTGCTTGGGCGAGAGTAGTACTAGCATGGGTTACCTCCTGCGAAGTCCATATATTTCACCCATTTTCTCGTGAAATCCTCGTGTCGCACCAATTTTTTTTCAGACGGGTCGTTCGACGTTACGCGCGTCTGGAACTAGGGTCCGCTGGTTTATACGCAAATGTGACTCAAAAAGTAGGGCATTTTAATCGATATTAGAACGAGAAGGAGAGGTGCAGTGTGAACGCACAAGTTACAATTGATGGGAGGGGGAGGGAAGGAGAAGGAGTGTATGTATTTTCAGCACGAAATGAAACAGGTGCAATCATACCGGCACTAATGCAACGGATTCTATCAGAACTCCGTAGGTAAGGGTGCTTGAGCGAGAGTAGTACTAGCATGGGTTACCTCCTGCGAAGTCCATAAATTTCACCCATTTTCTTGTGAAATCCTCGTGTCGCACCAATTCTATTTCAGACGGGTCGTTCGACGTTACGCGCGTCTGGAACTAGGGTCCGCTGGTTTATACACAAATGTGAGTCAAGAAGCAGGGGCATTTTAATCGATATTAGAACGAGAACGAGAGGTGAAGTGTGAACGCACAAGGAAAGAAATGACGGGAGGGGGAAGAAAGGAGAAGGAGTGTATGTATTTGCAGCGCAAAATTAAACAGGTGCGATCATACCAGCACTAAAGCTCCGGATCCCATCAGAACTCCGCAATTAAGTATGCTTGGGCGAGAGTAGTACTCGGATGGGTGACCACCTGGGAAGCCCTCGTGTTGCACCTATATATTTTCGGATGGGTTGTTCGACGTTACGCGCGAATGGAATTATAAACCGCTGGTTCATTTGCAAAGGCGAGTCACCTTGCCGGGGCATATTACTTGATATTAGAACAAGAAAGAGAGATGCAGAGTGCACGCACAAGAAAACAAATGACAGGAGGGGGGATGGAAGGAGACAGAGTGTATGTATTTGCAGTGCAGAATGATACATGAGGGATCATACCAGCACTAATGCAACGGATTCTATCAGAACTCCGCAGTTAAGGGTGCTTGGGCGAGAAAAGTACTCGAATGGGTGACCTCCTGCGAAGTCCTTATATTTCACCCATTTTCTTGGGAGTTCCTCGTGTTGCACCCATCTTTTTGCAGATGATTCTTTCGACGTTACGCGCGACTTGATTTATGGTCCGCAGGTTTATTCGCAAATGTGAGTCACGGCGCTGTGGCATTTTACTTGATATTAGAACGAGAACGAGAGGTGCAGTGCGCACGCAAAAGGAAACAAATGACGGGAGGAGGAAGAAAAGAGAAGGAGTTTATGTATTTAAAGCGCAAAATTAAACAAGTGGCATCATACCAGCACTAATGCACTCGATCCCATCAGAACTCTGCAGTTAAGTGTGCTTGGGCGATAGTAGTACTCGGATGCGTGACCTCTTGGGAAGTCCTCGTATCGCAACAATTTTTTTTCAGATGTGTCGATCGACGTTACGTGCTACTGGAACTATGGTCCGCTGGTTTATACGCAAATGTGAGTTAAGAAAAAGGGGCATTTTAATCGATATTAGAACGAGAAAAAGAGGTGCACTGTGAACGCACAAGGAAACAAATGATGGGAGGGGGGAGGGAAGAAGGAGTGTATGTATTTTCAGCACGAAATTAAACAGGTGCGGTCACACCAGCACAAATGCACCGGATCCCTTCAGAACTCCATAGTTAAGTGTGCTTTGGCGAAAGTAGTACAATGATGGGTTACCTTCTGGAAAGTTCTCGTGTTGCACCCATTTTCTTTTTTTCAGATGTGTCGTTCGACGTTACGCGCGACTTTAATTATGGTCCGCAGATTTATTCGCAAATGTGAGTCACGGCGCCGTGGCATTTTACTTGATATTTGAACGAGAACGGGAGGAGCAGTGCGCACGCACAAGGAAACAAATGACGGGAGGAGGAAGAAAAGAGAAGAAGTGTATGTATTTGAAGCGCAAAATTAAACAAGTGGCATCATACCAGCACTAATGTACTGGATCCCATCAGAATTCTGCAGTTAAGTGTGCTTGGGCGAGAGTAGTAGTCGGATGGGTGACCTCTTGGGAAGTCCTTGTATCGCGACAATTTTTTTTCAGATGGGTCGTTCGACATTACGCGCGACTGGAACTATGGTCCGCTGGTTTATACGCAAATGTGAGTCAAGAATTAGGGGCATTTTAATCGATATTAGAACGAGAATGAGAGGTGCAGTGTGAACGCACAAGGAAACAAATGATGGGAGGGGGGAAGGAAGAAGGAGTGTATGTATTTTCAGAACGAAATTAAACAGGTGCGGTCACACCAGCACAAATGCACCGGATCCCATCAGAACTCCGCAGTTAAGTGTGCTTTGGCGAAAGTAGTACAATGATGGGTTACCTCATGGGAAGTTCTCGTGTTGCACCCATTTTTTTTTTTTCAGATGTGCCGTTCGACGTTACGCGAGACTTTAATTATGGTCCGTAGATTTATTTGCAAATGTGAGTCACGGCGCCGTGGCATTTTACTTGATATTTGAACGAGAACGAGAGGTGCAGTGCCCACGCACAAGGAAATAAATGACAGAAGGGGGAAGAAAGGGGAATGAGTTTATGTATTTGCAGCGCGAAATTAAACAGGTTCGATCATACCAGCACTGATGCACCGGATCCCATCAGAACTCCACAGTGAAGTGTGCTTGGGTGAGAGTAGTACTCGGATGTGTGACCTCTTGGGAAGTCCTCGTATCGTAACAATTTTTTTTCAGAGGGGACGTTCGACGTTACACGCGACTGGAACTATGGTCCGCTGGTTTATACGCAAATGTGAGTCAAGAATCAGGGGCATTTTAACCGATATTAGGACGAGAATGAGAGTTGCAGTGTGAACGCACAAGGAAACAAATGATGGGAGGCAGGGAGGGAAGAAGGAATGTATGTATTTTCAGTACGAAATTAAACAGGTGCGGTCACACCAGCACAAATGCACCGGATCCCATCAGAACTCCGCAGTTAAGTGTGCTTTGGCGAAAGTAGTACAATGATGGGTTACCTCCATGAAAGTTCTCGTGTTGCACCCATTTTCTTTTTTTCAGATGTGTCATTCGACGTTACGCGCGACTTTAATTATGGTTCGCAGATTTATTCGCAAATGTGAGTCACGGCGCCATGGCATTTTACTTGATATTTGAACGAGAACGGGAGGTGCAGTGCGCATGCACAAGGAAACAAATGACGGGAGGAGGAAGAAAAGAGAAGAAGTGTATGTATTTGAAGCACAAAATTAAACAAGTGGCATCATACCAGCACAAATGCACTGGATCCCATCAGAACTCTGCAGTTAAGTGTTCTTGGGCGAGAGTAGTACTCGGATGGGTGACCTCTTTGGAAGTCCTCGTATCGCAATAATTTTTTTTCAGATGGGTCGTTCGACATTACGCGCGACTGGAACTATGGTCCGCTGGTTTATACGCAAATGTGAGTCAAGAATCAGGGGCATTTTAATCGCTATTAGAACGAGAAGGAGAGGTGCAGTGTGAATGCACAAGGAAACAAATGATGGGAGGGGGGGAGGGAAGAAGGAGTGTATGTATTTTCAGCACGAAATTAAACAGGTGCGGTCACACCAGCACAAATGCACAGGATCCCATCTGAACTCCGCAGTTAAGTGTGCTTTGGCGAAAGTAGTACAATGATGGGTTACCTCCTAGGAGGTTCTCGTGTTGCACCCATTTTCTTTTTTTCAGATGTGCCGTTCGACGTTACGCGCGACTTTAATTATGGTCCGCAGATTTATTCGCAAATGTGAGTCACGGGGCCGTGGCATTTTACCTGATATTTGAACGAGAACGAGAGGTGCAGTGCGCACGCACAAGGAAACAAATGACGGGAGGGGGAAGAAAGGAGAAGGAGTTTATGTATTTGCAACGCGAAATTAAACAGGTGCGATCATACCAGCACTAATGCACCGGATCCCATCACAACTCCGCATTTAAGTGTGCTTGGGCGAGAGTAGTACTCGGAGGGGTGACCTCCTGCGAAGTCCTTATATTTCACCCATTTTCTTAGGAAGTCCTCGTGTTGCAGCCATTTTTTTGCAGATGATTCTTTCGATGATATGCGCGACTTGAATTATGGTTTTTAGGTTTATCCGCAAATGTGAGTCACGGCACCGTAGCATTTTACTTGATATTAGAACGAGCACGGTTGGTGCAGTGCGCATGCACAAGGAAACAAATGATGGGAGGGGGAAGAAAGGAGAAGGAGTTTATGTATTTGCAGCGCGAAATTAAATAGGTGCGATCATACCAGCACTAATGCACCAGATCCCATCATAACTCCGCAGTTAAGTGTGCTTGGGCGAGAGTAGTACTCGGATGGGTGACCTCTTGGGAAGTTCTCGTGTCGCACTAATTTTTTTTTCAGACGGGTCGTTCGACGTTACGCGCGACTGGAACTATGGTCCACTGATTTATATGCAAATGTGAGTCAAGAAGCATGGACATTTTAATCGATATTAGAACGAGAATGAGAGATGCAGAGTGCACGCACAAGGAAACAAATTACGGGGGGGGGGGGGTGGAGGGTGAAAAAGTGTATGTATTTGCAACGCAGAATGAAACATGATCAATCATACCAGCACCAATGCATCGGATTCTATCAGAACTCCGCAAGTTAATGGTGCTTGGGCGAGAGTAGCTCTAGGATGGGTGACCTCCTGCGAAGTCCTTATATTTCACCCATTTTCTTAGGAAGTCCTCGTGTTGCACCCATTTTTTTGCAGATGATTTATTCGACGATACGCACGACTTGAATTATGGTTGTCAGGTTTATTCGCAAATGTGAGTCACGGCACCATAGCATTTTACTTGATATTAGAACGAGCACGGGAGGTACAGTGCGCACGCACAAGAAAACAAATGACGGGAGGGGGAAGAAAGGAGAAGGAGTTTATGTATTTGCAGCGCGAAATTAAACGTGTGCGATCATACAAGCGCTAATGCACTGGATCCCATCAGAACCCTGCAGGTAAGTGTGCTTGGGCGAGGGTAGTACTCGGATGGGTGACCTCCTGGGAAGTCCTCGTATCGCAACAATTTTTTTTCAGACGGGTCGTTCGACGTTACGCGCGACTGGAACTCGTGTCCGCTGGTTTATACGCAAATGTGAGTCTAGAAGCAGGGGCATTTTAATCAATTTTAGAACGAGAAGGAGAGGTGCAGTGTGAACGCACAAGGAGACAATTGATGGGAGGGGGAGGGAAGGAGAAGGAGTGTATGTATTTTCAACACGAAATGAAACAGGTGCGATCAAACCAGTACAAATGAAACAGATTCTATCAGAACTTCGTAGGTAAGGGTGCTTGGGCGAGAGTAGTACTACCATGGGTTACCTCCTGCGAAGTCCTTATATTTCACCCATTTTCTTGTGAAGTCCTCGTGTTGCACCCATTTTTTTTGCAGATGATTCTTTCGACGTTACGCACGACTTGAATTATGGTCCTCAGGTTTATTCGCAAATGTGAGTCACGGCGCTGTAGCATTTTACTTGATATTAGAACGAGAACGGGAGGTGCTGTGCGCACGCACAAGGAAACAAATGACGGGTGGGGGAAGAAAGGGGAATGAGTTTATGTATTTGCAGCGCAAAACTAAACAGGTGCGATCATACCAGCACTAAAGCCCCGGATCCCATCCGAACTCTGCAGTTAAGCGTGCTTGGGCGAGATTAGTACTCGGATGGTTGATCTCCTTGGAAGTCCTCGTGTCGCACCAATTTTTTTTCAGACGGGTCGTTCGATGTTACGCGCGTTTGGAACTAGGGTCCGCTGGTTTATACGCAAATGTGAGTCAAGAAGCAGGGGCATTTTAATCGATATTAGGGATCATACCAGCACTAATGAAACATGAGGGATCATACCAGCACTAATGTAACGGATTCTATCAGAATTCCGCAGTTAAGGGTGCTTGAGCGAGAAAAGTACTCAGATGGGTGACCTCCTGCGAAGTCCTTATATTTCACCCATTTTCTTGGGAGATCCTCGTGTTGCACCCACCTTTTTGCAGATGATTCTTTCGACGTTACGGGCGACTTGATTTATGGTCCGCAGGTTTATTTGCAAATGTGAGTCACGGCGCCGTGGCATTTTACTTGATATTAGAAGGAGTACGGGAGGTGCAGTGCGCACGCACAAGGAAACAAATGACGATAGGAGGAAGAAAAGAGAAAGAGTGTATGTATTTGAAGCGCAAAATTAAACAAGTGGCATCATACCCGCACTAATGCACTGGATCCCATCAAAACTCTGCAGTTAAGTGTGCTTGGGCGAGAGTAATACTCGGATGGGTGACCTCTTGGAAAGTCCTCGTATCGCAACAATTTTTTTTCAGATGGGTCGTTCGACGTTACGCGCGACTGAAACTATGGTCCGGTTTATACGCAAATGTGAGTCAAGAATCAGGGGCATTTTAATCGATATTAGAACGAGAAGGAGAGGTGCAGTGTGAACGCACAAGGAAACAAATGATGGGAGGGGTGAGGGAAGAAGGAGTGTATGTATTTTCGGCACGAAATTAAACAGGTGCGGTCACACCAGCACAAATGCACCGGATCCCATCAGAACTCTGCAGTTAAGTGTGCTTTGGCGAAAGTAGTACAATGATGGGTTACCTCCTGGGAAGTTCTCGTGTTGCACCCATTTTCTTTTTTTCAGATGTGCCGTTCGACGTTACGCGCAACTTTAATTATGGTCCGCAGATCTATTCGCAAATGTGAGTCACGGCGCCGTGGTATTTGACTTGATATTTGAACGAGAACGAGAGGTGCAATGCGCACGCACAAGGAAACAAATGACAGGAGGGGGAAGAAAGGAGAAGGAGTGTATGTATTTGCAGCGCGAAATGAAACAGGTGCGATCATACCAGCACTAATGCAACGGATTCTTTCAGAACTCCATAGGTAAGGGTGCTTGGGCGAGAGTAGTACTAGCATGGGTTACCTCCTGCGAAGTCCTTATATTTGACCAATTTTTTTGTGAAGTCCTCGTGTTGCACCCATTTTTTTGCAGATGATTCTTTCGACGTTATGCGCGACTTGTATTATGGTCCTCAGGTTTATTCGCAAATGTGAGTCACTACGCTGTAGCATTTTACTTGATATTAGAACGAGAACGGGAGGTCCAGTGCTCACGCACAAGGAAACAAATGACGGGAGGGGAAAGAAAGGGGAATGAGTTTATGTATTTGCAGCACAAAATTAAACAATTGCGATCATACCAGCACTAATGCACCGGATCCAATCAGAACTCCGCAGTTAAGTGTGCTTGGGCGAGATTAGAACTCAGATGGGTGACCTCTTGGGAAGTCCTCGTGTCGCACCAATTGTTTTTCAGACGGGTCGTTCGACGTTATGCGCGTCTGGAACTAGGGTCCGCTGGTTTATACGCAAATGTGAGTCAAGAAGCAGGGGCATTTTAATCGATATTAGAACGAGAATGAGAGGTGAAGTGTGAACGCACAAGGAAACAATTGACGGGAGGGGGAAGAAAGGAGAAGGAGTGTATGTATTTGCAGCGCGAAATTAAACAGGTGCGATCATACCAGCACTAAAGCTCCGGATCCCATCAGAACTCCACAGTTAAGTGTGCTTGGGCGAGGGTAGTACTCGGATGGGTGACCACCTGGGAAGCCCTCGTGTTGCACCTATTTTTTTTCGGATGGGTTGTTCGACGTTACGCGCGAATGGAATTATAATCCGCTGGTTCATTTGCAAAGGTGAGTCACGGTGCCGGGGCATATTACTTGATATTAGAACGAGAAAGAGAGATGCAGAGTACACGCACAAGGAAACAAATGACGGGAGGGGGGATGGACGGAGAAAGAGTGTATGTATTTGCAGTGCAGAATGAAACATGAGGGATCATACCAGCACTAATGCAAGGGATTCTATCAGAACTCTGCAGTTAAGGGTGCTTGGGCGAGAAAAGTACTCGGATGGGTGACCTCCTGCGAAGTCCTTATATTTCACCCATTTTCTTGGGAGGTCCACGTGTTGCACCCATCTTTTTGCAGATGATTCTTTCAACGTTACGCGCTACTTGATTTACGGTCCGCAGGTTTATTCACAATTGTGAGTCACGGCGTCGTGGCATTTTACTTGATATTAGAACGAGTACGGGAGGTGCAGTGCGCACGCACAAGGAAACAAATGACGGGAGGAGGAAGAAAAGAGAATGAGTGTATGTATTTGAAGCGCAAAATTAAACAAGTGGCATCATACCAGTATTAATGGACTGGATCCAATCAGAACTCTGCAGTTAAGTGTGCTTGGGCGAGAGTAGTACTCGGATGGGTGACCTCTTAGGAAGTCCTCATATCGCAACAATTTTTTTTCAGATTAGTCGTTCGACATTACCCGCGTCTGGAACTAGGGTCCGCTGGTTTATACGCAAATGTGAGTCAAGAAGCAGGGGCATTTTAATCGATATTAGAACGAGAATGAGAGGTGAAGTGTGAACGCACAAGGAAACAAATGACGGGAGGGGGAAGAAAGGAGAAGGAGTGTATGTATTTGCAGCGTGAAATTAAACAGGTGCGATCATACCAGCACTAAAGCTCTGGATCCCATCAGAACTCCGCAGTTAAGTGTGCTTGGGCGAGGGTAGTACTCGGATGGGTGACCACTTGGGAAGCCCACGTGTTGCACCTATTTTTTTTAGGATGGGTTGTTCGACGTTACGCGTGAATGGAATTATAAACCGCTGGTTCATTTGCAAAGGTGAGTCACGGTGCCGGGTCATATTACTTGATATTAGAATGAGAAAGAGAGATGCAGAGTGCACGCACAAAGAAACAAATGACGGGAGGGGGGATGGAAGGAGAAAGAGTGTATGTATTTGCAGTGCAGAATGAAACATGTGGGATCATACCAGCACTAATGCAACGGATTCTATCAGAACTCCGCAGTTAAGGGGGCTTGGGCGAGAAAAGTACTCGGATGGTTGACCTCCTGCGAAGTCCTTATATTTCACCCATTTTCTTGGGAGGTCTTCGTGTTGCACCCGTCTTTTTCAAGATGATTCTTTCGACGTTACGCGCGACTTGATTTATAGTCCGCGGGTTTATTCGCAAATGTGAGTCACGGCGCCGTGGCATTTTACTTGATATTAGAATGAGTACGGGAGGTGCAGTGCGCATGCACAAGGAAACAAATGACGGGATGAGGAAGAAAAGAGAAGGAGTGTATGTAATTGAAGCGCAAAATTAAACAAGTGGCATCATACCAGCACTAATGCACTGGATCCAATCAGAACTCTGCAGTTAAGTGTGCTTGGGAGAGAATAGAACTCGGATGGGTGACCTCTTGGGAAGTCCTCGTATCGCAACAATTTTTTTTTAGATGGGTCGTTCGACGTTACGCGCGACTGGAACTATGGTCCGCTTGTTTATACGCAAATATGAGTCAAGAATCAGGGGCATTTTAATCGATATTAGAATGAGAAGGAGAGGTGCAGTGTGAACGCACAAGGAAACAAATGATGGGAGGGGGGAGGGAAGAAGGAGTGTATGTATTTTCAGCACGAAATTAAACAGGTGCGGTCACAATAGCACAAATGCACCGGATCCCATCAGAACTCCGCAGTTAAGTGTGCTTTGACGAAAGTAGTACAATGATGGGTTACCTCATGGGAATTCTCGTGTTGCACCCATTTTCTTTTTTTCAGATGTGTCGTGCGACGTTATGCGCGACTTTAATTATGGTTCGCAGATTTATTCGCAAATGTGAGTCACGACGCTGTGGCATTTTACTTGATATTTGAACGAGAACGAGAGGTGCAGTGCGCACGCACAAGGAAACAAATGACGGGAGGGGGAAGAAAGGAGAAGTAGTTTATGTATTTGCAGCGCGAAATTAAACAGGTGCGATCATACCAGCACTAATGCACCGGATCCCATCAGAACTCCGCAGTTAAGTGTCCTTGGGCGAGAGTCGTACTCGGATGGGTGACCTCCAGGGAGGTCCTCCTGTCGCACTAATTTTTCTTTTCAGACGGGTCGTTCGACGTTACGCGCGACTGGAACTAGGGTCCACTGGTTTATACGCAAATGTGAGTCAAGAAACAGGGGCATTATAATCGATATTAGAACGAGAAGGAGAGATGCAGAGTGCACGCACAAGGAAACAAATGACGGGAGGGGGGATGGAGGGAGAAAAAGTGTATGTATTTGCAGCGCAGAATGAAACATGAGCAATCATACCAGCACCAATGCAACGGATTCTATCAGAACTCCGCAAGTTAAGGGTGCTTGGGCGAGAGTAGCGCTAGGATGGGTGACCTCCTGCGAAGTCCTTATATTTCACCCATTTTCTTAGGAAGTCCTCGTGTTGTACCCATTTTTTTGCAGATGATTCTTTCGACATTACGCGCGACTTGAATTATGGTCCTCAGGTTTATTCGCAAATGTGAGTCACGGCGCTGTAGCATTTTACTTGATATTAGAACGAGAACGGGAGCTACAGTGCGCACGCACAAGGAAACAAATGACGGGAGGGGGACGAAAGGGGAATGAGTTTATGTATTGGCAGCGCGAAATTAAACAGGTGCAATCATTCCAGCACTAATGCACCCGATCCCATCAGAACTCCGCAGTTAAGTGTGCTTGGGCGAGAGTAGTACTCGGATGGGTGACCTCTTTGGAAGTCCTCATGTCGCACCAATATTTTTTTAGACGGGTCGTTCGACGTTACGCGCGACTGGAATTAGGGTCCGCTGGTTTATACGCAAATGTGAGTCAAGAAGCAGAGACATTTTAATCGATATTAGAACGAGAATGAGAGGTGAAGTGTGAACGCACAAGGAAACAAATGACCGGAGGGGGAAGAAAGGAGAAGGAGTGTATGTATTTGCAGTGCGAAATTAAACAGGTGCGATCATACCATCACTAAAGCCCCGGATCCCATCAGAACTCCGCAGTTGAGTGTGCTTGGGCGAGAGTAGTACTCGGATGGGTGACCACTTGGGAAGCCCTCGTGTTGCACCTATTTTTTTCGGATGGGTTGTTCGACGTTACGCGCGAATGGAATTATAAACCGCTGGTTCATTTGCAAAGGTGAGTCACGGTGTCGGGGCATATTACTTGATATTAGAACGAGAAAGAGAGATGCAGAGTGCACGCACAAGGAAACAAATGACAGGAGGGGGGATGGGAGGAGAAAGAGTGTATGTATTTGCAGTGCAAAATGAAACATGAGGGATCATACCAGCACTAATGCAAAGGATTCTATCAGAACTCCGCAGTCAAGGGTGCTTGGGCGAGAAAAGTACTCGGATGGGTGACCTCCTTCGAAGTCCTTATATTTCACCCATTTTCTTGGGAGGTCCTCGTGTTGCACCCATCTTATTGTAGATGATTCTTTCGACGTTACGCGCGACTTGATTTATGGTGACCTCCTGGGAAGTCCTCATGTTGCACCCATTTTTTTTCGGATGGGTCGCTCGACGTTACGCGCGAATGCAATTATAAACCGCTGGTTCATTCGCAAAGGTGAGTCACGATGCTTGGGCATTTTACTTGATATTAGAACGAGAAAAAGAGATGCAGAGTGCACGCACAAGGAAACGAATGACGGGAGGGGGGATGGGAGGAGAAAGAGTGTATGTATTTGCAGTGCAGATTAAACAGGTGCGATCATACCATCACTAATGCAGCGGATTCCATCAGAACTCTGCAGTTAAGTGTGCCTGGGCGAGAGTAGTACTCGGATGGGTGACCTCTTGGGAAGTCCTTATATTTCACCCATTTTCTTGAGAGATCCTCGTGTTGCACCCATCTTTTTGTAGATGATTCTTTCGACGTTACGGGCGACTTGATTTATAGTCCGCAGGTTTATTCGTAAATGTGAGTCACGGCGCCGTGGCATTTTACTTGATATTAGAAGGAGTACAAGAGGTGTAGTGCGCACGCACAAGGAAACAAATGACGGGATGAGGAAGAAAAGAGAAAGAGTGTATGTATTTGAAGCGCAAAATTAAACAAGTGGCATCATACCCGCACTAATGCACTGGATCCCATCAGAACTCTGCAGTCAAGTGTGCTTGGGCGAGAGTAGTACTCGGATGGGTGACCTCTTGGGAAGTCCTCATATTGCAACAATTTTTTTTCAGATGGGTCGTTCGACGTTACGCGCGACTGGAACTATGGTCCGCTGGTTTATACGCAAATGTGAGTCAAGAATCAGGGGCATTTTAATCGATATTAGAACGAGAAGGAGAGGTGCAGTGTGAACGCACAAGGAAACAAATGATTGGAGGGGGGGAGGGAAGAAGGAGTGTATGTATTTTCGGCACGAAATTAAACAGGTGCTGTCACACCAGCACAAATGCACCGGATCCCATCAGAACTCCGCAGTTAAGTGTGCTTTGGCGAAAGTAGTACAATGATGGGTTACCTCCTGGGAAGTTCTCGTGTTGCACCCATTTTCTTTTTTTCAGATGTGCCGTTCGACGTTACGCGCGACTTTAATTATGGTCCGCAGATTTATTCGCAAATGTGAGTCACAGCGCCGTGGCATTTTACTTGATATTTGAACGAGAACGAGAGGTGCAGTGCGCACGCACAAGGAAATAAATGACGGGAGGGGGAAGAAAGGAGAATGAGTGTATGTATTTGCAGCGCGAAATGAAACAGGTGCGATCATACCAGCACTAATGCAACGGATTCTATCGGAACTCCGTAGGTAAGGGTGCTTGGGCGAGAGTAGTACTAGCATGGGTTACCTCCTGCGAAGTCCTTATATTTCACCCATTTTCTTGTGAAGTCCTCGTGTTGCACTCATTTTCTTTTTTTCAGATGTGCCATTCGACGTTACGCACGACTTTAATTATGGTCCGCAGATTTATTCGCAAATGTGAGTCAAGGCGCCGTGGCATTTTACATGACATTTGAACGACAACGAGAGGTGCAGTGCGCACGCACAAGGAAACAAATGACGGGAGGGGGAAGAAAGGAGAAGGAGTTTATGTATTTGCAGCGCGAAATTAAGCAGGTGCGATCATACCAGTACTAATGCACCGGATCCCGTCAGAACTCCGCAGTTAAGTGTGCTTGGGCTAGATTAGTACTCGGATGGGTGACCTCTTGGGATGTCCTTGTGTCGCACCAATTTTTTTTCAGACGGGTCCTTCGACTTTACGCGCGACTGTAACAAGGGTCCGCTGGTTTATACGCAAATGTGAGTCAAGAAGCAGGGGCATTTTAATCGATATTAGAACGAGAAGGAGAGGTGCAGTGTGAACGCACAAGGAAACAAATGACGGGAGGGGGGATGGAGGGAGAAAAACTGTATGTATTTGCAGGGCAGAATGAAACAGGTGCGATCATACCAGCACCACTGCAACGGATTCTATCAGAACTCCGCAAGTTAGGGGTGCCTGGGCGAGAGTAGTACTAGCATGGGTTACCTCCTACGAAGTCCTTATATTTCACCCATTTTCTTAGGAAGTCCTCGTGTTGCACCCATTTTTTTGCAGATGATTCTTTCGACGATATGCTGGACTTGAATTATGGTCCTCAGGTTTATTCGTAAATGTGAGTCACGGCACCGTAGCATTTTACTTGATATTAGAACGAGCACGGGAGGTGCAGTACGCACGCACAAGGAAACAAATGGCGGGAGGGGGAAGAAAGGAGAATGAGTTTATGTATTTGCAGCGCAAAATTAAACAGGTGCGATCATAACAGCACTAATGCACCGGATCCCATTAGAACTCCGCAGTTAAGTGTGCTTGGGCGATATTAGTACTCGGATGGGTGACCTCCTAGGAA
Source organism: Carica papaya (assembly GCF_054855325.1). Lineage (NCBI taxonomy): Eukaryota > Viridiplantae > Streptophyta > Magnoliopsida > Brassicales > Caricaceae > Carica > Carica papaya. The sequence goes on from NC_142316.1 coordinate 18,643,319, forward strand.
GTCCTCATGTCGCACCAATTTTTTTTCAGACGGGTTGTTCGACGTTACGCGCGTCTGGAACTAGGGTCCGCTGGTTTATACGCAAATGTGAGTCAAGAAGCAGGGGCATTTTAATCGATATTAGAACGAGAATGAGAGGTGAAGTGTGAACGCACAAGGAAACAAATGACGGGAGGGGGAAGAAAGGAGAAGGAGTGTATGTATTTGCAGCGCGAAATTAAACAGGTGCGATCATACAAGCACTAAAGCTACGGATCCCATCAAAACTCCGCAGTTAAGTGCGCTTGGGCCAGGGTAGTACTCGGATGGGTGACCACCTGGGAAGCCCTTGTGTTGCACCTATTTTTTTTCGGATGGGTTGTTCTACGTTACGCGCGAATGGAATTATAAACCTGCTGGTTCATTTGCAAAGGTGAGTCACGGTGCCGGGGCATATTACTTGATATTAGAACGAGAAAGAGAGATGCAGAGTGCACGCACAAGGAAACAAATGACGGGAGGGGGGATGGGAGGAGAAAGAGTGTATGTATTTGCAGTGCAGAATGAAACATGAGGGATCATACCAGCACTAATGCAACGGATTCTATCAGAACTCCGCAGTTAAGGGTGCTTGGGCGAGAAAAGTACTCGGATGGGTGACCTCCTGCGAAGTCCTTATATTTCACCCATTTTCTTGGGAGGTCCTCGTGTTGCACCCATCTTTTTGCAGATGATTCTTTCGACGTTACGCGCGACTTGATTTATGGTCCGCAGGTTTATTCGCAAATGTGAGTCACGACGCCGTGGCATTTTACTTGATATTAGAACGAGTACGGGAGGTGCAGTGCGCACGCACAAGGAAACAAATGACGGATGAGGAAGAAAAGAGAATGAGTGTATGTATTTGAAGCGCAAAATTAAACAAGTGGCATCATACCAGCACTAATGCACTGGATCCTATCAGAACTCTGCAGTTAAGTCTGCTTTGGCAAGAGTAGTACTCGGATGGTTGACCTCTTGGGAAGTCCTCGTGTCGCACTAATTTTTTTTTTAGACGGGTCGCGCGACTGGAACTAGGGTCCCCTGGTTCATACGCAAATGTGAGTCAAGAAGCGGGGGCATTTTAATCGATATTAGAACGAGAAGGAGAGATGCAGAGTGCACGCACAAGGAAACAAATGACGGGAGGGGGGATGAAGGGAGAAAAAGTGTATGTATTTGCAGCGCAGAATGAAACATGAGCAATCATACCAGCACCAATGCAACGGATTCTATCAGAACTCCGCAAGTTAAGGGTGCTTGGGCGAGAGTAGCACTAGGATGGGTGACCTCCGGCGAAGTCCTTATATTTCACCCATTTTCTTAGGAAGTCCTCGTGTTGCACCCATTTTTTTGCAGATGATTCTTTCGACGATACGCGCGACTTGAATTATGGTCATCAGGTTTATTCGCAAATGTGAGTCACAGCACTGTAGCATTTTACTTGATATTAGAACGAGCACGGGAGGTGAAGTGCGCACGCACAAGGAAACAAATGACGGGAGGGGGAAGAAAGGAGAAGGAGTTTATGTATTTTCAGCGGGAAATTAAACTGGTGCGATCATACCAGCACTAATGCACCGGATCCCATCAGAACTCCGCAGTTAAGTGTGCTTGGGCGAGAGTAGTACTCGGATGGGTTACATCCTGGGAAGTTCTCGTGTCGCACCAATTTTTTTTCAGACGGGTCGTTCGACGTTACGTGCGACTAGAACTAGGGTCCGCTGGTTTATACGCAAATGTGAGTCAAGAAGCAGGGGCATTTTAATTGATATTAGAACGAGAAAAAGAGATGCAGAGTGCACGCACAAGGAAATAAATGACGAGAGGGGGGATGGAGGGAGAAAAAGTGTATGTATTTGCAGCGCAGAATGAAACATGGCAATCATACCAGCACCAATGCAACGGATTCTATCAGAACTCCGCAAGTTAAGGGTGCTTGGGCGAGAGAAGCACTAGGATGGGTGACCTCCTGCAAAGTCCTTATATTTCACCCATTTTCCTATGAAGTCCTCGTGTTGCACCCATTTTTTTGCAGATGATTCTTTCGACGATACGCGCGACTTGAATTATGATCCTCAGGTTTATTCACAAATGTGAGTCACGGCACCGTAGCATTTTACTTGATATTAGAACGAGCACGGGAGGTGCAGTGCGCACGCACAAGGAAACAAATAACGGGAGGAGGAAGAAAAGAGAAGGAGTGTATGTATTTACAGCGCGGAATGAAACAGGTGCGATCATACCAGCACTAACGCATCGGATTCTATCAGAACTCCGTAGGTAAGGGTGCTTGGGCGAGAGTAGTACTAGCATGGGTTACCTCCTGGGAAGTCCTTATATTTCACCCATTTTCTTTTGAAGTCCTCGTATTGCACCCATTTTTTTGCAGATGATTCTTTCGACGTTACGCGCGACTTGAATTATGGTCCTCAGGTTTATTCGCAAATGTGAGTCACGGCGCTGTACCATTTTACTTGATATTAGAACGAGAACGGGAGGTGCAGTGCGCACGCACAAGGAAACAAATTACGGGAGGGGAAAGAAAGGGGAAAGAGTTTATGTATTTGCAGCGCAAAATTAAACAGCTGCGACCATACCAGCACTAATACAACGGATTCTATCAGAACTCCGTAGGTAAGGGTGCTTTGGCGAGAGTAGTACTAGCATGGCTTACCTCCTGGGAAGTCCTTATATTTCACCCATTTTCTTGCGAAGTCCTCGTGTTGCACCCATTTTTTTGCTGATGATTCTTTCGATGTTACACGCGACTTGAATTATGGTCCTCAAGTTTATTCGCAAATGTGAGTCACGGCGCTGTAGCATTTTACTTGATATTAGAACGAGAACAGGAGGTGCAGTGCGCACGCACAAGGAAACAAATGACGGGAGGGGGAAGAAAGGGGAATGAGTTTATGTATTTGCAGCACGAAATTAAACAGGTGCGATCATACTAGCACTAATGCACCGGATCCCATCAGAACTCCGCAGTGAAGTGTGCTTGGGTGAGATTAGTACTCGGATGGGTGACCTCTTGGGTAGTCCTCGTGTTGCACCAATTTTTTTTCAGACGGGTTGTTCGACGTTACGCGCGTCTGGAATTAGGGTCCGCTGGTTTATACGCAAATGTGAGTCAAGAAGCAGGGGCATTTTAATCGATATTGGAATGAGAATGAGAGGTGAAGTGTGAACGCACAAGGAAACAAATGACGGGAGGGGGAAGAAAGGAGGAGTGTATGTATTTGCAGTGCGAAATTAAACAGGTGCGATCATACCAGCACTACAGCCCCGGATCCCATCAGAACTCCGCAGTTAAGAGTGCTTGGGCGAGAGTAGTACTCGGATCGGTGACCACCTGGGAAGCCCTCGTGTTGCACCTATTTTTTTTCAGATGGGTTGTTCGACGTTACGCACGAATGGAATTATAAACCGCTGGGTCATTTGCAAAGGTGAGTCACGGCGCCGTGGCATTTTACTTGATATTTGAACGAAAACGAGAGGTGCAGTGCGCACGCACAAGGAAACAAATGACGGGAGGGGGGATGGAAGGAGAAAGAGTGTATGTATTTGCAGTGCAGAATGAAACATGAGGGATCATACCAGCACTAATGCAACAGATTCTATCAGAACTCCGCAGTTAAGGGTGCTTGGGCGAGAAAAGTACTCGGATGGGTGACCTCCTGCGAAGTCCTTATATTTCACCCATTTTCTTGGGAGGTCCTCGTGTTGCACCCGTCTTTTTGCAGATGATTCTTTCGACGTTACGCGCGACTTGATTTATGGTCCGCAGGTTTATTTGCAAATGTGAGTCACGGCGCCATGGCATTTTACTTGATATTAGAACGAGTACGGGAGGTGCAGTGCGCACGCACAAGGAAACAAATGACGGATGAGGAAGAAAAGAGAATGAGTGTATGTATTTGAAGCGCAAAATTAAACAAGTGGCATCATACCAGCACTAATGCACTGGATCCTATCAGAACTCTGCAGTTAAGTCTGCTTTGGCAAGAGTAGTACTCGGATGGGTGACCTCTTGGGAAGTCCTCGTATCGCAACAATTTTTTTTCGATGGGTCGTTCGACGTTACGCGCGACTGGAACTATGGTCCGCTGGTTTATACGCAAATGTGAGTCAAGAATCAGGGGCATTTTAATCGATATTAGAACGAGAAGGAGAGGTGCAGTGTGAACGCACAAAGAAACAAATGATGGGAGGGGGGGAGGGAAGAAGGAGTGTATGTATTTTCAGCATGAAATTAAACAGGTGAGGTCACACCAACACAAATTCACCGGATCCCATCAGAACTCCGCAGTTAAGTGTGCTTTGGCGAAAGTAGTACAATGATGGGTTACCTCCTGGGAGGTTCTCGTGTTGCACCCATTTTCTTTTTTTCAGATGTGCCGTTCGACGTTACGCGCGACTTTAATTATGGTCCGCAGATTTATTTGCAAATGTGAGTCACGACACCGTGGCATTTTACCTGATATTTGAACTAGAACGAGAGGTGCAGTCACAAGGAAACAAATGACTGGAGGGGGAAGAAAGGAGAAGGAGTTTATGTATTTGCAGCGCGAAATTAAACAGGTGCGATCATACCAGCATAAATGCACCGAATCCCATCAGAACTCCGCAGTTATGTGTGCTTTGGCGAAAGTAGTACAATGATGGTTTACCTCCTGGGAAGTTCTCGTGTTACACCCATTTTTTTTTTCACATGTGCCGTTCGACGTTACGCGCGACTTTAATTATGGTCCGCAGATTTATTCGCAAATGTGAGTCACGGCGCCGTGGCATTTTACTTGATATTTGAACGAGAATGAGAGGTGCAGTGCGCACGCACAAGGAAACAAATGACGGGAGGGGGAAGAAAGGAGAAGGAGTTTATGTATTTGCAGCGCGGAATTAAACGAGTGCGATCATACCAGCACTAATGCACCGGATCTCATCAGAACTCCGCAGTTAAGTGTGCTTGGGAGAGAGTAGTACTCGCGTGGGTGACATCCTGGGAAGTCCTCGTGTCGCACAAATTTTTTCTCAGACGGGTCGTTCGACGTTACGCGCGACTGGAACTGGGGTCTGCTGGTTTATACGTAAATGTGAGTCAAGAAGCAGGGCCATTTTAATCGATATTAGAACGAGAAGGAGAGGTGCAGTGTGAACGCACAAGGAAACAATTGATGGGAGGGGGAGGGAAGGAGAAGGAGTGTATGTATTTTCAGCACGAAATGAAACAGGTGCGATCATACCAGCACTAATGCAACGGATTCTATCAGAACTCCGTAGGTAAGGGTGCTTGCGCGAGAGTAGTACTAGCGTGGGTTACCTCCTGCGAAGTCCTTATATTTCACCAATTTTCTTGTGAAGTCCTCGTGTTGCACCCATTTTCTTTTTTTCAGATGTGTCGTTCGACGTTACGCGCGACTTTAACTATGATCCGCAGATTTATTCGCAAATGTGAGTCACGGCACCATGGCATTTTACGTTATATTTGAACGAGAACGAGAGGTGCAGTGCGCACGCACAAGGAAACAAATGACGGGAGGGGGAAGAAAGGAAAAGGAGTTTATGTATTTGCAGCGCAAAATTAAACAAGTGCGATCATACCAGCAAAAATGCACCGAATCCCATCATAACTCCGCAGTTAAGTGTGCTTTGGCGAAAGTAGTACAATGATGGGTTACCTCCTGGGACGTTCTTGTGTTACACCCGTTTTCTTTTTTTCAGATGTGCTGTTCGACGTTACGCGCGACTTTAATTATGGTCCGGAGATTTTTTCGCAAATGTGAGTCACGGCGCCGTGGCATTTTACTTGATATTTGAATGAGAACGAGAGGTGCAGTGCGCACGCACAAGGAAACAAATGAGAGGAGGGGGAAGAAAGGGGAAGGAATTTATCTATATGCAGCGCGAAATTAATTTGGTGCGATCATACCAGCACTAATGCACCGGATCCCATCAGAACTCTGCAAATGTGAGTCAAGAAGCAGGGGCATTTTAATCGATATTAGAACGAGAAGGAGAGATGCAGAGTGCACGCACAAGGAAACAAATGATGGGAGGGGGGATGGAGGGAGAAAAAGTGTATGTATTTGCAGCGCAGAATGAAACATGAGCAATCATACCAGCACCAATGCGACGGATTCTATCAAAACTCCGCAAGTTAAGGGTGCTTGGGCGAGAGTAGCACTAGGATGGGTGACCTCCTGCAAAGTCCTTATATTTCACCAATTTTCTTAGGAAGTCCTCGTGTTGCACCCATTTTTTTGCAGATGATTCTTTCGACGATACGCGCGACTTGAATTATGGTCGTCAGGTTTATTCGCAAATGTGAGTTACGGCACTGTAGCATTTTACTTGATATTAGAACGAGCACGGGAGGTGCAGTGCGCACGCACAAGGAAACAAATGACGGGAGGGGGAAGAAAGGAGAAGGAGTTTATGTATTTGCAGTGCGGAATTAAACGAGTGCGATCATACCAGCACTAATGCACCGGATCTCATCAGAACTCCGCAGTTAAGTGTGCTTGGGCGAGAGTAGTACTCGCATGGGTGACCTCCTGAAAAGTCCTCGTGTCGCACAAATTTTTTTTCAGACGGGTCGTTCGACGTTACGCACGACTGGAACTGGGGTCCGCTGGTTTATACGCAAATGTGAGTCAAGAAGCAGGGCCATTTTAATCGATATTAGAACGAGAAGGAGAGGTGCAGTGTGAACGCACAAGGAAACAATTGATGGGAGGGGGAGGGAAGGAGAAGGAGTGTATGTATTTTCAGCACGAGATGAAACAGGTGCGATCATACCAGCACTAATGCAACGGATTCTATCAGAACTCCGTAGGTAAGGGTGCTTGGGCTAGAGTAGTACTAGCGTGGGTTACCTCCTGCGAAGTCCTTATATTTCACCCATTTTCTTGTGAAGTCCTCGTGTTGCACCCATTTTCTTTTTTTCAGATGTGCCGTTCGACGTTACGCGCGACTTTAAGTATGGTCCACAAATTTATTTGCAAATGTTAGTTACGGTGCTGTGGCATTTTACTTGATATTTAAACGAGAACGAGAGATGCAGTGCGCACGCACAAGGAAACAAATGACGGGAGGGGGAAGAAAGGAGAAGGAGTTTATGTATTTGCAGCGCGAAATTAAACCGGTGCGATCATACCAGCACTAATGCACCGGATCCCATCAGAACTCCGTAGTTAAGTGTGCTTGGGCGAGATTAGTACTCGGATGGGTGACCTCATGGGAAGTCCTCATGTCGCACCAATTTTTTTTTCAGACGGGTTGTTCGACGTTACGCGCGTCTGGAACTAGGGTCCGCTGGATTATACGCAAATGTGAGTCAAGAAGCAGGGGCATTTTAATCGCTATTAGAACGAGAATGAGAGGTGAAGTGTGAACGCCACAAATGATGGGAGGGGGAAGAAAGGAGAAGGAGTGTATGTATTTACAGCGGAAAATTAAATAGGTGCGATCATACCAGCACTAAAGCTCCGGATCCCATCAGAACTCCGCAGTCAAGTGTGCTTGGGCGAGGGTAGTACTCGGATGGGTGACCACCTGGGAAGCCCTCGTGTTGCACCTATTTTTTTTCGGATGGGTTGTTAGACGTTACGCGCGAATGGAATTATAAACCGCTGGTTCATTTGCAAAGGTGAGTCACGGTGCCGGGGCATATTACTTGATATTAGAACGAGAAAGAGAGATGCAGAGTGCACGCACAAGAAAACAAATAACGGGAGGGGGAATGGAATGAGAAAGAATGTATGTATTTGCAGTGCGGAATGAAACATGAGGGATCATACCAGCACTAATGCAACGGATTCTATCAGAACTCCGCAGTTAAGGGTGCTTGGGCGAGAAAAGTACTCGGATGGGTGACCTCCTGCGAAGTCCTTATATTTCACCCATTTTCTTGGGAGATCTTCGTGTTGCACCCATCTTTTTGCAGATGATTCTTTCGACGTTACGGGCGACTTGATTTATGGTTCGCAGGTTTATTCGCAAATGTGAGTCACGGCGCCGTGTCATTTTACTTGATATTAGAAGGAGTACGGGAGGTGCAGTGCGCACGCACAAGGAAACAAATGACGGGAGGAGGAAGAAAAGAGAAAGAGTGTATGTATTTGAAGCGCAAAATTAAACAAGTGGCATCATACCCGCACTAATGCACTGGATCCCATCAGAACTCTACACTTAAGTGTGCTTGGGCGAGAGTAATACTCGGATGGGTGACCTCTTGGAAAGTCCTCGTATCGCAACAATCTTTTTTCAGATGGGTCGTTCGACGTTACGCGCGACTGAAACTATGGTCCGCTGGTTTATATGCAAATGTGAGTCAAGAATCAGGGGCATTTTAATCGATATTAGAACGAGAATGAGATGTGCAGTGTGAACGCACAAGGAAACAAATGATGGGAGGGGGGGAGGGAAGAAGGAGTGTATGTATTTTCGGCACGAAATTAAACAGGTGCGGTCACACCAGCACAAATGCACCGGATCCCATCAGAACTCTGCAGTTAAGTGTGCTTTGGCGAAAGTAGTACAATGATGGGTTACCTCCTGGGAAGTTCTCGTGTTGCACCATTTTCTTTTTTTCAGATGTGCCGTTCGACGTTACGCGCAACTTTAATTATGGTCCGCAGATTTATTCGCTAATGTGAGTTACGGCGCCGTGGCATTTTACTTGATATTTGAACGAGAACGAGAGGTGCAGTGCGCACGCACAAGGAAACAAATGACGGGAGGGGGAAGAAAGGGGAAGGAATTTATGTATTTGCAGCGCAAAATTAAACAGGTGCGATCATACCAGCACTAATGCACAGGATCACATCAGAACTTCGCAGTTAAGGGTGCTTGGGCGAGAGTAGTACTCGGATGGGTGACCTCCTGCGAAGTCCTTGTGTCGCACTAATTTTTTTTTTAGATGGGTCGTTCGACGTTACGCGCGACTGGAACAAGGGTCCACTGGTTTATACGCAAATGTGAGTCATGAAGCAGGGGCATTTTAATCGTTATTAGAACGAGAAGGAAAGATGCAGAGTGCACGCAGAAGGAAACAAATGAAGGGAGGGGGGATGGAGGGAGAAAATGTGTATGTATGTGCAGCGCAGAATGAAACATGAGCAATCATACCAGCACCAATGCAACGGATTCTATCAGAACTCCACAAGTTAAGGGTGCTTGGGCGAGAGTAGCACTAGGATGGGTGACCTCATGCGAATTCCTTATATTTCACCCATTTTCTCAGGAAGTCCTCGTGTTGCACCCATTTTTTTGCAGATGATTCTTTCGACGATACGCGCGACTTGAATTATGGTCCTCAGGTTTATTCGCAAATGTGAGTCACGGCACCCTAGCATTTTACTTTATATTAGAAGGAGTACGGGAGGTGCAGTGCGCACGCACAAGGAAACAAATGACGGGAGGGGGAAGAAAGGAGAAGGAGTTTATGTATTTGCAGTGCGGAATTAAACGGGTGCGATCATACCAGCACTAATGCACCGGTTCCCGTCAAAACTCCGCAGTTAAGTGTGTTTTGGCGAGAGTAGTACTCGGATTGATGATCTCCTGGGAAGTCCTCGTGTCTCACCAATTTTTTTTCAGACGGGTCGTTCGACGTTACGCGCGACTAGAACTAGGATCCGCTGGTTTATACGCAAATGTGAGTCAAGAAGCAGGGGCATTTTAATCGCTATTAGAACGAGAAGGAGAGGTGCAGTGTGAACGCACAAGGAAACAATTGATGGAAGGGGGAAGGAAGGAGAAGGAGTGTATGTATTTTCAGCAAGAAATGAAACAGGTGCAATCATACCAGCACTAATGCAACGGATTCTATCAGAACTCCGTAGGTAAGGGTGCTTGGGCGAGAGTAGTAATAGCATGGGTTACCTCCTGCGAAGTCCTTATATTTCACCCATTTTCTTGTGAAGTCCTCGTGTTGCACCCATTTTTTTGCAGATGATTCTTTCGACGTTACGCGCGACTTGAATTATGGTCCTCAGGTTTATTCGCAAATGTGAGTCACGGCGCCGTGGCATTTTACTTGATATTAGAACGAGTACGGGAGGTGCATTACGCACGCACAAGGAAACAAATGACGGGAGGAGGAAGAAAAGAGAAGGAGTGTATGTATTTGAAGCGCAAAATTAAAGAAGTGGCATCATACCAGCACTAATGCACTGGATCCCATGAGAACTCTGCAGTTAAGTGTGCTTGGGCGAGTGTAGTACTCGGATGGGTGACCTCTTGGGAAGTCCTCGTATCGCAACAATTTTATTTCAGATGGGTCATTCGACGTTATGCGCGACTGGAACTATGGTCCGCTGGTTTATACGCAAATGTGAGTCAAGAATCAGGGGCATTTTAATCGATATTAAGACGAGAAGGAGAGGTGCAATGTGAACGCACAAGGAAACAAATGATGGGAGGGGGGGAGGGAAGAAGGAGTGTATGTATTTTCAGCACGAAATTAAACAGGTGCGGTCACACCAGCACAAATGCACCAGATCCCATCAGAACTCCGCAGTTAAGTGTGCTTTGGCGAAAGTAGTACAATGATGGGTTACCTCCTGGGAAGTTCTCGTGTTGCACCCATTTTCTTTTTTTCAGATGTGTCGTTCGACCTTACGCGCGACCTTAATTATGGTCCGCAGATTTATTCGCAAATGTGAGTCACGGCGCCGTGGCATTTTACTTGATATTTGAACGAGAACGAGAGGTGCAGTGCGCACGCACAAGGAAACAAATGACAGGAGGGGGAAGAAAGGAGAAGGAGTTTATGTATTTGCAGCGCGAAATTAAACTGGTGCGATCATACCAGCACTAATGCAACAGATCCCATATGAACTCCGCAGATAAGTGTGCTTGGGCGAGAGTAGTACTTGGATGGGTGACCTCCTGCGAAGTCCTCGTGTCACACTAATTTTTTTTTTCAGACGAGTCGTTCGACGTTACGCGCGACTGGAACTAGGGTCCACTGGTTTATACGCAAATGTGAGTCAAGAAGCAGGGGCATTTTAATCGATATTAGAACGAGAAGGAGAGATGCAGAGTGCACGCACAAGGAAACAAATGACGGGAGGGGGGATGGAGGGAGAAAAAGTTTATGTATTTGTAGCGCAGAATGAAACATGAGCAATCATACCAGCACCAATGCAACGGATTCTATCAAGACTCCGCAAGTTAAGGGTGCTTGGGCGAGAGTAGCACTAGGATGGGTGACATCTAGCGAAGTCCTTATATTTCACCCATTTTCTCAGGAAGTCCTCGTGTTGCACCCATTTTTTTGCAGATGATTCTTTCGACGATACGCGCGACTTGAATTATGGTCCTCAGGTTTATTCGCAAATGTGAGTCACGGCACCGTAGCATTTTACTTGATATTAGAATGAGCACGGGAGGTGCAGTGCGCACGCACAAGGAAACAAATGACGGGAGGGAAAAGAAAGGAGAAGGAGTTTATGTATTTGCAGCGCAGAATTAAATGGGTGCGATCATACCAGCACTAATGAACCGGATCCCATCAGAACTCCGTAGTTAAGTGTGCTTGGGCGAGAGTAGTACTAGGATGGGTGACCTCCTGGGAAGTCCTCGTGTCGCACTAATTTTTTTTCAGACGGGTCGTTCGACGTTACGCGCGACTGGAACTAGGGTCCGCTAGTTTATACGCAAATGTGAGTCAAAAAGCACGGGCATTTTAATCGATATTAGAACGAGAAGGAGCGGTGCAGTGTGAACGCACAAGGAAACAATTGGTGGGAGGGGGAGGGAAGGAGAAGGAGAATGAGTGTATGTATTTTCAGCACGAAATGAAACAAGTGCGATCATACTAGCACTAATGCAACGGATTCTATCAGAACTCCGTAGGTAAGGGAGCTTGGGCGAGAGTTGTACTAGCATGGGTTACCACCTGCGAAGTCCTTATATTTCACCCATTTTCTTGTGAAGTCCTTGTGTCGCACCAATTTTTTTTCAGACGGGTCGTTCGACGTTACGCGCGTCTGGAACTAGGGTCCGCTGGTTTATACGCAAATGTGAGTCAAGAAGCAGGGGCATTTTAATCGATATTAGAACGAGAACGAGAGGTGAAGTGTGAACGCACAAGGAAACAAATGACGGGAGGGGGAAGAAAGGAGAAGGAGTGTATGTAATTGCAGCGCAAAATTAAACAGGTGCGATCATACCAGCACTAAAGCTCTGGATCCCATCAGAACTCCACAGCTAAGCGTGCTTGGGCGAGAGTAGTACTCGGATGGGTGACCACCTGGGAAGCCCTCGTGTTGCACCTATATTTTTTCGGATGGGTTGTTTGATGTTACGCGCGAATGGAATTATAAACCGCTGGTTCATTTGCAAAGGTGAGTCACGATGCCGGGGCATATTACTTGATATTAGAACGAGAAAGAGAGATGCAGAGTGCACGCACAAGGAAACAAATGACGGGAGGGGGGATGGAAGGAGACAGAGTGAATGTATTTGCAGTGCAGAATGAAACATGAGGGATCATACCAGCACTAATGCAACGGATTCTATTAGAACTCCGCAGTTAAGGGTGCTTGGGCGAGAAAAGTACTCGGATGGGTGACCTCCTGCGAAGTCTTTATATTTCACCCATTTTCTTGGGAGGTCCTCGTGTTGCACCCATCTTTTTGCAGATGATTCTTTTGACGTTACACGCGACTTGATTTATGGTCCGCAGGTTTATTCGCAAATGTGAGTCACGGCGCCGTGGCATTTTACTTGATATTAGAACGAGTACGGGAGGTGCAATGCGCACGCACAAGGAAACAAATGACGGGATGAGGAAGAAAAGAGAAGGAGTGTATGTAGTTGAAGTGCAAAATTAAACAAGTGGCATCATACCAGCACTAATGCACTGGATCCCATCAGAACTCCGCAGTTAAGTGTGCTTGGGCGAGAGTAGTACTCGGATTGGTCGCCACTTGTGAAGTTCTTGTGTTGCACCCATTTTTTTGCAGATGATTCTTTCGACGTTACGCGCAACTTGAATTATGGTCCTCAGGTTTATTCGCAAATGTGAGTCACGGCGCTATAGCATTTTACTTGATATTTGAACGAGAACGGGAGGTGTAGTGCGCACGCACAAGGAAACAAATGACGGGAGGGGGAAAAAAGGGGAATGAGTTTATGTATTTGCAGCACAAAATTAAAGAGGTGCGATCATACCAGCACTAATGCACCGGATCCCATCAGAACTCCGCAGTGAAGTGTGATTGGGCGAGATTAGTACTCGGATGGGTGACCTCCTGGGAAGTCCTCGTGTCGCACCAATTTTTTTTCAGACGGGTCGCTCGACGTTACCCGCGTCTGGAACTAGGGTCCGCTGGTTTATACGCAAATGTGAGTCAAGAAGCAGGGGCATTTTAATCGATATTTGAACGAGAATGAGAGGTGAAGTGTGAACGCACAAGGAAACAAATGACGGGAGGGGGAAGAAAGGAGAAGGAGTGTATGTATTTGCAGCGCGAAATTAAACAGGTGCGATCATACCAGCACTAAAGCTCCAGATCCCATCAGAACTCCGCAGTGAAGTGTGCTTGGGCGAGAGTAGTACTCGGATGGGTGACCCCTTGGGAAGCCCACGTGTTGCACCTATTTTTTTAGGATGGATTGTTCGACGTTACGCGTGAATGGAATTATAAACCGCTAGTTCATTTGCAAAGGTGAGTCACGGTGCCGGGTCATATTACTTGATATTAGAATGTGAAAGAGAGATGCAGAGTGCACGCACAAGGAAACAAATGACGGGAGGGGGGATAGAAGGAGAAAGAGTGAATGTATTTGCAGTGCAGAATGAAACATGTGGGATCATACCAGCACTAATGCAACGGATTCTATCAGAACTCCGCAGTTAAGGGTGCTTGGGCGAGAAAAGTACTCGGATGGGTGACCTCCTGCGAAGTCCTTATATTTCACCCATTTTCTTGGGAGGTCCTCGTGTTGCACCCGTCTTTTTGCATATGATTCTTTCGACGTTACGCGCGACTTGATTTATGGTCCGTAGGTTTATTCGCAAATGTGAGTCACGGCGCCGTGGCATTTTACTTGATATTAGAACGAGTACGGGAGGTGCAGTGCGCATGCACAAGGAAACAAATGACGGGATGAGGAAGAAAAGAGAAGGAGTGTATGTAATTGAAGCGCAAAATTAAACAAGTGGCATCATACCAGCGCTAATGCACTGGATCCCATCAGAACTCTGCAGTTAAGTGTGCTTGGGAGAGAATAGTACTCGGATGGGTGACCTCTTGGGAAGTCCTCGTATCGCAACAATTTTTTTTAGATGGGTCGTTCGACGTTACGAGCGACTGGAACTATGGTCCGCTTGTTTATACGGAAATGTGAGTCAAGAATCAGGGGCATTTTAATCGATATTAGAACGAGAAGGAGAGGTGCAGTGTGAACGCACAAGGAAACAAATGATGGGAGGGGGGAGGGAAGAAGGAGTGTATGTATTTTCAGCACGAAATTAAACAGGTGCGGTCACACCAGCACAAATGCACCGGATCCCATCAGAACTCCGCAGTTAAGTGTGCTTTGACGAAAGTAGTACAATGATGGGTTACCTCATGGGAAGTTCTCGTGTTGCACCCATTTTCTTTTTTTCAGATGTGCCGTGCGACGTTACGCGCGACTTTAATTATGGTCTGCAGATTTATTCGCAAATGTGAGTCACGACGCTGTGGCATTTTACTTGATATTTGAACGAGAACGAGAGGTGCAGTGCGCACGCACAAGGAAACAAATGACGGGAGGGGGAAGAAAGGAGAAGTAGTTTATGTATTTGCAGCGCAAAATTAAACAGGTGCGATCATACCAGCACTAATGCACCGGATCCCATCAGAACTCCGCAGTTAAGTGTGCTTGGGCGAGAGTCGTACTCGGATGGGTGACCTCCTGGGAAGTACTCGTGTCACACTAATTTTTCTTTTCAGACGGGTCGTTCGACGTTACGCGCGACTGGAACTAGGGTCCACTGGTTTATACGCAAATGTGAGTCAAGAAACAAGGGTATTTTAATCGATATTAGAACGAGAAGGAGAGATGCAAAGTGCACGCACAAGGAAACAAATTATGGGAGGGGGGATGGAGGGAGAAAAAGTGTATGTATTTGCAGCGCAGAATGAAACATGAGCAATCATACCAGCACCAATGCAACGGATTTTATCAGAACTCCGCAAGTTAAGGGTGCTTGGGCGAGAGTAGCACTAGGATGGGTGACCTCCTGCGAAGTCCTTATATTTCACCCATTTTCTTAGGAAGTCCTCGTGTTGTACCCATTTTGTTGCAGATGATTCTTTCGACATTACACGCGATTTGAATTATGGTCCTCAGGTTTATTCGCAAATATGAGTCACGGTGCTGTAGCATTTTACTTGATATTAGAACGAGAACGGGAGCTACAGTGCGCACGGACAAGGAAACAAATGACGGGAGGGGGACGAAAGGGGAATGAGTTTATGTATTTGCAGCGCGAAATTAAACAGGTGCAATCATTCCAGCACTAATGCACCGGATCCCATCAGAACTCCGCAGTTAAGTGTGCTTGGGTGAGAGTAGTACTCGGATGGGTGACCTCTTTGGAAGTCCTCGTGTCGCAGTAATTTTTTTTCAGACGGGTCGTTCGACGTTACGCGCGACTGGAATTAGGGTCCACTGGTTTATACGGAAATGTGAGTCAAGAAGCAGGGGCATTTTAATCGATATTAGAACGAGAATGAGAGGTGAAGTGTGAACGCACAAGGAAACAAATGACCGGAGGGGGAAGAAAGGAGAAGGAGTGTATGTATTTGCAGTGCGAAATTAAACAGGTGCGATCATACCATCACTAAAGCCCCGGATCCCATCAGAACTCCGCAGTTAAGTGTGCTTGGGTGAGCGTAGTACTCGGATGGGTGACGACTTGGGAAGCCCTCGTGTTGCACCTATTTTTTTTGGGGTGGGTTGTTCGACGTTACGCGCGAATGGAATTATAAACCGCTGGTTCATTTGCAAAGGTGAGTCACGGTGCCGGGTCATATTACTTGATATTAGAACGAGAAAGAGAGATGCAGAGTGCACGCACAAGGAAACAAATGACGGGAGGAACGATGGGAGGAGAAAGAGTGTGTGTATTTGCAGTGCAGAATGAAACATGAGGGATCATACCAGCACTAATGCAACGGATTCTTTCAGAACTTCGCAGTTAAGGGTGCTTGGGCGAAAAAAGTACTCGGATGGGTGACCTCCTGCGAAGTCCTTATATTTCACCCATTTTCTTGGGAGGTCCTCGTCTTGCACCCGTCTTTTTGCAGATGATGCTTTCGACGTTATGCGCGACTTGATTTATGGTCCGCAAGTTTATTTGCAAATGTGAGTCACGGCGCCGTGGCATTTTACTTGATATTAGAATGAGTACGGGAGGTGCAGTGCGCACGCACAAGGAAACAAATGACGGGATGAGGAAGAAACGAGAATGAGTGTATGTATTTGAAGCGCAAAATTATACAAGTGGCATCATACCAGCACTACTGCACTGGATCCCATGAGAACTCTGCAGTTAAGTGTGCTTGGGCGAGAGTAGTACTCGGATGGGTGACCTCTTGGGAAGTCCTCGTATCCCAACAATTTTTTTTTTCAGATGGGTCGTTCGACGTTAGGTGCGACTGGAACTATGGTCCGCTGGTTTATACGCAAATGTGAGTCAAGAATCAGGGGCATTTTTATCGATATTAGAACAAGAAGAAGAGGTGCAGTGTGAACGCAAAAGGAAACAAATGATGGGAGGGGGGAGGAAAGAAGGAGTGTATGTATTTTCAGCACGAAAATAAACAGGTGCGGTCACACCAGCACAAATGCACCGGATCCCATCAGAACTCCGCAGTTAAGTGTGCTTTGGCGAAAGTAGTACAATGATGGGTTACCTCCTGGGAAGTTCTCGTGTTGCACCCATTTTCTTTTTTTCAGATGTGCCGTTCGACGTTACGCGCGACTTTAATTATGGTCCGCAGATTTATTCGCAAATGTGAGTCACAGCGCCATTGTATTTTACTTGATATTTGAACGAGAACGAGAGGTGCCGTGCGCACGCACAAGGAAACAAATGACGGGAGGGGGAAGAAAGGAGAAGGAGTTTATGTATTTGCAGCGCGAAATTAAACGGGTGCGGTCATACCAGCACTAATACCCCGGATCCCATCAGAACTTCGCAGTTAAGTGTGCTTGGGCGATAGCAGTACTCGGATGGGTGACCTCTTGGGAAATCCTCGTGTCGCACCAATTTTTTTTGATACGGGTCGTTCGACGTTATGTGCGACTGGAACTATAATCCGCTGGTTTATACGCAAATGTGAGTCAAGAATCTGTGGCATTTTTATCGATATTGGAACGAGAAGGAGAGGTGCAGTGTGAATGCACAAGGAAACAAATGATAGGAGGGGGGGAGGGAAGAAGGAGTGTATGTATTTTCAGCCCGAAATTAAACAGGTGCGCTCACACCAGCACAAATGCACCGGATCCCATCAGAACTTCGCAGTTAAGTGTGCTTTGACGAAAGTAGTACAATGATGGGTTACCTCCTGGGAAGTTCTCATGTTGCACCCATTTTCTTTTTTTCAGATGTGCCGTTCGACGTTACGCGCGACATTAATTATGTTCCGCAGATTTATTCGCAAATGTGAGTCACGGCGCCGTGGCATTTTACTTGATATTTGAACGAGAACGGGAGGTGCAGTGTGCACGCACAAGGAAACAAATGACGAGAGGGGGAAGAAAGGAGGACTTTATGTATTTGCAGCGCAACATTAAATAGGTGTGATCATACCAGCACTAATGCACCGGATCCCATCAGAACTCCGCAGTTAAGTGTGCTTGGGCGAGAGTAGTACTAAGATGGGTGACCTCCTGGGAAGTTCTCGTGTCGCACTAATTTTTTTTTTCAGACGGGTCGTTCGACGTTACGCGCGACTGGAACTAGGGTCCACTGGTTTATACGCAAATGTGAGTCAAGAAGCAGGGACATTTTAATCGATATTAGAACAAGAAGGAGAGATGCAGAGTGCACGCACAAGGAAACAAATGACGAGAGGGGGGATGGAGGGAGAAAAAGTGTATGTATTTGCAGCGCAGAATGAAACATGAGCAATCATACCAGCACCAATGCAACGGATTCTATCAGAACTCCGCAAGTTAAGGGTCATTGGGCGAGAGTAGCACTAGGATGGGTGACCTCTTGCGAAGTCCTTATATTTCACCCATTTTCTTAGGAAGTCCTCGTGTTGCACCCATTTTTTTGCAGATGATTCTTTCGACGATACTCCCGACTTGAATTATGGTCCTTAGGTTTATTCGCTAATGTGAGTCACGGAACCGTAGCATTTTACTTTATATTAGAACGAGCACGGGAAGTGCAGTGCGCACGCACAAGGAGACAAATGACGGGAGGGGGAAGAAAGGAGAAGGAGTTTATGCATTTGCAGCACAGAATTAAACGGGTGCGATCATACCAGCACTAATGCACCAGATCCCGTCAGAACTCCGCAGTTAAGTGTGCTTGGGCGAGAGTAGTACTCAGATGGGTAACCTCCTGGGAAGTCCTCGTGTCGCACCAATTTTTTTTCAGACGGGTCGTTCGACGTTACGCGCGACTGGAACTAGTGTCCGCTGGTTTATCCGCAAATGTGAGTCAAGAAGCAGAGGCATTTTAATCGATATTAGAACGAGAAGGAGAGGTGCAGTGTGAACGCACAAGGAAACAATTGATGGGAGGGGGAGGGAAAGAGAAGGAGTGTATGTATTTTCAGCACGAAATGAAACAGGTGCAATCATACCAGCACTAATGCAACAGATTCTATCAGAACTCCGTAGGTAAGGGTGCTTGGGCGAGAGTAGTACTAGCATGGGTTACCTCCTGTGAAGTCCTTATATTTCACCCATTTTCTTGTGAAGTTCTCGTGTTGCACCCATTTTTTTGCAGATGATTCTTTCGATGTTACGCGCGACTTGAATTATGGTCCTCAGGTTTATTCGCAAATGTGATTCACGGCGCTTTAGCATTTTACTTTATATTAGAACGAGAATGGGAGGTGCAGTGCGCACGCACAAGGAAACAAATGACGGGAGGGGGAAGAAAGGGGAATGAGTTTATGTATTTGTAGCGCGAAATTAAACTGGTGCGATCATACCAGCACTAATGCATCGGATCCCATCAGAACTTCGCAGTGAAGTGTGCTTGGGCGAGATTAGTACTCGGATGGGTGACCTCCTGGGAAGTCCTTGTGTCGCACAAATTTTTTTTCAGACGGGTCGTTCGACGTTACGCGCGACTGGAACTGGGGTCCGCTGGTTTATACGCAAATGTGAGTCAAGAAGCAGGGTCATTTTAATCGATATTAGAACGAGAATGAGAGGTGAAGTGTGAACGCACAAGGAAACAAATGACGGGAGGGGGAAGAAAGGAGAAGGAGTGTATGTATTTACAGCGAAAAATTAAAAAGGTGCGATCATACCAGCACTAAAGCTCCGGATCCCATCAGAACTCCGCAGTTAAGTGTGCTTGGGCGAGGGTAGTACTTGGATGGGTGACCACCTGGGAAGCCCTCGTGTTGCACATATTTTTTTTCGGATGGGTTGTTCGACGTTACGCGCGAATGGAATTATAAACCGCTGGTTCATTTATAAAGGTGAGTCACGGTGCCGAGGCATATTACTTGATATTAGAACGAGAAGGAGAGATGCAAAGTGTATGCACAAGGAAACAAATGAAGGGACGGGGGATGGAGGGAGAAAAAGTGTATGTATTTGCAGCGCAGAATGAAACATGAGCAATGATACCCGCACCAATGCAACGGGTTCTATCAGAACTCCGCAAGTTAAGGGTGTTTGGGCGAGAGTAGCACTAGGATGGGTGACCTCCTGCGAAGTCCTTATATTTCACCCATTTTCTTAGGAAGTCCTCGTGTTTCACCCATTGTTTTGCAGATGATTCTTTCGACGATACACGCGACTTGAATTATGGTCCTCAGGTTTATTCGCAAATGTGAGTCACGGCACCGTAGCATTTTACTTTATATTAGAACGAGCACGGGAGGTGCAGTGCGCACGCACAAGGAAACAAATGACGGGAGGGGGAAGAAAGGAGAAGGAATTTATGTATTTGCAGCGCGAAATTAAACGGGTTCTATCATACCAGCACTAATGCACCGGATCCCATCAGAACTCCGCAGTTAACTGTGCTTGGGCGAGAGTAGTACTCGGATGGGTGACCTCCTGGGAAGTCCTCGTATCGCAACAATTTTTTTTCAGATATGTCGTTCGACTTTACGCGCGACTGGAACTAGGGTCCGCTGGTTTATACGCAAATGTGAGTCAAGAAGCAGGGGCATTTTAATCGATATTAGAACGAGAAGAAGAGGTGCAGTGTGAACGCACAAGGAAACAATCGATGGGAGGGGGAGGGAAGGAGAGGGAGTGTATGTATTTTCAGCACGAAATGAAACAGGTGCGATCATACCAGCACTAATGCAACGGATTCTATCAGAACTCCGCAGTTAAGGGTGCTTGGGCTAGAAAAGTACTCGGATGGGTGACCTCCTGCGAAGTCCTTATATTTCACCCATTTTCTTGGGAGGTCCTCGTGTTGCACCCATCTTTTTGCAGATGATTCTTTCGACGTTATGCGCGACTTGATTTATGGTCCTCAAGTTTATTCGCAAATGTGAGTCACGACGTCGTGGCATTTTACTTGATATGTGAACGAGAACGGGAGGTGCAGTGCGCAAGCACAAGGAAACAAATGACGGGAGAAGGAAGAAAAGAGAAGGAGTGTATGTATTTGAAGCGCAAAATTAAACAAATGGCATCATACCAGCACTAATGCACTAGATCCAATCAGAACTCTGCAGTTAAGTGTGCTTGGGCGAGTGTAGTACTCGGATGGGTGACCTCTTGGGAAGTCCTCGTATCGCAACAATTTTTTTTCAGATGGGTCGTTCGACGTTACGCGCGACTGGAACTATGGTCCGCTGGTTTATACGTAAATGTGAGTCAAGAATGAGGGGAATTTTAATCGATATTAGAACGAGAAGGAGATATGCAGTGTGAACGCACAAGGAAACAAATAATGGGAGGAAGGGAGGGAAGAAAGAGTGTATGTATTTTTAGCACGAAATTAAACAGGCGCGGTCACACCAGCACAAATGCACCGGATCCCATCAGAACTCCGCAGTTAAGTGTGCTTTGGTGAAAGTAGTACAATGATGGGTTACCTCCTGGGAAGTTCTCGTGTTGCACCCATTTTCTTTTTTTCAGATGTGCCGTTCGACCTTTCGCGACTTTAATTATGGTCCGCAGATTTATTCGCAAATGTGAGTCACGGCGCCGTGGGATTTTACTTGATATTTGAGCGAGAACGAGAGGTGCAGTGCGCACGCACAAGGAAACAAATGACGGGAGGGGGAATAAAGGAGAAGGAGTTTATGTATTTGCAGCGCGAAATTAAACAGGTTCGATCATACCAGCACTAATGCACCGGATTCCATCAGAACTCCGCAGTTAAGTGTGCTTGGGCAAGAGTAGTACTCAAATGGGTTACCTCTTGGGAAGTCCTCGTGTCGCACTAATTTTTTTTTCCGACGGGTCGTTCGACGTTACGCGCGACTGGAACAAGGGTCCACTGGTTTATACGCAAATGTGAGTCAAGAAGCAGGGGCATTTTAATCGATATTAGAACGAGAAAGAGAGATACAGAGTGCACGCACAAGGAAACAAATGACGGGAGGGGGGATGGAGGTAGAAAAAGTATATGTATTTGCAGCGCAGAATGAAACATGAGCAATCATACCAGCACCAATGCAACGGATTCCATCAGAACTCCGCAGTTAAGTGTGCTTTGGCGAGAGTAGTACTCGGATTGGTGACCTCCTGGGAAGTCCTCGTGTCGCACCAATTTTTTTTCAGACGTGTCGTTCGACGTTACGCGCGACTGGAACTAGGGTCCGCTGGTTTATACGCAAATGTGAGTCAAGAAGCAGGGGCATTTTAATCCATATTAGAACGAGAAGGAGAGGTGCAGTGTGAACGCACAAGGAAACAATTGATGGGAGGGGGAAGGAAGGAGAAGGAGTGTATGTATTTTCAGCAAGAAATGAAACAGGTGCGATCATACCAGCACTAATGCAACGAATTCTATCAGAACTCCGTAGGTAAGGGTGCTTGGGCGAGAGTAGTACTAGCATGGGTTACCTCCTGCGAAGTTCTTATATTTCACCCATTTTCTTGTGAAGTCCTCGTGTTGCACCCATTTTTTTGCAGATGATTCTTTCGACGTTACGCGCGACTTGAATTATGGTCCTCAGGTTTATTAGCAAATGTGAGTCACGGCGCCGTGGCATTTTACTTGAAATTAGAACGAGAACGGGAGGTGCAGTGCGCACGCACAAGGAAACAAATGACGGGAGGGGGAAGAAAGGGGAATGAGTTTATGTAATAGAAGCGCAAAATTAAACGGGTGCGATCATACCAGCACTATTGCACCGGATCCCATCAGAACTCTGCAGTTAAGTGTGCTTGGGCGAGATTAGTACTCGGATGCGTGACCTCCTGGGAAGTCCTCGTGTCGCACCAATTTTTTTTCAGACGGGTCGTTCGACGTTACGCGCGTCTGGAACTAGGGTCCGCTGGTTTATACGCAAATGTGAGTCCATAAGCAGGGGCATTTTAATCGATATTAGACCGAGAATGAGAGGTGAAGTGTTAACGCACAAGGATACAAATGACGGGAGGGGGAAGAAAGGAGAAGGAGTATATGTATTTGCAGCGCGAAATTAAACAGGTGCGATCATACCAGCACTAAAGTCTCGGATCCCATCAGAACTCCGCAGTTAAGTGTGCTTGGGCGAGAGTAGTACTCGGATGGGTGACCACTTGGGAAGCCCTCGTGTTGTACATATTTTTTTTCGGATTGGTTGTTCGATGTTATGCGCGAATGGAATTATAAACCGTTGGTTCATTTGCAAAGGTGAGTCACGGTGCCGGGGCATATTACTTGATATTAGAACGAGAAAGAGAGATGCAGAGTGCACGCACAAGGAAACAAATGACGGGAGGAGAAAGAGTGTATGTATTTGCAGTACAGAATGAAACATGAGGGATCATACCAGCACTAATGCAACGGATTCTATCAGAACTCCGCAGTTAAGGGTGCTTGGGTGAGAAAAGAACTCGGATGGGAGACCTCCTGCGAAGTCCTTATATTTCGCCCATTTTCTTGGGAGGTCCTCGTGTTGCACCCATCTTTTTGCAGATGATTCTTTCGACGTTACGCGCGACTTGATTTATGGTCCGCAGGTTTATTCGCAAATGTGAGTCACGGCGCCGTGGCATTTTACTTGATATTAGAACGAGTACGGGAGGTGCAGTGCGCACGCACAAGGAAACAAATGTTGGGAGGAGGAAGAAAATAGAAGGAGTGTATGTATTTGAAGCGCAAAATTAAACAAGTGGCATCATACCAGCACTAATGCACTGGATCCCATCAGAACTCTGCAGTTAAGTGTTCTTGGGCTAGTGTAGTACTCGGATGGGTGACCTCTTGGGAAGTCCTCGTATCTCAATAATTTTTTTTCAGATGGGTCGTTCGACGTTACGCGCGACTGGAACTATGGTCCGCTGGTTTATACGCAAATGTGAGTCAAGAATCAGGGGCATTTTAATCGATATTAGAACGAGAATGAGAGGTGCAGTGTGAACGCACAAGGAAACAAATGATGGGAGGGTGGGAGGGAAGAAGGAGTGTATGTATTTTCAGCACAAAATTAAACAGGTGCGGTCACACCAGCACAAATGCACCGGATCCCATCAGAACTCCGCAGTTAAGTGTGCTTTGGCGAAAGCAGTATAATGATGGGTTACCTCCTGGGAAGTTCTCGTTTTGCACCCATTTTCTTTTTTTCAGTTGTGCCGTTCGACCTTATGCGCGACCTTAATTATGGTCCGCAGATTTATTCGCAAATGTGAGTCACGGCGCCGTGGCATTTTACTTGATATTTGAGCGAGAACGAGAGGTGCAGTGTGCACGCACAAGGAAACGAATGACGGGAGGGAGAAGAAAGGAGAAGGAGTTTATGTATTTGCAGCGCAAAATTAAACATGTGCGATCATACCAGCACTAATGCACCGGATCCCATCAGAACTCCGCAGTTAAGTGTGCTTGGGCGAGAGTAGTACTCGGATGGGTGACCTCTTGGGAAGTCCTCGTGTCGCACTAATTATTTTTTCAGACGGGTCGTTCGACGTTACGCGCGACTGGAACTAGGGTCCGCTGGTTTATACGCAAATGTGAGTCAAGAAGCTGGGGCATTTTAATCGATATTAGAACGAGAAGGAGAGATGCAGAGTGCACGCACAAGGAAACAAATGACGGGAGGGGGGATGGAGGGAGAAAAAGTTTATGTATTTGCAGCGCAGAATGAAACATGAGCGATCATACCAGCACCAATGCAACGGATTCTATCAGAACTCCGCAAGTTAAGGGTGCTTGGGCGAGAGTAGCACTAGGATGGGTGACCTCATGCGAAGTCCTTATATTTCACCAATTTTCTTAGGAAGTCCTCGTGTTGCACCCATTTTTTTGCAGATGATTCTTTCAACGATACGCGCGACTTGAATTATGGTCCTCAGGTTTATTCGCAAATGTGAGTCACGGCACCGTAGCATTTTACTTTATATTAGAAGGAGCACGGGAGGGGCAGTGCGCACGCACAAGGAAACAAATGACGGGAGGGGGAAGAAAGGAGAAGGAGTTTATGTATTTGCAGCGCGGAATTAAACGTGTGCGATCATACCAGCACTAATGCACCGGATTCCGTCAGAACTCCGCAGTTAAGTGTGCTTTGGCGAGAGTAGTACTCGGATTGGTGACCTCCTGGGAAGTCCTCGTGTCGCACCAATTTTTTTTCAGACGTGTCGTTCGACGTTACGCGCGACTGGAACTAGGGTCCGCTGGTTTATACGCAAATGTGAGTCAAGAAGCAGGGGCATTTTAATCCATATTAGAACGAGAAGGAGAGGTGCAGTGTGAACGCACAAGGAAACAATTGATGGGAGGGGGAAGGAAGGAGAAGGAGTGTATGTATTTTCAGCAAGAAATGAAACAGGTGCGATCATACCAGCACTAATGCAACGAATTCTATCAGAACTCCGTAGGTAAGGGTGCTTGGGCGAGAGTAGTACTAGCATGGGTTACCTCCTGCGAAGTTCTTATATTTCACCCATTTTCTTGTGAAGTCCTCGTGTTGCACCCATTTTTTTGCAGATGATTCTTTCGACGTTACGCGCGACTTGAATTATGGTCCTCAGGTTTATTAGCAAATGTGAGTCACGGCGCCGTGACATTTTACTTGAAATTAGAACGAGAACGGGAGGTGCAGTGCGCACGCACAAGGAAACAAATGACGGGAGGGGGAAGAAAGGGGAATGAGTTTATGTAATAGAAGCGCAAAATTAAACGGGTGCGATCATACCAGCACTATTGCACCGGATCCCATCAGAACTCTGCAGTTAAGTGTGCTTGGGCGAGATTAGTACTCGGATGCGTGACCTCCTGGGAAGTCCTCGTGTCGCACCAATTTTTTTTCAGAATGGTCGTTCGACGTTACGCGCGTCTGGAACTAGGGTCCGCTGGTTTATACGCAAATGTGAGTCAAGAAGCAGGGGCATTTTAATCGATATTAGAACGAGAATGAGAGGAGAAGTGTGAACGGACAAGGAAACAAATAACGGAAAGGGGAAGAAAGGAGGAGTGTATTTATTTGCAGCGCGAAATTAAAGAGGTGCGATCATACCAGCACTAAAGCCCTAGATCTCATTAGAACTCCGCAGTAAAGTGTGTTTGGGCGAGAGTAGTACTCGGATGGGTTACCACCTAGGAAGCCCTCGTGTTGCACCTATTTTTTTTTCAGATGGGTTGTTCGACGTTACGCGCGAATGGAATTATAAGCCGCTGGTTCATTTGCAAAGGTGAGTCACGGTGCCGGAGCATATTACTTGATATTAGAACGAGAAAGAGAGATGCAGAGTGCACGCACAAGGAAACAAATGACGGGAAGGGGGATGGGAAGAGAAAGAGTGTATGTATTTACAGTGCAGAATGAAACATGAGGGATCATACCAGCACTAATGCAACGGATTCTATCAGAACTCCGCAGTTAAGGGTGCTTGGGCGAGAAATGTACTCGGATGGGTGACCTCCTGCGAAGTCCTTATATTTCACCCATTTTCTTTGGAGGTCGTCGTGTTGCACCCATCTTTTTGCAGATGATTCTTTCGACATTACGCGCGACTTGATTTATGGTCCGCAGGTTTATTCGCAAATGTGAGAAACGGCGCCGTGGCATTTTACTTGATATTAGAACGAGTACGGGAGGTGCAGTGCGCACGCACAAGGAAACAAATGACGGGAGGAGGAAGAAAAGAGAAGGAGTGTATGTATTTGAAGCACAAAATTAAACAAGTGGCATCATACCAGCACTAATGCACTGGATCCCTTCAGAACTATGCAGTTAAGCGTGCTTGGGCGAGAGTAGTACTCGGATGGATGACCTCTTGGGAAGTCCTCGTATCGCAACAATTTTTTTTCAGATGGGTCGTTCGACGTTACGCGCGACTGGAACTATGGTCCGCTGGTTGATACGCAAATGTGAGTCAAGAATCAGGGGCATTTTAATCGATATTAGAACGAGAATGAGAGGTGCAGTGTGAACGCACAAGGAAACAAATGACGGGAGGGGGAAGAAAGGAGGAGTGTATGTATTTGCAGCGCGAAATTAAAGAGGTGCAATCATAGCAGCACTAAAGCCCCGGATCCCATTAGAACTCCGCAGTTAAGTGTGCTTGGGCGAGAGTAGTACTCGGATGGGTGACTACCTGGGAAGCCCTCATGTTGCACCAATTTTTTTTCGGATGGGTTGTTCGACGTTACGCGCGAATGGAATTATAAATCGCTGGTTCATTTGCAAAGGTGAGTCACGGTGCAGGGGCATATTACTTGATATTAGAATGAGAAAGAGAGATACAGAGTGCACGCACAAGGAAACAAATGACGGGAGGGGGAAGAAAGGAGAAGGAGTTTATGTATTTGCAGCACGGAATTAAACGGGTGCGATCATACCAGCACTAATGCACCGGATCCCATCAGAACTCCGCAGTTAAGTGTTCTTGGGCGAGAGTAGTACTCGGATGGGTGACCTCTTGGGAAGTCCTTGTGTCGCACCAATTTTTTTTCAGACGGGTCGTTCGACGTTACGCGCAACTGGAACTAGGGTCCGCTGGTTAATACGCAAATCTGAGTCAAGAAGGGGGGGCATTTTAATCGATATTAGAACGAGAAGGAGAGGTGTAGTGTGAACGCACAAGGAAACAATTGATGGGAGGGGGAGGGAAGGAGAAAAAGTGTATGTATTTGCAGCGCAGAATGAAACAGGTGCGATCATACCAGCACTAATGCATCGGATTCTATCAGAACTCCGTAGGTAAGGTGCTTGGGCGAGAGTAGTACTAGCATGGGTTATCTCCTGCGAAGTCCTTATATTTCACCCATTTTCTTGTGAAGTCCTCGTGTTGCACCCATTTTTTAACAAAAGATTCTTTCAACGTTACGCGCGACTTGAATTATGGTCCTCAGGTTTATTCGCAAATTTGAGTCACGGCACCATAGTATTTTACCTGATATTAGAACGAGCACGGGAGGTGAAGTGCGCACGCACAAGGAAACAAATGACGGGAGGGAGAAGAAAGGAGAAGGAGTTTATGTATTTGCAGCGCGAATTTAAACGGGTGCGATCATACCAGCACTAAAGCACCGGATCCCATCAGAACTCCGCAGTTAAGTGTGCTTGCGCGAGAGTAGTACTCGGATAGGTGACCTCCTGGGAAGTCCTCGTGTCGCACCAATTTTTTTTCAGACGGGTCGTTCGACGTTACGCGCGACTGGAACTGGGGTCCGCTGGTTTACGCGCAAATGTGAGTCAAGAAGCAGGGGCATTTTAATCGATATTAGAACGAGAAGGAGAGGTGCAGTGTGAACGCACAAGGAAACAATTGACGGGAGGGGGAGGGAAGGAGAAGGAGTGTATGTATTTTCAGCAAGAAATGAAACAGGTGCGATCATACCAGCACTAATGCAACAGATTCTATCAGAACTCCGTAGGTAAGGGTGCTTGGGCGAGGGTAGTACTAGCATGGGTTACCTCCTGCGAAGTCCTTATATTTCACCCATTTTCTTGTGAAGTCCTCGTGTTGCACCCATTTTTTTGAATTATAGTCCTCAGGTTTATTCGCAAATTTGAGTCACGGCACCATAGTATTTTACCTGATATTAGATCGAGCACGGGAGGTGCAGTGCGCACGCACAAGGAAACAAATGACGGGAGGGAGAAGAAAGGAGAAGGCGTTTATGTATTTGCAGCGCAAAATTAAACAGGTTGCGATCATACCAGCACTAATGCACCGGATCCCATCAGAACTCCGCAGTTAAGTGTGCTTGGGCGAGAGTAGTACTCGGATGGGTGACCTCCTGGGAAGTCCTCGTGTCGCACCAATTTTTTTTCAGACGGGTCGTTCGACGTTACGCGCAACTGGAACTGGGGTCCGCTGGTTTACACGCAAATGTGAGTCAAGAAGCAGGGGCATTTTAATCGATATTAGAACGAGAAGGAGAGGTGCAGTGTGAACGCACAAGGAAACAATTGACGGGAGGGGGAGGGAAGGAGAAGGAGTGTATGTATTTTCAGCACGAAATGAAACAGGTGCGATCATACCAGCACTAATGCAACGGGTTCTATCAGAACTCCGTAGGTAAGGGTGCTTGGGCGAGGGTAGTACTAGCATGGGTTACCTCCTGCGAAGTCCTTATATTTCACCCATTTTCTTGTGAAGTCCTCGTGTTGCACCCATTTTTTTGAATTATAGTTCTCAGGTTTATTCGCAAATTTGAGTCACGGCACCATAGTATTTTACCTGATATTAGAACGAGCACGGGAGGTGCAATGCGCACGCACAAGGAAACAAATGACGGGAGGGGGAAGAAAGGAGAAGGCGTTTATGTATTTGCAGTCCGAAATTAAACGGGTGCGATCATACCAGCACTAATGCACCGGATCCCATCAGAAGTCCGCAGTTAAGTGTGCTTGGTACCGAGTAGTACTCGGATGGTTGACCTCCTGGGAAGTCCTCGTGTCGCACCAATTTTTTTTCAGACGGGTCGTTCGACGTTACGCGCGACTGGAACTGGGGTCCGCTGGTTTACACGCAAATGTGAGTCAAGAAGCAGGGGCATTTTAATCGATATTAGAACGAGAATGAGAGGTGCAGTGTGAACGCACAAGGAAACAATTGACGGGAGGGGGAGGGAAGGAGAAGGAGTGTATGTATTTTCAGCACGAAATGAAACAGGTGCGATCATACCAGCACTAATGCAACGGATTCTATCAGAACTCCGTAGGTAAGGGTGCTTGGGCGAGGGTAGTACTAGCATGGGTTACCTCCTGCGAAGTCCTTATATTTCACCCATTTTCTTGTGAAGTCCTCGTGTTGCACCCATTTTTTTGAATTATAGTCCTCAGGTTTATTCGCAAATTTGAGTCACGGCACCATAGTATTTTACCTGATATTAGAACGAGCACGGGAGGTGCAGTGCGCACGCACAAGGAAACAAATGACGGGAGGGGGAAGAAAGGAGAAGGCATTTATGTATTTGCAGCGCGAAATTAAACGGGTGCGATCATACCAGCACTAATGCACCGGATCCCATCAAAACTCCGCAGTTAAGTGTGCTTGGGCGAGAGTAGTACTCGGATGGGTGACCTCCTGGGAAGTCCTCGTGTCGCACCAATTTTTTTTCAGACGGGTCGTTCGACGTTACGCGCAACTGGAACTGGGGTCCGCTGGTTTACACGCAAATGTGAGTCAAGAAGCAGGGGCATTTTAATCGATATTAGAACGAGAATGAGAGGTGCAGTGTGAACGCACAAGGAAACAATTGACGGGAGGGGGAGGGAAGGAGAAGGAGTGTATGTATTTTCAGCACGAAATGAAACAGGTGCGATCATACCAGCACTAATGCAACGGATTCTATCAGAACTCCGTAGGTAAGGGTGCTTGGGCGAGGGTAGTACTAGCATGGGTTACCTCCTGCGAAGTCCTTATATTTCACCCATTTTCTTGTGAAGTCCTCGTGTTGCACCCATTTTTTTGAATTATAGTCCTCAGGTTTATTCGCAAATTTGAGTCACGGCACCATAGTAATTTACCTGATATTAGAACGAGCACGGGAGGTGCAGTGCGCACGCACAAGGAAACAAATGACTGGAGGGGGAAGAAAGGAGAAGGCGTTTATGTATTTGCAGCGCGAAATTAAACGGGTGCGATCATACCAGCACTAATGCACCGGATCCCATCAGAACTCCGCAGTTAAGTGTGCTTGGGCGAGAGTAGTACTCGGATGGGTGACCTCCTGGGAAGTCCTCGTGTCGCACCAATTTTTTTTCAGACGGGTCGTTCGACGTTACGCGCGACTGGAACTGGGGTCCGCTGGTTTACACGCAAATGTGAGTCAAGAAGCAGGGGCATTTTAATCGATATTAGAACGAGAATGAGAGGTGCAATGTGAACGCACAAGGAAACAATTGACGGGAGGGGGAGGGAAGGAGAAGGAGTGTATGTATTTTCAGCACGAAATGAAACAGGTGCGATCATACCAGCACTAATGCAACGGATTCTATCAGAACTCCGTAGGTAAGGGTGCTTGGGCGAGGGTAGTACTAGCATGGGTTACCTCCTGCGAAGTCCTTATATTTCACCCATTTTCTTGTGAAGTCCTCGTGTTGCACCCATTTTTTTGAATTATAGTCCTCAGGTTTATTCGCAAATTTGAGTCACGGCACCATAGTAATTTACCTGATATTAGAACGAGCACGGGAGGTGCAGTGCGCACGCACAAGGAAACAAATGACTGGAGGGGGAAGAAAGGAGAAGGCGTTTATATATTTGCAGCGCGAAATTAAACGTGTGCGATCATACCAGCACTAATGCACCGGATCCCATCAGAACTCCGCAGTTAAGTGTGCTTGGGCGAGACTAGTACTCGGATGGGTGACCTCCTGGGAAGTCCTCGTGTCGCACCAATTTTTTTTCAGACGGGTCGTTCGACGTTACGCGCGACTGGAACTGGGGTCCGCTGGTTTACACGCAAATGTGAGTCAAGAAGCAGGGGCATTTTAATCGATATTAGAACGAGAATGAGAGGTGCAATGTGAACGCACAAGGAAACAATTGACGGGAGGGGGAGGGAAGGAGAAGGAGTGTATGTATTTTCAGCACGAAATGAAACAGGTGCGATCATACCAGCACTAATGCAACGGATTCTATCAGAACTCCGTAGGTAAGGGTGCTTGGGCGAGGGTAGTACTAGCATGGGTTACCTCCTGCGAAGTCCTTATATTTCACCCATTTTCTTGTGAAGTCCTCGTGTTGCACCCATTTTTTTGAATTATAGTCCTCAGGTTTATTCGCAAATTTGAGTCACGGCACCATAGTATTTTACCTGATATTAGAACGAGCACGGGAGGTGCAGTGCGCACGCACAAGGAAACAAATGACGGGAGGGGGAGGAAAGGAGAAGGCGTTTATGTATTTGCAGCGCGAAATTAAACGGGTGCGATCATACCAGCACTAATGCACCGGATCCCATCAGAACTCCGCAGTTAAGTGTGCTTGGGCGAGAGTAGTACTCGGATGGGTGACCTCCTGGGAAGTCCTCGTGTCGCACCAATTTTTTTTCAGACGGGTCGTTCGACGTTACGCGCGACTGGAACTGGGGTCCGCTGGTTTACACGCAAATGTGAGTCAAGAAGTAGGGGCATTTTAATCGATATTAGAACGAGAAGGAGAGGTGCAGTGTGAACGCACAAGGAAACAATTGACGGGAGGGGGAGGGAAGGAGAAGGAGTGTATGTATTTTCAGCAAGAAATGAAACAGGTGCGATCATACCAGCACTAATGCAACGGATTCTATCAGAACTCCGTAGGTAAGGGTGCTTGGACGAGGGTAGTACTAGCATGGGTTACCTCCTGCGAAGTCCTTATATTTCACCATTTTCTTGTGAAGTCCTCGTGTTTCACCCATTTTTTTGAATTATAGTCCTCAGGTTTATTCGCAAATTTGAGTCACGGCACCATAGTATTTTACCTGATATTAGAACGAGCACGGGAGGTGCAGTGCGCACGCACAAGGAAACAAATGACGGGAGGGAGAAGAAAGGAGAAGGCGTTTATGTATTTGCAGCGCGAAATTAAACGGGTGCGATCATACCAGCACTAATGCACCGGATCCCATCAGAACTCCGCAGTTAAGTGTGCTTGGGCGAGAGTAGTACTCGGATGGGTGACCTCCTGGGAAGTCCTCGTGTCGCACCAATTATTTTTCAGACGGGTCGTTCGACGTTACGCGCGACTGGAACTGGGGTCCGCTGGTTTACACGCAAATGTGAGTCAAGAAGCAGGGGCATTTTAATCGATATTAGAACGAGAAGGAGAGGTGCAGTGTGAACGCACAAGGAAACAATTGACGGGAGGGGGAGGGAAGGAGAAGGAGTGTATGTATTTTCAGCAAGAAATGAAACAGGTGCGATCATACCAGCACTAATGCAACGGATTCTATCAGAACTCCGTAGGTAAGGGTGCTTGGACGAGGGTAGTACTAGCATGGGTTACCTCCTGCGAAGTCCTTATATTTCACCATTTTCTTGTGAAGTCCTCGTGTTTCACCCATTTTTTTGAATTATAGTCCTCAGGTTTATTCGCAAATTTGAGTCACGGCACCATAGTATTTTACCTGATATTAGAACGAGCACGGGAGGTGCAGTGCGCACGCACAAGGAAACAAATGACGGGAGGGAGAAGAAAGGAGAAGGCGTTTATGTATTTGCAGCGCGAAATTAAACGGGTGCGATCATACCAGCACTAATGCACCGGATCCCATCAGAACTCCGCAGTTAAGTGTGCTTGGGCGAGAGTAGTACTCGGATGGGTGACCTCCTGGGAAGTCCTCGTGTCGCACCAATTATTTTTCAGACGGGTCGTTCGACGTTACGCGCGACTGGAACTGGGGTCCGCTGGTTTACACGCAAATGTGAGTCAAGAAGCAGGGGCATTTTAATCGATATTAGAACGAGAAGGAGAGGTGCAGTGTGAACGCACAAGGAAACAATTGACGGGAGGGGGAGGGAAGGAGAAGGAGTGTATGTATTTTCAGCACGAAATGAAACAGGTGCGATCATACCAGCACTAATGCAACGGATTCTATCAGAACTCCGTAGGTAAGGGTGCTTGGGCGAGGGTAGTACTAGCATGGGTTACCTCCTGCGAAGTCCTTATATTTCACCCATTTTCTTGTGAAGTCCTCGTGTTGCACCCATTTTTTTGAATTATAGTCCTCAGGTTTATTCGCAAATTTGAGTCACGGCACCATAGTATTTTACCTGATATTAGAACGAGCACGGGAGGTGCAGTGCGCACGCACAAGGAAACAAATGACGGGAGGGGGAGGAAAGGAGAAGGCGTTTATGTATTTGCAGCGCGAAATTAAACGGGTGCGATCATACCAGCACTAATGCACCGGATCCCATCAGAACTCCGCAGTTAAGTGTGCTTGGGCGAGAGTAGTACTCGGATGGGTGACCTCCTGGGAAGTCCTCGTGTCGCACCAATTTTTTTTCAGACGGGTCGTTCGACGTTACGCGCGACTGGAACTGGGGTCCGCTGGTTTACACGCAAATGTGAGTCAAGAAGTAGGGGCATTTTAATCGATATTAGAACGAGAAGGAGAGGTGCAGTGTGAACGCACAAGGAAACAATTGACGGGAGGGGGAGGGAAGGAGAAGGAGTGTATGTATTTTCAGCAAGAAATGAAACAGGTGCGATCATACCAGCACTAATGCAACGGATTCTATCAGAACTCCGTAGGTAAGGGTGCTTGGACGAGGGTAGTACTAGCATGGGTTACCTCCTGCGAAGTCCTTATATTTCACCATTTTCTTGTGAAGTCCTCGTGTTTCACCCATTTTTTTGAATTATAGTCCTCAGGTTTATTCGCAAATTTGAGTCACGGCACCATAGTATTTTACCTGATATTAGAACGAGCACGGGAGGTGCAGTGCGCACGCACAAGGAAACAAATGACGGGAGGGAGAAGAAAGGAGAAGGCGTTTATGTATTTGCAGCGCGAAATTAAACGGGTGCGATCATACCAGCACTAATGCACCGGATCCCATCAGAACTCCGCAGTTAAGTGTGCTTGGGCGAGAGTAGTACTCGGATGGGTGACCTCCTGGGAAGTCCTCGTGTCGCACCAATTATTTTTCAGACGGGTCGTTCGACGTTACGCGCGACTGGAACTGGGGTCCGCTGGTTTACACGCAAATGTGAGTCAAGAAGCAGGGGCATTTTAATCGATATTAGAACGAGAAGGAGAGGTGCAGTGTGAACGCACAAGGAAACAATTGACGGGAGGGGGAGGGAAGGAGAAGGAGTGTATGTATTTTCAGCACGAAATGAAACAGGTGCGATCATACCAGCACTAATGCAACGGATTCTATCAGAACTCCGTAGGTAAGGGTGCTTGGGCGAGGGTAGTACTAGCATGGGTTACCTCCTGCGAAGTCCTTATATTTCACCCATTTTCTTGTGAAGTCCTCGTGTTGCACCCATTTTTTTGCAGATGATTCTTTCGACGTTACGCGCGATTTGAATTATGGTCCTCAGGTTTATTCGCAAATGTGAGTCACGGCGCCGTGGCATTTTACTTGATATTAGAACGAGAGCGGGAGGTGCAGTGCGCACCTAAAAGGAAACAAATGGCGGGAGGGGGAAGAAAGGGGAATGAGTGTATGTATTTGCAGTGCGAAATTAAACAGGTGCGATCATACCAGCACAAATGCACCGGATCCCATCAGAACTCCGCTGTCAAGTGTGCTTTGGCAAAAGTAGTACAATTATGGGTTACATCGTGGGAAGTTCTCGTGTTGCATCCATTTTCTTTTTTTCAGATGTGCCATTCGACGTTACGCGCGACTTTAATTATGGTCCGCAGATTTATTAGCAAATGTGAGTCACTTGTCGTGGCATTTTATTTTATATTTGAACGAGAACGAGAGGTGCAGTGTGCACGCACAAGGAAACAAATGACGGGAGGGAGAAGAAAGGTGAAGGAGTTTATGTATTTGCAGCGCAAAATTAAACATGTGCGATCATACCAGCACTAATGCACCGGATCCCATCAAAACTCCGCAGTTAAGTGTGCTTGGGCAAGAGTAGTACTCGGATGGGTGACCTCTTGGGAAGTCCTCGTGTCGCACTAATTTTTTTTTTCAGACGGGTCGTTCGACGTTACGCGCGACTGGAACTAGGGTCCGCTGGTTTATACGCAAATGTGAGTCAAGAAGCAGGGGCATTTTAATCGATATTAGAACGAGAAGGAGAGATGCAGAGTGCACGCACAAGGAAACAAATGACGGGAGGGGGGATGGAGGGAGAAAAAGTGTATGTATTTGCAGCGCAGAATGAAACATGAGCGATCATACCAGCACCAATGCAACGGATTCTATCAGAACTCCGCAAGTTAAGGGTGCTTGGGCGAGAGTAGCACTAGGATGGGTGACCTCATGCGAAGTCCTTATATTTCACCAATTTTCTTAGGAAGTCCTCGTGTTCCACCCATTTTTTTGCAGATGATTCTTTCGACGATACGCGCGACTTGAATTATGGTCATCAGGTTTATTCGCAAATGTGAGTCACGACACCGTAGCATTTTACTTTATATTAGAAGGAGCACGGGAGGGGCAGTGCGCACGCACAAGGAAACAAATGACGGGAGGGGGAAGAAAGGAGAAGGAGTTTATGTATTTGCAGCGCGGAATTAAACGTGTGCGATCATACCAGCACTAATGCACCGGATTCCGTCAGAACTCCGCAGTTAAGTGTGCTTTGGCGAGAGTAGTACTCGGATTGGTGACCTCCTGGGAAGTCCTAGTGTCGCACCAATTTTTTTTCAGACGGGTCGTTCGACGTTACGCGCGACTGGAACTCGGGTCCGCTGGTTTATACGCAAATGTGAGTCAAGAAGCAGGGGCATTTTAATCCATATTAGAACGAGAAGGAGAGGTGCAGTGTGAACGCACAAAGAAACAATTGATGGGAGGGGGAAGGAAGGAGAAGGAGTGTATAAGGAGAAGGAGTGTATGTAATTTCAGCAAGAAATGAAACAGGTGCGATCATACCAGCACTAATGCAACGGATTTTATCAGAACTCCGTAGGTAAGGGTGCTTGGGCGAGAGTAGTACTAGCATGGGTTACCTCCTGCGAAGTTCTTATATTTCACCCATTTTCTTGTGAAGTCCTCGTGTTGCACCCATTTTTTTGCAGATGATTCTTTCGACGTTACGCGCGACTTGAATTATGGTCCTCAGGTTTATTAGCAAATGTGAGTCACGGCGCCGTGGCATTTTTCCTGATATTAGAACGAGAACGGGAGGTGCAGTGCGCACGCACAAGGAAACAAATGACGGGAGGGGGAAGAAAGGGGAATGAGTTTATGTAATAGAAGCGCAAAATTAAACGGGTGCGATCATACCAGCACTATTGCACCGGATCTCATCAGAACTCTGCAGTTAAGTGTGCTTGGGCGAGATTAGTACTCGGATGCGTGACCTCCTGGGAAGTCCTCGTGTCGCACCAATTTTTTTTCAGACGGGTCGTTCGACGTTACGCGCGTCTGGAACTAGGGTCCGCTGGTTTATACGCAAATGTGAGTCAATAAGCAGGGCCATTTTAATCGATATTAGAACGAGAATAAGAGGTGAAGTGTTAACGCACAAGGATACAAATGACGGGAGGGGGAAGAAAGGAGAAGGAGTATATATATTTGCAGCGTGAAATTAAACAGGTGCTATCATACCAGCACTAAAGCCCCGGATCCCATCAGAACTCCGCAGTTAAGTGTGCTTGTGCGAGAGTAGTACTCGGATGGGTGACCACTTGGGAAGCCCTCGTGTTGTACTAATTTTTTTTCGGATTGGTTGTTCGACGTTATGCGCGAATGGAATTATAAACCGCTGGTTCATTTGCAAAGGTGAGTCACGGTGCCGGGGCATATTACTTGATATTAGAATGAGAAAGAGAGATGCAGAGTGCACGCACAAGGAAACAAATGACGGGAGGAGAAAGAGTGTATGTATTTGCAGTGCGGAATGAAACATGAGGGATCATACCAGCACTAATGCAACGGATTCTATCAGAACTCCGCAGTTAAGGGTGCTTGGGTGAGAAAAGAACTCGGATGGGTGACCTCCTGCGAAGTCCTTATATTTCGCCCATTTTCTTGGGAGGTCCTCGTGTTGCACCCATCTTTTTGCAGATGATTCTTTCGACGTTACGCGCGACTTGATTTATGGTCCGCAGGTTTATTCGCAAATGTGAGTCACGGCGCCGTGGCATTTTACTTGATATTAGAACGAGTACGGGAGGTGCAGTGCGCACGCACAAGGAAACAAATGTTGGGATGAGGAAGAAAAGAGAAGGAGTGTATGTATTTGAAGCGCAAAATTAAACAAGTGGCATCATACCAGCACTAATGCACTGGATCCCATCAGAACTCTGCAGTTAAGTGTGCTTGAGCGAGTGTAGTACTCGGATGGGTGACCTCTTCGGAAGTCCTCGTATCTCAATAATTTTTTTTCAGATGGGTCGTTCGACGTTACGCGCGACTGGAACTATGGTCCGCTGGTTTATACGCAAATGTGAGTCAAGAATCAGGGGCATTTTAATCGATATTAGAACGAGAAGGAGAGGTGCAGTGTGAACGCACAAGGAAACAAATGATGGGAGGGGGGGAGGGAAGAAGGAGTGTATGTATTTTCAGCACAAAATTAAACAGGTGCGGTCACACCAGCACAAATGCACCGGATCCCATCAGAACTCCGCAGTTAAGTGTGCTTTGGCGAAAGCAGTACAATGATGGGTTACCTCCTGGGAAGTTCTCGTGTTGCACCCATTTTCTTTTTTTCAGTTGTGCCGTTCGACCTTATGCGCGACCTTAATTATGGTCCGCAGATTTATTCGCAAATGTGAGTCACGGCGCTGTGGCATTTTACTTGATATTTGAGCGAGAACGAGAGGTGCAGTGCGCACGCACAAGTAAACGAATGACGGGAGGGGGAATAAAGGAGAAGGAGTTTATGTATTTGCAGCGCGAAATTAAACAGGTTCGATCATACCAGCACTAATGCACCGGATCCCATCAGAACTCCGCAGTTAAGTGTGCTTGGGCGAGAGTATTACTCGAATGGGTTACCTCTTGGGAAGTCCTCGTGTCGCACTAATTTTTTTTTCAGACGGGTCGTTCGACGTTACGCGCGACTGGAACAAGGGTCCACTAGTTTATACGCAAATGTGAGTCAAGAAGCAGGAGCATTTGAATCGATATTAGAACGAGAAAGAGAGATGCAGAGTGCACGCACAAGGAAACAAATGACGGGAGGGGGGATGGAGGTAGAAAAAGTATATGTATTTGCAGCGCAGAATGAAACATGAGCAATCATACCAGCACCAACGCAACGGATTCTATCAGAACTCCGCAAGTTAAAGGTTCTTGGGCGAGAGTAGCACTAGGATGGGTGACTTCCTATGAAGTCCTTATATTTTACCCATTTTCTTAGGAAGTCCTCGTGTTGCACCCATTTTTTTGCAGATGATTCTTTCGACGATACGCGCGACTTGAATTATGGTCCTCAGGTTTATTCGCAAATGTGAGTCACGACACCGTAGAATTTTACTTGATATTAGAACGAGAACGGGAGGTGCAGTGCGCACGCACAAGGAAACAAATGACGGGAGAGGGGAAGAAAGGGGAATGATTTTATGTATTTGCAGCGCAAAATTAAAAATGTGCGATCATACCAGCATTAATGCACTGGATCCCATCAGAACTCCGCAGTTAAGTGTGCTTGGGCGAGAGTAGTACTCAGATGGGTGACCTCCTGGGAAGTCCTCGTGTCGCACAAATTTTTTTTTAGACGGGTCGTTCGACGTTACGCGCGACTGGAACTAGGGTCCGCTGGTTTATACGCAAATGTGAGTCAAGAAGCAGGGGCATTTTAATCGATATTAGAACGAGAAGGAGAGGTGCAGAGTGAACGCACAAGGAAACAATTGATGGGAGGGGAAGGGAAGGTGAAGGAGTGTATGTATTTTGAGCACGAAATGAAACAGGTGCGATCATACCAGCACTAATGCAACGGATTCTATCAGAACTCCGTAGGTAAGGGTGTTTGGGCGAAAGTAGTACTTGCAAGGGTTACCTCCTGCGAAGTCCTTATATTTCACCCATTTTCTTGTGAAGTCCTCGTGTTGCACACATTTTTTTACAGATGATTCTTTCGACGTTATGCGCGACTTGAATTATGGTCCTCAGGTTTATTCGCAAATGTGAGTCACGGCGCTGTAGCATTTTACTTGATATTAGAACGATAACGGGAGGTGCAGTGCGCACGCACAAGGAAACAAATGACGGGAGGGGGAAGAAAGGGGAATGAGTTTATGTATTTGCAGCGCGAAATTAAACAGGTGCGATCATACCAGCATTAATGCACCGAATCCCATCAGAACTCCGCAGTGAAGTGTGCTTGGGCGAGATTAGTACTCGGATGGGTGACCTCCTCGGAAGTCCTCGTGTCGCACTAATTTTTTTTCAAACGGGTCGTTCGATGTTACGCGCGTCTGGAATTAGGGTCCGCTGGTTTATACGCAAATGTGAGTCAATAAGCAGGGGCATTTTAATGGATATTAGAACGAGAATGAGAGGTGAAGTGTTAACGCACAAGGAAACAAATGGCGGGAGTGGGAAGAAATGAGAAGGAGTGTATGTATTTGCAGCGCGAAATTAAACAGGTGCGATCATACCAGCACTAAAGCCTCGGATCCCATCAGAACTCCGCAGTTAGGAGTGCTTGGGCGAGAGTAGTACAATAATGGGTGACCACTTGGGAAGCCCTCGTGTTGCACCTATTTTTTTTCGGATGGGTTGTTCGACGTTACGCGCGAATGGAATTATAAACCGCTGGTTCATTTGCAAAGGTGAGTCACGGTGCCGGGGCATATTACTTGATATTAGAACGAGAAAGAGAGATGCAGAGTGCACGCACAAGGAAACAAATGACGGGAGGGGGAAGAAAGGAGAAGGAGTTTTTGTATTTGCAGCGCGAAATTAATCAGGTGTGATCATACCAGCACTAATACAACAGATCCCATCATAACTCCGCAGTTAAGTGTGCTTGGGGGAGAGTAGTACTCGGATGGGTGACCACTTGGGAAGTCCTCGTGTTGCACCCATTTTTTTACAGATGATTCTTTCGACGTTACGCGCGACTTGAATTATGGTCATCAGGTTTATTCGCAAATGTGAGTCACGACGCTATAGCATTTTACTTGATATTAGAACGAGAACGGGAAGTGCAGTGCGCACGCACAAGGAAACAAATGACGGGAGGGGGAATAAAGGAGAAGGAGTTTATGTATTTGCAGCGCAAAATTGAACAAGTGCGATCATACCAGCACTAATGCACCGGATCCCATCAGAACTCCGCAGTGAAGTGTGCTTGGGCGAGATTAGTACTCGTATGTGTGACCTCCTGGGAAGTCCTCGTGTCACACAAATTTTTTTTTTCAGACGGAAAATTCGACGTTACGCGTGACTGGAACTAGGGTTCACTGGTTTATACGCAAATGTGAGTCAAGGAGCAGGGGCATTTTAATTGATATTAGAACGAAAATGAGAGGTGAAGTGTGAATGCACAAGGAAACAAATGACGGAAGGGGAAGATAGGAGAAGGAGTGTATGTATTTGCAGCGCGAAATTAAACTGGTGCGATCATACCAGCACTAAAGCTCCGGATCCCATCAGAACTTCGCAGTTAAGTGTGCTTGGGCGAGGGTAGTACTCGGATGGGTGACCACTTGGGAAGCCCTCGTGTTGCACCTATTTTTTTTCGGATGGGTTGTTCGACGTTACGCGAATGGAATTATAAACCACTGGTTCATTTGCAAAGGTGAGTCACGGTGCCGGGGCATATTACTTTATATTAGAACGAGAAAGAGAGATGCAGAGTGCACCCACAAGGAAACAAATGACGGGAGGGGGGATGGGCGGAGAAAGAGTGTATGTATTTGCAGTGTAGAATGAAACATGAGGGATCATACCAGCACTAATGCAACGGATTCTATCATAACTCCGTAGTTAAGGGTGCTTGGGCGAGAAAAGTACTCGGATGGGTGACCTCCTGCGAAGTCCTTATATTTCGCCCATTTTCTTGGGAGGTCCTCGTGTTGCACCCATCTTTTTGTAGATGATTCTTTCGACGTTACGCGCGACTTGATTTATGGTCTGCAGGTTTATTCGCAAATGTGAGTCACGGCGCCGTGGCATTTTACTTGATATTAGAACGAGTATGGGAGGTGCAGTGCGCACGCACAAGGAAATAAATGACGGGAGGAGGAAGAAAAGAGAAGGAGTGTATGTATTTGAAGCGCAAAATTAAACAAGTGGTATCATACCAGCACTAATGCACGGGATCCCATCAAAACTCTGTAGTTAAGCGTGCTTGGGCGAGAGTAGTACTCGGATGGGTGACCTCTTGGGAAGTCCTCGTATCGTAATAATTTTTTTTTAGATGGGTCGTTCGACGTTACGCGCTACTGGAACTATGGTCCGCTGGTTTATACGCAAATGTGAGTCAAGAATCAGGGGCATTTTAATCGATATTAGAACGAGAAGGAGAGGTGCAGTGTGAACGCACAAGGAAACAAATGATGGGAGGGGGGGAGGGAAGAAGGAGTGTATGTATTTTCAGCACAAAATTAAACAGGTGCGGTCACACCAGCACAAATGCACTGGATCCCATCAGAACTCCGCAGTTAAGTGTGCTTTGGCGAAAGCAGTACAATGATGGGTTACCTCCTGGGAAGTTCTCGTGTTGCACCCATTTTCTTTTTTTCAGTTGTGTCGTTCGACCTTATGCGCGACCTTAATTATGGTCCGCAGATTTATTCGCAAATGTGAGTCATGGCGCCGTGGCATTTTACTTGATATTTGAGCGAGAACGAGAGGTGCAGTACGCACGCACAAGTAAACGAATGACGGGAGGGGGAATAAAGGAGAAGGCGTTTATGTATTTGCAGCGCGAAATTAAACGGGTGCGATCATACCAGCACTAATGCACCGGATCCCATCAGAACTCCGTAGTTAAGTGTGCTTGGGCGAGAGTAGTACTC
Source organism: Carica papaya (assembly GCF_054855325.1). Lineage (NCBI taxonomy): Eukaryota > Viridiplantae > Streptophyta > Magnoliopsida > Brassicales > Caricaceae > Carica > Carica papaya. The sequence continues at coordinate 18,685,710 of NC_142316.1, forward strand.
GGATGGGTGACCTCCTGGGAAGTCCTCGTGTCGCACCAATTTTTTTTCAGACGGGTCGTTCGACGTTACGCGCGACTGGAACTGGGGTCCGCTGGTTTACACGCAAATGTGAGTCAAGAAGCAGGGGCATTTTAATCGATATTAGAACGAGAAGGAGAGGTGCAGTGTGAACGCACAAGGAAACAATTGACGGGAGGGGGAGGGAAGGAGAAGGAGTGTATGTATTTTCAGCACGAAATGAAACAGGTGCGATCATACCAGCACTAATGCAACGGATTCTATCAGAACTCCGTAGGTAAGGGTGCTTGGGCGAGGGTAGTACTAGCATGGGTTACCTCCTGCGAAGTCCTTATATTTCACCCATTTTCTTGTGAAGTCCTCGGGTTGCACCCATTTTTTTGAATTATAGTCCTCAGGTTTATTCGCAAATTTGAGTCACGGCACCATAGTATTTTACCTGATATTAGAACGAGCACGGGAGGTGCAGTGCGCACGCACAAGGAAACAAATGACGGGAGGGGGAAGAAAGGAGAAGGCGTTTATGTATTTGCAGCGCGAAATTAAACGGGTGCGATCATACCAGCACTAATGCACCGGATCCCATCAGAACTCCGCAGTTAAGTGTGCTTGGGCGAGAGTAGTACTCGGATCGGTGACCTCCTGGGAAGTCCTCGTGTCGCACCAATTTTTTTTCAGACGGGTCGTTCGACGTTACGCGCGACTGGAACTGGGGTCCGCTAGTTTACACGCAAATGTGAGTCAAGAAGCAGGGGCATTTTAATCGATATTAGAACGAGAAGGAGAGGTGCAGTGTGAACGCACAAGGAAACAATTGACGGGAGGGGGAGGGAAGGAGAAGGAGTGTATGTATTTTCAGCACGAAATGAAACAGGTGCGATCAAACCAGCACTAATGCAACGGATTCTATCAGAACTCCGTAGGTAAGGGTGCTTGGGCAAGGGTAGTACTAGCATGGGTTACCTCCTGCGAAGTCCTTATATTTCACCCATTTTCTTGTGAAGTCCTCGTGTTGCACCCATTTTTTTGAATTATAGTCCTCAGGTTTATTCGCAAATTTGAGTCACGGCACCATAGTATTTTACCTGATATTAGAACGAGCACGGGAGGTGCAGTGCGCACGCACAAGGAAACAAATGACGGGAGGGAGACGAAAGGAGAAGGCGTTTATGTATTTGCAGCGCGAAATTAAACGGGTGCGATCATACCAGCACTAATGCACCGGATCCCATCAGAACTCCGCAGTTAAGTGTGCTTGGGCGAGAGTAGTACTCAGATGGGTGACCTCCTGGGAAGTCCTCGTGTCGCACCAATTTTTTTTCAGACGGGTCGTTCGACGTTACGCGCGACTGGAACTGGGGTCCGCTGGTTTACACGCAAATGTGAGTCAAGAAGCAGGGGCATTTTAATCGATATTAGAACGAGAAGGAGAGGTGCAGTGTGAACGCACAAGGAAACAATTGACGGGAGGGGGAGGAAAGGAGAAGGAGTGTATGTATTTTCAGCAAGAAATGAAACAGGTGCGATCATACCAGCACTAATGCAACGGATTCTATCAGAACTCCGTAGGTAAGGGTGCTTGGGCGAGGGTAGTACTAGCATGGGTTACCTCCTGCGAAGTCCTTATATTTCACCCATTTTCTTGTGAAGTCCTCGTGTTGCACCTATTTTTTTGAATTATAGTCCTCAGGTTTATTCGCAAATTTGAGTCACGGCACCATAGTATTTTACCTGATATTAGAACGAGCACGGGAGGTGCAGTGCGCACGCACAAGGAAACAAATGACGGGAGGGAGACGAAAGGAGAAGGCGTTTATGTATTTGCAGCGCGAAATTAAACGGGTGCGATCATACCAGCACTAATGCACCGGATCCCATCAGAACTCCGCAGTTAAGTGTGCTTTGGCGAGAGTAGTACTCGGATGGGTGACCTCCTGGGAAGTCCTCGTGTCGCACCAATTTTTTTTCAGACGGGTCGTTCGACGTTACGCGCGACTGGAACTGGGGTCCGCTGGTTTACACGCAAATGTGAGTCAAGAAGCAGGGGCATTTTAATCGATATTAGAACGAGAAGGAGAGGTGCAGTGTGAACGCACAAGGAAACAATTGACGGGAGGGGGAGGGAAGGAGAAGGAGTGTATGTATTTTCAGCACGAAATTAAACAGGTGCGGTCACACCAGCACTAACGCACCGGATCCCATCAGAACTCCACAGTTAAGTTTGCTTTGGCGAAAGTAGTACAATGATGGGTTACCTCCTGGGAAGTTCTCGTGTTGCACCCATTTTCTTGTGAAGTCCTCGTGTTGCACCCATTTTTTTGAATTATAGTCCTGAGGTTTATTCGCAAATTTGAGTCACGGCACCATAGTATTTTACCTGATATTAGAACGAGCACGGGAGGTGCAGTGCGCACGCACAAGGAAACAAATGACGGGAGGGGGAAGAAAGGAGAAGGCGTTTATATATTTGCAGCGCGAAATTAAACGGGTGCGATCATACCAGCACTAATGCACCGGATCCCATCAGAACTCCGCAGTTAAGTGTGCTTGGGCGAGAGTAGTACTCGGATCGGTGACCTCCTGGGAAGTCCTCGTGTCGCACCAATTTTTTTTCAGACGGGTCGTTCGACGTTACGCGCAACTGGAACTGGGGTCCGCTGGTTTACACGCAAATGTGAGTCAAGAAGCAGGGGCATTTTAATCGATATTAGAACGAGAAGGAGAGGTGCAGTGTGAACGCACAAGGAAACAATTGACGGGAGGGGGAGGGAAGGAGAAGGAGTGTATGTATTTTCAGCACGAAATGAAACAGGTGCGATCATACCAGCACTAATGCAACGGATTCTATCAGAACTCCGTAGGTAAGGGTGCTTGGGCGAGGGTAGTACTAGCATGGGTTACCTCCTGCGAAGTCCTTATATTTCACCCATTTTCTTGTGAAGTCCTCGTGTTGCACCCATTTTTTTGAATTATAGTCCTCAGGTTTATTCGCAAATTTGAGTCACGGCACCATAGTATTTTACCTGATATTAGAACGAGCACGGGAGGTGCAGTGCGCACGCACAAGGAAACAAATGACCGGAGGGGAAAGAAAGGAGAAGGCATTTATGTATTTGCAGCGCGAAATAAAACGGGTGCGATCATACCAGTACTACTGCACCGGCTCCCATCAGAACTCCGCAGTTAAGTGTGCTTGGGCGAGAGTAGTACTCGGATGGGTGACCTCCTGGGAAGTCCTCGTGTCGCACCAATTTTTTTTCAAACGGTTCGTTCGACGTTACGCGCGACTGGAACTGGGGTCCGCTGGTTTACACGCAAATGTGAGTCAAGAAGCAGGGGCATTTTAATCGATATTAGAACGAGAAGGAGAGGTGCAGTGTGAACGCACAAGGAAACAATTGACGGGAGGGGGAGGGAAGGAGAAGGAGTGTATGTATTTTCAGCACGAAATGAAACAGGTGCGATCATACCAGCACTAATGCAACGGATTCTATCAGAACTCCGTAGGTAAGGGTGCTTGGGCGAGGGTAGTACTAGCATGGGTTACCTCCTGCGAAGTCCTTATATTTCACCCAATTTCTTGTGAAGTCCTCGTGTTGCACCCATTTTTTTGAATTATAGTCCTCAGGTTTATTCGCAAATTTGAGTCACGGCACCATAGTATTTTACCTGATATTAGAACGAGCACGAGAGGTGCAGTGCGCACGCACAAGGAAACAAATGACGGGAGGGGGAAGAAAGGAGAAGGCGTTTATGTATTTGCAGCGCGAAATTAAACAGGTGCGATCATACCAGCACTAATGCACCGGATCCCATCAGAACTCCGCAGTTAAGTGTGCTTGGGCGAGAGTAGTACTCGGATGGTTGACCTCCTGGGAAGTCCTCGTGTCGCACCAATTTTTTTTCAGACGGGTCGTTCGACGTTACGCGCGACTGGAACTGGGGTCCGCTGGTTTACACGCAAATGTGAGTCAAGAAGCAGGGGCATTTTAATCGATATTAGAACGAGAAGGAGAGGTGCAGTGTGAACGCACAAGGAGACAATTGACGGGAGGGGGAGGGAAGGAGAAGGAGTGTATGTATTTTCAGCACGAAATTAAACAGGTGCGGTCACACCAGCACTAACGCACCGGATCCCATCAGAACTCCACAGTTAAGTGTGCTTTGGCGAAAGTAGTACAATGATGGGTTACCTCCTGGGAAGTTCTCGTGTTGCACCCATTTTCTTGTGAAGTCCTCGTGTTGCACCCATTTTTTTGAATTATAGTCCTCAGGTTTATTCGCAAATTTGAGTCACGGCACCATAGTATTTTACCTGATATTAGAACGAGCACGGGAGGTGCAGTGCGCACGCACAAGGAAACAAATGACGGGAGGGGGAAGAAAGGAGAAGGCATTTATGTATTTGCAGCGCGAAATTAAACGGGTGCGATCATACCAGCACTAATGCACCGGATCCCATCAGAACTCCGCAGTTAAGTGTGCTTGGGCGAGAGTAGTACTCGGATCGGTGACCTCCTGGGAAGTCCTCGTGTCGCACCAATTTTTTTTCAGACGGGTCGTTCGACGTTACGCGCGACTGGAACTGGGGTCCGCTGGTTTACACGCAAATGTGAGTCAAGAAGCAGGGGCATTTTAATCGATATTAGAACGAGAAGGAGAGGTGCAGTGTGAACGCACAAGGAAACAATTGACGGGAGGGGGAGGGAAGGAGAAGGAGTGTATGTATTTTCAGCACGAAATGAAACAGGTGCGATCATACCAGCACTAATGCAACGGATTCTATCAGAACTCCGTAGGTAAGGGTGCTTGGGCGAGGGTAGTACTAGCATGGGTTACCTCCTGCGAAGTCCTTATATTTCACCCAATTTCTTGTGAAGTCCTCGTGTTGCACCCATTTTTTTGAATTATAGTCCTCAGGTTTATTCGCAAATTTGAGTCACGGCACCATAGTATTTTACCTGATATTAGAACGAGCACGGGAGGTGCAGTGCGCACGCACAAGGAAACAAATGACGGGAGGGGGAAGAAAGGAGAAGGCGTTTATGTATTTGCAGCGCGAAATTAAACAGGTGCGATCATACCAGCACTAATGCACCGGATCCCATCAGAACTCCGCAGTTAAGTGTGCTTGGGCGAGAGTAGTACTCGGATGGGTGACCTCCTGGGAAGTCCTCGTGTCGCACCAATTTTTTTTCAGACGGGTCGTTCGACGTTACGCGCGACTGGAACTGGGGTCCGCTGGTTTACACGCAAATGTGAGTCAAGAAGCAGGGGCATTTTAATCCATATTAGAACGAGAAGGAGAGGTGCAGTGTGAACGCACAAGGAAACAATTGACGGGAGGGGGAGGGAAGGAGAAGGAGTGTATGTATTTTCAGCACGAAATGAAACAGGTGCGATCAAACCAGCACTAATGCAACGGATTCTATCAGAACTTCGTAGGTAAGGGTGCTTGGGCGAGGGTAGTACTAGCATGGGTTACCTCCTGCGAAGTCCTTATATTTCACCCATTTTCTTGTGAAGTCCTCGTGTTGCACCCATTTTTTTGAATTATAGTCCTCAGGTTTATTCGCAAATTTGAGTCACGGCACCATAGTATTTTACCTGATATTAGAACGAGCACGGGAGGTGCAGTGCGCACGCACAAGGAAACAAATGACGGGAGGGGGAAGAAAGGAGAAGGCGTTTATGTATTTGCAGCGCGAAATTAAACGGGTGCGATCATACCAGCACTAATGCACCGGATCCCATCAGAACTCCGCAGTTAAGTGTGCTTGGGCGAGAGTAGTACTCGGATCGGTGACCTCCTGGGAAGTCCTTGTGTCGCACCAATTTTTTTTCAGACGGGTCGTTCGACGTTACGCGCAACTGGAACTGGGGTCCGCTGGTTTACACGCAAATGTGAGTCAAGAAGCAGGGGCATTTTAATCGATATTAGAACGAGAAGGAGAGGTGCAGTGTGAACGCACAAGGAAACAATTGACGGGAGGGGGAGGAAAGGAGAAGGAGTGTATGTATTTTCAGCACGAAATGAAACAGGTGCGATCATACCAGCACTAATGCAACGGATTCTATCAGAACTCCTTAGGTAAGGGTGCTTGGGCGAGGGTAGTACTAGCATGGGTTACCTCCTGCGAAGTCCTTATATTTCACCCATTTTCTTGTGAAGTCCTCGTGTTGCACCCATTTTTTTGAATTATAGTCCTCAGGTTTATTCGCAAATTTGAGTCACGGCACCATAGTATTTTACCTGATATTAGAACGAGCACGGGAGGTGCAGTGCGCACGCACAAGGAAACAAATGACGGGAGGGGGAAGAAAGGAGAAGGCGTTTATGTATTTGCAGCGCGAAATTAAACGGGTGCGATCATACCAGCACTAATGCACCGGATGCCATCAGAACTCCGCAGTTAAGTGTGCTTGGGCGAGAGTAGAACTTGGATGGGTGACCTCCTGGGAAGTCCTCGTGTCGCACCAATTTTTTTTCAGACGGGTCGTTCGACGTTACGCGCGACTGGAACTGGGGTCCGCTGGTTTACACGCAAATGTGAGTCAAGAAGCAGGGGCATTTTAATCGATATTAGAACGAGAAGGAGAGGTGCAGTGCGAACGCACAAGGAAACAATTGACGGGAGGGGGAGGGAAGGAGAAGGAGTGTATGTATTTTCAGCACGAAATTAAACAGGTGCGGTCACACCAGCACTAACGCACCGGATCCCATCAGAACTCCACAGTTAAGTGTGCTTTGGCGAAAGTAGTACAATGATGGGTTACCTCCTGCGAAGTCCTTATATTTCACCCATTTTCTTGTGAAGTCCTCGTGTTGCACCCATTTTTTTGAATTATAGTCCTCAGGTTTATTCGCAAATTTGAGTCACGGCACCATAGTATTTTACCTGATATTAGAACGAGCACGGGAGGTGCAATGCGCACGCACAAGGAAACAAATGACGGGAGGGGGAAGAAAGGAGAAGGCTTTTATGTATTTGCAGCGCGAAATTAAACGGGTGCGATCATTCCAGCACTAATGCACCGGATCCCATCAGAACTCCGCAGTTAAGTGTGCTTGGGCGAGAGTAGTACTCGGATGGGTGACCTCCTGGGAAGTCCTCGTGTCGCACCAATTTTTTTTCAGACGGGTCGTTCGACGTTACGCGCGACTGGAACTGGGGTCCGCTGGTTTACACGCAAATGTGAGTCAAGAAGCAGGGGCATTTTAATCGATATTAGAACGAGAAGGAGAGGTGCAGTGTGAACGCACAAGGAAACAATTGACGGGAGGGGGAGGGAAGGAGAAGGAGTGTATGTATTTTCAGCACGAAATTAAACAGGTGCGGTCACACCAGCACTAACGCACCGGATCCCATCAGAACTCCACAGTTAAGTGTGCTTTGGCGAAAGTAGTACAATGATGGGTTAACTCCTGCGAAGTCCTTATATTTCACCCATTTTCTTGTGAAGTCCTCATGTTGCACCCATTTTTTTGAATTATAGTCCTCAGGTTTATTCGCAAATTTGAGTCACGGCACCATAGTATTTTACCTGATATTAGAACGAGCACGGGAGGTGCAGTGCGCACGCACAAGGAAACAAATGACGGGAGGGGGAAGAAAGGAGAAGGCGTTTATGTATTTGCAGCGCGAAATTAAACGGGTGCGATCATACCAGCACTAATGCACCGGCTCCCATCAGAACTCCGCAGTTAAGTGTGCTTGGGCGAGAGTAGTACTCGGATCGGTGACCTCCTGGGAAGTCCTTGTGTCGCACCAATTTTTTTTCAGACGGGTCGTTCGACGTTACGCGCAACTGGAACTGGGGTCCGCTGGTTTACACGCAAATGTGAGTCAAGAAGCAGGGGCATTTTAATCGATATTAGAACGAGAAGGAGAGGTGCAGTGTGAACGCACAAGGAAACAATTGACGGGAGGGGGAGGGAAGGAGAAGGAGTGTATGTATTTTCAGCACGAAATGAAACAGGTGCGATCATACCAGCACTAATGCAACGGATTCTATCAGAACTCCTTAGGTAAGGGTGCTTGGGCGAGGGTAGTACTAGCATGGGTTACCTCCTGCGAAGTCCTTATATTTCACCCATTTTCTTGTGAAGTCCTCGTGTTGCACCCATTTTTTTGAATTATAGTCCTCAGGTTTATTCGCAAATTTGAGTCACGGCACCATAGTATTTTACCTGATATTAGAACGAGCACGGGAGGTGCAGTGCGCACGCACAAGGAAACAAATGACGGGAGGGGGAAGAAAGGAGAAGGCGTTTATGTATTTGCAGCGCGAAATTAAACGGGTGCGATCATACCAGCACTAATGCACCGGATCCCATCAGAACTCCGCAGTTAAGTGTGCTTGGGCGAGAGTAGTACTCGGATGGGTGACCTCCTGGGAAGTCCTCGTGTCGCACCAATTATTTTTCAGACGGGTCGTTCGACGTTACGCGCGACTGGAACTGGGGTCCGCTGGTTTACACGCAAATGTGAGTCAAGAAGGAGGGGCATTTTAATCGATATTAGAACGAGAAGGAGAGGTGCAGTGTGAACGCACAAGGAAACAATTGACGGGAGGGGGAGGGAAGGAGAAGGAGTGTATGTATTTTCAGCACGAAATGAAACAAGTGCGATCATACCAGCACTAATGCAACGGATTCTATCAGAACTCCGTAGGTAAGGGTGCTTGGGCGAGGGTAGTACTAGCATGGGTTACCTCCTGCGAAGTCCTTATATTTCACCCATTTTCTTGTGAAGTCCTCGTGTTGCACCCATTTTTTTGAATTATAGTCCTCAGGTTTATTCGCAAATTTGAGTCACGGCACCATAGTATTTTACCTGATATTAGAACGAGCACGGGAGGTGCAGTGCGCACGCACAAGGAAACAAATGACGGGAGGGGGAAGAAAGGAGAAGGCGTTTATGTATTTGCAGCGCAAAATTAAAGGGGTGCGATCATACCAGCACTAATGCACCGGATCCCATCAGAACTCCGCAGTTAAGTGTGCTTGGACGAGAGTAGTACTCGGATGGGTGACCTCCTGGGAAGTCCTCGTGTCGCACCAATTTTTTTTCAGACGGGTCGTTCGACGTTACGCGCGACTAGAACTGGGGTCCGCTGGTTTACACGCAAATGTGAGTCAAGAAGCAGGGGCATTTTAATCGATATTAGAACGAGAAGGAGAGGTGCAGTGTGAACGCACAAGGAAACAATTGACGGGAGGGGGAGGGAAGGAGAAGGAGTGTATGTATTTTCAGCACGAAATGAAACAGGTGCGATCATACCAGCACTAATGCAACGGATTCTATCGGAACTCCGTAGGTAAGGGTGCTTGGGCGAGGGTAGTATTAGCATGGGTTACCTCCTGCGAAGTCCTTATATTTCACCCATTTTCTTGTGAAGTCCTCGTGTTGCACCCATTTTTTTGAATTATAGTCCTCAGGTTTATTCGCAAATTTGAGTCACGGCACCATAGTATTTTACCTGATATTAGAACGAGCACGGGAGGTGCAGTGCGCACGCACAAGGAAACAAATGACGGGAGGGGGAGGAAAGGAGAAGGCGTTTATGTATTTGCAGCGCGAAATTAAACGGGTGGGATCATACCAGCACTAATGCACCGGATCCCATCAGAACTCCGCAGTTAAGTGTGCTTGGGCGAGAGTAGTACTCGGATCGGTGACCTCCTGGGAAGTCCTCGTGTCGCACCAATTTTTTTTCAGACGGGTCGTTCGACGTTACGCGCGACTGGAACTGGGGTCCGCTGGTTTACACGCAAATGTGAGTCAAGAAGCAGGGGCATTTTAATCGATATTAGAACGAGAAGGAGAGGTGCAGTGTGAACGCACAAGGAAACAATTGACGGGAGGGGGAGGGAAGGAGAAGGAGTGTATGTATTTTCAGCAAGAAATGAAACAGGTGCGATCATACCAGCACTAATGCAACGGATTCTATCAGAACTCCGTAGGTAAGGGTGCTTGGGCGAGGGTAGTACTAGCATGGGTTACCTCCTGCGAAGTCCTTATATTTCACCATTTTCTTGTGAAGTCCTCGTGTTTCACCCATTTTTTTGAATTATAGTCCTCAGGTTTATTCGCAAATTTGAGTCACGGCACCATAGTATTTTACCTGATATTAGAACGAGCACGGGAGGTGCAGTGCGCACGCACAAGGAAAGAAATGACGGGAGGGAGAAGAAAGGAGAAGGCGTTTATGTATTTGCAGCGCGAAATTAAATGGGTGCGATCATACCAGCACTAATGCACCGGATCCCATCAGAACTCCGCAGTTAAGTGTGCTTGGGCGAGAGTAGTACTCGGATGGGTGACCTCCTGGGAAGTCCTCGTGTCGCACCAATTATTTTTCAGACGGGTCGTTCGACGTTACGCGCGACTGGAACTGGGGTCCGCTGGTTTACACGCAAATGTGAGTCAAGAAGCAGGGGCATTTTAATCGATATTAGAACGAGAAGGAGAGGTGCAGTGTGAACGCACAAGGAAACAATTGACGGGAGGGGGAGGGAAGGAGAAGGAGTGTATGTATTTTCAGCACGAAATGAAACAGGTGCGATCATACCAGCACTAATGCAACGGATTCTATCAGAACTCCGTAGGTAAGGGTGCTTGGGCGAGAGTAGTACTAGCATGGGTTACCTCCTGCGAAGTCCTTATATTTCACCCATTTTCTTGTGAAGTCCTCGTGTTGCACCCATTTTTTTGCAGATGATTTTTTCGACGTTACGCGCGATTTTAATTATGGTCCTCAGGTTTATTCGCAAATGTGAGTCACGGCGCCGTGGCATTTTACTTGATATTAGAACGAGAGCGGGAGGTGCAGTGCGCACGTAAAAGGAAACAAATGGCGGGAGGGGGAAGAAAGGGGAATAGTGTATGTATTTGCAGTGCGAAATTAAACAGGTGCGATCATACCAGCACAAATGCACCGGATCCCATCAGAACTCCGCTGTCAAGTGTGCTTTGGCAAAAGTAGTACAATTATGGGTTACATCGTGGGAAGTTCTCGTGTTGCATCCATTTTCTTTTTTTCAGATGTGCCATTCGACGTTACGCGCGACTTTAATTATGGTCCGCAGATTTATTAGCAAATGTGAGTCACTTGTCGTGGCATTTTATTTTATATTTGAACGAGAACGAGAGGTGCAGTGTGCACGCACAAGGAAACAAATGACGGGAGGGAGAAGAAAGGTGAAGGAGTTTATGTATTTGCAGCGCAAAATTAAACATGTGCGATCATACCAGCACTAATGCACCGGATCCCATCAGAACTCCGCAGTTAAGTGTGCTTGGGCAAGAGTAGTACTCGGATGGGTGACCTCTTGGGAAGTCCTCGTGTCGCACTAATTTTTTTTTTCAGACGGGTCGTTCGACGTTACGCGCGACTGGAACTAGGGTCCGCTGGTTTATACGCAAATGTGAGTCAAGAAGCAGGGGCATTTTAATCGATATTAGAACGAGAAGGAGAGATGCAGAGTGCACGCACAAGGAAACAAATGACGGGAGGGGGGATGGAGGGAGAAAAAGTGTATGTATTTGCAGCGCAGAATGAAACATGAGCGATCATACCAGCACCAATGCAACGGATTCTATCAGAACTCCGCAAGTTAAGGGTGCTTGGGCGAGAGTAGCACTAGGATGGGTGACCTCATGCGAAGTCCTTATATTTCACCAATTTTCTTAGGAAGTCCTCGTGTTCCACCCATTTTTTTGCAGATGATTCTTTCGACGATACGCGCGACTTGAATTATGGTCATCAGGTTTATTCGCAAATGTGAGTCACGACACCGTAGCATTTTACTTTATATTAGAAGGAGCACGGGAGGGGCAGTGCGCACGCACAAGGAAACAAATGACGGGAGGGGGAAGAAAGGAGAAGGAGTTTATGTATTTGCAGCGCGGAATTAAACGTGTGCGATCATACCAGCACTAATGCACCGGATTCCGTCAGAACTCCGCAGTTAAGTGTGCTTTGGCGAGAGTAGTACTCGGATTGGTGACCTCCTGGGAAGTCCTAGTGTCGCACCAATTTTTTTTCAGACGGGTCGTTCGACGTTACGCGCGACTGGAACTCGGGTCCGCTGGTTTATACGCAAATGTGAGTCAAGAAGCAGGGGCATTTTAATCCATATTAGAACGAGAAGGAGAGGTGCAGTGTGAACGCACAAAGAAACAATTGATGGGAGGGGGAAGGAAGGAGAAGGAGTGTATAAGGAGAAGGAGTGTATGTAATTTCAGCAAGAAATGAAACAGGTGCGATCATACCAGCACTAATGCAACGGATTCTATCAGAACTCCGTAGGTAAGGGTGCTTGGGCGAGAGTAGTACTAGCATGGGTTACCTCCTGCGAAGTTCTTATATTTCACCCATTTTCTTGTGAAGTCCTCGTGTTGCACCCATTTTTTTGCAGATGATTCTTTCGACGTTACGCGCGACTTGAATTATGGTCCTCAGGTTTATTAGCAAATGTGAGTCACGGCGCCGTGGCATTTTTCCTGATATTAGAACGAGAACGGGAGGTGCAGTGCGCACGCACAAGGAAACAAATGACGGGAGGGGGAAGAAAGGGGAATGAGTTTATGTAATAGAAGCGCAAAATTAAACGGGTGCGATCATACCAGCACTATTGCACCGGATCTCATCAGAACTCTGCAGTTAAGTGTGCTTGGGCGAGATTAGTACTCGGATGCGTGACCTCCTGGGAAGTCCTCGTGTCGCACCAATTTTTTTTCAGACGGGTCGTTCGACGTTACGCGCGTCTGGAACTAGGGTCCGCTGGTTTATACGCAAATGTGAGTCAATAAGCAGGGCCATTTTAATCGATATTAGAACGAGAATAAGAGGTGAAGTGTTAACGCACAAGGATACAAATGACGGGAGGGGGAAGAAAGGAGAAGGAGTATATATATTTGCAGCGTGAAATTAAACAGGTGCTATCATACCAGCACTAAAGCCCTGGATCCCATCAGAACTCCGCAGTTAAGTGTGCTTGGGCGAGAGTAGTACTCGGATGGGTGACCACTTGGGAAGCCCTCGTGTTGTACTAATTTTTTTTCGGATTGGTTGTTCGACGTTATGCGCGAATGGAATTATAAACCGCTGGTTCATTTGCAAAGGTGAGTCACGGTGCCGGGGCATATTACTTGATATTAGAATGAGAAAGAGAGATGCAGAGTGCACGCACAAGGAAACAAATGACGGGAGGAGAAAGAGTGTATGTATTTGCAGTGCGGAATGAAACATGAGGGATCATACCAGCACTAATGCAACGGATTCTATCAGAACTCCGCAGTTAAGGGTGCTTGGGTGAGAAAAGAACTCGGATGGGTGACCTCCTGCGAAGTCCTTATATTTCGCCCATTTTCTTGGGAGGTCCTCGTGTTGCACCCATCTTTTTGCAGATGATTCTTTCGACGTTACGCGCGACTTGATTTATGGTCCGCAGGTTTATTCGCAAATGTGAGTCACGGCGCCGTGGCATTTTACTTGATATTAGAACGAGTACGGGAGGTGCAGTGCGCACGCACAAGGAAACAAATGTTGGGAGGAGGAAGAAAAGAGAAGGAGTGTATGTATTTGAAGCGCAAAATTAAACAAGTGGCATCATACCAGCACTAATGCACTGGATCCCATCAGAACTCTGCAGTTAAGTGTGCTTGAGCGAGTGTAGTACTCGGATGGGTGACCTCTTCGGAAGTCCTCGTATCTCAATAATTTTTTTTCAGATGGGTCGTTCGACGTTACGCGCGACTGGAACTATGGTCCGCTGGTTTATACGCAAATGTGAGTCAAGAATCAGGGGCATTTTAATCGATATTAGAACGAGAAGGAGAGGTGCAGTGTGAACGCACAAGGAAACAAATGATGGGAGGGGGGGAGGGAAGAAGGAGTGTATGTATTTTCAGCACAAAATTAAACAGGTGCGGTCACACCAGCACAAATGCACCGGATCCCATCAGAACTCCGCAGTTAAGTGTGCTTTGGCGAAAGCAGTACAATGATGGGTTACCTCCTGGGAAGTTCTCGTGTTGCACCCATTTTCTTTTTTTCAGTTGTGCCGTTCGACCTTATGCGCGACCTTAATTATGGTCCGCAGATTTATTCGCAAATGTGAGTCACGGCGCTGTGGCATTTTACTTGATATTTGAGCGAGAACGAGAGGTGCAGTGCGCACGCACAAGTAAACGAATGACGGGAGGGGGAATAAAGGAGAAGGAGTTTATGTATTTGCAGCGCGAAATTAAACAGGTTCGATCATACCAGCACTAATGCACCGGATCCCATCAGAACTCCGCAGTTAAGTGTGCTTGGGCGAGAGTATTACTCGAATGGGTTACCTCTTGGGAAGTCCTCGTGTCGCACTAATTTTTTTTTCAGACGGGTCGTTCGACGTTACGCGCGACTGGAACAAGGGTCCACTAGTTTATACGCAAATGTGAGTCAAGAAGCAGGAGCATTTGAATCGATATTAGAACGAGAAAGAGAGATGCAGAGTGCACGCACAAGGAAACAAATGACGGGAGGGGGGATGGAGGTAGAAAAAGTATATGTATTTGCAGCGCAGAATGAAACATGAGCAATCATACCAGCACCAACGCAACGGATTCTATCAGAACTCCGCAAGTTAAAGGTTCTTGGGCGAGAGTAGCACTAGGATGGGTGACCACTTGGGAAGTCCTCGTGTTGCACCCATTTTTTTACAGATGATTCTTTCGACGTTACGCGCGACTTGAATTATGGTCATCAGGTTTATTCGCAAATGTGAGTCACGACGCTGTAGCATTTTACTTGATATTAGAACGAGAACGGGAAGTGCAGTGCGCACGCACAAGGAAACAAATGACGGGAGGGGGAATAAAGGAGAAGGAGTTTATGTATTTGCAGCGCAAAATTGAACAAGTGCGATCATACCAGCACTAATGCACCGGATCCCATCAGAACTCCGCAGTGAAGTGTGCTTGGGCGAGATTAGTACTCGTATGTGTGACCTCCTGGGAAGTCCTCGTGTCACACAAATTTTTTTTTTCAGACGGAAAATTCGACGTTACGCGTGACTGGAACTAGGGTTCACTGGTTTATACGCAAATGTGAGTCAAGGAGCAGGGGCATTTTAATTGATATTAGAACGAAAATGAGAGGTGAAGTGTGAACGCACAAGGAAACAAATGACGGAAGGGGAAGATAGGAGAAGGAGTGTATGTATTTGCAGCGCGAAATTAAACTGGTGCGATCATACCAGCACTAAAGCTCCGGATCCCATCAGAACTTCGCAGTTAAGTGTGCTTGGGCGAGGGTAGTACTCGGATGGGTGACCACTTGGGAAGCCCTCGTGTTGCACCTATTTTTTTTCGGATGGGTTGTTCGACGTTACGCGAATGGAATTATAAACCACTGGTTCATTTGCAAAGGTGAGTCACGGTGCCGGGGCATATTACTTTATATTAGAACGAGAAAGAGAGATGCAGAGTGCACCCACAAGGAAACAAATGACGGGAGGGGGGATGGGCGGAGAAAGAGTGTATGTATTTGCAGTGTAGAATGAAACATGAGGGATCATACCAGCACTAATGCAACGGATTCTATCATAACTCCGTAGTTAAGGGTGCTTGGGCGAGAAAAGTACTCGGATGGGTGACCTCCTGCGAAGTCCTTATATTTCGCCCATTTTCTTGGGAGGTCCTCGTGTTGCACCCATCTTTTTGTAGATGATTCTTTCGACGTTACGCGCGACTTGATTTATGGTCTGCAGGTTTATTCGCAAATGTGAGTCACGGCGCCGTGGCATTTTACTTGATATTAGAACGAGTATGGGAGGTGCAGTGCGCACGCACAAGGAAATAAATGACGGGAGGAGGAAGAAAAGAGAAGGAGTGTATGTATTTGAAGCGCAAAATTAAACAAGTGGTATCATACCAGCACTAATGCACGGGATCCCATCAAAACTCTGTAGTTAAGCGTGCTTGGGCGAGAGTAGTACTCGGATGGGTGACCTCTTGGGAAGTCCTCGTATCGTAATAATTTTTTTTTAGATGGGTCGTTCGACGTTACGCGCTACTGGAACTATGGTCCGCTGGTTTATACGCAAATGTGAGTCAAGAATCAGGGGCATTTTAATCGATATTAGAACGAGAAGGAGAGGTGCAGTGTGAACGCACAAGGAAACAAATGATGGGAGGGGGGGAGGGAAGAAGGAGTGTATGTATTTTCAGCACAAAATTAAACAGGTGCGGTCACACCAGCACAAATGCACTGGATCCCATCAGAACTCCGCAGTTAAGTGTGCTTTGGCGAAAGCAGTACAATGATGGGTTACCTCCTGGGAAGTTCTCGTGTTGCACCCATTTTCTTTTTTTCAGTTGTGTCGTTCGACCTTATGCGCGACCTTAATTATGGTCCGCAGATTTATTCGCAAATGTGAGTCATGGCGCCGTGGTATTTTACTTGATATTTGAGCGAGAACGAGAGGTGCAGTACGCACGCACAAGTAAACGAATGACGGGAGGGGGAATAAAGGAGAAGGCGTTTATGTATTTGCAGCGCGAAATTAAACGGGTGCGATCATACCAGCACTAATGCACCGGATCCCATCAGAACTCCGTAGTTAAGTGTGCTTGGGCGAGAGTAGTACTCGGATGGGTGACCTCCTGGGAAGTCCTCGTGTCGCACCAATTTTTTTTCAGACGGGTCGTTCGACGTTACGCGCGACTGGAACTGGGGTCCGCTGGTTTACACGCAAATGTGAGTCAAGAAGCAGGGGCATTTTAATCGATATTAGAACGAGAAGGAGAGGTGCAGTGTGAACGCACAAGGAAACAATTGACGGGAGGGGGAGGGAAGGAGAAGGAGTGTATGTATTTTCAGCACGAAATGAAACAGGGGCGATCATACCAGCACTAATGCAACGGATTCTATCAGAACTCCGTAGGTAAGGGTGCTTGGGCGAGGGTAGTACTAGCATGGGTTACCTCCTGCGAAGTCCTTATATTTCACCCATTTTCTTGTGAAGTCCTCGGGTTGCACCCATTTTTTTGAATTATAGTCCTCAGGTTTATTCGCAAATTTGAGTCACGGCACCATAGTATTTTACCTGATATTAGAACGAGCACGGGAGGTGCAGTGCGCACGCACAAGGAAACAAATGACGGGAGGGGGAAGAAAGGAGAAGGCGTTTATGTATTTGCAGCGCGAAATTAAACGGGTGCGATCATACCAGCACTAATGCACCGGATCCCATCAGAACTCCGCAGTTAAGTGTGCTTGGGCGAGAGTAGTACTCGGATCGGTGACCTCCTGGGAAGTCCTCGTGTCGCACCAATTTTTTTTCAGACGGGTCGTTCGACGTTACGCGCGACTGGAACTGGGGTCCGCTGGTTTACACGCAAATGTGAGTCAAGAAGCAGGGGCATTTTAATCGATATTAGAACGAGAAGGAGAGGTGCAGTGTGAACGCACAAGGAAACAATTGACGGGAGGGGGAGGGAAGGAGAAGGAGTGTATGTATTTTCAGCACGAAATGAAACAGGTGCGATCAAACCAGCACTAATGCAACGGATTCTATCAGAACTCCGTAGGTAAGGGTGCTTGGGCGAGGGTAGTACTAGCATGGGTTACCTCCTGCGAAGTCCTTATATTTCACCCATTTTCTTGTGAAGTCCTCGTGTTGCACCCATTTTTTTGAATTATAGTCCTCAGGTTTATTCGCAAATTTGAGTCACGGCACCATAGTATTTTACCTGATATTAGAACGAGCACGGGAGGTGCAGTGCGCACGCACAAGGAAACAAATGACGGGAGGGAGACGAAAGGAGAAGGCGTTTATGTATTTGCAGCGCAAAATTAAACGGGTGCGATCATACCAGCACTAATGCACCGGATCCCATCAGAACTCCGCAGTTAAGTGTGCTTGGGCGAGAGTAGTACTCGGATGGGTGACCTCCTGGGAAGTCCTCGTGTCGCACCAATTTTTTTTCAGACGGGTCGTTCGACGTTACGCGCGACTGGAACTGGGGTCCGCTGGTTTACACGCAAATGTGAGTCAAGAAGCAGGGGCATTTTAATCGATATTAGAACGAGAAGGAGAGGTGCAGTGTGAACGCACAAGGAAACAATTGACGGGAGGGGGAGGGAAGGAGAAGGAGTGTATGTATTTTCAGCACGAAATTAAACAGGTGCGGTCACACCAGCACTAACGCACCGGATCCCATCAGAACTCCACAGTTAAGTTTGCTTTGGCGAAAGTAGTACAATGATGGGTTACCTCCTGGGAAGTTCTCGTGTTGCACCCATTTTCTTGTGAAGTCCTCGTGTTGCACCCATTTTTTTGAATTATAGTCCTGAGGTTTATTCGCAAATTTGAGTCACGGCACCATAGTATTTTACCTGATATTAGAACGAGCACGGGAGGTGCAGTGCGCACGCACAAGGAAACAAATGACGGGAGGGGGAAGAAAGGAGAAGGCGTTTATGTATTTGCAGCGCGAAATTAAACGGGTGCGATCATACCAGCACTAATGCACCGGATCCCATCAGAACTTCGCAGTTAAGTGTGCTTGGGCGAGAGTAGTACTCGGATGGGTGACCTCCTGGGAAGTCCTCGTGTCGCACCAATTTTTTTTCAGACGGGTCGTTCGACGTTACGCGCAACTGGAACTGGGGTCCGCTGGTTTACACGCAAATGTGAGTCAAGAAGCAGGGGCATTTTAATCGATATTAGAACGAGAAGGAGAGGTGCAGTGTGAACGCACAAGGAAACAATTGACGGGAGGGGGAGGGAAGGAGAAGGAGTGTATGTATTTTCAGCACGAAATGAAACAGGTGCGATCATACCAGCACTAATGCAACGGATTCTATCAGAACTCCTTAGGTAAGGGTGCTTGGGCGAGGGTAGTACTAGCATGGGTTACCTCCTGCGAAGTCCTTATATTTCACCCATTTTCTTGTGAAGTCCTCGTGTTGCACCCATTTTTTTGAATTATAGTCCTCAGGTTTATTCGCAAATTTGAGTCACGGCACCATAGTATTTTACCTGATATTAGAACGAGCACGGGAGGTGCAGTGCGCACGCACAAGGAAACAAATGACGGGAGGGGGAAGAAAGGAGAAGGCGTTTATGTATTTGCAGCGCGAAATTAAACGGGTGCGATCATACCAGCACTAATGCACCGGATCCCATCAGAACTCCGCAGTTAAGTGTGCTTGGGCGAGAGTAGTACTCGGATCGGTGACCTCCTGGGAAGTCCTCGTGTCGCACCAATTTTTTTTCAGACGGGTCGTTCGACGTTACGCGCAACTGGAACTGGGGTCCGCTGGTTTACACGCAAATGTGAGTCAAGAAGCAGGGGCATTTTAATCGATATTAGAACGAGAAGGAGAGGTGCAGTGTGAACGCACAAGGAAACAATTGACGGGAGGGGGAGGGAAGGAGAAGGAGTGTATGTATTTTCAGCACGAAATGAAACAGGTGCGATCATACCAGCACTAATGCAACGGATTCTATCAGAACTCCGTAGGTAAGGGTGCTTGGGCGAGGGTAGTACTAGCATGGGTTACCTCCTGCGAAGTCCTTATATTTCACCCATTTTCTTGTGAAGTCCTCGTGTTGCACCTATTTTTTTGAATTATAGTCCTCAGGTTTATTCGCAAATTTGAGTCACGGCACCATAGTATTTTACCTGATATTAGAACGAGCACGGGAGGTGCAGTGCGCACGCACAAGGAAACAAATGACGGGAGGGAGACGAAAGGAGAAGGCGTTTATGTATTTGCAGCGCGAAATTAAACGGGTGCGATCATACCAGCACTAATGCACCGGATCCCATCAGAACTCCGCAGTTAAGTGTGCTTGGGCGAGAGTAGTACTCGGATGGGTGACCTCCTGGGAAGTCCTCGTGTCGCACCAATTTTTTTTCAGACGGGTCGTTCGACGTTACGCGCGACTGGAACTGGGGTCCGCTGGTTTACACGCAAATGTGAGTCAAGAAGCAGGGGCATTTTAATCGATATTAGAACGAGAAGGAGAGGTGCAGTGTGAACGCACAAGGAAACAATTGACGGGAGGGGGAGGGAAGGAGAAGGAGTGTATGTATTTTCAGCACGAAATTAAACAGGTGCGGTCACACCAGCACTAACGCACCGGATCCCATCAGAACTCCACAGTTAAGTTTGCTTTGGCGAAAGTAGTACAATGATGGGTTACCTCCTGGGAAGTTCTCGTGATGCACCCATTTTCTTGTGAAGTCCTCGTGTTGCACCCATTTTTTTGAATTATAGTCCTCAGGTTTATTCGCAAATTTGAGTCACGGCACCATAGTATTTTACCTGATATTAGAACGAGCACGGGAGGTGCAGTGCGCACGCACAAGGAAACAAATGACGGGAGGGGGAAGAAAGGAGAAGGCGTTTATGTATTTGCAGCGCGAAATTAAACGGGTGCGATCATACCAGCACTAATGCACCGGATCCCATCAGAACTTCGCAGTTAAGTGTGCTTGGGCGAGAGTAGTACTCGGATGGGTGACCTCCTGGGAAGTCCTCGTGTCGCACCAATTTTTTTTCAGACGGGTCGTTCGACGTTACGCGCAACTGGAACTGGGGTCCGCTGGTTTACACGCAAATGTGAGTCAAGAAGCAGGGGCATTTTAATCGATATTAGAACGAGAAGGAGAGGTGCAGTGTGAACGCACAAGGAAACAATTGACGGGAGGGGGAGGGAAGGAGAAGGAGTGTATGTATTTTCAGCACGAAATGAAACAGGTGCGATCATACCAGCACTAATGCAACGGATTCTATCAGAACTCCTTAGGTAAGGGTGCTTGGGCGAGGGTAGTACTAGCATGGGTTACCTCCTGCGAAGTCCTTATATTTCACCCATTTTCTTGTGAAGTCCTCGTGTTGCACCCATTTTTTTGAATTATAGTCCTCAGGTTTATTCGCAAATTTGAGTCACGGCACCATAGTATTTTACCTGATATTAGAACGAGCACGGGAGGTGCAGTGCGCAGGCACAAGGAAACAAATGACGGGAGGGGGAAGAAAGGAGAAGGCGTTTATGTATTTGCAGCGCAAAATTAAACGGGTGTGATCATACCAGCACTAATGCACCGGATCCCATCAGAACTCCGCAGTTAAGTGTGCTTGGGCGAGAGTAGTACTCGGATGGGTGACCTCCTGGGAAGTCCTCGTGTCGCACCAATTTTTTTTCAGACGGGTCGTTCGACGTTACGCGCGACTGGAACTGGGGTCCGCTGGTTTACACGCAAATGTGAGTCAAGAAGCAGGGGCATTTTAATCGATATTAGAACGAGAAGGAGAGGTGCAGTGTGAACGCACAAGGAAACAATTGACGGGAGGGGGAGGGAAGGAGAAGGAGTGTATGTATTTTCAGCACGAAATGAAACAAGTGCGATCATACCAGCACTAATGCAACGGATTCTATCAGAACTCCGTAGGTAAGGGTGCTTGGGCGAGGGTAGTACTAGCATGGGTTACCTCCTGCGAAGTCCTTATATTTCACCCATTTTCTTGTGAAGTCCTCGTGTTGCACCCATTTTTTTGAATTATAGTCCTCAGGTTTATTCGCAAATTTGAGTCACGGCACCATAGTATTTTACCTGATATTAGAACGAGCACGGGAGGTGCAGTGCGCACGCACAAGGAAACAAATGACGGGAGGGGGAAGAAAGGAGAAGGCGTTTATGTATTTGCAGCGCAAAATTAAACGGGTGCGATCATACCAGCACTAATGCACCGGATCCCGTCAGAACTCCGCAGTTAAGTGTGCTTGGGCGAGAGTAGTACTCGGATGGGTGACCTCCTGGGAAGTCCTCGTGTCGCACCAATTTTTTTTCAGACGGGTCGTTCGACGTTACGCGCGACTGGAACTGGGGTCCGCTGGTTTACACGCAAATGTGAGTCAAGAAGCAGGGGCATTTTAATCGATATTAGAACGAGAAGGAGAGGTGCAGTGTGAACGCACAAGGAAACAATTGACGGGAGGGGGAGGGAAGGAGAAGGAGTGTATGTATTTTCAGCACGAAATGAAACAGGTGCGATCATACCAGCACTAATGCAACGGATTCTATCAGAACTCCGTAGGTAAGGGTGCTTTGGCGAAAGTAGTACAATGATGGGTTACCTCCTGCGAAGTCCTTATATTTCACCCATTTTCTTGTGAAGTCCTCGTGTTGCACCCATTTTTTTGAATTATAGTCCTCAGGTTTATTCGCAAATTTGAGTCACGGCACCATAGTATTTTACCTGATATTAGAACGAGCACGGGAGGTGCAGTGCGCACGCACAAGGAAACAAATGACGGGAGGGGGAAGAAAGGAGAAGGCTTTTATGTATTTGCAGCGCGAAATTAAACGGGTGCGATCATACCAACACTAATGCACCGGATCCCATCAGAACTCCGCAATTAAGTGTGCTTGGGCGAGAGTAGTACTCGGATGGGTGACCTCCTGGGAAGTCCTCGTGTCGCACCAATTTTTTTTCAGACGGGTCGTTCGACGTTACGCGCGACTGGAACTGGGGTCCGCTGGTTTACACGCAAATGTGAGTCAAGAAGCAGGGGCATTTTAATCGATATTAGAACGAGAAGGAGAGGTGCAGTGTGAACGCACAAGGAAACAATTGACGGGAGGGGGAGGGAAGGAGAAGGAGTGTATGTATTTTCAGCACGAAATTAAACAGGTGCGGTCACACCAGCACTAACGCACCGGATCCCATCAGAACTCCACAGTTAAGTGTGCTTTGGCGAAAGTAGTACAATGATGGGTTACCTCCTGCGAAGTCCTTATATTTCACCCATTTTCTTGTGAAGTCCTCGTGTTGCACCCATTTTTTTGAATTATAGTCCTCAGGTTTATTTGCAAATTTGAGTCACGGCACCATAGTATTTTACCTGATATTAGAACGAGCACGGGAGGTGCAGTGCGCACGCACAAGGAAACAAATGACGGGAGGGGGAAGAAAGGAGAAGGCATTTATGTATTTGCAGCGCGAAATTAAACGTGTGCGATCATACCAGAACTAATGCAACGGCTCCCATCAGAACTCCGCAGTTAAGTGTGCTTGGGCGAGAGTAGTACTCAGATGGGTGACCTCCTGGGAAGTCCTCGTGTCGCACCAATTTTTTTTCAGACGGGTCGTTCGACGTTACGCGCGACTGGAACTGGGGTCCGCTGGTTTACACGCAAATGTGAGTCAAGAAGCAGGGGCATTTTAATCGATATTAGAACGAGAAGGAGAGGTGCAGTGTGAACGCACAAGGAAACAATTGACGGGAGGGGGAGGGAAGGAGAAGGAGTGTATGTATTTTCAGCACGAAATTAAACAGGTGCGGTCACACCAGCACTAACGCACCGGATCCCATCAGAACTCCACAGTTAAGTGTGCTTTGGCGAAAGTAGTACAATGATGGGTTACCTCCTGGGAAGTTCTCGTGTTGCACCCATTTTCTTGTGAAGTCCTCGTGTTGCACCCATTTTTTTGAATTATAGTCCTCAGGTTTATTCGCAAATTTGAGTCACGGCACCATAGTATTTTACCTGATATTAGAACGAGCACGGGAGGTGCAGTGCGCACGCACAAGAAAACAAATGACGGGAGGGGGAAGAAAGGAGAAGGCGTTTATGTATTTGCAGCGCGAAATTAAACGGGTGCGATCATACCAGCACTAATGCACCGGATCCCATCAGAACTCCGCAGTTAAGTGTGCTTGGGCGAGAGTAGTACTCGGATCGGTGACCTCCTGGGAAGTCCTCGTGTCGCACCAATTTTTTTTCAGACGGGTCGTTCGACGTTACGCGCAACTGGAACTGGGGTCCGCTGGTTTACACGCAAATGTGAGTCAAGAAGCAGGGGCATTTTAATCGATATTAGAACGAGAAGGAGAGGTGCAGTGTGAACGCACAAGGAAACAATTGATGGGAGGGGGAGGGAAGGAGAAGGAGTGTATGTATTTTCAGCACGAAATGAAACAGGTGCGATCATACCAGCACTAATGCAACGGATTCTATCAGAACTCCGTAGGTAAGGGTGCTTGGGCGAGGGTAGTACTAGCATGGGTTACCTCCTGCGAAGTCCTTATATTTCACCCATTTTCTTGTGAAGTCCTCGTGTTGCACCCATTTTTTTGAATTATAGTCCTCAGGTTTATTCGCAAATTTGAGTCACGGCACCATACTATTTTACCTGATATTAGAACGAGCACGGGAGGTGCAGTGCGCACGCACAAGGAAACAAATGACGGGAGGGGGAAGAAAGGAGAAGGCGTTTATCTATTTGCAGCGCAAAATTAAACGGGTGCGATCATACCAGCACTAATGCACCGGATCCCATCAGAACTCCGCAGTTAAGTGTGCTTGGGCGAGAGTAGTACTCGGATGGGTGACCTCCTGGGAAGTCCTCGTGTCGCACCAATTTTTTTTCAGACGGGTCGTTCGACGTTACGCGCGACTGGAACTGGGGTCCGCTGGTTTACACGCAAATGTGAGTCAAGAAGCAGGGGCATTTTAATCGATATTAGAACGAGAAGGAGAGGTGCAGTGTGAACGCACAAGGAAACAATTGACGGGAGGGGGAGGGAAGGAGAAGGAGTGTATGTATTTTCAGCACGAAATGAAACAGGTGCGATCATACCAGCATTAATGCAACGGATTCTATCAGAACTCCGTAGGTAAGGGTGCTTGGGCGAGGGTAGTACTAGCATGGGTTACCTCCTGCGAAGTCCTTATATTTCACCCATTTTCTTGTGAAGTCCTCGTGTTGCACCCATTTTTTTGAATTATAGTCCTCAGGTTTATTCGCAAATTTGAGTCACGGCACCATACTATTTTACCTGATATTAGAACAAGCACGGGAGGTGCAGTGCGCACGCACAAGGAAACAAATGACGGGAGGGGGAAGAAAGGAGAAGGCGTTTATGTATTTGCAGCGCAAAATTAAACTGGTGCGATCATACCAGCACTAATGCACCGGATCCCATCAGAACTCCGCAGTTAAGTGTGCTTGGGCGAGAGTAGTACTCGGATGGGTGACCTCCTGGGAAGTCCTCGTGTCGCACCAATTTTTTTTCAGACGGGTCGTTCGACGTTACGCGCGACTGGAACTGGGGTCCGCTGGTTTACACGCAAATGTGAGTCAAGAAGCAGGGGCATTTTAATCTATATTAGAACGAGAAGGAGAGGTGCAGTGTGAACGCACAAGGAAACAATTGACGGGAGGGGGAGGGAAGGAGAAGGAGTGTATGTATTTTCAGCAAGAAATGAAACAGGTGCGATCATACCAGCACTAATGCAACGGATTCTATCAGAACTCCGTAGGTAAGGGTGCTTGGGCGAGGGTAGTACTAGCATGGGTTACCTCCTGCGAAGTCCTTATATTTCACCCATTTTCTTGTGAAGTCCTCGTGTTGCACCCATTTTTTTGAATTATAGTCCTCAGGTTTATTCGCAAATTTGAGTCACGGCACCATAGTATTTTACCTGATATTAGAACGAGCACGGGAGGTGCAGTGCGCACGCACAAGGAAACAAATGACGGGAGGAGGAAGAAAGGAGAAGGCGTTTATGTATTTGCAGCGCGAAGTTAAACGGGTGCGATCATACCAGCACTAATGCACCGGATCCCATCAGAACTCCGCAGTTAAGTGTGCTTCGGCGAGAGTAGTACTCGGATGGGTGACCTCCTGGGAAGTCCTCGTGTCGCACACATTTTTTTTCAGACGGGTCGTTCGACGTTACGCGCGACTGGAACTGGGGTCCGCTGGTTTACACGCAAATGTGAGTCAAGAAGCAGGGGCATTTTAATCGATATTAGAACGAGAATGAGAGGTGCAGTGTGAACGCACAAGGAAACAATTGACGGGAGGGGGAGGGAAGGAGAAGGAGTGTATGTATTTTCAGCACGAAATGAAACAGGTGCGATCATACCAGCACTAATGCAACGGATTCTATCAGAACTCCGTAGGTAAGGGTGCTTGGGCGAGGGTAGTACTAGCATGGGTTACCTCCTGCGAAGTCCTTATATTTCACCCATTTTCTTGTGAAGTCCTCGTGTTGCACCCATTTTTTTGAATTATAGTCCTCAGGTTTATTCGCAAATTTGAGTCACGGCACCATAGTATTTTACCTGATATTAGAACGAGCACGGGAGGTGCAGTGCGCACGCACAAGGAAACAAATGACGGGAGGGGGAGGAAAGGAGAAGGCGTTTATGTATTTGGAGCGCGAAATTAAACGGGTGCGATCATACCAGCACTAATGCACCGGATCCCATCAGAACTCCGCAGTTAAGTGTGCTTGGGCGAGAGTAGTACTCGGATGGGTGACCTCCTGGGAAGTCCTCGTGTCGCACCAATTTTTTTTCAGACGGGTCGTTCGACGTTACGCGCGACTGGAACTGGGGTCCGCTGGTTTACACGCAAATGTGAGTCAAGAAGCAGGGGCATTTTAATCGATATTAGAACGAGAAGGAGAGGTGCAGTGTGAACGCACAAGGAAACAATTGACGGGAGGGGGAGGGAAGGAGAAGGAGTGTATGTATTTTCAGCAAGAAATGAAACAGGTGCGATCATACCAGCACTAATGCAACGGATTCTATCAGAACTCCGTAGGTAAGGGTGCTTGGGCGAGGGTAGTACTAGCATGGGTTACCTCCTGCGAAGTCCTTATATTTCACCATTTTCTTGTGAAGTCCTCGTGTTTCACCCATTTTTTTGAATTATAGTCCTCAGGTTTATTCGCAAATTTGAGTCACGGCACCATAGTATTTTACCTGATATTAGAACGAGCACGGGAGGTGCAGTGCGCACGCACAAGGAAACAAATGACGGGAGGGAGAAGAAAGGAGAAGGCGTTTATGTATTTGCAGCGCGAAATTAAACGGGTGCGATCATACCAGCACTAATGCACCGGATCCCATCAGAACTCCGCAGTTAAGTGTGCTTGGGCGAGAGTAGTACTCGGATGGGTGACCTCCTGGGAAGTCCTCGTGTCGCACCAATTATTTTTCAGACGGGTCGTTCGACGTTACGCGCGACTGGAACTGGGGTCCGCTGGTTTACACGCAAATGTGAGTCAAGAAGCAGGGGCATTTTAATCGATATTAGAACGAGAAGGAGAGGTGCAGTGTGAACGCACAAGGAAACAATTGACGGGAGGGGGAGGGAAGGAGAAGGAGTGTATGTATTTTCAGCACGAAATGAAACAGGTGCGATCATACCAGCACTAATGCAACGGATTCTATCAGAACTCCGTAGGTAAGGGTGCTTGGGCGAGGGTAGTACTAGCATGGGTTACCTCCTGCGAAGTCCTTATATTTCACCCATTTTCTTGTGAAGTCCTCGTGTTGCACCCATTTTTTTGAATTATAGTCCTCAGGTTTATTCGCAAATTTGAGTCACGGCACCATAGTATTTTACCTGATATTAGAACGAGCACGGGAGGTGCAGTGCGCACGCACAAGGAAACAAATGACGGGAGGGGGAAGAAAGGAGAAGGCGTTTATGTATTTGCAGCGCGAAATTAAACGTGTGCGATCATACCAGCACTAATGCACCGGCTCCCATCAGAACTCCGCAGTTAAGTGTGCTTGGGCGAGAGTAGTACTCAGATGGGTGACCTCCTGGGAAGTCCTCGTGTCGCACCAATTTTTTTTCAGACGGGTCGTTCGACGTTACGCGCGACTGGAACTGGGGTCCGCTGGTTTACACGCAAATGTGAGTCAAGAAGCAGGGGCATTTTAATCGATATTAGAACGAGAATGAGAGGTGCAGTGTGAACGCACAAGGAAACAATTGACGGGAGGGGGAGGGAAGGAGAAGGAGTGTATGTATTTTCAGCACGAAATGAAACAGGTGCGATCATACCAGCACTAATGCAACGGATTCTATCAGAACTCCGTAGGTAAGGGTGCTTGGGCGAGGGTAGTACTAGCATGGGTTACCTCCTGCGAAGTCCTTATATTTCACCCATTTTCTTGTGAAGTCCTCGTGTTGCACCCATTTTTTTGAATTATAGTCCTCAGGTTTATTCGCAAATTTGAGTCACGGCACCATAGTATTTTACCTGATATTAGAACGAGCACGGGAGGTGCAGTGCGCACGCACAAGGAAACAAATGACGGGAGGGGGAGGAAAGGAGAAGGCGTTTATGTATTTGGAGCGCGAAATTAAACGGGTGCGATCATACCAGCACTAATGCACCGGATCCCATCAGAACTCCGCAGTTAAGTGTGCTTGGGCGAGAGTAGTACTCGGATGGGTGACCTCCTGGGAAGTCCTCGTGTCGCACCAATTTTTTTTCAGACGGGTCGTTCGACGTTACGCGCGACTGGAACTGGGGTCCGCTGGTTTACACGCAAATGTGAGTCAAGAAGCAGGGGCATTTTAATCGATATTAGAACGAGAAGGAGAGGTGCAGTGTGAACGCACAAGGAAACAATTGACGGGAGGGGGAGGGAAGGAGAAGGAGTGTATGTATTTTCAGCAAGAAATGAAACAGGTGCGATCATACCAGCACTAATGCAACGGATTCTATCAGAACTCCGTAGGTAAGGGTGCTTGGGCGAGGGTAGTACTAGCATGGGTTACCTCCTGCGAAGTCCTTATATTTCACCATTTTCTTGTGAAGTCCTCGTGTTTCATCCATTTTTTTGAATTATAGTCCTCAGGTTTATTCGCAAATTTGAGTCACGGCACCATAGTATTTTACCTGATATTAGAACGAGCACGGGAGGTGCAGTGCGCACGCACAAGGAAACAAATGACGGGAGGGAGAAGAAAGGAGAAGGCGTTTATGTATTTGCAGCGCGAAATTAAACGGGTGCGATCATACCAGCACTAATGCACCGGATCCCATCAGAACTCCGCAGTTAAGTGTGCTTGGGCGAGAGTAGTACTCGGATGGGTGACCTCCTGGGAAGTCCTCGTGTCGCACCAATTATTTTTCAGACGGGTCGTTCGACGTTACGCGCGACTGGAACTGGGGTCCGCTGGTTTACACGCAAATGTGAGTCAAGAAGCAGGGGCATTTTAATCGATATTAGAACGAGAAGGAGAGGTGCAGTGTGAACGCACAAGGAAACAATTGACGGGAGGGGGAGGGAAGGAGAAGGAGTGTATGTATTTTCAGCACGAAATGAAACAGGTGCGATCATACCAGCACTAATGCAACGGATTCTATCAGAACTCCGTAGGTAAGGGTGCTTGGGCGAGAGTAGTACTAGCATGGGTTACCTCCTGCGAAGTCCTTATATTTCACCCATTTTCTTGTGAAGTCCTCGTGTTGCACCCATTTTTTTGCAGATGATTTTTTCGACGTTACGCGCGATTTTAATTATGGTCCTCAGGTTTATTCGCAAATGTGAGTCACGGCGCCGTGGCATTTTACTTGATATTAGAACGAGAGCGGGAGGTGCAGTGCGCACGTAAAAGGAAACAAATGGCGGGAGGGGGAAGAAAGGGGAATAGTGTATGTATTTGCAGTGCGAAATTAAACAGGTGCGATCATACCAGCACAAATGCACCGGATCCCATCAGAACTCCGCTGTCAAGTGTGCTTTGGCAAAAGTAGTACAATTATGGGTTACATCGTGGGAAGTTCTCGTGTTGCATCCATTTTCTTTTTTTCAGATGTGCCATTCGACGTTACGCGCGACTTTAATTATGGTCCGCAGATTTATTAGCAAATGTGAGTCACTTGTCGTGGCATTTTATTTTATATTTGAACGAGAACGAGAGGTGCAGTGTGCACGCACAAGGAAACAAATGATGGGAGGGAGAAGAAAGGTGAAGGAGTTTATGTATTTGCAGCGCAAAATTAAACATGTGCGATCATACCAGCACTAATGCACCGGATCCCATCAGAACTCCGCAGTTAAGTGTGCTTGGGCAAGAGTAGTACTCGGATGGGTGACCTCTTGGGAAGTCCTCGTGTCGCACTAATTTTTTTTTTCAGACGGGTCGTTCGACGTTACGCGCGACTGGAACTAGGGTCCGCTGGTTTATACGCAAATGTGAGTCAAGAAGCAGGGGCATTTTAATCGATATTAGAACGAGAAGGAGAGATGCAGAGTGCACGCACAAGGAAACAAATGACGGGAGGGGGGATGGAGGGAGAAAAAGTGTATGTATTTGCAGCGCAGAATGAAACATGAGCGATCATACCAGCACTAATGCAACGGATTCTATCAGAACTCCGCAAGTTAAGGGTGCTTGGGCGAGAGTAGCACTAGGATGGGTGACCTCATGCGAAGTCCTTATATTTCACCAATTTTCTTAGGAAGTCCTCGTGTTCCACCCATTTTTTTGCAGATGATTCTTTCGACGATACGCGCGACTTGAATTATGGTCATCAGGTTTATTCGCAAATGTGAGTCACGACACCGTAGCATTTTACTTTATATTAGAAGGAGCACGGGAGGGGCAGTGCGCACGCACAAGGAAACAAATGACGGGAGGGGGAAGAAAGGAGAAGGAGTTTATGTATTTGCAGCGCGGAATTAAACGTGTGCGATCATACCAGCACTAATGCACCGGATTCCGTCAGAACTCCGCAGTTAAGTGTGCTTTGGCGAGAGTAGTACTCGGATTGGTGACCTCCTGGGAAGTCCTAGTGTCGCACCAATTTTTTTTCAGACGGGTCGTTCGACGTTACGCGCGACTGGAACTCGGGTCCGCTGGTTTATACGCAAATGTGAGTCAAGAAGCAGGGGCATTTTAATCCATATTAGAACGAGAAGGAGAGGTGCAGTGTGAACGCACAAAGAAACAATTGATGGGAGGGGGAAGGAAGGAGAAGGAGTGTATAAGGAGAAGGAGTGTATGTAATTTCAGCAAGAAATGAAACAGGTGCGATCATACCAGCACTAATGCAACGGATTCTATCAGAACTCCGTAGGTAAGGGTGCTTGGGCGAGAGTAGTACTAGCATTGGTTACCTCCTGCGAAGTTCTTATATTTCACCCATTTTCTTGTGAAGTCCTCGTGTTGCACCCATTTTTTTGCAGATGATTCTTTCGACGTTACGCGCGACTTGAATTATGGTCCTCAGGTTTATTAGCAAATGTGAGTCACGGCGCCGTGGCATTTTTCCTGATATTAGAACGAGAACGGGAGGTGCAGTGCGCACGCACAAGGAAACAAATGACGGGAGGGGGAAGAAAGGGGAATGAGTTTATGTAATAGAAGCGCAAAATTAAACGGGTGCGATCATACCAGCACTATTGCACCGGATCTCATCAGAACTCTGCAGTTAAGTGTGCTTGGGCGAGATTAGTACTCGGATGCGTGACCTCCTGGGAAGTCCTCGTGTCGCACCAATTTTTTTTCAGACGGGTCGTTCGACGTTACGCGCGTCTGGAACTAGGGTCCGCTGGTTTATACGCAAATGTGAGTCAATAAGCAGGGCCATTTTAATCGATATTAGAACGAGAATAAGAGGTGAAGTGTTAACGCACAAGGATACAAATGACGGGAGGGGGAAGAAAGGAGAAGGAGTATATATATTTGCAGCGTGAAATTAAACAGGTGCTATCATACCAGCACTAAAGCCCCGGATCCCATCAGAACTCCGCAGTTAAGTGTGCTTGGGCGAGAGTAGTACTCGGATGGGTGACCACTTGGGAAGCCCTCGTGTTGTACTAATTTTTTTTCGGATTGGTTGTTCGACGTTATGCGCGAATGGAATTATAAACCGCTGGTTCATTTGCAAAGGTGAGTCACGGTGCCGGGGCATATTACTTGATATTAGAATGAGAAAGAGAGATGCAGAGTGCACGCACAAGGAAACAAATGACGGGAGGAGAAAGAGTGTATGTATTTGCAGTGCGGAATGAAACATGAGGGATCATACCAGCACTAATGCAACGGATTCTATCAGAACTCCGCAGTTAAGGGTGCTTGGGTGAGAAAAGAACTCGGATGGGTGACCTCCTGCGAAGTCCTTATATTTCGCCCATTTTCTTGGGAGGTCCTCGTGTTGCACCCATCTTTTTGCAGATGATTCTTTCGACGTTACGCGCGACTTGATTTATGGTCCGCAGGTTTATTCGCAAATGTGAGTCACGGCGCCGTGGCATTTTACTTGATATTAGAACGAGTACGGGAGGTGCAGTGCGCACGCACAAGGAAACAAATGTTGGGAGGAGGAAGAAAAGAGAAGGAGTGTATGTATTTGAAGCGCAAAATTAAACAAGTGGCATCATACCAGCACTAATGCACTGGATCCCATCAGAACTCTGCAGTTAAGTGTGCTTGAGCGAGTGTAGTACTCGGATGGGTGACCTCTTCGGAAGTCCTCGTATCTCAATAATTTTTTTTCAGATGGGTCGTTCGACGTTACGCGCGACTGGAACTATGGTCCGCTGGTTTATACGCAAATGTGAGTCAAGAATCAGGGGCATTTTAATCGATATTAGAACGAGAAGGAGAGGTGCAGTGTGAACGCACAAGGAAACAAATGATGGGAGGGGGGGAGGGAAGAAGGAGTGTATGTATTTTCAGCACAAAATTAAACAGGTGCGGTCACACCAGCACAAATGCACCGGATCCCATCAGAACTCCGCAGTTAAGTGTGCTTTGGCGAAAGCAGTACAATGATGGGTTACCTCCTGGGAAGTTCTCGTGTTGCACCCATTTTCTTTTTTTCAGTTGTGCCGTTCGACCTTATGCGCGACCTTAATTATGGTCCGCAGATTTATTCGCAAATGTGAGTCACGGCGCTGTGGCATTTTACTTGATATTTGAGCGAGAACGAGAGGTGCAGTGCGCACGCACAAGTAAACGAATGACGGGAGGGGGAATAAAGGAGAAGGAGTTTATGTATTTGCAGCGCGAAATTAAACAGGTTCGATCATACCAGCACTAATGCACCGGATCCCATCAGAACTCCGCAGTTAAGTGTGCTTGGGCGAGAGTATTACTCGAATGGGTTACCTCTTGGGAAGTCCTCGTGTCGCACTAATTTTTTTTTCAGACGGGTCGTTCGACGTTACGCGCGACTGGAACAAGGGTCCACTAGTTTATACGCAAATGTGAGTCAAGAAGCAGGAGCATTTGAATCGATATTAGAACGAGAAAGAGAGATGCAGAGTGCACGCACAAGGAAACAAATGACGGGAGGGGGGATGGAGGTAGAAAAAGTATATGTATTTGCAGCGCAGAATGAAACATGAGCAATCATACCAGCACCAACGCAACGGATTCTATCAGAACTCCGCAAGTTAAAGGTTCTTGGGCGAGAGTAGCACTAGGATGGGTGACTTCCTATGAAGTCCTTATATTTTACCCATTTTCTTAGGAAGTCCTCGTGTTGCACCCATTTTTTTGCAGATGATTCTTTCGACGATACGCGCGACTTGAATTATGGTCCTCAGGTTTATTCGCAAATGTGAGTCACGACACCGTAGAATTTTACTTGATATTAGAACGAGAACGGGAGGTGCAGTGCGCACGCACAAGGAAACAAATGACGGGAGAGGGGAAGAAAGGGGAATGATTTTATGTATTTGCAGCGCAAAATTAAAAATGTGCGATCATACCAGCATTAATGCACTGGATCCCATCAGAACTCCGCAGTTAAGTGTGCTTGGGCGAGAGTAGTACTCGGATGGGTGACCTCCTGGGAAGTCCTCGTGTCGCACAAATTTTTTTTTAGACGGGTCGTTCGACGTTACGCGCGACTGGAACTAGGGTCCGCTGGTTTATACGCAAATGTGAGTCAAGAAGCAGGGGCATTTTAATCGATATTAGAACGAGAAGGAGAGGTGCAGAGTGAACGCACAAGGAAACAATTGATGGGAGGGGAAGGGAAGGTGAAGGAGTGTATGTATTTTGAGCACGAAATGAAACAGGTGCGATCATACCAGCACTAATGCAACGGATTCTATCAGAACTCCGTAGGTAAGGGTGTTTGGGCGAAAGTAGTACTTGCAAGGGTTACCTCCTGCGAAGTCCTTATATTTCACCCATTTTCTTGTGAAGTCCTCGTGTTGCACACATTTTTTTACAGATGATTCTTTCGACGTTATGCGCGACTTGAATTATGGTCCTCAGGTTTATTCGCAAATGTGAGTCACGGCGCTGTAGCATTTTACTTGATATTAGAACGATAACGGGAGGTGCAGTGCGCACGCACAAGGAAACAAATGACGGGAGGGGGAAGAAAGGGGAATGAGTTTATGTATTTGCAGCGCGAAATTAAACAGGTGCGATCATACCAGCATTAATGCACCGAATCCCATCAGAACTCCGCAGTGAAGTGTGCTTGGGCGAGATTAGTACTCGGATGGGTGACCTCCTCGGAAGTCCTCGTGTCGCACTAATTTTTTTTCAAACGGGTCGTTCGATGTTACGCGCGTATGGAATTAGGGTCCGCTGGTTTATACGCAAATGTGAGTCAATAAGCAGGGGCATTTTAATGGATATTAGAACGAGAATGAGAGGTGAAGTGTTAACGCACAAGGAAACAAATGGCGGGAGTGGGAAGAAATGAGAAGGAGTGTATGTATTTGCAGCGCGAAATTAAACAGGTGCGATCATACCAGCACTAAAGCCTCGGATCCCATCAGAACTCCGCAGTTAGGAGTGCTTGGGCGAGAGTAGTACAATAATGGGTGACCACTTGGGAAGCCCTCGTGTTGCACCTATTTTTTTTCGGATGGGTTGTTCGACGTTACGCGCGAATGGAATTATAAACCGCTGGTTCATTTGCAAAGGTGAGTCACGGTGCCGGGGCATATTACTTGATATTAGAACGAGAAAGAGAGATGCAGAGTGCACGCACAAGGAAACAAATGACGGGAGGGGGAAGAAAGGAGAAGGAGTTTTTGTATTAGCAGCGCGAAATTAATCAGGTGTGATCATACCAGCACTAATACAACAGATCCCATCATAACTCCGCAGTTAAGTGTGCTTGGGGGAGAGTAGTACTCGGATGGGTGACCACTTGGGAAGTCCTCGTGTTGCACCCATTTTTTTACAGATGATTCTTTCGACGTTACGCGCGACTTGAATTATGGTCATCAGGTTTATTCGCAAATGTGAGTCACGACGCTGTAGCATTTTACTTGATATTAGAACGAGAACGGGAAGTGCAGTGCGCACGCACAAGGAAACAAATGACGGGAGGGGGAATAAAGGAGAAGGAGTTTATGTATTTGCAGCGCAAAATTGAACAAGTGCGATCATACCAGCACTAATGCACCGGATCCCATCAGAACTCCGCAGTGAAGTGTGCTTGGGCGAGATTAGTACTCGTATGTGTGACCTCCTGGGAAGTCCTCGTGTCACACAAATTTTTTTTTTCAGACGGAAAATTCGACGTTACGCGTGACTGGAACTAGGGTTCACTGGTTTATACGCAAATGTGAGTCAAGGAGCAGGGGCATTTTAATTGATATTAGAACGAAAATGAGAGGTGAAGTGTGAACGCACAAGGAAACAAATGACGGAAGGGGAAGATAGGAGAAGGAGTGTATGTATTTGCAGCGCGAAATTAAACTGGTGCGATCATACCAGCACTAAAGCTCCGGATCCCATCAGAACTTCGCAGTTAAGTGTGCTTGGGCGAGGGTAGTACTCGGATGGGTGACCACTTGGGAAGCCCTCGTGTTGCACCTATTTTTTTTCGGATGGGTTGTTCGACGTTACGCGAATGGAATTATAAACCACTGGTTCATTTGCAAAGGTGAGTCACGGTGCCGGGGCATATTACTTTATATTAGAACGAGAAAGAGAGATGCAGAGTGCACCCACAAGGAAACAAATGACGGGAGGGGGGATGGGCGGAGAAAGAGTGTATGTATTTGCAGTGTAGAATGAAACATGAGGGATCATACCAGCACTAATGCAACGGATTCTATCATAACTCCGTAGTTAAGGGTGCTTGGGCGAGAAAAGTACTCGGATGGGTGACCTCCTGCGAAGTCCTTATATTTCGCCCATTTTCTTGGGAGGTCCTCGTGTTGCACCCATCTTTTTGTAGATGATTCTTTCGACGTTACGCGCGACTTGATTTATGGTCTGCAGGTTTATTCGCAAATGTGAGTCACGGCGCCGTGGCATTTTACTTGATATTAGAACGAGTATGGGAGGTGCAGTGCGCACGCACAAGGAAATAAATGACGGGAGGAGGAAGAAAAGAGAAGGAGTGTATGTATTTGAAGCGCAAAATTAAACAAGTGGTATCATACCAGCACTAATGCACGGGATCCCATCAAAACTCTGTAGTTAAGCGTGCTTGGGCGAGAGTAGTACTCGGATGGGTGACCTCTTGGGAAGTCCTCGTATCGTAATAATTTTTTTTTAGATGGGTCGTTCGACGTTACGCGCTACTGGAACTATGGTCCGCTGGTTTATACGCAAATGTGAGTCAAGAATCAGGGGCATTTTAATCGATATTAGAACGAGAAGGAGAGGTGCAGTGTGAACGCACAAGGAAACAAATGATGGGAGGGGGGGAGGGAAGAAGGAGTGTATGTATTTTCAGCACAAAATTAAACAGGTGCGGTCACACCAGCACAAATGCACTGGATCCCATCAGAACTCCGCAGTTAAGTGTGCTTTGGCGAAAGCAGTACAATGATGGGTTACCTCCTGGGAAGTTCTCGTGTTGCACCCATTTTATTTTTTTCAGTTGTGTCGTTCGACCTTATGCGCGACCTTAATTATGGTCCGCAGATTTATTCGCAAATGTGAGTCATGGCGCCGTGGCATTTTACTTGATATTTGAGCGAGAACGAGAGGTGCAGTACGCACGCACAAGTAAACGAATGACGGGAGGGGGAATAAAGGAGAAGGCGTTTATGTATTTGCAGCGCGAAATTAAACGGGTGCGATCATACCAGCACTAATGCACCGGATCCCATCAGAACTCCGCAGTTAAGTGTGCTTGGGCGAGAGTAGTACTCGGATGGGTGACCTCCTGGGAAGTCCTCGTGTCGCACCAATTTTTTTTCAGACGGGTCGTTCGACGTTACGCGCAACTGGAACTGGGGTCCGCTGGTTTACACGCAAATGTGAGTCAAGAAGCAGGGGCATTTTAATCGATATTAGAACGAGAAGAAGAGGTGCAGTGTGAACGCACAAGGAAACAATTGACGGGAGGGGGAGGGAAGGAGAAGGAGTGTATGTATTTTCAGCACGAAATGAAACAGGTGCGATCATACCAGCACTAATGCAACGGATTCTATCAGAACTCCTTAGGTAAGGGTGCTTGGGCGAGGGTAGTACTAGCATGGGTTACCTCCTGCGAAGTCCTTATATTTCACCCATTTTCTTGTGAAGTCCTCGTGTTGCACCCATTTTTTTGAATTATAGTCCTCAGGTTTATTCGCAAATTTGAGTCACGGCACCATAGTATTTTACCTGATATTAGAACGAGCACGGGAGGTGCAGTGCGCACGCACAAGGAAACAAATGACGGGAGGGGGAAGAAAGGAGAAGGCGTTTATGTATTTGCAGCGCGAAATTAAACGGGTGCGATCATACCAGCACTAATGCACCGGATCCCATCAGAACTCCGCAGTTAAGTGTGCTTGGGCGAGAGTAGTACTCGGATGGGTGACCTCCTGGGAAGTCCTCGTGTCGCACCAATTTTTTTTCAGACGGGTCGTTCGACGTTACGCGCAACTGGAACTGGGGTCCGCTGGTTTAAACGCAAATGTGAGTCAAGAAGCAGGGGCATTTTAATCGATATTAGAACGAGAAGGAGAGGTGCAGTGTGAACGCACAAGGAAACAATTGACGGGAGGGGGAGGGAAGGAGAAGGAGTGTATGTATTTTCAGCACGAAATGAAACAGGTGCGATCATACCAGCACTAATGCAACGGATTCTATCAGAACTCCGTAGGTAAGGGTGCTTGGGCGAGGGTAGTACTAGCATGGGTTACCTCCTGCGAAGTCCTTATATTTCACCCATTTTCTTGTGAAGTCCTCGTGTTGCACCTATTTTTTTGAATTATAGTCCTCAGGTTTATTCGCAAATTTGAGTCACGGCACCATAGTATTTTACCTGATATTAGAACGAGCACGGGAGGTGCAGTGCGCACGCACAAGGAAACAAATGACGGGAGGGAGACGAAAGGAGAAGGCGTTTATGTATTTGCAGCGCGAAATTAAACGGGTGCGATCATACCAGCACTAATGCACCGGATCCCATCAGAACTCCGCAGTTAAGTGTGCTTGGGCGAGAGTAGTACTCGGATGGGTGACCTCCTGGGAAGTCCTCGTGTCGCACCAATTTTTTTTCAGACGGGTCGTTCGACGTTACGCGCGACTGGAACTGGGGTCCGCTGGTTTACACGCAAATGTGAGTCAAGAAGCAGGGGCATTTTCATCGATATTAGAACGAGAAGGAGAGGTGCAGTGTGAACGCACAAGGAAACAATTGACGGGAGGGGGAGGGAAGGAGAAGGAGTGTATGTATTTTCAGCACGAAATTAAACAGGTGCGGTCACACCAGCACTAACGCACCGGATCCCATCAGATCTCCACAGTTAAGTTTGCTTTGGCGAAAGTAGTACAATGATGGGTTACCTCCTGGGAAGTTCTCGTGTTGCACCCATTTTCTTGTGAAGTCCTCGTGTTGCACCCATTTTTTTGAATTATAGTCCTCAGGTTTATTCGCAAATTTGAGTCACGGCACCATAGTATTTTACCTGATATTAGAACGAGCACGGGAGGTGCAGTGCGCACGCACAAGGAAACAAATGACGGGAGGGGGAAGAAAGGAGAAGGCGTTTATGTATTTGCAGCGCGAAATTAAACGGGTGCGATCATACCAGCACTAATGCACCGGATCCCATCAGAACTCCGCAGTTAAGTGTGCTTGGGCGAGAGTAGTACTCGGATGGGTGACCTCCTGGGAAGTCCTCGTGTCGCACCAATTTTTTTTCAGACGGGTCGTTCGACGTTACGCGCAACTGGAACTGGGGTCCGCTGGTTTACACGCAAATGTGAGTCAAGAAGCAGGGGCATTTTAATCGATATTAGAACGAGAAGGAGAGGTGCAGTGTGAACGCACAAGGAAACAATTGACGGGAGGGGGAGGGAAGGAGAAGGAGTGTATGTATTTTCAGCACGAAATGAAACAGGTGCGATCATACCAGCACTAATGCAACGGATTCTATCAGAACTCCTTAGGTAAGGGTGCTTGGGCGAGGGTAGTACTAGCATGGGTTACCTCCTGCGAAGTCCTTATATTTCACCCATTTTCTTGTGAAGTCCTCGTGTTGCACCCATTTTTTTGAATTATAGTCCTCAGGTTTATTCGCAAATTTGAGTCACGGCACCATAGTATTTTACCTGATATTAGAACGAGCACGGGAGGTGCAGTGCGCACGCACAAGGAAACAAATGACGGGAGGGGGAAGAAAGGAGAAGGCGTTTATGTATTTGCAGCGCGAAATTAAACGGGTGCGATCATACCAGCACTAATGCACCGGATCCCATCAGAACTCCGCAGTTAAGTGTGCTTGGGCGAGAGTAGTACTCGGATGGGTGACCTCCTGGGAAGTCCTCGTGTCGCACCAATTTTTTTTCAGACGGGTCGTTCGACGTTACGCGCAACTGGAACTGGGGTCCGCTGGTTTACACGCAAATGTGAGTCAAGAAGCAGGGGCATTTTAATCGATATTAGAACGAGAAGGAGAGGTGCAGTGTGAACGCACAAGGAAACAATTGACGGGAGGGGGAGGGAAGGAGAAGGAGTGTATGTATTTTCAGCACGAAATGAAACAGGTGCGATCATACCAGCACTAATGCAACGGATTCTATCAGAACTCCGTAGGTAAGGGTGCTTGGGCGAGGGTAGTACTAGCATGGGTTACCTCCTGCGAAGTCCTTATATTTCACCCATTTTCTTGTGAAGTCCTCGTGTTGCACCTATTTTTTTGAATTATAGTCCTCAGGTTTATTCGCAAATTTGAGTCACGGCACCATAGTATTTTACCTGATATTAGAACGAGCACGGGAGGTGCAGTGCGCACGCACAAGGAAACAAATGACGGGAGGGAGACGAAAGGAGAAGGCGTTTATGTATTTGCAGCGCGAAATTAAACGGGTGCGATCATACCAGCACTAATGCACCGGATCCCATCAGAACTCCGCAGTTAAGTGTGCTTGGGCGAGAGTAGTACTCGGATGGGTGACCTCCTGGGAAGTCCTCGTGTCGCACCAATTTTTTTTCAGACGGGTCGTTCGACGTTACGCGCGACTGGAACTGGGGTCCGCTGGTTTACACGCAAATGTGAGTCAAGAAGCAGGGGCATTTTAATCGATATTAGAACGAGAAGGAGAGGTGCAGTGTGAACGCACAAGGAAACAATTGACGGGAGGGGGAGGGAAGGAGAAGGAGTGTATGTATTTTCAGCACGAAATGAAACAAGTGCGATCATACCAGCACTAATGCAACGGATTCTATCAGAACTCCGTAGGTAAGGGTGCTTGGGCGAGGGTAGTACTAGCATGGGTTACCTCCTGCGAAGTCCTTATATTTCACCCATTTTCTTGTGAAGTCCTCGTGTTGCACCCATTTTTTTGCAGATGATTTTTTCGACGTTACGCGCGATTTTAATTATGGTCCTCAGGTTTATTCGCAAATGTGAGTCACGGCGCCGTGGCATTTTAGTTGATATTAGAACGAGAGCGGGAGGTGCAGTGCGCACGTAAAAGGAAACAAATGGCGGGAGGGGGAAGAAAGGGGAATAGTGTATGTATTTGCAGTGCGAAATTAAACAGGTGCGATCATACCAGCACAAATGCACCGGATCCCATCAGAACTCCGCTGTCAAGTGTGCTTTGGCAAAAGTAGTACAATTATGGGTTACATCGTGGGAAGTTCTCGTGTTGCATCCATTTTCTTTTTTTCAGATGTGCCATTCGACGTTACGCGCGACTTTAATTATGGTCCGCAGATTTATTAGCAAATGTGAGTCACTTGTTGTGGCATTTTATTTTATATTTGAACGAGAACGAGAGGTGCAGTGTGCACGCACAAAGAAACAAATGACGGGAGGGAGAAGAAAGGTGAAGGAGTTTATGTATTTGCAGCGCAAAATTAAACATGTGCGATCATACCAGCACTAATGCACCGGATCCCATTAGAACTCCGCAGTTAAGTGTGCTTGGGCAAGAGTAGTACTCGGATGGGTGACCTCTTGGGAAGTCCTCGTGTCGCACTAATTTTTTTTTTCAGACGGGTCGTTCGACGTTACGCGCGACTGGAACTAGGGTCCGCTGGTTTATACGCAAATGTGAGTCAAGAAGCAGGGGCATTTTAATCGATATTAGAACGAGAAGGAGAGATGCAGAGTGCACGCACAAGGAAACAAATGACGGGAGGGGGGATGGAGGGAGAAAAAGTGTATGTATTTGCAGCGCAGAATGAAACATGAGCGATCATACCAGCACCAATGCAACGGATTCTATCAGAACTCCGCAAGTTAAGGGTGCTTGGGCGAGAGTAGCACTAGGATGGGTGACCTCATGCGAAGTCCTTATATTTCACCAATTTTCTTAGGAAGTCCTCGTGTTCCACCCATTTTTTTGCAGATGATTCTTTCGACGATACGCGCGACTTGAATTATGGTCATCAGGTTTATTCGCAAATGTGAGTCACGACACCGTAGCATTTTACTTTATATTAGAAGGAGCACGGGAGGGGCAGTGCGCACGCACAAGGAAACAAATGACGGGAGGGGGAAGAAAGGAGAAGGAGTTTATGTATTTGCAGCGCGGAATTAAACGTGTGCGATCATACCAGCACTAATGCACCGGATTCCGTCAGAACTCCGCAGTTAAGTGTGCTTTGGCGAGAGTAGTA
This sequence comes from Carica papaya, assembly GCF_054855325.1. NCBI lineage: Eukaryota > Viridiplantae > Streptophyta > Magnoliopsida > Brassicales > Caricaceae > Carica > Carica papaya. Next base: position 18,727,565 of record NC_142316.1, read on the forward strand.
CTCGGATTGGTGACCTCCTGGGAAGTCCTAGTGTCGCACCAATTTTTTTTCAGACGGGTCGTTCGACGTTACGCGCTACTGGAACTCGGGTCCGCTGGTTTATACGCAAATGTGAGTCAAGAAGCAGGGGCATTTTAATCCATATTAGAACGAGAAGGAGAGGTGCAAAATTAAACGGGTGCGATCATACCAGCACTATTGCACCGGATCTCATCAGAACTCTGCAGTTAAGTGTGCTTGGGCGAGATTAGTACTCGGATGCGTGACCTCCTGGGAAGTCCTCGTGTCGCACCAATTTTTTTTCAGACGGGTCGTTCGACGTTACGCGCGTCTGGAACTAGGGTCCGCTGGTTTATACGCAAATGTGAGTCAATAAGCAGGGCCATTTTAATCGATATTAGAACGAGAATAAGAGGTGAAGTGTTAACGCACAAGGATACAAATGACGGGAGGGGGAAGAAAGGAGAAGGAGTATATATATTTGCAGCGTGAAATTAAACAGGTGCTATCATACCAGCACTAAAGCCCCGGATCCCATCAGAACTCCGCAGTTAAGTGTGCTTGGGCGAGAGTAGTACTCGGATGGGTGACCACTTGGGAAGCCCTCGTGTTGTACTAATTTTTTTTCGGATTGGTTGTTCGACGTTATGCGCGAATGGAATTATAAACCGCTGGTTCATTTGCAAAGGTGAGTCACGGTGCCGGGGCATATTACTTGATATTAGAATGAGAAAGAGAGATGCAGAGTGCACGCACAAGGAAACAAATGACGGGAGGAGAAAGAGTGTATGTATTTGCAGTGCGGAATGAAACATGAGGGATCATACCAGCACTAATGCAACGGATTCTATCAGAACTCCGCAGTTAAGGGTGCTTGGGTGAGAAAAGAACTCGGATGGGTGACCTCCTGCGAAGTCCTTCTATTTCGCCCATTTTCTTGGGAGGTCCTCGTGTTGCACCCATCTTTTTGCAGATGATTCTTTCGACGTTACGCGCGACTTGATTTATGGTCCGCAGGTTTATTCGCAAATGTGAGTCACGACGCCGTGGCATTTTACTTGATATTAGAACGAGTACGGGAGGTGCAGTGCGCACGCACAAGGAAACAAATGTTGGGAGGAGGAAGAAAAGAGAAGGAGTGTATGTATTTGAAGCGCAAAATTAAACAAGTGGCATCATACCAGCACTAATGCACTGGATCCCATCAGAACTCTGCAGTTAAGTGTGCTTGAGCGAGTGTAGTACTCGGATGGGTGACCTCTTCGGAAGTCCTCGTATCTCAATAATTTTTTTTCAGATGGGTCGTTCGACGTTACGCGCGACTGGAACTATGGTCCGCTGGTTTATACGCAAATGTGAGTCAAGAATCAGGGGCATTTTAATCGATATTAGAACGAGAAGGAGAGGTGCAGTGTGAACGCACAAGGAAACAAATGATGGGAGGGGGGGAGGGAAGAAGGAGTGTATGTATTTTCAGCACAAAATTAAACAGGTGCGGTCACACCAGCACAAATGCACCGGATCCCATCAGAACTCCGCAGTTAAGTGTGCTTTGGCGAAAGCAGTACAATGATGGGTTACCTCCTGGGAAGTTCTCGTGTTGCACCCATTTTCTTTTTTTCAGTTGTGCCGTTCGACCTTATGCGCGACCTTAATTATGGTCCGCAGATTTATTCGCAAATGTGAGTCACGGCGCCGTGGCATTTTACTTGATATTTGAGCGAGAACGAGAGGTGCAGTGCGCACGCACAAGTAAACGAATGACGGGAGGGGGAATAAAGGAGAAGGAGTTTATGTATTTGCAGCGCAAAATTAAACAGGTTCGATCATACCAGCACTAATGCACCGGATCCCATCAGAACTCCGCAGTTAAGTGTGCTTGGGCGAGAGTATTACTCGAATGGGTTACCTCTTGGGAAGTCCTCGTGTCGCACTAATTTTTTTTTCAGACGGGTCGTTCGACGTTACGCGCGACTGGAACAAGGGTCCACTAGTTTATACGCAAATGTGAGTCAAGAAGCAGGAGCATTTGAATCGATATTAGAACGAGAAAGAGAGATGCAGAGTGCACGCACAAGGAAACAAATGACGGGAGGGGGGATGGAGGTAGAAAAAGTATATGTATTTGCAGCGCAGAATGAAACATGAGCAATCATACCAGCACCAACGCAACGGATTCTATCAGAACTCCGCAAGTTAAAGGTTCTTGGGCGAGAGTAGCACTAGGATGGGTGACTTCCTATGAAGTCCTTATATTTTACCCATTTTCTTAGGAAGTCCTCGTGTTGCACCCATTTTTTTGCAGATGATTCTTTCGACGATACGCGCGACTTGAATTATGGTCCTCAGGTTTATTCGCAAATGTGAGTCACGACACCGTAGAATTTTACTTGATATTAGAACGAGAACGGGAGGTGCAGTGCGCACGCACAAGGAAACAAATGACGGGAGAGGGGAAGAAAGGGGAATGATTTTATGTATTTGCAGCGCAAAATTAAAAATGTGCGATCATACCAGCATTAATGCACTGGATCCCATCAGAACTCCGCAGTTAAGTGTGCTTGGGCGAGAGTAGTACTCGGATGGGTGACCTCCTGGGAAGTCCTCGTGTCGCACAAATTTTTTTTTAGACGGGTCGTTCGACGTTACGCGCGACTGGAACTAGGGTCCGCTGGTTTATACGCAAATGTGAGTCAAGAAGCAGGGGCATTTTAATCGATATTAGAACGAGAAGGAGAGGTGCAGAGTGAACGCACAAGGAAACAATTGATGGGAGGGGAAGGGAAGGTGAAGGAGTGTATGTATTTTGAGCACGAAATGAAACAGGTGCGATCATACCAGCACTAATGCAACGGATTCTATCAGAACTCCGTAGGTAAGGGTGTTTGGGCGAAAGTAGTACTTGCAAGGGTTACCTCCTGCGAAGTCCTTATATTTCACCCATTTTCTTGTGAAGTCCTCGTGTTGCACACATTTTTTTACAGATGATTCTTTCGACGTTATGCGCGACTTGAATTATGGTCCTCAGGTTTATTCGCAAATGTGAGTCACGGCGCTGTAGCATTTTACTTGATATTAGAACGATAACGGGAGGTGCAGTGCGCACGCACAAGGAAACAAATGACGGGAGGGGGAAGAAAGGGGAATGAGTTTATGTATTTGCAGCGCGAAATTAAACAGGTGCGATCATACCAGCATTAATGCACCGAATCCCATCAGAACTCCGCAGTGAAGTGTGCTTGGGCGAGATTAGTACTCGGATGGGTGACCTCCTCGGAAGTCCTCGTGTCGCACTAATTTTTTTTCAAACGGGTCGTTCGATGTTACGCGCGTCTGGAATTAGGGTCCGCTGGTTTATACGCAAATGTGAGTCAATAAGCAGGGGCATTTTAATGGATATTAGAACGAGAATGAGAGGTGAAGTGTTAACGCACAAGGAAACAAATGGCGGGAGTGGGAAGAAATGAGAAGGAGTGTATGTATTTGCAGCGCGAAATTAAATAGGTGCGATCATACCAGCACTAAAGCCTCGGATCCCATCAGAACTCCGCAGTTAGGAGTGCTTGGGCGAGAGTAGTACAATAATGGGTGACCACTTGGGAAGCCCTCGTGTTGCACCTATTTTTTTTCGGATGGGTTGTTCGACATTACGCGCGAATGGAATTATAAACCGCTGGTTCATTTGCAAAGGTGAGTCACGGTGCCGGGGCATATTACTTGATATTAGAACGAGAAAGAGAGATGCAGAGTGCACGCACAAGGAAACAAATGACGGGAGGGGGAAGAAAGGAGAAGGAGTTTTTGTATTTGCAGCGCGAAATTAATCAGGTGTGATCATACCAGCACTAATACAACAGATCCCATCATAACTCCGCAGTTAAGTGTGCTTGGGGGAGAGTAGTACTCGGATGGGTGACCACTTGGGAAGTCCTCGTGTTGCACCCATTTTTTTACAGATGATTCTTTCGACGTTACGCGCGACTTGAATTATGGTCATCAGGTTTATTCGCAAATGTGAGTCACGACGCTGTAGCATTTTACTTGATATTAGAACGAGAACGGGAAGTGCAGTGCGCACGCACAAGGAAAGAAATGACGGGAGGGGGAATAAAGGAGAAGGAGTTTATGTATTTGCAGCGCAAAATTGAACAAGTGCGATCATACCAGCACTAATGCACCGGATCCCATCAGAACTCCGCAGTGAAGTGTGCTTGGGCGAGATTAGTACTCGTATGTGTGACCTCCTGGGAAGTCCTCGTGTCACACAAATTTTTTTTTTCAGACGGAAAATTCGACGTTACGCGTGACTGGAACTAGGGTTCACTGGTTTATACGCAAATGTGAGTCAAGGAGCAGGGGCATTTTAATTGATATTAGAACGAAAATGAGAGGTGAAGTGTGAATGCACAAGGAAACAAATGACGGAAGGGGAAGATAGGAGAAGGAGTGTATGTATTTGCAGCGCGAAATTAAACTGGTGCGATCATACCAGCACTAAAGCTCCGGATCCCATCAGAACTTCGCAGTTAAGTGTGCTTGGGCGAGGGTAGTACTCGGATGGGTGACCACTTGGGAAGCCCTCGTGTTGCACCTATTTTTTTTCGGATGGGTTGTTCGACGTTACGCGAATGGAATTATAAACCACTGGTTCATTTGCAAAGGTGAGTCACGGTGCCGGGGCATATTACTTTATATTAGAACGAGAAAGAGAGATGCAGAGTGCACCCACAAGGAAACAAATGACGGGAGGGGGGATGGGCGGAGAAAGAGTGTATGTATTTGCAGTGTAGAATGAAACATGAGGGATCATACCAGCACTAATGCAACGGATTCTATCATAACTCCGTAGTTAAGGGTGCTTGGGCGAGAAAAGTACTCGGATGGGTGACCTCCTGCGAAGTCCTTATATTTCGCCCATTTTCTTGGGAGGTCCTCGTGTTGCACCCATCTTTTTGTAGATGATTCTTTCGACGTTACGCGCGACTTGATTTATGGTCTGCAGGTTTATTCGCAAATGTGAGTCACGGCGCCGTGGCATTTTACTTGATATTAGAACGAGTATGGGAGGTGCAGTGCGCACGCACAAGGAAATAAATGACGGGAGGAGGAAGAAAAGAGAAGGAGTGTATGTATTTGAAGCGCAAAATTAAACAAGTGGTATCATACCAGCACTAATGCATGGGATCCCATCAAAACTCTGTAGTTAAGCGTGCTTGGGCGAGAGTAGTACTCGGATGGGTGACCTCTTGGGAAGTCCTCGTATCGTAATAATTTTTTTTTAGATGGGTCGTTCGACGTTACGCGCTACTGGAACTATGGTCCGCTGGTTTATACGCAAATGTGAGTCAAGAATCAGGGGCATTTTAATCGATATTAGAACGAGAAGGAGAGGTGCAGTGTGAACGCACAAGGAAACAAATGATGGGAGGGGGGGAGGGAAGAAGGAGTGTATGTATTTTCAGCACAAAATTAAACAGGTGCGGTCACACCAGCACAAATGCACTGGATCCCATCAGAACTCCGCAGTTAAGTGTGCTTTGGCGAAAGCAGTACAATGATGGGTTACCTCCTGGGAAGTTCTCGTGTTGCACCCATTTTCTTTTTTTCAGTTGTGTCGTTCGACCTTATGCGCGACCTTAATTATGGTCCGCAGATTTATTCGCAAATGTGAGTCATGGCGCCGTGGCATTTTACTTGATATTTGAGCGAGAACGAGAGGTGCAGTACGCACGCACAAGTAAACGAATGACGGGAGGGGGAATAAAGGAGAAGGCGTTTATGTATTTGCAGCGCGAAATTAAACGGGTGCGATCATACCAGCACTAATGCACCGGCTCCCATCAGAACTCCGCAGTTAAGTGTGCTTGGGCGAGAGTAGTACTCGGATCGGTGACCTCCTGGGAAGTCCTTGTGTCGCACCAATTTTTTTTCAGACGGGTCGTTCGACGTTACGCGCAACTGGAACTGGGGTCCGCTGGTTTACACGCAAATGTGAGTCAAGAAGCAGGGGCATTTTAATCGATATTAGAACGAGAAGGAGAGGTGCAGTGTGAACGCACAAGGAAACAATTGACGGGAGGGGGAGGGAAGGAGAAGGAGTGTATGTATTTTCAGCACGAAATGAAACAGGTGCGATCATACCAGCACTAATGCAACGGATTCTATCAGAACTCCTTAGGTAAGGGTGCTTGGGCGAGGGTAGTACTAGCATGGGTTACCTCCTGCGAAGTCCTTATATTTCACCCATTTTCTTGTGAAGTCCTCGTGTTGCACCCATTTTTTTGAATTATAGTCCTCAGGTTTATTCGCAAATTTGAGTCACGGCACCATAGTATTTTACCTGATATTAGAACGAGCACGGGAGGTGCAGTGCGCACGCACAAGGAAACAAATGACGGGAGGGGGAAGAAAGGAGAAGGCGTTTATGTATTTGCAGCGCGAAATTAAACGGGTGCGATCATACCAGCACTAATGCACCGGATCCCATCAGAACTCCGCAGTTAAGTGTGCTTGGGCGAGAGTAGTACTCGGATGGGTGACCTCCTGGGAAGTCCTCGTGTCGCACCAATTATTTTTCAGACGGGTCGTTCGACGTTACGCGCGACTGGAACTGGGGTCCGCTGGTTTACACGCAAATGTGAGTCAAGAAGGAGGGGCATTTTAATCGATATTAGAACGAGAAGGAGAGGTGCAGTGTGAACGCACAAGGAAACAATTGACGGGAGGGGGAGGGAAGGAGAAGGAGTGTATGTATTTTCAGCACGAAATGAAACAAGTGCGATCATACCAGCACTAATGCAACGGATTCTATCAGAACTCCGTAGGTAAGGGTGCTTGGGCGAGGGTAGTACTAGCATGGGTTACCTCCTGCGAAGTCCTTATATTTCACCCATTTTCTTGTGAAGTCCTCGTGTTGCACCCATTTTTTTGAATTATAGTCCTCAGGTTTATTCGCAAATTTGAGTCACGGCACCATAGTATTTTACCTGATATTAGAACGAGCACGGGAGGTGCAGTGCGCACGCACAAGGAAACAAATGACGGGAGGGGGAAGAAAGGAGAAGGCGTTTATGTATTTGCAGCGCGAAATTAAACGGGTGCGATCATACCAGCACTAATGCACCGGCTCCCATCAGAACTCCGCAGTTAAGTGTGCTTGGGCGAGAGTAGTACTCGGATGGGTGACCTCCTGGGAAGTCCTCGTGTCGCACCAATTTTTTTTCAGACGGGTCGTTCGACGTTACGCGCAACTGGAACTGGGGTCCGCTGGTTTACACGCAAATGTGAGTCAAGAAGCAGGGGCATTTTAATCGATATTAGAACGAGAAGGAGAGGTGCAGTGTGAACGCACAAGGAAACAATTGACGGGAGGGGGAGGAAAGGAGAAGGAGTGTATGTATTTTCAGCACGAAATGAAACAGGTGCGATCATACCAGCACTAATGCAACGGATTCTATCAGAACTCCTTAGGTAAGGGTGCTTGGGCGAGGGTAGTACTAGCATGGGTTACCTCCTGCGAAGTCCTTATATTTCACCCATTTTCTTGTGAAGTCCTCGTGTTGCACCCATTTTTTTGAATTATAGTCCTCAGGTTTATTCGCAAATTTGAGTCACGGCACCATAGTATTTTACCTGATATTAGAACGAGCACGGGAGGTGCAGTGCGCACGCACAAGGAAACAAATGACGGGAGGGGGAAGAAAGGAGAAGGCGTTTATGTATTTGCAGCGCGAAATTAAACGGGTGCGATCATACCAGCACTAATGCACCGGATGCCATCAGAACTCCGCAGTTAAGTGTGCTTGGGCGAGAGTAGAACTTGGATGGGTGACCTCCTGGGAAGTCCTCGTGTCGCACCAATTTTTTTTCAGACGGGTCGTTCGACGTTACGCGCGACTGGAACTGGGGTCCGCTGGTTTACACGCAAATGTGAGTCAAGAAGCAGGGGCATTTTAATCGATATTAGAACGAGAAGGAGAGGTGCAGTGCGAACGCACAAGGAAACAATTGACGGGAGGGGGAGGGAAGGAGAAGGAGTGTATGTATTTTCAGCACGAAATTAAACAGGTGCGGTCACACCAGCACTAACGCACCGGATCCCATCAGAACTCCACAGTTAAGTGTGCTTTGGCGAAAGTAGTACAATGATGGGTTACCTCCTGCGAAGTCCTTATATTTCACCCATTTTCTTGTGAAGTCCTCGTGTTGCACCCATTTTTTTGAATTATAGTCCTCAGGTTTATTCGCAAATTTGAGTCACGGCACCATAGTATTTTACCTGATATTAGAACGAGCACGGGAGGTGCAATGCGCACGCACAAGGAAACAAATGACGGGAGGGGGAAGAAAGGAGAAGGCTTTTATGTATTTGCAGCGCGAAATTAAACGGGTGCGATCATACCAGCACTAATGCACCGGATCCCATCAGAACTCCGCAGTTAAGTGTGCTTGGGCGAGAGTAGTACTCGGATGGGTGACCTCCTGGGAAGTCCTCGTGTCGCACCAATTTTTTTTCAGACGGGTCGTTCGACGTTACGCGCGACTGGAACTGGGGTCCGCTGGTTTACACGCAAATGTGAGTCAAGAAGCTGGGGCATTTTAATCGATATTAGAACGAGAAGGAGAGGTGCAGTGTGAACGCACAAGGAAACAATTGACGGGAGGGGGAGGGAAGGAGAAGGAGTGTATGTATTTTCAGCACGAAATTAAACAGGTGCGGTCACACCAGCACTAACGCACCGGATCCCATCAGAACTCCACAGTTAAGTGTGCTTTGGCGAAAGTAGTACAATGATGGGTTAACTCCTGCGAAGTCCTTATATTTCACCCATTTTCTTGTGAAGTCCTCATGTTGCACCCATTTTTTTGAATTATAGTCCTCAGGTTTATTCGCAAATTTGAGTCACGGCACCATAGTATTTTACCTGATATTAGAACGAGCACGGGAGGTGCAGTGCGCACGCACAAGGAAACAAATGACGGGAGGGGGAAGAAAGGAGAAGGCGTTTATGTATTTGCAGCGCGAAATTAAACGGGTGCGATCATACCAGCACTAATGCACCGGCTCCCATCAGAACTCCGCAGTTAAGTGTGCTTGGGCGAGAGTAGTACTCGGATCGGTGACCTCCTGGGAAGTCCTTGTGTCGCACCAATTTTTTTTCAGACGGGTCGTTCGACGTTACGCGCAACTGGAACTGGGGTCCGCTGGTTTACACGCAAATGTGAGTCAAGAAGCAGGGGCATTTTAATCGATATTAGAACGAGAAGGAGAGGTGCAGTGTGAACGCACAAGGAAACAATTGACGGGAGGGGGAGGGAAGGAGAAGGAGTGTATGTATTTTCAGCACGAAATGAAACAGGTGCGATCATACCAGCACTAATGCAACGGATTCTATCAGAACTCCTTAGGTAAGGGTGCTTGGGCGAGGGTAGTACTAGCATGGGTTACCTCCTGCGAAGTCCTTATATTTCACCCATTTTCTTGTGAAGTCCTCGTGTTGCACCCATTTTTTTGAATTATAGTCCTCAGGTTTATTCGCAAATTTGAGTCACGGCACCATAGTATTTTACCTGATATTAGAACGAGCACGGGAGGTGCAGTGCGCACGCACAAGGAAACAAATGACGGGAGGGGGAAGAAAGGAGAAGGCGTTTATGTATTTGCAGCGCGAAATTAAACGGGTGCGATCATACCAGCACTAATGCACCGGATCCCATCAGAACTCCGCAGTTAAGTGTGCTTGGGCGAGAGTAGTACTCGGATGGGTGACCTCCTGGGAAGTCCTCGTGTCGCACCAATTATTTTTCAGACGGGTCGTTCGACGTTACGCGCGACTGGAACTGGGGTCCGCTGGTTTACACGCAAATGTGAGTCAAGAAGGAGGGGCATTTTAATCGATATTAGAACGAGAAGGAGAGGTGCAGTGTGAACGCACAAGGAAACAATTGACGGGAGGGGGAGGGAAGGAGAAGGAGTGTATGTATTTTCAGCACGAAATGAAACAAGTGCGATCATACCAGCACTAATGCAACGGATTCTATCAGAACTCCGTAGGTAAGGGTGCTTGGGCGAGGGTAGTACTAGCATGGGTTACCTCCTGCGAAGTCCTTATATTTCACCCATTTTCTTGTGAAGTCCTCGTGTTGCACCCATTTTTTTGAATTATAGTCCTCAGGTTTATTCGCAAATTTGAGTCACGGCACCATAGTATTTTACCTGATATTAGAACGAGCACGGGAGGTGCAGTGCGCACGCACAAGGAAACAAATGACGGGAGGGGGAAGAAAGGAGAAGGCGTTTATGTATTTGCAGCGCAAAATTAAAGGGGTGCGATCATACCAGCACTAATGCACCGGATCCCATCAGAACTCCGCAGTTAAGTGTGCTTGGGCGAGAGTAGTACTCGGATGGGTGACCTCCTGGGAAGTCCTCGTGTCGCACCAATTTTTTTTCAGACGGGTCGTTCGACGTTACGCGCGACTAGAACTGGGGTCCGCTGGTTTACACGCAAATGTGAGTCAAGAAGCAGGGGCATTTTAATCGATATTAGAACGAGAAGGAGAGGTGCAGTGTGAACGCACAAGGAAACAATTGACGGGAGGGGGAGGGAAGGAGAAGGAGTGTATGTATTTTCAGCACGAAATGAAACAGGTGCGATCATACCAGCACTAATGCAACGGATTCTATCGGAACTCCGTAGGTAAGGGTGCTTGGGCGAGGGTAGTATTAGCATGGGTTACCTCCTGCGAAGTCCTTATATTTCACCCATTTTCTTGTGAAGTCCTCGTGTTGCACCCATTTTTTTGAATTATAGTCCTCAGGTTTATTCGCAAATTTGAGTCACGGCACCATAGTATTTTACCTGATATTAGAACGAGCACGGGAGGTGCAGTGCGCACGCACAAGGAAACAAATGACGGGAGGGGGAGGAAAGGAGAAGGCGTTTATGTATTTGCAGCGCGAAATTAAACGGGTGGGATCATACCAGCACTAATGCACCGGATCCCATCAGAACTCCGCAGTTAAGTGTGCTTGGGCGAGAGTAGTACTCGGATCGGTGACCTCCTGGGAAGTCCTCGTGTCGCACCAATTTTTTTTCAGACGGGTCGTTCGACGTTACGCGCGACTGGAACTGGGGTCCGCTGGTTTACACGCAAATGTGAGTCAAGAAGCAGGGGCATTTTAATCGATATTAGAACGAGAAGGAGAGGTGCAGTGTGAACGCACAAGGAAACAATTGACGGGAGGGGGAGGGAAGGAGAAGGAGTGTATGTATTTTCAGCAAGAAATGAAACAGGTGCGATCATACCAGCACTAATGCAACGGATTCTATCAGAACTCCGTAGGTAAGGGTGCTTGGGCGAGGGTAGTACTAGCATGGGTTACCTCCTGCGAAGTCCTTATATTTCACCATTTTCTTGTGAAGTCCTCGTGTTTCACCCATTTTTTTGAATTATAGTCCTCAGGTTTATTCGCAAATTTGAGTCACGGCACCATAGTATTTTACCTGATATTAGAACGAGCACGGGAGGTGCAGTGCGCACGCACAAGGAAAGAAATGACGGGAGGGAGAAGAAAGGAGAAGGCGTTTATGTATTTGCAGCGCGAAATTAAATGGGTGCGATCATACCAGCACTAATGCACCGGATCCCATCAGAACTCCGCAGTTAAGTGTGCTTGGGCGAGAGTAGTACTCGGATGGGTGACCTCCTGGGAAGTCCTCGTGTCGCACCAATTATTTTTCAGACGGGTCGTTCGACGTTACGCGCGACTGGAACTGGGGTCCGCTGGTTTACACGCAAATGTGAGTCAAGAAGCAGGGGCATTTTAATCGATATTAGAACGAGAAGGAGAGGTGCAGTGTGAACGCACAAGGAAACAATTGACGGGAGGGGGAGGGAAGGAGAAGGAGTGTATGTATTTTCAGCACGAAATGAAACAGGTGCGATCATACCAGCACTAATGCAACGGATTCTATCAGAACTCCGTAGGTAAGGGTGCTTGGGCGAGAGTAGTACTAGCATGGGTTACCTCCTGCGAAGTCCTTATATTTCACCCATTTTCTTGTGAAGTCCTCGTGTTGCACCCATTTTTTTGCAGATGATTTTTTCGACGTTACGCGCGATTTTAATTATGGTCCTCAGGTTTATTCGCAAATGTGAGTCACGGCGCCGTGGCATTTTACATGATATTAGAACTAGAGCGGGAGGTGCAGTGCGCACGTAAAAGGAAACAAATGGCGGGAGGGGGAAGAAAGGGGAATAGTGTATGTATTTGCAGTGCGAAATTAAACAGGTGCGATCATACCAGCACAAATGCACCGGATCCCATCAGAACTCCGCTGTCAAGTGTGCTTTGGCAAAAGTAGTACAATTATGGGTTACATCGTGGGAAGTTCTCGTGTTGCATCCATTTTCTTTTTTTCAGATGTGCCATTCGACGTTACGCGCGACTTTAATTATGGTCCGCAGATTTATTAGCAAATGTGAGTCACTTGTCGTGGCATTTTATTTTATATTTGAACGAGAACGAGAGGTGCAGTGTGCACGCACAAGGAAACAAATGACGGGAGGGAGAAGAAAGGTGAAGGAGTTTATGTATTTGCAGCGCAAAATTAAACATGTGCGATCATACCAGCACTAATGCATCGGATCCCATCAGAACTCCGCAGTTAAGTGTGCTTGGGCAAGAGTAGTACTCGGATGGGTGACCTCTTGGGAAGTCCTCGTGTCGCACTAATTTTTTTTTTCAGACGGGTCGTTCGACGTTACGCGCGACTGGAACTAGGGTCCGCTGGTTTATACGCAAATGTGAGTCAAGAAGCAGGGGCATTTTAATCGATATTAGAACGAGAAGGAGAGATGCAGAGTGCACGCACAAGGAAACAAATGACGGGAGGGGGGATGGAGGGAGAAAAAGTGTATGTATTTGCAGCGCAGAATGAAACATGAGCGATCATACCAGCACCAATGCAACGGATTCTATCAGAACTCCGCAAGTTAAGGGTGCTTGGGCGAGAGTAGCACTAGGATGGGTGACCTCATGCGAAGTCCTTATATTTCACCAATTTTCTTAGGAAGTCCTCGTGTTCCACCCATTTTTTTGCAGATGATTCTTTCGACGATACGCGCGACTTGAATTATGGTCATCAGGTTTATTCGCAAATGTGAGTCACGACACCGTAGCATTTTACTTTATATTAGAAGGAGCACGGGAGGGGCAGTGCGCACGCACAAGGAAACAAATGACGGGAGGGGGAAGAAAGGAGAAGGAGTTTATGTATTTGCAGCGCGGAATTAAACGTGTGCGATCATACCAGCACTAATGCACCGGATTCCGTCAGAACTCCGCAGTTAAGTGTGCTTTGGCGAGAGTAGTACTCGGATTGGTGACCTCCTGGGAAGTCCTAGTGTCGCACCAATTTTTTTTCAGACGGGTCGTTCGACGTTACGCGCGACTGGAACTCGGGTCCGCTGGTTTATACGCAAATGTGAGTCAAGAAGCAGGGGCATTTTAATCCATATTAGAACGAGAAGGAGAGGTGCAGTGTGAACGCACAAAGAAACAATTGATGGGAGGGGGAAGGAAGGAGAAGGAGTGTATAAGGAGAAGGAGTGTATGTAATTTCAGCAAGAAATGAAACAGGTGCGATCATACCAGCACTAATGCAACGGATTCTATCAGAACTCCGTAGGTAAGGGTGCTTGGGCGAGAGTAGTACTAGCATGGGTTACCTCCTGCGAAGTTCTTATATTTCACCCATTTTCTTGTGAAGTCCTCGTGTTGCACCCATTTTTTTGCAGATGATTCTTTCGACGTTACGCGCGACTTGAATTATGGTCCTCAGGTTTATTAGCAAATGTGAGTCACGGCGCCGTGGCATTTTTCCTGATATTAGAACGAGAACGGGAGGTGCAGTGCGCACGCACAAGGAAACAAATGACGGGAGGGGGAAGAAAGGGGAATGAGTTTATGTAATAGAAGCGCAAAATTAAACGGGTGCGATCATACCAGCACTATTGCACCGGATCTCATCAGAACTCTGCAGTTAAGTGTGCTTGGGCGAGATTAGTACTCGGATGCGTGACCTCCTGGGAAGTCCTCGTGTCGCACCAATTTTTTTTCAGACGGGTCGTTCGACGTTACGCGCGTCTGGAACTAGGGTCCGCTGGTTTATACGCAAATGTGAGTCAATAAGCAGGGCCATTTTAATCGATATTAGAACGAGAATAAGAGGTGAAGTGTTAACGCACAAGGATACAAATGACGGGAGGGGGAAGAAAGGAGAAGGAGTATATATATTTGCAGCGTGAAATTAAACAGGTGCTATCATACCAGCACTAAAGCCCTGGATCCCATCAGAACTCCGCAGTTAAGTGTGCTTGGGCGAGAGTAGTACTCGGATGGGTGACCACTTGGGAAGCCCTCGTGTTGTACTAATTTTTTTTCGGATTGGTTGTTCGACGTTATGCGCGAATGGAATTATAAACCGCTGGTTCATTTGCAAAGGTGAGTCACGGTGCCGGGGCATATTACTTGATATTAGAATGAGAAAGAGAGATGCAGAGTGCACGCACAAGGAAACAAATGACGGGAGGAGAAAGAGTGTATGTATTTGCAGTGCGGAATGAAACATGAGGGATCATACCAGCACTAATGCAACGGATTCTATCAGAACTCCGCAGTTAAGGGTGCTTGGGTGAGAAAAGAACTCGGATGGGTGACCTCCTGCGAAGTCCTTATATTTCGCCCATTTTCTTGGGAGGTCCTCGTGTTGCACCCATCTTTTTGCAGATGATTCTTTCGACGTTACGCGCGACTTGATTTATGGTCCGCAGGTTTATTCGCAAATGTGAGTCACGGCGCCGTGGCATTTTACTTGATATTAGAACGAGTACGGGAGGTGCAGTGCGCACGCACAAGGAAACAAATGTTGGGAGGAGGAAGAAAAGAGAAGGAGTGTATGTATTTGAAGCGCAAAATTAAACAAGTGGCATCATACCAGCACTAATGCACTGGATCCCATCAGAACTCTGCAGTTAAGTGTGCTTGAGCGAGTGTAGTACTCGGATGGGTGACCTCTTCGGAAGTCCTCGTATCTCAATAATTTTTTTTCAGATGGGTCGTTCGACGTTACGCGCGACTGGAACTATGGTCCGCTGGTTTATACGCAAATGTGAGTCAAGAATCAGGGGCATTTTAATCGATATTAGAACGAGAAGGAGAGGTGCAGTGTGAACGCACAAGGAAACAAATGATGGGAGGGGGGGAGGGAAGAAGGAGTGTATGTATTTTCAGCACAAAATTAAACAGGTGCGGTCACACCAGCACAAATGCACCGGATCCCATCAGAACTCCGCAGTTAAGTGTGCTTTGGCGAAAGCAGTACAATGATGGGTTACCTCCTGGGAAGTTCTCGTGTTGCACCCATTTTCTTTTTTTCAGTTGTGCCGTTCGACCTTATGCGCGACCTTAATTATGGTCCGCAGATTTATTCGCAAATGTGAGTCACGGCGCTGTGGCATTTTACTTGATATTTGAGCGAGAACGAGAGGTGCAGTGCGCACGCACAAGTAAACGAATGACGGGAGGGGGAATAAAGGAGAAGGAGTTTATGTATTTGCAGCGCGAAATTAAACAGGTTCGATCATACCAGCACTAATGCACCGGATCCCATCAGAACTCCGCAGTTAAGTGTGCTTGGGCGAGAGTATTACTCGAATGGGTTACCTCTTGGGAAGTCCTCGTGTCGCACTAATTTTTTTTTCAGACGGGTCGTTCGACGTTACGCGCGACTGGAACAAGGGTCCACTAGTTTATACGCAAATGTGAGTCAAGAAGCAGGAGCATTTGAATCGATATTAGAACGAGAAAGAGAGATGCAGAGTGCACGCACAAGGAAACAAATGACGGGAGGGGGGATGGAGGTAGAAAAAGTATATGTATTTGCAGCGCAGAATGAAACATGAGCAATCATACCAGCACCAACGCAACGGATTCTATCAGAACTCCGCAAGTTAAAGGTTCTTGGGCGAGAGTAGCACTAGGATGGGTGACCACTTGGGAAGTCCTCGTGTTGCACCCATTTTTTTACAGATGATTCTTTCGACGTTACGCGCGACTTGAATTATGGTCATCAGGTTTATTCGCAAATGTGAGTCACGACGCTGTAGCATTTTACTTGATATTAGAACGAGAACGGGAAGTGCAGTGCGCACGCACAAGGAAACAAATGACGGGAGGGGGAATAAAGGAGAAGGAGTTTATGTATTTGCAGCGCAAAATTGAACAAGTGCGATCATACCAGCACTAATGCACCGGATCCCATCAGAACTCCGCAGTGAAGTGTGCTTGGGCGAGATTAGTACTCGTATGTGTGACCTCCTGGGAAGTCCTCGTGTCACACAAATTTTTTTTTTCAGACAGAAAATTCGACGTTACGCGTGACTGGAACTAGGGTTCACTGGTTTATACGCAAATGTGAGTCAAGGAGCAGGGGCATTTTAATTGATATTAGAACGAAAATGAGAGGTGAAGTGTGAACGCACAAGGAAACAAATGACGGAAGGGGAAGATAGGAGAAGGAGTGTATGTATTTGCAGCGCGAAATTAAACTGGTGCGATCATACCAGCACTAAAGCTCCGGATCCCATCAGAACTTCGCAGTTAAGTGTGCTTGGGCGAGGGTAGTACTCGGATGGGTGACCACTTGGGAAGCCCTCGTGTTGCACCTATTTTTTTTCGGATGGGTTGTTCGACGTTACGCGAATGGAATTATAAACCACTGGTTCATTTGCAAAGGTGAGTCACGGTGCCGGGGCATATTACTTTATATTAGAACGAGAAAGAGAGATGCAGAGTGCACCCACAAGGAAACAAATGACGGGAGGGGGGATGGGCGGAGAAAGAGTGTATGTATTTGCAGTGTAGAATGAAACATGAGGGATCATACCAGCACTAATGCAACGGATTCTATCATAACTCCGTAGTTAAGGGTGCTTGGGCGAGAAAAGTACTCGGATGGGTGACCTCCTGCGAAGTCCTTATATTTCGCCCATTTTCTTGGGAGGTCCTCGTGTTGCACCCATCTTTTTGTAGATGATTCTTTCGACGTTACGCGCGACTTGATTTATGGTCTGCAGGTTTATTCGCAAATGTGAGTCACGGCGCCGTGGCATTTTACTTGATATTAGAACGAGTATGGGAGGTGCAGTGCGCACGCACAAGGAAATAAATGACGGGAGGAGGAAGAAAAGAGAAGGAGTGTATGTATTTGAAGCGCAAAATTAAACAAGTGGTATCATACCAGCACTAATGCACGGGATCCCATCAAAACTCTGTAGTTAAGCGTGCTTGGGCGAGAGTAGTACTCGGATGGGTGACCTCTTGGGAAGTCCTCGTATCGTAATAATTTTTTTTTAGATGGGTCGTTCGACGTTACGCGCTACTGGAACTATGGTCCGCTGGTTTATACGCAAATGTGAGTCAAGAATCAGGGGCATTTTAATCGATATTAGAACGAGAAGGAGAGGTGCAGTGTGAACGCACAAGGAAACAAATGATGGGAGGGGGGGAGGGAAGAAGGAGTGTATGTATTTTCAGCACAAAATTAAACAGGTGCGGTCACACCAGCACAAATGCACTGGATCCCATCAGAACTCCGCAGTTAAGTGTGCTTTGGCGAAAGCAGTACAATGATGGGTTACCTCCTGGGAAGTTCTCGTGTTGCACCCATTTTCTTTTTTTCAGTTGTGTCGTTCGACCTTATGCGCGACCTTAATTATGGTCCGCAGATTTATTCGCAAATGTGAGTCATGGCGCCGTGGTATTTTACTTGATATTTGAGCGAGAACGAGAGGTGCAGTACGCACGCACAAGTAAACGAATGACGGGAGGGGGAATAAAGGAGAAGGCGTTTATGTATTTGCAGCGCGAAATTAAACGGGTGCGATCATACCAGCACTAATACACCGGATCCCATCAGAACTCCGCAGTTAAGTGTGCTTGGGCGAGAGTAGTACTCGGATGGGTGACCTCCTGGGAAGTCCTCGTGTCGCACCAATTTTTTTTCAGACGGGTCGTTCGACGTTACGCGCGACTGGAACTGGGGTCCGCTGGTTTACACGCAAATGTGAGTCAAGAAGCAGGGGCATTTTAATCGATATTAGAACGAGAAGGAGAGGTGCAGTGTGAACGCACAAGGAAACAATTGACGGGAGGGGGAGGGAAGGAGAAGGAGTGTATGTATTTTCAGCACGAAATTAAACAGGTGCGGTCACACCAGCACTAACGCACCGGATCCCATCAGAACTCCACAGTTAAGTTTGCTTTGGCGAAAGTAGTACAATGATGGGTTACCTCCTGGGAAGTTCTCGTGTTGCACCCATTTTCTTGTGAAGTCCTCGTGTTGCACCCATTTTTTTGAATTATAGTCCTGAGGTTTATTCGCAAATTTGAGTCACGGCACCATAGTATTTTACCTGATATTAGAACGAGCACGGGAGGTGCAGTGCGCACGCACAAGGAAACAAATGACGGGAGGGGGAAGAAAGGAGAAGGCGTTTATGTATTTGCAGCGCGAAATTAAACGGGTGCGATCATACCAGCACTAATGCACCGGATCCCATCAGAACTTCGCAGTTAAGTGTGCTTGGGCGAGAGTAGTACTCGGATGGGTGACCTCCTGGGAAGTCCTCGTGTCGCACCAATTTTTTTTCAGATGGGTCGTTCGACGTTACGCGCAACTGGAACTGGGGTCCGCTGGTTTACACGCAAATGTGAGTCAAGAAGCAGGGGCATTTTAATCGATATTAGAACGAGAAGGAGAGGTGCAGTGTGAACGCACAAGGAAACAATTGACGGGAGGGGGAGGGAAGGAGAAGGAGTGTATGTATTTTCAGCACGAAATGAAACAGGTGCGATCATACCAGCACTAATGCAACGGATTCTATCAGAACTCCTTAGGTAAGGGTGCTTGGGCGAGGGTAGTACTAGCATGGGTTACCTCCTGCGAAGTCCTTATATTTCACCCATTTTCTTGTGAAGTCCTCGTGTTGCACCCATTTTTTTGAATTATAGTCCTCAGGTTTATTCGCAAATTTGAGTCACGGCACCATAGTATTTTACCTGATATTAGAACGAGCACGGGAGGTGCAGTGCGCACGCACAAGGAAACAAATGACGGGAGGGGGAAGAAAGGAGAAGGCGTTTATGTATTTGCAGCGCGAAATTAAACGGGTGCGATCATACCAGCACTAATGCACCGGATCCCATCAGAACTCCGCAGTTAAGTGTGCTTGGGCGAGAGTAGTACTCGGATCGGTGACCTCCTGGGAAGTCCTCGTGTCGCACCAATTTTTTTTCAGACGGGTCGTTCGACGTTACGCGCAACTGGAACTGGGGTCCGCTGGTTTACACGCAAATGTGAGTCAAGAAGCAGGGGCATTTTAATCGATATTAGAACGAGAAGGAGAGGTGCAGTGTGAACGCACAAGGAAACAATTGACGGGAGGGGGAGGGAAGGAGAAGGAGTGTATGTATTTTCAGCACGAAATGAAACAGGTGCGATCATACCAGCACTAATGCAACGGATTCTATCAGAACTCCGTAGGTAAGGGTGCTTGGGCGAGGGTAGTACTAGCATGGGTTACCTCCTGCGAAGTCCTTATATTTCACCCATTTTCTTGTGAAGTCCTCGTGTTGCACCTATTTTTTTTAATTATAGTCCTCAGGTTTATTCGCAAATTTGAGTCACGGCACCATAGTATTTTACCTGATATTAGAACGAGCACGGGAGGTGCAGTGCGCACGCACAAGGAAACAAATGACGGGAGGGAGACGAAAGGAGAAGGCGTTTATGTATTTGCAGCGCAAAATTAAACGGGTGCGATCATACCAGCACTAATGCACCGGATCCCATCAGAACTCCGCAGTTAAGTGTGCTTGGGCGAGAGTAGTACTCGGATGGGTGACCTCCTGGGAAGTCCTCGTGTCGCACCAATTTTTTTTCAGACGGGTCGTTCGACGTTACGCGCGACTGGAACTGGGGTCCGCTGGTTTACACGCAAATGTGAGTCAAGAAGCAGGGGCATTTTAATCGATATTAGAACGAGAAGGAGAGGTGCAGTGTGAACGCACAAGGAAACAATTGACGGGAGGGGGAGGGAAGGAGAAGGAGTGTATGTATTTTCAGCACGAAATTAAACAGGTGCGGTCACACCAGCACTAACGCACCGGATCCCATCAGAACTCCACAGTTAAGTTTGCTTTGGCGAAAGTAGTACAATGATGGGTTACCTCCTGGGAAGTTCTCGTGATGCACCCATTTTCTTGTGAAGTCCTCGTGTTGCACCCATTTTTTTGAATTATAGTCCTGAGGTTTATTCGCAAATTTGAGTCACGGCACCATAGTATTTTACCTGATATTAGAACGAGCACGGGAGGTGCAGTGCGCACGCACAAGGAAACAAATGACGGGAGGGGGAAGAAAGGAGAAGGCGTTTATGTATTTGCAGCGCGAAATTAAACGGGTGCGATCATACCAGCACTAATGCACCGGATCCCATCAGAACTTCGCAGTTAAGTGTGCTTGGGCGAGAGTAGTACTCGGATGGGTGACCTCCTGGGAAGTCCTCGTGTCGCACCAATTTTTTTTCAGACGGGTCGTTCGACGTTACGCGCAACTGGAACTGGGGTCCGCTGGTTTACACGCAAATGTGAGTCAAGAAGCAGGGGCATTTTAATCGATATTAGAACGAGAAGGAGAGGTGCAGTGTGAACGCACAAGGAAACAATTGACGGGAGGGGGAGGGAAGGAGAAGGAGTGTATGTATTTTCAGCACGAAATGAAACAGGTGCGATCATACCAGCACTAATGCAACGGATTCTATCAGAACTCCTTAGGTAAGGGTGCTTGGGCGAGGGTAGTACTAGCATGGGTTACCTCCTGCGAAGTCCTTATATTTCACCCATTTTCTTGTGAAGTCCTCGTGTTGCACCCATTTTTTTGAATTATAGTCCTCAGGTTTATTCGCAAATTTGAGTCACGGCACCATAGTATTTTACCTGATATTAGAACGAGCACGGGAGGTGCAGTGCGCAGGCACAAGGAAACAAATGACGGGAGGGGGAAGAAAGGAGAAGGCGTTTATGTATTTGCAGCGCGAAATTAAACGGGTGTGATCATACCAGCACTAATGCACCGGATCCCATCAGAACTCCGCAGTTAAGTGTGCTTGGGCGAGAGTAGTACTCGGATGGGTGACCTCCTGGGAAGTCCTCGTGTCGCACCAATTTTTTTTCAGACGGGTCGTTCGACGTTACGCGCGACTGGAACTGGGGTCCGCTGGTTTACACGCAAATGTGAGTCAAGAAGCAGGGGCATTTTAATCGATATTAGAACGAGAAGGAGAGGTGCAGTGTGAACGCACAAGGAAACAATTGACGGGAGGGGGAGGGAAGGAGAAGGAGTGTATGTATTTTCAGCACGAAATGAAACAAGTGCGATCATACCAGCACTAATGCAACGGATTCTATCAGAACTCCGTAGGTAAGGGTGCTTGGGCGAGGGTAGTACTAGCATGGGTTACCTCCTGCGAAGTCCTTATATTTCACCCATTTTCTTGTGAAGTCCTCGTGTTGCACCCATTTTTTTGAATTATAGTCCTCAGGTTTATTCGCAAATTTGAGTCACGGCACCATAGTATTTTACCTGATATTAGAACGAGCACGGGAGGTGCAGTGCGCACGCACAAGGAAACAAATGACGGGAGGGGGAAGAAAGGAGAAGGCGTTTATGTATTTGCAGCGCGAAATTAAACGGGTGCGATCATACCAGCACTAATGCACCGGATCCCATCAGAACTCCGCAGTTAAGTGTGCTTGGGCGAGAGTAGTACTCGGATCGGTGACCTCCTGGGAAGTCCTCGTGTCGCACCAATTTTTTTTCAGACGGGTCGTTCGACGTTACGCGCAACTGGAACTGGGGTCCGCTGGTTTACACGCAAATGTGAGTCAAGAAGCAGGGGCATTTTAATCGATATTAGAACGAGAAGGAGAGGTGCAGTGTGAACGCACAAGGAAACAATTGACGGGAGGGGGAGGGAAGGAGAAGGAGTGTATGTATTTTCAGCACGAAATGAAACAGGTGCGATCATACCAGCACTAATGCAACGGATTCTATCAGAACTCCGTAGGTAAGGGTGCTTGGGCGAGGGTAGTACTAGCATGGGTTACCTCCTGCGAAGTCCTTATATTTCACCCATTTTCTTGTGAAGTCCTCGTGTTGCACCCATTTTTTTGAATTATAGTCCTCAGGTTTATTCGCAAATTTGAGTCACGGCACCATACTATTTTACCTGATATTAGAACGAGCACGGGAGGTGCAGTGCGCACGCACAAGGAAACAAATGACGGGAGGGGGAAGAAAGGAGAAGGCGTTTATCTATTTGCAGCGCAAAATTAAACGGGTGCGATCATACCAGCACTAATGCACCGGATCCCATCAGAACTCCGCAATTAAGTGTGCTTGGGCGAGAGTAGTACTCGGATGGGTGACCTCCTGGGAAGTCCTCGTGTCGCACCAATTTTTTTTCAGACGGGTCGTTCGACGTTACGCGCGACTGGAACTGGGGTCCGCTGGTTTACACGCAAATGTGAGTCAAGAAGCAGGGGCATTTTAATCGATATTAGAACGAGAAGGAGAGGTGCAGTGTGAACGCACAAGGAAACAATTGACGGGAGGGGGAGGGAAGGAGAAGGAGTGTATGTATTTTCAGCACGAAATTAAACAGGTGCGGTCACACCAGCACTAACGCACCGGATCCCATCAGAACTCCACAGTTAAGTGTGCTTTGGCGAAAGTAGTACAATGATGGGTTACCTCCTGCGAAGTCCTTATATTTCACCCATTTTCTTGTGAAGTCCTCGTGTTGCACCCATTTTTTTGAATTATAGTCCTCAGGTTTATTTGCAAATTTGAGTCACGGCACCATAGTATTTTACCTGATATTAGAACGAGCACGGGAGGTGCAGTGCTCACGCACAAGGAAACAAATGACGGGAGGGGGAAGAAAGGAGAAGGCGTTTATGTATTTGCAGCGCGAAATTAAACGTGTGCGATCATACCAGAACTAATGCACCGGCTCCCATCAGAACTCCGCAGTTAAGTGTGCTTGGGCGAGAGTAGTACTCAGATTGGTGACCTCCTGGGAAGTCCTCGTGTCGCACCAATTTTTTTTCAGACGGGTCGTTCGACGTTACGCGCGACTGGAACTGGGGTCCGCTGGTTTACACGCAAATGTGAGTCAAGAAGCAGGGGCATTTTAATCGATATTAGAACGAGAAGGAGAGGTGCAGTGTGAACGCACAAGGAAACAATTGACGGGAGGGGGAGGGAAGGAGAAGGAGTGTATGTATTTTCAGCACGAAATTAAACAGGTGCGGTCACACCAGCACTAACGCACCGGATCCCATCAGAACTCCACAGTTAAGTGTGCTTTGGCGAAAGTAGTACAATGATGGGTTACCTCCTGGGAAGTTCTCGTGTTGCACCCATTTTCTTGTGAAGTCCTCGTGTTGCACCCATTTTTTTGAATTATAGTCCTCAGGTTTATTCGCAAATTTGAGTCACGGCACCATAGTATTTTACCTGATATTAGAACGAGCACGGGAGGTGCAGTGCGCACGCACAAGAAAACAAATGACGGGAGGGGGAAGAAAGGAGAAGGCGTTTATGTATTTGCAGCGCGAAATTAAACGGGTGCGATCATACCAGCACTAATGCACCGGATCCCATCAGAACTCCGCAGTTAAGTGTGCTTGGGCGAGAGTAGTACTCGGATCGATGACCTCCTGGGAAGTCCTCGTGTCGCACCAATTTTTTTTCAGACGGGTCGTTCGACGTTACGCGCAACTGGAACTGGGGTCCGCTGGTTTACACGCAAATATGAGTCAAGAAGCAGGGGCATTTTAATCGATATTAGAACGAGAAGGAGAGGTGCAGTGTGAACGCACAAGGAAACAATTGACGGGAGGGGGAGGGAAGGAGAAGGAGTGTATGTATTTTCAGCACGAAATGAAACAGGTGCGATCATACCAGCACTAATGCAACGGATTCTATCAGAACTCCGTAGGTAAGGGTGCTTGGGCGAGGGTAGTACTAGCATGGGTTACCTCCTGCGAAGTCCTTATATTTCACCCATTTTCTTGTGAAGTCCTCGTGTTGCACCCATTTTTTTGAATTATAGTCCTCAGGTTTATTCGCAAATTTGAGTCACGGCACCATACTATTTTACCTGATATTAGAACGAGCACGGGAGGTGCAGTGCGCACGCACAAGGAAACAAATGACGGGAGGGGGAAGAAAGGAGAAGGCGTTTATGTATTTGCAGCGCAAAATTAAACGGGTGCGATCATACCAGCACTAATGCACCGGATCCCATCAGAACTCCGCAGTTAAGTGTGCTTGGGCGAGAGTAGTACTCGGATGGGTGACCTCCTGGGAAGTCCTCGTGTCGCACCAATTTTTTTTCAGACGGGTCGTTCGACGTTACGCGCGACTGGAACTGGGGTCCGCTGGTTTACACGCAAATGTGAGTCAAGAAGCAGGG
Source organism: Carica papaya (assembly GCF_054855325.1). Lineage (NCBI taxonomy): Eukaryota > Viridiplantae > Streptophyta > Magnoliopsida > Brassicales > Caricaceae > Carica > Carica papaya. The sequence continues at coordinate 18,752,174 of NC_142316.1, forward strand.
GCATTTTAATCGATATTAGAACGAGAAGGAGAGGTGCAGTGTGAACGCACAAGGAAACAATTGACGGGAGGGGGAGGGAAGGAGAAGGAGTGTATGTATTTTCAGCACGAAATGAAACAGGTGCGATCATACCAGCATTAATGCAACGGATTCTATCAGAACTCCGTAGGTAAGGGTGCTTGGGCGAGGGTAGTACTAGCATGGGTTACCTCCTGCGAAGTCCTTATATTTCACCCATTTTCTTGTGAAGTCCTCGTGTTGCACCCATTTTTTTGAATTATAGTCCTCAGGTTTATTCGCAAATTTGAGTCACGGCACCATACTATTTTACCTGATATTAGAACGAGCACGGGAGGTGCAGTGCGCACGCACAAGGAAACAAATGACGGGAGGGGGAAGAAAGGAGAAGGCGTTTATGTATTTGCAGCGCGAAATTAAACGGGTGCGATCATACCAGCACTAATGCACCGGATCCCATCAGAACTCCGCAGTTAAGTGTGCTTGGGCGAGAGTAGTACTCGGATGGGTGACCTCCTGGGAAGTCCTCGTGTCGCACCAATTTTTTTTCAGACGGGTCGTTCGACGTTACGCGCGACTGGAACTGGGGTCCGCTGGTTTACACGCAAATGTGAGTCAAGAAGCAGGGGCATTTTAATCTATATTAGAACGAGAAGGAGAGGTGCAGTGTGAACGCACAAGGAAACAATTGACGGGAGGGGGAGGGAAGGAGAAGGAGTGTATGTATTTTCAGCAAGAAATGAAACAGGTGCGATCATACCAGCACTAATGCAACGGATTCTATCAGAACTCCGTAGGTAAGGGTGCTTGGGCGAGGGTAGTACTAGCATGGGTTACCTCCTGCGAAGTCCTTATATTTCACCCATTTTCTTGTGAAGTCCTCGTGTTGCACCCATTTTTTTGAATTATAGTCCTCAGGTTTATTCGCAAATTTGAGTCACGGCACCATAGTATTTTACCTGATATTAGAACGAGCACGGGAGGTGCAGTGCGCACGCACAAGGAAACAAATGACGGGAGGAGGAAGAAAGGAGAAGGCGTTTATGTATTTGCAGCGCGAAGTTAAACGGGTGCGATCATACCAGCACTAATGCACCGGATCCCATCAGAACTCCGCAGTTAAGTGTGGTTGGGCGAGAGTAGTACGCGGATGGGTGACCTCCTGGGAAGTCCTCGTGTCGCACCAATTTTTTTTCAGACGGGTCGTTCGACGTTACGCGCGACTGGAACTGGGGTCCGCTGGTTTACACGCAAATGTGAGTCAAGAAGCAGGGGCATTTTAATCGATATTAGAACGAGAATGAGAGGTGCAGTGTGAACGCACAAGGAAACAATTGACGGGAGGGGGAGGGAAGGAGAAGGAGTGTATGTATTTTCAGCACGAAATGAAACAGGTGCGATCATACCAGCACTAATGCAACGGATTCTATCAGAACTCCGTAGGTAAGGGTGCTTGGGCGAGGGTAGTACTAGCATGGGTTACCTCCTGCGAAGTCCTTATATTTCACCCATTTTCTTGTGAAGTCCTCGTGTTGCACCCATTTTTTTGAATTATAGTCCTCAGGTTTATTCGCAAATTTGAGTCACGGCACCATAGTATTTTACCTGATATTAGAACGAGCACGGGAGGTGCAGTGCGCACGCACAAGGAAACAAATGACGGGAGGGGGAGGAAAGGAGAAGGCGTTTATGTATTTGGAGCGCAAAATTAAACGGGTGCGATCATACCAGCACTAATGCACCGGATCCCATCAGAACTCCGCAGTTAAGTGTGCTTGGGCGAGAGTAGTACTCGGATGGGTGACCTCCTGGGAAGTCCTCGTGTCGCACCAATTTTTTTTCAGACGGGTCGTTCGACGTTACGCGCGACTGGAACTGGGGTCCGCTGGTTTACACGCAAATGTGAGTCAAGAAGCAGGGGCATTTTAATCGATATTAGAACGAGAATGAGAGGTGCAGTGTGAACGCACAAGGAAACAATTGACGGGAGGGGGAGGGAAGGAGAAGGAGTGTATGTATTTTCAGCACGAAATGAAACAGGTGCGATCATACCAGCACTAATGCAACGGATTCTATCAGAACTCCGTAGGTAAGGGTGCTTGGGCGAGGGTAGTACTAGCATGGGTTACCTCCTGCGAAGTCCTTATATTTCACCCATTTTCTTGTGAAGTCCTCGTGTTGCACCCATTTTTTTGAATTATAGTCCTCAGGTTTATTCGCAAATTTGAGTCACGGCACCATAGTATTTTACCTGATATTAGAACGAGCACGGGAGGTGCAGTGCGCACGCACAAGGAAACAAATGACGGGAGGGGGAGGAAAGGAGAAGGCGTTTATGTATTTGGAGCGCAAAATTAAACGGGTGCGATCATACCAGCACTAATGCACCGGATCCCATCAGAACTCCGCAGTTAAGTGTGCTTGGGCGAGAGTAGTACTCGGATGGGTGACCTCCTGGGAAGTCCTCGTGTCGCACCAATTTTTTTTCAGACGGGTCGTTCGACGTTACGCGCGACTGGAACTGGGGTCCGCTGGTTTACACGCAAATGTGAGTCAAGAAGCAGGGGCATTTTAATCGATATTAGAACGAGAAGGAGAGGTGCAGTGTGAACGCACAAGGAAACAATTGACGGGAGGGGGAGGGAAGGAGAAGGAGTGTATGTATTTTCAGCACGAAATGAAACAGGTGCGATCATACCAGCACTAATGCAACGGATTCTATCAGAACTCCGTAGGTAAGGGTGCTTGGGCGAGGGTAGTACTAGCATGGGTTACCTCCTGCGAAGTCCTTATATTTCACCCATTTTCTTGTGAAGTCCTCGTGTTGCACCCATTTTTTTGAATTATAGTCCTCAGGTTTATTCGCAAATTTGAGTCACGGCACCATACTATTTTACCTGATATTAGAACGAGCACGGGAGGTGCAGTGCGCACGCACAAGGAAACAAATGACGGGAGGGGGAAGAAAGGAGAAGGCGTTTATCTATTTGCAGCGCAAAATTAAACGGGTGCGATCATACCAGCACTAATGCACCGGATCCCATCAGAACTCCGCAGTTAAGTGTGCTTGGGCGAGAGTAGTACTCGGATGGGTGACCTCCTGGGAAGTCCTCGTGTCGCACCAATTTTTTTTCAGACGGGTCGTTCGACGTTACGCGCGACTGGAACTGGGGTCCGCTGGTTTACACGCAAATGTGAGTCAAGAAGCAGGGGCATTTTAATCTATATTAGAACGAGAAGGAGAGGTGCAGTGTGAACGCACAAGGAAACAATTGACGGGAGGGGGAGGGAAGGAGAAGGAGTGTATGTATTTTCAGCACGAAATGAAACAGGTGCGATCATACCAGCATTAATGCAACGGATTCTATCAGAACTCCGTAGGTAAGGGTGCTTGGGCGAGGGTAGTACTAGCATGGGTTACCTCCTGCGAAGTCCTTATATTTCACCCATTTTCTTGTGAAGTCCTCGTGTTGCACCCATTTTTTTGAATTATAGTCCTCAGGTTTATTCGCAAATTTGAGTCACGGCACCATAGTATTTTACCTGATATTAGAACGAGCACGGGAGGTGCAGTGCGCACGCACAAGGAAACAAATGACGGGAGGGGGAAGAAAGGAGAAGGCGTTTATGTATTTGCAGCGCGAAGTTAAACGGGTGCGATCATACCAGCACTAATGCACCGGATCCCATCAGAACTCCGCAGTTAAGTGTGCTTGGGCGAGAGTAGTACTCGGATGGGTGACCTCCTGGGAAGTCCTCGTGTCGCACCAATTTTTTTTCAGACGGGTCGTTCGACGTTACGCGCGACTGGAACTGGGGTCCGCTGGTTTACACGCAAATGTGAGTCAAGAAGCAGGGGCATTTTAATCGATATTAGAACGAGAATGAGAGGTGCAGTGTGAACGCACAAGGAAACAATTGACGGGAGGGGGAGGGAAGGAGAAGGAGTGTATGTATTTTCAGCACGAAATGAAACAGGTGCGATCATACCAGCACTAATGCAACGGATTCTATCAGAACTCCGTAGGTAAGGGTGCTTGGGCGAGGGTAGTACTAGCATGGGTTACCTCCTGCGAAGTCCTTATATTTCACCCATTTTCTTGTGAAGTCCTCGTGTTGCACCCATTTTTTTGAATTATAGTCCTCAGGTTTATTCGCAAATTTGAGTCACGGCACCATAGTATTTTACCTGATATTAGAACGAGCACGGGAGGTGCAGTGCGCACGCACAAGGAAACAAATGACGGGAGGGGGAGGAAAGGAGAAGGCGTTTATGTATTTGGAGCGCGAAATTAAACGGGTGCGATCATACCAGCACTAATGCACCGGATCCCATCAGAACTCCGCAATTAAGTGTGCTTGGGCGAGAGTAGTACTCGGATGGGTGACCTCCTGGGAAGTCCTCGTGTCGCACCAATTTTTTTTCAGACGGGTCGTTCGACGTTACGCGCGACTGGAACTGGGGTCCGCTGGTTTACACGCAAATGTGAGTCAAGAAGCAGGGGCATTTTAATCGATATTAGAACGAGAAGGAGAGGTGCAGTGTGAACGCACAAGGAAACAATTGACGGGAGGGGGAGGGAAGGAGAAGGAGTGTATGTATTTTCAGCAAGAAATGAAACAGGTGCGATCATACCAGCACTAATGCAACGGATTCTATCAGAACTCCGTAGGTAAGGGTGCTTGGGCGAGGGTAGTACTAGCATGGGTTACCTCCTGCGAAGTCCTTATATTTCACCATTTTCTTGTGAAGTCCTCGTGTTTCACCCATTTTTTTGAATTATAGTCCTCAGGTTTATTCGCAAATTTGAGTCACGGCACCATAGTATTTTACCTGATATTAGAACGAGCACGGGAGGTGCAGTGCGCACGCACAAGGAAACAAATGACGGGAGGGAGAAGAAAGGAGAAGGCGTTTATGTATTTGCAGCGCGAAATTAAACGGGTGTGATCATACCAGCACTAATGCACCGGATCCCATCAGAACTCCGCAGTTAAGTGTGCTTGGGCGAGAGTAGTACTCGGATGGGTGACCTCCTGGGAAGTCCTCGTGTCGCACCAATTATTTTTCAGACGGGTCGTTCGACGTTACGCGCGACTGGAACTGGGGTCCGCTGGTTTACACGCAAATGTGAGTCAAGAAGCAGGGGCATTTTAATCGATATTAGAACGAGAAGGAGAGGTGCAGTGTGAACGCACAAGGAAACAATTGACGGGAGGGGGAGGGAAGGAGAAGGAGTGTATGTATTTTCAGCACGAAATGAAACAGGTGCGATCATACCAGCACTAATGCAACGGATTCTATCAGAACTCCGTAGGTAAGGGTGCTTGGGCGAGGGTAGTACTAGCATGGGTTACCTCCTGCGAAGTCCTTATATTTCACCATTTTCTTGTGAAGTCCTCGTGTTTCACCCATTTTTTTGAATTATAGTCCTCAGGTTTATTCGCAAATTTGAGTCACGGCACCATAGTATTTTACCTGATATTAGAACGAGCACGGGAGGTGCAGTGCGCACGCACAAGGAAACAAATGACGGGAGGGAGAAGAAAGGAGAAGGCGTTTATGTATTTGCAGCGCGAAATTAAACGGGTGCGATCATACCAGCACTAATGCACCGGATCCCATCAGAACTCCGCAGTTAAGTGTGCTTGGGCGAGAGTAGTACTCGGATGGGTGACCTCCTGGGAAGTCCTCGTGTCGCACCAATTTTTTTTCAGACGGGTCGTTCGACGTTACGCGCGACTGGAACTGGGGTCCGCTGGTTTACACGCAAATGTGAGTCAAGAAGCAGGGGCATTTTAATCGATATTAGAACGAGAATGAGAGGTGCAGTGTGAACGCACAAGGAAACAATTGACGGGAGGGGGAGGGAAGGAGAAGGAGTGTATGTATTTTCAGCACGAAATGAAACAGGTGCGATCATACCAGCACTAATGCAACGGATTCTATCAGAACTCCGTAGGTAAGGGTGCTTGGGCGAGGGTAGTACTAGCATGGGTTACCTCCTGCGAAGTCCTTATATTTCACCCATTTTCTTGTGAAGTCCTCGTGTTGCACCCATTTTTTTGAATTATAGTCCTCAGGTTTATTCGCAAATTTGAGTCACGGCACCATAGTATTTTACCTGATATTAGAACGAGCACGGGAGGTGCAGTGCGCACGCACAAGGAAACAAATGACGGGAGGGGGAGGAAAGGAGAAGGCGTTTATGTATTTGGAGCGCGAAATTAAACGGGTGCGATCATACCAGCACTAATGCACCGGATCCCATCAGAACTCCGCAGTTAAGTGTGCTTGGGCGAGAGTAGTACTCGGATGGGTGACCTCCTGGGAAGTCCTCGTGTCGCACCAATTTTTTTTCAGACGGGTCGTTCGACGTTACGCGCGACTGGAACTGGGGTCCGCTGGTTTACACGCAAATGTGAGTCAAGAAGCAGGGGCATTTTAATCGATATTAGAACGAGAAGGAGAGGTGCAGTGTGAACGCACAAGGAAACAATTGACGGGAGGGGGAGGGAAGGAGAAGGAGTGTATGTATTTTCAGCAAGAAATGAAACAGGTGCGATCATACCAGCACTAATGCAACGGATTCTATCAGAACTCCGTAGGTAAGGGTGCTTGGGCGAGGGTAGTACTAGCATGGGTTACCTCCTGCGAAGTCCTTATATTTCACCATTTTCTTGTGAAGTCCTCGTGTTTCATCCATTTTTTTGAATTATAGTCCTCAGGTTTATTCGCAAATTTGAGTCACGGCACCATAGTATTTTACCTGATATTAGAACGAGCACGGGAGGTGCAGTGCGCACGCACAAGGAAACAAATGACGGGAGGGAGAAGAAAGGAGAAGGCGTTTATGTATTTGCAGCGCGAAATTAAACGGGTGCGATCATACCAGCACTAATGCACCGGATCCCATCAGAACTCCGCAGTTAAGTGTGCTTGGGCGAGAGTAGTACTCGGATGGGTGACCTCCTGGGAAGTCCTCGTGTCGCACCAATTATTTTTCAGACGGGTCGTTCGACGTTACGCGCGACTGGAACTGGGGTCCGCTGGTTTACACGCAAATGTGAGTCAAGAAGCAGGGGCATTTTAATCGATATTAGAACGAGAAGGAGAGGTGCAGTGTGAACGCACAAGGAAACAATTGACGGGAGGGGGAGGGAAGGAGAAGGAGTGTATGTATTTTCAGCACGAAATGAAACAGGTGCGATCATACCAGCACTAATGCAACGGATTCTATCAGAACTCCGTAGGTAAGGGTGCTTGGGCGAGAGTAGTACTAGCATGGGTTACCTCCTGCGAAGTCCTTATATTTCACCCATTTTCTTGTGAAGTCCTCGTGTTGCACCCATTTTTTTGCAGATGATTTTTTCGACGTTACGCGCGATTTTAATTATGGTCCTCAGGTTTATTCGCAAATGTGAGTCACGGCGCCGTGGCATTTTACTTGATATTAGAACGAGAGCGGGAGGTGCAGTGCGCACGTAAAAGGAAACAAATGGCGGGAGGGGGAAGAAAGGGGAATAGTGTATGTATTTGCAGTGCGAAATTAAACAGGTGCGATCATACCAGCACAAATGCACCGGATCCCATCAGAACTCCGCTGTCAAGTGTGCTTTGGCAAAAGTAGTACAATTATGGGTTACATCGTGGGAAGTTCTCGTGTTGCATCCATTTTCTTTTTTTCAGATGTGCCATTCGACGTTACGCGCGACTTTAATTATGGTCCGCAGATTTATTAGCAAATGTGAGTCACTTGTCGTGGCATTTTATTTTATATTTGAACGAGAACGAGAGGTGCAGTGTGCACGCACAAGGAAACAAATGATGGGAGGGAGAAGAAAGGTGAAGGAGTTTATGTATTTGCAGCGCAAAATTAAACATGTGCGATCATACCAGCACTAATGCACCGGATCCCATCAGAACTCCGCAGTTAAGTGTGCTTGGGCAAGAGTAGTACTCGGATGGGTGACCTCTTGGGAAGTCCTCGTGTCGCACTAATTTTTTTTTTCAGACGGGTCGTTCGACGTTACGCGCGACTGGAACTAGGGTCCGCTGGTTTATACGCAAATGTGAGTCAAGAAGCAGGGGCATTTTAATCGATATTAGAACGAGAAGGAGAGATGCAGAGTGCACGCACAAGGAAACAAATGACGGGAGGGGGGATGGAGGGAGAAAAAGTGTATGTATTTGCAGCGCAGAATGAAACATGAGCGATCATACCAGCACCAATGCAACGGATTCTATCAGAACTCCGCAAGTTAAGGGTGCTTGGGCGAGAGTAGCACTAGGATGGGTGACCTCATGCGAAGTCCTTATATTTCACCAATTTTCTTAGGAAGTCCTCGTGTTCCACCCATTTTTTTGCAGATGATTCTTTCGACGATACGCGCGACTTGAATTATGGTCATCAGGTTTATTCGCAAATGTGAGTCACGACACCGTAGCATTTTACTTTATATTAGAAGGAGCACGGGAGGGGCAGTGCGCACGCACAAGGAAACAAATGACGGGAGGGGGAAGAAAGGAGAAGGAGTTTATGTATTTGCAGCGCGGAATTAAACGTGTGCGATCATACCAGCACTAATGCACCGGATTCCGTCAGAACTCCGCAGTTAAGTGTGCTTTGGCGAGAGTAGTACTCGGATTGGTGACCTCCTGGGAAGTCCTAGTGTCGCACCAATTTTTTTTCAGACGGGTCGTTCGACGTTACGCGCGACTGGAACTCGGGTCCGCTGGTTTATACGCAAATGTGAGTCAAGAAGCAGGGGCATTTTAATCCATATTAGAACGAGAAGGAGAGGTGCAGTGTGAACGCACAAAGAAACAATTGATGGGAGGGGGAAGGAAGGAGAAGGAGTGTATAAGGAGAAGGAGTGTATGTAATTTCAGCAAGAAATGAAACAGGTGCGATCATACCAGCACTAATGCAACGGATTCTATCAGAACTCCGTAGGTAAGGGTGCTTGGGCGAGAGTAGTACTAGCATTGGTTACCTCCTGCGAAGTTCTTATATTTCACCCATTTTCTTGTGAAGTCCTCGTGTTGCACCCATTTTTTTGCAGATGATTCTTTCGACGTTACGCGCGACTTGAATTATGGTCCTCAGGTTTATTAGCAAATGTGAGTCACGGCGCCGTGGCATTTTTCCTGATATTAGAACGAGAACGGGAGGTGCAGTGCGCACGCACAAGGAAACAAATGACGGGAGGGGGAAGAAAGGGGAATGAGTTTATGTAATAGAAGCGCAAAATTAAACGGGTGCGATCATACCAGCACTATTGCACCGGATCTCATCAGAACTCTGCAGTTAAGTGTGCTTGGGCGAGATTAGTACTCGGATGCGTGACCTCCTGGGAAGTCCTCGTGTCGCACCAATTTTTTTTCAGACGGGTCGTTCGACGTTACGCGCGTCTGGAACTAGGGTCCGCTGGTTTATACGCAAATGTGAGTCAATAAGCAGGGCCATTTTAATCGATATTAGAACGAGAATAAGAGGTGAAGTGTTAACGCACAAGGATACAAATGACGGGAGGGGGAAGAAAGGAGAAGGAGTATATATATTTGCAGCGTGAAATTAAACAGGTGCTATCATACCAGCACTAAAGCCCCGGATCCCATCAGAACTCCGCAGTTAAGTGTGCTTGGGCGAGAGTAGTACTCGGATGGGTGACCACTTGGGAAGCCCTCGTGTTGTACTAATTTTTTTTCGGATTGGTTGTTCGACGTTATGCGCGAATGGAATTATAAACCGCTGGTTCATTTGCAAAGGTGAGTCACGGTGCCGGGGCATATTACTTGATATTAGAATGAGAAAGAGAGATGCAGAGTGCACGCACAAGGAAACAAATGACGGGAGGAGAAAGAGTGTATGTATTTGCAGTGCGGAATGAAACATGAGGGATCATACCAGCACTAATGCAACGGATTCTATCAGAACTCCGCAGTTAAGGGTGCTTGGGTGAGAAAAGAACTCGGATGGGTGACCTCCTGCGAAGTCCTTATATTTCGCCCATTTTCTTGGGAGGTCCTCGTGTTGCACCCATCTTTTTGCAGATGATTCTTTCGACGTTACGCGCGACTTGATTTATGGTCCGCAGGTTTATTCGCAAATGTGAGTCACGGCGCCGTGGCATTTTACTTGATATTAGAACGAGTACGGGAGGTGCAGTGCGCACGCACAAGGAAACAAATGTTGGGAGGAGGAAGAAAAGAGAAGGAGTGTATGTATTTGAAGCGCAAAATTAAACAAGTGGCATCATACCAGCACTAATGCACTGGATCCCATCAGAACTCTGCAGTTAAGTGTGCTTGAGCGAGTGTAGTACTCGGATGGGTGACCTCTTCGGAAGTCCTCGTATCTCAATAATTTTTTTTCAGATGGGTCGTTCGACGTTACGCGCGACTGGAACTATGGTCCGCTGGTTTATACGCAAATGTGAGTCAAGAATCAGGGGCATTTTAATCGATATTAGAACGAGAAAGAGAGGTGCAGTGTGAACGCACAAGGAAACAAATGATGGGAGGGGGGGAGGGAAGAAGGAGTGTATGTATTTTCAGCACAAAATTAAACAGGTGCGGTCACACCAGCACAAATGCACTGGATCCCATCAGAACTCCGCAGTTAAGTGTGCTTTGGCGAAAGCAGTACAATGATGGGTTACCTCCTGGGAAGTTCTCGTGTTGCACCCATTTTCTTTTTTTCAGTTGTGCCGTTCGACCTTATGCGCGACCTTAATTATGGTCCGCAGATTTATTCGCAAATGTGAGTCACGGCGCCGTGGCATTTTACTTGATATTTGAGCGAGAACGAGAGGTGCAGTGCGCACGCACAAGTAAACGAATGACGGGAGGGGGAATAAAGGAGAAGGAGTTTATGTATTTGCAGCGCAAAATTAAACAGGTTCGATCATACCAGCACTAATGCACCGGATCCCATCAGAACTCCGCAGTTAAGTGTGCTTGGGCGAGAGTATTACTCGAATGGGTTACCTCTTGGGAAGTCCTCGTGTCGCACTAATTTTTTTTTCAGACGGGTCGTTCGACGTTACGCGCGACTGGAACAAGGGTCCACTAGTTTATACGCAAATGTGAGTCAAGAAGCAGGAGCATTTGAATCGATATTAGAACGAGAAAGAGAGATGCAGAGTGCACGCACAAGGAAACAAATGACGGGAGGGGGGATGGAGGTAGAAAAAGTATATGTATTTGCAGCGCAGAATGAAACATGAGCAATCATACCAGCACCAACGCAACGGATTCTATCAGAACTCCGCAAGTTAAAGGTTCTTGGGCGAGAGTAGCACTAGGATGGGTGACTTCCTATGAAGTCCTTATATTTTACCCATTTTCTTAGGAAGTCCTCGTGTTGCACCCATTTTTTTGCAGATGATTCTTTCGACGATACGCGCGACTTGAATTATGGTCCTCAGGTTTATTCGCAAATGTGAGTCACGACACCGTAGAATTTTACTTGATATTAGAACGAGAACGGGAGGTGCAGTGCGCACGCACAAGGAAACAAATGACGGGAGAGGGGAAGAAAGGGGAATGATTTTATGTATTTGCAGCGCAAAATTAAAAATGTGCGATCATACCAGCATTAATGCACTGGATCCCATCAGAACTCCGCAGTTAAGTGTGCTTGGGCGAGAGTAGTACTCGGATGGGTGACCTCCTGGGAAGTCCTCGTGTCGCACAAATTTTTTTTTAGACGGGTCGTTCGACGTTACGCGCGACTGGAACTAGGGTCCGCTGGTTTATACGCAAATGTGAGTCAAGAAGCAGGGGCATTTTAATCGATATTAGAACGAGAAGGAGAGGTGCAGAGTGAACGCACAAGGAAACAATTGATGGGAGGGGAAGGGAAGGTGAAGGAGTGTATGTATTTTGAGCACGAAATGAAACAGGTGCGATCATACCAGCACTAATGCAACGGATTCTATCAGAACTCCGTAGGTAAGGGTGTTTGGGCGAAAGTAGTACTTGCAAGGGTTACCTCCTGCGAAGTCCTTATATTTCACCCATTTTCTTGTGAAGTCCTCGTGTTGCACACATTTTTTTACAGATGATTCTTTCGACGTTATGCGCGACTTGAATTATGGTCCTCAGGTTTATTCGCAAATGTGAGTCACGGCGCTGTAGCATTTTACTTGATATTAGAACGATAACGGGAGGTGCAGTGCGCACGCACAAGGAAACAAATGACGGGAGGGGGAAGAAAGGGGAATGAGTTTATGTATTTGCAGCGCGAAATTAAACAGGTGCGATCATACCAGCATTAATGCACCGAATCCCATCAGAACTCCGCAGTGAAGTGTGCTTGGGCGAGATTAGTACTCGGATGGGTGACCTCCTCGGAAGTCCTCGTGTCGCACTAATTTTTTTTCAAACGGGTCGTTCGATGTTACGCGCGTATGGAATTAGGGTCCGCTGGTTTATACGCAAATGTGAGTCAATAAGCAGGGGCATTTTAATGGATATTAGAACGAGAATGAGAGGTGAAGTGTTAACGCACAAGGAAACAAATGGCGGGAGTGGGAAGAAATGAGAAGGAGTGTATGTATTTGCAGCGCGAAATTAAACAGGTGCGATCATACCAGCACTAAAGCCTCGGATCCCATCAGAACTCCGCAGTTAGGAGTGCTTGGGCGAGAGTAGTACAATAATGGGTGACCACTTGGGAAGCCCTCGTGTTGCACCTATTTTTTTTCGGATGGGTTGTTCGACGTTACGCGCGAATGGAATTATAAACCGCTGGTTCATTTGCAAAGGTGAGTCACGGTGCCGGGGCATATTACTTGATATTAGAACGAGAAAGAGAGATGCAGAGTGCACGCACAAGGAAACAAATGACGGGAGGGGGAAGAAAGGAGAAGGAGTTTTTGTATTTGCAGCGCGAAATTAATCAGGTGTGATCATACCAGCACTAATACAACAGATCCCATCATAACTCCGCAGTTAAGTGTGCTTGGGGGAGAGTAGTACTCGGATGGGTGACCACTTGGGAAGTCCTCGTGTTGCACCCATTTTTTTACAGATGATTCTTTCGACGTTACGCGCGACTTGAATTATGGTCATCAGGTTTATTCGCAAATGTGAGTCACGACGCTGTAGCATTTTACTTGATATTAGAACGAGAACGGGAAGTGCAGTGCGCACGCACAAGGAAACAAATGACGGGAGGGGGAATAAAGGAGAAGGAGTTTATGTATTTGCAGCGCAAAATTGAACAAGTGCGATCATACCAGCACTAATGCACCGGATCCCATCAGAACTCCGCAGTGAAGTGTGCTTGGGCGAGATTAGTACTCGTATGTGTGACCTCCTGGGAAGTCCTCGTGTCACACAAATTTTTTTTTTCAGACGGAAAATTCGACGTTACGCGTGACTGGAACTAGGGTTCACTGGTTTATACGCAAATGTGAGTCAAGGAGCAGGGGCATTTTAATTGATATTAGAACGAAAATGAGAGGTGAAGTGTGAACGCACAAGGAAACAAATGACGGAAGGGGAAGATAGGAGAAGGAGTGTATGTATTTGCAGCGCGAAATTAAACTGGTGCGATCATACCAGCACTAAAGCTCCGGATCCCATCAGAACTTCGCAGTTAAGTGTGCTTGGGCGAGGGTAGTACTCGGATGGGTGACCACTTGGGAAGCCCTCGTGTTGCACCTATTTTTTTTCGGATGGGTTGTTCGACGTTACGCGAATGGAATTATAAACCACTGGTTCATTTGCAAAGGTGAGTCACGGTGCCGGGGCATATTACTTTATATTAGAACGAGAAAGAGAGATGCAGAGTGCACCCACAAGGAAACAAATGACGGGAGGGGGGATGGGCGGAGAAAGAGTGTATGTATTTGCAGTGTAGAATGAAACATGAGGGATCATACCAGCACTAATGCAACGGATTCTATCATAACTCCGTAGTTAAGGGTGCTTGGGCGAGAAAAGTACTCGGATGGGTGACCTCCTGCGAAGTCCTTATATTTCGCCCATTTTCTTGGGAGGTCCTCGTGTTGCACCCATCTTTTTGTAGATGATTCTTTCGACGTTACGCGCGACTTGATTTATGGTCTGCAGGTTTATTCGCAAATGTGAGTCACGGCGCCGTGGCATTTTACTTGATATTAGAACGAGTATGGGAGGTGCAGTGCGCACGCACAAGGAAATAAATGACGGGAGGAGGAAGAAAAGAGAAGGAGTGTATGTATTTGAAGCGCAAAATTAAACAAGTGGTATCATACCAGCACTAATGCACGGGATCCCATCAAAACTCTGTAGTTAAGCGTGCTTGGGCGAGAGTAGTACTCGGATGGGTGACCTCTTGGGAAGTCCTCGTATCGTAATAATTTTTTTTTAGATGGGTCGTTCGACGTTACGCGCTACTGGAACTATGGTCCGCTGGTTTATACGCAAATGTGAGTCAAGAATCAGGGGCATTTTAATCGATATTAGAACGAGAAGGAGAGGTGCAGTGTGAACGCACAAGGAAACAAATGATGGGAGGGGGGGAGGGAAGAAGGAGTGTATGTATTTTCAGCACAAAATTAAACAGGTGCGGTCACACCAGCACAAATGCACTGGATCCCATCAGAACTCCGCAGTTAAGTGTGCTTTGGCGAAAGCAGTACAATGATGGGTTACCTCCTGGGAAGTTCTCGTGTTGCACCCATTTTATTTTTTTCAGTTGTGTCGTTCGACCTTATGCGCGACCTTAATTATGGTCCGCAGATTTATTCGCAAATGTGAGTCATGGCGCCGTGGCATTTTACTTGATATTTGAGCGAGAACGAGAGGTGCAGTACGCACGCACAAGTAAACGAATGACGGGAGGGGGAATAAAGGAGAAGGCGTTTATGTATTTGCAGCGCGAAATTAAACGGGTGCGATCATACCAGCACTAATGCACCGGATCCCATCAGAACTCCGCAGTTAAGTGTGCTTGGGCGAGAGTAGTACTCGGATGGGTGACCTCCTGGGAAGTCCTCGTGTCGCACCAATTTTTTTTCAGACGGGTCGTTCGACGTTACGCGCAACTGGAACTGGGGTCCGCTGGTTTACACGCAAATGTGAGTCAAGAAGCAGGGGCATTTTAATCGATATTAGAACGAGAAGAAGAGGTGCAGTGTGAACGCACAAGGAAACAATTGACGGGAGGGGGAGGGAAGGAGAAGGAGTGTATGTATTTTCAGCACGAAATGAAACAGGTGCGATCATACCAGCACTAATGCAACGGATTCTATCAGAACTCCTTAGGTAAGGGTGCTTGGGCGAGGGTAGTACTAGCATGGGTTACCTCCTGCGAAGTCCTTATATTTCACCCATTTTCTTGTGAAGTCCTCGTGTTGCACCCATTTTTTTGAATTATAGTCCTCAGGTTTATTCGCAAATTTGAGTCACGGCACCATAGTATTTTACCTGATATTAGAACGAGCACGGGAGGTGCAGTGCGCACGCACAAGGAAACAAATGACGGGAGGGGGAAGAAAGGAGAAGGCGTTTATGTATTTGCAGCGCGAAATTAAACGGGTGCGATCATACCAGCACTAATGCACCGGATCCCATCAGAACTCCGCAGTTAAGTGTGCTTGGGCGAGAGTAGTACTCGGATGGGTGACCTCCTGGGAAGTCCTCGTGTCGCACCAATTTTTTTTCAGACGGGTCGTTCGACGTTACGCGCAACTGGAACTGGGGTCCGCTGGTTTACACGCAAATGTGAGTCAAGAAGCAAGGGCATTTTAATCGATATTAGAACGAGAAGGAGAGGTGCAGTGTGAACGCACAAGGAAACAATTGACGGGAGGGGGAGGGAAGGAGAAGGAGTGTATGTATTTTCAGCACGAAATGAAACAGGTGCGATCATACCAGCACTAATGCAACGGATTCTATCAGAACTCCGTAGGTAAGGGTGCTTGGGCGAGGGTAGTACTAGCATGGGTTACCTCCTGCGAAGTCCTTATATTTCACCCATTTTCTTGTGAAGTCCTCGTGTTGCACCTATTTTTTTGAATTATAGTCCTCAGGTTTATTCGCAAATTTGAGTCACGGCACCATAGTATTTTACCTGATATTAGAACGAGCACGGGAGGTGCAGTGCGCACGCACAAGGAAACAAATGACGGGAGGGAGACGAAAGGAGAAGGCGTTTATGTATTTGCAGCGCGAAATTAAACGGGTGCGATCATACCAGCACTAATGCACCGGATCCCATCAGAACTCCGCAGTTAAGTGTGCTTGGGCGAGAGTAGTACTCGGATGGGTGACCTCCTGGGAAGTCCTCGTGTCGCACCAATTTTTTTTCAGACGGGTCGTTCGACGTTACGCGCGACTGGAACTGGGGTCCGCTGGTTTACACGCAAATGTGAGTCAAGAAGCAGGGGCATTTTAATCGATATTAGAACGAGAAGGAGAGGTGCAGTGTGAACGCACAAGGAAACAATTGACGGGAGGGGGAGGGAAGGAGAAGGAGTGTATGTATTTTCAGCACGAAATTAAACAGGTGCGGTCACACCAGCACTAACGCACCGGATCCCATCAGATCTCCACAGTTAAGTTTGCTTTGGCGAAAGTAGTACAATGATGGGTTACCTCCTGGGAAGTTCTCGTGTTGCACCCATTTTCTTGTGAAGTCCTCGTGTTGCACCCATTTTTTTGAATTATAGTCCTCAGGTTTATTCGCAAATTTGAGTCACGGCACCATAGTATTTTACCTGATATTAGAACGAGCACGGGAGGTGCAGTGCGCACGCACAAGGAAACAAATGACGGGAGGGGGAAGAAAGGAGAAGGCGTTTATGTATTTGCAGCGCGAAATTAAACGGGTGCGATCATACCAGCACTAATGCACCGGATCCCATCAGAACTCCGCAGTTAAGTGTGCTTGGGCGAGAGTAGTACTCGGATGGGTGACCTCCTGGGAAGTCCTCGTGTCGCACCAATTTTTTTTCAGACGGGTCGTTCGACGTTACGCGCAACTGGAACTGGGGTCCGCTGGTTTACACGCAAATGTGAGTCAAGAAGCAGGGGCATTTTAATCGATATTAGAACGAGAAGGAGAGGTGCAGTGTGAACGCACAAGGAAACAATTGACGGGAGGGGGAGGGAAGGAGAAGGAGTGTATGTATTTTCAGCACGAAATGAAACAGGTGCGATCATACCAGCACTAATGCAACGGATTCTATCAGAACTCCTTAGGTAAGGGTGCTTGGGCGAGGGTAGTACTAGCATGGGTTACCTCCTGCGAAGTCCTTATATTTCACCCATTTTCTTGTGAAGTCCTCGTGTTGCACCCATTTTTTTGAATTATAGTCCTCAGGTTTATTCGCAAATTTGAGTCACGGCACCATAGTATTTTACCTGATATTAGAACGAGCACGGGAGGTGCAGTGCGCACGCACAAGGAAACAAATGACGGGAGGGGGAAGAAAGGAGAAGGCGTTTATGTATTTGCAGCGCGAAATTAAACGGGTGCGATCATACCAGCACTAATGCACCGGATCCCATCAGAACTCCGCAGTTAAGTGTGCTTGGGCGAGAGTAGTACTCGGATGGGTGACCTCCTGGGAAGTCCTCGTGTCGCACCAATTTTTTTTCAGACGGGTCGTTCGACGTTACGCGCAACTGGAACTGGGGTCCGCTGGTTTACACGCAAATGTGAGTCAAGAAGCAGGGGCATTTTAATCGATATTAGAACGAGAAGGAGAGGTGCAGTGTGAACGCACAAGGAAACAATTGACGGGAGGGGGAGGGAAGGAGAAGGAGTGTATGTATTTTCAGCACGAAATGAAACAGGTGCGATCATACCAGCACTAATGCAACGGATTCTATCAGAACTCCGTAGGTAAGGGTGCTTGGGCGAGGGTAGTACTAGCATGGGTTACCTCCTGCGAAGTCCTTATATTTCACCCATTTTCTTGTGAAGTCCTCGTGTTGCACCTATTTTTTTGAATTATAGTCCTCAGGTTTATTCGCAAATTTGAGTCACGGCACCATAGTATTTTACCTGATATTAGAACGAGCACGGGAGGTGCAGTGCGCACGCACAAGGAAACAAATGACGGGAGGGAGACGAAAGGAGAAGGCGTTTATGTATTTGCAGCGCGAAATTAAACGGGTGCGATCATACCAGCACTAATGCACCGGATCCCATCAGAACTCCGCAGTTAAGTGTGCTTGGGCGAGAGTAGTACTCGGATGGGTGACCTCCTGGGAAGTCCTCGTGTCGCACCAATTTTTTTTCAGACGGGTCGTTCGACGTTACGCGCGACTGGAACTGGGGTCCGCTGGTTTACACGCAAATGTGAGTCAAGAAGCAGGGGCATTTTAATCGATATTAGAACGAGAAGGAGAGGTGCAGTGTGAACGCACAAGGAAACAATTGACGGGAGGGGGAGGGAAGGAGAAGGAGTGTATGTATTTTCAGCACGAAATGAAACAAGTGCGATCATACCAGCACTAATGCAACGGATTCTATCAGAACTCCGTAGGTAAGGGTGCTTGGGCGAGGGTAGTACTAGCATGGGTTACCTCCTGCGAAGTCCTTATATTTCACCCATTTTCTTGTGAAGTCCTCGTGTTGCACCCATTTTTTTGAATTATAGTCCTCAGGTTTATTCGCAAATTTGAGTCACGGCACCATAGTATTTTACCTGATATTAGAACGAGCACGGGAGGTGCAGTGCGCACGCACAAGGAAACAAATGACGGGAGGGGGAAGAAAGGAGAAGGCGTTTATGTATTTGCAGCGCAAAATTAAACGGGTGCGATCATACCAGCACTAATGCACCGGATCCCATCAGAACTTCGCAGTTAAGTGTGCTTGGGCGAGAGTAGTACTCGGATGGGTGACCTCCTGGGAAGTCCTCGTGTCGCACCAATTTTTTTTCAGACGGGTCGTTCGACGTTACGCGCAACTGGAACTGGGGTCCGCTGGTTTACACGCAAATGTGAGTCAAGAAGCAGGGGCATTTTAATCGATATTAGAACGAGAAGGAGAGGTGCAGTGTGAACGCACAAGGAAACAATTGACGGGAGGGGGAGGGAAGGAGAAGGAGTGTATGTATTTTCAGCACGAAATGAAACAGGTGCGATCATACCAGCACTAATGCAACGGATTCTATCAGAACTCCGTAGGTAAGGGTGCTTGGGCGAGGGTAGTACTAGCATGGGTTACCTCCTGCGAAGTCCTTATATTTCACCCATTTTCTTGTGAAGTCCTCGTGTTGCACCCATTTTTTTGAATTATAGTCCTCAGGTTTATTCGCAAATTTGAGTCACGGCACCATAGTATTTTACCTGATATTAGAACGAGCACGGGAGGTGCAGTGCGCACGCACAAGGAAACAAATGACGGGAGGGGGAAGAAAGGAGAAGGCGTTTATCTATTTGCAGCGCAAAATTAAACGGGTGCGATCATACCAGCACTAATGCACCGGATCCCATCAGAACTCCGCAGTTAAGTGTGCTTGGGCGAGAGTAGTACTCGGATGGGTGACCTCCTGGGAAGTCCTCGTGTCGCACCAATTTTTTTTCAGACGGGTCGTTCGACGTTACGCGCGACTGGAACTGGGGTCCGCTGGTTTACACGCAAATGTGAGTCAAGAAGCAGGGGCATTTTAATCGATATTAGAACGAGAAGGAGAGGTGCAGTGTGAACGCACAAGGAAACAATTGACGGGAGGGGGAGGGAAGGAGAAGGAGTGTATGTATTTTCAGCACGAAATGAAACAGGTGCGATCATACCAGCATTAATGCAACGGATTCTATCAGAACTCCGTAGGTAAGGGTGCTTGGGCGAGGGTAGTACTAGCATGGGTTACCTCCTGCGAAGTCCTTATATTTCACCCATTTTCTTGTGAAGTCCTCGTGTTGCACCCATTTTTTTGAATTATAGTCCTCAGGTTTATTCGCAAATTTGAGTCACGGCACCATAGTATTTTACCTGATATTAGAACGAGCACGGGAGGTGCAGTGCGCACGCACAAGGAAACAAATGACGGGAGGGGGAAGAAAGGAGAAGGCGTTTATGTATTTGCAGCGCAAAATTAAACGGGTGCGATCATACCAGCACTAATGCACCGGATCCCATCAGAACTCCGCAGTTAAGTGTGCTTGGGCGAGAGTAGTACTCGGATGGGTGACCTCCTGGGAAGTCCTCGTGTCGCACCAATTTTTTTTCAGACGGGTCGTTCGACGTTACGCGCGACTGGAACTGGGGTCCGCTGGTTTACACGCAAATGTGAGTCAAGAAGCAGGGGCATTTTAATCGATATTAGAACGAGAAGGAGAGGTGCAGTGTGAACGCACAAGGAAACAATTGACGGGAGGGGGAGGGAAGGAGAAGGAGTGTATGTATTTTCAGCAAGAAATGAAACAGGTGCGATCATACCAGCACTAATGCAATGGATTCTATCAGAACTCCGTAGGTAAGGGTGCTTGGGCGAGGGTAGTACTAGCATGGGTTACCTCCTGCGAAGTCCTTATATTTCACCCATTTTCTTGTGAAGTCCTCGTGTTGCACCCATTTTTTTGAATTATAGTCCTCAGGTTTATTCGCAAATTTGAGTCACGGCACCATAGTATTTTACCTGATATTAGAACGAGCACGGGAGGTGCAGTGCGCACGCACAAGGAAACAAATGACGGGAGGAGGAAGAAAGGAGAAGGCGTTTATGTATTTGCAGCGCGAAATTAAACGGGTGCGATCATACCAGCACTAATGCACCGGATCCCATCAGAACTCCGCAGTTAAGTGTGCTTGGGCGAGAGTAGTACTCGGATGGGTGACCTCCTGGGAAGTCCTCGTGTCGCACCAATTTTTTTTCAGACGGGTCGTTCGACGTTACGCGCGACTGGAACTGGGGTCCGCTGGTTTACACGCAAATGTGAGTCAAGAAGCAGGGGCATTTTAATCGATATTAGAACGAGAATGAGAGGTGCAGTGTGAACGCACAAGGAAACAATTGACGGGAGGGGGAGGGAAGGAGAAGGAGTGTATGTATTTTCAGCACGAAATGAAACAGGTGCGATCATACCAGCACTAATGCAACGGATTCTATCAGAACTCCGTAGGTAAGGGTGCTTGGGCGAGGGTAGTACTAGCATGGGTTACCTCCTGCGAAGTCCTTATATTTCACCCATTTTCTTGTGAAGTCCTCGTGTTGCACCCATTTTTTTGAATTATAGTCCTCAGGTTTATTCGCAAATTTGAGTCACGGCACCATAGTATTTTACCTGATATTAGAACGAGCACGGGAGGTGCAGTGCGCACGCACAAGGAAACAAATGACGGGAGGGGGAGGAAAGGAGAAGGCGTTTATGTATTTGGAGCGCGAAATTAAACGGGTGCGATCATACCAGCACTAATGCACCGGATCCCATCAGAACTCCGCAGTTAAGTGTGCTTGGGCGAGAGTAGTACTCGGATGGGTGACCTCCTGGGAAGTCCTCGTGTCGCACCAATTTTTTTTCAGACGGGTCGTTCGACGTTACGCGCGACTGGAACTGGGGTCCGCTGGTTTACACGCAAATGTGAGTCAAGAAGCAGGGGCATTTTAATCGATATTAGAACGAGAAGGAGAGGTGCAGTGTGAACGCACAAGGAAACAATTGACGGGAGGGGGAGGGAAGGAGAAGGAGTGTATGTATTTTCAGCACGAAATGAAACAGGTGCGATCATACCAGCATTAATGCAACGGATTCTATCAGAACTCCGTAGGTAAGGGTGCTTGGGCGAGGGTAGTACTAGCATGGGTTACCTCCTGCGAAGTCCTTATATTTCACCCATTTTCTTGTGAAGTCCTCGTGTTGCACCCATTTTTTTGAATTATAGTCCTCAGGTTTATTCGCAAATTTGAGTCACGGCACCATAGTATTTTACCTGATATTAGAACGAGCACGGGAGGTGCAGTGCGCACGCACAAGGAAACAAATGACGGGAGGGGGAAGAAAGGAGAAGGCGTTTATGTATTTGCAGCGCAAAATTAAACGGGTGCGATCATACCAGCACTAATGCACCGGATCCCATCAGAACTCCGCAGTTAAGTGTGCTTGGGCGAGAGTAGTACTCGGATGGGTGACCTCCTGGGAAGTCCTCGTGTCGCACCAATTTTTTTTTCAGACGGGTCGTTCGACGTTACGCGCGACTGGAACTGGGGTCCGCTGGTTTACACGCAAATGTGAGTCAAGAAGCAGGGGCATTTTAATCGATATTAGAACGAGAAGGAGAGGTGCAGTGTGAACGCACAAGGAAACAATTGACGGGAGGGGGAGGGAAGGAGAAGGAGTGTATGTATTTTCAGCAAGAAATGAAACAGGTGCGATCATACCAGCACTAATGCAATGGATTCTATCAGAACTCCGTAGGTAAGGGTGCTTGGGCGAGGGTAGTACTAGCATGGGTTACCTCCTGCGAAGTCCTTATATTTCACCCATTTTCTTGTGAAGTCCTCGTGTTGCACCCATTTTTTTGAATTATAGTCCTCAGGTTTATTCGCAAATTTGAGTCACGGCACCATAGTATTTTACCTGATATTAGAACGAGCACGGGAGGTGCAGTGCGCACGCACAAGGAAACAAATGACGGGAGGAGGAAGAAAGGAGAAGGCGTTTATGTATTTGCAGCGCGAAATTAAACGGGTGCGATCATACCAGCACTAATGCATCGGATCCCATCAGAACTCCGCAGTTAAGTGTGCTTGGGCGAGAGTAGTACTCGGATGGGTGACCTCCTGGGAAGTCCTCGTGTTGCACCAATTTTTTTTCAGACGGGTCGTTCGACGTTACGTGCGACTGGAACTGGGGTCCGCTGGTTTACACGCAAATGTGAGTCAAGAAGCAGGGGCATTTTAATCGATATTAGAACGAGAATGAGAGGTGCAGTGTGAACGCACAAGGAAACAATTGACGGGAGGGGGAGGGAAGGAGAAGGAGTGTATGTATTTTCAGCACGAAATGAAACAGGTGCGATCATACCAGCACTAATGCAACGGATTCTATCAGAACTCCGTAGGTAAGGGTGCTTGGGCGAGGGTAGTACTAGCATGGGTTACCTCCTGCGAAGTCCTTATATTTCACCCATTTTCTTGTGAAGTCCTCGTGTTGCACCCATTTTTTTGAATTATAGTCCTCAGGTTTATTCGCAAATTTGAGTCACGGCACCATAGTATTTTACCTGATATTAGAACGAGCACGGGAGGTGCAGTGCGCACGCACAAGGAAACAAATGACGGGAGGGGGAGGAAAGGAGAAGGCGTTTATGTATTTGGAGCGCGAAATTAAACGGGTGCGATCATACCAGCACTAATGCACCGGATCCCATCAGAACTCCGCAGTTAAGTGTGCTTGGGCGAGAGTAGTACTCGGATGGGTGACCTCCTGGGAAGTCCTCGTGTCGCACCAATTTTTTTTCAGACGGGTCGTTCGACGTTACGCGCGACTGGAACTGGGGTCCGCTGGTTTACACGCAAATGTGAGTCAAGAAGCAGGGGCATTTTAATCGATATTAGAACGAGAAGGAGAGGTGCAGTGTGAACGCACAAGGAAACAATTGACGGGAGGGGGAGGGAAGGAGAAGGAGTGTATGTATTTTCAGCAAGAAATGAAACAGGTGCGATCATACCAGCACTAATGCAACGGATTCTATCAGAACTCCGTAGGTAAGGGTGCTTGGGCGAGGGTAGTACTAGCATGGGTTACCTCCTGCGAAGTCCTTATATTTCACCATTTTCTTGTGAAGTCCTCGTGTTTCACCCATTTTTTTGAATTATAGTCCTCAGGTTTATTCGCAAATTTGAGTCACGGCACCATAGTATTTTACCTGATATTAGAACGAGCACGGGAGGTGCAGTGCGCACGCACAAGGAAACAAATGACGGGAGGGAGAAGAAAGGAGAAGGCGTTTATGTATTTGCAGCGCGAAATTAAACGGGTGCGATCATACCAGCACTAATGCACCGGATCCCATCAGAACTCCGCAGTTAAGTGTGCTTGGGCGAGAGTAGTACTCGGATGGGTGACCTCCTGGGAAGTCCTCGTGTCGCACCAATTATTTTTCAGACGGGTCGTTCGACGTTACGCGCGACTGGAACTGGGGTCCGCTGGTTTACACGCAAATGTGAGTCAAGAAGCAGGGGCATTTTAATCGATATTAGAACGAGAAGGAGAGGTGCAGTGTGAACGCACAAGGAAACAATTGACGGGAGGGGGAGGGAAGGAGAAGGAGTGTATGTATTTTCAGCACGAAATGAAACAGGTGCGATCATACCAGCACTAATGCAACGGATTCTATCAGAACTCCGTAGGTAAGGGTGCTTGGGCGAGGGTAGTACTAGCATGGGTTACCTCCTGCGAAGTCCTTATATTTCACCCATTTTCTTGTGAAGTCCTCGTGTTGCACCCATTTTTTTGCAGATGATTTTTTCGACGTTACGCGCGATTTTAATTATGGTCCTCAGGTTTATTCGCAAATGTGAGTCACGGCGCCGTGGCATTTTAGTTGATATTAGAACGAGAGCGGGAGGTGCAGTGCGCACGTAAAAGGAAACAAATGGCGGGAGGGGGAAGAAAGGGGAATAGTGTATGTATTTGCAGTGCGAAATTAAACAGGTGCGATCATACCAGCACAAATGCACCGGATCCCATCAGAACTCCGCTGTCAAGTGTGCTTTGGCAAAAGTAGTACAATTATGGGTTACATCGTGGGAAGTTCTCGTGTTGCATCCATTTTCTTTTTTTCAGATGTGCCATTCGACGTTACGCGCGACTTTAATTATGGTCCGCAGATTTATTAGCAAATGTGAGTCACTTGTTGTGGCATTTTATTTTATATTTGAACGAGAACGAGAGGTGCAGTGTGCACGCACAAAGAAACAAATGACGGGAGGGAGAAGAAAGGTGAAGGAGTTTATGTATTTGCAGCGCAAAATTAAACATGTGCGATCATACCAGCACTAATGCACCGGATCCCATCAGAACTCCGCAGTTAAGTGTGCTTGGGCAAGAGTAGTACTCGGATGGGTGACCTCTTGGGAAGTCCTCGTGTCGCACTAATTTTTTTTTTTCAGACGGGTCGTTCGACGTTACGCGCGACTGGAACTAGGGTCCGCTGGTTTATACGCAAATGTGAGTCAAGAAGCAGGGGCATTTTAATCGATATTAGAACGAGAAGGAGAGATGCAGAGTGCACGCACAAGGAAACAAATGACGGGAGGGGGGATGGAGGGAGAAAAAGTGTATGTATTTGCAGCGCAGAATGAAACATGAGCGATCATACCAGCACCAATGCAACGGATTCTATCAGAACTCCGCAAGTTAAGGGTGCTTGGGCGAGAGTAGCACTAGGATGGGTGACCTCATGCGAAGTCCTTATATTTCACCAATTTTCTTAGGAAGTCCTCGTGTTCCACCCATTTTTTTGCAGATGATTCTTTCGACGATACGCGCGACTTGAATTATGGTCATCAGGTTTATTCGCAAATGTGAGTCACGACACCGTAGCATTTTACTTTATATTAGAAGGAGCACGGGAGGGGCAGTGCGCACGCACAAGGAAACAAATGACGGGAGGGGGAAGAAAGGAGAAGGAGTTTATGTATTTGCAGCGCGGAATTAAACGTGTGCGATCATACCAGCACTAATGCACCGGATTCCGTCAGAACTCCGCAGTTAAGTGTGCTTTGGCGAGAGTAGTACTCGGATTGGTGACCTCCTGGGAAGTCCTAGTGTCGCACCAATTTTTTTTCAGACGGGTCGTTCGACGTTACGCGCGACTGGAACTCGGGTCCGCTGGTTTATACGCAAATGTGAGTCAAGAAGCAGGGGCATTTTAATCCATATTAGAACGAGAAGGAGAGGTGCAAAATTAAACGGGTGCGATCATACCAGCACTATTGCACCGGATCTCATCAGAACTCTGCAGTTAAGTGTGCTTGGGCGAGATTAGTACTCGGATGCGTGACCTCCTGGGAAGTCCTCGTGTCGCACCAATTTTTTTTCAGACGGGTCGTTCGACGTTACGCGCGTCTGGAACTAGGGTCCGCTGGTTTATACGCAAATGTGAGTCAATAAGCAGGGCCATTTTAATCGATATTAGAACGAGAATAAGAGGTGAAGTGTTAACGCACAAGGATACAAATGACGGGAGGGGGAAGAAAGGAGAAGGAGTATATATATTTGCAGCGTGAAATTAAACAGGTGCTATCATACCAGCACTAAAGCCCCGGATCCCATCAAAACTCCGCAGTTAAGTGTGCTTGGGCGAGAGTAGTACTCGGATGGGTGACCACTTGGGAAGCCCTCGTGTTGTACTAATTTTTTTTCGGATTGGTTGTTCGACGTTATGCGCGAATGGAATTATAAACCGCTGGTTCATTTGCAAAGGTGAGTCACGGTGCCGGGGCATATTACTTGATATTAGAATGAGAAAGAGAGATGCAGAGTGCACGCACAAGGAAACAAATGACGGGAGGAGAAAGAGTGTATGTATTTGCAGTGCGGAATGAAACATGAGGGATCATACCAGCACTAATGCAACGGATTCTATCAGAACTCCGCAGTTAAGGGTGCTTGGGTGAGAAAAGAACTCGGATGGGTGACCTCCTGCGAAGTCCTTCTATTTCGCCCATTTTCTTGGGAGGTCCTCGTGTTGCACCCATCTTTTTGCAGATGATTCTTTCGACGTTACGCGCGACTTGATTTATGGTCCGCAGGTTTATTCGCAAATGTGAGTCACGACGCCGTGGCATTTTACTTGATATTAGAACGAGTACGGGAGGTGCAGTGCGCACGCACAAGGAAACAAATGTTGGGAGGAGGAAGAAAAGAGAAGGAGTGTATGTATTTGAAGCGCAAAATTAAACAAGTGGCATCATACCAGCACTAATGCACTGGATCCCATCAGAACTCTGCAGTTAAGTGTGCTTGAGCGAGTGTAGTACTCGGATGGGTGACCTCTTCGGAAGTCCTCGTATCTCAATAATTTTTTTTCAGATGGGTCGTTCGACGTTACGCGCGACTGGAACTATGGTCCGCTGGTTTATACGCAAATGTGAGTCAAGAATCAGGGGCATTTTAATCGATATTAGAACGAGAAGGAGAGGTGCAGTGTGAACGCACAAGGAAACAAATGATGGGAGGGGGGGAGGGAAGAAGGAGTGTATGTATTTTCAGCACAAAATTAAACAGGTGCGGTCACACCAGCACAAATGCACCGGATCCCATCAGAACTCCGCAGTTAAGTGTGCTTTGGCGAAAGCAGTACAATGATGGGTTACCTCCTGGGAAGTTCTCGTGTTGCACCCATTTTCTTTTTTTCAGTTGTGCCGTTCGACCTTATGCGCGACCTTAATTATGGTCCGCAGATTTATTCGCAAATGTGAGTCACGGCGCCGTGGCATTTTACTTGATATTTGAGCGAGAACGAGAGGTGCAGTGCGCACGCACAAGTAAACGAATGACGGGAGGGGGAATAAAGGAGAAGGAGTTTATGTATTTGCAGCGCAAAATTAAACAGGTTCGATCATACCAGCACTAATGCACCGGATCCCATCAGAACTCCGCAGTTAAGTGTGCTTGGGCGAGAGTATTACTCGAATGGGTTACCTCTTGGGAAGTCCTCGTGTCGCACTAATTTTTTTTTCAGACGGGTCGTTCGACGTTACGCGCGACTGGAACAAGGGTCCACTAGTTTATACGCAAATGTGAGTCAAGAAGCAGGAGCATTTGAATCGATATTAGAACGAGAAAGAGAGATGCAGAGTGCACGCACAAGGAAACAAATGACGGGAGGGGGGATGGAGGTAGAAAAAGTATATGTATTTGCAGCGCAGAATGAAACATGAGCAATCATACCAGCACCAACGCAACGGATTCTATCAGAACTCCGCAAGTTAAAGGTTCTTGGGCGAGAGTAGCACTAGGATGGGTGACTTCCTATGAAGTCCTTATATTTTACCCATTTTCTTAGGAAGTCCTCGTGTTGCACCCATTTTTTTGCAGATGATTCTTTCGACGATACGCGCGACTTGAATTATGGTCCTCAGGTTTATTCGCAAATGTGAGTCACGACACCGTAGAATTTTACTTGATATTAGAACGAGAACGGGAGGTGCAGTGCGCACGCACAAGGAAACAAATGACGGGAGAGGGGAAGAAAGGGGAATGATTTTATGTATTTGCAGCGCAAAATTAAAAATGTGCGATCATACCAGCATTAATGCACTGGATCCCATCAGAACTCCGCAGTTAAGTGTGCTTGGGCGAGAGTAGTACTCGGATGGGTGACCTCCTGGGAAGTCCTCGTGTCGCACAAATTTTTTTTTAGACGGGTCGTTCGACGTTACGCGCGACTGGAACTAGGGTCCGCTGGTTTATACGCAAATGTGAGTCAAGAAGCAGGGGCATTTTAATCGATATTAGAACGAGAAGGAGAGGTGCAGAGTGAACGCACAAGGAAACAATTGATGGGAGGGGAAGGGAAGGTGAAGGAGTGTATGTATTTTGAGCACGAAATGAAACAGGTGCGATCATACCAGCACTAATGCAACGGATTCTATCAGAACTCCGTAGGTAAGGGTGTTTGGGCGAAAGTAGTACTTGCAAGGGTTACCTCCTGCGAAGTCCTTATATTTCACCCATTTTCTTGTGAAGTCCTCGTGTTGCACACATTTTTTTACAGATGATTCTTTCGACGTTATGCGCGACTTGAATTATGGTCCTCAGGTTTATTCGCAAATGTGAGTCACGGCGCTGTAGCATTTTACTTGATATTAGAACGATAACGGGAGGTGCAGTGCGCACGCACAAGGAAACAAATGACGGGAGGGGGAAGAAAGGGGAATGAGTTTATGTATTTGCAGCGCGAAATTAAACAGGTGCGATCATACCAGCATTAATGCACCGAATCCCATCAGAACTCCGCAGTGAAGTGTGCTTGGGCGAGATTAGTACTCGGATGGGTGACCTCCTCGGAAGTCCTCGTGTCGCACTAATTTTTTTTCAAACGGGTCGTTCGATGTTACGCGCGTATGGAATTAGGGTCCGCTGGTTTATACGCAAATGTGAGTCAATAAGCAGGGGCATTTTAATGGATATTAGAACGAGAATGAGAGGTGAAGTGTTAACGCACAAGGAAACAAATGGCGGGAGTGGGAAGAAATGAGAAGGAGTGTATGTATTTGCAGCGCGAAATTAAACAGGTGCGATCATACCAGCACTAAAGCCTCGGATCCCATCAGAACTCCGCAGTTAGGAGTGCTTGGGCGAGAGTAGTACAATAATGGGTGACCACTTGGGAAGCCCTCGTGTTGCACCTATTTTTTTTCGGATGGGTTGTTCGACGTTACGCGCGAATGGAATTATAAACCGCTGGTTCATTTGCAAAGGTGAGTCACGGTGCCGGGGCATATTACTTGATATTAGAACGAGAAAGAGAGATGCAGAGTGCACGCACAAGGAAACAAATGACGGGAGGGGGAAGAAAGGAGAAGGAGTTTTTGTATTTGCAGCGCGAAATTAATCAGGTGTGATCATACCAGCACTAATACAACAGATCCCATCATAACTCCGCAGTTAAGTGTGCTTGGGGGAGAGTAGTACTCGGATGGGTGACCACTTGGGAAGTCCTCGTGTTGCACCCATTTTTTTACAGATGATTCTTTCGACGTTACGCGCGACTTGAATTATGGTCATCAGGTTTATTCGCAAATGTGAGTCACGACGCTGTAGCATTTTACTTGATATTAGAACGAGAACGGGAAGTGCAGTGCGCACGCACAAGGAAACAAATGACGGGAGGGGGAATAAAGGAGAAGGAGTTTATGTATTTGCAGCGCAAAATTGAACAAGTGCGATCATACCAGCACTAATGCACCGGATCCCATCAGAACTCCGCAGTGAAGTGTGCTTGGGCGAGATTAGTACTCGTATGTGTGACCTCCTGGGAAGTCCTCGTGTCACACAAATTTTTTTTTTCAGACGGAAAATTCGACGTTACGCGTGACTGGAACTAGGGTTCACTGGTTTATACGCAAATGTGAGTCAAGGAGCAGGGGCATTTTAATTGATATTAGAACGAAAATGAGA
This sequence comes from Carica papaya, assembly GCF_054855325.1. Taxonomy (NCBI): domain Eukaryota; kingdom Viridiplantae; phylum Streptophyta; class Magnoliopsida; order Brassicales; family Caricaceae; genus Carica; species Carica papaya. The sequence goes on from NC_142316.1 coordinate 18,782,277, forward strand.
GGTGAAGTGTGAACGCACAAGGAAACAAATGACGGAAGGGGAAGATAGGAGAAGGAGTGTATGTATTTGCAGCGCGAAATTAAACTGGTGCGATCATACCAGCACTAAAGCTCCGGATCCCATCAGAACTTCGCAGTTAAGTGTGCTTGGGCGAGGGTAGTACTCGGATGGGTGACCACTTGGGAAGCCCTCGTGTTGCACCTATTTTTTTTCGGATGGGTTGTTCGACGTTACGCGAATGGAATTATAAACCACTGGTTCATTTGCAAAGGTGAGTCACGGTGCCGGGGCATATTACTTTATATTAGAACGAGAAAGAGAGATGCAGAGTGCACCCACAAGGAAACAAATGACGGGAGGGGGGATGGGCGGAGAAAGAGTGTATGTATTTGCAGTGTAGAATGAAACATGAGGGATCATACCAGCACTAATGCAACGGATTCTATCATAACTCCGTAGTTAAGGGTGCTTGGGCGAGAAAAGTACTCGGATGGGTGACCTCCTGCGAAGTCCTTATATTTCGCCCATTTTCTTGGGAGGTCCTCGTGTTGCACCCATCTTTTTGTAGATGATTCTTTCGACGTTACGCGCGACTTGATTTATGGTCTGCAGGTTTATTCGCAAATGTGAGTCACGGCGCCGTGGCATTTTACTTGATATTAGAACGAGTATGGGAGGTGCAGTGCGCACGCACAAGGAAATAAATGACGGGAGGAGGAAGAAAAGAGAAGGAGTGTATGTATTTGAAGCGCAAAATTAAACAAGTGGTATCATACCAGCACTAATGCACGGGATCCCATCAAAACTCTGTAGTTAAGCGTGCTTGGGCGAGAGTAGTACTCGGATGGGTGACCTCTTGGGAAGTCCTCGTATCGTAATAATTTTTTTTAGATGGGTCGTTCGACGTTACGCGCTACTGGAACTATGGTCCGCTGGTTTATACGCAAATGTGAGTCAAGAATCAGGGGCATTTTAATCGATATTAGAACGAGAAGGAGAGGTGCAGTGTGAACGCACAAGGAAACAAATGATGGGAGGGGGGGAGGGAAGAAGGAGTGTATGTATTTTCAGCACAAAATTAAACAGGTGCGGTCACACCAGCACAAATGCACTGGATCCCATCAGAACTCCGCAGTTAAGTGTGCTTTGGCGAAAGCAGTACAATGATGGGTTACCTCCTGGGAAGTTCTCGTGTTGCACCCATTTTCTTTTTTTCAGTTGTGTCGTTCGACCTTATGCGCGACCTTAATTATGGTCCGCAGATTTATTCGCAAATGTGAGTCATGGCGCCGTGGCATTTTACTTGATATTTGAGCGAGAACGAGAGGTGCAGTACGCACGCACAAGTAAACGAATGACGGGAGGGGGAATAAAGGAGAAGGCGTTTATGTATTTGCAGCGCGAAATTAAACGGGTGCGATCATACCAGCACTAATGCACCGGATCCCATCAGAACTCCGTAGTTAAGTGTGCTTGGGCGAGAGTAGTACTCGGATGGGTGACCTCCTTGGAAGTCCTCGTGTCGCACCAATTTTTTTTCAGACGGGTCGTTCGACGTTACGCGCGACTGGAACTGGGGTCCGCTGGTTTACACGCAAATGTGAGTCAAGAAGCAGGGGCATTTTAATCGATATTAGAACGAGAAGGAGAGGTGCAGTGTGAACGCACAAGGAAACAATTGACGGGAGGGGGAGGGAAGGAGAAGGAGTGTATGTATTTTCAGCACGAAATGAAACAGGTGCGATCATACCAGCACTAATGCAACGGATTCTATCAGAACTCCGTAGGTAAGGGTGCTTGGGCGAGGGTAGTACTAGCATGGGTTACCTCCTGCGAAGTCCTTATATTTCACCCATTTTCTTGTGAAGTCCTCGGGTTGCACCCATTTTTTTGAATTATAGTCCTCAGGTTTATTTGCAAATTTGAGTCACGGCACCATAGTATTTTACCTGATATTAGAACGAGCACGGGAGGTGCAGTGCGCACGCACAAGGAAACAAATGACGGGAGGGGGAAGAAAGGAGAAGGCGTTTATGTATTTGCAGCGCGAAATTAAACGGGTGCGATCATACCAGCACTAATGCACCGGATCCCATCAGAACTCCGCAGTTAAGTGTGCTTGGGCGAGAGTAGTACTCGGATCGGTGACCTCCTGGGAAGTCCTCGTGTCGCACCAATTTTTTTTCAGACGGGTCGTTCGACGTTACGCGCGACTGGAACTGGGGTCCGCTGGTTTACACGCAAATGTGAGTCAAGAAGCAGGGGCATTTTAATCGATATTAGAACGAGAAGGAGAGGTGCAGTGTGAACGCACAAGGAAACAATTGACGGGAGGGGGAGGGAAGGAGAAGGAGTGTATGTATTTTCAGCACGAAATTAAACATGTGCGGTCACACCAGCACTAACGCACCGGATCCCATCAGAACTCCACAGTTAAGTGTGCTTTGGCGAAAGTAGTACAATGATGGGTTACCTCCTGGGAAGTTCTCGTGTTGCACCCATTTTCTTGTGAAGTCCTCGTGTTGCACCCATTTTTTTGAATTATAGTCCTCAGGTTTATTCGCAAATTTGAGTCACGGCACCATAGTATTTTACCTGATATTAGAACGAGCACGGGAGGTGCAGTGCGCACGCACAAGGAAACAAATGACGGGAGGGGGAAGAAAGGAGAAGGCGTTTATGTATTTGCAGCGCGAAATTAAACGGGTGCGATCATACCAGCACTAATGCACCGGATCCCATCAGAACTCCGCAGTTAAGTGTGCTTGGGCGAGAGTAGTACTCGGATCGGTGACCTCCTGGGAAGTCCTCGTGTCGCACCAATTTTTTTTCAGACGGGTCGTTCGACGTTACGCGCAACTGGAACTGGGGTCCGCTGGTTTACACGCAAATGTGAGTCAAGAAGCAGGGGCATTTTAATCGATATTAGAACGAGAAGGAGAGGTGCAGTGTGAACGCACAAGGAAACAATTGACGGGAGGGGGAGGGAAGGAGAAGGAGTGTATGTATTTTCAGCACGAAATGAAACAGGTGCGATCATACCAGCACTAATGCAACGGATTCTATCAGAACTCCGTAGGTAAGGGTGCTTGGGCGAGGGTAGTACTAGCATGGGTTACCTCCTGCGAAGTCCTTATATTTCACCCATTTTCTTGTGAAGTCCTCGTGTTGCACCCATTTTTTTGAATTATAGTCCTCAGGTTTATTCGCAAATTTGAGTCACGGCACCATAGTATTTTACCTGATATTAGAACGAGCACGGGAGGTGCAGTGCGCACGCACAAGGAAACAAATGACGGGAGGGAGACGAAAGGAGAAGGCGTTTATGTATTTGCAGCGCGAAATTAAACGGGTGCGATCATACCAGCACTAATGCACCGGATCCCATCAGAACTCCGCAGTTAAGTGTGCTTGGGCGAGAGTAGTACTCGGATGGGTGACCTCCTGGGAAGTCCTCGTGTCGCACCAATTTTTTTTCAGACGGGTCGTTCGACGTTACGCGCGACTGGAACTGGGGTCCGCTGGTTTACACGCAAATGTGAGTCAAGAAGCAGGGGCATTTTAATCGATATTAGAACGAGAAGGAGAGGTGCAGTGTGAACGCACAAGGAAACAATTGACGGGAGGGGGAGGGAAGGAGAAGGAGTGTATGTATTTTCAGCACGAAATTAAACAGGTGCGGTCACACCAGCACTAACGCACCGGATCCCATCAGAACTCCACAGTTAAGTTTGCTTTGGCGAAAGTAGTACAATGATGGGTTACCTCCTGGGAAGTTCTCGTGTTGCACCCATTTTCTTGTGAAGTCCTCGTGTTGCACCCATTTTTTTGAATTATAGTCCTGAGGTTTATTCGCAAATTTGAGTCACGGCACCATAGTATTTTACCTGATATTAGAACGAGCACGGGAGGTGCAGTGCGCACGCACAAGGAAACAAATGACGGGAGGGGGAAGAAAGGAGAAGGCGTTTATGTATTTGCAGCGCGAAATTAAACGGGTGCGATCATACCAGCACTAATGCACCGGATCCCATCAGAACTCCGCAGTTAAGTGTGCTTGGGCGAGAGTAGTACTCGGATCGGTGACCTCCTGGGAAGTCCTCGTGTCGCACCAATTTTTTTTCAGACGGGTCGTTCGACGTTACGCGCAACTGGAACTGGGGTCCGCTGGTTTACACGCAAATGTGAGTCAAGAAGCAGGGGCATTTTAATCGATATTAGAACGAGAAGGAGAGGTGCAGTGCGAACGCACAAGGAAACAATTGACGGGAGGGGGAGGGAAGGAGAAGGAGTGTATGTATTTTCAGCACGAAATTAAACAGGTGCGGTCACACCAGCACTAACGCACCGGATCCCATCAGAACTCCACAGTTAAGTGTGCTTTGGCGAAAGTAGTACAATGATGGGTTACCTCCTGCGAAGTCCTTATATTTCACCCATTTTCTTGTGAAGTCCTCGTGTTGCACCCATTTTTTTGAATTATAGTCCTCAGGTTTATTCGCAAATTTGAGTCACGGCACCATAGTATTTTACCTGATATTAGAACGAGCACGGGAGGTGCAGTGCGCACGCACAAGGAAACAAATGACGGGAGGGGGAAGAAAGGAGAAGGCGTTTATGTATTTGCAGCGCGAAATTAAACGGGTGCGATCATACCAGCACTAATGCACCGGATCCCATCAGAACTCCGCAGTTAAGTGTGCTTTGGCGAGAGTAGTACTCGGATGGGTGACCTCCTGGGAAGTCCTCGTGTCGCACCAATTTTTTTTCAGACGGGTCGTTCGACGTTACGCGCGACTGGAACTGGGGTCCGCTGGTTTACACGCAAATGTGAGTCAAGAAGCAGGGGCATTTTAATCCATATTAGAACGAGAAGGAGAGGTGCAGTGTGAACGCACAAGGAAACAATTGACGGGAGGGGGAGGGAAGGAGAAGGAGTGTATGTATTTTCAGCACGAAATGAAACAGGTGCGATCAAACCAGCACTAATGCAACGGATTCTATCAGAACTTCGTAGGTAAGGGTGCTTGGGCGAGGGTAGTACTAGCATGGGTTACCTCCTGCGAAGTCCTTATATTTCACCCATTTTCTTGTGAAGTCCTCGTGTTGCACCCATTTTTTTGAATTATAGTCCTCAGGTTTATTCGCAAATTTGAGTCACGGCACCATAGTATTTTACCTGATATTAGAACGAGCACGGGAGGTGCAGTGCGCACGCACAAGGAAACAAATGACGGGAGGGGGAAGAAAGGAGAAGGCGTTTATGTATTTGCAGCGCGAAATTAAACGGGTGCGATCATACCAGCACTAATGCACCGGATCCCATCAGAACTCCGCAATTAAGTGTGCTTGGGCGAGAGTAGTACTCGGATCGGTGACCTCCTGGGAAGTCATTGTGTCGCACCAATTTTTTTTCAGACGGGTCGTTCGACGTTACGCGCGACTGGAACTGGGGTCCGCTGGTTTACACGCAAATGTGAGTCAAGAAGCAGGGGCATTTTAATCGATATTAGAACGAGAAGGAGAGGTGCAGTGTGAACGCACAAGGAAACAATTGACGGGAGGGGGAGGGAAGGAGAAGGAGTGTATGTATTTTCAGCACGAAATGAAACAGGTGCGATCATACCAGCACTAATGCAACGGATTCTATCAGAACTCCGTAGGTAAGGGTGCTTGGGCGAGGGTAGTACTAGCATGGGTTACCTCCTGCGAAGTCCTTATATTTCACCCATTTTCTTGTGAAGTCCTCGTGTTGCACCCATTTTTTTGAATTATAGTCCTCAGGTTTATTCGCAAATTTGAGTCACGGCACCATAGTATTTTACCTGATATTAGAACGAGCACGGGAGGTGCAGTGCGCACGCACAAGGAAACAAATGACGGGAGGGGGAAGAAAGGAGAAGGCGTTTATGTATTTGCAGCGCAAAATTAAACGGGTGCGATCATACCAGCACTAATGCACCGGATCCCATCAGAACTCCGCAGTTAAGTGTGCTTGGGCGAGAGTAGTACTCGGATGGGTGACCTCCTGGGAAGTCCTCGTGTCGCACCAATTTTTTTTCAGACGGGTCGTTCGACGTTACGCGCGACTGGAACTGGGGTCCGCTGGTTTACACGCAAATGTGAGTCAAGAAGCAGGGGCATTTTAATCGATATTAGAACGAGAAGGAGAGGTGCAGTGCGAACGCACAAGGAAACAATTGACGGGAGGGGGAGGGAAGGAGAAGGAGTGTATGTATTTTCAGCACGAAATTAAACAGGTGCGGTCACACCAGCACTAACGCACCGGATCCCATCAGAACTCCACAGTTAAGTGTGCTTTGGCGAAAGTAGTACAATGATGGGTTACCTCCTGCGAAGTCCTTATATTTCACCCATTTTCTTGTGAAGTCCTCGTGTTGCACCCATTTTTTTGAATTATAGTCCTCAGGTTTATTCGCAAATTTGAGTCACGGCACCATAGTATTTTACCTGATATTAGAACGAGCACGGGAGGTGCAATGCGCACGCACAAGGAAACAAATGACGGGAGGGGGAAGAAAGGAGAAGGCTTTTATGTATTTGCAGCGCGAAATTAAACGGGTGCGATCATACCAGCACTAATGCACCGGATCCCATCAGAACTCCGCAGTTAAGTGTGCTTGGGCGAGAGTAGTACTCGGATGGGTGACCTCCTGGGAAGTCCTCGTGTCGCACCAATTTTTTTTCAGACGGGTCGTTCGACGTTACGCGCGACTGGAACTGGGGTCCGCTGGTTTACACGCAAATGTGAGTCAAGAAGCAGGGGCATTTTAATCGATATTAGAACGAGAAGGAGAGGTGCAGTGTGAACGCACAAGGAAACAATTGACGGGAGGGGGAGGGAAGGAGAAGGAGTGTATGTATTTTCAGCACGAAATTAAACAGGTGCGGTCACACCAGCACTAACGCACCGGATCCCATCAGAACTCCACAGTTAAGTGTGCTTTGGCGAAAGTAGTACAATGATGGGTTACCTCCTGCGAAGTCCTTATATTTCACCCATTTTCTTGTGAAGTCCTCATGTTGCACCCATTTTTTTGAATTATAGTCCTCAGGTTTATTCGCAAATTTGAGTCACGGCACCATAGTATTTTACCTGATATTAGAACGAGCACGGGAGGTGCAGTGCGCACGCACAAGGAAACAAATGACGGGAGGGGGAAGAAAGGAGAAGGCGTTTATGTATTTGCAGCGCGAAATTAAACGAGTGCGATCATACCAGCACTAATGCACCGGCTCCCATCAGAACTCCGCAGTTAAGTGTGCTTGGGCGAGAGTAGTACTCGGATCGGTGACCTCCTGGGAAGTCCTCGTGTCGCACCAATTTTTTTTCAGACGGGTCGTTCGACGTTACGCGCAACTGGAACTGGGGTCCGCTGGTTTACACGCAAATGTGAGTCAAGAAGCAGGGGCATTTTAATCGATATTAGAACGAGAAGGAGAGGTGCAGTGTGAACGCACATGGAAACAATTGACGGGAGGGGGAGGGAAGGAGAAGGAGTGTATGTATTTTCAGCACGAAATGAAACAGGTGCGATCATACCAGCACTAATGCAACGGATTCTATCAGAACTCCTTAGGTAAGGGTGCTTGGGCGAGGGTAGTACTAGCATGGGTTACCTCCTGCGAAGTCCTTATATTTCACCCATTTTCTTGTGAAGTCCTCGTGTTGCACCCATTTTTTTGAATTATAGTCCTCAGGTTTATTCGCAAATTTGAGTCACGGCACCATAGTATTTTACCTGATATTAGAACGAGCACGGGAGGTGCAGTGCGCAGGCACAAGGAAACAAATGACGGGAGGGGGAAGAAAGGAGAAGGCGTTTATGTATTTGCAGCGCGAAATTAAACGGGTGTGATCATACCAGCACTAATGCACCGGATCCCATCAGAACTCCGCAGTTAAGTGTGCTTGGGCGAGAGTAGTACTCGGATGGGTGACCTCCTGGGAAGTCCTCGTGTCGCACCAATTTTTTTTCAGACGGGTCGTTCGACGTTACGCGCGACTGGAACTGGGGTCCGCTGGTTTACACGCAAATGTGAGTCAAGAAGCAGGGGCATTTTAATCGATATTAGAACGAGAAGGAGAGGTGCAGTGTGAACGCACAAGGAAACAATTGACGGGAGGGGGAGGGAAGGAGAAGGAGTGTATGTATTTTCAGCACGAAATGAAACAAGTGCGATCATACCAGCACTAATGCAACGGATTCTATCAGAACTCCGTAGGTAAGGGTGCTTGGGCGAGGGTAGTACTAGCATGGGTTACCTCCTGCGAAGTCCTTATATTTCACCCATTTTCTTGTGAAGTCCTCGTGTTGCACCCATTTTTTTGAATTATAGTCCTCAGGTTTATTCGCAAATTTGAGTCACGGCACCATAGTATTTTACCTGATATTAGAACGAGCACGGGAGGTGCAGTGCGCACGCACAAGGAAACAAATGACGGGAGGGGGAAGAAAGGAGAAGGCGTTTATGTATTTGCAGCGCGAAATTAAACGGGTGCGATCATACCAGCACTAATGCACCGGATCCCATCAGAACTCCGCAGTTAAGTGTGCTTGGGCGAGAGTAGTACTCGGATCGGTGACCTCCTGGGAAGTCCTCGTGTCGCACCAATTTTTTTTCAGACGGGTCGTTCGACGTTACGCGCAACTGGAACTGGGGTCCGCTGGTTTACACGCAAATGTGAGTCAAGAAGCAGGGGCATTTTAATCGATATTAGAACGAGAAGGAGAGGTGCAGTGTGAACGCACAAGGAAACAATTGACGGGAGGGGGAGGGAAGGAGAAGGAGTGTATGTATTTTCAGCACGAAATGAAACAGGTGCGATCATACCAGCACTAATGCAACGGATTCTATCAGAACTCCGTAGGTAAGGGTGCTTGGGCGAGGGTAGTACTAGCATGGGTTACCTCCTGCGAAGTCCTTATATTTCACCCATTTTCTTGTGAAGTCCTCGTGTTGCACCCATTTTTTTGAATTATAGTCCTCAGGTTTATTCGCAAATTTGAGTCACGGCACCATACTATTTTACCTGATATTAGAACGAGCACGGGAGGTGCAGTGCGCACGCACAAGGAAACAAATGACGGGAGGGGGAAGAAAGGAGAAGGCGTTTATCTATTTGCAGCGCAAAATTAAACGGGTGCGATCATACCAGCACTAATGCACCGGATCCCATCAGAACTCCGCAATTAAGTGTGCTTGGGCGAGAGTAGTACTCGGATGGGTGACCTCCTGGGAAGTCCTCGTGTCGCACCAATTTTTTTTCAGACGGGTCGTTCGACGTTACGCGCGACTGGAACTGGGGTCCGCTGGTTTACACGCAAATGTGAGTCAAGAAGCAGGGGCATTTTAATCGATATTAGAACGAGAAGGAGAGGTGCAGTGTGAACGCACAAGGAAACAATTGACGGGAGGGGGAGGGAAGGAGAAGGAGTGTATGTATTTTCAGCACGAAATTAAACAGGTGCGGTCACACCAGCACTAACGCACCGGATCCCATCAGAACTCCACAGTTAAGTGTGCTTTGGCGAAAGTAGTACAATGATGGGTTACCTCCTGCGAAGTCCTTATATTTCACCCATTTTCTTGTGAAGTCCTCGTGTTGCACCCATTTTTTTGAATTATAGTCCTCAGGTTTATTTGCAAATTTGAGTCACGGCACCATAGTATTTTACCTGATATTAGAACGAGCACGGGAGGTGCAGTGCTCACGCACAAGGAAACAAATGACGGGAGGGGGAAGAAAGGAGAAGGCGTTTATGTATTTGCAGCGCGAAATTAAACGTGTGCGATCATACCAGAACTAATGCACCGGCTCCCATCAGAACTCCGCAGTTAAGTGTGCTTGGGCGAGAGTAGTACTCAGATGGGTGACCTCCTGGGAAGTCCTCGTGTCGCACCAATTTTTTTTCAGACGGGTCGTTCGACGTTACGCGCGACTGGAACTGGGGTCCGCTGGTTTACACGCAAATGTGAGTCAAGAAGCAGGGGCATTTTAATCGATATTAGAACGAGAAGGAGAGGTGCAGTGTGAACGCACAAGGAAACAATTGACGGGAGGGGGAGGGAAGGAGAAGGAGTGTATGTATTTTCAGCACGAAATTAAACAGGTGCGGTCACACCAGCACTAACGCACCGGATCCCATCAGAACTCCACAGTTAAGTGTGCTTTGGCGAAAGTAGTACAATGATGGGTTACCTCCTGGGAAGTTCTCGTGTTGCACCCATTTTCTTGTGAAGTCCTCGTGTTGCACCCATTTTTTTGAATTATAGTCCTCAGGTTTATTCGCAAATTTGAGTCACGGCACCATAGTATTTTACCTGATATTAGAACGAGAACGGGAGGTGCAGTGCGCACGCACAAGAAAACAAATGACGGGAGGGGGAAGAAAGGAGAAGGCGTTTATGTATTTGCAGCGCGAAATTAAACGGGTGCGATCATACCAGCACTAATGCACCGGATCCCATCAGAACTCCGCAGTTAAGTGTGCTTGGGCGAGAGTAGTACTCGGATCGGTGACCTCCTGGGAAGTCCTCGTGTCGCACCAATTTTTTTTCAGACGGGTCGTTCGACGTTACGCGCAACTGGAACTGGGGTCCGCTGGTTTACACGCAAATATGAGTCAAGAAGCAGGGGCATTTTAATCGATATTAGAACGAGAAGGAGAGGTGCAGTGTGAACGCACAAGGAAACAATTGACGGGAGGGGGAGGGAAGGAGAAGGAGTGTATGTATTTTCAGCACGAAATGAAACAGGTGCGATCATACCAGCACTAATGCAACGGATTCTATCAGAACTCCGTAGGTAAGGGTGCTTGGGCGAGGGTAGTACTAGCATGGGTTACCTCCTGCGAAGTCCTTATATTTCACCCATTTTCTTGTGAAGTCCTCGTGTTGCACCCATTTTTTTGAATTATAGTCCTCAGGTTTATTCGCAAATTTGAGTCACGGCACCATACTATTTTACCTGATATTAGAACGAGCACGGGAGGTGCAGTGCGCACGCACAAGGAAACAAATGACGGGAGGGGGAAGAAAGGAGAAGGCGTTTATGTATTTGCAGCGCAAAATTAAACGGGTGCGATCATACCAGCACTAATGCACCGGATCCCATCAGAACTCCGCAGTTAAGTGCGCTTGGGCGAGAGTAGTACTCGGATGGGTGACCTCCTGGGAAGTCCTCGTGTCGCACCAATTTTTTTTCAGACGGGTCGTTCGACGTTACGCGCGACTGGAACTGGGGTCCGCTGGTTTACACGCAAATGTGAGTCAAGAAGCAGGGGCATTTTAATCGATATTAGAACGAGAAGGAGAGGTGCAGTGTGAACGCACAAGGAAACAATTGACGGGAGGGGGAGGGAAGGAGAAGGAGTGTATGTATTTTCAGCACGAAATGAAACAGGTGCGATCATACCAGCATTAATGCAACGGATTCTATCAGAACTCCGTAGGTAAGGGTGCTTGGGCGAGGGTAGTACTAGCATGGGTTACCTCCTGCGAAGTCCTTATATTTCACCCATTTTCTTGTGAAGTCCTCGTGTTGCACCCATTTTTTTGAATTATAGTCCTCAGGTTTATTCGCAAATTTGAGTCACGGCACCATACTATTTTACCTGATATTAGAACGAGCACGGGAGGTGCAGTGCGCACGCACAAGGAAACAAATGACGGGAGGGGGAAGAAAGGAGAAGGCGTTTATGTATTTGCAGCGCAAAATTAAACGGGTGCGATCATACCAGCACTAATGCACCGGATCCCATCAGAACTCCGCAGTTAAGTGTGCTTGGGCGAGAGTAGTACTCGGATGGGTGACCTCCTGGGAAGTCCTCGTGTCGCACCAATTTTTTTTCAGACGGGTCGTTCGACGTTACGCGCGACTGGAACTGGGGTCCGCTGGTTTACACGCAAATGTGAGTCAAGAAGCAGGGGCATTTTAATCTATATTAGAACGAGAAGGAGAGGTGCAGTGTGAACGCACAAGGAAACAATTGACGGGAGGGGGAGGGAAGGAGAAGGAGTGTATGTATTTTCAGCAAGAAATGAAACAGGTGCGATCATACCAGCACTAATGCAACGGATTCTATCAGAACTCCGTAGGTAAGGGTGCTTGGGCGAGGGTAGTACTAGCATGGGTTACCTCCTGCGAAGTCCTTATATTTCACCCATTTTCTTGTGAAGTCCTCGTGTTGCACCCATTTTTTTGAATTATAGTCCTCAGGTTTATTCGCAAATTTGAGTCACGGCACCATAGTATTTTACCTGATATTAGAACGAGCACGGGAGGTGCAGTGCGCACGCACAAGGAAACAAATGACGGGAGGAGGAAGAAAGGAGAAGGCGTTTATGTATTTGCAGCGCGAAGTTAAACGGGTGCGATCATACCAGCACTAATGCACCGGATCCCATCAGAACTCCGCAGTTAAGTGTGCTTGGGCGAGAGTAGTACTCGGATGGGTGACCTCCTGGGAAGTCCTCGTGTCGCACCAATTTTTTTTCAGACGGGTCGTTCGACGTTACGCGCGACTGGAACTGGGGTCCGCTGGTTTACACGCAAATGTGAGTCAAGAAGCAGGGGCATTTTAATCGATATTAGAACGAGAATGAGAGGTGCAGTGTGAACGCACAAGGAAACAATTGACGGGAGGGGGAGGGAAGGAGAAGGAGTGTATGTATTTTCAGCACGAAATGAAACAGGTGCGATCATACCAGCACTAATGCAACGGATTCTATCAGAACTCCGTAGGTAAGGGTGCTTGGGCGAGGGTAGTACTAGCATGGGTTACCTCCTGCGAAGTCCTTATATTTCACCCATTTTCTTGTGAAGTCCTCGTGTTGCACCCATTTTTTTGAATTATAGTCCTCAGGTTTATTCGCAAATTTGAGTCACGGCACCATAGTATTTTACCTGATATTAGAACGAGCACGGGAGGTGCAGTGCGCACGCACAAGGAAACAAATGACGGGAGGGGGAGGAAAGGAGAAGGCGTTTATGTATTTGGAGCGCAAAATTAAACGGGTGCGATCATACCAGCACTAATGCACCGGATCCCATCAGAACTCCGCAGTTAAGTGTGCTTGGGCGAGAGTAGTACTCGGATGGGTGACCTCCTGGGAAGTCCTCGTGTCGCACCAATTTTTTTTCAGACGGGTCGTTCGACGTTACGCGCGACTGGAACTGGGGTCCGCTGGTTTACACGCAAATGTGAGTCAAGAAGCAGGGGCATTTTAATCGATATTAGAACGAGAAGGAGAGGTGCAGTGTGAACGCACAAGGAAACAATTGACGGGAGGGGGAGGGAAGGAGAAGGAGTGTATGTATTTTCAGCACGAAATGAAACAGGTGCGATCATACCAGCACTAATGCAACGGATTCTATCAGAACTCCGTAGGTAAGGGTGCTTGGGCGAGGGTAGTACTAGCATGGGTTACCTCCTGCGAAGTCCTTATATTTCACCCATTTTCTTGTGAAGTCCTCGTGTTGCACCCATTTTTTTGAATTATAGTCCTCAGGTTTATTCGCAAATTTGAGTCACGGCACCATACTATTTTACCTGATATTAGAACGAGCACGGGAGGTGCAGTGCGCACGCACAAGGAAACAAATGACGGGAGGGGGAAGAAAGGAGAAGGCGTTTATCTATTTGCAGCGCAAAATTAAACGGGTGCGATCATACCAGCACTAATGCACCGGATCCCATCAGAACTCCGCAGTTAAGTGTGCTTGGGCGAGAGTAGTACTCGGATGGGTGACCTCCTGGGAAGTCCTCGTGTCGCACCAATTTTTTTTCAGACGGGTCGTTCGACGTTACGCGCGACTGGAACTGGGGTCCGCTGGTTTACACGCAAATGTGAGTCAAGAAGCAGGGGCATTTTAATCGATATTAGAACGAGAAGGAGAGGTGCAGTGTGAACGCACAAGGAAACAATTGACGGGAGGGGGAGGGAAGGAGAAGGAGTGTATGTATTTTCAGCACGAAATGAAACAGGTGCGATCATACCAGCATTAATGCAACGGATTCTATCAGAACTCCGTAGGTAAGGGTGCTTGGGCGAGGGTAGTACTAGCATGGGTTACCTCCTGCGAAGTCCTTATATTTCACCCATTTTCTTGTGAAGTCCTCGTGTTGCACCCATTTTTTTGAATTATAGTCCTCAGGTTTATTCGCAAATTTGAGTCACGGCACCATAGTATTTTACCTGATATTAGAACGAGCACGGGAGGTGCAGTGCGCACGCACAAGGAAACAAATGACGGGAGGGGGAAGAAAGGAGAAGGCGTTTATGTATTTGCAGCGCAAAATTAAACGGGTGCGATCATACCAGCACTAATGCACCGGATCCCATCAGAATTCCGCAGTTAAGTGTGCTTGGGCGAGAGTAGTACTCGGATGGGTGACCTCCTGGGAAGTCCTCGTGTCGCACCAATTTTTTTTCAGACGGGTCGTTCGACGTTACGCGCGACTGGAACTGGGGTCCGCTGGTTTACACGCAAATGTGAGTCAAGAAGCAGGGGCATTTTAATCTATATTAGAACGAGAAGGAGAGGTGCAGTGTGAACGCACAAGGAAACAATTGACGGGAGGGGGAGGGAAGGAGAAGGAGTGTATGTATTTTCAGCAAGAAATGAAACAGGTGCGATCATACCAGCACTAATGCAACGGATTCTATCAGAACTCCGTAGGTAAGGGTGCTTGGGCGAGGGTAGTACTAGCATGGGTTACCTCCTGCGAAGTCCTTATATTTCACCCATTTTCTTGTGAAGTCCTCGTGTTGCACCCATTTTTTTGAATTATAGTCCTCAGGTTTATTCGCAAATTTGAGTCACGGCACCATAGTATTTTACCTGATATTAGAACGAGCACGGGAGGTGCAGTGCGCACGCACAAGGAAACAAATGACGGGAGGAGGAAGAAAGGAGAAGGCGTTTATGTATTTGCAGCGCGAAGTTAAACGGGTGCGATCATACCAGCACTAATGCACCGGATCCCATCAGAACTCCGCAGTTAAGTGTGCTTGGGCGAGAGTAGTACTCGGATGGGTGACCTCCTGGGAAGTCCTCGTGTCGCACCAATTTTTTTTCAGACGGGTCATTCGACGTTACGCGCGACTGGAACTGGGGTCCGCTGGTTTACACGCAAATGTGAGTCAAGAAGCAGGGGCATTTTAATCGATATTAGAACGAGAATGAGAGGTGCAGTGTGAACGCACAAGGAAACAATTGACGGGAGGGGGAGGGAAGGAGAAGGAGTGTATGTATTTTCAGCACGAAATGAAACAGGTGCGATCATACCAGCACTAATGCAACGGATTCTATCAGAACTCCGTAGGTAAGGGTGCTTGGGCGAGGGTAGTACTAGCATGGGTTACCTCCTGCGAAGTCCTTATATTTCACCCATTTTCTTGTGAAGTCCTCGTGTTGCACCCATTTTTTTGAATTATAGTCCTCAGGTTTATTCGCAAATTTTAGTCACGGCACCATAGTATTTTACCTGATATTAGAACGAGCACGGGAGGTGCAGTGCGCACGCACAAGGAAACAAATGACGGGAGGGGGAGGAAAGGAGAAGGCGTTTATGTATTTGGAGCGCGAAATTAAACGGGTGCGATCATACCAGCACTAATGCACCGGATCCCATCAGAACTCCGCAGTTAAGTGTGCTTGGGCGAGAGTAGTACTCGGATGGGTGACCTCCTGGGAAGTCCTCGTGTCGCACCAATTTTTTTTCAGACGGGTCGTTCGACGTTACGCGCGACTGGAACTGGGGTCCGCTGGTTTACACGCAAATGTGAGTCAAGAAGCAGGGGCATTTTAATCGATATTAGAACGAGAAGGAGAGGTGCAGTGTGAACGCACAAGGAAACAATTGACGGGAGGGGGAGGGAAGGAGAAGGAGTGTATGTATTTTCAGCAAGAAATGAAACAGGTGCGATCATACCAGCACTAATGCAACGGATTCTATCAGAACTCCGTAGGTAAGGGTGCTTGGGCGAGGGTAGTACTAGCATGGGTTACCTCCTGCGAAGTCCTTATATTTCACCATTTTCTTGTGAAGTCCTCGTGTTTCACCCATTTTTTTGAATTATAGTCCTCAGGTTTATTCGCAAATTTGAGTCACGGCACCATAGTATTTTACCTGATATTAGAACGAGCACGGGAGGTGCAGTGCGCACGCACAAGGAAACAAATGACGGGAGGGAGAAGAAAGGAGAAGGCGTTTATGTATTTGCAGCGCGAAATTAAACGGGTGCGATCATACCAGCACTAATGCACCGGATCCCATCAGAACTCCGCAGTTAAGTGTGCTTGGGCGAGAGTAGTACTCGGATGGGTGACCTCCTGGGAAGTCCTCGTGTCGCACCAATTATTTTTCAGACGGGTCGTTCGACGTTACGCGCGACTGGAACTGGGGTCCGCTGGTTTACACGCAAATGTGAGTCAAGAAGCAGGGGCATTTTAATCGATATTAGAACGAGAAGGAGAGGTGCAGTGTGAACGCACAAGGAAACAATTGACGGGAGGGGGAGGGAAGGAGAAGGAGTGTATGTATTTTCAGCACGAAATGAAACAGGTGCGATCATACCAGCACTAATGCAACGGATTCTATCAGAACTCCGTAGGTAAGGGTGCTTGGGCGAGGGTAGTACTAGCATGGGTTACCTCCTGCGAAGTCCTTATATTTCACCATTTTCTTGTGAAGTCCTCGTGTTTCACCCATTTTTTTGAATTATAGTCCTCAGGTTTATTCGCAAATTTGAGTCACGGCACCATAGTATTTTACCTGATATTAGAACGAGCACGGGAGGTGCAGTGCGCACGCACAAGGAAACAAATGACGGGAGGGAGAAGAAAGGAGAAGGCGTTTATGTATTTGCAGCGCGAAATTAAACGGGTGCGATCATACCAGCACTAATGCACCGGATCCCATCAGAACTCCGCAGTTAAGTGTGCTTGGGCGAGAGTAGTACTCGGATGGGTGACCTCCTGGGAAGTCCTCGTGTCGCACCAATTTTTTTTCAGACGGGTCGTTCGACGTTACGCGCGACTGGAACTGGGGTCCGCTGGTTTACACGCAAATGTGAGTCAAGAAGCAGGGGCATTTTAATCGATATTAGAACGAGAATGAGAGGTGCAGTGTGAACGCACAAGGAAACAATTGACGGGAGGGGGAGGGAAGGAGAAGGAGTGTATGTATTTTCAGCACGAAATGAAACAGGTGCGATCATACCAGCACTAATGCAACGGATTCTATCAGAACTCCGTAGGTAAGGGTGCTTGGGCGAGGGTAGTACTAGCATGGGTTACCTCCTGCGAAGTCCTTATATTTCACCCATTTTCTTGTGAAGTCCTCGTGTTGCACCCATTTTTTTGAATTATAGTCCTCAGGTTTATTCGCAAATTTGAGTCACGGCACCATAGTATTTTACCTGATATTAGAACGAGCACGTGAGGTGCAGTGCGCACGCACAAGGAAACAAATGACGGGAGGGGGAGGAAAGGAGAAGGCGTTTATGTATTTGGAGCGCGAAATTAAACGGGTGCGATCATACCAGCACTAATGCACCGGATCCCATCAGAACTCCGCAGTTAAGTGTGCTTGGGCGAGAGTAGTACTCGGATGGGTGACCTCCTGGGAAGTCCTCGTGTCGCACCAATTTTTTTTCAGACGGGTCGTTCGACGTTACGCGCGACTGGAACTGGGGTCCGCTGGTTTACACGCAAATGTGAGTCAAGAAGCAGGGGCATTTTAATCGATATTAGAACGAGAAGGAGAGGTGCAGTGTGAACGCACAAGGAAACAATTGACGGGAGGGGGAGGGAAGGAGAAGGAGTGTATGTATTTTCAGCAAGAAATGAAACAGGTGCGATCATACCAGCACTAATGCAACGGATTCTATCAGAACTCCGTAGGTAAGGGTGCTTGGGCGAGGGTAGTACTAGCATGGGTTACCTCCTGCGAAGTCCTTATATTTCACCATTTTCTTGTGAAGTCCTCGTGTTTCATCCATTTTTTTGAATTATAGTCCTCAGGTTTATTCGCAAATTTGAGTCACGGCACCATAGTATTTTACCTGATATTAGAACGAGCACGGGAGGTGCAGTGCGCACGCACAAGGAAACAAATGACGGGAGGGAGAAGAAAGGAGAAGGCGTTTATGTATTTGCAGCGCGAAATTAAACGGGTGCGATCATACCAGCACTAATGCACCGGATCCCATCAGAACTCCGCAGTTAAGTGTGCTTGGGCGAGAGTAGTACTCGGATGGGTGACCTCCTGGGAAGTCCTCGTGTCGCACCAATTATTTTTCAGACGGGTCGTTCGACGTTACGCGCGACTGGAACTGGGGTCCGCTGGTTTACACGCAAATGTGAGTCAAGAAGCAGGGGCATTTTAATCGATATTAGAACGAGAAGGAGAGGTGCAGTGTGAACGCACAAGGAAACAATTGACGGGAGGGGGAGGGAAGGAGAAGGAGTGTATGTATTTTCAGCACGAAATGAAACAGGTGCGATCATACCAGCACTAATGCAACGGATTCTATCAGAACTCCGTAGGTAAGGGTGCTTGGGCGAGAGTAGTACTAGCATGGGTTACCTCCTGCGAAGTCCTTATATTTCACCCATTTTCTTGTGAAGTCCTCGTGTTGCACCCATTTTTTTGCAGATGATTTTTTCGACGTTACGCGCGATTTTAATTATGGTCCTCAGGTTTATTCGCAAATGTGAGTCACGGCGCCGTGGCATTTTACTTGATATTAGAACGAGAGCGGGAGGTGCAGTGCGCACGTAAAAGGAAACAAATGGCGGGAGGGGGAAGAAAGGGGAATAGTGTATGTATTTGCAGTGCGAAATTAAACAGGTGCGATCATACCAGCACAAATGCACCGGATCCCATCAGAACTCCGCTGTCAAGTGTGCTTTGGCAAAAGTAGTACAATTATGGGTTACATCGTGGGAAGTTCTCGTGTTGCATCCATTTTCTTTTTTTCAGATGTGCCATTCGACGTTACGCGCGACTTTAATTATGGTCCGCAGATTTATTAGCAAATGTGAGTCACTTGTCGTGGCATTTTATTTTATATTTGAACGAGAACGAGAGGTGCAGTGTGCACGCACAAGGAAACAAATGATGGGAGGGAGAAGAAAGGTGAAGGAGTTTATGTATTTGCAGCGCAAAATTAAACATGTGCGATCATACCAGCACTAATGCACCGGATCCCATCAGAACTCCGCAGTTAAGTGTGCTTGGGCAAGAGTAGTACTCGGATGGGTGACCTCTTGGGAAGTCCTCGTGTCGCACTAATTTTTTTTTTCAGACGGGTCGTTCGACGTTACGCGCGACTGGAACTAGGGTCCGCTGGTTTATACGCAAATGTGAGTCAAGAAGCAGGGGCATTTTAATCGATATTAGAACGAGAAGGAGAGATGCAGAGTGCACGCACAAGGAAACAAATGACGGGAGGGGGGATGGAGGGAGAAAAAGTGTATGTATTTGCAGCGCAGAATGAAACATGAGCGATCATACCAGCACCAATGCAACGGATTCTATCAGAACTCCGCAAGTTAAGGGTGCTTGGGCGAGAGTAGCACTAGGATGGGTGACCTCATGCGAAGTCCTTATATTTCACCAATTTTCTTAGGAAGTCCTCGTGTTCCACCCATTTTTTTGCAGATGATTCTTTCGACGATACGCGCGACTTGAATTATGGTCATCAGGTTTATTCGCAAATGTGAGTCACGACACCGTAGCATTTTACTTTATATTAGAAGGAGCACGGGAGGGGCAGTGCGCACGCACAAGGAAACAAATGACGGGAGGGGGAAGAAAGGAGAAGGAGTTTATGTATTTGCAGCGCGGAATTAAACGTGTGCGATCATACCAGCACTAATGCACCGGATTCCGTCAGAACTCCGCAGTTAAGTGTGCTTTGGCGAGAGTAGTACTCGGATTGGTGACCTCCTGGGAAGTCCTAGTGTCGCACCAATTTTTTTTCAGACGGGTCGTTCGACGTTACGCGCGACTGGAACTCGGGTCCGCTGGTTTATACGCAAATGTGAGTCAAGAAGCAGGGGCATTTTAATCCATATTAGAACGAGAAGGAGAGGTGCAGTGTGAACGCACAAAGAAACAATTGATGGGAGGGGGAAGGAAGGAGAAGGAGTGTATAAGGAGAAGGAGTGTATGTAATTTCAGCAAGAAATGAAACAGGTGCGATCATACCAGCACTAATGCAACGGATTCTATCAGAACTCCGTAGGTAAGGGTGCTTGGGCGAGAGTAGTACTAGCATTGGTTACCTCCTGCGAAGTTCTTATATTTCACCCATTTTCTTGTGAAGTCCTCGTGTTGCACCCATTTTTTTGCAGATGATTCTTTCGACGTTACGCGCGACTTGAATTATGGTCCTCAGGTTTATTAGCAAATGTGAGTCACGGCGCCGTGGCATTTTTCCTGATATTAGAACGAGAACGGGAGGTGCAGTGCGCACGCACAAGGAAACAAATGACGGGAGGGGGAAGAAAGGGGAATGAGTTTATGTAATAGAAGCGCAAAATTAAACGGGTGCGATCATACCAGCACTATTGCACCGGATCTCATCAGAACTCTGCAGTTAAGTGTGCTTGGGCGAGATTAGTACTCGGATGCGTGACCTCCTGGGAAGTCCTCGTGTCGCACCAATTTTTTTTCAGACGGGTCGTTCGACGTTACGCGCGTCTGGAACTAGGGTCCGCTGGTTTATACGCAAATGTGAGTCAATAAGCAGGGCCATTTTAATCGATATTAGAACGAGAATAAGAGGTGAAGTGTTAACGCACAAGGATACAAATGACGGGAGGGGGAAGAAAGGAGAAGGAGTATATATATTTGCAGCGTGAAATTAAACAGGTGCTATCATACCAGCACTAAAGCCCCGGATCCCATCAGAACTCCGCAGTTAAGTGTGCTTGGGCGAGAGTAGTACTCGGATGGGTGACCACTTGGGAAGCCCTCGTGTTGTACTAATTTTTTTTCGGATTGGTTGTTCGACGTTATGCGCGAATGGAATTATAAACCGCTGGTTCATTTGCAAAGGTGAGTCACGGTGCCGGGGCATATTACTTGATATTAGAATGAGAAAGAGAGATGCAGAGTGCACGCACAAGGAAACAAATGACGGGAGGAGAAAGAGTGTATGTATTTGCAGTGCGGAATGAAACATGAGGGATCATACCAGCACTAATGCAACGGATTCTATCAGAACTCCGCAGTTAAGGGTGCTTGGGTGAGAAAAGAACTCGGATGGGTGACCTCCTGCGAAGTCCTTATATTTCGCCCATTTTCTTGGGAGGTCCTCGTGTTGCACCCATCTTTTTGCAGATGATTCTTTCGACGTTACGCGCGACTTGATTTATGGTCCGCAGGTTTATTCGCAAATGTGAGTCACGGCGCCGTGGCATTTTACTTGATATTAGAACGAGTACGGGAGGTGCAGTGCGCACGCACAAGGAAACAAATGTTGGGAGGAGGAAGAAAAGAGAAGGAGTGTATGTATTTGAAGCGCAAAATTAAACAAGTGGCATCATACCAGCACTAATGCACTGGATCCCATCAGAACTCTGCAGTTAAGTGTGCTTGAGCGAGTGTAGTACTCGGATGGGTGACCTCTTCGGAAGTCCTCGTATCTCAATAATTTTTTTTCAGATGGGTCGTTCGACGTTACGCGCGACTGGAACTATGGTCCGCTGGTTTATACGCAAATGTGAGTCAAGAATCAGGGGCATTTTAATCGATATTAGAACGAGAAAGAGAGGTGCAGTGTGAACGCACAAGGAAACAAATGATGGGAGGGGGGGAGGGAAGAAGGAGTGTATGTATTTTCAGCACAAAATTAAACAGGTGCGGTCACACCAGCACAAATGCACTGGATCCCATCAGAACTCCGCAGTTAAGTGTGCTTTGGCGAAAGCAGTACAATGATGGGTTACCTCCTGGGAAGTTCTCGTGTTGCACCCATTTTCTTTTTTTCAGTTGTGCCGTTCGACCTTATGCGCGACCTTAATTATGGTCCGCAGATTTATTCGCAAATGTGAGTCACGGCGCCGTGGCATTTTACTTGATATTTGAGCGAGAACGAGAGGTGCAGTGCGCACGCACAAGTAAACGAATGACGGGAGGGGGAATAAAGGAGAAGGAGTTTATGTATTTGCAGCGCAAAATTAAACAGGTTCGATCATACCAGCACTAATGCACCGGATCCCATCAGAACTCCGCAGTTAAGTGTGCTTGGGCGAGAGTATTACTCGAATGGGTTACCTCTTGGGAAGTCCTCGTGTCGCACTAATTTTTTTTTCAGACGGGTCGTTCGACGTTACGCGCGACTGGAACAAGGGTCCACTAGTTTATACGCAAATGTGAGTCAAGAAGCAGGAGCATTTGAATCGATATTAGAACGAGAAAGAGAGATGCAGAGTGCACGCACAAGGAAACAAATGACGGGAGGGGGGATGGAGGTAGAAAAAGTATATGTATTTGCAGCGCAGAATGAAACATGAGCAATCATACCAGCACCAACGCAACGGATTCTATCAGAACTCCGCAAGTTAAAGGTTCTTGGGCGAGAGTAGCACTAGGATGGGTGACTTCCTATGAAGTCCTTATATTTTACCCATTTTCTTAGGAAGTCCTCGTGTTGCACCCATTTTTTTGCAGATGATTCTTTCGACGATACGCGCGACTTGAATTATGGTCCTCAGGTTTATTCGCAAATGTGAGTCACGACACCGTAGAATTTTACTTGATATTAGAACGAGAACGGGAGGTGCAGTGCGCACGCACAAGGAAACAAATGACGGGAGAGGGGAAGAAAGGGGAATGATTTTATGTATTTGCAGCGCAAAATTAAAAATGTGCGATCATACCAGCATTAATGCACTGGATCCCATCAGAACTCCGCAGTTAAGTGTGCTTGGGCGAGAGTAGTACTCGGATGGGTGACCTCCTGGGAAGTCCTCGTGTCGCACAAATTTTTTTTTAGACGGGTCGTTCGACGTTACGCGCGACTGGAACTAGGGTCCGCTGGTTTATACGCAAATGTGAGTCAAGAAGCAGGGGCATTTTAATCGATATTAGAACGAGAAGGAGAGGTGCAGAGTGAACGCACAAGGAAACAATTGATGGGAGGGGAAGGGAAGGTGAAGGAGTGTATGTATTTTGAGCACGAAATGAAACAGGTGCGATCATACCAGCACTAATGCAACGGATTCTATCAGAACTCCGTAGGTAAGGGTGTTTGGGCGAAAGTAGTACTTGCAAGGGTTACCTCCTGCGAAGTCCTTATATTTCACCCATTTTCTTGTGAAGTCCTCGTGTTGCACACATTTTTTTACAGATGATTCTTTCGACGTTATGCGCGACTTGAATTATGGTCCTCAGGTTTATTCGCAAATGTGAGTCACGGCGCTGTAGCATTTTACTTGATATTAGAACGATAACGGGAGGTGCAGTGCGCACGCACAAGGAAACAAATGACGGGAGGGGGAAGAAAGGGGAATGAGTTTATGTATTTGCAGCGCGAAATTAAACAGGTGCGATCATACCAGCATTAATGCACCGAATCCCATCAGAACTCCGCAGTGAAGTGTGCTTGGGCGAGATTAGTACTCGGATGGGTGACCTCCTCGGAAGTCCTCGTGTCGCACTAATTTTTTTTCAAACGGGTCGTTCGATGTTACGCGCGTATGGAATTAGGGTCCGCTGGTTTATACGCAAATGTGAGTCAATAAGCAGGGGCATTTTAATGGATATTAGAACGAGAATGAGAGGTGAAGTGTTAACGCACAAGGAAACAAATGGCGGGAGTGGGAAGAAATGAGAAGGAGTGTATGTATTTGCAGCGCGAAATTAAACAGGTGCGATCATACCAGCACTAAAGCCTCGGATCCCATCAGAACTCCGCAGTTAGGAGTGCTTGGGCGAGAGTAGTACAATAATGGGTGACCACTTGGGAAGCCCTCGTGTTGCACCTATTTTTTTTCGGATGGGTTGTTCGACGTTACGCGCGAATGGAATTATAAACCGCTGGTTCATTTGCAAAGGTGAGTCACGGTGCCGGGGCATATTACTTGATATTAGAACGAGAAAGAGAGATGCAGAGTGCACGCACAAGGAAACAAATGACGGGAGGGGGAAGAAAGGAGAAGGAGTTTTTGTATTTGCAGCGCGAAATTAATCAGGTGTGATCATACCAGCACTAATACAACAGATCCCATCATAACTCCGCAGTTAAGTGTGCTTGGGGGAGAGTAGTACTCGGATGGGTGACCACTTGGGAAGTCCTCGTGTTGCACCCATTTTTTTACAGATGATTCTTTCGACGTTACGCGCGACTTGAATTATGGTCATCAGGTTTATTCGCAAATGTGAGTCACGACGCTGTAGCATTTTACTTGATATTAGAACGAGAACGGGAAGTGCAGTGCGCACGCACAAGGAAACAAATGACGGGAGGGGGAATAAAGGAGAAGGAGTTTATGTATTTGCAGCGCAAAATTGAACAAGTGCGATCATACCAGCACTAATGCACCGGATCCCATCAGAACTCCGCAGTGAAGTGTGCTTGGGCGAGATTAGTACTCGTATGTGTGACCTCCTGGGAAGTCCTCGTGTCACACAAATTTTTTTTTTCAGACGGAAAATTCGACGTTACGCGTGACTGGAACTAGGGTTCACTGGTTTATACGCAAATGTGAGTCAAGGAGCAGGGGCATTTTAATTGATATTAGAACGAAAATGAGAGGTGAAGTGTGAACGCACAAGGAAACAAATGACGGAAGGGGAAGATAGGAGAAGGAGTGTATGTATTTGCAGCGCGAAATTAAACTGGTGCGATCATACCAGCACTAAAGCTCCGGATCCCATCAGAACTTCGCAGTTAAGTGTGCTTGGGCGAGGGTAGTACTCGGATGGGTGACCACTTGGGAAGCCCTCGTGTTGCACCTATTTTTTTTCGGATGGGTTGTTCGACGTTACGCGAATGGAATTATAAACCACTGGTTCATTTGCAAAGGTGAGTCACGGTGCCGGGGCATATTACTTTATATTAGAACGAGAAAGAGAGATGCAGAGTGCACCCACAAGGAAACAAATGACGGGAGGGGGGATGGGCGGAGAAAGAGTGTATGTATTTGCAGTGTAGAATGAAACATGAGGGATCATACCAGCACTAATGCAACGGATTCTATCATAACTCCGTAGTTAAGGGTGCTTGGGCGAGAAAAGTACTCGGATGGGTGACCTCCTGCGAAGTCCTTATATTTCGCCCATTTTCTTGGGAGGTCCTCGTGTTGCACCCATCTTTTTGTAGATGATTCTTTCGACGTTACGCGCGACTTGATTTATGGTCTGCAGGTTTATTCGCAAATGTGAGTCACGGCGCCGTGGCATTTTACTTGATATTAGAACGAGTATGGGAGGTGCAGTGCGCACGCACAAGGAAATAAATGACGGGAGGAGGAAGAAAAGAGAAGGAGTGTATGTATTTGAAGCGCAAAATTAAACAAGTGGTATCATACCAGCACTAATGCACGGGATCCCATCAAAACTCTGTAGTTAAGCGTGCTTGGGCGAGAGTAGTACTCGGATGGGTGACCTCTTGGGAAGTCCTCGTATCGTAATAATTTTTTTTTAGATGGGTCGTTCGACGTTACGCGCTACTGGAACTATGGTCCGCTGGTTTATACGCAAATGTGAGTCAAGAATCAGGGGCATTTTAATCGATATTAGAACGAGAAGGAGAGGTGCAGTGTGAACGCACAAGGAAACAAATGATGGGAGGGGGGGAGGGAAGAAGGAGTGTATGTATTTTCAGCACAAAATTAAACAGGTGCGGTCACACCAGCACAAATGCACTGGATCCCATCAGAACTCCGCAGTTAAGTGTGCTTTGGCGAAAGCAGTACAATGATGGGTTACCTCCTGGGAAGTTCTCGTGTTGCACCCATTTTATTTTTTTCAGTTGTGTCGTTCGACCTTATGCGCGACCTTAATTATGGTCCGCAGATTTATTCGCAAATGTGAGTCATGGCGCCGTGGCATTTTACTTGATATTTGAGCGAGAACGAGAGGTGCAGTACGCACGCACAAGTAAACGAATGACGGGAGGGGGAATAAAGGAGAAGGCGTTTATGTATTTGCAGCGCGAAATTAAACGGGTGCGATCATACCAGCACTAATGCACCGGATCCCATCAGAACTCCGCAGTTAAGTGTGCTTGGGCGAGAGTAGTACTCGGATGGGTGACCTCCTGGGAAGTCCTCGTGTCGCACCAATTTTTTTTCAGACGGGTCGTTCGACGTTACGCGCAACTGGAACTAGGGTCCGCTGGTTTACACGCAAATGTGAGTCAAGAAGCAGGGGCATTTTAATCGATATTAGAACGAGAAGAAGAGGTGCAGTGTGAACGCACAAGGAAACAATTGACGGGAGGGGGAGGGAAGGAGAAGGAGTGTATGTATTTTCAGCACGAAATGAAACAGGTGCGATCATACCAGCACTAATGCAACGGATTCTATCAGAACTCCTTAGGTAAGGGTGCTTGGGCGAGGGTAGTACTAGCATGGGTTACCTCCTGCGAAGTCCTTATATTTCACCCATTTTCTTGTGAAGTCCTCGTGTTGCACCCATTTTTTTGAATTATAGTCCTCAGGTTTATTCGCAAATTTGAGTCACGGCACCATAGTATTTTACCTGATATTAGAACGAGCACGGGAGGTGCAGTGCGCACGCACAAGGAAACAAATGACGGGAGGGGGAAGAAAGGAGAAGGCGTTAATGTATTTGCAGCGCGAAATTAAACGGGTGCGATCATACCAGCACTAATGCACCGGATCCCATCAGAACTCCGCAGTTAAGTGTGCTTGGGCGAGAGTAGTACTCGGATGGGTGACCTCCTGGGAAGTCCTCGTGTCGCACCAATTTTTTTTCAGACGGGTCGTTCGACGTTACGCGCAACTGGAACTGGGGTCCGCTGGTTTACACGCAAATGTGAGTCAAGAAGCAAGGGCATTTTAATCGATATTAGAACGAGAAGGAGAGGTGCAGTGTGAACGCACAAGGAAACAATTGACGGGAGGGGGAGGGAAGGAGAAGGAGTGTATGTATTTTCAGCACGAAATGAAACAGGTGCGATCATACCAGCACTAATGCAACGGATTCTATCAGAACTCCGTAGGTAAGGGTGCTTGGGCGAGGGTAGTACTAGCATGGGTTACCTCCTGCGAAGTCCTTATATTTCACCCATTTTCTTGTGAAGTCCTCGTGTTGCACCTATTTTTTTGAATTATAGTCCTCAGGTTTATTCGCAAATTTGAGTCACGGCACCATAGTATTTTACCTGATATTAGAACGAGCACGGGAGGTGCAGTGCGCACGCACAAGGAAACAAATGACGGGAGGGAGACGAAAGGAGAAGGCGTTTATGTATTTGCAGCGCGAAATTAAACGGGTGCGATCATACCAGCACTAATGCACCGGATCCCATCAGAACTCCGCAGTTAAGTGTGCTTGGGCGAGAGTAGTACTCGGATGGGTGACCTCCTGGGAAGTCCTCGTGTCGCACCAATTTTTTTTCAGACGGGTCGTTCGACGTTACGCGCGACTGGAACTGGGGTCCGCTGGTTTACACGCAAATGTGAGTCAAGAAGCAGGGGCATTTTAATCGATATTAGAACGAGAAGGAGAGGTGCAGTGTGAACGCACAAGGAAACAATTGACGGGAGGGGGAGGGAAGGAGAAGGAGTGTATGTATTTTCAGCACGAAATTAAACAGGTGCGGTCACACCAGCACTAACGCACCGGATCCCATCAGATCTCCACAGTTAAGTTTGCTTTGGCGAAAGTAGTACAATGATGGGTTACCTCCTGGGAAGTTCTCGTGTTGCACCCATTTTCTTGTGAAGTCCTCGTGTTGCACCCATTTTTTTGAATTATAGTCCTCAGGTTTATTCGCAAATTTGAGTCACGGCACCATAGTATTTTACCTGATATTAGAACGAGCACGGGAGGTGCAGTGCGCACGCACAAGGAAACAAATGACGGGAGGGGGAAGAAAGGAGAAGGCGTTTATGTATTTGCAGCGCGAAATTAAACGGGTGCGATCATACCAGCACTAATGCACCGGATCCCATCAGAACTCCGCAGTTAAGTGTGCTTGGGCGAGAGTAGTACTCGGATGGGTGACCTCCTGGGAAGTCCTCGTGTCGCACCAATTTTTTTTCAGACGGGTCGTTCGACGTTACGCGCAACTGGAACTGGGGTCCGCTGGTTTACACGCAAATGTGAGTCAAGAAGCAGGGGCATTTTAATCGATATTAGAACGAGAAGGAGAGGTGCAGTGTGAACGCACAAGGAAACAATTGACGGGAGGGGGAGGGAAGGAGAAGGAGTGTATGTATTTTCAGCACGAAATGAAACAGGTGCGATCATACCAGCACTAATGCAACGGATTCTATCAGAACTCCTTAGGTAAGGGTGCTTGGGCGAGGGTAGTACTAGCATGGGTTACCTCCTGCGAAGTCCTTATATTTCACCCATTTTCTTGTGAAGTCCTCGTGTTGCACCCATTTTTTTGAATTATAGTCCTCAGGTTTATTCGCAAATTTGAGTCACGGCACCATAGTATTTTACCTGATATTAGAACGAGCACGGGAGGTGCAGTGCGCACGCACAAGGAAACAAATGACGGGAGGGGGAAGAAAGGAGAAGGCGTTTATGTATTTGCAGCGCGAAATTAAACGGGTGCGATCATACCAGCACTAATGCACCGGATCCCATCAGAACTCCGCAGTTAAGTGTGCTTGGGCGAGAGTAGTACTCGGATGGGTGACCTCCTGGGAAGTCCTCGTGTCGCACCAATTTTTTTTCAGACGGGTCGTTCGACGTTACGCGCAACTGGAACTGGGGTCCGCTGGTTTACACGCAAATGTGAGTCAAGAAGCAGGGGCATTTTAATCGATATTAGAACGAGAAGGAGAGGTGCAGTGTGAACGCACAAGGAAACAATTGACGGGAGGGGGAGGGAAGGAGAAGGAGTGTATGTATTTTCAGCACGAAATGAAACAGGTGCGATCATACCAGCACTAATGCAACGGATTCTATCAGAACTCCGTAGGTAAGGGTGCTTGGGCGAGGGTAGTACTAGCATGGGTTACCTCCTGCGAAGTCCTTATATTTCACCCATTTTCTTGTGAAGTCCTCGTGTTGCACCTATTTTTTTGAATTATAGTCCTCAGGTTTATTCGCAAATTTGAGTCACGGCACCATAGTATTTTACCTGATATTAGAACGAGCACGGGAGGTGCAGTGCGCACGCACAAGGAAACAAATGACGGGAGGGAGACGAAAGGAGAAGGCGTTTATGTATTTGCAGCGCGAAATTAAACGGGTGCGATCATACCAGCACTAATGCACCGGATCCCATCAGAACTCCGCAGTTAAGTGTGCTTGGGCGAGAGTAGTACTCGGATGGGTGACCTCCTGGGAAGTCCTCGTGTCGCACCAATTTTTTTTCAGACGGGTCGTTCGACGTTACGCGCGACTGGAACTGGGGTCCGCTGGTTTACACGCAAATGTGAGTCAAGAAGCAGGGGCATTTTAATCGATATTAGAACGAGAAGGAGAGGTGCAGTGTGAACGCACAAGGAAACAATTGACGGGAGGGGGAGGGAAGGAGAAGGAGTGTATGTATTTTCAGCACGAAATGAAACAAGTGCGATCATACCAGCACTAATGCAACGGATTCTATCAGAACTCCGTAGGTAAGGGTGCTTGGGCGAGGGTAGTACTAGCATGGGTTACCTCCTGCGAAGTCCTTATATTTCACCCATTTTCTTGTGAAGTCCTCGTGTTGCACCCATTTTTTTGAATTATAGTCCTCAGGTTTATTCGCAAATTTGAGTCACGGCACCATAGTATTTTACCTGATATTAGAACGAGCACGGGAGGTGCAGTGCGCACGCACAAGGAAACAAATGACGGGAGGGGGAAGAAAGGAGAAGGCGTTTATGTATTTGCAGCGCAAAATTAAACGGGTGCGATCATACCAGCACTAATGCACCGGATCCCATCAGAACTCCGCAGTTAAGTGTGCTTGGGCGAGAGTAGTACTCGGATGGGTGACCTCCTGGGAAGTCCTCGTGTCGCACCAATTTTTTTTCAGACGGGTCGTTCGACGTTACGCGCAACTGGAACTGGGGTCCGCTGGTTTACACGCAAATGTGAGTCAAGAAGCAGGGGCATTTTAATCGATATTAGAACGAGAAGGAGAGGTGCAGTGTGAACGCACAAGGAAACAATTGACGGGAGGGGGAGGGAAGGAGAAGGAGTGTATGTATTTTCAGCACGAAATGAAACAGGTGCGATCATACCAGCACTAATGCAACGGATTCTATCAGAACTCCGTAGGTAAGGGTGCTTGGGCGAGGGTAGTACTAGCATGGGTTACCTCCTGCGAAGTCCTTATATTTCACCCATTTTCTTGTGAAGTCCTCGTGTTGCACCCATTTTTTTGAATTATAGTCCTCAGGTTTATTCGCAAATTTGAGTCACGGCACCATAGTATTTTACCTGATATTAGAACGAGCACGGGAGGTGCAGTGCGCACGCACAAGGAAACAAATGACGGGAGGGGGAAGAAAGGAGAAGGCGTTTATCTATTTGCAGCGCAAAATTAAACGGGTGCGATCATACCAGCACTAATTCACCGGATCCCATCAGAACTCCGCAGTTAAGTGTGCTTGGGCGAGAGTAGTACTCGGATGGGTGACCTCCTGGGAAGTCCTCGTGTCGCACCAATTTTTTTTCAGACGGGTCGTTCGACGTTACGCGCGACTGGAACTGGGGTCCGCTGGTTTACACGCAAATGTGAGTCAAGAAGCAGGGGCATTTTAATCGATATTAGAACGAGAAGGAGAGGTGCAGTGTGAACGCACAAGGAAACAATTGACGGGAGGGGGAGGGAAGGAGAAGGAGTGTATGTATTTTCAGCACGAAATGAAACAGGTGCGATCATACCAGCATTAATGCAACGGATTCTATCAGAACTCCGTAGGTAAGGGTGCTTGGGCGAGGGTAGTACTAGCATGGGTTACCTCCTGCGAAGTCCTTATATTTCACCCATTTTCTTGTGAAGTCCTCGTGTTGCACCCATTTTTTTGAATTATAGTCCTCAGGTTTATTCGCAAATTTGAGTCACGGCACCATAGTATTTTACCTGATATTAGAACGAGCACGGGAGGTGCAGTGCGCACGCACAAGGAAACAAATGACGGGAGGGGGAAGAAAGGAGAAGGCGTTTATCTATTTGCAGCGCAAAATTAAACGGGTGCGATCATACCAGCACTAATTCACCGGATCCCATCAGAACTCCGCAGTTAAGTGTGCTTGGGCGAGAGTAGTACTCGGATGGGTGACCTCCTGGGAAGTCCTCGTGTCGCACCAATTTTTTTTCAGACGGGTCGTTCGACGTTACGCGCGACTGGAACTGGGGTCCGCTGGTTTACACGCAAATGTGAGTCAAGAAGCAGGGGCATTTTAATCGATATTAGAACGAGAAGGAGAGGTGCAGTGTGAACGCACAAGGAAACAATTGACGGGAGGGGGAGGGAAGGAGAAGGAGTGTATGTATTTTCAGCACGAAATGAAACAGGTGCGATCATACCAGCATTAATGCAACGGATTCTATCAGAACTCCGTAGGTAAGGGTGCTTGGGCGAGGGTAGTACTAGCATGGGTTACCTCCTGCGAAGTCCTTATATTTCACCCATTTTCTTGTGAAGTCCTCGTGTTGCACCCATTTTTTTGAATTATAGTCCTCAGGTTTATTCGCAAATTTGAGTCACGGCACCATAGTATTTTACCTGATATTAGAACGAGCACGGGAGGTGCAGTGCGCACGCACAAGGAAACAAATGACGGGAGGAGGAAGAAAGGAGAAGGCGTTTATGTATTTGCAGCGCGAAATTAAACGGGTGCGATCATACCAGCACTAATGCACCGGATCCCATCAGAACTCCGCAGTTAAGTGTGCTTGGGCGAGAGTAGTACTCGGATGGGTGACCTCCTGGGAAGTCCTCGTGTCGCACCAATTTTTTTTCAGACGGGTCGTTCGACGTTACGCGCGACTGGAACTGGGGTCCGCTGGTTTACACGCAAATGTGAGTCAAGAAGCAGGGGCATTTTAATCGATATTAGAACGAGAATGAGAGGTGCAGTGTGAACGCACAAGGAAACAATTGACGGGAGGGGGAGGGAAGGAGAAGGAGTGTATGTATTTTCAGCACGAAATGAAACAGGTGCGATCATACCAGCACTAATGCAACGGATTCTATCAGAACTCCGTAGGTAAGGGTGCTTGGGCGAGGGTAGTACTAGCATGGGTTACCTCCTGCGAAGTCCTTATATTTCACCCATTTTCTTGTGAAGTCCTCGTGTTGCACCCATTTTTTTGAATTATAGTCCTCAGGTTTTTTCGCAAATTTGAGTCACGGCACCATAGTATTTTACCTGATATTAGAACGAGCACGGGAGGTGCAGTGCGCACGCACAAGGAAACAAATGACGGGAGGGGGAGGAAAGGAGAAGGCGTTTATGTATTTGGAGCGCGAAATTAAACGGGTGCGATCATACCAGCACTAATGCACCGGATCCCATCAGAACTCCGCAGTTAAGTGTGCTTGGGCGAGATTAGTACTCGGATGGGTGACCTCCTGGGAAGTCCTCGTGTCGCACCAATTTTTTTTCAGACGGGTCGTTCGACGTTACGCGCGACTGGAACTGGGGTCCGCTGGTTTACACGCAAATGTGAGTCAAGAAGCAGGGGCATTTTAATCGATATTAGAACGAGAAGGAGAGGTGCAGTGTGAACGCACAAGGAAACAATTGACGGGAGGGGGAGGGAAGGAGAAGGAGTGTATGTATTTTCAGCACGAAATGAAACAGGTGCGATCATACCAGCATTAATGCAACGGATTCTATCAGAACTCCGTAGGTAAGGGTGCTTGGGCGAGGGTAGTACTAGCATGGGTTACCTCCTGCGAAGTCCTTATATTTCACCCATTTTCTTGTGAAGTCCTCGTGTTGCACCCATTTTTTTGAATTATAGTCCTCAGGTTTATTCGCAAATTTGAGTCACGGCACCATAGTATTTTACCTGATATTAGAACGAGCACGGGAGGTGCAGTGCGCACGCACAAGGAAACAAATGACGGGAGGGGGAAGAAAGGAGAAGGCGTTTATGTATTTGCAGCGCAAAATTAAATGGGTGCGATCATACCAGCACTAATGCACCGGATCCCATCAGAACTCCGCAGTTAAGTGTGCTTGGGCGAGAGTAGTACTCGGATGGGTGACCTCCTGGGAAGTCCTCGTGTCGCACCAATTTTTTTTTCAGACGGGTCGTTCGACGTTACGCGCGACTGGAACTGGGGTCCGCTGGTTTACACGCAAATGTGAGTCAAGAAGCAGGGGCATTTTAATCGATATTAGAACGAGAAGGAGAGGTGCAGTGTGAACGCACAAGGAAACAATTGACGGGAGGGGGAGGGAAGGAGAAGGAGTGTATGTATTTTCAGCAAGAAATGAAACAGGTGCGATCATACCAGCACTAATGCAATGGATTCTATCAGAACTCCGTAGGTAAGGGTGCTTGGGCGAGGGTAGTACTAGCATGGGTTACCTCCTGCGAAGTCCTTATATTTCACCCATTTTCTTGTGAAGTCCTCGTGTTGCACCCATTTTTTTGAATTATAGTCCTCAGGTTTATTCGCAAATTTGAGTCACGGCACCATAGTATTTTACCTGATATTAGAACGAGCACGGGAGGTGCAGTGCGCACGCACAAGGAAACAAATGACGGGAGGAGGAAGAAAGGAGAAGGCGTTTATGTATTTGCAGCGCGAAATTAAACGGGTGCGATCATACCAGCACTAATGCACCGGATCCCATTAGAACTCCGCAGTTAAGTGTGCTTGGGCGAGAGTAGTACTCGGATGGGTGACCTCCTGGGAAGTCCTCGTGTCGCACCAATTTTTTTTCAGACGGGTCGTTCGACGTTACGTGCGACTGGAACTGGGGTCCGCTGGTTTACACGCAAATGTGAGTCAAGAAGCAGGGGCATTTTAATCGATATTAGAACGAGAATGAGAGGTGCAGTGTGAACGCACAAGGAAACAATTGACGGGAGGGGGAGGGAAGGAGAAGGAGTGTATGTATTTTCAGCACGAAATGAAACAGGTGCGATCATACCAGCACTAATGCAACGGATTCTATCAGAACTCCGTAGGTAAGGGTGCTTGGGCGAGGGTAGTACTAGCATGGGTTACCTCCTGCGAAGTCCTTATATTTCACCCATTTTCTTGTGAAGTCCTCGTGTTGCACCCATTTTTTTGAATTATAGTCCTCAGGTTTATTCGCAAATTTGAGTCACGGCACCATAGTATTTTACCTGATATTAGAACGAGCACGGGAGGTGCAGTGCGCACGCACAAGGAAACAAATGACGGGAGGGGGAGGAAAGGAGAAGGCGTTTATGTATTTGGAGCGCGAAATTAAACGGGTGCGATCATACCAGCACTAATGCACCGGATCCCATCAGAACTCCGCAGTTAAGTGTGCTTGGGCGAGAGTAGTACTCGGATGGGTGACCTCCTGGGAAGTCCTCGTGTCGCACCAATTTTTTTTCAGACGGGTCGTTCGACGTTACGCGCGACTGGAACTGGGGTCCGCTGGTTTACACGCAAATGTGAGTCAAGAAGCAGGGGCATTTTAATCGATATTAGAACGAGAAGGAGAGGTGCAGTGTGAACGCACAAGGAAACAATTGACGGGAGGGGGAGGGAAGGAGAAGGAGTGTATGTATTTTCAGCAAGAAATGAAACAGGTGCGATCATACCAGCACTAATGCAACGGATTCTATCAGAACTCCGTAGGTAAGGGTGCTTGGGCGAGGGTAGTACTAGCATGGGTTACCTCCTGCGAAGTCCTTATATTTCACCATTTTCTTGTGAAGTCCTCGTGTTTCACCCATTTTTTTGAATTATAGTCCTCAGGTTTATTCGCAAATTTGAGTCACGGCACCATAGTATTTTACCTGATATTAGAACGAGCACGGGAGGTGCAGTGCGCACGCACAAGGAAACAAATGACGGGAGGGAGAAGAAAGGAGAAGGCATTTATGTATTTGCAGCGCGAAATTAAACGGGTGCGATCATACCAGCACTAATGCACCGGATCCCATCAGAACTCCGCAGTTAAGTGTGCTTGGGCGAGAGTAGTACTCGGATGGGTGACCTCCTGGGAAGTCCTCGTGTCGCACCAATTATTTTTCAGACGGGTCGTTCGACGTTACGCGCGACTGGAACTGGGGTCCGCTGGTTTACACGCAAATGTGAGTCAAGAAGCAGGGGCATTTTAATCGATATTAGAACGAGAAGGAGAGGTGCAGTGTGAACGCACAAGGAAACAATTGACGGGAGGGGGAGGGAAGGAGAATGAGTGTATGTATTTTCAGCACGAAATGAAACAGGTGCGATCATACCAGCACTAATGCAACGGATTCTATCAGAACTCCGTAGGTAAGGGTGCTTGGGCGAGGGTAGTACTAGCATGGGTTACCTCCTGCGAAGTCCTTATATTTCACCCATTTTCTTGTGAAGTCCTCGTGTTGCACCCATTTTTTTGCAGATGATTTTTTCGACGTTACGCGCGATTTTAATTATGGTCCTCAGGTTTATTCGCAAATGTGAGTCACGGCGCCGTGGCATTTTAGTTGATATTAGAACGAGAGCGGGAGGTGCAGTGCGCACGTAAAAGGAAACAAATGGCGGGAGGGGGAAGAAAGGGGAATAGTGTATGTATTTGCAGTGCGAAATTAAACAGGTGCGATCATACCAGCACAAATGCACCGGATCCCATCAGAACTCCGCTGTCAAGTGTGCTTTGGCAAAAGTAGTACAATTATGGGTTACATCGTGGGAAGTTCTCGTGTTGCATCCATTTTCTTTTTTTCAGATGTGCCATTCGACGTTACGCGCGACTTTAATTATGGTCCGCAGATTTATTAGCAAATGTGAGTCACTTGTTGTGGCATTTTATTTTATATTTGAACGAGAACGAGAGGTGCAGTGTGCACGCACAAAGAAACAAATGACGGGAGGGAGAAGAAAGGTGAAGGAGTTTATGTATTTGCAGCGCAAAATTAAACATGTGCGATCATACCAGCACTAATGCACCGGATCCCATCAGAACTCCGCAGTTAAGTGTGCTTGGGCAAGAGTAGTACTCGGATGGGTGACCTCTTGGGAAGTCCTCGTGTCGCACTAATTTTTTTTTTCAGACGGGTCGTTCGACGTTACGCGCGACTGGAACTAGGGTCCGCTGGTTTATACGCAAATGTGAGTCAAGAAGCAGGGGCATTTTAATCGATATTAGAACGAGAAGGAGAGATGCAGAGTGCACGCACAAGGAAACAAATGACGGGAGGGGGGATGGAGGGAGAAAAAGTGTATGTATTTGCAGCGCAGAATGAAACATGAGCGATCATACCAGCACCAATGCAACGGATTCTATCAGAACTCCGCAAGTTAAGGGTGCTTGGGCGAGAGTAGCACTAGGATGGGTGACCTCATGCGAAGTCCTTATATTTCACCAATTTTCTTAGGAAGTCCTCGTGTTCCACCCATTTTTTTGCAGATGATTCTTTCGACGATACGCGCGACTTGAATTATGGTCATCAGGTTTATTCGCAAATGTGAGTCACGACACCGTAGCATTTTACTTTATATTAGAAGGAGCACGGGAGGGGCAGTGCGCACGCACAAGGAAACAAATGACGGGAGGGGGAAGAAAGGAGAAGGAGTTTATGTATTTGCAGCGCGGAATTAAACGTGTGCGATCATACCAGCACTAATGCACCGGATTCCGTCAGAACTCCGCAGTTAAGTGTGCTTTGGCGAGAGTAGTACTCGGATTGGTGACCTCCTGGGAAGTCCTAGTGTCGCACCAATTTTTTTTCAGACGGGTCGTTCGACGTTACGCGCGACTGGAACTCGGGTCCGCTGGTTTATACGCAAATGTGAGTCAAGAAGCAGGGGCATTTTAATCCATATTAGAACGAGAAGGAGAGGTGCAAAATTAAACGGGTGCGATCATACCAGCACTATTGCACCGGATCTCATCAGAACTCTGCAGTTAAGTGTGCTTGGGCGAGATTAGTACTCGGATGCGTGACCTCCTGGGAAGTCCTCGTGTCGCACCAATTTTTTTTCAGACGGGTCGTTCGACGTTACGCGCGTCTGGAACTAGGGTCCGCTGGTTTATACGCAAATGTGAGTCAATAAGCAGGGCCATTTTAATCGATATTAGAACGAGAATAAGAGGTGAAGTGTTAACGCACAAGGATACAAATGACGGGAGGGGGAAGAAAGGAGAAGGAGTATATATATTTGCAGCGTGAAATTAAACAGGTGCTATCATACCAGCACTAAAGCCCCGGATCCCATCAAAACTCCGCAGTTAAGTGTGCTTGGGCGAGAGTAGTACTCGGATGGGTGACCACTTGGGAAGCCCTCGTGTTGTACTAATTTTTTTTCGGATTGGTTGTTCGACGTTATGCGCGAATGGAATTATAAACCGCTGGTTCATTTGCAAAGGTGAGTCACGGTGCCGGGGCATATTACTTGATATTAGAATGAGAAAGAGAGATGCAGAGTGCACGCACAAGGAAACAAATGACGGGAGGAGAAAGAGTGTATGTATTTGCAGTGCGGAATGAAACATGAGGGATCATACCAGCACTAATGCAACGGATTCTATCAGAACTCCGCAGTTAAGGGTGCTTGGGTGAGAAAAGAACTCGGATGGGTGACCTCCTGCGAAGTCCTTCTATTTCGCCCATTTTCTTGGGAGGTCCTCGTGTTGCACCCATCTTTTTGCAGATGATTCTTTCGACGTTACGCGCGACTTGATTTATGGTCCGCAGGTTTATTCGCAAATGTGAGTCACGACGCCGTGGCATTTTACTTGATATTAGAACGAGTACGGGAGGTGCAGTGCGCACGCACAAGGAAACAAATGTTGGGAGGAGGAAGAAAAGAGAAGGAGTGTATGTATTTGAAGCGCAAAATTAAACAAGTGGCATCATACCAGCACTAATGCACTGGATCCCATCAGAACTCTGCAGTTAAGTGTGCTTGAGCGAGTGTAGTACTCGGATGGGTGACCTCTTCGGAAGTCCTCGTATCTCAATAATTTTTTTTCAGATGGGTCGTTCGACGTTACGCGCGACTGGAACTATGGTCCGCTGGTTTATACGCAAATGTGAGTCAAGAATCAGGG
Source organism: Carica papaya (assembly GCF_054855325.1). Classification (NCBI taxonomy): domain Eukaryota; kingdom Viridiplantae; phylum Streptophyta; class Magnoliopsida; order Brassicales; family Caricaceae; genus Carica; species Carica papaya. The sequence continues at coordinate 18,820,670 of NC_142316.1, forward strand.
GCATTTTAATCGATATTAGAACGAGAAGGAGAGGTGCAGTGTGAACGCACAAGGAAACAAATGATGGGAGGGGGGGAGGGAAGAAGGAGTGTATGTATTTTCAGCACAAAATTAAACAGGTGCGGTCACACCAGCACAAATGCACCGGATCCCATCAGAACTCCGCAGTTAAGTGTGCTTTGGCGAAAGCAGTACAATGATGGGTTACCTCCTGGGAAGTTCTCGTGTTGCACCCATTTTCTTTTTTTCAGTTGTGCCGTTCGACCTTATGCGCGACCTTAATTATGGTCCGCAGATTTATTCGCAAATGTGAGTCACGGCGCCGTGGCATTTTACTTGATATTTGAGCGAGAACGAGAGGTGCAGTGCGCACGCACAAGTAAACGAATGACGGGAGGGGGAATAAAGGAGAAGGAGTTTATGTATTTGCAGCGCAAAATTAAACAGGTTCGATCATACCAGCACTAATGCACCGGATCCCATCAGAACTCCGCAGTTAAGTGTGCTTGGGCGAGAGTATTACTCGAATGGGTTACCTCTTGGGAAGTCCTCGTGTCGCACTAATTTTTTTTTCAGACGGGTCGTTCGACGTTACGCGCGACTGGAACAAGGGTCCACTAGTTTATACGCAAATGTGAGTCAAGAAGCAGGAGCATTTGAATCGATATTAGAACGAGAAAGAGAGATGCAGAGTGCACGCACAAGGAAACAAATGACGGGAGGGGGGATGGAGGTAGAAAAAGTATATGTATTTGCAGCGCAGAATGAAACATGAGCAATCATACCAGCACCAACGCAACGGATTCTATCAGAACTCCGCAAGTTAAAGGTTCTTGGGCGAGAGTAGCACTAGGATGGGTGACTTCCTATGAAGTCCTTATATTTTACCCATTTTCTTAGGAAGTCCTCGTGTTGCACCCATTTTTTTGCAGATGATTCTTTCGACGATACGCGCGACTTGAATTATGGTCCTCAGGTTTATTCGCAAATGTGAGTCACGACACCGTAGAATTTTACTTGATATTAGAACGAGAACGGGAGGTGCAGTGCGCACGCACAAGGAAACAAATGACGGGAGAGGGGAAGAAAGGGGAATGATTTTATGTATTTGCAGCGCAAAATTAAAAATGTGCGATCATACCAGCATTAATGCACTGGATCCCATCAGAACTCCGCAGTTAAGTGTGCTTGGGCGAGAGTAGTACTCGGATGGGTGACCTCCTGGGAAGTCCTCGTGTCGCACAAATTTTTTTTTAGACGGGTCGTTCGACGTTACGCGCGACTGGAACTAGGGTCCGCTGGTTTATACGCAAATGTGAGTCAAGAAGCAGGGGCATTTTAATCGATATTAGAACGAGAAGGAGAGGTGCAGAGTGAACGCACAAGGAAACAATTGATGGGAGGGGAAGGGAAGGTGAAGGAGTGTATGTATTTTGAGCACGAAATGAAACAGGTGCGATCATACCAGCACTAATGCAACGGATTCTATCAGAACTCCGTAGGTAAGGGTGTTTGGGCGAAAGTAGTACTTGCAAGGGTTACCTCCTGCGAAGTCCTTATATTTCACCCATTTTCTTGTGAAGTCCTCGTGTTGCCCACATTTTTTTACAGATGATTCTTTCGACGTTATGCGCGACTTGAATTATGGTCCTCAGGTTTATTCGCAAATGTGAGTCACGGCGCTGTAGCATTTTACTTGATATTAGAACGATAACGGGAGGTGCAGTGCGCACGCACAAGGAAACAAATGACGGGAGGGGGAAGAAAGGGGAATGAGTTTATGTATTTGCAGCGCGAAATTAAACAGGTGCGATCATACCAGCATTAATGCACCGAATCCCATCAGAACTCCGCAGTGAAGTGTGCTTGGGCGAGATTAGTACTCGGATGGGTGACCTCCTCGGAAGTCCTCGTGTCGCACTAATTTTTTTTCAAACGGGTCGTTCGATGTTACGCGCGTATGGAATTAGGGTCCGCTGGTTTATACGCAAATGTGAGTCAATAAGCAGGGGCATTTTAATGGATATTAGAACGAGAATGAGAGGTGAAGTGTTAACGCACAAGGAAACAAATGGCGGGAGTGGGAAGAAATGAGAAGGAGTGTATGTATTTGCAGCGCGAAATTAAACAGGTGCGATCATACCAGCACTAAAGCCTCGGATCCCATCAGAACTCCGCAGTTAGGAGTGCTTGGGCGAGAGTAGTACAATAATGGGTGACCACTTGGGAAGCCCTCGTGTTGCACCTATTTTTTTTCGGATGGGTTGTTCGACGTTACGCGCGAATGGAATTATAAACCGCTGGTTCATTTGCAAAGGTGAGTCACGGTGCCGGGGCATATTACTTGATATTAGAACGAGAAAGAGAGATGCAGAGTGCACGCACAAGGAAACAAATGACGGGAGGGGGAAGAAAGGAGAAGGAGTTTTTGTATTTGCAGCGCGAAATTAATCAGGTGTGATCATACCAGCACTAATACAACAGATCCCATCATAACTCCGCAGTTAAGTGTGCTTGGGGGAGAGTAGTACTCGGATGGGTGACCACTTGGGAAGTCCTCGTGTTGCACCCATTTTTTTACAGATGATTCTTTCGACGTTACGCGCGACTTGAATTATGGTCATCAGGTTTATTCGCAAATGTGAGTCACGACGCTGTAGCATTTTACTTGATATTAGAACGAGAACGGGAAGTGCAGTGCGCACGCACAAGGAAACAAATGACGGGAGGGGGAATAAAGGAGAAGGAGTTTATGTATTTGCAGCGCAAAATTGAACAAGTGCGATCATACCAGCACTAATGCACCGGATCCCATCAGAACTCCGCAGTGAAGTGTGCTTGGGCGAGATTAGTACTCGTATGTGTGACCTCCTGGGAAGTCCTCGTGTCACACAAATTTTTTTTTTCAGACGGAAAATTCGACGTTACGCGTGACTGGAACTAGGGTTCACTGGTTTATACGCAAATGTGAGTCAAGGAGCAGGGGCATTTTAATTGATATTAGAACGAAAATGAGAGGTGAAGTGTGAACGCACAAGGAAACAAATGACGGAAGGGGAAGATAGGAGAAGGAGTGTATGTATTTGCAGCGCGAAATTAAACTGGTGCGATCATACCAGCACTAAAGCTCCGGATCCCATCAGAACTTCGCAGTTAAGTGTGCTTGGGCGAGGGTAGTACTCGGATGGGTGACCACTTGGGAAGCCCTCGTGTTGCACCTATTTTTTTTCGGATGGGTTGTTCGACGTTACGCGAATGGAATTATAAACCACTGGTTCATTTGCAAAGGTGAGTCACGGTGCCGGGGCATATTACTTTATATTAGAACGAGAAAGAGAGATGCAGAGTGCACCCACAAGGAAACAAATGACGGGAGGGGGGATGGGCGGAGAAAGAGTGTATGTATTTGCAGTGTAGAATGAAACATGAGGGATCATACCAGCACTAATGCAACGGATTCTATCATAACTCCGTAGTTAAGGGTGCTTGGGCGAGAAAAGTACTCGGATGGGTGACCTCCTGCGAAGTCCTTATATTTCGCCCATTTTCTTGGGAGGTCCTCGTGTTGCACCCATCTTTTTGTAGATGATTCTTTCGACGTTACGCGCGACTTGATTTATGGTCTGCAGGTTTATTCGCAAATGTGAGTCACGGCGCCGTGGCATTTTACTTGATATTAGAACGAGTATGGGAGGTGCAGTGCGCACGCACAAGGAAATAAATGACGGGAGGAGGAAGAAAAGAGAAGGAGTGTATGTATTTGAAGCGCAAAATTAAACAAGTGGTATCATACCAGCACTAATGCACGGGATCCCATCAAAACTCTGTAGTTAAGCGTGCTTGGGCGAGAGTAGTACTCGGATGGGTGACCTCTTGGGAAGTCCTCGTATCGTAATAATTTTTTTTAGATGGGTCGTTCGACGTTACGCGCTACTGGAACTATGGTCCGCTGGTTTATACGCAAATGTGAGTCAAGAATCAGGGGCATTTTAATCGATATTAGAACGAGAAGGAGAGGTGCAGTGTGAACGCACAAGGAAACAAATGATGGGAGGGGGGGAGGGAAGAAGGAGTGTATGTATTTTCAGCACAAAATTAAACAGGTGCGGTCACACCAGCACAAATGCACTGGATCCCATCAGAACTCCGCAGTTAAGTGTGCTTTGGCGAAAGCAGTACAATGATGGGTTACCTCCTGGGAAGTTCTCGTGTTGCACCCATTTTCTTTTTTTCAGTTGTGTCGTTCGACCTTATGCGCGACCTTAATTATGGTCCGCAGATTTATTCGCAAATGTGAGTCATGGCGCCGTGGCATTTTACTTGATATTTGAGCGAGAACGAGAGGTGCAGTACGCACGCACAAGTAAACGAATGACGGGAGGGGGAATAAAGGAGAAGGCGTTTATGTATTTGCAGCGCGAAATTAAACGGGTGCGATCATACCAGCACTAATGCACCGGATCCCATCAGAACTCCGTAGTTAAGTGTGCTTGGGCGAGAGTAGTACTCGGATGGGTGACCTCCTTGGAAGTCCTCGTGTCGCACCAATTTTTTTTCAGACGGGTCGTTCGACGTTACGCGCGACTGGAACTGGGGTCCGCTGGTTTACACGCAAATGTGAGTCAAGAAGCAGGGGCATTTTAATCGATATTAGAACGAGAAGGAGAGGTGCAGTGTGAACGCACAAGGAAACAATTGACGGGAGGGGGAGGGAAGGAGAAGGAGTGTATGTATTTTCAGCACGAAATGAAACAGGTGCGATCATACCAGCACTAATGCAACGGATTCTATCAGAACTCCGTAGGTAAGGGTGCTTGGGCGAGGGTAGTACTAGCATGGGTTACCTCCTGCGAAGTCCTTATATTTCACCCATTTTCTTGTGAAGTCCTCGGGTTGCACCCATTTTTTTGAATTATAGTCCTCAGGTTTATTTGCAAATTTGAGTCACGGCACCATAGTATTTTACCTGATATTAGAACGAGCACGGGAGGTGCAGTGCGCACGCACAAGGAAACAAATGACGGGAGGGGGAAGAAAGGAGAAGGCGTTTATGTATTTGCAGCGCGAAATTAAACGGGTGCGATCATACCAGCACTAATGCACCGGATCCCATCAGAACTCCGCAGTTAAGTGTGCTTGGGCGAGAGTAGTACTCGGATCGGTGACCTCCTGGGAAGTCCTCGTGTCGCACCAATTTTTTTTCAGACGGGTCGTTCGACGTTACGCGCGACTGGAACTGGGGTCCGCTGGTTTACACGCAAATGTGAGTCAAGAAGCAGGGGCATTTTAATCGATATTAGAACGAGAAGGAGAGGTGCAGTGTGAACGCACAAGGAAACAATTGACGGGAGGGGGAGGGAAGGAGAAGGAGTGTATGTATTTTCAGCACGAAATTAAACATGTGCGGTCACACCAGCACTAACGCACCGGATCCCATCAGAACTCCACAGTTAAGTGTGCTTTGGCGAAAGTAGTACAATGATGGGTTACCTCCTGGGAAGTTCTCGTGTTGCACCCATTTTCTTGTGAAGTCCTCGTGTTGCACCCATTTTTTTGAATTATAGTCCTCAGGTTTATTCGCAAATTTGAGTCACGGCACCATAGTATTTTACCTGATATTAGAACGAGCACGGGAGGTGCAGTGCGCACGCACAAGGAAACAAATGACGGGAGGGGGAAGAAAGGAGAAGGCGTTTATGTATTTGCAGCGCGAAATTAAACGGGTGCGATCATACCAGCACTAATGCACCGGATCCCATCAGAACTCCGCAGTTAAGTGTGCTTGGGCGAGAGTAGTACTCGGATCGGTGACCTCCTGGGAAGTCCTCGTGTCGCACCAATTTTTTTTCAGACGGGTCGTTCGACGTTACGCGCAACTGGAACTGGGGTCCGCTGGTTTACACGCAAATGTGAGTCAAGAAGCAGGGGCATTTTAATCGATATTAGAACGAGAAGGAGAGGTGCAGTGTGAACGCACAAGGAAACAATTGACGGGAGGGGGAGGGAAGGAGAAGGAGTGTATGTATTTTCAGCACGAAATGAAACAGGTGCGATCATACCAGCACTAATGCAACGGATTCTATCAGAACTCCGTAGGTAAGGGTGCTTGGGCGAGGGTAGTACTAGCATGGGTTACCTCCTGCGAAGTCCTTATATTTCACCCATTTTCTTGTGAAGTCCTCGTGTTGCACCCATTTTTTTGAATTATAGTCCTCAGGTTTATTCGCAAATTTGAGTCACGGCACCATAGTATTTTACCTGATATTAGAACGAGCACGGGAGGTGCAGTGCGCACGCACAAGGAAACAAATGACGGGAGGGGGAAGAAAGGAGAAGGCGTTTATGTATTTGCAGCGCGAAATTAAACGGGTGCGATCATACCAGCACTAATGCACCGGATCCCATCAGAACTCCGCAGTTAAGTGTGCTTGGGCGAGAGTAGTACTCGGATGGGTGACCTCCTGGGAAGTCCTCGTGTCGCACCAATTTTTTTTCAGACGGGTCGTTCGACGTTACGCGCGACTGGAACTGGGGTCCGCTGGTTTACACGCAAATGTGAGTCAAGAAGCAGGGGCATTTTAATCGATATTAGAACGAGAAGGAGAGGTGCAGTGTGAACGCACAAGGAAACAATTGACGGGAGGGGGAGGGAAGGAGAAGGAGTGTATGTATTTTCAGCACGAAATTAAACAGGTGCGGTCACACCAGCACTAACGCACCGGATCCCATCAGAACTCCACAGTTAAGTTTGCTTTGGCGAAAGTAGTACAATGATGGGTTACCTCCTGGGAAGTTCTCGTGTTGCACCCATTTTCTTGTGAAGTCCTCGTGTTGCACCCATTTTTTTGAATTATAGTCCTGAGGTTTATTCGCAAATTTGAGTCACGGCACCATAGTATTTTACCTGATATTAGAACGAGCACGGGAGGTGCAGTGCGCACGCACAAGGAAACAAATGACGGGAGGGGGAAGAAAGGAGAAGGCGTTTATGTATTTGCAGCGCGAAATTAAACGGGTGCGATCATACCAGCACTAATGCACCGGATCCCATCAGAACTCCGCAGTTAAGTGTGCTTGGGCGAGAGTAGTACTCGGATCGGTGACCTCCTGGGAAGTCCTCGTGTCGCACCAATTTTTTTTCAGACGGGTCGTTCGACGTTACGCGCAACTGGAACTGGGGTCCGCTGGTTTACACGCAAATGTGAGTCAAGAAGCAGGGGCATTTTAATCGATATTAGAACGAGAAGGAGAGGTGCAGTGCGAACGCACAAGGAAACAATTGACGGGAGGGGGAGGGAAGGAGAAGGAGTGTATGTATTTTCAGCACGAAATTAAACAGGTGCGGTCACACCAGCACTAACGCACCGGATCCCATCAGAACTCCACAGTTAAGTGTGCTTTGGCGAAAGTAGTACAATGATGGGTTACCTCCTGCGAAGTCCTTATATTTCACCCATTTTCTTGTGAAGTCCTCGTGTTGCACCCATTTTTTTGAATTATAGTCCTCAGGTTTATTCGCAAATTTGAGTCACGGCACCATAGTATTTTACCTGATATTAGAACGAGCACGGGAGGTGCAGTGCGCACGCACAAGGAAACAAATGACGGGAGGGGGAAGAAAGGAGAAGGCGTTTATGTATTTGCAGCGCGAAATTAAACGGGTGCGATCATACCAGCACTAATGCACCGGATCCCATCAGAACTCCGCAGTTAAGTGTGCTTTGGCGAGAGTAGTACTCGGATGGGTGACCTCCTGGGAAGTCCTCGTGTCGCACCAATTTTTTTTCAGACGGGTCGTTCGACGTTACGCGCGACTGGAACTGGGGTCCGCTGGTTTACACGCAAATGTGAGTCAAGAAGCAGGGGCATTTTAATCCATATTAGAACGAGAAGGAGAGGTGCAGTGTGAACGCACAAGGAAACAATTGACGGGAGGGGGAGGGAAGGAGAAGGAGTGTATGTATTTTCAGCACGAAATGAAACAGGTGCGATCAAACCAGCACTAATGCAACGGATTCTATCAGAACTTCGTAGGTAAGGGTGCTTGGGCGAGGGTAGTACTAGCATGGGTTACCTCCTGCGAAGTCCTTATATTTCACCCATTTTCTTGTGAAGTCCTCGTGTTGCACCCATTTTTTTGAATTATAGTCCTCAGGTTTATTCGCAAATTTGAGTCACGGCACCATAGTATTTTACCTGATATTAGAACGAGCACGGGAGGTGCAGTGCGCACGCACAAGGAAACAAATGACGGGAGGGGGAAGAAAGGAGAAGGCGTTTATGTATTTGCAGCGCGAAATTAAACGGGTGCGATCATACCAGCACTAATGCACCGGATCCCATCAGAACTCCGCAATTAAGTGTGCTTGGGCGAGAGTAGTACTCGGATCGGTGACCTCCTGGGAAGTCATTGTGTCGCACCAATTTTTTTTCAGACGGGTCGTTCGACGTTACGCGCGACTGGAACTGGGGTCCGCTGGTTTACACGCAAATGTGAGTCAAGAAGCAGGGGCATTTTAATCGATATTAGAACGAGAAGGAGAGGTGCAGTGTGAACGCACAAGGAAACAATTGACGGGAGGGGGAGGGAAGGAGAAGGAGTGTATGTATTTTCAGCACGAAATGAAACAGGTGCGATCATACCAGCACTAATGCAACGGATTCTATCAGAACTCCGTAGGTAAGGGTGCTTGGGCGAGGGTAGTACTAGCATGGGTTACCTCCTGCGAAGTCCTTATATTTCACCCATTTTCTTGTGAAGTCCTCGTGTTGCACCCATTTTTTTGAATTATAGTCCTCAGGTTTATTCGCAAATTTGAGTCACGGCACCATAGTATTTTACCTGATATTAGAACGAGCACGGGAGGTGCAGTGCGCACGCACAAGGAAACAAATGACGGGAGGGGGAAGAAAGGAGAAGGCGTTTATGTATTTGCAGCGCAAAATTAAACGGGTGCGATCATACCAGCACTAATGCACCGGATCCCATCAGAACTCCGCAGTTAAGTGTGCTTGGGCGAGAGTAGTACTCGGATGGGTGACCTCCTGGGAAGTCCTCGTGTCGCACCAATTTTTTTTCAGACGGGTCGTTCGACGTTACGCGCGACTGGAACTGGGGTCCGCTGGTTTACACGCAAATGTGAGTCAAGAAGCAGGGGCATTTTAATCGATATTAGAACGAGAAGGAGAGGTGCAGTGCGAACGCACAAGGAAACAATTGACGGGAGGGGGAGGGAAGGAGAAGGAGTGTATGTATTTTCAGCACGAAATTAAACAGGTGCGGTCACACCAGCACTAACGCACCGGATCCCATCAGAACTCCACAGTTAAGTGTGCTTTGGTGAAAGTAGTACAATGATGGGTTACCTCCTGCGAAGTCCTTATATTTCACCCATTTTCTTGTGAAGTCCTCGTGTTGCACCCATTTTTTTGAATTATAGTCCTCAGGTTTATTCGCAAATTTGAGTCACGGCACCATAGTATTTTACCTGATATTAGAACGAGCACGGGAGGTGCAATGCGCACGCACAAGGAAACAAATGACGGGAGGGGGAAGAAAGGAGAAGGCTTTTATGTATTTGCAGCGCGAAATTAAACGGGTGCGATCATACCAGCACTAATGCACCGGATCCCATCAGAACTCCGCAGTTAAGTGTGCTTGGGCGAGAGTAGTACTCGGATGGGTGACCTCCTGGGAAGTCCTCGTGTCGCACCAATTTTTTTTCAGACGGGTCGTTCGACGTTACGCGCGACTGGAACTGGGGTCCGCTGGTTTACACGCAAATGTGAGTCAAGAAGCAGGGGCATTTTAATCGATATTAGAACGAGAAGGAGAGGTGCAGTGTGAACGCACAAGGAAACAATTGACGGGAGGGGGAGGGAAGGAGAAGGAGTGTATGTATTTTCAGCACGAAATTAAACAGGTGCGGTCACACCAGCACTAACGCACCGGATCCCATCAGAACTCCACAGTTAAGTGTGCTTTGGCGAAAGTAGTACAATGATGGGTTACCTCCTGCGAAGTCCTTATATTTCACCCATTTTCTTGTGAAGTCCTCATGTTGCACCCATTTTTTTGAATTATAGTCCTCAGGTTTATTCGCAAATTTGAGTCACGGCACCATAGTATTTTACCTGATATTAGAACGAGCACGGGAGGTGCAGTGCGCACGCACAAGGAAACAAATGACGGGAGGGGGAAGAAAGGAGAAGGCGTTTATGTATTTGCAGCGCGAAATTAAACGAGTGCGATCATACCAGCACTAATGCACCGGCTCCCATCAGAACTCCGCAGTTAAGTGTGCTTGGGCGAGAGTAGTACTCGGATCGGTGACCTCCTGGGAAGTCCTTGTGTCGCACCAATTTTTTTTCAGACGGGTCGTTCGACGTTACGCGCAACTGGAACTGGGGTCCGCTGGTTTACACGCAAATGTGAGTCAAGAAGCAGGGGCATTTTAATCGATATTAGAACGAGAAGGAGAGGTGCAGTGTGAACGCACATGGAAACAATTGACGGGAGGGGGAGGGAAGGAGAAGGAGTGTATGTATTTTCAGCACGAAATGAAACAGGTGCGATCATACCAGCACTAATGCAACGGATTCTATCAGAACTCCTTAGGTAAGGGTGCTTGGGCGAGGGTAGTACTAGCATGGGTTACCTCCTGCGAAGTCCTTATATTTCACCCATTTTCTTGTGAAGTCCTCGTGTTGCACCCATTTTTTTGAATTATAGTCCTCAGGTTTATTCGCAAATTTGAGTCACGGCACCATAGTATTTTACCTGATATTAGAACGAGCACGGGAGGTGCAGTGCGCACGCACAAGGAAACAAATGACGGGAGGGGGAAGAAAGGAGAAGGCGTTTATGTATTTGCAGCGCGAAATTAAACGGGTGTGATCATACCAGCACTAATGCACCGGATCCCATCAGAACTCCGCAGTTAAGTGTGCTTGGGCGAGAGTAGTACTCGGATGGGTGACCTCCTGGGAAGTCCTCGTGTCGCACCAATTTTTTTTCAGACGGGTCGTTCGACGTTACGCGCGACTGGAACTGGGGTCCGCTGGTTTACACGCAAATGTGAGTCAAGAAGCAGGGGCATTTTAATCGATATTAGAACGAAAAGGAGAGGTGCAGTGTGAACGCACAAGGAAACAATTGACGGGAGGGGGAGGGAAGGAGAAGGAGTGTATGTATTTTCAGCACGAAATGAAACAAGTGCGATCATACCAGCACTAATGCAACGGATTCTATCAGAACTCCGTAGGTAAGGGTGCTTGGGCGAGGGTAGTACTAGCATGGGTTACCTCCTGCGAAGTCCTTATATTTCACCCATTTTCTTGTGAAGTCCTCGTGTTGCACCCATTTTTTTGAATTATAGTCCTCAGGTTTATTCGCAAATTTGAGTCACGGCACCATAGTATTTTACCTGATATTAGAACGAGCACGGGAGGTGCAGTGCGCACGCACAAGGAAACAAATGACGGGAGGGGGAAGAAAGGAGAAGGCTTTTATGTATTTGCAGCGCAAAATTAAACGGGTGCGATCATACCAGCACTAATGCACCGGATCCCATCAGAACTCCGCAGTTAAGTGTGCTTGGGCGAGAGTAGTACTCGGATGGGTGACCTCCTGGGAAGTCCTCGTGTCGCACCAATTTTTTTTCAGACGGGTCGTTCGACGTTACGCGCGACTGGAACTGGGGTCCGCTGGTTTACACGCAAATGTGAGTCAAGAAGCAGGGGCATTTTAATCGATATTAGAACGAGAAGGAGAGGTGCAGTGGGAACGCACAAGGAAACAATTGACGGGAGGGGGAGGGAAGGAGAAGGAGTGTATGTATTTTCAGCACGAAATTAAACAGGTGCGGTCACACCAGCACTAACGCACCGGATCCCATCAGAACTCCACAGTTAAGTGTGCTTTGGCGAAAGTAGTACAATGATGGGTTACCTCCTGCGAAGTCCTTATATTTCACCCATTTTCTTGTGAAGTCCTCGTGTTGCACCCATTTTTTTGAATTATAGTCCTCAGGTTTATTCGCAAATTTGAGTCACGGCACCATAGTATTTTACCTGATATTAGAACGAGCACGGGAGGTGCAGTGCGCACGCACAAGGAAACAAATGACGGGAGGGGGAAGAAAGGAGAAGGCTTTTATGTATTTGCAGCGCGAAATTAAACGGGTGCGATCATACCAGCACTAATGCACCGGATCCCATCAGAACTCCGCAGTTAAGTGTGCTTGGGCGAGAGTAGTACTCGGATGGGTGACCTCTTGGGAAGTCCTCGTGTCGCACCAATTTTTTTTCAGACGGGTCGTTCGACGTTACGCGCGACTGGAACTGGGGTCCGCTGGTTTACACGCAAATGTGAGTCAAGAAGCAGGGACATTTTAATCGATATTAGAACGAGAAGGAGAGGTGCAGTGTGAACGCACAAGGAAACAATTGACGGGAGGGGGAGGGAAGGAGAAGGAGTGTATGTATTTTCAGCACGAAATGAAACAGGTGCGATCATACCAGCACTAATGCAACGGATTCTATCAGAACTCCGTAGGTAAGGGTGCTTGGGCGAGGGTAGTATTAGCATGGGTTACCTCCTGCGAAGTCCTTATATTTCACCCATTTTCTTGTGAAGTCCTCGTGTTGCACCCATTTTTTTGAATTATAGTCCTCAGGTTTATTCGCAAATTTGAGTCACGGCACCATAGTATTTTACCTGATATTAGAACGAGCACGGGAGGTGCAGTGCGCACGCACAAGGAAACAAATGACGGGAGGGGGAGGAAAGGAGAAGGCGTTTATGTATTTGCAGCGCGAAATTAAACGGGTGGGATCATACCAGCACTAATGCACCGGATCCCATCAGAACTCCGCAGTTAAGTGTGCTTGGGCGAGAGTAGTACTCGGATCGGTGACCTCCTGGGAAGTCCTCGTGTCGCACCAATTTTTTTTCAGACGGGTCGTTCGACGTTACGCGCGACTGGAACTGGGGTCCGCTGGTTTACACGCAAATGTGAGTCAAGAAGCAGGGGCATTTTAATCGATATTAGAACGAGAAGGAGAGGTGCAGTGTGAACGCACAAGGAAACAATTGACGGGAGGGGGAGGGAAGGAGAAGGAGTGTATGTATTTTCAGCAAGAAATGAAACAGGTGCGATCATACCAGCACTAATGCAACGGATTCTATCAGAACTCCGTAGGTAAGGGTGCTTGGGCGAGGGTAGTACTAGCATGGGTTACCTCCTGCGAAGTCCTTATATTTCACCATTTTCTTGTGAAGTCCTCGTGTTTCACCCATTTTTTTGAATTATAGTCCTCAGGTTTATTCGCAAATTTGAGTCACGGCACCATAGTATTTTACCTGATATTAGAACGAGCACGGGAGGTGCAGTGCGCACGCACAAGGAAAGAAATGACGGGAGGGAGAAGAAAGGAGAAGGCGTTTATGTATTTGCAGCGCGAAATTAAATGGGTGCGATCATACCAGCACTAATGCACCGGATCCCATCAGAACTCCGCAGTTAAGTGTGCTTGGGCGAGAGTAGTACTCGGATGGGTGACCTCCTGGGAAGTCCTCGTGTCGCACCAATTATTTTTCAGACGGGTCGTTCGACGTTACGCGCGACTGGAACTGGGGTTCGCTGGTTTACACGCAAATGTGAGTCAAGAAGTAGGGGCATTTTAATCGATATTAGAACGAGAAGGAGAGGTGCAGTGTGAACGCACAAGGAAACAATTGACGGGAGGGGGAGGGAAGGAGAAGGAGTGTATGTATTTTCAGCACGAAATGAAACAGGTGCGATCATACCAGCACTAATGCAACGGATTCTATCAGAACTCCGTAGGTAAGGGTGCTTGGGCGAGGGTAGTACTAGCATGGGTTACCTCCTGCGAAGTCCTTATATTTCACCATTTTCTTGTGAAGTCCTCGTGTTTCACCCATTTTTTTGAATTATAGTCCTCAGGTTTATTCGCAAATTTGAGTCACGGCACCATAGTATTTTACCTGATATTAGAACGAGCACGGGAGGTGCAGTGCGCACGCACAAGGAAAGAAATGACGGGAGGGAGAAGAAAGGAGAAGGCGTTTATGTATTTGCAGCGCGAAATTAAATGGGTGCGATCATACCAGCACTAATGCACCGGATCCCATCAGAACTCCGCAGTTAAGTGTGCTTGGGCGAGAGTAGTACTCGGATGGGTGACCTCCTGGGAAGTCCTCGTGTCGCACCAATTATTTTTCAGACGGGTCGTTCGACGTTACGCGCGACTGGAACTGGGGTTCGCTGGTTTACACGCAAATGTGAGTCAAGAAGTAGGGGCATTTTAATCGATATTAGAACGAGAAGGAGAGGTGCAGTGTGAACGCACAAGGAAACAATTGACGGGAGGGGGAGGGAAGGAGAAGGAGTGTATGTATTTTCAGCACGAAATGAAACAGGTGCGATCATACCAGCACTAATGCAACGGATTCTATCAGAACTCCGTAGGTAAGGGTGCTTGGGCGAGAGTAGTACTAGCATGGGTTACCTCCTCCGAAGTCCTTATATTTCACCCATTTTCTTGTGAAGTCCTCGTGTTGCACCCATTTTTTTGCAGATGATTTTTTCGACGTTACGCGCGATTTTAATTATGGTCCTCAGGTTTATTCGCAAATGTGAGTCACGGCGCCGTGGCATTTTACTTGATATTAGAACGAGAGCGGGAGGTGCAGTGCGCACGTAAAAGGAAACAAATGGCGGGAGGGGGAAGAAAGGGGAATAGTGTATGTATTTGCAGTGCGAAATTAAACAGGTGCGATCATACCAGCACAAATGCACCGGATCCCATCAGAACTCCGCTGTCAAGTGTGCTTTGGCAAAAGTAGTACAATTATGGGTTACATCGTGGGAAGTTCTCGTGTTGCATCCATTTTCTTTTTTTCAGATGTGCCATTCGACGTTACGCGCGACTTTAATTATGGTCCGCAGATTTATTAGCAAATGTGAGTCACTTGTCGTGGCATTTTATTTTATATTTGAACGAGAACGAGAGGTGCAGTGTGCACGCACAAGGAAACAAATGACGGGAGGGAGAAGAAAGGTGAAGGAGTTTATGTATTTGCAGCGCAAAATTAAACATGTGCGATCATACCAGCACTAATGCACCGGATCCCATCAGAACTCTGCAGTTAAGTGTGCTTGGGCAAGAGTAGTACTCGGATGGGTGACCTCTTGGGAAGTCCTCGTGTCGCACTAATTTTTTTTTTCAGACGGGTCGTTCGACGTTACGCGCGACTGGAACTAGGGTCCGCTGGTTTATACGCAAATGTGAGTCAAGAAGCAGGGGCATTTTAATCGATATTAGAACGAGAAGGAGAGATGCAGAGTGCACGCACAAGGAAACAAATGACGGGAGGGGGGATGGAGGGAGAAAAAGTGTATGTATTTGCAGCGCAGAATGAAACATGAGCGATCATACCAGCACCAATGCAACGGATTCTATCAGAACTCCGCAAGTTAAGGGTGCTTGGGCGAGAGTAGCACTAGGATGGGTGACCTCATGCGAAGTCCTTATATTTCACCAATTTTCTTAGGAAGTCCTCGTGTTCCACCCATTTTTTTGCAGATGATTCTTTCGACGATACGCGCGACTTGAATTATGGTCATCAGGTTTATTCGCAAATGTGAGTCACGACACCGTAGCATTTTACTTTATATTAGAAGGAGCACGGGAGGGGCAGTGCGCACGCACAAGGAAACAAATGACGGGAGGGGGAAGAAAGGAGAAGGAGTTTATGTATTTGCAGCGCGGAATTAAACGTGTGCGATCATACCAGCACTAATGCACCGGATTCCGTCAGAACTCCGCAGTTAAGTGTGCTTTGGCGAGAGTAGTACTCGGATTGGTGACCTCCTGGGAAGTCCTAGTGTCGCACCAATTTTTTTTCAGACGGGTCGTTCGACGTTACGCGCGACTGGAACTCGGGTCCGCTGGTTTATACGCAAATGTGAGTCAAGAAGCAGGGGCATTTTAATCCATATTAGAACGAGAAGGAGAGGTGCAGTGTGAACGCACAAAGAAACAATTGATGGGAGGGGGAAGGAAGGAGAAGGAGTGTATAAGGAGAAGGAGTGTATGTAATTTCAGCAAGAAATGAAACAGGTGCGATCATACCAGCACTAATGCAACGGATTCTATCAGAACTCCGTAGGTAAGGGTGCTTGGGCGAGAGTAGTACTAGCATGGGTTACCTCCTGCGAAGTTCTTATATTTCACCCATTTTCTTGTGAAGTCCTCGTGTTGCACCCATTTTTTTGCAGATGATTCTTTCGACGTTACGCGCGACTTGAATTATGGTCCTCAGGTTTATTAGCAAATGTGAGTCACGGCGCCGTGGCATTTTTCCTGATATTAGAACGAGAACGGGAGGTGCAGTGCGCACGCACAAGGAAACAAATGACGGGAGGGGGAAGAAAGGGGAATGAGTTTATGTAATAGAAGCGCAAAATTAAACGGGTGCGATCATACCAGCACTATTGCACCGGATCTCATCAGAACTCTGCAGTTAAGTGTGCTTGGGCGAGATTAGTACTCGGATGCGTGACCTCCTGGGAAGTCCTCGTGTCGCACCAATTTTTTTTCAGACGGGTCGTTCGACGTTACGCGCGTCTGGAACTAGGGTCCGCTGGTTTATACGCAAATGTGAGTCAATAAGCAGGGCCATTTTAATCGATATTAGAACGAGAATAAGAGGTGAAGTGTTAACGCACAAGGATACAAATGACGGGAGGGGGAAGAAAGGAGAAGGAGTATATATATTTGCAGCGTGAAATTAAACAGGTGCTATCATACCAGCACTAAAGCCCCGGATCCCATCAGAACTCCGCAGTTAAGTGTGCTTGGGCGAGAGTAGTACTCGGATGGGTGACCACTTGGGAAGCCCTCGTGTTGTACTAATTTTTTTTCGGATTGGTTGTTCGACGTTATGCGCGAATGGAATTATAAACCGCTGGTTCATTTGCAAAGGTGAGTCACGGTGCCGGGGCATATTACTTGATATTAGAATGAGAAAGAGAGATGCAGAGTGCACGCACAAGGAAACAAATGACGGGAGGAGAAAGAGTGTATGTATTTGCAGTGCGGAATGAAACATGAGGGATCATACCAGCACTAATGCAACGGATTCTATCAGAACTCCGCAGTTAAGGGTGCTTGGGTGAGAAAAGAACTCGGATGGGTGACCTCCTGCGAAGTCCTTATATTTCGCCCATTTTCTTGGGAGGTCCTCGTGTTGCACCCATCTTTTTGCAGATGATTCTTTCGACGTTACGCGCGACTTGATTTATGGTCCGCAGGTTTATTCGCAAATGTGAGTCACGGCGCCGTGGCATTTTACTTGATATTAGAACGAGTACGGGAGGTGCAGTGCGCACGCACAAGGAAACAAATGTTGGGAGGAGGAAGAAAAGAGAAGGAGTGTATGTATTTGAAGCGCAAAATTAAACAAGTGGCATCATACCAGCACTAATGCACTGGATCCCATCAGAACTCTGCAGTTAAGTGTGCTTGAGCGAGTGTAGTACTCGGATGGGTGACCTCTTCGGAAGTCCTCGTATCTCAATAATTTTTTTTCAGATGGGTCGTTCGACGTTACGCGCGACTGGAACTATGGTCCGCTGGTTTATACGCAAATGTGAGTCAAGAATCAGGGGCATTTTAATCGATATTAGAACGAGAAGGAGAGGTGCAGTGTGAACGCACAAGGAAACAAATGATGGGAGGGGGGGAGGGAAGAAGGAGTGTATGTATTTTCAGCACAAAATTAAACAGGTGCGGTCACACCAGCACAAATGCACCGGATCCCATCAGAACTCCGCAGTTAAGTGTGCTTTGGCGAAAGCAGTACAATGATGGGTTACCTCCTGGGAAGTTCTCGTGTTGCACCCATTTTCTTTTTTTCAGTTGTGCTGTTCGACCTTATGCGCGACCTTAATTATGGTCCGCAGATTTATTCGCAAATGTGAGTCACGGCGCCGTGGCATTTTACTTGATATTTGAGCGAGAACGAGAGGTGCAGTGCGCACGCAC
The DNA here is from genome assembly GCF_054855325.1 of Carica papaya. NCBI lineage: Eukaryota > Viridiplantae > Streptophyta > Magnoliopsida > Brassicales > Caricaceae > Carica > Carica papaya. The sequence continues at coordinate 18,838,742 of NC_142316.1, forward strand.
AAGTAAACGAATGACGGGAGGGGGAATAAAGGAGAAGGAGTTTATGTATTTGCAGCGCGAAATTAAACAGGTTCGATCATACCAGCACTAATGCACCGGATCCCATCAGAACTCCGCAGTTAAGTGTGCTTGGGCGAGAGTATTACTCGAATGGGTTACCTCTTGGGAAGTCCTCGTGTCGCACTAATTTTTTTTTCAGACGGGTCGTTCGACGTTACGCGCGACTGGAACAAGGGTCCACTAGTTTATACGCAAATGTGAGTCAAGAAGCAGGAGCATTTGAATCGATATTAGAACGAGAAAGAGAGATGCAGAGTGCACGCACAAGGAAACAAATGACGGGAGGGGGGATGGAGGTAGAAAAAGTATATGTATTTGCAGCGCAGAATGAAACATGAGCAATCATACCAGCACCAACGCAACGGATTCTATCAGAACTCCGCAAGTTAAAGGTTCTTGGGCGAGAGTAGCACTAGGATGGGTGACTTCCTATGAAGTCCTTATATTTTACCCATTTTCTTAGGAAGTTCTCGTGTTGCACCCATTTTTTTGCAGATGATTCTTTCGACGATACGCGCGACTTGAATTATGGTCCTCAGGTTTATTCGCAAATGTGAGTCACGACACCGTAGAATTTTACTTGATATTAGAACGAGAACGGGAGGTGCAGTGCGCACGCACAAGGAAACAAATGACGGGAGAGGGGAAGAAAGGGGAATGATTTTATGTATTTGCAGCGCAAAATTAAAAATGTGCGATCATACCAGCATTAATGCACTGGATCCCATCAGAACTCCGCAGTTAAGTGTGCTTGGGCGAGAGTAGTACTCGGATGGGTGACCTCCTGGGAAGTCCTCGTGTCGCACAAATTTTTTTTTAGACGGGTCGTTCGACGTTACGCGCGACTGGAACTAGGGTCCGCTGGTTTATACGCAAATGTGAGTCAAGAAGCAGGGGCATTTTAATCGATATTAGAACGAGAAGGAGAGGTGCAGAGTGAACGCACAAGGAAACAATTGATGGGAGGGGAAGGGAAGGTGAAGGAGTGTATGTATTTTGAGCACGAAATGAAACAGGTGCGATCATACCAGCACTAATGCAACGGATTCTATCAGAACTCCGTAGGTAAGGGTGTTTGGGCGAAAGTAGTACTTGCAAGGGTTACCTCCTGCGAAGTCCTTATATTTCACCCATTTTCTTGTGAAGTCCTCGTGTTGCACACATTTTTTTACAGATGATTCTTTCGACGTTATGCGCGACTTGAATTATGGTCCTCAGGTTTATTCGCAAATGTGAGTCACGGCGCTGTAGCATTTTACTTGATATTAGAACGATAACGGGAGGTGCAGTGCGCACGCACAAGGAAACAAATGACGGGAGGGGGAAGAAAGGGGAATGAGTTTATGTATTTGCAGCGCGAAATTAAACAGGTGCGATCATACCAGCATTAATGCACCGAATCCCATCAGAACTCCGCAGTGAAGTGTGCTTGGGCGAGATTAGTACTCGGATGGGTGACCTCCTCGGAAGTCCTCGTGTCGCACTAATTTTTTTTCAAACGGGTCGTTCGATGTTACGCGCGTATGGAATTAGGGTCCGCTGGTTTATACGCAAATGTGAGTCAATAAGCAGGGGCATTTTAATGGATATTAGAACGAGAATGAGAGGTGAAGTGTTAACGCACAAGGAAACAAATGGCGGGAGTGGGAAGAAATGAGAAGGAGTGTATGTATTTGCAGCGCGAAATTAAACAGGTGCGATCATACCAGCACTAAAGCCTCGGATCCCATCAGAACTCCGCAGTTAGGAGTGCTTGGGCGAGAGTAGTACAATAATGGGTGACCACTTGGGAAGCCCTCGTGTTGCACCTATTTTTTTTCGGATGGGTTGTTCGACGTTACGCGCGAATGGAATTATAAACCGCTGGTTCATTTGCAAAGGTGAGTCACGGTGCCGGGGCATATTACTTGATATTAGAACGAGAAAGAGAGATGCAGAGTGCACGCACAAGGAAACAAATGACGGGAGGGGGAAGAAAGGAGAAGGAGTTTTTGTATTTGCAGCGCGAAATTAATCAGGTGTGATCATACCAGCACTAATACAACAGATCCCATCATAACTCCGCAGTTAAGTGTGCTTGGGCGAGAGTAGTACTCGGATGGGTGACCACTTGGGAAGTCCTCGTGTTGCACCCATTTTTTTACAGATGATTCTTTCGACGTTACGCGCGACTTGAATTATGGTCATCAGGTTTATTCGCAAATGTGAGTCACGACGCTGTAGCATTTTACTTGATATTAGAACGAGAACGGGAAGTGCAGTGCGCACGCACAAGGAAACAAATGACGGGAGGGGGAATAAAGGAGAAGGAGTTTATGTATTTGCAGCGCAAAATTGAACAAGTGCGATCATACCAGCACTAATGCACCGGATCCCATCAGAACTCCGCAGTGAAGTGTGCTTGGGCGAGATTAGTACTCGTATGTGTGACCTCCTGGGAAGTCCTCGTGTCACACAAATTTTTTTTTTCAGACGGAAAATTCGACGTTACGCGTGACTGGAACTAGGGTTCACTGGTTTATACGCAAATGTGAGTCAAGGAACAGGGGCATTTTAATTGATATTAGAACGAAAATGAGAGGTGAAGTGTGAACGCACAAGGAAACAAATGACGGAAGGGGAAGATAGGAGAAGGAGTGTATGTATTTGCAGCGCGAAATTAAACTGGTGCGATCATACCAGCACTAAAGCTCCGGATCCCATCAGAACTTCGCAGTTAAGTGTGCTTGGGCGAGGGTAGTACTCGGATGGGTGACCACTTGGGAAGCCCTCGTGTTGCACCTATTTTTTTTCGGATGGGTTGTTCGACGTTACGCGAATGGAATTATAAACCACTGGTTCATTTGCAAAGGTGAGTCACGGTGCCGGGGCATATTACTTTATATTAGAACGAGAAAGAGAGATGCAGAGTGCACCCACAAGGAAACAAATGACGGGAGGGGGGATGGGCGGAGAAAGAGTGTATGTATTTGCAGTGTAGAATGAAACATGAGGGATCATACCAGCACTAATGCAACGGATTCTATCATAACTCCGTAGTTAAGGGTGCTTGGGCGAGAAAAGTACTCGTATGGGTGACCTCCTGCGAAGTCCTTATATTTCGCCCATTTTCTTGGGAGGTCCTCGTGTTGCACCCATCTTTTTGTAGATGATTCTTTCGACGTTACGCGCGACTTGATTTATGGTCTGCAGGTTTATTCGCAAATGTGAGTCACGGCGCCGTGGCATTTTACTTGATATTAGAACGAGTATGGGAGGTGCAGTGCGCACGCACAAGGAAATAAATGACGGGAGGAGGAAGAAAAGAGAAGGAGTGTATGTATTTGAAGCGCAAAATTAAATAAGTGGTATCATACCAGCACTAATGCACGGGATCCCATCAAAACTCTGTAGTTAAGCGTGCTTGGGCGAGAGTAGTACTCGGATGGGTGACCTCTTGGGAAGTCCTCGTATCGTAATAATTTTTTTTTAGATGGGTCGTTCGACGTTACGCGCTACTGGAACTATGGTCCGCTGGTTTATACGCAAATGTGAGTCAAGAATCAGGGGCATTTTAATCGATATTAGAACGAGAAGGAGAGGTGCAGTGTGAACGCACAAGGAAACAAATGATGGGAGGGGGGGAGGGAAGAAGGAGTGTATGTATTTTCAGCACAAAATTAAACAGGTGCGGTCACACCAGCACAAATGCACTGGATCCCATCAGAACTTCGCAGTTAAGTGTGCTTTGGCGAAAGCAGTACAATGATGGGTTACCTCCTGGGAAGTTCTCGTGTTGCACCCATTTTCTTTTTTTTAGTTGTGTCGTTCGACCTTATGCGCGACCTTAATTATGGTCCGCAGATTTATTCGCAAATGTGAGTCATGGCGCCGTGGCATTTTACTTGATATTTGAGCGAGAACGAGAGGTGCAGTACGCACGCACAAGTAAACGAATGACGGGAGGGGGAATAAAGGAGAAGGCGTTTATGTATTTGCAGCGCGAAATTAAACGGGTGCGATCATACCAGCACTAATGCACCGGATCCCATCAGAACTCCGTAGTTAAGTGTGCTTGGGCGAGAGTAGTACTCGGATGGGTGACCTCCTGGGAAGTCCTCGTGTCGCACCAATTTTTTTTCAGACGGGTCGTTCGACGTTACGCGCGACTGGAACTGGGGTCCCCTGGTTTACACGCAAATGTGAGTCAAGAAGCAGGGGCATTTTAATCGATATTAGAACGAGAAGGAGAGGTGCAGTGTGAACGCACAAGGAAACAATTGACGGAAGGGGGAGGGAAGGAGAAGGAGTGTATGTATTTTCAGCACGAAATGAAACAGGTGCGATCATACCAGCACTAATGCAACGGATTCTATCAAAACTCCGTAGGTAAGGGTGCTTGGGCGAGGGTAGTACTAGCATGGGTTACCTCCTGCGAAGTCCTTATATTTCACCCATTTTCTTGTGAAGTCCTCGGGTTGCACCCATTTTTTTGAATTATAGTCCTCAGGTTTATTCGCAAATTTGAGTCACGGCACCATAGTATTTTACCTGATATTAGAACGAGCACGGGAGGTGCAGTGCGCACGCACAAGGAAACAAATGACGGGAGGGGGAAGAAAGGAGAAGGCGTTTATGTATTTGCAGCGCGAAATTAAACGGGTGCGATCATACCAGCACTAATGCACCGGATCCCATCAGAACTCCGCAGTTAAGTGTGCTTGGGCGAGAGTAGTACTCGGATCGGTGACCTCCTGGGAAGTCCTCGTGTCGCACCAATTTTTTTTCAGACGGGTCGTTCGACGTTACGCGCGACTGGAACTGGGGTCTGCTGGTTTACACGCAAATGTGAGTCAAGAAGCAGGGGCATTTTAATCGATATTAGAACGAGAAGGAGAGGTGCAGTGTGAACGCACAAGGAAACAATTGACGGGAGGGGGAGGGAAGGAGAAGGAGTGTATGTATTTTCAGCACGAAATGAAACAGGTGCGATCAAACCAGCACTAATGCAACGGATTCTATCAGAACTCCGTAGGTAAGGGTGCTTGGGCGAGGGTAGTACTAGCATGGGTTACCTCCTGCGAAGTCCTTATATTTCACCCATTTTCTTGTGAAGTCCTCGTGTTGCACCCATTTTTTTGAATTATAGTCCTCAGGTTTATTCGCAAATTTGAGTCACGGCACCATAGTATTTTACCTGATATTAGAACGAGCACGGGAGGTGCAGTGCGCACGCACAAGGAAACAAATGACGGGAGGGGGAAGAAAGGAGAAGGCGTTTATGTATTTGCAGCGCGAAATTAAACGGGTTCGATCATACCAGCACTAATGCACCGGATCCCTTCAGAACTCCGCAGTTAAGTGTGCTTGGGCGAGAGTAGTACTCGGATGGGTGACCTCCTGGGAAGTCCTCGTGTCGCACCAATTTTTTTTCAGACGGGTCGTTCGACGTTACGCGCGACTGGAACTGGGGTCCGCTGGTTTACACGCAAATGTGAGTCAAGAAGCAGGGGCATTTTAATCGATATTAGAACGAGAAGGGGAGGTGCAGTGTGAACGCACAAGGAAACAAATGATGGGAGGGGGGGAGGGAAGAAGGAGTGCATGTATTTTCAGCACGAAATTAAACAGGTGCGGTCACACCAGCACTAACGCACCGGATCCCATCAGAACTCCACAGTTAAGTGTGCTTTGGCGAAAGTAGTACAATGATGGGTTACCTCCTGGGAAGTTCTCGTGTTGCACCCATTTTTTTTTTTCAGATGTGTCGTTCGACGTTACGCGCAACTTTAATTATGGTCCGCAGATTTATTCACGAAGGTGAGTCACGGCGCCGTGACATTTTACTTGATATTTGAATGAGAACGAGAGGTGCAGTGCGCACGCACAAGGAAACAAATGACGGGAGGGGGAAGAAAGGAAAAGAAGTTTATGTATTTACAGCGCAAAATTAAACAGGTGCGATCATACCAGCACTAATGCACCGGATCCCATTAGAACTCCGCAGTTAAGTTTGCTTGGGCCATAGTAGTACTTAGATGGGTGACCTCCTGGGAAGTCCTCATGACGCACTATTTTTTTTTTTCAGACGGGTCGTTCGACGTTACGCGCGACTGGAACTAGGGTACACTGGTTTATACGCAAATGTGAGTCAAGAAGCATGGGCATTTTAATCGATATTAGAATGAGAAGGAGAGATGCATAGTGCACGCACAAGGAAACAAATGACGGGAGGGGGGATGGAGGGAGAAAAAGTGTATGTATTTGCAGCGCAGAATGAAACATGAGCAATCATACCAGCACACGTGCAACGAATTCTATTAGAACTCCGCAAGTTAAGGGTGCTTGGGCGAGAGTAGCACTAGGATGGGTGACCTCCGGCGAAGTCCTTATATTTCACCCATTTTCTTTGGAAGTCCTCGTGTTGCACACATTTTTTTGCAGATGATTCTTTCGACGATACGCGCGACTTGAATTATGGTCCTCAGGTTTATTCGCAAATTTGAGTCACGGCACCGTAGATTTTTTCTTGATATTAGAACGAGCACGGGAGGTGCAGTGCGCACGCACAAGGAAACAAATGACGGGAGGGAGAAAAAAGGAGAAGAAGTTTATGTATTTGCAGCGCAGAATTAAACGGTTGCGATCATACCAGCACTAATGCACCGGATCCCATCAGAACTCCGCAGTTAAGTGTGCTTGGGCGAGAGTAGTACTCGAATGGGAGACCTCCTAGGAAGTCCTCGTGTCGCACCAATTTTTTTTCAGACGGGTCGTTCGACGTTACGCTCGACTGGAACTGGGGTCCGCTTGTTTATACGCAAATGTGAGTCAAGAAGCAGGGGCATTTTAATCGATATTAGAACGAGAAGGAGAGGTGCAGTGTGAACGCACAAGGAAACAATTGATGGGTGGGGGAGGGAAGGAGAAGGAGTGTATGTATTTTCAGCACGAAATGGAACAGGTGCGATCATACAAACACTAATGCAACGGATTCTATCAGAACACCGTAGGTAAGGGTGCTTGGGCGAGAGTAGTACTAGCATGGGTTACCTCCTGCGAAGTCCTTATATTTCACCCATTTTCTTGTGAAGTCCTCGTGTTGCACCCATTTTTTTGCAGATGATTCTTTCGACGTTACGCGCGACTTGAATTATGGTCCTCAGGTTTATTCGCAAATGTGAGTCACGGCGCTGTAGCATTTTACTTTATATTAGAACGAGAACGGGAGGTGCAGTGCGCACGCACAAGGAAACAAATGACGGGAGGGGGAAGAAAGGGGAATGCGTTTATGTATTTGCAGTGCCAAATTAAACAGGTGCGATCATACAAGCACTAATGCACCGGATCCCATCAGAACTCCGTAGTTAAGTGTGCTAGGGCGACAGTAGTACTCGGATGGGTGACCACTTGGGAAGCCCTCGTGTTGCACCTATTTTTTTTCGGATGGATTTTTTGACGTTACGCGCGAATGAAATTATAAACCGCTGGTTCATTTGGAAAGGTGAGTCACAGTGCCGAGGTATATTACTTGATATTAGAACGAGAAAGAGAGATGAAGAGTGCACGCACAAGGAAACAAATGACGGGAGGTGCAGTGCGCACGCACAACGAAAGAAATGACGGGAGGGGGAAGAAATGGAAAGGAGTTTATGTATTTGCAGCGCGGAATTCACCAGGTGTGATCATACCACCACTAATGCACCGGATCCCATCAGAACTCCGCAGTTAAGTGTGCTTGGGTGAGAGTAGTACTCGGATGGGTGACCTCTTGGGAAGTCCTCGTGTCGCAATAATTTTTTTTTCAGACAGGTCGTTCGACGTTACACACGACTGGAACTAGGGTCCGCTGGTTTATACGCAAATGTGAGTCAAGAAGCAGGGTTATTTTAATCGATATTAGAACGAGAATGAGAGGTGCAGTGTGAACGCACAAGGAAACAATTGACGGGAGGGGGAAGAAAGGAGAAGGAGTGTATGTATTTGCAGTGCGAAATTAAACAGGTGCGATCATACCAGCACTAAAGCCCCGGATCCCATCAGAACTCTGCAGTTAAGTGTGCTTGGGCGAGAGTATTACTCGGATGGGTTACCTCCTGCGAAGTCCTTATATTTCACCCATTTTCTCGGGAGGTCCTCGTGTTGCACCCATCTTTTTGCAGATGATTCTTTCGACGTTACACGGGAAATGATTTATGGTCCGCAGGTTTATTCGCAAATGTGAGTCACCGCGCCGTGGCATTTTACTTGATATTAGAACGAGTACGGGAGGTGCAGTGCGCACGCACAAGGAAACAAATGACGGGAGGAGGAAGAAAAGAGAAGGAGTGTATGTATTTGAAGCGCAAAATTAAACAAGTGGCATCAAACCAGCACTAATGCACTGGATCCCATCAGAACTCTGCAGTTAAGTGTGCGTGGTCGAGAGTAGTACTCGGATGGATGACCTCTTGGGAAGTCCTCGTATCGTAACCATTTTTTTTCAGATGGGTCGTTCGATGTTACGCGCGACTGGAACTATGGTCCGCTGGTTTATACGAAAATGTGAGTCAAGAATCAGGGGCATTTTAATCGATATTAGAACGAGAAGGAGAGGTGCAGTGTGAACGCACAAGGAAACAAATGATGGGAGGGGGGGAGGGAAGAAGGAGTGTATGTATTTTCCGCACGAAATTAAACAGGTGCGGTCACACCAGCACAAATGCACCGGATCCCATCAGAACTCCGCAGTTAAGTGTGCTTTGGCGAAAGTAGTACAATGATGGGTTACCTCCTGGGAAGTTCTCGTGTTGCACCCATTTTCTTTTTTTCAAATGTGCCGTGCAACGTTACGCGCGACTTTAATTATCATCTGCAGATTTATTCGCAAATGTGAGTCACGGTGCCGTGGCATTTTACTTGATATTTGAAAGAGAACGAGAGGTTCAGTGCGCACGCACAAGGAAACAAATGACGGGAGGGGGGACGGAAGGAGAAAGAGTGTATGTATTTGCAGTGCAGAATGAAACATGAGGGATCATACCAGCACTAATGCAACGGATTCTATCAGAACTCCGCAGTTAAGGGTGCTTGGGCGAGAAAAGTACTCGGATGGCTGACCTCCTGCGAAGTCCTTATATTTCACCCATTTTCTTGGGAGGTCCTCGTGTTGCACCCATCTTTTTGCAGATGATTCTTTCGACATTACGCGCGACTTGATTTATGGTCCGCAGATTTATTCGAAAATGTGAGTCACGGCACCGTGGCATTTTACTTGATATTAGAACGAGTACGGGAGGTGCAGTGCGCACGCACAAGGAAGCAAATGACGGGATGAGGAAGAAACGAGAATGAGTGTATGTATTTGAAGCCCAAAATTAAACAAGTGGCATCATACCAGCACTACTGTAATGGATCCCATTAGAACTCTGCAGTTAAGTGTGCTTGGACGAGAGTAGTACTCGGATGGGTGACCTCTTGGGAAGTCCTCGTATCGCAATAATTTTTTTTCAGATGGGTCGTTCGACGTTACGCGCGACTGGAACTATGGTCCGCTGGTTTATACGCAAATGTGAGTCAAGAATCAGCGGCATTTTAATCGATATTAGAACGAGAAGGAGAGGTGCAGTGTGAACGCACAAGGAAACAAATGAGGGGAGGGGGGAGGGAAGAAGGAGTGTATGTATTTTCAGCACGAAATTAAACAGGTGCGGTCACACCAGCACAAATGCACCGGATCCCATCAGAACTCCGCAGTTAAGTGTGCTTTGGCGAAAGTAGTACAATGATGGGTTACCTCATGGGAAGTTCTCGTGTTGCACCCATTTTCTTTTTTTCAGATGTGCCGTTCGACGTTACGCGCGACTTTAATTATGGTCCGCAGATTTATTCGCAAATGTGAGTCACGGCACCGTGGTATTTTACTTGATATTTGAACGAGAACGAGAGGTGCAGTGCGCACGCACATGGAAACAAATAACGGGAGGGGGAAGAAAGGAGAAGGAGTTTATGTATTTGCAGCGCGAAATTAAACAGGTGCGATCATACCAGCACTAATGCACCGGATCCCATCAGAACTCCGCAGTTAAGTGTGCTTGGGCGAGAGTTGTACTCGGATGGGTGTCCTCCTGGAAGTCCTTGTGTCGCACTAATTTTTTTTTTTCAGACGGGTCGTTCGACGTTACACGCGACTGGAACTAGGGTCCCCTGGTTTATACACAAATGTGAGTCAAGAAGCAGGGGCATTTTAATCAATATTAGAACGAGAAGGAGAGATGCAGAGTGCACGCACAAGGAAACAAATGACGGGAGGGGGGATGGAGGGAGAAAAAGTGTATGTATTTGCAGCGCAGAATGAAACATGAGCAATCATACCAGCACCAATGCAACGGATTCTATCAGAACTCCGCAAGTTAGGGTGCTTGGGCGAGTGTAGCACTAGGATGGGTGACCTCCTACGAAGTCCTTATATTTCACCAATTTTCTTAGGAAGTTCTCGTGTTGCACCCATTTTTTTTACAGATGATTCTTTCGACGATACGCGCGACTTGAATTATGGTCCTCAGGTTTATTCGCAAATGTGAGTCACGGCACTGTAGCATTTTACTTGATATTAGAACGAGCACGGGAGGTGCAGTGCGCACGCACAAGGAAACAAATGACGGGAGGGGGAAGAAAGGAGAAGGAGTTTATGTTTTTGCAGCGCAGAATAAAATGGGTGCGATCATACCAGGACTAATGCACCGGATCCCATCAGAACTTCGCAGTTAAGTGCGCTTGGGAGAGGGTAGTACTCGGATGGCTGATCTCTTGGGAAATCCTCGTGTTGCACCAATTATTTTTCAGACGGGTCATTCGACGTTACGCGCGACTGGAACTGGGTTCCACTCGTTTATACACAAATGTGAGTCAAGAAGCAGGGGCATTTTAATTGATATTAGAACGAGAATGAGAGGTGCAGTGTGAACGCACATGGAAACAATTGATGGGAGGGGGAGGAAAGGAGAAGGAGTGTATGTATTTTCAGCACGAAATGAAACAAGTGCGATCATACCAGCACTAATGCAGCGGATTCTATCAGAACTTCGTAGGTAAGGGTGCTTCGGCGAGAGTAGTACTAGTATGGGTTACCTCCTGCGAAGTCCTTATATTTCACTCATTTTCTTGTGAAGTCCTCGTGTTGCACCCATTTTTTTGCAGATGATTCTTTCGACATTATGCGCGACTTGAATTATGGTCCTCAGGTTTATTCGTAAATGTGAGTCACGGCACCGTAGTATTTTACCTGATATTAGGATGAGCACGGGAGGTGCAGTGCGCACGCACAAGGAAACAAATGACGGGAGGTGGAAGAAATGAGAAGGAGTTTATCTATTTGCAGCACGAAATTAAACGGGTGCGATCATACAATAACTAATGCACCGGATCCCATCAGAACTCCGCAGTTAAGTGTGCTTGGGCGAGAGTAGTACTAGCATGGGTTACCTCCTGCGAAGTCCTTATATTTCACCCATTTTCTTGTTAAGTCCTCGTGTTGCACCCATTTTTTTGCAGATGATTCTTTCGACGTTACGCGCGACTTGAATTATGGTCCTCAGGTTTATTCGCAAATGTGAGTCACGGTGCTATAGCATTTTCTTGATATTTGAACGAGAACAGGAGGTGCAGTGTGCATGCACAAGGAAACAAATGACGGGAGGGGGTAGAAAGGGGAATGAGTTTATGTATTTGCAGTGCAAAATTAAACAGGTGCGAACATACCAGCACTAATGCACCGGATCCCATCAGAACTCCGCAGTGAAGTTTGCTTGGGCAAGATTAGTATTCGGATGGGTTGTTCGACGTTACACGCGAATGGAATTATAAATCACTGGTTTATTTGCAAAGGTGACTCACGGTGCCGGGGCATATTACTTGATATTAGAACGAGAAAGAGAGATGCAGAGTGCACGCACAAGGAAACAAATGACGGGAGGGGGGATGGGAGGAGAAAGAGTGTATGTATTTGCAGTGCAGAATTAAACAGGTGCGATCATACCAGCACTAATGCAGTGGATTCTATCAGAACTCCGTAGGTAAGGGTGCTTGGGCGAGAGTAGTACTAGCATGGCTTACCTCCTGTGAAGTCCTTATATTTCACCCATTTTCTTGTAAAGTCCTCGTGTTGCACCTATTTTTTTGCAAATGATTCTTTCGACGTTACGCGCGACTTGAATTATGGTCCTCAGGTTTATTCGCAAATGTGAGTCACGGCACCGTAGTATTTTACTTGATATTAGAACGAGCACGGGAGGTGCAGTGCACACGCAGAAGGAAACAAATGACGGGAGGGGGAAGAAAGGAGAAGGAGTTTATATATTTGCAGTTCGAAATTAAACGGGTTTGATCATACCAGCACTAATGCACCGGATCCCATCAGAACTCCGCAGTTAAGTGTGCTTGGGTGAGTGTAGTACTCGCATGGGTGACCTCCTTGGAAGTCCTCGTGTCGCACCAATTTTTTTTCAGACGGGTCGTTCGACTTTACGCGCGACTGGAACAAGGGTCCGCTGGTTTATACGCAAATGTGAGTCAAGAAGCAGTGGCATTTTAATCGATATTAGAACGAGAAGGAGAGGTGCAGTGTGAACGCAGAAGGAAACAATTGATGGGAGAGGGAGGGAAGGAGAAGGAGTGTTTGTATTTTCAGCACGAAATGAAACAGGTGCGATTATACCAGCACTAATGCAACAGATTCTATCAGAACTCCGCAGGTAAGGGTGCTTTGGCGAGAGTATTACTAGCATGGATTACCTCCTGCAAAGTCCTTATATTTCACCCATTTTCTTGTGAAGTCCTCGTGTTGCACCCATTTAATTGCAGGTGATTCTTTCGACGTTACGCGCGACTTGAATTATGGTCCTTAGGTTTATTCGCAAATGTGAGTCACGGCGCTGTGGCATTTTACTTGATATTAGAACGAGAACGGGAGGTGCAGTGCGCACGCACAAGGAAACAAATGACGGGAGGGGGAAGAAAGGGGAATGAGTTTATGAATTTGTAGCGCGAAATTAAATAGGTGCGATCATACCAGCACTAATGCACCGGATCCCATTAGAACTCCGCACTTAAGTGTGCTTGGGCGAGATTAGTACTCGGATGGGTGACCTCCTTGGAAGTCCTCGTGTCGCCCCAATTTTTTTTCAGACGGGTCGTTCGACGCTACGCGCCTCTGGAACTAGGGTCCGCTGGTTTATACGCAAATGTGACTCAAGAAGCAGGGGCATTTTAATCGACATTAGAACGAGAAGGAGAGATGAAGTGTGAACGCACAAGGAAACAAATGACGGAGGGGGAAGAAAGGTGAAGGAGTGTATGTATTTGCAGCGCGAAATTAAACAGGTGCGATCATACCAGCACTAAAGCCCCGGATCCCATCAGAACTCCGCAGTTAGGTGTGCTTGAGCGAGAGTAGTACTCGGATGGGTGACCACTTGGGAAGCCCTCGTGTTGCACCTTTTTTTTCTCGGATGTGTTGTTCGACGTTACGCGCGAATAGAATTATAAACCACTGGTTCATTTACAAAGGTGAGTCACGGTGCTGGGGCATATTACTTGATATTAGAACGAGAAAGAGAGATGCAGAGTGCACGCACAAGGAAACAAATGACGGGAGAAGGGATGGGAGGAGGAAGAGTGTACGTATTTGCAGTGCAGAATGAAGCATGAGGGATCATACCAGTACTAATGCAACGGATTCTATCAGAACTCCGCAGTTAAGGGTGCTTGGGCGAGAAAAGTACTCAGATGGGTGACCTCCTGCGAAGTCCTTATATTTCACCCATTTTCTTGGGAGGTCCTCGTGTTGCACCCATCTTTTTGCAGATGATTCTTTCGACGTTACGCGCGACTTGATTTATGGTCCGCAGGTTTATTCGCAAATGTGAGTCACGGCGCCGTGGCATTTTACTTGATATTAGAACGAGAACGAGAGGTGCAGTGCGCACGCAAAAGGAAACAAATGACGGGAGGAGGAAGAAAAGAGAAGAAGTGTATGTATTTGAAACGCAAAATTAAACAAGTGGCATCATACCAGCACTAATGCTCTGGATCCCATCAGAATTCTGCAGTTAAGTGTGCTTGGGCGAGAGTAGTAGTCGGATGGGTGACCTCTTGGGAAGTCCTCGTATCGCAACAATTTTTTTTCAGATGGGTCGTTCGACGTTACGCGCTACTGGAACTATGGTCCGCTGGTTTATACGCAAATGTGAGTCAAGAATTAGGGGCATTTTAATCGATATTAGAACGAGAATGAGAGGTGCAGTGTGAACGCACAAGGAAACAAATGATGGGAGGGGGGAGGGAAAAAGGAGTGTATGTATTTTCAGAACGAAATTAAACAGGTGCGGTCACACCAACACAAATGCACCGGATCCAATCAGAACTCCGCAGTTAAGTGTGCTTTGGCGAAAGTAGTACAATGATGGGTTACCTCATGGGAAGTTCTCGTGTTGCACCCATTTTTTTTTTTTTCAGATGTGCCGTTCGACGTTACGCGCGACTTTAATTATGGTCCGCAGATTTATTTGCAAATGTGAGTCACGGCGCCGTGGCATTTTACATGATATTTGAACGAGAACGAGAGGTGCAGTGCGCACGCACAAGGAAATAAATGACGGGAGGGGGAAGAAAGGGGAATGAGTTTATGTATTTGCAGCGCGAAATTAAACAGGTGCGATCATACCAGCACTGATGCACCGGATCCCATCAGAACTCAACAGTGAAGTGTGCTTGGGCGAGAGTAGTACTCGGATGGGTGACCTCTTGGGAAGTCCTCGTATCGCAACAATTTTTTTTCAGAGGGGACGTTCGACGTTACGCGCGAATGGAACTATGGTCCGCTGGTTTATACGCAAATGTGAGTCAAGAATCAGGGGCATTTTAATCGATGTTAGGACGAGAATGAGAGTTGCAGTGTGAACGCACAAGGAAACAAATGATGGGAGGCAGGGAGGGAAGAAGGAGTGTATGTATTTTCAGCACGAAATTAAACAGGTGCGGTCACACCAGCACAAATGCACCGGATCCCATCAGAACTCCGCAGTTAAGTGTGCTTTGGCGAAAGTAGTACAATGATGGGTTACCTCCATGAAAGTTCTCGTGTTGCACCCATTTTCTTTTTTTCAGATGTGTCGTTCGACGTTACGCGCGACTTTAATTATGATCCGCAGATTTATTCGCAAATGTGAGTCACGGCGCCGTGGCATTTTACTTGATATTTGAACGAGAACGGGAGGTGCAGTGCGCACGCACAAGGAAACAAATGACGGGAGGAGGAAGAAAAGAGAAGAAGTGTATGTATTTGAAGCACAAAATTAAACAAGTGGCATCATACCAGCACTAATGCACTGGATCCCATCAGAACTCTGCAGTTAAGTGTGCTTGGGTGAGAGTAGTACTCGGATGGGTGACCTCTTTGGAAGTCCTCGTATCGCAATAATTTTTTTTCAGATGGGTCGTTCGACATTACGCGCGACTGGAACTATGGTCCGCTGGTTTATACGCAAATGTGAGTCAAGAATCAGGGGCATTTTAATCGATATTAGAACGAGAAGGAGAGGTGCAGTGTGAACGCACAAGGAAACAAATGATGGGAGGGGGGGAGGGAAGAAGGAGTGTATGTATTTTCAGCACGAAATTAAACAGATGCGGTCACACCAGCACAAATGCACAGGATCCCATCTGAACTCCGCAGTTAAGTGTGCTTTGGCGAAAGTAGTACAATGATGGGTTACCTCCTGGGAGGTTCTCGTGTTGCACCCATTTTCTTTTTTTCAGATGTGCCGTTCGACGTTACGCGCGACTTTAATTATGGTCCGCAGATTTATTCGCAAATGTGAGTCACGGGACCGTGGTATTTTACCTGATATTTGAACGAGAACGAGAGGTTCAGTGCGCACGCACAAGGAAACAAATGACGGGAGGGGGAAGAAAGGAGAAGGAGTTTATGTATTTGCAGCGCGAAATTAAACAGGTGCGATCATACAAGCACTAATGCACCGGATCCCATCACAACTCCGCATTTAAGTGTGCTTGGGCGAGAGTAGTACTCGGATGGGTTACCTCCTGCGAAGTCCTTATATTTCACCCATTTTCTTGTGAAGTCCTCGTGTTGCACCCATTTTTTTGCAGATGATTCTTTCGACGTTACGCGCGACTTGAATTATGGTCCTCAGGTTTATTCGCAAATGTGAGTCACGGCACTGTAGCATTTTACTTGATATTAGAACGAGAACGGGAGGTGCAGTGCGCACGCACAAGGAAACAAATGATGGGAGGGGGAAGAAAGGAGAATGAGTTTATGTATTTGCAGTGCAAAATTAAACAGGTGCGATCATACTAGCACTAATACACTGGATCCCATCAGAACTCCGCAGTGAAGTCTGCTTGGGCGAGATTAGTACTCGGATGGGTGACCTCCTGGGAAGTCCTCGTGTCGCACCAATTTTTTTTCAAATGGGTCGTTCGACATTACGCGCGTCTGGAACTAGGGTCTGCTGGTTTATACGCAAATGTGAGTCAAGAAGCAGGGGCATTTTAATCGATATTAGAACGAGAATGAGAGGTGAAGTGTGAACGCACAAGGAAACAAATGACGGGAGGGGGAAGAAATGAGAAGGAGTGTATGTATTTGCAGCACGAAATTAAACAGGTGCGATCATACCAGCACTAAAGGTCCGGATTCCATCAGAACTCCGCAGTTAAGTGTGCTTGGGCGAGAGTAGTACTCGGATGGGTCACCACCTGAGAAGCCCTCGTGTTGCACCTATTTTTTTTTCGGATGGGTTGTTCGACGTTACGCGTGAATGGAATTATAAACCGCTGGTTCATTTGCAAAGGTGAGTCACGGTGCCGGGGCATATTACTTGGTATTAGAACGAGAAAGAGAGATGCAGAGTGCACGCACAAGGAAACAAATGACGGGAGGGGGGATGGAAGGAGAAAGAGTGTATGTATTTGCAGTGCAGAATGAAACATGAGGGATCATACCAGCACTAATGCAACGGATTCTATTAGAACTCCGCAGTTAAGGGTGCTTGGGCGAAAAAAGTACTCAGATGGGTGACCTCCTGCGAAGTCCTTATATTTCACCCATTTTCTTGGGAGGTCCTTGTGTTGCACCCGTCTTTTTGCAGATGATTCTTTCGAATTTTCTTAGGAAGTCCTTGTGTTGCACCCATTTTTTTGAAGATGATTCTTTCGACGATACGCGCAACTTGCATTATGGTCCTCAGGTTTCTACACAAATGTGAGTCACGGCACCGTAGCATTTTACTTTATATTAGAACGAGCACGGGAGGTGCAGTGCGCACGCACAAGTAAACAAATGACGGGAGGGGGGATGGAGGGAGAAAAAGTGTATGTATTTGCAGCGCCGAATGAAACATGAGCAATCATACCAGCACCAATGCAACGGATTCTATCAGAACTCCGCAAGTTAAGGGTGCTTGGGCGAGAGTAGCACTAGGATGGGTGACCTCCTGCGAAGTCCTTATATTTCACAAATTTTCTTAGGAAGTCCTCGTGTTGCACCCATTTTTTTTGCAGATGATTCTTTCGACGATACGCGCGACTTGAATTATGGTCCTCAGGTTTATTCGCAAATGTGAGTCACGGCACCGTAGTATTTTACTTTATATTAGAAGGAGCACGGGAGGTGCAGTGCGCACGCACAAGGAAACAAATGACGGGAGGGGGAAGAAAGGGGAATGAGTTTATGTATTTGCAGCGCAAAATTAAACAGGTGCGATCATACCAGCACAAATGCACCGGATCCCATCAGAACTCCGCAGTTAAGTGTGCTTTGGTGAAAGTAGTACAATGATGGGTTACCTCGTGGGAAGTTCTCGTGTTGCACCCATTTTCTTTTTTTCAGATGTGTCGTTCGACGTTACGCGCGACTTTAATTATGGTCCGCAGATTTATTCGCAAATGTGAGTCACGGCACCGTGGCATTGTACTTGATATTTGAATGAGAACGAGAGGTGCAGTGCGCACGCACTTGGAAACAAATGACGGGAGGGGGAAGAAAGGAGAAGGAATTTATGTATTTGCAGCGCAAAATTAAACAGGTGCGATCATACCAGCACTAATGCACCGGATCCCATCAGAACTCCGCAGTTAAGTGTGCTTGGGCGAGAGTAGTACTCGGATGGGTGACCTCCTGCGAAGTCCTCGTGTCGCACCAATTTTTTTTCAGACGAGTCGTTCGACGTTACGCGCGACTGGAACTAGGTTCCGCTGGTTTATACGCAAATGTGAGTCAAGAAGCAGGGGCATTTTAATCGATATTAGAACGAGAATGAGATGTGCAGTGTGAACACACAAGGAAACAATTGATGGGACGGGGAGGGAAGGAGAAGGAGTGTATGTATTTTCAGCACGAAATGAAACAGGTGCGATCATACCAGCACTAATGCAACGGATTCTATCAGAACTCCGTAGGTAAGGGTGCTTGGGTGAGAGTAGTACTAGCATGGGTTACCTCCTGCGAAGTCCTTATATTTCACCCATTTTCTTAGGAAGTTCTCGTGTTGCACCTATTTTTTTTGCAGATGATTCTTTCGACGATACGCGCGACTTGAATTATGGTCCTCAGGTTTATTCGCAAATGTGAGTCACGGCACCGTAGCATTTTACTTTATATTAGAAGGAGCACGTGAGGTGCAGTGCGCACGCACAAGGAAACAAATGACGGGAGGGGGAAGAAAGGGGAATGAGTTTATGTATTTGCAACGCAAAATTAAACAGGTGCGATCATACCAGCACAAATGCACCGGATCCCATCAGAACTACGCAGTTAAGTGTGCTTTGGTGAAAGTAGTACAATGATGGGTTACCTCGTGGGAAGTTCTCGTGTTGCACCCATTTTCTTTTTTTGCAGATGTGCCGTTCGACGTTACGCGCGACTTTAATTATGGTCCGCAGATTTATTCGCAAATGTGAGTCACGTCGCCGTGGCATTGTACTTGATATTTGAACGAGAACGAGAGGTGCAGTGCGCACGCACTTGGAAACAAATGACGGGAGGGGGAAGAAAGGAGAAGGAATTTATGTACTTGCAGCGCAAAATTAAACAGGTACGATCATACCAGCACTAATGCACCGGATCCCATCAGAACTCCGCAGTTAAGTGTGCTTGGGCGAGAGTAGTACTCGGATGTGTGACCTCCTGGGAAGTCCTCGCGTTGCAATAATTTTTTTTTCTGACGGGTCGTTCGACGTTACGCGCGACTAGAACTAGGGTCCACTGGTTTATACGCAAATGTGAGTCCAGAAGCAGGGGCATTTTAATCGATATTAGAACGAGAAGGAGAGATGCAGAGTGCACGCACAGGGAAACAAATGACGGGAGGGGTGATGCAGGGAGAAAAAGTGTATGTATTTGCAGCACAGAATTAAACATGAGCAATCATACCAGCACCAATGCAACAGATTCTATCAGAACTCCGCAAGTTAAGGGTGCTTGGGCGAGAGTAGCACTAGGATGGGTGACCTCCTGCGAAGTCCTTATATTTCACCCATTTTTTTGCAGATGATTCTTTCGACGATACGCGCGACTTGAATTATGGTCCTCAGGTTTATTCGCAAATGTGTGACCTCTTGGGATCCGGTGCATTTGTGCTGGTGTGACCGCGCCTGTTTAATTTCGTGCTGAAAATACATTCACTTCTTCTTCCCTCCCCCCCTCCCATCATTTGTTTCCTTGCGCGTTCACACTGCACCTCTCCTTCTCGTTCTAACATCGATGAAAATGCCCCTGATTCTTGACTCACATTTGCGTATAAACCAGCAGACCATAGTTCCAGTCGCGCGTAACGTCGAACGACCCATCTGAAAAAAAATTGTTGCGATACGAGAACTTCCCAAGAGGTCACCCATCCGAGTACTACTCTCGCCCAAGCACACTTAAATGCAGAGTTCTGATGGGATCAAGTGCATTAGTGCTGGTATGATGCCACTTGTTTAATTTTGCGCGTTAAATACATACACTCCTTCTCTATTCTTCCTCCTCCCGTCATTTGTTTCCTTGTGCGTGCGCACTGCACCTCCCGTACTCGTTCTAATATCAAGTAAAATACCACGGTGCCGTGACTCACATTTGCGAATAAACCTGCGGACCATAAATCAAGTCGCGCGTAATGTCGAAAGAATCATCTGCAAAAAGATGGGTGCAACACGAGGACCTCCCAAGAAAATGGGTGAAATATAAGGACTTCGCAGGAGGTCACCCATCCGAGTACTTTTCTCGCCCAAGCACCCTTAACTGTGGAGTTCTGATAGAATCCGTTGCATTAGTGCTGGTATGATCCCTCATGTTTCATTCTACATTGCAAATACATACACTCTTTCTCCTTCCATCCCCCGTCCCGTCATTTGTTTCCTTGTGCGTGCGCACTGCACCTCTCGTTCTCGTTCAAATATCAAGTAAAATGCCACAGTGCCGTGACTCACCTTTGCAAATGAACCAGCGGTTTAGAATTCCATTCGCGCGTAATGTCGAACAACCCATCTGAAAAAAAATAGGTGCAACACGAGGGCTTCCCAGGTGGTCACCGATCCGAGTACTACTCTCGCCCAAGCACACTTAACTGCGGAGTTCTGATGGGATCCGGGGCTGTAGTGCTGGTATAATCGCACCTGTTTAATTTCGCGCTGCAAATACATACACTCCTCCTTTCTTCCCCCTCCCGCCATTTGTTTCCGTGTGCGTTCACACTTCACCTCTCATTCTCGTTCTAATATCAATTAAATTGCCCCTGCTTCTTGACTCACATTTGCGTATAAACCAGCAGACCCTAGTTCCAGACGCGCGTAACGTCGAACGACCCGTCTGAAAAAAAATTTGTGCGACACGAGGACTTCTAAGGAGATCAACCATCTGAATACTAATCTCGCCCAAGCACACTTAACTGCGGAGTTCGGATGGGATCCGGGGCTTTAGTGCTGGTATGATCGCACCTGTTTAGTTTTGCACTGCAAATACATAAACTCATTCCCCTTTCTTCCCCCTCCCGTCATTTGTTTCCTTGTGCGTGCGCACTGCACCTCCCGTTCTCGTTCTAATATCAAGTAAAATGCTACAGCGCCGTGACTCACATTTGCGAATAAACCTGAGGACCATAATTCAAGTCGTGCGTAACGTCGAAAGAATCATCTAAAAAAAAATGGGTGCAACACGAGGACTTCACAAGAAAATGGGTGAAATATAAGGACTTCGCAGGAGGTAACCCATGGTAGTACTACTCTCGCCCAAGCACCCTTACATACGGAGTTCTGACAGAATCCGTTGCATTTGTGCTGGTTTGATCGCACCTGTTTCATTTCGTGCTGAAAATACATACACTCCTTCTCCTTCCCTCCCCCTCCCATCAATTGTTTCCTTGTGCGTTCACACTGCACTTCTCCTTCTCGTTCTAATTTCGATTAAAATGCCCCTGCTTCTAGACTCACATTTGCGTATAAACCAGCGGACACGAGTTCCAGTCGCGCGTAACGTCGAACGACCCGTCTGAAAAAAAATTGTTGCGACACGAGGACTTCCCAGGAGGTCACCCATCCGAGTACTACTCTCGCCCAAGCACACTTCCCTACAGGGTTCTGATGGGATCCAGTGCATTAGCGCTTGTATGATCGCACCCGTTTAATTTCGCGCTGCAAATACATAAACTCCTTCTCCTTTCTTCCCCCTCTCGTCATTTGTTTCCTTGTGCGTGCGCACTACACCTCCCGTTCTCGTTCTAATATCAAGTAAAATGCCACGGCGTCGTGACTCACATTTGCGAATAAACCTGAGGACCATAATTCAAGTCACGCGTAACGTCGAAAGAATCGTCTGCAAAAAATGGGTGCAACACGAGGACTTCAGAAGAAAATGGGTGAAATATAAGGACTTCGCAGGAGGTAACCCATGCTAGTACTACTCTCGCCCAAACACCCTTACCTACGGAGTTCTGATAGAATCCGTTGCATTAGTGATGGTATGATCGCACCTATTTCATTTCGTGCTGAAAATACATACACTCCTTCTCCATCCCTCCCCCTCCCATCAATTGTTTCCTTGTGCGTTCACACTGCACCTCTCCTTCTCGTTCTAATATCGATTAAAATGCCCCTGCTTCTTGACTCACATTTGCGTATAAACCAGCGGACACGAGTTTCAGTCGCGCGTAACGTCGAACGACCTGTCTGAAAATAAATTGGTGCGACACGAGGACTTCCCAAAAGGTCACCCATCCGAGTACTACTCTCGCCTAAGCACACTTAACTGCGGAGTTCTGTTGGGATCCGGTGCATTAGTGCTGGTATTATCGCACCCATTTAATTCTGCGCTGCAAATACATAAACTCCTTCTCCTTTCTTCCCCCTCCCGTCATTTGTTTCCTTGTGCGTGAGCACTGCACCTCCCGTGCTCGTTCTAATATCAAGTAAAATGCTACGGTGTCGTGACTCACATTTGCAAATAAACCTGAGGACCATAATTCAAGTCGCGCGTATCGTCGAAAGAATCATCGGCAAAAAAAATGGGTGCAACACGAGGACTTCCTAAGAAAATTGGTGAAATATAAGGACTTCGCAGGAGGTCACCCATCCTAGTGCTACTCTCGCCCAAGCACCCTTAACTTGTGGAGTTCTGACAGAATCCGTTGCATTGGTGCTGGTATGATTGCTCATGTTTCATTCTGCGCTGCAAATACATACACTTTTTCTCCCTCCATCCCCCCTCCCGTCATTTATTTCCTTGTGCGTGCACTCTGCATCTCTCCTTCTCGTTCCAATATCGATTAAAATACCCCTGCTTCTTGACTCACATTTGCGTATAAATCAGTGGACCCTAGTTCCAGTCGCGCGTTACGTCGAACGATCCGTCTGAAAAAAAAATTAGTGCGACATGAGGACTTCCCAAGAGGTCACCCATCCGAGTACTACTCTCGCCCAAGCACACTTAACTGAGGAGTTTTGATGGGATCTGGTGCATTAGTGCTGGTATGATCGCACCTGTTTAATTTCGCGCTGCAAATACATAAACTCCTTCTCCTTTCTTCCCCCTCCCGTCATTTGTTTCCTTTTGCGTGCGCACTGCACCTCTCGTTCTCGTTCAAATATCAAGTAGAATACCACGGCGCCGTGACTCACATTTGCGAATAAATCTGCGGACCATAATTAAAATCGCGCGTAACGTCGAACGGCACATCTGAAAAAAAGAAAATGGGTGCAATACGAGAACTTCCCAGGAGGTAACACATCATTGTACTACTTTCGCCAAAGCACACTTAACTGCGGAGTTCTGATGGGATCCGGTGCATTTGTGCTGGTGTGACCGCACCTGTTTAATTTCGTGCTGAAAATACATACACTCCTTCTTCCCTCCCCCCTTCCCATCATTTGTTTCCTTGTGCGTTCACACTGCACCTCTCCTTCTCGTTCTAATATCGATTAAAATTCCCCTGATTCTTGACTCACATTTGCGTATAAACCAGCGGACCATAGTTCCAGTCGCGCGTAACGTCGAACGACCCCTCTGAAAAAAAATTGTTGCGATACGAGGACTTCCCAAGAGGTCACACATCCGAGTACTACTCTCGCCCAAGCACACTTCACTGCGGAGTTCTGATGGGATCCGGTGCATTAGTGCTGGTATGATCGCACCTGTTTAATTTTGCGCTGCAAATACATAAACTCATTCCCCTTTCTTCCCCCTCCCGTCATTTGTTTCCTTGTGCGTGCGCACTGCACCATCCGTTCTTGTTCTAATATCAAGTAAAATGCTACACCGCTGTGACTCACATTTGCGAATAAACCTGAGGACCATAATTCAAGTCGTACGTAACGTTGAAAGAATCATCTGCAAAAAAATGGGTGCAACACGAGGACTTCCCAAGTGGTCACCCATCCGAGTACTACTCTCGCCTAAGCACAATTAACTGCGGAGTTATGATGGGATTTGTTGCATTAGTGCTGGTATGATCGCACCTGATTAATTTCGCGCTGCAAATACATAAACTCCTTCTCATTTCTTCCCCCTCCCGTCATTTGTTTCCTTGTGCGTGCGCATTGCTCCTCCCGTTCTCGTTCAAATATCAAGTAAAATGCTACAGCGCCGTGACTCACATTTGCGAATAAACCTGAGGACCATAATTCAAGTCGTGCGTAACGTCGAAAGAATCATCTGCAAAAAAATGGGTGCAACACGAGGACTTCACAAGAAAATGGGTGAAATATAAGGACTTCGCAGGAGGTAACCCATGCTAGTACTACTCTCGCCCAAGCACCCTTACCTACGGAGTTCTGATAGAATCCGTTGCATTAGTGCTGGTATGATCGCACCTGTTTCATTTCGTGCTGAAAATACATAGAATTTTTCTCCCTCCATCCCCCCTCCCGTCATTTGTTTCCTTGTGCGTGCACTCTGCATCTCTCCTTCTCGTTCCAATATCGATTAAAATGCCCTTGCTTCTTGACTCACATATGAGTATAAACCAGGGGATCCTAGTTCTAGTCGCGCGTAACGTCGAACGACCCGTCTGAAAGTAAATTGGTGCGACACGAGGACTTCCCAGGAGGTCACCCATCCGAGTACTACTCTCGCCCAAGCACACTTAACTGCGGAGTTCTGATGGGATCCGGTGCATTAATGCTGGTATGATCGCACCCGTTTAATTTTGCGCTGCAAATACATAAACTCCTTCTCCATTCTTCCCCCTCCCGTCATTTGTTTCCTTGTGCGTGCGCACTGCACCTACCGTGCTCGTTCTAATATCAAGTAAAATGCTACGGTGCCGTGACTCACATTTGCGAATAAACCTGAAGACCATAATTCAAGTCGCGCGTATCGTCGAAAGAATCATCTGCAAAAAAATGGGTGAAATATAAGGACTTCGCAGGAGGTCACCCTTCCTAGTGCTACTCTCGCCCAAGCACCCTTAACTTGCGGAGTTCTGATAGAATCCGTTGCATTGGTGCTGGTATGATTGCTCATGTTTCATTCTGCGCTGCAAATACATACACTTTTTCTCCCTCCATCCCCCCTCCCGTCATTTGTTTCCTTGTGCGTGCACTCTGCATCTCTCCTTCTCGTTCTAATATCGATTAAAATGCCCCTGCTTCGTGACTCACATTTGCGTATAAACCAGTGGACCCTAGTTCCAGACGCGCGTAACGTCGAACGACTCGTCTGAAAAAAATTGGTGTGACACGAGGACTTCCCAGGAGGTAACACATCATTGTACTACTTTCGCCAAAGCACACTTAACTGCGGAGTTCTGATGGGATCCGGTGCATTTGTGCTGGTGTGACCGCACCTGTTTAATTTCGTGCTGAAAATACATACATTCCTTCTTCCCTCCCCCCCTCCCATCATTTGTTTCCTTGTGCGTTCACACTGCACCTCTCCTTCTCGTTCTAATATCGATTAAAATTCCCCTGATTCTTGACTCACATTTGCGTATAAACCAGCAGACCATAGTTCCAGTCGCGCGTAACGTCGAACGACCCATCTGAAAAAAACTTGTTGCAATACGAGGACTTCCCAAGAGGTCACCCATCCGAGTACTACTCTTGCCCAAGCACACTTAACTGCAGAGTTTTGATGGGATCCAGTGCAGTAGTGCTGGTATGATGCCACTTATTTAATTTTGCGCTTCAAATACATACACTCATTCTCTTTTCTTCCTCATCCCGTCATTTGTTTCCTTGTGCGTGCGCACTGCACCTCCCGTACTCGTTCTAATATCAAGTAAAATGCCACGGCGCCGTGACTCACATTTGCGAATAAATCTGCGGACCATAAATCAAGTCGCGCGTAACGTCGAAAGAATCATCTGCAAAAAGATGTGTGCAACACGAGGACCTCCCAAGAAAATGGGTGAAATATAAGGACTTCGCAGGAGGTCATCCATCCGAGTACTTTTCTCGCCCAAGCACCCTTAACTGCGGAGTTCTGATAGAATCCGTTGCATTAGTGCTGGTATGATCCCTCATGTTTCATTCTGCACTACAAATACATACACTCTTTCTCCTTCCATCCCCCCTCCCGTCATTTGTTTCCTTGTGCGTGCACTCTGCATCTCTCTTTCTCGTTCTAATATCAAGTAATATGCCCCGGCAACGTGACTCACCTTTGCAAATGAACCAACGGTTTATAATTTCATTCGCGCATAACGTCGAACAACCCATCCGAAAAAAAATTGGTGCAACACGAGGGCTTCCCAAGTTGTCACCCATCCGAGTACTACTCTCGCCCAAGCACGCTTAACTGCGGAGTTCTGATGGGATCTGGAGCTTTAGTGCTGGTATCATCGCACCTGACTAATTTCGCGCTGCAAATACATACACTCCTTCTCCTTTCTTCCCCGTCCCGTCATTTGTTTCCTTGTGCGTTCACACTTTACCTCTCATTCTCGTTGTAATATCGATTAAAATGCCCCTGCTTCTTGACTCACATTTGCGTATAAACCAGCGGACACTAGTTCTAGACACGCGTAACGTCGAACGACCTGTCTGAAAAAAAATTGGTGCGACACGAGGACTTCCCAGGAGGTCACCCATCCGAGTACTAATCTCGCCCAAGCACACTTCACTGCGGAGTTCTGATGGGATCCAGTGCATTAGTGCTGGTATGATCGCACCTGTTTAATTTTGCGCTGCAAATACATAAACTCATTCCCCTTTCTTCCCCCTCCCGTCATTTGTTTCCTTGTGCGTGCGCACTGCACCTCCCGTTCTCGTTCTAATATCAAGTAAAATGCTACAGCGCCGTGACTCACATTTGCGAATAAACCTGAGGACCATAATTCAAGTCGCGCGTAACGTCGAAAGAATCATCTGCAAAAAAATGGGTGCAACACGAGGGCTTCCCAAGTGGTCACCCATCTGAGTACTACTCTCGCCCAAGCACACTTAACTGCAGAACTCCGCAGTTAAGTGTGCTTTGGCGAAAGTAGTACAATGATGGGTTACCTCCTGGGAAGTTCTCGTGCTGCACCCATTTTCTTTTTTTCAGATGTGCCGGTCGACGTTACGCTCGACTTTAATTATGGTCCGCAGATTTATTCGCAAATGTGAGTCACGGCGCCGTGGCATTTTACTTGATATTTGAACGAGAACGTGAGGTGCAGTGTGCACGCACAAGGAAACAAATGACGGGAGGGGGAAGAAAGGAGAAGGAGTTTATGTATTTGCAGCGCAAAATTAGAAAGGTGCGATCATACTAGCACTAATGCACCGGATCCCATTAGAAATCCGCAGTTAAGTGTGCTTCGGCGAGAGTAATACTCGGATGGGTGACCCCCTGGGAAGTCCTCTTGTCGCACTAATTTTTTTTTTCAGACCGGTCGTTCGACGTTATGCGCGACTGCAACTAGGGTCCACTGGTTTATACGCAAATGTGAGTCAAGAAGCAGGGGCATTTTAATCGATATTAGAACGAAAAAGAGAGATGCAGAGTGCACGCACAAGGAAACAAATGACGGGAGGGGGAGGGATGGAGAAAGAGTGCATGTATTTTCAGCACGAAATGAAACAGGTGCAATCATACCAGCACTAATGCATCGGATTCTATCAGAACTCCATACGTAAGGGTGCTTGGGCGAGAGTAGTACTAGCATGGGTTACCTCATGCGAAGTCCATATATTTCACCCATTTTCTTGTAAAGTCCTCGTGTTGCACCCATTTTTTTGCAGATTATTCTTTCGACGTTACGCGCTACTTGAATTATGGTCCTCAGGTTTATTCGCAAATGTGAGTCAAGAAGCAGGGGCATTTTAATCGATATTAGAACGAGAAGGAGAGGTGCAGTGTGAACGCACAAGGAAACAATTGACGGGAGGGGGGATAGAGGGAGAAAAAGTGTATGTATTTGCAGCGCAGAATGAAACATGAGCAATCATACCAGCACCAATGCAACAGATTCTATCAGAACTCCGCAAGTTAAGGGTTCTTGGGCGAGAGTAGCACTAGGATGGATGACCTCCTGCGAAGTCCTTATATTTCAACCATTTTCTTAGGAAATCCTCGTGTTGCACCCATTTTTTTGCATATGATTCTTTCGACAATACGCGCGACTTGAATTATGGTCCTCAGGTTTATTCGCAAATGTGAGTCACGGCACCGTAGCATTTTACTTGATATTAGAACGAGCACGGGAGGTGCAGTGCGCACGCACAAGCAAACAAATGATGGGAGGGGGAAGAAAGGAGAAGGAGTATATGTATTTGCAGCGCAAAATTAAACGGGTGCGATCATACCAGCATTAATGCACCGAACTCCATCAGAACACCGCAGTTAAGTGTGCTTGGGCGATATTAGTACTCAGATGGGTGACCTCTCGGGAAGTCCTCGTGTCGAACCAATTTTTTTTCAGACGCGTCGTTCGACGTTATGCGGGACTGGAACTCGGATCCGCTGGTTTATACGCAAATGTGAGTCAAGAAGCAGGGGCATTTTAATCGATATTAGAACGAGAAAGAGAGATGCAGAGTGCACGCACAAGGAAACAAATGACGGGAGGGGGAGGGAAGGAGAAAGAGTGTATGTAATTTCAGCACGAAATGAAACAGGTGCGATCATACCAGCACTAATGCATCGGATTCTATCAGAACTCCATACATAAGGGTGCTTGGGCGAGAGTAGTACTAGCATGGGTTACCTCCTGCGAAGTCCTTATATTTCACCCATTTTCTTGTAAAGTCCTCGTGTTGCACCCATTTTTTTGCAGATGATTCTTTCAACGTTACGCGCGACTTGAATTATGGTCCTCAGGTTTATTCGCAAATGTGAGTCAAGAAGCAGGGGCATTTTAATCGATATTAGAACGAGAAGGAGAGGTGCAGTGTGAACGCACAAGGAAACAATTGATGGGAGGGGAGATGGAGGGAGAAAAAGTGTATGTATTTGCAGCACAGAATGAAACATGAGCAATTATACCAGCACCAATGCAACAGATTCTATCAGAACTCCGCAAGTTAAGAGTTCTTGGGCGAGAGTAGCACTAGGATGGGTGACCTCCTACGAAGTCCCTATATCTCACCCATTTTCTTAAGAAGTCCTCGTGTTGCACCCATTTTTTTGCAGATGATTCTTTCGACAATACGCGTGACTTGAATTATGGTCCTCAGGTTTATTCGCAAATGTGAGTCACGGCACCGTAGCATTTTACTTGATATTAGAACGAGCACGGGAGGTGCAGTGCGCACGCACAAGGAAACAAATGATGGGAGGGGGAAGAAAGGAGAAGGAGTATATGTATTTGCAGCGCAAAATTAAATGGGTGCGATCATACGAGCATTAATGCACCGGACCCCATCAGAACTCCGCAGCTAAGTGTGCTTGGGCAAGAGTAGTACTCGGATGGGTGACCTCCTGGGAAGTCCTCGTGTCGAACCAATTTATTTTCAGACGGGTCGTTCGACGTTACTCGCGATTGGAACTAGGATCCGTTGGTTTATACGCAAATGTGAGTCAAGAAGCTGGGGCATTTTAATCGATATTAGAACGAGAAGGAGAGATACAGAATACTTGCACAAGGAAACAAATGACGGGAGGGGGGATGGAGGGAGAAAAAGTGTATGTATTTGCAGCGCATAATGAAACATGAGCAATCATACCAGCACCAATGCAACGGATTCTATCAGAACTCCGCAAGTTAAGGGTGCTTGGGCGAGAGTAGCACTAGGATTGGTGACCTCCTGTGAAGTCCTTATATTTCACCCATTTTCTTAGGAAGTCCTCGTGTTACACCCATTTTTTTGCAGATGATTCTTTCGACGATACACGCGACTTGAATTATGGTCCTCAGGTTTATTCGCAAATGTGAGTCATGGCACCGTGGCATTTTACTTGATATTAGAACGAGCACGGGAGGTGCAGTGCGCACGCACAAGGAAACAAATGTTGGGAGGGGGAAGAAATGAGGAGTATATGTATTTGCAGCGCAAAATTAAACAGGTGCGATCATACCAGCATTAATGCACCGGATCCCATCAGAACTCCGCAGTTAAGTGTGCTTGGGCGAGAGTAGTACTTGGATGGGTGACCTCCTGGGAAGTCCTCGTGTCGCACCAATTTATTTTCAGACGGGTCGTTCGACGTTACGCGCGACTGGACTTAGGGTCCGCTGGTTTATACGCAAATGTGAGTCAAGAAGCAGGGGCATTTTAATCGATATTAGAACGAGAAGGAGAGGTGCAGTGTAAACGCACAAGGAAACAATTGATGGGAGGGGGAGGGAAGGAGAAGAAGTGTATGTATTTTGAGCACTAAATGAAACGGGTGCGATCATACCAGCACTAATGCAACGAATTCGATCAGAACTTTGTAGGTAAGGGTGCTTGGGCGAGAGTAGTACTAGCATGGGTTACCTCCTGCGAAGTCCTTATATTTCACCCATTTTCTTGTGAAGTCCTTGTGTTGCACCCATTTTTTTGCAGATGATTCTTTCGACGTTACGCGCGACTTGAATTATGGTCCTCAAGTT
This sequence comes from Carica papaya, assembly GCF_054855325.1. Classification (NCBI taxonomy): domain Eukaryota; kingdom Viridiplantae; phylum Streptophyta; class Magnoliopsida; order Brassicales; family Caricaceae; genus Carica; species Carica papaya. Next base: position 18,869,272 of record NC_142316.1, read on the forward strand.
TATTCGCAAATGTGAGTCACGACGGTGTAGAATTTTACTTGATATTAGAACGAGAACGGGAGGTGCAGTGCGCACGCACAAGGAAACAAATGACAGGAGGGGGAAGAAAGGAGAAGGAGTTTATGTATTTGCAGCGCGAATTAAACGGGTGCGATCATACCAGCACTTATGCACCGGATCCCATCAGAACTCCGCAGTCAAGTGTGTTTGGCTGAGAGTAGTACTCGGATGGGTGACCTCCTGGGAAGTCCTCGTGTCGCACCAATTTTTTTTCAGACGGGTCGTTCGACGTTACGCGCGAGTGGAACTAGGGTCCGCTGGTTTATTCGCAAATGTGAGTCAAGAAGCAGGGGCATTTTAATCGATATTAAAACGAGAAGGAGAGGTGCAGTGTGAACGCACAAGGAAACAATTGATGGGAGGGGGAGGGAAGGAGAAGGAGTGTATGTATTTTCAGCACGAAATGAAACAGGTGCGATCATACCAGCACTAATGGAACGGATTCTATCAGAACTCCGTAGGTAAGCGTGGTTGGGCGAGAGTAGTACTAGCATGGGTTACCTCCTGCGAAGTCCTTATATTTCACCCATTTTCTTGTGAAGTTCTCGTGTTGCACACATTTTCTTTTCTTCAGATGTGCCGTTCGACGTTACGTGCGACTTTAATTATGGTCTACAGATTTATTCGCAAATGTGAGTCACGGCGCCGTGGCATTTTACTTGATATTTGAACGAGAACAAGAGGTGCAGTGCGCACGCACAAGGAAACAAATGACTTGAGGGGGAAGAAAGGAGAAGGAGTTTATGTATTTGCATCGTGAAATTAAACAGGTGCGATCATACCATCACTAATGCACCGGATCTCATTAGAACTCTGCAGTTAAGTGTGCTTGGGCGGGAGTTGTACTCGGATGGGTGACCTCCTGGGAAGTCCTCGTGTCGCACTAATTTTTTTTTTCAGACGGGTCGTTCGACGTTACGTGCGACTGGAACTAGGGTCCACTGGTTTATATGCAAATGTGAGTCAAGAGAAATGGGTATTTTAATCGATATTAGTACGAGAAGGAGAGATGCAGAGTGCACGCACAAGGAAACAAATGACGGGAGGGGGGATGGAGGGAGAAAAAGTGTATGTATTTGCAGCGCAGAATGAAACATGAGCAATCATACTAGCACCAATGCAACGGATTCTATCAGAACACCGCAAGTTAAGGGTGCTTGGGCGAGAGTAGCACTAGGATGGGTGACCTCCTGCGAAGTCCTTATATTTCACCCATTATCTTAGGAAGTTCTCGTGTTGCACCCATTTTTTTGCAGATGATTCTTTCGACATTACGTGCGACTTGAATTATGGTCCTCAGGTTTATTCGCAATTGTGAGTCACGGCGCTGTAGCATTTTACTTGATATTAGAACGAGAACGAGAGCTACAGTGCGCACGCACAAGGAAACAAATGACGGGAGGGGGATGAAAGGGGAATGAGTTTATGTATTTGCAGCGCGAAATTAAACAGGTGCAATCTTTCTAGCACTAATGCACCGGATCCCAGCAGAACTCCGCAGTTAAGTGTGCTTGGGCGAGAATAGTACTCGGATGGGTGACCTCTTTGGAAGTCCTCGTGTCGCACCAATTTTTTTTCAGACGGGTCGTTCGATGTTACGCGCGAGTGGAATTAGGGTCAGCTGGTTTATACGCAAATGTGAGTCAAGAAGCAGGGGCATTTTAATCGATATTAGAACGAGAATGAGAGGTGAAGTGTGAACGCACAAGGAAACAAATGACCGGAGGGGGAAGAAAGGAGAAGGAGTGTATGTATTTACAGCGCGAAATTAAATAGGTGCGATCATACCAGCACTAAAGCCTCGGATTCCATCATAACTCCGCAGTTAAGTGTGCTTGGGCGAGAGTAGTACTCGGATGGGTGACCACTTGTGAAGCCCTCGTGTTGCACCTATTTTTTTCGGATGGGTTGTTCGACGTTACGCGCGAATGGAATTATAAACCGCTGGTTCATTTGCAAAGGTGAGTCACGGTGCCGGGTCATATTTACTTGATATTAAAACGAGAAAGAGAGATGCAGAGTGCACGCACAAGGAAACAAATTACGGGAGGGGGGATGGGAGGAGAAAGAGTGTAAGTATTTGCAGTGCAGAATGAAACATGAGGGATCATACCAGCACTAATGAAACGGATTCTATAAGAACTCCGCAGTTAAGGGTGCTTGGGCGAGAAAAGTACTCGGATGGGTGACCTCCTGCGAAGTCCTTATATTTCACCCATTTTCTTGGGAGGTCCTCGTGTTGCACCCATCTTTTTGCAGATGATTCTTTCGACATTACGCGCGACTTGATTTATGGTCCGCAGGTTTATTCGCAAATGTGAGTCATGGCGCCGTGGTATTTTATTTGATATTAAAACGAGTACGGGAGGTGTAGTGCGCACGCACAAGGAAACAAATGACGGGATGAGGAAGAAAAGAGAAGGAGTGTATGTATTTGAAGCACAAAATTAAACAAATGGCATCATACTAGCACTAATGCACTGGATCCCATCAGAACTCTACAGTTAAGTGTGCTTGGGCGAGAGTAGTACTCAGATGGTTGACCTCCTGGGAAGTCCTCGTGTCGCACCAATTTTTTTTTCAGACGGGTCGTTCGACGTTACGCGCGACTGGAACGAAGGTCCGCTGGTTTATACGCAAATGTGAGTCAAGAAGCAGAGGCATTTTAATCGATATTAGAACGAGAAGGAGAGGTGCAGTGTGAACGCACAAGGAAACAATTGATGGGAGGGGGAGGGAAGGAGAAGGAGTGTATTTATTTTCAGCACGAAATGAAACAGGTGCGATCATACCAGCACTAATGCAACGAATTCTATCAGAACTCCGTAGGTAAGGGTGCTTGGGCAAGAGTAGTTCTAGCATGGGTTACCTCCTGCGAAGTCCTTATATTTCACCCATTTTCTTAGGAAGTCTTCGTGTTGCACCCATTTTTTTGCACATGATTCTTTCCACGATACGCGCGACTTTAATTATGGTCCTCAAGTTTATTCACAAATGTGAGTCACAGCACCGTAGCATTTTACTTGATATTAGAACGAGCACGGGAGGTGCAGTGCGCACGCACAAGGAAACAAATGACGGGAGGGGGAAGAAAGGAGAATGAGTTTATGTATTTGCAGCGCATAATTAAATGGGTGCGATCATACCAGCACTAATGCACCGGATCCTATCAGAACTCCGCAGTTAAGTGTGCTTGGGCGAGATTAGTACTCGGATGGGTGACCTCCTGGGAAGTCCTCGTGTCGCACCAATTTTTTTTCTGACGGGTCGTTCGACGTTACGCGCGTCTGGAACTAGGGTCCGCTGGTTTATACGCAAATGTGAGTCAAGAAGCAGGGGCATTTTAATCGATATTAGAACGAGAATGAGAGGTGAAGTGTGAACGCACAAGGAAACAAATGACGGGAGGGGGAAGAAAGGAGAAGGAGTGTATGTATTTGCAGCGCAGAATTAAACTTATGCGATCATACCAGCACTAAAGCCCCGGATCCCATCAGAACTCCGCAGTTAATTGTGCTTGGGCGAGAGTAGTACTCGGATGGGTGACCACTTGGGAAGCCCTCGTGTTGCACCTATTTTTTTTCGGATGGGTTGTTCGACGTTACGCGCGAATGGAATTATGTACCGCTGGTTCATTTGCAAAGGTGAGTCACAGTGCCGGGTCATATTACTTGATATTAGAACAAGAAAGAGAGATGCAGAGTGCACGCACAAGGAAACAAATGACGGGAGGGGGGATGGGAGGAGAAAGAGTGTATGTATTTACAGTGCAGAATGAAACAAGATGGATCATACCAGCACTAATGCAACGGATTCTATCAGAACTCCGCAGTTAAGAGTGCTTGGGCGAGAAAAGTACTCGGATGGGTGACCTCCTGCGAAGTCCTTATATTTCACCCATTTTCTTGGGAGGTCCTCGTGTTGCACCCATCTTTTTGCAGATGAATCTTTCGACGTTATGCGCGACTTGATTTATGGTCCGCAGGTTTATTCGCAAATGTGAGTCACGGCGCCGTGGCATTTTACTTGATATTAAAACGAGTACGGGAGGTGTAGTGCGCACGCACAAGGAAACAAATGACGGGAGGAGGAGGAAAAGAGAAGGAGTGTATGTATTTGAAGCGCAAAATTAAACAAGTGGCATCATACCAGCACTAATGCACTGGATCCCATCAGAACTCTGCAGTTAAGTGTGCTTAGGCGAGAGTAGTACTCGGATGGGTGACCTCTTGGGAAGTCCTCGTATCGCAACAATTTTTTTTCAGATGGGTCGTTCGACGTTACGCGTGACTAAAACTATGGTCCACTGGTTTATACGCAAATGTGAGTCAAGAATCAGAGGAATTTTAATCAATATTAGAACGAGAAGGAGAGATGCAGTGTGAATGCACAAGGAAACAAATGATGGGAGGGGGGGAGGGAAGAAGGAGTGTATGTATTTTCAGCACAAAATTAAACAGGTGCGGTCACACCAGCACAAATGCACCGGATCCCATCAGAACTCCGCAGTTTTGTGTGCTTTGGCGAAAGTAGTACAATGATGGGTTACCTCCTGGGAAGTTCTCGTGTTGTACCCATTTTCTTTTTTTCAGATGTGTCGTTCGACGTTACGCGCGACTTGAATTATGGTCCTCAGGTTTATTCGCAAATGTGAGTCACGGCGCCGTGGTATTTTACTTAATAGTAGAACGAGAACGGGAGGTGCAGTGCGCACGCACAAGGAAACAAATGACGGGAGGGGGAAGAAAGTGGAATGAGTTTATGTATTTGCAGCGCGAAATTAAACAGGTGCGATCACACCAGCACTAATGCACCGGATCCCATTAGAACTCCGCAGTGAAGTGTGCTTGGGCGAGATTAGTACTCGGATGGGTGACCTCTTGGGAAGTCCTCGTGTTGCACTAATTTTTTTTCAGACGGGTCATTCGACGTTACGCGCGTCTAGAACTAGGGTCCGTTGGTTTATACGCAAATGTGAGTCAAGAAGCAGGGGCATTTTAATCGATATTAGAACGAGAAGGAGAGGTGCAGTGTGAACGCACAAGGAAACAAATGATGGGAGGGGAGGAGGGAAGAAGGAGTGTATGTATTTTCAGCACGAAATTAAACAGGTGCGGTCACACCAGCACAAATGCAAAGGATCCAATCAGAACTCCGTAGTTAAGTGTGCTTTGGCGAAAGTAGTACAATGATGGGTTACCTCCTGGGAAGTTCTCGTGCTGCACCCATTTTCTTTTTTTCAGATGTGCCGTTCTACCTTACGCTCGACTTTAATTATGGTCCGCAGATTTATTTGCAAATGTGAGTCACCGCGCTGTGGCATTTTACTTGATATTTGAACGAGAACGAGAGGTGCAGTGCACACGCAAAAGGAAACAAATGACGGGAGTGGGAAGAAAGGAGAAGGAGTTTATGTATTTACAGCGCAAAATTAAACAGGTGCGATCATACCAACACTATTGCACCGGATCCCATCAGAACTCTGCAGTTAAGTGTGCTTGGGCGAGAGTAGTACTCGGATGGGTGACCTCCTGGGAAGTCCTCGTGTCGCACTAATTTTTTTTTCGGACGGGTCGTTCGACGTTACGCGCGACTGGAACTAGGTTCCCCTTGTTTATACGCAAATGTGGGTCAAGAAGCAGGGCATTTTAATCGATATTAGAACGAGAAGGAGAGATGCAGAGTGCACGCACAAGGAAACAAATGACGGGAGGGGGGATGGAGGGAGAAAATGTGTATGTATTTGCAGCGCAGAATGAAACATGAGCAATCATACCAGCACCATTGCAACGGATTCTATCAGAACTCCGCAAGTTAAGGGTGCTTGGGCGAGAGTAGCACTAGGATGGGTGACCTCCTGCGAAGTCCTTATATTTCACCCATTTTCTTAGGAAGTCCTCGTATTGCCCCCATTTTTTTGCAGATGATTCTTTCGACGATACGCGCGACTTGAATTATGGTCCTCAGGTTTATTCGCAAATGTGAGTCATGGCACCGTAGCATTTTACTTGATATTAGAACGAGCACGGGAGGTGCAGTGCGCACGCACAAGGAAACAAATGACGGGAGGGGGAAGCAACGAGAAGGAGTTTATGTATTTGCAGCGCGGTATTAAACGGGTGCGATCATACCAGCACAAATGCACCGGATCTCATCAGAACTTCGCAGTTAAGTGTGCTTTGGCGAAAGTTGTACAATGATGTGTTACCTCCTGGGAAATTCTCGTGTTTCACCCATTTTCTTTTTTTTAGATGTGAAGTTCGACGTTACGCGCGACTTTAATTATGGTCCGCAGATTTATTCGCAAATGTGAGTCAAGGCGCCGTGACATTTTACTTGATATTAGAACGAGAACGAGAGATGCAGTGCGCAAGCACAAGGAAACAAATGACGGAATGTAGAAGAAAGGGAAATGAGTTTATGTATTCGCAGCGCAAAATTAAACAGCTGCGATCATACCAGCACTAATGCACCGGATCCCTTCAGAACACCGCATTTAAGTGTGCTTGGGCGAGGGTAGTACTCGGATGGGTGACCTCCTGCGAAGTCCTCGTGTCGCACTAATTTTTTTTTCAAACGGGTCGTTCGAAGTTACGCGCGACGGGAACTAGGCTCCACTGGTTTATACGCAAATGTGAGTCAAGAAGCAGGGGCATTTTAATCGATATTAGAACGAGAAAGAGAGATGCAGAGTGCACGCACAAGGAAACAAATGACGGGAGGGGGATGGAGGGAGAAAAAGTGTATGTATTTGCAGCGCAGAATGAAACATGAGCAATCATACCAGCACCAATGCAACGGATTCTATCAGAACTCCGCAAGTTAAGGCTGCTTGGGCGAGAGTAGCACTAGGATGGGTGACCTCCTGCGAAGTCCTTATATTTCACCCATTTTCTTAGGAAGTCCTCGTGTTGCACCCATTTTTTTGCAGATGATTCTTTCGATGATACGCGCGACTTGAATTATAGTCCTCAGGTTTATTCGCAAATGTGAGTCACGGCACCGTAGCATTTTACTTGATATTAGAACGAGCACGGGAGGTGCGGTGCGCACGCACAAGGAAACAAATGACGGGAGGGGGAAGAAACGAGAAAGAGTTTATGTATTTGCAGCGCAGAATTAAACAGGTGCGATCATACCAGCACTAATGAACCGGATCCCATCAGAACTCCGTAGTTAAGTGTGCTTGGGCGAGAGTAGTACTCGGATGGGTGACCTCCTGGGAAGTCCTCGTGTCGCACCAATTTATTTTCAGACGGGTCGTTCGACGTTACGCGCAACTGGAACTGGGGTCCGCTGGTTTATACGCAATTGTGAATCAAGAAGAAGGGGCATTTTAATCGATATTAGAACGAGAAGGGGAGGTGCTGTGTGAACGCACAAGGAAACAATTGATGGGAGGGGGAGGGAAGGAGAAGGAGTGTATGTATTTTCAGCACAAAATGAAACAGGTGCGATCATACCAGCACTAATGCAACGGATTCTATCAGAACTCCGTAGGTAAGGGTGCTTGGGCGAGAGTAGTACTAGCATGGGTTACCTCCTGCGAAGTCCTTATATTTCACCCATTTTCTTGTGAAGTCCTCGTGTTGCACCCATTTTCTTTTTTTCATATATGTCGTTCGACGTTACGCGCGACTTTAATTATGGTCCGCAGGTTTATTCGCAAATATGAGTCACGGCGCCGTGGCTTTTTACTTGATATTAGAACGAGAACGGGAGGTGCAGTGCGCACGCACAAGGAAACAAATGACGGGAGGAGGACGAAAAGAGAAGGAGTGTATGTATTTGAAGCGCAAAATTAAACAAGTGGCATCATACCAGCACTAATGCACTGGATCACATCAGAACTCTCTAGTTAAGTGTGGTTGGTCGAGAGTAGTACTCGGATGGGTGACCTCTTGGGAAGTCCTCATGTCGCACCAATTTTTTTTCAGACGGGTCGTTCGACGTTACGCGCAACTAGAACTATGGTCCGCTGGTTTATACGTAAATGTGAGTCAAGAATCAGGGGCATTTTAATCGATATTAGAACGAGAAGGAGAGGTGCAGTGTGACGCACAAGGAAACAAATGATGGGAGGGGGGAGGGAAGAATGAGTGTATGTATTTTTAGCACGAAATTAAACAGGTGCGGTCACAACAGCACAAATGCACCGGATCCCATCAGAACTCCGTAGTTAAGTGTACTTTGGTGAAAGTAGTACAATGATGGGTTACCTCCTGGGAAGTTCTCGTGTTGCACCCATTTTCTTTTTTTCAGATGTGTCGTTCGACGTTACGCGCGACTTGAATTATGGTCCGCAGATTTATTCGCAAATGTGAGTCACGGCGCCGTGATATTTTACTTGATATTTGAACGAGAACAAGAGGTGCAGTGCGCACGCACAAGGAAACAAATGACGGGAGGGGGAAGAAAGGAGAAGGAGTGTGTGTATTCGCAGCGCGAAATGAAACAGGTGCGATCATACCAGCAATAATGCAACGGATTCTATCAGAACTCCGTAGGTAAGGGTGCTTGGGCGAGAGTAGTACTACCATGGGTTACCTCCTGCGAAGTCCTTATATTTCACCCATTTTCTTGTGAAGTCCTCGTGTTGTACCCATTTTTTTGCAGATGATTCTTTTCGACGTTACGCGCGACTTGAATTATGGTCCTATGGTTTATTCGCAGATGTGAGTCACGGCGCTGTAGTATTTTACTTGATATTAGAACGAGAACGGGAGGTGCAGTGTGCACGCACAAGGATACAAATGACGGGAGGGAGAAGAAAGGGGAATGAGTTTATGTATTTGTAGCGCAAAATTAAACAGGTGCTATCATACCAGCACTAATGCACCGGATCCCATCAGAACTCCGCAGTGAAGTGTGATTGGGCGAGATTAGTACTCGAATGGGTGACCTCCTGGGAAGTCCTCGTGTTGCACAAATTTTTTTTTTCAGACGGGTCGTTCGACGTTACACGCGACTGGAATTAGGGTCCACTAGTTTATACGCAAATGTGAGTCAAGAAGCAGGGGCATTTTTATCGATATTAGAACGAGAAGGAGAGATGTAGAATGCACGCACAGGGAAACAAATGACGGGAGGGGGGATGGAGGGAGAAAAAGTGTATGTATTTGCAGTGCAGAATGAAACATGAGCAATCATACCAATACCAATGCAACAGATTCTATCAGAACTACGCAGTTAAGGGTGCTTGGGCGAGAAAAGTACTCGGATGGGTGACCTTCTGCGAAGTCCTTATATTTCACCCATTTTCTTAGGAAGTTCTCGTGTTGCTCCCACTTTTTTGCAGATGATTCTTTCGACAATACGCGTGACTTGAATTATGGTCCTCAGGTTTATTCGCAAATGTGAGTCACGGCACCGTAGCATTTTACTTTATATTAAAACGAGCACGGGAGGAGCAGTGCGCACGCATAAGGAAACAAATGACGGGAGGGGGAAGAAAGGAGAAGGAGTTTATGTATTTGCAGCGCGGAATTAAATGGGTGCGATCATACCAGCACTAATGCACCGGATCCCGTCAGAACTCCGCAGTTAAGTGTGCTTGGGCGAGAGTAGTACTCAGATAGGTGACCTCCTGGGAAGTCCTCGTGTCGCACCGATTTTTTTTCAGACGGGTCGTTCGACGTTACGCGCGACTGGAACTAGAGTCCGCTGGTTTATCCGCAAATGTGAGTCAAGAAGCAGGGGCATTTTAATCGATATTAGAACGAGAAGGAGAGGTGCAGTGTGAACGCACAAGGAAACAATTGATGGGAGGGGGAGGGAAGGAGAAGGAGTGTATGTATTTTCAGCACGAAATGAAACAGGTGCGATCATACCAGCACTAATGCAACGGATTCTATCAGAACTCCGTAGGTAAGGGTGCTTGGGCGAGAGTAGTACTAGCATTGGTTACCTCCTGCGAAGTCCTTATATTTCACCCATTTTCTTGTGAAGTCCTCGTGTTGCACCCATTTTTTTGCAGATGATTCTTTCGACGTTACGCGCGACTTGAATTATGGTCCTCAGGTTTATTCGCAAATGTGATTCACGGCGCTGTAGCATTTTACTTTATATTAGAACGAGAGCGGGAGGTGCAGTGCGCACGCACAAGGAAACAAATGACGAGAGGGGGAAGAAAGGGGAATGAGTTTATGTATTTACAGTGCGAAATTAAACAGGTGCGATCATACCAGCATTAATGCACCGGATCCCATCAGAACTCCGCAGTGAAGTGTGCTTGGGCGAGATTAGTACTCGGATGGGTGACCTATTGGGAAGTCCTCGTGTCGCACCAATTTTTTTTCAGACGGGTCGTTAGACGGTACGCGCGTCTGGAACAAGGGTCCGTTGATTTATATGCAAAAGTGAGTCAAGAAGTAGGGGCATTTTAATCGATATTAGAACGAGAAGGGGAGGTGAAGTGTGAACGCACAAGGAAACAAATGACGGGAGGGGGAAGAAAGGAGAAGGAGTGTATGTATTTGCAGCGCGAAATTAAAGAGGTGCGATCATACCAGCACTAATGCAACGGATTCTATCAGAACTCCGTAGGTAAGGGTGCTTGGGCGAGAGTAGTACTAGCATGGGTTACCTCCTGCGAAGTCCTTATATTTCACCCATTTTCTTGTGGAGTCCTCGTCTTGCACCCATTTTAATCGATATTAAAACGAGAAAGAGAGGTGCAGTGTGAACGCACAAGGAAACAATTGATGGGAGGGGGAGGGAAGGAGAAGGAGTGTATGTATTTTCAGCACGAAATGAAACAGGTGCGATCATACCAGCACTAATGCAACGGATTCTATCAGAACTCCGTAGGTAAGGGTGCTTGGGCGAGAGTAGTACAAGCATGGGTTACCTCCTGCGAAGTCCTTATATTTCACCCATTTTCTTGTGAAGTTCTCGTGTTGCACCCATTTTTTTTGCAGATGATTATTTCGACGTTACGCGCGACTTGAATTATGGTCCTCAGGTTTATGCACAAATGTGAGTCACGGCGCCGTGGCATTTTACTTGATATTAGAACGAGAACGGGAGGTGCAGTGCGCACGCACAAGGAAACAAATGACGGGAGGGGGAAGAAAGGGGAATGAGTGTATGTATTTGCAGCGCGAAATTAAACAGGTGCGATCATACCAGCACAAATGCACCGGATCCCATCAGAACTCCGCAGTTAAGTGTGCTTTGGCGAAAGTAGTACAATGATGGGTTACTTCGTGGGAAGTTCTCGTGTTGCACCCATTTTTTTTTTTAGATGTGCCGTTCGACGTTACGCGCGACTTTAATTATGGTCCACAGATTTATTCACAAATGTGAGTCAAGAAGCAGGGGCATTTTAATCGATATTAGAACGAGAATGAGAGGTGAAGTGTGAACGCACAAGGAAACAAATGACCGGAGGGGGAAGAAAGGAGAAGGAGTGTATGTATTTGCAGCGCGAAATTAAACAGGTGCGATCATACCAGCACTAAAGCTCCGGATCCCATCAGAACTCCGCAGTTAAGTGTGCTTGGGCGAGGGTAGTACTCGGGTGGGTGACCTCTTGGGAAGTCCTCGTGTCGCACCAATTTTTTTTCAGACGGGTCATTCGACGTTACGCGCGACTGGAACTAGGGTCCGCTGGTTTATGGGCAAATGTGAGTCAAGAAGCAGGGGCATTTTAATCGATATTAGAACGAGAATGAGAGGTGAAGTGTGAACGCACAAGGAAACAAATGACCGGAGGGGGAAGAAAGGAGAAGGAGTGTATGTATTTGCAGCGCGAAATTAAACAGGTGCGATCATACCAGCACTAAAGCTCCGGATCCCATCAGAACTCCGCAGTTAAGTGTGCTTGGGCGAGGGTAGTACTCGGATGGGTGACCACTTGGGAAGCCTTCGTGTTGCACCTATTTTTTTCCGGATGGATTGTTCGACGTTACGCGCGAATGGAATTATAAACCGCTGGTTCATTTGCAAAGGTGAGTCACGGTGCCGGGGCATATTACTTGATATTAGAACGAGAAAGAGAGATGTAGAGTGCACGCACAAGGAAACAAATGATGGGAGGGGGGATGGGAGGAGAAAGAGTGTATGTATTTGCAGTGCAGAATGAAACATGAGGGATCATACCAGCACTAATGCATGGATTCTATCAAAACTCCGCAGTTAAGGGTGCTTGGGCGAGAAAAGTACTCGGATGGGTGACCTCCTGCGAAGTCCTCATATTTCACCCATTTTCTTGGGAGGTCCTTGTGTTGCACCCATCTTTTTGCAGATGATTCTTTTGACGTTACGCGCGACTTGATTTATGGTCCGCAGGTTTATTCGCAAATGTGAGTCACAGCGCCGTGGCATTTTACTTGATATTAGAACGAGTACGGGAGGTGCAGTGCGCACGCACAAGGAAACAAATGACGGGAGGTGGAATAAAAGAGAGGGAGTGTATGTATTTGAAGCGCAAAATTAAACAAGTGGCATCATACCAGCACTAATGCACTGGATCCCATCAGAACTCTACAGTTAAGCGTGCTTGGGCGAGAGTAGTACTCGGATGGGTGACCTCATTGGAAGTTCTCGTATCGCAACAATTTTTTTGCAGATGGGTCGTTCGACGTTACACGCGACTGGAACTATGTTCTACTGGTTTATACGCAAATGTGAGTCAAGAATCAAGGGCATTTTAATCGATATTAGAACGAGAAGGAGAGGTGTAGTGTGAACGCACAAGGAAACAAATGATGGGAGGGGGGAGGGAAGAAGTAGTGTATGTATTTTCAGCACGAAATTAAACAGGTGCGGTCACACCAGCACAAATGCACCGCATCCCATCAGAACTCCGCAGTTAAGTGTGCTTTGGCGAAAGTAGTACAATGATGGGTTACCTCATGGGAAGTTCTCGTATTGCACCCATTTTCTTTTTTTCAGATGTGCCGTTCGACGTTACTCGCGACTTTAATTATGGTCCACAGATTTATTCGCAAATGTGAGTCACGGCGCCGTGGCATTTTACTTGATATTTGAACGAGAACGAGAGGTGCAGTGCGCACGCACAAGGAAACAAATGACGGGAAGGGGAAGAAAGGATAAGGAGTTTATGTATTTGCAGCGCGAAATTAAACAGGTGCAATCATACCAGCACTAATGCACCGGATCCCATCAGAACTCCGCAGTTAAGTGTGCTTGGGCGAGAGTAGTACTCGGATTGGAGACCTCCTGGGAAATCCTCGTGTCGCACTAATTTTTTTTTCAGATGGGTCGATCGACGTTACGTGCGACTGGAACTAGGGTCCACCGGTTTATACGCAAATGTGAGTCAAGAAGCAGGGGCTTTTTAATCGATATTAGAACAAGAAAGAGAGATGCAGAGTGCACGCACAAGGAAACAAATGACGGGAGAGGGGTGGAGGGAGAAAAAGTGTATGTATTTGCAGCGCAGAATGAAACATGAGCAATCATACCAGCACCAATGCAACGGATTCTATCAGAACTCCGCAAGTTAAGGGTGCTTGGGCGAGATTAGTACTCGGATGGGTGACCTCCTGGGAAGTCCTCGTGTCGCACCAATTTTTTTTCAGACGGGTCTTTCGACGTCAGGCGCGTCGGGAACTAGGGTCCGCTGGTTTATACGCAAATGTGAGCCAATAAGCAGGGGCATTTTAATCGATATTAGAACGAGAATGAGAGGTGAAGTGTTAATGCACAAGGAAACAAATGACAGGAGGGGGAAGAAAGTAGAAGGAGTGTATGTATTTGCAGCGGGAAATTAAACAGGTGCGATCATACCAGCACTAAAGCCCCGGATCCCATCAGAACTCCGCAGTTAAGTGTGCTTGGGTGAGAGTAGTACTCAGATGGGTGACCACTTGGGAAGCCCTCGTGTTGTACCTATTTTTTTTCGGATGGGTTGTTCGACGTTACGCGCGAATGGAATTATAAACCGCTGGTTCATTTGCAAAGGTGAGTCACGATGCCGGGGCACATTACTTTATATTAGAACGAGAAAGAGAGATGCAGAGTGCACGCAAAAGGAAACAAATGACGGGAGGGGGGATGGGAGGAGAAAGAGTGCATGTATTTGCAGTGCAGAATGAAACATGAGGGATCATACCAGCACTAATGCAATGGATTCTATCAGAACTCCGCAGTTAAGGGTGCTGGGGCAAGAAAAGTACTCGGATGGGTGACCTCATGCAAAGTCTTTATATTTCACCCATTTTCTTGGTAGGTCCTCGTGTTGAACCCATCTTTTTGTAGATGATTCTTTCGACGTTACGCGCGACTTGATTTATGGTCCGCAGGTTTATTCGCAAATGTGAGTCACGGCGCCGTGGTATTTTACTTGATATTAAAACGAGTACGGGAGGTGCAGTGCGCACGCACATGGAAACAAATGACGGGAGGAGGAAAAAAAGAGAAGGAGTGTATGTATTTGAAGCGCAAAATTAAACATGTGGCATCATACCAGCACTAATGCACTGGATCCCATCAGAACTCTGCAGTTAAGTGTGCTTGGACGAGTGTAGTACTCGGATGGGTGACCTCTTGGGAAGTCCTCATATCGCAACCATTTTTTTTCAGATGGGTCGTTCGACGTTACGCGCGACTGGAACTATGGTCCGCTGGTTTATACGCAAATGTGAGTCAAGAATCAGGGGCATTTTAATCGATATTAGAACGAGAATAAGAGGTGCAGTGTGAACGCACAAGGAAACAAATGATGGGAGGGGGGGAGGGAAGATGGTGTGTATGTATTTTCAGCACGAAATTAAACATGTGCGGTCACACCAGCACAAATGCACCAGATCCCATAAGAACTCCGCAGTTATGTGTGCTTTGGCGAAAGTAGTACAATGATGGGTTACCTCCTGGGAAGTTCTCGTGTTGCACCCATTTTTTTTTTTCAGATGTGCCGTTCGACATTACGCGCGACTTTAATTATGGTCCGCATATTTATTCGCAAATGTGAGTCACGGCGCCGTGGCATTTTACCTGATATTTGAACGAGAACGAGAGGTGCAGTGCACACGCCCAAGGAAACAAATGACGGGAGGGGGAAGAATGGAGAAGGAGTGTATGTATTTGCAGCGCGAAATGAAACTGGTGCGATCATACCAGCACTAATGCATCGGATCCCAGTAGAACTCCGCAGTTAAGTGTGCTTGGGCGAGAGAAGTACTCGGATGGGTGACCTCTTGGGAAGTCCACGTGTCGCACTAATTTTTTTTTCAGACAGGTCGTACGACGTTACGCGCGACTGGAACTAGGGTCCGCTGGTTTATACACAAATGTGAGTCAAGAAGCAGGGGCATTTTAATCGATATTAGAACGAGAATGAGAGGTGCATTGTGCACGCACATGGAAACAAATGACGGGAGGGGGGATGGAGGGAGAAAATGTGTATGTATTTGCAGCGCAGAATGAAACATGAGCAATCATACCAGCACCAATGCAACGGATTCTATCAGAACTCCGCAGGTTAACGGTGCTTGGGCGAAAGAAGCACTAGGATGAGTGACCTCCTGCGAAGTCCTTATATTTCACCCATTTTCTTAGGAAGTCCTCGTGTTGCACCCATTTTTATGCAGATGATTCTTTCGACGATACGCGCGACTTGAATTATGGTCTTCAGGTTTATTCGCAAATGTGAGTCACGGCATCGTAGCATTTTACTTGATATTAGAACGAGCACGGGAGGTGCAGTGCACCCGCACAAGGAAACAAATGACGGGAGGGGGAAGAAAGGAGAAGGAGTTTATGTATTTGCAGCGCGGAATTAAACGGGTGCGATCATACCAGCACTAATGCACCGGATCCCATCAGAACTCCGCAGTTAAGTGTGCTTGGGCGAGAGTAGTACTCAGATTGGAGACCTCCAGGGAAGTCCTTGTCTCTCATTAATTTTTTTTTTCAGACGGGTCGTTCGACGTTACGCACGACTGGAACTAGGGTCCGCTGGTTTATAGGCAAATGTGAGTCAAGAAGCAGGGGCATTTTAATCCATATTAGAACGAGAAGGAGAGGTGCAGTGTGAACGCACAAGGAAACAATTAATGGGAGGGGGAGGGAAGGAGAAGGAGTGTATGTATTTTCAGCACGAAATGAAACAGGTGCGATCATACCAGCACTAATGGAACGGATTCTATCAGAACACCGTAGGTAAGGGTGTTTGGGCGAGAGTAGTACTAGCATGGGTTACCTCCTGCGAAGTCCTTATATTTCACCCATTTTCTGGTGAAGTTCTCGTGTTGCACCCATTTTCTTTTCTTCAGATGTGCCGTTCGACGTTACGCGCGACTTTAATTATGGTCCGCAGATTTATTCGCAAATGTGAGTCACGGCGCCGTGACATTTTACTTAATATTTGAACGAGAACGAGAGGTGCAGTGCGCACGCACAAGGAAACAAATGAGGGGAGGGGGAAGAAAGGAGAAGGATTTTATGTATTTGCGGCGTGAAAAATTAGGTGCGATCATACCATCACTAATGCACCGGATCCAATCAGAACTCCGCAGTTAAGTGTGCTTGGGCGGGAGTAGTACTCGTATGGGTGACCTCCTGGGAAGTCCTCGTGTCGCACTAATTTTTTTTTTCAGACGGGTCGTTCGACGTTACGCGCGACTGGAACTAGGGTCCACTGATTTATACGCAAATGTGAGTCAAGAAGCAGGGGCATTTTAATCGATATTAGAACGAGAAGGAGAGATGCAGAGTGCACGCACAAGGAAACAAATAACGGGAGGAGGGATGGAGGGAGAAAAAGTGTATGTATTTTAAAGCGCAGAATGAAACATGAGCAATCATACCAGTACCAATGCAACGGATTCTATCAGAACTCCGCATGTTAAGGGTGCTTTGGCGAGAGTAGTACTAGCATGGGTTACCTCCTGCGAAGTCCTTATATTTCACCCATTTTCTTGTGAAGTCCTCGTGTTGCACCCATTTTTTTGCAGATGATTCTTTCTACGTTACGCGCGACTTGAATTATAGGCCTCAGGTCTATTCGCAAATGTGAGTCACGGCACCGTAGTATTTTACTTGATATTAGAACGAGCACGGGAGGTGCAGTGCCCACGCACAAGGAAACAATTGACGGGAGGGGGAAGAAAGGAGAAGGAGTTTATGTATTTGCAGCGCGAAATTAAACGGGTGCGATCATACCAGCACTATTGCACTGGATCCCATCAGAACTCCGCAGTTAAGTGTGCTTGGGCGAGAGTAGTACTCGGATGGGTTACCTCTTGGGAAATCCTTGTGTTGCACCAATTTTTTTTTCAGACGGGTCGTTCGACATTACGCGCGACTGGAACTATGGTCCGCTGGTTTATACGCAAATGTGGGTCAAGAATCAGGGGTATTTTAATCGATATTAGAAGGAAAAGGAGAGGTGCAGTGTGAACGCACAAGGAAACAAATAATGGGAGGGGGGGAGGGAAGAAGGAGTGTATGTATTTTCAGCGGGAAATTAAACAGGTGCGGTCATACCAGCACTAATGCATCGGATTCTATCAGAACTCCGTAGGTAAGGGTGCTTGAGCGAGAGTAGTACTAGCATGGGTTACCTCCTGCGAAGTCCTTATATTTCACCCATTTTCTTAGGAAGTCCTCGTGTTGCACCCATTTTTTTGCAGATGATTCTTTCGACGTTACGCGCGACTTGAATTATGGTCCTCAGGTTTATTCGCAAATGTGAGTCACAGCGTTGTAGCATTTTACTTGATATTAGAACGAGAACGGGAGGTACAGTGCGCACGCACAAGGAAACAAATGACGGGAGGGGGAAGAAAGGGGAATGAGTTTATGTATTTGCAGCGCAAAATTAAACGGGTGCAATCATACCAGCACTAATGCACCAGATCCAATCAGAACTCCGCAGTGAAGTGTGCTTGGGCGAGATTAGTACTCGGATGGGTGACCTTCTGGGAAGTCCTCGTGTCGTACCAATTTTTTTTCAGACGGGTCGTTCGACTTTACGCGCGTCTGGAACTAGGGTCCGCTGGTTTATACGCAAATGTGAGTCAAGATGCAGGGGCATTTTAATCGATATTAGAACGAGAATGAGAGGTGAAGTGTGAACGCACAAGGAAACAAATGACAGGAGGGGGAAGAAAGGAGAAGGAGTGTATGTATTTGCAGCGCGAAAGTAAACAGGTTCGATCATACCAGCACTAAAGCTCCGGATCCCATCAGAACTCTGCTGTTAAGTGTGCTTGGGCGAGCATAGTACTCGAATGGGTGACCACTTGGGAAGCCCTCGTGTTGCACCTATTTTTTTTCGGATGGGTTGTTAGACGTTACGCGCGAATAGAATTATAAACCGCTGGTTCATTTGCAAAGATGAGTCACGGTGCCGGGGTATATTACTTGATATTAGAACGAGAAAGAGAAATGCAGAGTGCACGCACAAGGAAACAAATGACGGGAGGGGGGATGGGAGGAGAAAGAGTGTATGTATTTGCAGTGCAGAATGAAACATGAGGGATCATACCAGCACTAATGCAATGGATTCTATCAGACCTCCGAAGTTAAGGGTGCTTGGGCGAGAAAAGTACTCGGATGGGTGACCTCCTGCGAAGTCCTTATATTTCACCCATTTTCTTGGGAGGTCCTCGTGTTGCTCCAATCTTTTTGCAGATGATTCTTTCGACTTTACGCGCGACTTGATTTATGGTCCGCAGGTTTATTCACAAATGTGAGTCACGGCGCCGTGGCATTTTACTTGATATTAGAACGAGTACGGGAGGTGCAGTGCGCACGCACAAGGAAACAAATGACGGAAGGAGGAAGAATAGAGAAGGAGTGTATGTATTTAAAGTGCAAAATTAAACAAGTGGCATCATGCCAGCACTAATGCACTGGATCCCATCAGAACTCTGCAGTTAAGTGTGCTTGGGCGAGAGTAGTACTCGGATGGGTGACCTCTTGGGAAGTCCTCGTATCGCAACAATTTTTTTTCAGATTGGTCGTTCGACGTTACGCGCGACTGGAACTATGGTCCGCTGGTTTATACGCAAATGTGAGTCAAGAATCACGGGCATTTTAATCGATATTCGAACGAGAAGGAGAGGTGTAGTGTGAATGCACAAGGAAACAAATGATGGGAGGGGGGGAGGGAAGAATGAGTGTATGTATTTTCATCATGAAATTAAACTGGTGCGGTCACACCAGCACTAGTGCACCGGATCCCATCAGAACTCCGCAGTTAAGTGTGCTTTGGCGAAAGTAGTACAATGATGGGTTACCTCCTGGGAAGTTCTCGTGTTGCACCCATTTTCTTTTTTTCAGATGTGCCGTTCGACGTTACGCGCGACTTTAATTATGGTCCGCAGATTTATTCTCAAATGTGAGTCACGGCGCCGTGGTATTTTACTTGATATTTGAACGAGAACGAGAGGTGCAGTTCGCACGCACAAGGAAACAAATGATGGGAGGGGGAAGAAATGAGAAGGAGTGTATGTATCTGCAGCGCGAAATTAAACAGGTGCGATCATACCAGCACTACAGCCCCGGATCCCATCAGAACTCCGCAGTTAAGTGTGCTTGGGCGAGAGTAGTACTCGGAATGGTGACCACCTGGGAAGCCCTCGTGTTGCACCTATTTTTTTTCGGATGGGTTGTTCGACGTTACGCGCGAAGGGAATTATAAACCGCTGGTTCATTTACAAAGGTGAGTCACGGTGCCAGGGCATATTACTTGATATTAGAACGAGAAAGAGAGATGCAGAGTGCACGCACAAGGAAACAAATGACGGGAGGGGGGACGGGAGGAGAAAGAGTGTATGTATTTGCAGTGCAGAATGAAACATGAGGGATCATACCAACACTAATGCAACGGATTCTATCAGAACACCGCAGTTAAGGGTGCTTGGGCGAGAAAAGTACTCGGATGGGTGACCTCCTGCGAAGTCCTTATAATTTCACCCATTTTCTTGGGAGGTCCTCGTGTTGCACCCATCTTTTTACAGATGATTCTTTCGACGTTACGCGCGACTTGATTTATGGTCCGCAGGTTTATTCGCAAATGTGAGTCACGGCGCCGTGGCATTTTACTTGATATTTGAACGAGTACGGGAGGTGCAGTGCGCACGCACAAGGAAACAAATGACGGGAGGAGGAAGAAAAGAGAAGGAGTGTATCTATTTGAAGTGCAAAAATAAACAAGTGGCATCATACCAGCGCTAATGCATTGGATCCCATCAGAACCCTGCAGTTAAGTGTGCTTGGGCGAGAGTAGTACTCGGATGGATGACCTCTTGGGAAGTCCTCGTATCGCAACAATTTTTTTTCAGATTGGTCGTTCGACGTTACGCGCGACTGGAACTATGGTCCGCTGGTTTATACGCAAATGTGAGTCAAGAATCACGGGCATTTTAATCGATATTCGAACGAGAAGGAGAGGTGTAGTGTGAATGCACAAGGAAACAAATGATGGGAGGGAGGGAGGGAAGAATGAGTGTATGTATTTTCATCATGAAATTAAACTGGTGCGGTCACACCAGCACTAGTGCACCGGATCCCATCAGAACTCCGCAGTTAAGTGTGCTTTGGCGAAAGTAGTACAATGATGGGTTACCTCCTGGGAAGTTCTCGTGTTGCACCCATTTTTTTTTTTTTAGATGTGCCGTTCGACGTTACGCGCGACTTTAATTATGGTCCGCAGATTTATTCACAAATGTGAGTCACGGCGCCGTGGTATTTTACTTGATATTTGAACGAGAACGAGAGGTGCAGTGCGCACGCACAAGGAAACAAATGATGGGAGGGGGAAGAAAGGAGAAGGAGTGTATGTATCTGCAGCGCGAAATTAAACAGGTGCGATCATACCAGCACTACAGCCCCGGATCCCATCAGAACTCCGCAGTTAAGTGTGCTTGGGCGAGAGTAGTACTCGGAATGGTGACCACCTGGGAAGCCCTCGTGTTGCACCTATTTTTTTTCGTATGGGTGGTTCGACGTTACGCGCGAAGGGAATTATAAACCGCTGGTTCATTTGCAAAGGTGAGTCACGGTGCCAGGGCATATTACTTGATATTAGAACGAGAAAGAGAGATGCAGAGTGCACGCACAAGGAAACAAATGACGGGAGGGGGGATGGGAGGAGAAAGAGTGTATGTATTTGCAGTGCAGAATGAAACATGAGGGATCATACCAGCACTAATGCAACGGATTCTATCAGAACACCGCAGTTAAGGGTGCTTGGGCGAGAAAAGTACTCGGATGGGTGACCTCCTGCGAAGTCCTTATAATTTCACCCATTTTCTTGGGAGGTCCTCGTGTTGCACCCATCTTTTTACAGATGATTCTTTCGACGTTACGCGCGACTTGATTTATGGTCCGCAGGTTTATTCGCAAATGTGAGTCACGGCGCCGTGGCATTTTACTTGATATTTGAACGAGTACGGGAGGTGCAGTGCGCACGCACAAGGAAACAAATGACGGGAGGAGGAAGAAAAGAGAAGAAGTGTATCTATTTGAAGTGCAAAATTAAACAAGTGGCATCATACCAGCGCTAATGCATTGGATCCCATCAGAACCCTGCAGTTAAGTGTGCTTGGGCGAGAGTAGTACTCGGATGGATGACCTCTTGGGAAGTCCTCGTATCGCAACAATTTTTTTTCAGATGGGTCGTTCGACGTTACGCGCGATTGGAACTATTGTCCGCTCGTTTATACGCAAATGTTAGTCAAGAATCAGGGGCATTTTAATCGATATTAGAATGAGAAGGAGAGGTGCAGTGCGAACGCACAAGGAAACAAATGATGGGAGGGGGGGAGGGAAGAAGGAGTGCATGTATTTTCGGCACGAAATTAAACAGGTGCGGTCACAAAAGCACAAATACACCGGATCCCATCAGAACTCCGCAGTTATGTGTGCTTTGGCGAAAGTAGTACAATGATGGGTTACCTCCTGGGAAGTTCTCGTGTCGCACCCATTTTCTTTTTTTCAGATGTGCCGTTCGACGTTACGCGCGACTTTAATTATGGTCCGCAGATTTATTCGCAAATGTGAGTCACGGCGCCGTGGCATTTTACTTAATATTTGAACGAGAACGAGAGGTGCAGTGCGCACGCACAAGAAAACAAATGATGGGAGGGGGAAGAAAGGAGAAGGAGTGTATGTATATGCACCGTGAAATTAAACAGGTGCGATCATACCAGCACTACAGCCCCGGATCCCATCAGAACTCCGCAGTTAAGTGTGCTTGGGCGAGAGTAGTACTCGGATCGGTGACCACCTGGGAAGCCCTCGTGTTGCACCGATTTTTTTTCGGATGGGTTGTTCGACGTTACGCGCGAAGGGAATTATAAACCGCTGGTTCATTTACAAAGGTGAGTCACGGTGCCAGGGCATATTACTTGATATTAGAACGAGAAAGAGAGATGCAGAGTGCACGCACAAGGAAACAAATGACGGGAGGGGGGATGGGAGGAGAAAGAGTGTATGTATTTGCAGTGCAGAATGAAACATGAGGGATCATACCAGTACTAATGCAACGGATTCTATCAGAACACCGCAGTTAAGGGTGCTTGGGCGAGAAAAGTACTCGGATGGGTGACCTCCTGCGAAGTCCTTATAATTTCACCCATTTTCTTGGGAGGTCCTTGTGTTGCACCCATCTTTTTGTAGATGATTCTTTCGACGTTACGCGCGACTTGATTTATGGTCCGCAGATTTATTCGCAAATGTGAGTCACGGCGCCGTGGCATTTTACTTGATATTAGAACGAGTACAGAAGGTGCAGTGCGCACGTACAAGGAAACAAATGACGGGATGAGGAAAAAAAGAG
Organism: Carica papaya; assembly: GCF_054855325.1. Classification (NCBI taxonomy): domain Eukaryota; kingdom Viridiplantae; phylum Streptophyta; class Magnoliopsida; order Brassicales; family Caricaceae; genus Carica; species Carica papaya. The sequence continues at coordinate 18,892,088 of NC_142316.1, forward strand.
AATGAGTGTATATATTTGAAGTGCAAAATTTTAACAAGTGGCATCATACCAGCACTACTGCACTGGATCCCATCAGAACTCTGCAGTTGAGTGTGCTTGGGTGAGAGTAGTACTCGGATGGGTGACCTCCTGGGAAGTCCTTGTGTCACACTAATTTTTTTTTTCAGACGGGTCGTTCGAGGTTACGCGCGACTGGAACTAGGGTCCACTGGTTTATACGCAAATGTGAGTCAAGAAGCAGGGGCATTTTAATCGATAGTAGAACGAGAAGGAGAGATGCAGAGTGCACGCACAAGGAAACAAATGACGGGAGGGGGGATGGAGGGAGAAAAAGTGTATGTATTTGCAGCGCAGAATGAAACATGAGCAATCATACCAGCACCAATGCAACGGATTCTATCAGAACTCCGCAAGTTAAGGGTGCTTCGGCGAGAGTAGCTCTAGGATGGGTGACCTCCTGTGAAGTCCTTATATTTCACCCATTTTCTTAGGAAGTCCTCGTGTTGCACCTATTTTTTTGCAGATGATTCTTTCGACGATACGCGCAACTTGAATTATGGTCCTCAGCTTTATTCGCAAATGTGAGTCACGGCACCGTAGCATTTTACTTGATATTAGAACGAGCACGGGAGGTGCAGTGCGCACGCACAAGGAAACAAATGACGGGAGGGGGAAGAAAGGAGAAAGAGTTTATGTATTTGCAGCGTGGAATTAAAAGGGTGCGATCAAACCAGCACTAATGCACCGGATCCCATCAGAACCCCGCAGTTAAGTGTGCTTGGGCGAGAGTAGTACTCGGATGGGTGACCTCCTGGGAAGTCCTCGTGTCGCACAAATTTTTTTTCAGACGGGTCGTTCGGCGTTACGCGCGTCTGGAACTAGGGTCCGGTGGTTTATACGCAAAGGTGAGTCAAGAAGCAGGGGCATTTTAATCGATATTAGAACGAGAATAAGAGGTGAAGTGTGAACGCACAAGGAAACAAATGACGGGAGGGGGAAGAAAGGAGAAGGAGTGTATGTATTTGCAGCGCGAAATTAAACAGGTGCAATCACACCAGCACTAAAGCTCCGGATCCCATCAGAACTCCGCAGTTAAGTGTGCTTGGGCGAGAGTAGTACTCGGATGGGTGACCACTTGAGAAGCCCTCGTGTTGCACCTATTTTTTTTCGAATGGGTTATTCGACGTTACGCGCGAATGGAATTATAAACCGTTGGTTCATTTGCAAAGGTGAGTCACGGTGCCGGGGCATATTACTTGATATTAGAACGAGAAAGAGAGATGCAGAGTGCACGCACAAGGAAACAAATGACGGGAGGGGGGATGGAAGGAGAAAGAGTGTATGTATTTGCAGTGCAGAATGAAACATGAGGGATCATACCAGTACTAATGCAACGGATTCTATCAGAACTCCGTAGTTAAGGGTGCTTGGGTGAAAAAAGTACTCGGATGGGTGACCTCCTGCGAAGTCCTTATATTTCACCCATTTTCTTGGGAGGTCCTCGTGTTGCGCCCGTCTTTTTGCAGATGATTCTTTTGACGTTATGCGCGAATTGATTTATGGTCCGCAGGTTTATTCGCAAATGTGAGTCACGGCACCGTGGCATTTTACTTGATATTAGAACGAGTACGGGAGGTGCAGTGCGCACGCACAAGGAAGCAAATGACAGGATGAGGAAGAAAAGAAAAGGAGTGTAGGTATTTGAAGCGCAAAATTAAACAAGTGGCATCATACCAGCACTAATGCACTGGATCCCATCAGAACTCTGCAGTTAATTGTGCTTGGGCGAGAGTAGTACTCGGATTGGTGACCACCTGGGAAGTCCTCGTGTCGCACCAATTTTTTTTCAGACGGGTCGTTCAACGTTACGCGCGACTGGAACTATGGTCCGCTGGTTTATACGCAATTGTGAGTCAAGAATCAGGGACATTTTAATTGATATTAGAACGAGAAGGAGAGGTGCAGTGTGAACGCACAAGGAAATAAATGATGGGAGGGGGGGAGGGAAGAAGGAGTGTATGTATTTTCAGCACGAAATTAAACAGGTGCGGTCACACCAGCACAAATGCACCGGATCCCATCAGAACTCCGCAGTTAAGTGTGCTTTGGTGAAAGTAGTACAATGATGGGTTACCTCCTGGAAAGTTCTCGTGTTGCACCCATTTTCTTTTTTTCGGATGTGCCATTCGACGTTACGCGCGACTTTAATTATGGTCCGCAGATTTATTCGCAAATGTGAGTCACGGCGCCGTGGTATTTTACTTTATATTTGAACGAGAACGAGAGGTGCAGTGCGCTCGCACAAGGAAACAAATGACGGGAGGGGGAAGAAAGGAGAAGGAGTTTATGTATTTGCAACGCGGAATTAAACGGGTGCGGTCACACCAGCACTAATGCACCGGATCCCATCAGAACTCCGCAGTTAAGTGTGTTTGGGCGAGAGTTGTACTCGGATGGGTGACCTCTTGGGAAGTCCTCGTGTCGCACCAATTTTTTTTTAGACGGGTCGTTCGACGTTACGCGCGACTTGAACTATAATCCGCTGGTTTATACGCAAATGTGAGTCAAGAATCTGTGGTATTTTAATCGATATTAGAACGAAAAGGAGAGGTGCAGTGTGAATGCACAAGGAAACAAATGATGGGAGGGGGGGAGGGAAGAAGGAGTGTATGTATTTTCAGCACAAAATTAAACAGGTGCCGTCACACCAGCACAAATGCAACCGATCCAATCATAACTCCGCAGTTAAGTGTGCTTGGGCGAGAGTAGTACTCGGATGGGTGACCACTTGGGAAGTTCTCGTGTTGCACCCATTTTTTTGCAGATGATTCTTTCGACGTTACGCGCGACTTGAGTTTTGGTCCTCAGGTTTATTCGCAAATGTGAGTCACGGCGTCGTAACATTTTACTTGATATTAAAATGAGCACGGGAGGTACAGTTCGCACGCACAAGGAAACAAATGACGGGAGGGGGAAGAAAGGAGAAGGAGTTTATGTATTTACAACGCAAAATTAAACGGTTGCGATCATACCAGCACTAATGCAACGGATCCCATCATATCTCTGTAGTTAAGTGTGCTTGGGTGAGAGGGATGGGTGACCTCTTGGGAAGTTCTCGTGTCGCACAATTTTTTTTTCAGACGGGTCGTTTGACTTTACGCGCAACTGGAACTATGGTCCACTTGTTTATACGCAAATGTGAGTCAAGAAGCAGGGGCATATTAATCGATATTAGAACGAGAAAAAGAGGTGCAGTGTGAACGCACAAGGAAACAAATGATGGGAGGGGGGAGGGAAGGAGAAGGAGTGTATGTATTTTCAGCACGAAATTAAACAGGTGCTATCACACCAGCACAAATATACCGGATCCGATCAGAACTCCGCAGTTAAGTGTGCTTTGGCGAAAGTAGTACAAGGATGGCATACCTCCTGGGAAGTTCTCGTGTTGCACCCATTTTTTTTTTCAGATGTGCCATTCGACGTTACGCGCGACTTTAATTATAGTCCGCAGATTTATTCGAAAATGTGAGTCACTGCGCCGTGGCATTTTACTTGATATTTATACGAGAACGAGAGGTGCAGTGCACACACACAAGGAAACAAATGACGGGAAGGGGAAAAAAGGAGAAGGAGTGTACGTATTTGCAGCGCGAAATTAAATAGGTGCCATCATACCAGCACTAATGCACCGTATCCCATCAGAACTTAACAGTTAAGTGTGCTTGGGCGAGAGTAGTACTCGAATTGGTGACCGCCTGGGAAGTCCTCGTGTTGCACCCTTTTTTTTTCGGATGGATCGTTCGACGTTACGCGCGAATGCAATTATAAACCGCTGGTTCATTCGCAAAGGTGAGTCACGATGCCAGGGAATTTTACTTGATATTAGAACAAGAAGGAGAGATGCAGAGTGCACGCACAAGGAAACAAATGACGGGAGAGGGGATGGAGGGAGAAAGAGTGTATGTATTTGCAGCGCAGAATGAAACATGAGCGATCATACCAGCACCAATGAAACGGATTCTATCAGAACTCCGCAAGTTAAGGGTGCTTGGGCGAGAGTAGCACTAGGATGGGTGACCTCATGCGAAGTCCTTATATTTCACCTATTTTCTTAGGAAGTCCTCGTGTTGCACCCATTTTTTTGCAGATGATTCTTTCGACGTTACGCGCGACTTGAATTATGGTCCTCAAGTTTATTCGCCAATGTGAGTCACGGCACCGTAGCATTTTACTTGATATTAGAGCGAGCACGGGAGGTGCAGTGCGCACGCACAAGAAAACAAATGACGGGAGGGGGAAGAAAGGAGAAGGAATTTATGTATTTGTAGCGCAACATTAAACAGGTGCGATCATACTAGCACTAATGCACCGGATCCCATCAGAACTCCGCAGTTAAGTGTGCTTGGGTGAGAGTAGTACTCGGATAAGTGACCTCCTGGGAAGTCCTCGTGTCGCACTAATTTTTTTTTTAGACGGGTCGTCCGACGTTATGCGCGACTGGAACTAGGGTCCACTGGTTTTTACGCAAATGTGAGTCAAGAAGCAGGGGCATTTTAATCGATATTAGAACGAGAAGGAGAGATGCAGAGTGCACGCACAAGGAAACAAATGACGGGAGGGGGGATGGAGGGAGAAAAAGTGTTTGTATTTGCAGCGCAGAATGAAACATGAGCAATCATACCAGCACCAATACAACGGATTCTATCAGAACTCCGTAAGTTAAGGGTGCTTGGGCGAGAGTAGCATTAGGATGGGTGACCTCCTGCGAAGTCCTTATATTTCACCAATTTTTTTGCAGATGATTCTTTCGACGATACGCGGGACTTTAATTATGGTTCTCAGATTTATTCGCAAATGTGAGTCACAGCACCGTAGCATTTTACTTGATATTAGAACGAGCACGGTAGGTGCAGTGCGGAATTAAACGGGTGCGATCATACCATCACTAATGCACCGGATCCCATCAGAACTCCGCAGTTAAGTGTGCTTGGACGAGAGTAGTTCTCGGATGGGTGACCTCCTGGGAAGTCCTCGTGTCGCACCAATTTTTTTTCAGACGGGTCGTTCGACGTTACGCTCAACTGGAACTGGGGTCCGCTGGTTTCTACGCAATTGTGAGTCAAGAAGCAAGGGCATTTTAATCGATATTTGAACGAGAACGAGAGGTGCAGTGCGCACGCACAAGGAAACAAATGACGGGAGGGGGAAGAAAGGAGAAGGAGTGTATGTATTTGCAGCGCGAAATGAAACAGGTGCGATCATACCAGCACTAATGCAACGGATTCTATCAGAACTCCATAGGTAAGGGTGCTTGGGCGAGAGTAGTACTAGCATGGGTTACCTCCTGCGAAGTCCTTATATTTCACCCATTTTCTTGTGAAGTCCTCGTGTTGCACCCATTTTTTTGCAGATGATTCTTTCGACATTACGCGCGACTTTAATTATGGTCCTCAGGTTTATTCGCAAATATGAGTCACGGCGCTGTAGCATTTTACTTGATATTAGAACGAGAACGGAAAGTGCAGTGCGCACGCACAAGGAAACAAATGACGGGAGGGGGAAGAAAGGGGAATGAGTTTATGTATTTGCAGCGCAAAATTAAACAGGTGCGATCATACCAGCACTAATGTACCGGATCCCATCAGAACTCCGCAGTGAAGTGTTCTTGGGCGAGATTAGTACTCGGATGGGTGACCTCCTGGGAAGTTCTCGTGTCGCACCAATTTTTTTTCAGACGGGTCGTTCGACGTTACGCGCGACTGGAACTAGGGTCCGCTGGTTTATACGCAAATGTGAGTCAAGAAGCAGGGGCATTTTAATCGATATTAGAACGAGAAGGAGAGGTGCAGTGTGAACGCACAAGGAAACAATTGATGGGAGGGGGAGGGAAGGAGAAAAAGTGTATGTATTTGCAGCGCAGAATGAAACAGGTGCGATCATACCAGCACTAATGCAACGGATTCTATCAGAACTCCGTAGGTAAGGGTGCTTGGGCGAGAGTAGTAATAGCCTGGGTTACCTCCTGCGAAGTCCTTATATTTCACCCATTTTCTTGTGAAGTCCTCGTGTTGCACCCATTTTTTTGCAGATGATTCTTTCGACGTTACGCGCGACTTGAATTATGGTCCTCAGGTTTATTCGCAAATGTGAGTCACGGCGCTGTAGCATTTTACTTGATATTAGAACAAGAACGGGAGGTGCAGCGCGCACGCACAAGGAAACAAATGACGGGAGGGGGAAGAAAAGAGAAGTAGTGTATGTATTTGCAGCGCGAAACTAAACAGGTGCGATCATACCAGCACTAAAGCCCCGGATCCCATCAGAACTCCGCAGTTAAGTGTGCTTGGGTGAGATTAGTTCTCGGATGGTTGACCTCTTGGGAAGTCCTCGTGTCGCACAAATTTTTTTTCAGACTGGTCGTTTGACGTTACCCGCGTCTGGAACTAGGGTCCGCTGGTTTATACGCAAATGTGAGTCAAGAAGCAGGGGTATTTTAATCGATATTAGAACGAGAATGAGAGGAGAAGTGTGAACGCACAAGGAAACAAATGACGGGAGGGGGAAGAAAGGAGGAGTGTATGTATTTGCAGCGCGAAATTAAAGAGGTGCGATCATAGCAGCACTAAAGCCCCGGATCCCATCAGAACTCCGCAGTTAAGTGTGCTTGGGCGAGAGTAGTACTCAGATGGGTGACCACCTGGGAAGCCCTCGTGTTGCCCCTATTTTTTTTTTGGATGGGTTGTTCGACGTTACGCGCGAATGGAATTATAAACTGCTGGTTCATTTGCAAAGGTGAGTCACGGTGCCGGAGCATATAACTTGATATTAGAACGAGAAAGAGAGATACAGAGTGCACGCACAAGGAAACAAATGACGGGAGGGTGGATGGGAGGAGAAAGAGTGTATGTATTTGCCGTGTAGAATGAAACATGAGGGATCAAACCAGCACTAATGCAACGGATTCTATCAGAACTCCGCAGTTAAGGGTGCTTGGGCAAGAAAAATACTCGGATGGGTGCCCTCCTGCGAAATCCTTATATTTCACCCATTTTCTTGGGAGGTCCTCGTGTTGCGCCAATTTTTTTTCAAACGGGTCGTTCGACGTTACGCAGGACTGGAACTTGGGTCCGCTGGTTTATACGCAAATGTGAGTCAAGAAGCAGGGGCATTTTAATCGATATTAGAACGAGAAAGAGAGGTGAAGTGTGAACGCACAAGGAAACAAATGACGGGAGGGGGAAGAAAGGAGAAGGAGTGTATGTATTTGCAGCGCGAAATTAAACAGGTGCTATCATACCAGCACTAAAGCTCTGGATCCCAGCAGAACTCCGCAGTTAAGTGTGCTTGGGCGATGGTATTACTCGGATGGGTGACCACCTGGGAAGTCCTTATATTTCACCCATTTTCTTGTGAAGTCCTCGTGTTGCACCCATTTTAATCGATATTAGAACGAGAAAGAGAGGTGCAGTGTGAACGCACAAGGAAACAATTGATGGGAGGGGGAGGGAAGGAGAATGAGTGTATGTACTTTCAGCACAAAATGAAACAGGTGCGATCATACCAGCACTAATGCAACGGATTCTATCAGAACTCCGTAGGTAAGGGTGTTTGGGCGAGAGTAGTACTAGCCTGGGTTACCTCCTGCGAAGTCCTTATATTTCACCCATTTTCTTGTGAAGTCCTCGTGTTGCACCCATTTTTTTGTAGATGATTCTTTCGACGATACGCTCAACTTGAATTATAGTCCTCAGGTTTATTCGCAAATATGAGTCACGGCACCGTAGAATTTTACTTGATATTAGAACGATCACAGAGGTGCAGGGCGTACGCACAAGGAAACAAATGACGGGAGGGGGAAGAAAGGAGAAGGAGTTTATGTATTTGCAGCGCGGAATTAAACGGGGGCGATCATACCAGCACTAATGCACCGGATCCCATCAGAACTCTGCAGTTAAGTGTGCTTGGGAGAGAGTAGTACTCGGATGGGTGACCTCTTAGGAAGTCCTCGTGTCGCACTAATTTTTTTTCAGACGGGTCGTTCGATGTTACGCGCGACTGGAATTAGGGTCTGTTGGTTTATACGCAAATGTGAGTCAAGAAGCAAGGGCATTTTAATCGATATTAGAACAGGAAGGAGAGGTGCAGTGTGAACGTACAAGGAAACAATTGATGGGAGGGGGAGGGAAGGAGAAGGAGTGTATGTATTTTCAGCACGAAATGAAACAGGTGCGATCATACCAGCACTAATGCAACGGATTCTATCAGAACTCCGTGGGTAAGGGTGCTTGTGCGAGAGTAGTACTAGCCTGGGTTACCTCCTGCGAAGTCCTTATATTTCACCCATTTTCTTGTGAAGTCCTCGTGTTGCACCCATTTTTTTGTAGATGATTCTTTCGACGATACGCTCAACTTGAATTATAGTCCTCAGGTTTATTCGCAAATATGAGTCACGGCACCGTAGAATTTTACTTGATATTAGAACGATCACAGAGGTGCAGGGCGCACGCACAAGGAAACAAATGACGGGAGGGGGAAGAAAGGAGAAGGAGTTTATGTATTTGCAGCGCGGAATTAAACGGGGGCGATCATACCAGCACTAATGCACCGGATCCCATCAGAACTCTGCAGTTAAGTGTGCTTGGGCGAGAGTAGTACTCGGATGGGTGACCTCTTAGGAAGTCCTCGTGTCGCACTAATTTTTTTTCAGACGGGTCGTTCGACGTTACGCGCGACTGGAATTAGGGTCTGTTGGTTTATACGCAAATGTGAGTCAAGAAGCAAGGGCATTTTAATCGATATTAGAACAGGAAGGAGAGGTGCAGTGTGAACGTACAAGGAAACAATTGATGGGAGGGGGAGGGAAGGAGAAGGAGTGTATGTATTTTCAGCACGAAATGAAACAGGTGCGATCATACCAGCACTAATGCAACGGATTCTATCAGAACTCCGTGGGTAAGGGTGCTTGGGCGAGAGTAGTACTAGCCTGGGTTACCTCCTGCGAAGTCCTTATATTTCACCCATTTTCTTGTGAAGTCCTCGTGTTGCACCCATTTTTTTGCAGATGATTCTTTCGACGATACGCTCGACTTGAATTATAGTCCTCAGGTTTATTCGCAAATGTGAGTCACGGCACCGTAGAATTTTACTTGATATTAGAACGATCACAGGAGGTGCAGGGCGCACGCACAAGGAAACAAATAACGGGAGGAGGAAGAAAGGAGAAGGAGTTTATGTATTTGCAGCGCGGAATTAAACGGGTGCGATCATACCAGCACTAATGCACCGGATCCCATCAGAACTCTGCAGTTAAGTGTGCTTGGGCGAGAGTAGTACTCGGATGGGTGACCTCTTAGGAAGTCCTCGTGTCGCACTAATTTTTTTTCAGACGGGTCGTTCGACGTTACGCGCGACTGGAATTAGGGTATGTTGGTTTATACGCAAATGTGAGTCAAGAAGCAGGGGCATTTTAATCGATATTAGAACAGGAAGGAGAGGTGCAGTGTGAACGTACAAGGAAACAATTGATGGGAGGGGGAGGGAAGGAGAAGGAGTGTATGTATTTTCAGCACGAAATGAAACAGGTGCGATCATACCAGCACTAATGCAACAGATTCTATCAGAACTCCGTAGGTAAGGGTGCTTGGGCGAGAGTAGTACTAGCCTGGGTTACCTCCTGCGAAGTCCTTATATTTCACCCATTTTCTTGTGAAGTCCTCGTGTTGCACCCATTTTTTTGCAGATGATTCTTTCGACGATACGCTCGACTTGAATTATAGTCCTCAGGTTTATTCGCAAATGTGAGTCACGGCACCGTAGAATTTTACTTGATATTAGAATGATCACATGAGGTGCAGGGCGTACGCACAAGGAAACAAATGACGGGAGGGGGAAGAAAGGAGAAGGAGTTTATGTATTTGCAGCGCGGAATTAAACGGGTGCGATCATACCAGCACTAATGCACCGGATCCCATCAGAACTCTGCAGTTAAGTGTGCTTGGGCAAGAGTAGTACTCGGATGGGTGACCTCTTAGGAAGTCCTCGTGTCGCAATAATTTTTTTTCAGACGGGTCGTTCGACGTTACGCGCGACTGGAATTAGGGTATGTTGGTTTATACGCAAATGTGAGTCAAGAAGCAGGGGCATTTTAATCGATATTAGAACAGGAAGGAGAGGTGCAGTGTGAACGTACAAGGAAACAATTGATGGGAGGGGGAGGGAAGGAGAAGGAGTGTATGTATTTTCAGCACGAAATGAAACAGGTGCGATCATACCAGCACTAATGCAACGGATTCTATCAGAACTCCGTAGGTAAGGGTGCTTGGGCGAGAGTAGTACTAGCATGGGTTACCTCCTGCGAAGTCCTTATATTTCACCCATTTTCTTGTGAAGTCCTCGTGTTGCACCCATTTTTTTGCAGATGATTCTTTTGACGTTATGCGCGACTTGAATTATGGTCCTCAGGTTTATTCGCAAATGTGAGTCGCGGCGCTGTAGCATTTTACTTGATATTAGAACGAGAACGGGAGCTGCAGTGCGCACGCACAAGGAAACAAATGACGGGAGGGGGAAGAAAGGGGAATGAGTTTATGAATTTGCAGCGCGAAATTATATAGGTGTGATCATACCAGCACTAATGTACTGGATCCCATCAGAACTCCGCAGTTAAGTGTGCTTGGGTGATATTAGTAGTCGGATGGGTGACCTCCTGGGAAGTTCTCGTGTCGCACCAATTTTTTTTCAGAATGGTCGTTCGACGTTACGCGCGTCTGGAACTAGGGTTCGCTGGTTTATACGCAAATGTGAGTCAAGAAGCAGGGGCATTTTAATCGATATTAGAACGAGAAGGAGAGATGAAATGTGAACGCACAAGGAAACAAATGACGGAGGGGGAAGAGAGGAGAAGGAGTGTATGTATTTGCAGCGCGAAATTAAACAGGTTCGCGTACCAGCACTAAAGCCCCGGATCCCATCAGAACTCCGCAGTTAGGTGTGCTTGGGCGAGAGTATTACTCGGAAGGGTGACCTCTTGGGAAGTCCTTATATTTCACCCATTTTCTTGTGAAGTCCTCGTGTTGCACCCATTTTTTTGTAGATTATTCTTTCGACGTTACGCACGACATGAATTATGGTCCTCAGGTTTATTCGCAAATGTGAGTCACGGCGCTGTAGCATTTTACTTGATATTAGAACGAGAACGGGAGGTGCAGCGCGCTCGCACAAGGAAACAAATGACGGGAGGGGGAAGAAAAGAGAAGGAATGTATATATTTACAGCGCGAAACTAAACAGGTGCGATCATACCAGCACTAAAGCCCCGGATCCCATCAGAACTCCGCAGTTAAGTGTTCTTGGGTGAGATTAGTACTCGGATGGTTGACCTCTTGGGAAGTCCTCGTGTCGCAACAATTTTTTTTTAGACTGGTCGTTCGACGTTACGCGCGTCTGGAACTAGGGTCCGCTGGTTTATACGCAAATGTGAGTCAAGAAGCAGGGGCATTTTAATTGATATTAGAACGAGAATGAGAGGTGAAGTGTGAACGCACAAGGAAACAAATGACGGGAGGGGGAAGAAAGGAGGAGTGTATGTATTTGCAGCGCGAAATTAAAGAGGTGCGATCATAGCAGCACTAAAGCCTCGGATCCCATCAGAACTCCGCAGTTAAGTGTGCTTGGCGAGAATAGTACTCGGATGGGTGACCACCTGGGAAGCCCTCGTGTTGCACCTATTTTTTTTTGGATGGGTTGTTCGACGTTACGCGCGAATGGAATTATAAACCGCTGGTTCATTTGCAAAGGTGAGTCACGGTGCCGGAGCATATTACTTGATATTAGAACGAGAAAGAGAGATGCAGAGTGCACGCACAAGGAAAAAAATGAAGGGAGGGGGGATGGGAGGAGAAAGAGTGTATGTATTTACAGTGCAGAATGAAACATGAGGGATCATACCAGCACTAATGCAACGGATTCTATTAGAACTCCACAGTTAAGGGTGCTTGGGTGAGAAAAGTACTCGGATGGGTGACATCCTGCGAAGTCCTTATATTTCACCCATTTTTTTGGGAGGTCCTCGTGTTGCACCCATCTTTTTGCAGATGATTCTTTCGATGTTACGCGCGACTTGATTTATGGTCCGCAGGTTTATTCGCAAATGTGAGTCACGGCGCCGTGGCATTTTACTTGATATTAGAACGAGTACGGGAGGTGCAGTGCGCACGCACAAGGAAACAAATGACGGGAGGAGGAAGAAAAGAGAAGGAGTGTATGTATTTGAAGCGCAAAATTAAACAAGTGGCATCATACCAGCACTAATGCACTGGATCCCTTCAGAACTATGCAGTTAAGCGTGCTTGGGCGAGAGTAGTACTCGGATGGATGACCTCTTGGGAAGTGCTCGTATCGCAACAATTTTTTTTCAGATGGGTCGTTCGACGTTACGCGCGACTAGAACTATGGTCCGCTGGTTTATACGCAAATGTGAGTCAAGAATCACGGGCATTTTAATCGATATTAGAACGAGAATGAGAGGTGCAGTGTGAACGCACAAGGAAACAAATGACGGGAGGGGGAAGAAAGGAGGAGTGTATGTATTTGCAGCGCGAAATTAAAGAGGTGCAATCATAGCAGCACTAAAGCCCCGGATCCCATTAGAACTCCGCAGTTAAGTGTGCTTGGGTGAGAGTAATACTCGGATGGGTGACGACCTGGGAAGCCCTCATGTTGCACCAATTTTTTTTCGGATGGGTTGTTCGACGTTACGCGCGAATGGAATTATAAATCGCTGGTTCATTTGCAAAGGTGAGTCACGGTGCCGGGGCATATTACTTGATATTAGAATGAGAAAGAGAGATACAGAGTGCACGCACAAGGAAACAAATGACGGGAGGGGGAAGAAAGGAGAAGGAGTTTATGTATTTGCAGCACGGAATTAAACGGGTGCGATCATACCAGCACTAATGCACCGGATCCCATCAGAACTCCGCAGTTAAGTGTGCTTGGGCGAGAGTAGTACTCGGATGGGTGACCTCTTGGGAAGTCCTTGTGTCGCACCAATTTTTTTTTCAGACGGGTCGTTCGACGTTACGTGCGACTGGAACTAGGGTCCGCTGGTTTATACGCAAATCTGAGTCAAGAAGCAGGGGCATTTTAATCGATATTTGAACGAGAACGAGAGGTGTAGTGTGAACGCACAAGGAAACAATTGATGGGAGGGGGAGGGAAGGAGAAAAAGTGTATGTATTTGCAGCGCAGAATGAAACAGGTGCGATAATACCAGCACTAATGCAACGGATTCTATCAGAACTCCGTAGGTAAGGGTGCTTGGGCGAGAGTAGTAATAGCATGGGTTACCTCCTGCGAAGTCCTTATATTTCACCCATTTTCTTGTGAAGTCCTCGTGTTGTACCCATTTTTTTGCAGATGATTCTTTCGACGTTACGCGCGACTTGAATTATGGTCCTCAGGTTTATTCGCAAACGTGAGTCACGGCGCTGTAGCATTTTACTTGATAATAGAACGAGAACGGGAGGTTTAGCGCGCACAAACAAGGAAACAAATGACGGGAGGGGGAAGAAAAGAGAAGGAGTATATGTATTTGCAGCGCGAAACTAAACAGGTGCAATCATACCACGCACAAGGAAACAGGGGCATTTTAATCGATATTAGAACGAGAATGAGAGATGCAGAGTGCACGCACAAGGAAACAAATGACGGGAGGGGGGATGGAGGGAGAAAAAGTGTATGTATTTGCAGCGCAGAATGAAACATGAGCAATCATACCAGCACCAATGCAACGGATTCTATCAGAACTCCGCAAGTTAATGGTGCTTGGGCGAGAGTAGCACTAGGATGGGTGACCTCCTGCGAAGTCCTTATATTTCACCCATTTTCTTAGGAAGTCCTCGTGTTGCACCCATTTTTTTACAGATGATTCTTTCGACGATACGCGCGACTTGAATTATGGTCATCAGGTTTATTCGCAAATGTGAGTCACGACACCTTAGCATTTTACTTGATATTAGAACGAGCACGGGAGGTGCAGTGCGCACGCACAAGGAAACAAATGACGGGAGGGGGAAGAAAGGAGAAGGAGTTTATGTATTTGCAGCGCGAAATTAAACGGGTGCGATCATACCAGCACTAATGCACCGGATCCCATCAGAACTCCGCAGTTAAGTGCGCTTGGGCGAGAGTGGTACTCGGATTGGTGACCTCTTGGGATGTCCTTGTGTCGCACCAATTTTTTTTCAGATGGGTCGTTCGACGTTACGCACGACTGGAACTAGGGTTCGCTTGTTTATACGCAAATTTGAGTCAAGAAGCAGGGGCATTTTAATCGATATTAGAACGAGAAGGAGAGGTGCAGTGTGAATGCACAAGGAAACAATTGATGGGAGGGGGAGGGAAGGAGAAGGAGTGTATGTATTTTCAGCACGAAATGAAACAGGTGCGATCATACCAGCACTAATGCAATGGATTCTATCAGAACTCCGTAGGTAAGGGTGCTTGGGCGAGAGTAGTACTAGCATGGGTTACCTCCTGCGAAGTCCTTATATTTCACCCATTTTTTTGTGAAGTCCTCATGTCGCACCAATTTTTTTTCAAACGGGTTGTTCGACGTTACGTGCGTCTGGAACTAGGGTCCGCTGGTTTATACGCAAATGTGAGTCAAGAAGCAGGAGCATTTTAATCGATATTAGAACGAGAATGAGAGGTGAAGTGTGAACGCACAAGAAACAAATGACGGGAGGGGGAAGAAAGGAGAAGGAGTGTATGTATTTGCAGCGCGAAATTAAACAGGTGCGATCATACCAGCACTAAAGCTCCGGATCCCATCAGAACTCCGCAGCTAAGTGTGCTTGGGCGAGGGTGGTACTCGAATGGGTGACCACTTGGGAAGCCCTCTTGTTGCACCTATTTTTTTTCGGATGGGTTGTTCGACGTTACGCGCGAATGGAATTATAAACCGCTGGTTCATTTGCAAAGGTGAGTCATGGTGCCGGGGAATATTACTTGATATTAGAACAAGAAAGAGAGATGCAGAGTGCACGCACAAGAAAACAAATGACGGGAGGGGGGATGGGAGGAGAAAGAGTGTATGTATTTGCAGTGCAGAATGAAACATGAGGGATCATACCAGCACTAATGCAACGGATTCTATCAGAACTCCGCAGTTAAGGGTGCTTGGGCGAGAAAAGTACTTGGATGGGTGACCTCCTGCGAAGTCCTTATATTTCACCCATTTTCTTAGGAGGTCGTCGTGTTGCACCCATCTTTTTGCAGATGATTCTTTCGACGTTACGCGCGACTTGATTTCTGGTCCGCAGTTTTATTCGCAAATGTGAGTCACGGCGCCGTGACATTTTACTTGATATTAGAACGAGTACGGGAGGTGCAGTGCGCACGCACAAGGAAACAAATTACGGGAGGAGGAAGAAAAGAGAAGGAGTGTATGTATTTGAAGCGCAAAATTAAACAAGTGGCATCATACCAGAACTAATGCACTGGATCTTATCAGAACTCTGCAGTTAAGTGTGCTTAGGCGAGAGTAGTACTATGATGGGTGACCTCCTGCGAAATCCTTATATTTCACCCATTTTCTTAGGAAGTCCTCGTGTTGCGCCCATTTTTTTGCAGATAATTCTTTCGACGATACGCGCGACTTGAATTATGATCATCAGGTTTATTCGCAAATGTGAGTCACAGCACCGTAGCATTTTACTTGATATTAGAACGAGTACGGGAGGTGCAGTGCGCACGCACAAAGAAACAAATGACGGGAGGGGGAAGAAAGGAGAAGGAGTTTATGTATTTGCAGCGCGGAATTAAAGGGGTACGATCATACCAGCACTAATGCGCCGGATCCCATCCGAACTCCGCAGTTAATTGTGCTTGGGCGAGAGTAGTACTCGGATTGGTGACCTCCTGGGAAGTCCTCGTGTCGCACCAATTTTTTTTCAGATGGGTTGTTCGACGTTACGCGCGATTAGAAACAAATGACGGGAGGGGGGATGGGAGGAGAAAGAGTATGTATTTGCAGTGCAGAATGAAACATGAGGGATCATACCAGCACTAATGCAACGGATTCTATCAGAACTCCGCAGTTAAGGGTTTTTGGGCGAGAAAAGTACTCGGATGGGTGACCTCTTGCGAAGTCATTATATTTCACCCATTTTCTTGGGAGGTCGTCGTGTTGCACCCATCTTTTTGCAGATGATTCTTTCGACGTTACGCGCGACTTGATTTATGGTCCGCAGGTTTATTCGCAAATGTGAGTCACGGAGCTGTGGTATTTTACTTGATATTAGAACGAGTACGGGAGGTGCAGTGCGCACGCACAAGGAAACAAATGACGAGAGGAGGAAGAAAAGAGAAGGAGTGTATGTATTTGAAGCGCAAAATTAAACAAGTGGCATCATACCAGTACTAATGCATTGGATCCCATCAGAACTCTGCAGTTAAGCGTGCTTGGGTGAGAGTAGTACTCGGATGGGTGACCCCTTGGGAAGTCCTCGTATTGCAATTCAGATGGGTCGTTCGACGTTACGCACAACTGGAACTATGGTTCGCTGGTTTATACGCAAATGTGAGTCAAGAATCAGGGGCATTTTAATCGATATTAGAACGAGAAGGAGAGGTGCAGTGTGAACGCACAAGGAAACAAATGATTGGAGGGGGGAGGGAAGAAGGAGTGTATGTATTTTCAGCACGAAATTAAACAGGTGCGGTCACACCAGCACAAATGCATCGGATCCCATCAGAACTCCGTAGTTAAGTGTGCTTTGGCAAAAGTAGTACAATGATGGGTTACCTCCTGGGAAGTTCTCGTGTTGCACCCATTTTCTTTTCTTCAGATGTGCCGTTCGACGTTACGCGCGACTTTAATTATGGTCCGCAGATTTATTCGCAAATATGAGTCACGGCGCCGTGGCATTTTACTTCATATTTGAACGAGCACGAGAGGTGCAGTGCCCACGCACAAGGAAACAAATGACGGGAGGGGGAAGAAAGGAGAAGGAGTTTATGTATTTGCAGCGCGAAATTAAACAGGTGCGATCATACCAGCACAAATGCACCGGATCCCATCAGAACTCCGCAGTTAAGTGTGCTTTGGGGAAAGTATTACAATGATGGGTTACCTCGTTGGAAGTTCTCGTGTTGCACCCATTTTCTTTTTTTCAGATGTGCCGTTCGATGTTACACGCGACTTTAATTATGGTCCGCAGATTTATTCGCCAATGTGAGTCACGGCGCCGTGGCATTTTACTTGATATTTGAACGAGAACGAGAGGTGCAGTGCGCACGCACAAGGAAACAAATGACGGGAGAGGGGATGGAGGGAGAAAAAGTGTATGTATTTGCAGCGCAGAATGAAACATGAGCAATCATACCAGCACCAATGCAACGTATTCTATTAGAACTCCGCAAGTTAAGGGTGCTTGGGCGAAAGTAGCACTAGGATGGGTGACCTCCGGCGAAGTCCTTATATTTCACCCATTTTCTTAGGAAGTCCTCGTGTTGCACCTATTTTTTTGCAGATGATTCTTTCGACGATACGTGCGACTTGAATTATGGTCCTCAGGTTTATTCGGAAATGTGAGTCACGGCACCGTAGCATTTTACTTGATATTAGATCGAGCACGGGAGGTGCAGTGCGCACGCACAAGGAAACAAATGACGGGAGGGGGAAGAAAGGAGAAGGAATTTATCTATTTGCAGTGTGGAATTAAAAGGGTGCGATCATACCAGCACTAATGCACCGGATCCCATCAGAACTCCGCAGTTAAGTGTGCTTGGGCGAGAGTAGTACTCGGATGGGTGACCTCCTGGGAAGTCCTCGTGTCGCACTAATTTTTTTTTTAGACGGGTCGTTCGACGTTACGCGTAACTGGAACTAGGGCCCCCTGGTTCATACGCAAATGTGAGTCAAGAAGCATGGGCATTTTAATCGATATTAGAACGAGAAGGAGAGATGCAGAGTGCACGCAAAAGGAAACAAATGACGGGAGGGGGGATGGAGGGAGAAAAAGTGAATGTATTTGCAGCGCAGAATGAAACATGAGCAATCATACCAGCACCAATGCGACGGATTCTATCAGAACTCCGCAAGTTAAGGGTGCTTGGACGAGAGTAGCACTAGGATGGGTGACCTCCTGCAAAGTCCTTATATTTCACCAATTTTCTTAGGAAGTCCTCGTGTTGCACCCATTTTTTTGTAGATGATTCTTTCGACGATATGCGCGACTTGAATTATGGTCGTCAGGTTTATTCGCAAATGTGAGTCACGGCACCGTAGCATTTTACTTGATATTAGAACGAGAACGAGAGGTGCAGTGTGCACGCACAAGGAAACAAATGATGGGAGGGGGAAGAAATGAGAAGGAGTTTGTGTATTTGCAGTGCAAAATTAAACAGGTGCGATCATACCAGCACTAATGCACCGGATCCCATTAGAATTCCGCAGTTAAGTGTGCTTGGGCGAGAGTAGTACTCGGATGGGTGACCTCTTGGGAAGTCCTCGTGTCGCACTAATTTTTTTTTTCAGACGGGTCGTTCGACGTTACGCGCAACTGGAACTAGGGTCCGCTGGTTTATACGCAAATGTGAGTCAAGAAGCAGGGGCATTTTAATTGATATTAGAACGAGAAGGAGACATGCAGAGTGCACGCAAAAGGAAACAAATGCCGGGAGGGGGGATGGAGGGAGAAAAAGTGTATGTATTTGCAGCGCAGAATGAAACATGAGCAATCATACCAGCACCAATGCAACGTATTCTATCAGAAATCCGCAGGTTAAGGGTGCTTAGGCGAGAGAAGCACTAGGATGGGTGACCTCCTGCGAAGTCCTTATATTTCACCCATTTTCTTAGGAAGTCCTCGTGTTGCACCCATTTTTTTGCAGATGATTCTTTCGACGATACGGGCGACTTGAATTATGGTCCTCATGTTTATTTGCAAATGTAAGTAACGGCATCATAGCATTTTACTTGATATTAGAACGAACACAGGAGGTGCAGTGCACCCGCACAAGGAAACAAATGACGGGAGGGAGAAGAAAGGAGAAGGAGTTTGTGTATTTGCAGTGCGAAATTAAACGGGTGCGATCATACCAGCACTAATGCACCGGATCCTATTAGAATTCCGCAGTTAAGTGTGCTTGGGCGAGAGTAGTACTCGGATGGGTGACCTCTTGGGAAGTCCTCGTGTCGCACTAATTTTTTTTTTCAGACGGGTCGTTCGACGTTACGCGCGACTTGAACTAGGGTCCGCTGGTTTATACGCAAATGTGAGTCAAGAAGCAGGGGCATTTTAATTGATATTAGAACGAGAAGGAGACATGCAGAGTGCACGCAAAAGGAAACAAATGACGGGAGGGGGGATGGAGGGAGAAAAAGTGTATGTATTTGCAGCGTAGAATAAAACATGAGCAATCATACCAGCACCAATGCAACGGATTCTATCAGAACTCCGCAGGTTAAGGGTGCTTAGGCGAGAGAAGCACTTGGATGGGTGACCTCCTGCGAAGTCCTTATATTTCACCCATTTTCTTAGGAAGTCCTCGTGTTGCACCCATTTTTTTGCAGATGATTCTTTCGACGATACGCGCGACTTGAATTATGGTTCTCATGTTTATTTGCAAATGTGAGTAACGACATCATAGCATTTTACTTGATATTAGAACGAGCACAGGAGGTGCAGTGCACCCGCACAAGGAAACAAATGACGGGAGGGGGAAGAAAGGAGAAGGAGTTTATGTATTTGCAGCGCGGAATTAAACGGTTGCGATCATACAAGCACAAATGCACCGGATCCCATCAGAACTCTGCAGTTAAGTGTGCTTTGGGGAAAGTAGTACAATGATGGGTTACCTCCTGGGAAGTTCTCGTGTTGCACCCATTTTCTTTTTTTCAGATGTGTCGTTCGATGTTACGCGCGTCTTTAATTATGGTCCGCAGATTTATTCGCAAATGTGAGTCACGACGCCGTGGCATTTTACTTGATATTTAAACGAGAACGAGAGGTGCAGTGCGCACGCACAAGGAAACAAATGACGGGAGGGGGAAGAAAGGAGAAGGAGTTTGTCTATTTGCAGCACGAAATTAAACAGGTGCGATCATACTAGCACTAATGCACCGGATCCCATCAGAACTCCGCAGTTAAGTGTGCTTGGGCGAGATTAGTACTCCGATGGGTGACCTATAGGGAAGTCCTCGTGTTGCACTAATTTTTTTTTTCAGACGGGTCGTTTGACGTTACGCGCGACTGGAACTAGGGTCCACTGGTTTATAGCAAATGTGAGTCAAGAAGCAGGGGCATTTTAATCGATATTAGAACGAGAAAGAGATATGCAAAGTGCACGCACAAGGAAACAAATGACGGGAGAGGGGATGGAGGGAGAAAAAGTGTATGTATTTGCAGCGCAGAATAAAACATGAGCAATCATACCAGCACCAATGCAACGTATTCTATCAGAACTCCGCAAGTTAAGGGTGCTTGGGCGAGAGTAGCACTAGGATGGGTGACCTCCGGCGAAGTCCTTATATTTCACCCATTTTCTTAGGAAGTCCTCGTGTTGCACCTATTTTTTTGCAGATGATTCTTTCGACGATACATACGACCTGAATTATGGTCCTCAGGTTTATTCGCAAATGTGAGTCACGGCACCGTAGCATTTTACTTGATATTAGAACGAGCACAGGAGGTGCAGTGCGCACGCACAAGGAAACAAATGACGGGAGGGGGAAGAAAGGAGAAGGAATTTATCTATTTGCAGCGTGGAATTAAACGGGTGCGATCATACCAGCACTAATGCACCGGATCCCATCAGAACTCCGCAGTTAAGTGTGCTTGGGCGAGAGTAGTATTCGGATGGGTGACCTCCTGGGAAGTCCTCGTGCCGCACTAATTTTTTTTTTCAGACGGGTCGTTCGACGTTACACGCGACTGAAACTAGAGTCCGCTGGTTTATACGCAAATGTGAGTCAAGAAGCAGGGGCATTTTAATTGATATTAGAACGAGAAGGAGAGATGCAGAGTGCACGCACAATGAAACAAATGACGGGAGGGGGGATGGAGGGAGAAAAAGTGTATGTATTTGCAGCGCATAATGAAATATGAGCAATCATACCAGCACCAAAGCAACGGATTCTATCAGAACTCCGCAAGTTAAGGGTGCTTGGGCGAGAGTAGCACTAGGATGGGTGACCTCCGGCGAAGTCCTTATATTTCACCCATTTTCTTAGGAAGTCCTCGTGTTGCACCTATTTTTTTGCAGATGATTCTTTCGACGATACGTTCGACTTGAATTATGGTCCTCAGGTTTATTCGCAAATGTGAGTCACGGCACCGTAGCATTTTACTTGATATTAGAACGAGCACGGGATGTGCAGTGCGCACGCACAAGAAAACAAATGACGGGAGGGGGAAGAAATGGAAAGGAGTTTATGTATTTGCAGCGCAGAATTCACCGGGTGCGATCATACCACCACTAATGCAACGTATCCCATCAGAACTCCGCAGTTAAGTGTGCTTGGGCGAGAGCAGCACTCGGATGGGTGACCTCCTGGGAAGTCCTCGTGTCGCAAAATTTTTTTTTCAGACGGGTCAATCGACGTTACGCGCGACTGGAACTAGGGTCCGCTGGTTTATACGCAAATGTGAGTCAAGAAGAAGGGGCATTTTAATCGATATTAGAACGAGAATGAGAGGTGCAGTGCGAACGCACAAGGAAACAATTGACGGGAGGGGGAAGAAAGGAGAAGGAGTGTATGTATTTGCAGCGCGAAATTAAACCGGTGCGATCATACCAGCACTAATGCAACGGATTCTATCAGAACTCCGCAGTTAAGGGTGCTTGGGCGAGAAAAGTACTCGGATGGGTGACCTCCTGCGAAGTCCTTATATTTCACCCATTTTCTTGGGAGGTAGTCGTGTTGCACCCATCTTTTTGCAGATGATTCTTTCGACGTTACGCGCGACTTGATTTATGGTCCGCAGGCTTTTTCGCAAATATGAGTCACGGCGCCGTGGCATTTTACTTGATATTAGAATGAGTACGGGAGGTGCAGTGCAGACGCACAAGGAAACAAATGACGGGAGGGGGAAGAAAAGAGAAGGAGCGTATTTATTTGAAGCGCAAAATTAAACATGTGGCATCATACCAGCACTAATGCACTGGATCCCATCAGAACTCCGCAGTTAAGTATGCTTTGGCGAAAGTAGTACAATGATGGGTTACCTCCTGGGATGTTCTCGTGTTGCACCCATTTTCTTTTCTTCAGATGTGCCGTTCGACGTTACGCGTGACTTTAATTATGGTCCGCAGATTTATTCGCAAATGCGAGTCATGGCGACGTGGCATTTTACTTGATATTTGAACGAGAACGAGAGGTGCAGTGTGAACGCACAAGGAAACAAATGACGGGAGGGGGGATGGAGGGAGAAAAAGTGTATGTATTTGCAGCGCAGAATGAAACATGAGCAATCATACCAGCACCAATGCAACGGATTCTATCAGAACTCCGCAAGTTAAGGGTGCTTGGGCGAGAGTAGCACTAGCATGGGTGACCACCTGCGAAGTCCTTATATTTCACCCATTTTCTTAGGAAGTCCTCGTGTTACACCCATTTTTTTGCAGATGATTCTTTCGACGATACGCGCGACTTGAATTATGGTCCTCAGGTTTATTCGCAAATGTGAGTCACGGCACCATAGCATTTTACTTGATATTAGAACGAGCACGGGAGGTGCAGTGCGCACGCACAAGGAAACAAATGACGGGAGGGGGAAGAAAGGAGAAGGAGTTTATTTGCAGCGCGGAATTAAACGGGTGCGGTCATACCAGTACTAATGCACTTGATCCCATCAGAACTCCGTAGTTAAGTGTGCTTGAGCGAGAGTAGAACTCAGATGGGTGACCTCTTGGGAAGTCCTCGTGTCGCACCAATTTTTTTTCAGACGGGTCGTTCGACGTTACGCGCGACTGGAACTAGGGTCCGCTGGTTTATACGCAAATGTGAGTCAAGAAGCAGGGGCATTTTAAACGATATTAGAACAAGAAGGAGAGGTGCAGTGTGAACGCACAAGGAAACAATTGATGGGAGGGGGAGGGAAGGAGAAAAAGTGTATGTATTTGCAGCGCAGAATGAAACAGGTGCGATCATACCAGCACTAATGCAACGGATTCTATTAGAACTCCGTAGGTAAGGGTGCTTGGGCGAGAGTAGTAATAGCATGGGTTACCTCCTGCGAAGTCCTTATATTTCACCCATTTTCTTGTGAAGTCCTCGTGTTGCACCCATTTTTTTGCAGATGATTCTTTCGACGTTACGTGCGACTTGAATTATGGTCCTCAGGTTTATTCGCAAATGTGAGTCACAGCGCTGTAGCATTTTACTTGATATTAGAACGAGAATGGGAGGTTTTGCGCGCACGAACAAGGAAACAAATGACGGGAGGGGAAAGAAAAGAGAAGGAGTGTATGTATTTGCAGCGCGAAACTAAACAGGTGCGATCATACCAGCATTAAAGCCCTGGATCCCATCAGAACTCCGCAGTTAAGTGTGCTTGGGCGAGATTAGTACTCGGATGGTTGACCTCCTGGGAAGTCCTCGTTTCCCACTAATTTTTTTCAGACTGGTCGTTCGACGTTACGCGCGTCTGGAACTAGGGTCCGCTGGTTTATACGTAAATGTGAGTCAAGAAGCAGGGGCATTTTAATCGATATTAGAACTAGAATGAGAGGTGAAGTGTGAACGCACAAGGAAACAAATGACGGGAGGGGGAAAAAAGGAGGAGTGTATGTATTTGCAGCGCGAAATTAAAGAGGTGCGATCATACCAGAACTAAAGCCCCGGATCCAATCACAACTCCGCAGTTAAGTGTGCTTGGGTGACAGTAGTACTCGGATGGGTGACCACCTTGGAAGCCCCCGTGTTGCACCTATTTTTCTTCGGATGGGTTGTTCGACGTTACACGCGAATGGAATTATAAACCGCTAGTTCATTTGCAAAGGTGAGTCACGGTGCTGGGGCATATTACTTGATATTAGAACGAGAAAGAGAGATGTAGAGTGCACGCACAAGGAAACAAATGACGGGAGGGGGGATGGGAGGAGAAATAGTGTATGTATTTGCAGTGCATAATGAAACATGAGAGATCATACCAGCACTAATGCAACGGATTCTATCAGAACTCCGCAGTTAAGGGTGCTTGGGCGAGAAAAGTACTCGGATGGGTGACCTCCTGCGAAGTCCTTATATTTCACCCATTTTCTTGGGAGGTCCTCGTCTTGCACCCATCTTTTTGCAGATGATTCTTTCGACGTTACGCGCGACTTGATTTATGGTCCACAGGTTTATTCGCAAATGTGAGTCACGGCGCCGTGGCATTTTACTTGATATTAGAATGAGTACGGGAGGTGTAGTGCGCACGCACAAGGAAACAAATGACGGGAGGAGGAAGAAAAGAGAAGGAGTGTATGTATTTGAAGCGCAAAATTAAACAAGTGGCATCATACCAGCACTAATGCACTGGATCCCATCAGAACTCTGCAGTTAAGCGTGCTTGGGCGAGAGTAGTACTCGGATGGGTGAGCTCTTGGGAAGTCCTCGTATCGCAACAATTTTTTTTCAGATGGGTCGTTCGACGTTACGCGCGACTGGAACTATGGTCCGCTGGTTTATACGCAAATGTGAGTCAAGAATCAGGGACATTTTAATTGATATTAGAACGAGAAGGAGAGGTGCAGTGTGAACGCACAAGGAAACAAATGATTGGAGGCGGGAGGGAAGAAGGAGTGTATGTATTTTCAGCACGAAATTAAACAAGTGCGGTCACACCAGCACAAATGCACCGGATCCCCTCAGAACTCCGTAGTTAAGTGTGCTTTGGCGAAAGTAGTACAATGATGGGTTACCTCCTGGGAAGTTCTCGTGTTGCACCCATTTTCTTTTTTTCAGATGTGCAGTTCGACGTTACGCGCGACTTTAATTATGGTCCGCAGATTTATTCGCAAATGTGAGTCACGGCGCCGTGGCATTTTACATGATATTTGAACGACAACGAGAGGTGCAGTGCGCACGCACAAGGAAACAAATGACGGGAGGGGGAATAAAGGTGAAGGAGTTTATGTATTTGCAGCGCGAAATTAAACAGTTGCTATTATACCAGCACTAATGCACCGGATCCCATCAGAACTCTGCAGTTAAGTGTGCTTGGGCGAGAGTAGTACTCGGATGGGTGACCTCCTGGGAAGTCCTCATGTCGTATTAATTTTTTTTTGAGACGGGTCGTTCGACGTTACGCGCGACTAGAACTAGGGTCCAATGGTTTATACGCAAATGTGAGTCAAGAAGCAGGGGCATTTTAATCGATATTAGAACGAGAAGGATAGATGCAGAGTGCACGCACAATGAAACAAATGACGGGAGGGGGGATGGAGGGAGAAAAAGTGTATGTATTTGCAGCGCAGAATGAAACATGAGCAATCATACCAGCACGAATGCAACAGATTCTATCAGAAATCCGCAAGTTAAGGGTGCTTGGGCGAGAGTAGCACTAGGATGGGTGACCTCCTGCGAAGTCCTTATATTTCACCCATTTTCTTAGGAAGTCCTCGTGTTGCACCCATTTTTTTGCAGATGATTCTTTCGACGATACGCGCGACTTGAATTATGGTCCTCAGGTTTATTCGCAAATGTGAGTCACGGCACCGTAGCATTTTACTTGATATTAGAACGAGCACGGGAGGTGCAATGCGCACGCACAAGGAAACAAATGACGGGAGGGGGAAGAAAGGAGAAGGAGTTTGTGTATTTGCAGCGCAGAATTAAACGGGTGCGATCATACCAGCACTAATGCACCGGATCCCGTCAGAACTCCGCAGTTAAGTGTGCTTGGGCGAGAGTAGTACTCGGATGGGTGACCTCTTGGGAAGTCCTCGTGTCGCACCAATTTTTTTTCAGACGGGTCGTTCGACGTTACGCGCGACTGGAACTAGGGTCCGCTGGTTTATACGCAAATGTGAGTCAAGAAGCAGGGGCATTTTAATCGATATTAGAACGAGAAGGAGAGGTGCAGTGTGAACGCACAAGGAAACAATTGATGGGAGGGGGAGGGAAGGATAAAAATTGTTTGTATTTGCAGCGCAGAATGAAACAGGTGCGATCATACCAGCACTAATGCAACGGATTCTATCAGAACTCCGTAGGTAAGCGTGCTTGTGCGAGAGTAGTAATAGCATGGGTTACCTCCTGCGAAGTCCTTATATTTCACCCATTTTCTTGTGAAGTCCTTTTGTTGCACCCATTTTTTTGCAGATGATTCTTTCGACGTTACGCACGACTTGAATTATGGTCCTCAGGTTTATTCGCAAATGTGAGTCACGGCGCTGTAGCATTTTACTTGATATTAGAACGTGAACGGGAGGTGCAGCCCGCACGCACAAGGAAACAAATGACGGGAGGGGAAAGAAAAGAGAAGGAGTGTATGAATTTGCAGCGCGAAACTAAACAGGTGCGATCATACCAGCACTAAAGCCCTGGATCCCATCAGAACTCCGCAGTTAAGTGTGCTTGGGCGAGATTAGTACTCGGATGGTTGACCTCTTGGGAAGTCCTCGTGTCGCACCAATTTTTTTTCAGACTGGTCGTTCGACGTTACACTCGTCTGGAACTAGGGTCCGCTGGTTTATACGCAAATGTGAGTCAAGAAGCAGAGGCATTTTAATCGATATTAGAACGAGAATGAGAGGTGAAGTGTGAACGCACAAGGAAACAAATGACGGGAGGGGGAAGAAAGGAGGAGTGTATGTAGTGCGAAATTAAAGAGGTGCGATCATACCAGCACTAAAGCCCCGGATCCCATCAGAACTCCGCAGTTAAGTGTGCTTGGGCGAGAGTAGTACTCGGATGGGTGACCACCTGGGAAGCCCTCGTGTTCCACCTATTTTTTTTCGGATGGGTTGTTCGACGTTACGCGCGAATGGAATTATAAACCGCTGGTTCATTTGCAAAGGTGAGTCACGGTGCCGGGGCATATTACTTGATATTAGAACGAGAAAGAGAGATACAGAGTGCACGCACAAGGAAACAAATGACGGGAGGGGGGATGGGAGGAGAAAGAGTGTATGTATTTGCAGTGCACAATGAAACATGAGGGATCATCCCAGCACTAATGCAACGGATTCTATCAGAACTCCGCAGTTAAAGGTGCTTGGGCGAGAAAAGTACTCGGATGGGTGACCACCTGCGAAGTCCTTATATTTCACGCATTTTCTTGGGAGGTCGTCGTGTTGCACCCATCTTTTTGCAGATGATTCTTTCGACGTTACGCGCGACTTGATTTATGGTCCGCAGGTTTATTCGCAAATGTGAGTCACGGCACCGTGGCATTTTACTTGATATTAGAACGAGTACGGGAGGTGCAGAGCGAACGCACAAGGAAACAAACGACGGGAGAAGGAAGAAAAAAGAAGGAGTGTATGTATTTGAAGCGCAAAATTAAACAAGTGGCATCATACCAGCACTAATGCACTGGATCCCATCAGAACTCTGCAGTTAAGCGTGCTTGGGCGAGAGTAGTACTCGGATGGGTGAGCTCTTGGGAAGTCCTCGTATCGCAACAATTTTTTTTCAGATGGGTCGTTCGACGTTACGCGCGACTGGAACTATGGTCCGTTGGTTTATATGCAAATGTGAGTCAAGAATCAGGGCATTTTAATCGATATTAAAACGAGAATGAGAGATGCAGTGTGAACGCACAAGGAAACAAATGATTGGAGGGGGGGAGGGAACAAGGAGTGTATGTATTTTCAGCACGAAATTAAACAGGTGCGGTCACACCAGCACAAATGCACCGGATCCCATCAGAACTCCGCAGTTAAGTGTGCTTTGGCGAAAGTAGTACAATGATGGGTTACCTCCTAGGAAGTTCTCATGTTGCACCCATTTTCTTTTTTTCAAATGTGCCGTTCGACGTTACGCGCGAATAAACCTGCGGACCAAAAATCAAGTCGCGCGTACCGTCGAAAGAATCATCTGCAAAAAGATGGGTGCAACACGAGGACCTCCCAAGAAAATGGGTGCAACACGAGGACTTCCGAAGTGGTCAACCATCCGAGTACTACTCTCGCCCAAGCACCCTTAACTGCGGAGTTCTGATAGAATCTGTTGCATTAGTGCTAGCATGATCCCTCATGTTTCATTCTGCAATGCAAATACATACACTCTTTCTCCTTCCATCCCTTCTCCCGTCATTTGTTTCCTTGTGCGTGCACTCTGCATCTCTCTTTCTCATTCTAATATCAAGTAATATGCCCCCGCACCGTGACTCACCTTTGCAAATGAACCAGCGGTTTATAATTCCATTCGCGCGTAACGTCGAAAAACCCATCCGAAAAAAAATAGGTGCAACACGAGGGCTTCCCAATTGGTCACCCATCCGAGTACTATTCTCGCCCAAGCAAACTTAACTGCGTAGTTCTGATGGGATCCGGGGCTTTAGTGCTGGTAAGATCGCACCTGTTTAATTTGTGCGACACGAGGACTTCCCAGGAGGTCACCCATCCGAGTACTAGTCTCGCCCAAGCACGCTTAACAGCGGAGTTCTGATGGGATTCGGTGCATTAGTGGTGGTATGATCACACCTGTTTAATTTTGCGCTGCAAATACATAAACTCATTCCCCTTTCTTCCCCCTCCCATCATTTGTTTCCTTGTGCGTGCGCACTGCACCTCCCGTTCTCGTTCTAATATCAAGTAAAATGCTACAGCGCCATGACTTACATTTGCGAACAAACTTGAGGACCATAATACAAGTCGCGCGTAACGTCGAAAGAATCATCTGCAAAAAAATGGGTGCAACACGAGGACTTCACAAGAAAATGGGTGAAATATAAGGACTTCGCATGAGGTAACCCATGCTAGTACTACTCTCGCCCAAGCACCCTTACCTACGGAGTTCTGATAGAATCCGTTGCATTAGTGCTGGTATGATCGCACCTGTTTCATTTCGTGCTGAAAATACATACACTCCTTCTCCTTCCCTCCCCCTCCCATCAATTGTTTCCTTATGCGTTCACACTGCATCTCTCCTTCTCGTTCTAATATCGATTAAAAATGCCCCTGCTTCTTGACTCACATTTGCGTATAAACCAGCGGACCCAAGTTCCAGTCGCGCGTAACGTTGAACGACCCGTCTGAAAAAAAATTGGTGCGACACGAGGACTTCCCAGGAGATCACCCATCCGAGTACTACTCGTGCCCAAGCACACTTAACTGCGGAGTTCTGAGGGGATCCAGTGCATTAGTGCTGGTATGATTGCACCCGTTTAATTTCGCGCTGCAAATACATAAACTCCTTCTCCTTTCTTCCCCCTCCCGTCATTTGTTTCCTTGTGCGTGCGCACTGCACCGACCGTGCTCGTTCTAATATCAAGTAAAATGCTACGGTGCCGTGACTCACATTTGCGAATAAATCTGAGGACCATAATTCAAGTCGCGCGTATCGTCGAAAGAATAATCTGCAAAAAAATGGGTGCAACACGAGGACTTCCTAAGAAAATGGGTGAAATATAAGGACTTCGCTGGAGGTCACCCATCCGAGTACTACTCTCGCCCAAGCACACTTAACTGCGGAGTTCTGATGGGATCCGGTGCATTAGTGCTGGTATGATCGCACCTGTTTAATTTCAAGCTGCAAATACATAAACTCCTTCTCCTTTCTTCCCCCTCCCGTCATTTGTTTCCTTGTGCGTGCGCACTGCACCTCTCGTTCTCGTTCAAATATCAAGTAAAATGCCACGGTGCCGTGACTCACATTTACGAATAAATCTGCGGACCATAATTAAAGTCGCGCGCAACGTTGAATGGCACATCTGAAAAAAAAAAAATGGGTGCAACACGAGAACATCCCAGGAGGTAACCCATCATTGTACTACTTTCGCCAAAGCACACTTAACTGCGGAGTTCTGATGGGATCCGGTGCATTTGTGTTGGTGTGACCGCACCTGTTTAATTTCGTGCTGAAAATACATACACTCCTTCTTCCCTCCCCCCCTCCCATCATTTGTTTCCTTGTGCGTTCACACTTCACCTCTCATTCTTGTTCTAATATCGATTAAAATGCCCCTGCTTCTTGACTCACATTTGCGTATAAACCAGCAGACCCTAGTTCCAGACGCGGGTAACGTCGAACGACCCGTCTGAAAAAAAACTTGTGCGACAAGAGGACTTCCCAGGAGGTCACCCATCCAAGTACTAATCTCGCCCGAGCACACTTCACTGCGGAGTTCTAATGGGATCCGGTGCATTAGTGCTGGTATGATCACAACTGTTTTATTTCGCGCTGCAAATACATAAACTCATTCCCCTTTCTTCCCCCTCCCGTCATTTGTTTCCTTGTGCGTGCGCACTGCACCTCCCGTTCTCGTTCTAATATCAAGTAAAATGCCACGGCGCCGTGATTCACATTTGCGAATAAACCTGAGGACCATAATTCAAGTCGCGCGTAACGTCGAACGGCACATCTGAAAAAAAAATGGGTGCAACACGAGAACTTCCCAAGAGGTAACCCATCATTGTACTACTTTCGCCAAAGCACACTTAACTGCGGAGTTCTGATGGGATCCGGTGCTTTTGTGCTGGTGTGACCGCACCTGTTTAATTTCGTGCTGAAAATACATACACTCCTTCTTCCCTCCCCCCCTCCCATCATTTGTTTCCTTTTGCGTTCACACTGCACCTCTCTTTCTCGTTCTAATATCGATTAAAATGCCCCTGATTCTTGACTCACATTTGCGTATAAACCAGTGGACCCTAGTTCCAGTCGCGCGTAACGTCGAACGACCCGTTTGAAAAAAAATTGGTGTGACACGAGGACTTCCTAGGAGGTCACCCATCCAAGTACTACTCTCGCCAAAACTCACTTAACTGCGGAGTTCTGATGGGATCCGATGCATTAGTGCTGGTATGATCGCACCCGTTTAATTTCACACTGCAAATACATAAAGTCCTTCTCCTTTCTTCCCCCTCCCGTCATTTGTTTCCTTGTGCGTGCGCACTGCACCTCCCGTGCTCGTTCTAATGTCAAGTAAAATACTACGGTGCCGTGACTCACATTTGCGAATAAACCTGTGGACCATAATTCAAGTCGCGCGTATCGTCGAAAGAATCATCTGCAAAAAAATAGGTACAACACGAGGACTTCCTAAGAAAATGGGTGAAATATAAGGACTTCGCAGGAAGTCACCCATCCTAGTGCTATTCTCGCCCAAGCACCCTTAACTTGCGGAGTTCTGATAGAATCCGTTGCATTGGTGCTGGTATGATTGCTCCTGTTTCATTCTGCGCTGCAAATACGTACACTTTTTCTCCCTCCATCCCCCCTCCCGTCATTTGTTTCCTTGTGCGTGCACTCTGCATCTCTCATTCTCGTTCTAATATCGATTAAAATGCCCCTGCTTCTTGACTCATATTTGCGTATAAACCAGTGGACCCTAGTTCCAGTCGCGCGTAATGTCGAACGACCCGTCTGAAAAAAAAATTAGCGCGGCACGAGGACTTCCCAAGAGGTCACCCATCCGAGTACTACTCTCGCCCAAGCACACTTAACTGCAGAGTTCTGACGAGATCCGGTGAATTAGTGCTGGTATGATCAAACCTGTTTAATTTTGCGCTGCAAATACATAAACTCCTTCTCCTTTCTTCCCCCTCCCGTCATTTGTTTCCTTGTGCGTGCACACTGCACCTCTCGTTCTCGTTCAAATATCAAGTAAAATGCAGAAGCGCCGTGACTCACATTTGCGAATAAATCTGCGGACCAAAATTAAAGTCGCGCGTAACGTCGAACAGCACATCTGAAAAAAAGAAAATGGGTGCAACACGAGAAGTTCCCACGAGGTAACCCATCATTGTACTACTTTCACCAAAGCACACTTAACTGCGGAGTTCTGATGGGATCTGGTGCATTTGTGCTTGTATGATCGCACATGTTTAATTTCGCGCTGCAAATACATACACTCATTCCCCTTTCTTCCCCCTCCCGTCATTTGTTTCCTTGTGCGTGCGCACTGCACCTCCCGTTTTTGTTCTAATATGAAGTAAAATGCCATGGCGCCGTGACTCACATTTGCGAATAAACCTAAGGACCATAATTCAAGTCGCGCGTAACGTCGAAAGAATCGTCTGCAAAAAAAATGGGTGCAACACGAGGACTTCAGAAGAAAATGGTTGAAATATAAGGACTTCGCAGGAGGTAACCCATGCTAGTACTACTCTCGCCCAAGCACCCTTACCTACAGAGTTCTGATAGAATCCGTTGCATTAGTGCTGGTATGATCGTACCTGTTTCATTTCGTGCTGAAAATACATACACTCATTCTCCTTCCCTCCCCCTCCCATCAATTGTTTCCTTGTGCGTTCACACTGCACCTCTCCTTCTCGTTCCAATATCGATTTAAATGCCCCTGCTTCTTGACTCATATTTGCGTATAAACCAGAAGACCCTAGTTCCAGTCGCGCGTAACGTTGAACGACCCGTCTGAAAAAAAATTAGTGCGACACGAAGACTTCCCAAGAGGTCACCAATCCGAGTACTACTCTCGCCAAAGCACACTTAACTGCGGAGTTCTGATGGGATCCGGTGCATTAATGCTGGTATGATCGCACCCGTTTAATTTTGCGCTGCAAATACATATACTCCTTCTCCTTTCTTCCCCCTCCCGTCATTTGTTTCCTTGTGCGTGCGCACTGCACCTCCCGTGCTCGTTCTAATATCAAGTAAAATGCTATGGTGCCGTGACTCACATTTGCGAATAAACCTGAGGACCATAATTCAAGTCGCGCGTATCGTAGAAAGAATCATCTGCAAAAAAATGGGTGCAACACGAGGACTTCTTAAGAAAATGGGTGAAATATAAGGACTTCGCAGGAGGTCACCCATCCTAGTACTACTCTCGCCCAAGCACCCTTATCTTGCGGAGTTCTGATAGAATCCGTTGCTTTGGTGCTGGTATGATTGCTCATGTTTCATTCTGCGCTGCAAATACATACATTTTTTCTCCCTCCATCCCCCCTCCCGTCATTTGTTTCCTTGTGCGTGCACTCTGCATCTCTCCTTCTCGTTCTAATATCGATTAAAATGCCCCTGCTTCTTGACTCACATTTGCGTATAAACCAGTGGACCCTAGTTCCAGTCGCGCGTAACGTCGAACGACCCGTCTGAAAAAAAAATTAATGCGACAGGAGGACTTCCAAGGAGGTCACCCATTCAAGTACTACTCTCGCCCAAGCACACTTAACTGCGGAGTTCTGATGAGATCCGGTGCATTAGTGCTGGTATGATCGCACCTGTTTAATTTCGCGCTGTAAATACATAAACTCCTTCTCCTTTCTTCCCCCTCCCGTCATTTGTTTCCTTGTGCGTGCACTCTGCATCTCTCTTTATCGTTCTAATATCCAGTAATATTCCCCGTCACCGTGACTCACCTTTGCAAATAAACCAGCGGTTTATAATTCCATTCGCGCGTAACATCGAACAACCCATCCGAAAAAAAATAGGTGCAACACGAGGGCTTCCCAGGTGGTCACCCATCCGAGTACAACTCTCGCCCAAGCACACTTACCTGCGGAGTTCTGATGGGATCCGGGGCTTTAGTGCTGCTATGATCGCACCTCTTTAATTTCGTGCTGCAAATACATACACTCCTTCTCCTTCCCTCCCCCTCCCATCAATTGTTTCCTTGTGCGTTCACACTGCACCTCTCTTTCTCGTTCTAATATCGATTAAAATGCCCCTGCTTCTTGACTCACATTTGCGTATAAACCAGCGGACCCTAGTTCCAGTCCTGCGTAACGTCAAACGACCCGTCTGAAAAAAAATTGGTGTGACACGAGGACTTCCCAGGAGGTCACCCATCTGAGTACTACTCTCGCCCAAGCACACATAACTGCGGAGTTCTGATGGGATCTGGTGCATTAGTGCTGGTATGATCGCACCTGTTTCATTTTGTGCTGAAAATACATACACGCCTTCTCCTTCCCTCCCCCTCCCATCAATTGTTTGCTTATGCGTTCACACTGCACCTCTCCTTCTCGTTCTAATATCGATTAAAATGCCCTTGCTTCTTGACTCACATTTGCGTATAAACCAGCGGACCCTAGTTCCAGTCGCGTGTAACGTCGAACAACCTGTCTGAAAAAAAATTGGTGCGACACGAGGACTTCCCAGGAGATCACCCATCCGAGTACTACTCTCGCCCAAGCACACTTAACTGCGGAGTTCTGATGGGATCCGGTGCATTAATGCTGGTATGATCGCACCCGTCTAATTCCACGCTGCAAATACATAAACTCATTCTCCATTCTTCCCCCTCCCGTCATTTGTTTCCTTGTGCGTGCGCACTCCACCTCCCGTGCTCGTTCTAATATCAAATAAAATGCTACGGTACCATGACTCACATTTGCGAATAAACCTGAGGACCATAATCCAAGTCGCGCGTATCGTTGAAAGAATCATCTGCAAAAAAATGGGTGCAACACGAGGACTTCCTAAGAAAATGGGTGAAATATAAGGACTTCGCAGGAAGTCACCCATCCTAGTACTACTCTCGCCCAAGCACCTTTAACTTGCAGAGTTCTGATAGAATCCGTTGCATTGGTGCTGGTATGATTGCTCATGTTTCATTCTGCGCTGCAAATACATATACTTTTTCTCCCTCCATCCCCCCTCCCGTCATTTGTTTCCTTGTGCGTGCACTCTGCATCTCTCTTTCTCGTTCTAATATCGATTAAAATGCCCCTGCTTCTTGACTCACATTGGCGTATAAACCAGTGGACCTTTGTTCCAGTTGCGCGTAACGTCGAACGACCCGTCTGAAAAAAAAATTAGTGCGACACGAGGACTTCCCAAGAGGTAACCCATCCGAGTACTACTCTCGCCCAAGCACACTTAACTACGGAGTTCTGATGGGATCCAGTGCATTAGTGCTGGTATGATTGCACCTCTTTAATTTCGCGCTGCAAATACATAAACTCCTTCTCCTTTCTTCCCCCTCCCGTCATTTGTTTCCTTGTGCGTGCGCACTGCACCTTTCGTTCTCGCTCAAATATCAAGTAAAATGCCACGGCGCCGTGACTCACATTTGCGAATAAATCTGCGGACCATAATTAAAGTCGCGCGTAACGTCGAATGGCACATCTGAAAAAAAGAAAATGGGTGCAACACGAGAACTTCCCAGGAGGTAACCCATCATTGTACTACTTTCGCCAAAGCACACTTAACTGCGGAGTTCTGATGGGATCCGGTGCGTTTGTGCTGGTGTGACCGCACCTGTTTAATTTCGTGCTGAAAATACATACACTCCTTCTTCCCTTCCCCCCTCCCATCATTTGTTTCCTTGTGCGTTCACACTTCACCTCTTATTCTCGTTCTAATATCGATTAAAATGCCCCTGCTTCTTGACTCACATTTGCGTATAAACCAGCGGACCCTAGTTCCAGACGCGCGTAATGTCGAACGACCCGTCTGAAAAAAAATTAGTGCGACACGAAGACTTCCCAGGAGGTCACCCATCCGAGTACTAATCTCGCCCAAGCACACTTCACTGCGGAGTTCTGATGGGATCCGGTGCATTAGTGCTGGTATGATCGCACCTCTTTAATTTTGCGCTGCAAATACATAAACTCATTCCCCTTTCTTCCCCCTCCCGTCATCTGTTTCCTTGTGCGTGCGCACTTCACCTCCCGTTCTCGTTCTAATATCAAGTAAAACGCTACAGCGCCGTGACTCACATTTGCGAATAAACTTGAGGACCATAATTCAAGTCGCGCGTAACGTCGAAAGAATCATCTGCAAAAAAATGGGTGCAACACGAGGACTTCACAAGAAAATGGGTGAAATATAAGGACTTCGCAGGAGGTAACCCATGCTAGTACTACTCTCGCCCAAGCACCCTTACCTACGGAGTTCTGATAGAATCCGTTGCATTAATGCTGGTATGATCGTACCTGTTTCATTTCGTGCTGAAAATACATACACTCCTTCTCCTTCCCTCCCCCTCCCATCAATTGTTTCCTTGTGCGTTCACACTGCACCTCTCCATCTCGTTCTAATATCGATTAAAATGCCCCTGCTTCTTGATTCACATTTGCGTATAAACCAGCGGACCCTAGTTCAAGTCGCGTGTAACGTCGAACGACCCGTCTGAAAATAAATTTGTGCGACACAAGGACTTCCCAGGAGGTCACCCACCCGAGTACTACTCTCGCCCAAGCACACTTAACTGCGGAGTTCTGATGGGATCCGGTGCATTAGTGCTGGTATGATCGCACCCTTTTAATTCCGCGCTGCAAATACATAAACTCCTTCTCCTTTCTTCCCCCTCCCGTCATTTGTTTTCTTGTGCATTCGCACTGCACCTCCCGTGCTCGTTATAATATCAAGTAAAATGCCACGGCGCCGTGACTCAAATTTGTAAATAAACCTGCGGACCATAAATCAAGTCGCGCGTAACGTTGAAAGAGTCATCTGCAAAAGGATGGGTGCAACAGGAGGACCTCCCAAGAAAATGGGTGAAATATAAGGACTTCGCAGGAGGTCACCCATCCGAGTACTTTTCTCGCCCAAGCACCCTTAACTGCGGAGTTCTGATAGAATCCGTTGCATTAGTGCTGGTATGATCCCTCATGTTTCATTCTGCACTGTGAATACATACACACTTTCTCCTTCCATCCCCCCTCCCGTCATTTGTTTCCTTGTGCGTGCAATCTGCATCTCTCTTTCTCGTTCTAATATCAAGTAATATGCCCCGGCACCGTGACTCACCTTTGCAAATGAACCAGCGGATTATAATTCCATTCGCGCGTAACGTCGAAAAACCCATCCGAAAAAAAATAGGTGCAACACGAGGGCTTCCCAGGTGGTCACCCATCCGAGGACTACCCTCGCCCAAGCACACTTAACTGCGGAGTTTTGATAGGATCCGGGGCTTTAGTGCTGGTATGATCACACCTGTTTAATTTCGCGCTGCAAATAGATAGACTCCTTCTCCTTTCTTCCCCCTCCCGTAATTTGTTTCCTTGTGCATTCACACTTCACCTCTCATTCTCGTTCTAATATCGATTAAAATGCCCCTGCTTCTTGACTCACATTTGCGTATAAACCAGCGGACCCTAGTTCCAGAAGTGCGTAACGTCGAACGACCCGTTTAAAAAAAAATTGGTGCGACACGAGGACTTCCTAGGAGGTCACCCATCCGAGTACTAATCTCGCCCAAGCACACTTAACTGCGGAGTTCTGATGGGATCTGGTGCATAAGAGCTGTTATGATCGCGCCTGTTTAATTTCGCGCTGCAAATACATAAACTCATTCTCCTTTCTTCCCCCTCCCTCCATTTGTTTCCTTGTGCGTGCGCACTGCACCTCCCGTGCTCGTTCTAATATAAAGTAAAATGCTACGGCGCCGTGACTCACATTTGCGAATAAACCTGAGGACCATAATACAAGTCGCTCGTAACGTCGAAAGAATCATCTGCAAAAAAATGGGTGGAACACGAGGACTTCCTAAGAAAATGCGTGAAATATAAGGACTTCGCAAGAGGTCACCCATCCTAGTGCTACTCTCGCCCAAGCACCCTTAACTTGCGGAGTTCTGATAGAATCCGTTGCATTGGTGCTGGTATGATTGCTCATGTTTCATTCTGCGCTGCAAATACATACACTTTTTCTCCCTCCATCCCCCCTCCCGTCATTTGTTTCCTTGTGCGTGCACTCTGCATCTCTCCTTCTCGTTCTAATATCGATTAAAATACCCCTGCTTCTTGACTCACATTTGCGTATAAACCAGTGGACCCTAGTTTCAGTCGCGCGTAACGTCGAACGACCCGTCTGAAAAAAAAATTAGTGCGACACGAGGACTTCCCAAGAGGTCACCCATCAGAGTACTACTCTCGCCCAAGCACACTTAGCTGCGGAGTTCTGATGGGAACCGGTGCAAAAGTGCTGGTATGATCGCACCCGTTTAATTTTGCGCTATAATTACATAAACTCAATCCCCTTTCTTCCCCCTCCCGTCATTTGTTTCCTTGTGCGTGCGCACTGTACTTCTCGTTCTCGTTCTAATATCAAGTAAAATGCCACGGCGCCGTGACTCACATTTGCGAATAAACCTGAGGACCATAATTCAAGTCGCGCGTAACGTCGAAAGAATCATCTGCAAAAAAATGGGTACAACACAAGGACTTCACAAGAAAATGGGTGAAATATAAGGACTTCGCAGGAGGTAACCCATGCTAGTACTACTCTCGCCCAAGCACCCTTACCTACGGAGTTCTGATAGAATCCGTTGCATTAGGGCTGGTATGATCGCACCTGTTTCATTTCTTGCTGAAAATACATACACTCCTTCTCCTTCCCTCCCCCTCCCATCAATTGTTCCCTTGTGCGTTCACACTGCACGTCTCCTTCTTGTTCTAATATCGATTAAAATACCCCTGTTTCTTGACTCACATTTGCGTATAAACCAGCGGACCCTAGTTCCAGTCACGCGTAACGTCGAAAGACCAGTCCGAAAAAAAATTGGTGCGACACGAGGACTTCCCAAGAGTTCACCAATCCGAGTACTACTCTTGCCAAAGCACACTTAACTGCGGAGTTCTGACGGGATCCGGTGCATTAGTGCTGGTATGATCGCACCCGTTTAATTCCGCTCTGCAAATACATAAACTCCTTCTCCTTTCTTCCCCCTCCCGTCATTTGTTTCCTTGTGCGTGCGCACTGCACCTCCCGTGCTCGTTTCAATATAAAGTAAAATGCTACGGTGCCGTGAATCACATTTGCGAATAAACCTGAGGACCATAGTTCCAGTCGCGCGTATCGTCGAAAAAATCATCTACAAAAAAATGGGTGGAACACGAGGACTTCCTAAGAAAATGGGTGAAATATAAGGACTTCGCAGGAGGTCACCCATCCTAGTGCTACTCTTGCCCAAGCACCCTTAACTTGCAGAGTTC
Source organism: Carica papaya (assembly GCF_054855325.1). NCBI lineage: Eukaryota > Viridiplantae > Streptophyta > Magnoliopsida > Brassicales > Caricaceae > Carica > Carica papaya. Next base: position 18,931,090 of record NC_142316.1, read on the forward strand.
TGATAGAATCCGTTGCATTGGTGCTGGTATGATTGCTCATGTTTCATTCTGCGCTGCAAATACATACACTTTTTCTCCCTCCATCCTCCCTCCCGTCATTTGTTTCCTTGTGCGTGCACTCTGCATCTCTCCTTCTCGTTCTAATATCGATTAAAATGCCCATGCTTCTTGACTCACATTTGCGTATAAACCAGTGGACCCTAGTTCCAGTCGCGCGTAACGTCGAACGACCCGTCTGAAAAAAAAATTATTGCGACACGAGGACTCCCCAAGAGGTCACCCATCCGAGTACTACTCTCGCCCAAGCACACTTAACTACGGAGTTCTGATGGGATCCGGTGCATTAGTGCTGGTATGATCGCACCTGTTTAATTTTGCGCTGCAAATACATAAACTCCTTCTCCTTTCTTCCCCCACCCGTTATTTGTTTCATTGTGCGTGCACACTGCACCTCTCGTTCTCATTCAAATATCAAGTAAAATGCCACGACACCGTGACTCACATTTGTGATTAAATCTGCGGACCATAATTAAAGTCGCGCATAACGTTGAACAGCACATCTGGAAAAAAGAAAATGGATGCAACACGAGAACTTCCCACGAGGTAACCCATCATTGTAATACTTTCGCCAAAGCACACTTAACTGCGGAGTTTTGATGGGATCCGGTGCATTTGTGTTGGTATGATCGCACTTGTTTAATTTCGCGCTGCAAATACATACACTCCTTCTTCCCTCCCCCCCTCCCACCATTTGTTTCCTTGTGCGTTCACACTGCACCTCTCCTTCTCGTTCTAATATCGATTAAAATGCCCCTGATTCTTGACTCACATTTGTATATAAACTAGCGGACCATAGTTCCAGTCGCTCGTAACGTCGAATGACTCATCTGAAAAAAAATTGTTGCGATACGAGGACTTCCCAAGAGGTCACCCATCCGAGTACTACTCGGACCCAAGCACACTTAACTGCGGAGTTCTAATGGGATCCGGTGCATTAGTGCTGGTATGATCGCACCTGTTTAATTTTGCGTTGCAAATACATAAACTCCTTCTCCTTTCTTCCCCTTCCCGTCATTTGTTTCCTTGTGTGTGTGCACTGCACCTCTCGTTCTCGTTCAAATATCAAGTAAAATGCCACGGCGCCGTGACTCACATTTGCGAATAAATCTGCGGACCATAATTAAAGTCGCGCGTAACGTCGAATGGCAAATCTGAAAAAAAAAATGGGTGCAACACGAGAACTTCCCAGGAGGTAACCCATCATTGTACTACTTTCGCCAAAGCACACTTAACTGCGGAGTTCTGATGGGATCCGGTGCATTAGTGCTGGTGTGACCGCACCTGTTTAATTTCGTGCTGAAAATACATACACTCCTTCTTCCCTCCCCCCCTCCCATCATTTGTTTCCTTGTGCGTTCACACTGCACCTCTCCTTCTCGTTCGAATATCGATTAAAATGCCCCTGATTCTTGACTCAAATTTGCGTATAAACCAGCGGACCATAGTTCCAGTCACGCGTAACGTCGAACGACCCATCTGAAAAAAAATTATTGCGATACGAGGACTTCCCAAGAGGTCACCCATCCGAGTACTACTCTCGCCCAAACACCCTTAACTGCAGAGTTCTGATGGGATCCAGTGCATTAGTGCTGGTATGATGCCACTTGTTTAATTTTGCGCTTCAAATACATACACTCATTCTCTTTTCATCCTCCTCCCGTCATTTGTTTCCTTGTGCATGCGCACTGCACCTCCCGTACTCGTTCTAATATCAAGTAAAATGCCACGGCGCCGTGACTCACATTTGCGAATAAACCTGCATACCATAAATCAAGTCGCGCGTAACGTCGAAAGAATCATCTGCAAAAAGATGGGTGCAACACGAGGACTTCCCAAGAAGATGGGTGAAATATAAGGACTTCGCAGGAGGTCACCCATCCGAGTACTTTTCTCGCCCAAGAACCCTTAACTGCGGAGTTCTGATAGAATCTGTTGCATTAGTGCTGGTATGATCCCTCATGTTTCATTCTGCACTGCAAATACATACACTCTTTCTCATTCCATCCCCCCTCCCGTCATTTGTTTCCTTGTGCGTGCACTCTGCATCTCTATTTCTCGTTCTAATATCAAGTAATATGCCCCGGCACCGTGACTCACCTCTGCAAATGAACCAGCGGTTTATACCATTCGCGCGTAACGTCGAACAACCCATCCGAAAAAAAATAGGTACAACACGAGGGCTTCCCAAGTGGTCAACCATCCGAGTACTACTCTCGCCCAAGCAGACTTAACTGCGGAGTTTTGATGGGATCCGGGGCTTTAGTGCTGGTATGATCGCACATGTTTAATTTCGCGCTGCAAATACATACACTCCTTCTCCTTTCTTCCCCCTCCCGTCATTTGTTTCCTTGTGCGTTCACACTTCACCTCTCATTCTCGTTCTAATATCGATTAAAATGCCCCTGCTTCTTGACTCACATTTGCGTATAAACCAGCGGACCCTAGTTCCAGACGCGCGCAACGTCGAACGACCCGTCTGAAAAAAAATTGGTGCGATACGAGGACTTCCCAAGAGGTCACCCATCCGAGTACTACTCTCGCACAAGCACACTTAACTGCGGAGTTCTGATGGGATCCGGTGTATTAGTGCTGGTATGATCGCACCTGTTTAATTTCGCGCTGCAAATACATAAACTCCTTCTCCTTTTTTCCCCCTGCCGTCATTTGTTTCCTTGTGCGTGCGCACTGCACCTACCATGCTCGTTCTAATATCAAGTAAAATCCTACGGTGCCGTGACTCACATTTGCGAATAAACCTGAGGACGATAGTTCCAGTCGCGCGTATCGTCGAAAGAATCATCTGCAAAAAAATGGGTGCAACACGAGGACTTCCTAAGAAAATGGGTGAAATATAAGGACTTCGCAGGAGGTCACCCATCCTAGTGCTACTCTCGCCCAAGCACCCTTAACTTGCGGAGTTCTGATAGAATCCCTTGCATTGGTGCTGGTATGATTGCTCATGTTTCATTCTGCGCTGCAAATACATACACTTTTTCTCCCTCCATCCCCCCTCCCGTCATTTGTTTCCTTGTGCGTGCACTCTGCATCTCTCATTCTCGTTCTAATATCGATTAAAATGCCCTTGCTTCTTGATTCACATTTGCGTATAAACCAGTGGACCCAGGTTCCAGTCGCGCGTAACGTCGAACGACCCGTCTAAAAAAAAAATTAGTGCGACACGAGGACTTCCTAGGAGGTCACCCATCCGAGTACTACTCTCGCCCAAGCACACTTAACTGCGGAGTTCTGACGGGATTCAGTGCATTAGTGCTGGTATGATCGCACCTGTTTAATTTCGCGCTGCAAATACATAAACTCCTTCTCCTTTCTTCCCCCTCCCGTCATTTGTTTCCTTGTGCGTGCGCACTGAACCTCTCACTCTCGTTCAAATATCAAGAAAAAAGCCACGGCGCCGTGACTCACATTTGCGAATAAATCTGCGGACCATAATTAGAGTCGCGCGTAACGTCGAACGGCACAACTGAAAAAAAAAAATGGGTGCAACACGAGAACTTCCCAGGAGGTAACCCATCATTGTACTACTTTCGCCAAAGCACAATTAACTGCGGAGTTCTGATGGGATCCGGTGCATTTGTGCTGGTGTGACCGCACCTGTTTAATTTCGTGCTGAAAATACATACACTCCTTCTTCCCTCCCGCCCTCCCATCATTTGTTTCCTTTTGCGTTCACATTGCACCTCTCCTTCTCGTTCTAATATCGATTAAAATGCCCCTGATTCTTGACTCACATTTGCGTATAAACCAACGGACCATAGTTCCAAACGCGCGTAATGTCGAACCACCTATCTGAAAAAAAATTGTTGCGATACGAGGACTTCTCAAGAGGTCACCCATCCAAGTACTACTCTCGCCCAAGCACACTTAACTGCAGAGTTCTGATGGGATCCAGTGCATTAGTGCTGGTATGATGCCACTTGTTTAATTTTGCGCTTCAAATACATACACTCCTAATCTTTTCTTCCTCCTCCCGTCATTTGTTTCCTTGTGCGTGCGCACTGCACCTCCCGTACTCGTTCTAATATCAAGTAAAATGTCACGGCGCTGTGACTCACATTTGCGAATAACCCTACGGACCATAAATCAAGTCACGCGTAACGTCGAAAGAATCATCTGCAGAAAGATGGGTGCAACACGAGGACCTCCCAAGAAGATGGGTGAAATATAAGGACTTCGCAGGAGGTCACGCATTCGAGTACTTTTCTCGCCCAAACACCCTTAACTGCGGAGTTCTGATAGAATCCGTTGCATTAGTGCTGGTATGATCCCTCATGTTTCATTCTGCACTACAGATACATACACTCTTTCTCCTTCCATCCCCCCTCCCATCATTTGTTTCCTTGTGCGTGCACTCTGCATCTCTATTTCTCGTTCTAATATCAAGTAATATGTCTCGGCACCGTGACTCACCTTTGCAAATGAACCTGCGGTTTAAAATTCCATTCGCGCGTAACGTCGAACAACCCATCCGAAAAAAAATAGGTGCAACACGAGGGCTTCCCAAGTGGTCACCCATCCGAGTACTACTCTCGCCCAAGCACACTTAACTGCGGAGTTCTGATGGGATCCGGAGCTTTAGTGCTGGTATGATCGCACCTGTTTAATTTCGCGCTGCAAATACATACACTCCTTCTCCTTTCTTCCCCCTCCCGTCATTTGTTTCTTTGTGCGTTCACACTTCACTTCTCATTCTCGTTCTAATATCGATTAAAATGCCCCTGCTTCTTGACTCACATTTGCGTATAAACCAGCGGACCCTAGTTCCAGACGCGCGTAACGTCGAACGACCCGTCTGAAAAAAAATTGGTGCGACACGAGGACTTCCCAGGAGGTCACCCATCCGAGTACTAATCTCGCCCAAGCACACTTCACTGCGGAGTTCTGATGGGATCCGGTGCATTAGTGCTGGTATGATCGCAACTGTTTAATTTTGCGCTACAAATACATAAACTCATTCCCCTTTCTTCCCCCTCCCGTCATTTGTTTTTTTGTGCGTGCGCACTGCACCTCTCGTTCTCGTTCAAATATCAAGTAAAATGCCACGGCGCCGTGACTCCCATTTGCGAATAAATCTGCGGACCATAATTAAAGTCGCGCGTAACGTCGAACGGCACATCTGAAAAAAAAAAATGGGTGCAACACGAGGACTTCGCAAGAAAATTGGTGAAATATAAGGACTTCGCAGGAGGTAACCCATGCTAGTACTACTCTCGTCCAAGCACCCTTACCTACGGAGTTCTGATAGAATCCGTTGCATTAGTGCTGGTATGATCGCACCTGTTTCATTTCGTGCTGAAAATACATACACTCCTTCTCCTTCCCTCCCCCTCCCATCAATTGTTTCCTTGTGCGTTCACACTGCACCTCTCCTTCTCGTTCTAATATCGATTAAAATGCCTATGCTTCTTGATTCACATTTGCGTATAAACCAGCGGACCCTAATTCAAGTCGCCCGTAACGTCGAACGACTCGTTTGAAAATAAATTTGTGCGACAGAAAGACTTCCCAGGAGGTCACCCACCCGAGTACTACTCTCGCCCAAGCACAGTTAACTGCGGAGTTCTGATGGGATCCGGTGCATTAGTGCTGGTATGATCGCACCCTTTTAATTCCGCGCTGCAAATACATACACTCCTTCTCCTTTCTTCCCCCTCCCGTAATTTGTTTCCTTGTGCGTTCACACTTCACCTCTCATTCTCGTTCTAATATCGATTAAAATGCCCCTGCTTCTTGACTCACATTTGCGTATAAACTAGGGGACCCTAGTTCCAGACGCGCGTAACGTCGAACGACCCGTCTGAAAAAAAATTGGTGCGACACGAGGATTTCACAAGAAAATGGGTGAAATATAAGGACTTCGCAGGAGATAACCCATGCTAGTACTACTCTCGCCCAAGCACCCTTACCTACGGAGTTCTGATAGAATCCGTTGCATTAGTGCTGGTATGATTGCACCTGTTTCATTTCGTGCTGATTTATGGTCCGCAGGTTTATTCGCAAATGTGAGTCACGGCGCCGTGGAATTTTACTTGATATTAGAACGAGTACAGGAGGTGCAGTGCGCACGCACAACGAAACAAATGACGGGATGAGGAAGAAAAGAGAAGGAGTGTATGTATTTGAAGCGCAAAATTAAACAAGTGGCATCATACCAGCACTAATGCACTGGATCCCATCAGAAATCTGCAGTTAACTGTGCTTGGTCGAGAGTAGTACTCGGATGGGTGACCTCTTTGGAAGTCCTCGTATCGCAACAATTTTTGTTCAGATGGGTCGTTCGACGTTACGCGCGACTGGAACTATGGTCCGCTGGTTTATACGCAAATGTGAGTCAAGAATAAGGGGCATTTTAATCGATATTAGAACGAGAAGGAGAGTTGCAGTGTGAACGCACAAGGAAACAAATGATGGGTGGGAGGGAGGGAAGAAGGAGTGTATGTATTTTCAGCACGAAATTAAACAGGTGCGGTCACACCAGCACAAATGCACCGGATCCCATCAGAACTCCGCAGTTAAGTGTGCTTTGGCGAAAGTAGTACAATGATGGGTTACCTCATGGGAAGTTCTCGTGTTGCAGCCATTTTTTTTTTTCATATGATTCTTTCGACGTTACGCGCGACTTGATTTATGGTCCGCAGGTTTATTCGCAAATGTGAGTCACGGCGCCGTGGCATTTTACTTGATATTAGAACGAGTACAGGAGGTGCAGTGCGCACGCACAAGGAAACAAATGACGGGATGAGGAAGAAAAGAGAAAGAGTGTATGTATTTGAAGCAAAAAATTAAACAAGTGGCATCATACCAGCACTAATGCACTGGATCCCATCATAACTCTGCAGTTAAGTGTGCTTGGGCGAGAGTAGTACTCGGATGGGTGATCTCTTGGGAAGTCCTCGTATCCCAACAATTTTTTTTCAGATGGGTTGTTCGACGTTACGCGCGACTGGAACTATGGTCCGCTGGTTTATACGCAAATGTGAGTTAAGAATCAGGGGCATTTTAATCGATATTAGAACGAGAAGGAGAGGTGCAGTGTGAACCCACAAGGAAACAAATGATGGGAGGGGGGAGGGAAGAAGGAGTGTATGTATTTTCAGCACGAAATTACACATGTGCGGTCACACCAGCACAAATGCACCGGATCCCATCAGAACTCCGCAGTTATGTGTGCTTTGGGGAAAGTAGTACAATGATGGGTTACCTCCTGGGAAGTTCTCGTGTTGCTCCCATTTTCTTTTTTTCAGATGTGTCGTTCGACGTTACGCGTGACTTTAATTATGGTTCGCAGATTTATTCGCAAATGTGAGTCACGGCACCGTGGCATTTTACTTGATATTTGAACGAGAAAGAGAGGTACAGTGCGCACGCACAAGGAAACAAATGACGGGTGGGGGAAGAAAGGGGAAGGAATTTATGTATTTGCAGCGCAAAATTAAATAGGTGTGATCATACCAGCACTAATGCATCGGATCACATCAGAACTCCGCAGTTAAGTGTGCTTGGGCGAGAGTAGTACTCGGATGGGTGACCTCCTGGGAAGTCGTTGTGTCGCACTAATTTTTTTTTTAGACGGGTCGTTCGACGTTACGCGCGACTGGAACTAGGGTCCACTGGTTTATACGCAAATGTGAGTCAAGAAGCAGGGGCATTTTAATCGTTATTAGAACGAGAAGGAGAGATGCAGAGTGCACGCAGAAGGAAACAAATGACGGGAGGGGGGATGGAGGGAGAAAATGTGTATGTATTTGCAGCGCAGAATGAAACATGAGCAATCATACCAGCACCAATGCAACGGATTCTATCAGAACTCCACAAGTTAAGGGTGCTTGGGCAAGAGTAGCACTAGGATGGGTGACCTCATGCGAAGTCCTTATATTTCACCCATTTTCTCAGGAAGTCGTCGTGTTGCACCCATTTTTTTGCAGATAATTCTTTCGACGATACGCGCGACTTGAATTATGGTCCTCAAGTTTATTTGCAAATGTGAGTCACGGCACCGTAGCATTTTACTTGATATTAGAACGAGCACGGGAGGTGCAGTGCGCACGCACAAGGAAACAAATGACGGGAGGGGGAAGAGAGGAGAAGGAGTTTATGTATTTGCAGCGTGGAATTAAAGGGGTGCGATCATACCAGCACTAATGCACCGGATCCCATCAGAACTCCGCAATTAAGTGTGCTTGGACGAGAGTAGTACTCGGATGGGTGACTTCCTGGAAAGTCCTTGTGTCGCACCAATTTTTTTTCAAACGGGTCGTTCGACGTTACGCGCGACTGGAACTGGGGTCCGCTGGTTTATACGCAATTGTGAGTCAAGAAGCAGGGGCATTTTAATCGATATTAGAACGAGAAGGAGAGGTACAGTGTGAACGCACAAGGAAACAATTGAGGGGAGGGGGAGGGAAGGAGAAGGAGTGTATGTATTTTCAGCACGAAATGAAACAGGTGCGATCATACCAGCACTAATGCATCGGATCCCATCAGAACTCCGCAGTTTAGTGTGCTTAGGCGAGCGTAGTACTCGGATGGGTGACCTCCTGGGAAGTCCTCATGTCGCACTAATTTTTTTTTTAAACGGGTCCTTCGACGTTACGCGCGACTGGAACGAGGGTCCACTGGTTTATACGCAAATGTGAGTCAAGAATCAGGGGCATTTTAATTGATATTGGAACGAGAAAAAGAGATGCAGAGTGCACGCACAAGGAAATAAATGACGGGAGGGGGGATGGGAGGGGAAAGAGTGTATGTATTTGCAATGTAGAATGAAACATGAGGGATCATACCAGCACTAATGCAACGGATTCTATCAGAACTTCGTAGTTAAGGGTGCTTAGGCGAGAAAAGTACTCGGTTGGGTGACCTCCTGCGAAGTCCTTATATTTCACCCATTTTCTTGGGAGGTCCTCGTGTTGCACCAATCTTTTTGCAGATGATTCTTTCGACGTTACGCGCGACTTGATTTATGGTCCGCAGGTTTATTCGCAAATGTTAGTCACGGCACCGTAGCATTTTACTTGATATTAGAACGAGCACGGAAGGTGCAGTGCGCACGCACAAGGAAACAAATGACGGGAGGGGGAAGAAAGGAGAAGGAGTTTATGTATTTGCAGCGCGGAATTAAACGGGTGCGATCATACCAGCACAAATGCACCAGATCCCATCAGAACTCCGCAGTTAAGTGTGCTTTGGCGAAAGTAGTACAATGATGGGTTACCTCCTGGGAAGTTCTCGTGTTACACCCATTTTTTTTTTTCAGATGTGCCGTTCGACATTACGCGCGACTTTAATTATGGTCCGCAGCTTTATTCGCAAATGTGAGTCACGGCGCCGTGGCATTTTACTTGATATTTGAACAAGAACGAGAGGTGCAGTGCGCACGCACAAGGAAACAAATGACGGGAGGGGGAAGAAATGAGAAGGAGTTTTTGTATTTGCAGCGCGAAATTAAACAGTTGCGATCATACCAGCACTAATGCACCGGATCCCATCAGAACTCCGCAGTTAAGTGTGCTTAGGCGAGAGTAGTACTCGGATAGGTGACCTCCGGGGAAGTCCTCTTGTTGCACTAATTTTTTTTTTCAGACGGGTCGTTCGACGTTACGCGCGACTGGAACTAAGGTCCACTGGTTTATACGCAAATGTGAGTCAAGAAGCAGGGGCATTTTAATCAATATTAGAACGAGAATAAGAGATGCAGAGTGCACGCGCAAGGAAACAAATGACGGGAGGGGGGATGGAGGGAGAAAAAGTGTATGTATTTGCAGCGCAGAATGAAACATGAGCAATCATACCAGCACCAATGCAACGGATTCTATCAGAACTCCGCAAGTTAAGGGTGCTTGGGCGAGAGTAGCACTAGGATGGGTGACCTCCTAAGAAGTCCTTATATTTCACCCATTTTCTTAGGAAGTCCTCGTGTTGCACCCATTTTTTTGCAGATGATTCTTTTGACGATACGCGCGACTTGAATTATGGTCCTCAGGTTTATTCGCAAATGTGAGTCACGGCACCATAGCAATTTACTTGATATTAGAACGAGCACGGAAGGTGCAGTGCGCACGCACAAGGTAACAAATGGCGGGAGGGGGAAGAAAGGGGAAGGAGTTTATGTATTTGCAGTGCGAAGTTGAACGGGTGCGATCATACCACCACTAATGCACCGGATCCCATCAGAACTCCAGAGTTTTGTGTGCTTGGGCGAGAGTAGTACTCGGATAGGTGACCTCCTGGGAAGTCCTCGTGTCGCAACAATTTTTTTTTCAGACGGGTCGTTCGACGTTACGCGCGACTGGAACTAGGGTCCGCTGGTTTATACGCAAATGTGAGTCAAGAAGCAGGGGCATTGTAATCGATATTAGAACGAGAATGAGAGGTGCAGTGTGAATGCACAAGGAAACAATTGACGGGAGGGGGAAGAAAAGAGAAGGAGTGTATTTATTTGCAGCGCAAAATTAAACAGGTGCGATCATACCAGCATTAAAGCCCCGGATCCCATCATAACTCCGCAGTTAAGTGTGCTTGGGCGAGAGTCGTACTTAGATGGGTGACCACTTGGGAAGCCCTCGTGTTGCACCTATTTTTTTTCGGATGGGTTGTTCAAAGTTACGCGCGAATGGAATTATAAACCGCTGGTTCATTTGCAAAGGTGAGTCACGGTGCCGGGGCATATTACTTGATATTAGAACGAGTACGGGAGGTGCAGTGCGCACGAACAAGGAAACAAATGACGGGAAGAGGAAGAAAAGAGAAGGAGTGTATGTATTTGAAGCGCAAAATTAAACAAGTGGCATCATACCAGCACTAATGCATCGGATCCCATCAGAACTCCGCAGTTTAGTGTGCTTGGGCGAGAGTAGTACTCGGATGGGTGACCTCTTGGGAAGTCCTCGTATCGCAACAATTTTTTTTCAGATGGGTCATTCGATGTTACGCGCGACTGGATCGAGGGTCCACTGGTTTATACGCAAATGTGAGTCAAGAATTAGGGGCATTTTAATCGATATTAGAACGAGAAGGAGAGGTGCAGTGTGAACGCACAAGGAAACAAATGATGGGAGGGGGGGAGGGAAGAAGGAGTGTATGTATTTTCAGCACAAAATTAAACAGGTGCGGTCACACCAGCACAAATGCACCGGATCCCATCAGAACTCCGCAGTTAAGTGTGCTTTGGTGAAACTAGTACAATGATGGGTTACCTCCTGGGAAGTTCTCGTGTTGCACCCATTTTCTTTTTTTTAGATGTGCCGTTCGACGTTACGCGCGACTTTAATTATGGTCCGCAGAATTATTCGCAAATGTGGATCACGACGCAGTGGCATTTTACTTGATATTTGAACGAGAACGAGAGGTGCAGTGCGCACGCACAAGGAAACAAATGATGGGAGGGGGAAGAAAGGAGAAGGAGTTTATTTATTTGCAGCACAAAATTAAACAGTTGCGATCATACCAGCACTAATGCACCGGATCCCATCAGAACTCCGCAGTTAAGTGTGCTTGGGCGAGAGTAGTACTCGGATGGGTGACCTCTTGGGAAGTTCTTGTGTCGCATCAGTTTTTTTTCAGACGGGTCGAGAATGAGAGGTGAAGTGTGAACGCACAAGGAAACAAATGACGGGAGGGGGAAGAAAGGAGGAGTGTTTGTATTTGCGGTGCGAAATTAAAGAGGTGCGATCTTACCAGCACTAAAGCCCCGGATCCCATCAGAACTCCGCAGTTAAGTGTGCTTGGGCGAGAGTAGTACAATGATGGGTTACCTCGTGGGAAGTTCTCGTGTTGCACCCATTTTCTTTTTTTCAGATGTGCCGTACGACGTTACGCGCTACTTTTATTATGGTCCGCAGATTTATTCGCAAATGTGAGTCACAGTGTCGTGGCATTTTACTTGATATTTGAACGAGAACAAGAGGTGCAGTGTGCACGCACAATGAAACAAATGACAGGAGGGGGAAGAAAGGAGAAGGAGTTTATGTATTTGCAGCGCAAAATTAAACAGGTGCGATCATACCAGCACTAATGCACCGGATCCCATCAGAACTCCGCAGTTAAGTGTTCATGGGCGAGAGTAGTACTCGGATGGGTGACCTCTTGGGAAGTCCTCGTGTCGCACTAATTTTTTTTTCAGACGGGTTGTTCGACGTTACGCGCGACTGGAACTAGGGTCCACTGGTTTATACGCAAATGTGAGTCAAGAAGCAGGGGCATTTTAATCGATATTAGAACGAGAAGGAGAGATGCAGAGTGCACGCACAAGGAAACAAATGACGGGAGGGGGGATGGAGGGAGAAAACGTGTATGTATTTGCTGCGCAGAATGAAACATGAGCAATCATACCAGCACCAATGCAACGGATTCTATCAGAACTCTGCAAGTTAAGGGTGCTTGGGCGAGAGTAGCACTAGGATGGGTGACCTCATGCGAAGTCTTTATATTTCACCCATTTTCTTTGGAAGTCCTCGTGTTCCACCCATTTTTTTGCAGATGATTCTTTCGACGATACGCGCGACTTGAATTATGGTCCTCAGGTTTATTCGCAAATGTGAGTCACGGCACCCTAGCATTTTACTTTATATTAGAAGGAGCACGGGAGGTGTAGTGCGCACGCACAAGGAAACAAATGACGGGAGGGGGAAGAAAGGAGAAGGAGTTTATGTATTTGCAGTGCGGAATTAAACGGGTGCGATCATACCAGCACTAATGCACCGGATCCCATCAGAACTCCGCAGTTAAGTGTGCTTTGGCGAGAGTAGTACTCGGATTGGTGATCTCCTAGGAAGTCCTCGTGTCGCAAATATTTTTTTTCAGACGGGTCGTTCGACGTTACGCGTGACTAGAACTAGGGTCCGCTGGTTTATACGCAAATGTGAGTCAAGAAGCAGGGGCATTTTAATCGATATTAGAACGAGAAGGAGAGGTGCAGTGTGAACACACAAGGAAACAATTGATGGGAGGGGGAAGGAAGGAGAAGGAGTGTATGTATTTTCAGCAAGAAATGAAACAGGTGCGATCATACCAGCACTAATGCAACGGATTCTTTCAGAACTCCGTAGGTAAGGGTGCTTGGGCGAGAGTAGTACTAGCATGGGTTACCTCCTGCGAAGTTCTTATATTTCACCCATTTTCTTGTGAAGTCCTCGTGTTGCACCCATTTTTTTGCAGATGATTCTTTCGACGTTACGCGCGACTTGAATTATTGTCCTCAGGTTTATTCGCAAATGTGAGTCACGGCGCCGTGGCATTTTACTTGATATTAGAACGAGTACGGAAGGTGCATTGCGCACGCACAAGGAAACAAATGACGGGAGGAGGAAGAAAAGAGAAGGAGTGTATGTATTTGAAGCGCAAAATTAAACAAGTGGCATCATACCAGCGCTAATGCACAGGATCTCATTAGAACTCTGTAGTTAAGTGTGCTTGGGCGAGATTAGTACTCGAATGGGTGACCTCCTGGGAAGTCCTCGTGTCGCACCAATTTTTTTGCAGACGGGTCGTTCGACGTTAGGCGCGTCTGGAACTAGGGTCCGCTGGTTTATACGCAAATGTGAGTCAATAAGCAGGGGCATTTTAATCGATATTAGAACGAGAATGAGAGGTGCAGCGTGAACGCACAAGGAAACAAATGACGGGAGGGGGGATGGGAGGAGAAAGAGTGTATGTATTTGCAGTGCAGAATGAAACATGATGGATCATATCAGCACTAATGCAACGGATTCTATCAGAACTCCGCAGTTAAGGGTGCTTGGGCGAGAAAAGTACTCGGATGGGTGACTTCCTGTGAAGTCCTTATATTTCACCCATTTTCTTGGGAGGTCCTCGTGTTGCACCCATCTTTTTGCAGATGATTCTTTCGACGTTACGCGCGACTTGATTTATGGTCCGCAGGTTTATTCGCAAATGTGAGTCACGGCGCCGTGGCATTTTACTTGATATTAGAACGAGTACGGGAGGTGCAGTGCGCACGCACAAGGAAACAAATGACGGGATGAGGAAGAAAAAATTAGGAGTGTATGTATTTGAAGCGCAAAATTAAACAAGTGGCATCATACCAGCACTAATGCACTGGATCCCATCAGAACTCTGCAGTTAAGTGTGTTTGGGCGAGAGTAGTACTCGAATGGGTGACCTCTTGAGAAGTCCTCGTATCGCAACAATATTTTTTCAGATAGGTCGTTCGACATTACGTGCGACTGGAACTATGGTCCGCTGGTTTATACGCAAATGTGAGTCAAGAATCATGGGTATTTTAATCGATATTAGAACGAGAATGAGAGGTGCAATGTGAACGCAAAAGGAAACAAATGATGGGAGGGAGGGAGGGAAGAAGGAGTGTATGTATTTTCAGCACGAAATTAAACAGGTGCGGTCACACAAGCACAAATGCACCGGATCCCATCAGAACTCCGCAGTTAAGTGTGCTTTGGCGAAAGTAGTACAATGATGGGTTACCTCCTGGGAAGTTCTCGTGTTGCACCCATTTTTTTTTTCAGATGTGCCGTTCGACGTTACGCGCGACTTTAATTATGGTCTGCATATTTATTCGCAAATGTGAGTCACGGCGCCGTGGCATTTTACTTGATATTTGAACGAGAACGAGAGGTGCAGTGCGCACGCACAAGGAAACAAATGACGGGAGGGGGAAGAAAGGAGAAGGAGTGTATGTATTTACAGCCGAAAATGAAACAAGTGCGATCATACCAGCACTAATGCAACGGATTCTATCAGAACTCCGTGGGTAAAAGTGCTTGGGCGAGAGTAGTACTAGCATGGGGTACCTCCTGCGAAGTCCTTATATTTCACCAATTTTCTTGTGAACTCCTCGTGTTGCACCCATTTTTTTGCAGATGATTCTTTCGACGTTACGCGCGACTTGTATTATGGTCCTCAGGTTTATTCGCAAATGTGAGTCACGGCGCTGTAGAATTTTACTAGATATTAGAACGAGAACGGGAGGTGCAGTGCGCACGCACAAGGAAACAAATGACGGGAGGGGGAAGAAAGGGGAATGAGTTTATGTATTTGCAGCGCAAAATTAAAAATGTGCGATCATACCAGCACTAATGCACCGGATCCCATCAGAACTCCACAGTGAAGTGTGCTTGGGCGAGATTAGTACTCGGATGGGTGACCTCCGGGGAAGTCCTCGTGTCGCACCAATTTTTTTTCAGACGGGTCGTTCGACGTTACGATCGTCTGGAACTAGGGTCCGCTGGTTTATACGCAAATGTGAGTCAAGAAGCAGGGGCATTTTAATCGATATTAGAACGAGAATGAGAGGTGAAGTGTGAACGCACAAGGAAACAAATGACGGGAGGTGGAAGAAAGGATAAGGAGTGTATGTATTTGCAGCGCGAACTTAAACAGGTGCGATCATACCAGCACTAAAGCTCCGGATCCCATCAGAACTCCGCAGTTAAGTGTGCTTGGGCGAGGGTAGTACTCGGATGGGTGACGACTTGGGAAGCCCTCGTGTTGCACCTATTTTTTTTCGGATGGGTTGTTCGACGTTACGCGCGAATGGAATTATAAACTGCTGGTTCATTTGTAAAGGTGAGTCACGGTGCCGGAGCATATTACTTGATATTAGAACGAGAAAGAGAGATGCAGAGTGCACGCACAAGGAAACAAATGACGGGAGGGGGGATGAAAGGAGAAAGAGTGTATGTATTTGCAGTGCAGAATGAAACATGAGGGATCATACCAGCACTAATGCAACAGATTCTATCAGAACTCCGCAGTTAAGGGTGCTTGGGCGAGAAAAGTACTCGGATGGGTGACCTCCTGCGAAGTCCTTATATTTCACCCATTTTCTTGGGAGGTCCTCGTGTTGCACCCATCTTTTTGCAGATAATTCTTTCGACGTTACGCGCGACTTGATTTATGGTCCGCAGGTTTATTCGCAAATTTGAGTCACGGCGCCGTGGCATTTTACTTGATATTAGAACGAGTACGGGAGGTGCAGTGCGCACGCACAAGGAAACAAATTACGGGATGAGGAAGAAAAGAGAATGAGTGTATATATTTGTAGCGCAAAATTAAACAAGTGGCATCATACTAACACTACTACACTGGATCCCATTAGAACTCTGCAGTTAGGTGTGCTTGGGCGAGAATAGTACTCTGATGGGTGACCTCTTGGGAAGTTCTCGTATCGCAACAATTTTTTTTCAGATGGGTCGTTCGACGTTACGCGCGACTGGAACTTTGGTTTGCTGGTTTATACGCAAATGTGAGTCAAGAATCGGGGGCATTTTAATCGATATAAGAACGAGAATGAGAGGTGCAGTGTGAACGGACAAGGAAACGAATGATGGGAGGGGGGAGGGAAGAAGGAGTGTATGTATTTTCAGCACAAAATTAAACAGGTGCGGTCACACCAGCACAAATGCACCGGATCCCATCAGAACTCCGTAGTTAAGTGTGGTTTGGCGAAAGTAGTACAATGATGGGATACCTCCTGGGAAGTTCACGTAATGCACCCATTTTCTTTTTTTCAGATGTGCCGTTTGACGTTACGCGCGACTTTAATTATGGTCCGCATATTTATTCACAAATGTGAGTCACGACGCCGTGGCATTTTACTTGATATTTGAACGAGAACGAGAGCTGCAGTGCGCACGCACAAGGAAACAAATTACGGGAGGGGGAAAAAAGGAGAAGGAGTTTATGTATTTGCAGCGCAAAATTAAACAGGTGTGATCATACAAGCACTAATGCACCGGATCCCATTAGAACTCCGCAGTTAAGTGTGCTTGGGCGAGAGTTGTACTCGGATGGGTGACCTCCTGGGAAGTTCTCGTGTCGCATTAATTTTTTTTTCAGACGGGTCGTTCGACGTTACGCGCGACTGGAACTAGGGTCCACTGGTTTATACGCAAATGTGAGTCAAGAAGCAGGGGCATTTTAATCGATATTAGAACGAGAAGGAGAGATGTAGAGTGCACGCACAAGGAAACAAATGATGGAGGGGGGATGGAGGGAGAAAAAGTGTATGTATTTGCAGCGCAGAATGAAACATGAGCAATCATACCAGCACCAACGCAACGGATTCAATCAGAACTCCGCAAGTTAAGGGTGCTTGGGCGAGAGTAGCACTAGGATGGGTGACCTTCTGCGAAGTCCTTATATTTCACCCATTTTCTTAGGAAGTCCTCGTGTTGCACCCATTTTTTTGCAAATGATTCTTTCGACGATACGCGTGACTTGAATTATGGTCCTCAGGTTTATTCGCAAATGTGAGTCACGGCACCGTAGCATTTTACTTGATATTAGAACGAGCACGGTAGGTGTTGTGCGCACGCACAAGGAAACAAATGACGACAGGGGGAAGAAAGGAGAAGGAGTTTATGTATTTGCAGCGCGCAATTAAACAAGTGCGATCATACCAGCACTAATGCACCGGATCCCATCAGAACTCCGCAGTTAAGTGTGCTTGTGCGAGAGTAGTACTCGGATGGGTGACCTCCTAGCAAGTCCTCGTATCGCACCAATTTTTTTCAGACGGGTCGTTCGACGCTACGCGCGACTGGAACTAGGGTCCGCTGGTTTATACGAAAATGTGAGTCAAGAAGCAGGGGCATTTTAATCGATATTAGAACGAGAATGAGAGGTGAAGTGTGAACGCACACGGAAACAAATGACGGGAGGGGGAAGAAAGGAGAAGGAGTGTATGTATTTGCAGCGCGAAATTAAACAGGTGCAATCATACCAGCACTAATGCACCGGATCCCATCAGAACTCCGCAGTTATGTGTGCTTGTGCGAGAGTAGTACTCGGATGGGTGACCTCCTGGGAAGTCCTCGTATCGCACTAATTTTTTTCAGACAGGTCTTTAGACGCTACGCGCGACTGGAACTAGGGTCCGCTGGTTTATACGCAAATGTGAGTCAGGAAGCAGGGGCATTTTAATCGATATTAGAACGAGAATGAGAAGTGCAGTGTGAACGCACAAGGAAACAATTGATGGGAGGGGGAGGGAAGGAGAAGGAGTGTATGTATTTTCAGCAAGGAATGAAACAGGTGCGATCATACAAGCAATAATACAACGGATTCTATCAGAACTCCGTAGGTAAGGGTGCTTGGGCGAGAGTAGTACTAGCATGGGTTACCTCCTGCGAAGTCCTTATATTTCACCCATTTTCTTGTGAAGTCCTCGTATTGCACCCATTGTTTTGCAGATAATTCCTTCGACGTTACGCGCGACTTGAATTATGGTCCTCAGGTTTATTCGCAAATGTGAGTCACGGCGCTGTAGCATTTTACTTGATATTAGAACGAGAACAGGAGGTGCAGTGCGCACGCACAAGGAAAAAAATGACGGGAGTGGGAAGAAGGGAGAATGAGTTTATGTATTTGCAGCACAAAATTAAACAGGTGCGATCATACCAGCACTAATGCACCGGATCCCATCAGGACTCCGCAGGGAAGTGTGCTTAGGCGAGATTAGTTCTCGGATGGGTGACCTCCTGGGAAGTCCTCGTGTCGCACCAATTTTTTTTCAGACGGGTCGTTCGACGTTACGCGCGTCTAGAAGTAGGGTCCGCTAGTTTATACGCAAATGTTAGTCAAGAAGCAGGGGTATTTTAATGGATATTAGAACGAGAATGAGAGGTGAAGTGTGAACGCACAAGGAAACAAATGACGGGAGGGGGAAGAAAGGAGAAGGAATGTATGTATTTGCAGCGCGAAATTAAACAGGTGCAATCATACCAGCACTAATGCACCGGATCCCGTCAGAACTCCGCAGTTATGTGTGCTTGTGCGAGAGTAGTACTCGGATGGGTGACCTCCTGGGAAGTCCTCGTATCGCACTAATTTTTTTCAGACAGGACGTTCGACGCTACGCGCGACTGGAACTAGGGTCCGCTGGTTTATACGCAAATGTGAGTCAAGAAGCTGGGGCATTTTAATCGATATTAGAACGAGAAGGACAAGTGCAGTGTGAACGCACAAGGAAACAATTGATGGGAGGGGGAGGGAAGGAGAAGGAGTGTATGTATTTTCAGCAAGGAATCAAACAGGTGCGATCATACCAGCAATAATGCAACGGATTCTATCAGAACTCCGTAGGTAAGGGTGCTTGGGCGAGAGTAGTACTAGCATGGGTTACCTCCTGCAAAGTCCTTATATTTCACCCATTTTCTTGTGAAGTCCTCGTGTTGCACCCATTTTTTTGCAGATGATTCTTCGACGATACACGCGACTTGAATTATGGTCCTCAGGTTTATTCGCAAATGTGTGTCACGGCGCTGTAGTATTTTACTTGATATTAGAACGAGAACGGGAGGTGCAGTGCGCACGCACAAAGAAAAAAATGACGGGAGGGGGAAGAAAGGAGAATGAGATTTTGTATTTGCAGCGCACAATTAAACAGGTGCGATCATACCAGCACTAATGCACCGGATCCCATCAGAACTCCGCAGTGAAGTGTGCTTGGGCGAGATTAGTACTCGGATGGGTGACCTCCTAGGAAGTCCTCGTGTCGCACTAATTTTTTTTCAGACGGGTCGTTCGACGTTACGCGCGTCTGGAACTAGGGTCCGCTGGTTTATACGCAAATGTGAGTCAAGAAGCAGGGGTATTTTAATCGATATTAGAACGAGAATGAGAGGTGAAGTGTGAACGCACAAGGAAACAAATGACGGGAGGGGGAAGAAAGGAGAAGGAGTGTATGTATTTGCAGCGCGAAATTAAATAGGTGCGATCATACCAGCACTAAAGCTCCGGATCCCATCAGAGCTCCGTAGTTAAGTGTGCTTGGGCGAGAGTAGTACTCGGATGGGTGACCACTTGGGAAGCCCTCGTGTTGAACCTATTTTTTTTCGAATTGGTTGTTCGACGTTACGCGCGAATGGAATTATAAACCGCTGGTTCATTTGCAAAGGTGAGTCACGGTGCCGGGGCATATTACTTGATATTAGAACGAGAAAGAGAGATGCAGAGTGGACGCACAAGGAAACAAATGACAGGAGGGGGGATGGAAGGAGAAAGAGTGTATGTATTTGCAGTGCAGAATGAAACATGAGGGATCATACCAGCACTAATGCAACGGATTCTATCAGAACTCCGCAGTTAAGGGTGCTTGGGCGAGAAAAGTACTCGGATCGGTGACCTCCTGCGAAGTCCTTATATTTCACCCATTTTCTTGGGAGGTCCTCGTGTTGCACCCATCTTTTTGCAGATGATTCTTTCGACGTTACGCGCGACTTGATTTATGGTCCGCAGGTTTATTCACAAGTTTGAGTCACGGCGCCGTGGCATTTTACTTGATATTAGAACGAGTACGGGAGGTGCAGTGCGCACGCACAAGGAAACAAATGACGGGAGGATGAAGAAAACAGGAGTGTATGTATTTGAAGCGCAAAATTAAACAAGTGGCATCATATCAGCACTAATGCACTGGATCCCATCAGAACTCTGCAGTTAAGTGTGCTTGGGCGAGAGTAGTACTCGGATGGGTGACCTCTTGGGAAGTCCTCGTATCGCAACAATTTTTTTTCAGATGGGTTGTTCGACGTTACGCGCGACTGGAACTATGGTCTGTTGGTTTATACGCAAATGTGAGTCAAAAATCAGGGGCATTTTTATCGATATTAGAAGGAGAAGGAGAGGTGCAGTGTGAACGCACAAGGAAATAAATGATGGGAGGGGGGGAGGGAAGAAGGAGTGTATGTATTTTCAACATGAAATTAAACAGGTGCGGTCACACCAGCACAAATGCACCGGATCCCATCAGAACTCCGAAGTTAAGTGTGCTTTGGCGAAAGTAGTACAATGATGGGTTACCTCCTAGGAAGTTCTCGTATTGCACCCATTTTCTTTTTTTCAGATGTGCCGTTCGACGTTACGCGCGACTTTAATTATGGTCCGCAGATTTATTCGAAAATGTGAGTCACGGCGCCATGGCATTTTACTTGATATTTGAACGAGAACGAGAGGTGCAGTGCGCACGCACAAGGAAACTAATGACGGGAGGGGGAAGAAAGGAGAAGGAGTTTATGTATTTGCAGTACGAAATTAAACTAGTGCGATCATACCAGCACTAATGCAACAGATCCCATCAGAACTCCGCAGATAAGTGTGCTTGGGCGAGAGTAGTACTCGGATGGGTGACCTCATGGGAAGTCCTCGTGTCGCACTGATTTTTTTTTTCAGACTAGTTGTTCGACGTTACGCACGACTGGAACTAGGGTCCACTGTTTTATACGCAAATGTGAGTAAAGAAGTAGGGGCATTTTAATGGATATTAGAACGAGAAGGAGAGATGCAGAGTGCACGCACAAGGAAACAAATGATGGGAGGGGGGATGGAGGGAGAAAAAGTGTATGTATTTGCAGCGCAGAATGAAACATGAGCAATCATACCAGCACCAATGCAACGGATTCTATCAGAACTCCGCAAGTTAGGGGTGCTTGGGCGAGAGTAGCACTAGGATGGGTGACCTCCTGCGAAGTCCTTATATTTCACCCATTTTCTTAGGAAGTCCGCGTGTTGTAAGCATTTTTTTGCAGATGATTCTTTCGACGTTACGCGCGACTTGAATTATGGTCCTCAGGTTTATTCGCAAATGTGAGTCACGGCAACGTAGCATTTTACTTGATATTAGAACGAGCACGGGAGGTGCAGTGCGCACGCACAAGGAAACAAATGGCGGGAGGGGGAAGAAAGGAGAATGAGTTTATGTATTTGCAGCGCGAAATCAAACAGGTGCGATCATAACAGCACTAATGCACCGGATCCCATCAGAACTCCGCAGTTAACTGTGCTTGGGCGAGATTAGTACTCGGATGGGTGACCTCCTAGGAAGTCCTCGTGTCGCACCAATTTTTTTTCAGACGAGTCATTCGACATTACGCGCATTTGGAAATAGGGTCCGCTGGTTTATACGCAAATGTGAGTCAAGAAGCAGGGGCATTTTAATCGATATTAGAACGAGAATGAGAGGTGAAGTGTGAACGCACAAGGAAACAAATGACGGGAGGTGGAAGAAAGGATAAGGAGTTTATGTATTTCCAGCGCGAACTTAAACAGGTGCGATCATACCAGCACTAAAGCTCCGGATCCCATCAGAACTCCGCAGTTAAGTGTGCTTGGGCGAGGGTAGTACTCGGATGGGTGACGACTTGGGAAGCCCTCGTGTTGCACCTATTTTTTTTCGGATGGGTTGTTCGACGTTACGCGCGAATGAAATTATAAACTGCTGGTTCATTTGTAAAGGTGAGTCACGGTGCCGGAGCATATTACTTGATATTAGAACGAGAAAGAGAGATGCAGAGTGCACGTACAAGGAAACAAATGACGGGAGGGGGGATGGAAAGGAGAAGGAGTTTATGTATTTGCAGCGCGAAATTAAACTAGTGCGATCATACCAGCACTAATGCACCGGATCCCATCAGAACTCCGCAGATAAGTGTGCTTGGGCGAGAGTAGTACTCGGATGGGTGACCTCCTGGGAAGTCCTCGTGTCGCACTAATTTTTTTTTTCAGACGGGTCGTTCGACGTTACGCGCGACTGGAACTAGGGTCCACTGGTTTATGCGCAAATGTGAGTCAAGAAGTAGGGGCATTTTAATCGATATTAGAACGAGAAGGAGAGATGCAGAGTGCACGCACAAGGAAACAAATGACGGGAGAGGTGATGGAGGGAGAAAAAGTGTATGTATTTGCAGCGCAGAATGAAACATGAGCAATCATACCAGCACCAATGCAACGAATTTTATCAGAACTCCGCAAGTTAGGGGTGCTTGGGCGAGAGTAGCACTAGGATGAGTGACCTCATGCGGAGTCATTATATTTCACCCATTTTCTTAGGAAATCCTCGTGTTGCACCCATTTTTTTGCAGATGATTCTTTCGACGATACGCGCGACTTGAATTATGGTCCTCAGGTTTATTCGCAAATGTGAGTCACGACACCTTAGCATTTTACTTGAAATTAGAACGAGCACGGGAGGTGCAGTGCGTACGCACAAGGAAACAAATGGTGGGAGGGGGAAGAAAGGAGAATGAGTTTATCTATTTGCAGCGCGAAATTAAACAGGCGCGATCATAACAGCACTAATGCACTAGATCCCATCAGAACTCCGCAGTTAAGTGTGCTTGGGCGACATTAGTACTCGGATGGGTGACCTCCTAAGAAGTCCTCGTGTCGCACCAATTTTTTTTCAGACGGGTCGTTGGACGTTACGCGCGTCTGGAACTAGGGTCCGCTGGTTTATACGCAAATGTGAGTTAAGAAGCAAGGGCATTTTAATCGATATTACAGCGAGAATGAGAGGTGAAGTGCGAACGCACAAGGAAACAAATGACGGAAGGGGGAAGAAAGGATAAGGAGTTTATGTATTTGCAGCGCGGAATTAAACGGGTGCGATCATACCAGCACTAAAGCTCCGGATCCCATCAGAACTCCGCAGTTAAGTGTGCTTGGGCGAGGGTAGTACTCGAATGGGTGACCACCTGGGAAGCCCTCGTGTTGCACCTATTTTTTTTCAGATGGGTTGTTCGACGTTACGCGAGAATGGAATTATAATCTGCTGGTTCATTTGCAAAGGTGAGTCATGGTGCCGGGGCATATTACTTGATATTAGAATGAGAAAGAAAGATGCAGAGTGCACGCACAAGGAAACAAATGACGGGAGGGGGGATGGAAGGAGAAAGAGTGTATGTATTTGCAGTGCAGAATGAAACATGAGGGATCATACCAGCACTAATGCAACGGATTCTATCAGAACTCCGCAGCTAAGGGTGCTTGGGCGAGAAAAGTACTCGGATCGGTGACCTCCTGCGAAGTCCTTATATTTCACCCATTTTCTTGGGAGGTCCTCGTGTTGCACCCATCTTTTTGCAGATGATTCTTTCGACGTTACGCGCGACTTGATTTATGGTTCGCAGGTTTATTTGCAAATTTGAGTCACGGCACCGTGGCATTTTACTTGATATTATAACGAGTAGGGGAGGTGCAGTGCGCACGCACAAGGAAACAAATGACGGGAGGAGAAAGAAAAGAGAAGGAGTGTATATATTTGAAGCGCAAAATTAAACAAGTGGCATCATACCAGCACTAATGCACTGGATCCCATCAGAACTCTGCAGTTAACTGTGCTTGGGCGAGAGTAGTACTCGGATGGGTGACCTCTTGGGAAGTCCTCGTATCGCAACAATTTTTTTTCAGATGGGTCGTTCGACGTTACGCGCGACTGGAACTATAGTCCACTAGTTTATACGCAAATGTGAGTCAAAAATCAGGGGCATTTTTATCGATATTAGAACGAGAAGGAGAGGTGCAGTGTGAACGCACAAGAAAACAAATGATGGGAGGGGGGGAGGGAAGAAGGAGTGTATGTATTTTCAGCACGAAATTAAACAGGTGCGGTCACACCAGCACAAATGCACCGGATCCCATCAGAACTCCGAAGTTAAGTGTGCTTTGGTGAAAGTAGTACAATGATGGGTTACCTCCTGGGAAGTTCCCGTGTTGCACCCATTTTCTTTTTTTCAAATGTGCCGTTCGACGTTACGCGCGACTTTAATTATGGTCCGTAGATTTATTCGCAAATGTGAGTCATGGCACCGGGGCATTTTAGTTGATATTTGAACGAGAACAAGAGGTGCAGTACGCACGAACAAGGAAACAAATAACGGGAGGGGGAAGAAAGGAGAAGGAGTTTATGTATTTGCAGTGCGAAATTAAACTGGTGCGATCATACCAGCACTAATGCACCGGATCCCATCAGAACTCCGCAGATAAGTGTGCTTGGGCGAGAGTAGTACTCAGATGGGTGACCTCCTGGGAAGTCCTCGTGTCGCACTAATTTTTTTTTTCAGACGGGTCGTTCGACGTTACGCGCGACTGGAACTAGGGTCCACTGGTTTATACGCAAATGTGAGTCAAGAAGCAGGGGCATTTTAATCGATATTAAAACGAGAAGGAGAGATGCAGAGTGCACGCACAAGGAAACAAATGACGAGAGCGGTGATGGAGGGAGAAAAAGTGTATGTATTTGCAGCGCAGAATTAAACATGAGCAATCATACCAGCACCAATGCAACGGATTCTATCAGAACTCTGCAAGTTAGGGGTGCTTGGGCGAGAGTAGCACTAGGATGGGTGACCTCCTGCGAAGTCCTTATATTTCACCCATTTTCTTAGGAAGTCCTCGTGTTGCACCCATTTTTTTGCAGATGATTCTTTTGACGATACGCGCAACTTGAATTATGGTCCTCAGGGTTATTCGTAAATGTGAGTCACGGCACCGTAGCATTTTACTTGATATTAGAACGAGCACAGGAGGTGCAGTGCGCACGCACAAGGAAACAAATGGCGGGAGGGGTAAGAAAGGAGAATGAGTTTATGTATTTGCAGCGCGAAATTAAACAGGTGCGATCATAACAGCACTAATGCACCGGATCCCATCAGAACTCCGCAGTTAAGTGTGCTTGGGCGAGATTAGTACTCGGATGGGTGAGCTCCTGGGAAGCCCTCGTGTTGCACCTATTTTATTTCGGATGGGTTGTTCGACGTTACGCGCGAATGGAGTTATAAACTGCTGGTTCATTTTCAAAGGTGAGTCACGGTGCCGGGGCATATTACTTGATATTAGAACGAGAAAGAGAGATGCAGAGTGCACGCACAAGGAAACAAATGACGGGAGGGGGGATGGGAGGAGAAAGAGTGTATGTATTTGCAGTGCAGAATGAAACATGAGGGATCATACCAGCACTAATACAACGGATTCTATCAGAACTCTACAGTTAAGGGTGCTTGGGCAAGTAAAGTACTCGGATGGGTGACCTCCTGCGAAGTCCTTATATTTCACCCATTTTCTTGGGAGGTCCTCGTGTTGCACCCATCTTTTTGCAGATGATTCTTTCGACGTTATGCGCGACTTGATTTATGGTCTGCAGGTTTATTCGCAAATGTGAGTCATGGCGCCGTGGCATTTTACTTGATATTAGATCGAGCACGGGAGGTGCAGTGCGCACGCACAAGGAAACAAATGACGGGAGGGGGAAGAAAGGAGAAGGAGTTTATTTATTTGCAGTGCGGAATTAAACGGGTGCGATCATACCAGCACTAATGCACTGGATCCCATCAGAACTCTGCAGTTAAGTTTGCTTGGGCGAGAATAGTACTCGGATGGGTGACCACCTGGGAAGTCCTCGTGTCGCACCAATTTTTTTTCAGACGGGTCGTTCGAAGTTACGCGCGACTGGAACTATGGTCCGCTGGTTTATACGCAAATGTGAGTCAAGAATCAGGGGCATTTTAATCGATATTAGAACGAGAATGAGAGGTGCAGTGTGAACGCACAAGGAAACAAATGATGGGAGGGGGGAGGGAAGAAATAGTGTACGTATTTTCAGCACGAAATTAAACAGGTTCGGTCACACCAGCACAAATGCACCGGATCCCATCAGAACTCCGCAGTTAAGTGTGCTTTGGCGAAAGTAGTACAATGATGGGTTACCTCCTGGGAAGTTCTCGTGTTGCACCCATTTTTTTTTTTCAGATGTGCCGTTCGATGTTACGCGCGACTTTAATTATGGTCCGTAAATTTATTCGCAAATGTGAGTCACGGCGCCCTGACATTTTACTTGATATTTGAACGAGAACGAGAGGTGCAGTGTGCACGCACAAGGAAACAAATGACGGGAGGGGGAAGAAAGGAGAAGGAGTTTATGTATATGCATCGCAGAATTAAACGGTTGCGATCATACCAGCACTAATGCACCAGATTCCATCAGAACTCCGCAGTCAAGTGTGCTTGGGCGAGAGTAGAACTCGGATGGGTGACTTCCTGGGAAGTCCTCGTGTCGCACAAATTTTTTTCCAGACGGTTCGTTCGACGTTACGCGCGACTGGAACTGGGATCCGCTGGTTTATACGCAAATGTGAGTCAAGAAGTAGGGGCATTTTAATCGATATTAGAATGAGAAGGAGAGATGCAGAGTGCACGCACAAGGAAACAAATGACGGGAGGGGGGATGGAGGGAGAAAAAGTTTATGTATTTGCAACGCAGAATGAACCATGAGAAATCATACCAGCACCAATGAAACGGATTCTATCAGAACTCCTCAAGTTAAGGGTGCTTGGGCGAGAGTAGCACTAGAATGGGTGACCTCCTGCGAAGTCCTTATATTTCACCCATTTTCTTAGGAAGTCCTCGTGTTGCACCCATTTTTTTACAGATGATTCTTTCGACGATACGCGCGACTTGAATAATGGTCCTCTGGTTTATTCGCAAATGTGAGTCACGGCACCGTAGGATTTTACTTGATATTAGAACTAGCCCGGGAGGTGCAGTGCGCACGCACAAGGAAACAAATGACGGGAGGGGGAAGAAAGGAGAAGGAATTTATGTATTTGCAGCGCAAAATTAAACGGGTGCGATCATACCAGCACTAATGCACCGGATTCAATCAGAACTCCGTAGTTAAGTGTGCTTGGGCGAGAGTAGAACTCGGATGGGTGACCTCCTGGGAATTCCTTGTGTCGCATAAATTTTTTTTCAGAGAGGTCGTTCGACGTTACACGAGACTAGAACTGGGGTCCGCTGGTTTATACGCAATTGTGAGTCAAGAAGCAAGGGCATTTTAATCGATATTAAAACGAGAAGGAGAGGTGCAGTGCGCACGCACAAGGAAACAAATGACGGGAGGAGGAAGAAAAGAGAAGGAGCGTATGTATTCGTAGCGCAAAATTAAACAAGTGGCATCATACCGGCAATAATGCACGGGATCCCATCAGAACTCTGCAGTTAAGTGTGCTTGGGCAAGAGTAGTACTCGGATGGGTGACCTCTTGGGAAGTACTCGTATCGCAACAATTAAACAGGTGCGATCACACCAGCACTAATGCACCGGATCCCATCAGAACTCCGCAGTGAAGTGTGCTTGGGCGAGATTAGTAATCGGATGGGTGACCTCCTGGGAAGTCCTCGTGTCGCACCAATTTTTTTCAGACGGGTCGTTCGACGTTACGCGCGTCTGGAACTAGGGTCCGCTGGTTTACACGCAAATGTGAGTCAATAAGCAGGGGCATTTTAATCGATATTAGAACAAGAATGAGAGGTGAAGTGTGAACGCACAAGGAAACAAATGACGGGAGGGGGAAGAAAGGAGAAGGAGTGTATCTATTTGCAGTGCGAAATTAAATAGGTGCGATCATACCAGCACTAAAGCTCCGGATCCCATCAGAACTCCGCAGTTAAGTGTGCTTGGGCGAGTGTAGTACTCGGATGGGTGACCACTTGGGAAGCCCTCGTGGTGCACCTATTTTTTTTCGGATGGGTTGTTCGACGTTACGCGCGAATGGAATTATAAACCGCTGGTTCATTTTCAAAGGTGACCCATGGTGCCGGGGCATATTACTTGATATTAGAGCGAGAAAGAGAGATGCAGAGTGCACACACAAGGAAACAAATGACGGGAGGGGTGATGGGAGGAGAAAGAGTGTATGTATTTGCAGTGCAGAATGAAACATGAGGGATCATACCAGCACTAATGCAACGGATTCTATCAGAACTCTGCAGTTAAGGGTGCTTGGGCGAGTAAAGTACTCGGATGGGTGACCTCCTGCGAAGTCCTTATATTTCACCCATTTTCTTGGGAAGTCCTCGTGTTGCACCCATTTTTTGCAGATGATTCTTTTGACGATACGCGCGACTTGAATAATGGTCCTCAGGTTTATTCGCAAATGTGAGTCACGGCACCGTAACATTTTACTTGATATTAGAACGAGCACGGGAGGTGCAGTGCGCACGCACATGGAAATAAATGACGGGAGGGGGAAGAAATGGGAAGGAGTTTATGTATTTGCAGCGCGGAATTCACCGGGTGCGATCATACCACCACTAATGCACCGGATCCTATCAGAACTCTGCAGTTAAGTGTGCTTGGGCGAGAGTAGTACTCAGATGGGTGACCTCCTGGGAAGTCCTCGTGTCGCAACAATTTTTTTTCAGACGGGTCGCTCGACATTACACGCGACTGGAACTAGGGTCCGCTGGTTTATACGCAAATGTGAGTCAAGAAGCAGGGGCATTTTAATCGATATTAGAACGAGAATGAGAGGTGCAGTGTGAACGCACAAGGAAACAATTGATGGGAGGGGGAAGAAAGGAGAATGAGTGTATGTATTTGCAGCGCGAAATTAAACAGGTGCGATCATACCAGCACTAAAGCCCCGGATCCCATCAGAACTCTGCAGTTAAGTGTGCTTGGGCGAGAGTAGTACTCGGATGGGTTACCTCCTGCGAAGTCCTTATATTTCACCCATTTTCTCGGGAGGTCCTCGTGTTGCACCCATCTTTTTGCAGATGATTCTTTCGACGTTACGCGCGACATGATTTATGGTCCGCAGGTTTATTCGCAAATGTGAGTCACGGCGCCGTGGCATTTTACTTGATATTAGAACGAGTACGGGAGGTGCAGTGCGCACGCACAAGGAAACAAATGACGGGAGGAGGAAGAAAAGAGAATGAGTGTATGTATTTGAAGCGCAAAATTAAACAAGTGGCATCATACCAGCACTAATGCACTTGATCCCATCAGATCTCTACAGTTAAGTGTGCTTGGTCGAGTGTAGTACTCGGATGGATGACCTCTTGGGAAGTCCTCGTATCGCAACAATTTTTTTTCAGATGGGTCGTTCGACGTTACGCGCGACTGAAACTATGGTCCACTGGTTTATACACAAATGTGAGTGAAGAATCCGGGGCATTTTAATCGATATTAGAACGAGAAGGAGAGGTGCAGTGTGAACGCACAAGGAAACAAATGATGGGAGGGGGGGAGGGAAGAAGGAGTGTATGTATTTTCAGCACGAAATTAAACAGGTGTGGTCACACCAGCACAAATGCACCGGATCCCATCAGAACTCCGCAGTTAACTGTGCTTTGGCGAAAGTAGTACAATGATGGGTTACCTCCTGGGAAGTTCTCGTGTTGCACCCTTTTTCTTTTTTTCAGATGTGACGCTCGACGTTACGCGCGACTTTAATTATGCTCCGCAGATTTATTCGCAAATGTGAGCCACGGCGCCGTGGCATTTTACTTGATATTTGAACGAGAACGAGAGGTGCAGTGCGCACGCACAAAGAAACAAATGACGGGAGGGGGAAGAAAGGAGAAGGAGTGTATGTATTTGCAGCGCGAAATGAAATAAGTGCGATCATACCAGCACTAATGCAACGGATTCTATCAGAACTCCGTAGGTAAGGGTGCTTTGGCGAGAGTAGTACTAGCATGGGTTACCTCCTGCGAAGTCCTTATATTTCACCTATTTTCTTGTGAAGTCCTCGTGTTGCACCCATTTTTTTGCAGATGATTCTTTCGACGTTACGGGCGACATGAATTATGGTCCTCAGGTTTATTCGCAAATGTGAGTCACGGCGCCGTGGCATTTTACTTGATATTAGAACGAGAACGGGAGGTGCAGTGCGCACGCACAAGGAAACAAATGACGGGAGGGGGAAGAAAGGGGAATGAGTTTATGTATTTGCAGCGCAAAATTAAACGGGTGCGATCATACCAGCACTATTGCACCGGATCCCATCAGAACTCCACAGTGAAGTATGCTTGGGCGAGATTAGTACTCGGATGGGTGACCTCTTGGGAAGTCCTCGTGTCGCACCATTTTTTTTTCAGACGGGTCGTTCGATGTTATGCACTTCTGGAACTAGGGTCCGCTGGTTTATACACAAATGTGAGTCAAGAAGCAGGGGCATTTTAATCGATATTAGAACGAGAATGAGAGGTGAAGTGTGAACGCACAAGGAAACAAATGACGGGAGGGGGAAGAAAGGAGAAGGAGTGTATGTATTTGAAGCGTGAAATTAAACAGGTGCGATCATACCAGCACTAAAGCTCCTGATCCCATCAGAACTCCACAGTTAAGTGTGCTTGGGTGGGAGTAGTACTCGGATGGGTGACGACTTGGGAAGCCCTCGTGTTGCACCAATTTTCTTTCGGATGGGTTTTTCGATGTTACGCTCGAATGGAATTATAAACCGCTGGTTCATTTGCAAAGGTGAGTCACGGTGCCGGGGCATATTACTTGATATTAGAACGAGAAAGAGAGATGCAGAGTGCACGCACAAGGAAACAAATGACGGGAGGGGGGATGGGAGGAGAAATAGTGTATGTATTTGCAGTGCAGAATGAAACATGAGGGATCATACCAGCACTAATGCAACGGATTCTATCATAACTCCGCAGTTAAGGGTGCTTTAGCGAGAAAAGTACTCGGATGGGTGACCTCCTGCGAAGTCCTTATATTTCACCCATTTTCTTGGGAGGTCCTCGTGTTGCACCCATCTTTTTACAGATGATTCTTACGACGTTACGGGCGACTTGATTTATGGTCCGCAGGTTTTTTCGCCAATGTGAGTCACGGCACCGTGGCATTTTACTTGATATTAGAACGAGCACGGGAGGTGCAGTGCGCACGCACAAGGAAACAATTGACGGGAGGGGGAAGAAAGGATAAGGAGTTTATGTATTTGAAGCGCAAAATTAAACTTATGCGATCATACCAGCACTAATGCACCGGATCCCATCAGAACTCCGCAGTTAAGTGTGCTTGGGCGAGAGTAGTACTCGAATGGGTGACCTCCTAGGAAGTCCTCGTGTCGCACCAATTTTTTTTCAGACGGGTTGTTCGACGTTACATGCGACTGGAACTAGAGTCTGCTGGTTTATACGCAAATGTGAGTCAACAAGCAGGGGCATTTTAATCGATATTAGAACGAGAAGGAGAGGTGCAGTGTGAACGCACAAGGAAACAATTGATGAGAGGGGGAGGGAAGGAGAAGGAGTGTATGTATTTTCAGCACGAAATGGAACAGGTGCGATCATACCAGCATTAATGCAACGGATTCTATCAGAACTCCGTAGGTAAGGGTGCTTGGGCGAGAGTAGTACTAGGATGGGTTACCTCCTGTGAAGTCCTTATATTTCACCCATTTTCTTGTGAAGTTCTCGTGTCGCACAAATTTTTTTTCAGACGGGTCGTTCGACGTTACGCGCGTCTGGAACTAGGGTCCGCTGGTTTATACGCAAATGTGAGTCAACAAGCAGGGGCATTTTAATCGATATTAGAACGAGAATGAGAGGTGAAGTGTGAACGCACAAGGAAACAAATGACGGGAGGGGGAAGAAAGGAGAAGGAGTGTATGTATTTGCAGCGCGAAATTAAACAGGTGCGATCATACCAGCACTAAAGCTCCGGATCCCATCAGAACTCCGCAGTTAAGTGTGCTTAGGCGAGGGTAGTACTCGGATGGGTGACCACTTGGGAAGCCGTCGTGTTGCACCAATTTTTTTTCGGATGGGTTGTTCGACGTTACGCGCGAATGGAATTATAAACCGCTGGTTCATTTGCAAAGGTGAGTAATGGTGCCAGGGAATATTACTTGATATTAGAACGAGAAAGAGAGATGCAGAGTGCACGAACAAGGAAACAAATGACAGGAGGGGGGATGGGAGGAGAAAGAGTGTATGTATTTGCAGTGCAGAATGAAACATGAGGGATCATACCAGCACTAATGCAACGAATTCTATCAGAACTCCGCAGTTAAGGGTGCTTGGGCAAGAAAAGTACTCGGATGGGTGACCTCCTGCGAAGTCCTTATATTTCACCCATTTTCTTGGGAGGTCCTCGTGTTGCACCCATCTTTTTGCAGATTATTCTTTCGACGTTACGCGCGACTTGATTTATGGTCCGCAGGTTTATTCCCAAATGTGAGTCACGGCGCCGTGGCTTTTTATTTGATATTTGAACGAGTACGGGAGGTGCAGTGCGTACGCACAAGGAAACAAATGATGGAAGGAGGAAGAAAAGAGAGGGAGTGTATGTATTTGAAGCGCAAAATTAAACAAGTTGCATCATACCAGCACTAATGCACTGGATCCCATCAGAACTCTGCAGTTAAGCGTGCTTGGGCGAGAGTAGTACTCGGATGGTTGACCTCTTGGGAAGTCCTCGTATCGCAACAATTTTTTTTCAGACGGGTCGTTCGACGTTACGCGCGACTGGAACTAGGGTCCACTGGTTTATTCGCAAATGTGAGTCAAGAAGCAGGGGCATTTTAATCGATATTAGAACGAGAAGGAGAGATGCAGAGTGCACGCACAAGGAAACAAATGACGAGAGGGGGGATGGGAGGAGAAAGAGTGTATGTATTTGCAGTGCAGAATGAAACATGAGGGATCATACCAGCACTAATTCAACGAATTCTATCAGAACTCCGCAGTTAAGGGTGCTTGGGCAAGAAAAGTACTCGGATGGGTGACCTCCTGCGAAGTCCTTATATTTCACCCATTTTCTTGGGAGGTCCTCGTGTTGCACCCATCTTTTTGCAGATGATTCTTTCGACGTTACGCGCGACTTGATTTATGGTCCGCAGGTTTATTCGCAAATGTGAGTCACGGCACCGTGGCATTTTACTTGATATTAGAACGAGTACGGGAGGTGCAGTGCGCACGCACAAGGAAACAAATGACGGGAGGTGGAAGAAAAGAGAAGGAGTGTATGTATTTGAAGCGCAAAATTAAAGAAGTGGCATCATACCAGCACTAATGCACTGGATCCCATCAGAACTTTGCAGTTAAGTGTGCTTGGGCGAGAGTAGTACTCGGATGGTTGACCTCTTGGGAAGTCCTCGTATCGCAACAATTTTTTTTCAGATGGGTCGTTCGACGTTACGCGCGACTGGAACTATGGTCCGCTGGTTTATACGCAAATGTGAGTCAAGAATCAGGGGCGTTTTAATCGATATTAAAACGAGAATGAGAGATGCAGTGTGAACACACAAGGAAACAAATTATGGGAGGGGGGGAGGGAAGAAGGAGTGTATTTATTTTCAGCACGAAATTAAACAGGTGCGGTCACACCAGGCACAACTGCACCGGATCCCATCAGAACTCCGCAATTAAGTGTGCTTTGGAGAAAGTAGTACAATGATGGGTTACCTCCTGGGAAGTTCTCATGTTGCACCCATTTTCTTTTTTTCAGATGTGCCGTTCGACGTTACGCGCGAATAAACCTGCGGACCAAAAATCAAGTCACGCGTAACGTCGAAAGAATCATCTGCAAAAAGATGGGTGCAACACGAGGTCCTCCCAAGAAAATGGGTGCAACACGAGGACTTCCGAAGTGGTCACCCATCCGAGTACTACTCTCGCCCAAGCACCCTTAACTGCGGAGTTCTGATAGAATCTGTTGCATTAGTGCTGGTGTCGCGCGTAACGTCGAAAGAATCATCTGCAAAAAAATGGGTGCAACACGAGGACTTCACAAGAAAATGGGTGAAATATAAGGACTTCGCAGGAGGTAATCCATGCTATTACTCCTCTCGCCCAAGAACCCTTACTTACGGAGTTCTGATAGAATCCGTTGCATTAGTGCTGGTATGATCGCACCTGTTTCATTCTGCGCTGCAAATACATACACATTTTCTCCTTCCCTCCCCCTCCCATCAATTGTTTCCTTGTGCATTCACATTGCAACTCTCCTTCTCGTTCTAATATCGATTAAGATGCCCCTGCTTCTTGACTCACATTTGCATATAAACTAGCAGACCCTAGTTCCAGTCGCGCGTAACGTCGAACGACCCGTCTGAAAAAAAATTGGTACGACACGAGGACTTCCTAAGAGGTCACCCATCCGAGTACTACTCTTGCCTAAACACACTTAACTGCGGAGTTCTGATGGGATTCGGTGCATTAGTGCTGGTATGATCGCACCCGTTTAATTCCGCGCTGCAAATACATAAACTCGTTCTCCTTTCTTCCCCCTCCCGTCATTTGTTTCCTTGTGCGTGCGCACTGCACCTCCCGTTCTCGTTCTAATATCAAGTAAAATGCTACGGTGCCGTGACTCACATTTGCGAATAAACTTGAGGACCATAATTCAAGTCGTGCGTATCGTCGAAAGAATCATCTGCAAAAAAAATGGGTGCAACACGAGGACTTCCTAAGAAAATGGGTGAAATATAAGGACTTCGCAGGAGGTCACCCATCCTAGTGCTACTCTCGCCCAAGCACCCTTAACTTGCGCATTTCTGATAGAATCTGTTGCATTCATGCTGGTATGATTACTCATGTTTCATTCTGCGCTGCAAATACATACACTTTTTCTCCCTCCATCCCCCCTCCCGTCATTTGTTTCCTTGTGCGTGCACTCTGCAACTCTCCTTCTCGTTCTAATATCGATTAAAATGCCCCTGCTTCTTGACTCACATTTGCGTATAAACCAGTGGACCCTAGTTCTAGTCGCTCGTAACGTCGAGCGACCCGTCTGAAAAAAAAATTACTGCGGCACGAGGACTTCCCAGGAGGTCACCCATCCGAGTAATACTCTCGCCCAAGCACACTTAACTGCAGAGTTCTGATGGGATCCGGTGCATTAGTGCTGGTATGATCGCACCTGTTTAATTTTGCGCTGCAAATACATAAACTCTTTCTCCTTTCTTCCCCCTCCCGTCATTTGTTTCCTTGTGCGTGCGCACTGCACCTCCCGTCATTTGTTTAAACAGGTGCGATCATACCAGCACTAAAGCTCCGGATCCCATCAGAACTCCGCAGTTAAGTGTGCTTTGGTGAAAGTAGTACAATGATGGGTTACCTCCTCGGAAGTTCTCGTGTTGCACCCATTTTCTTTTCTTCAGATGTGTCGTTCGACGTTACGCGCGACTTTAATTATGGTCCGCAAATTTATTCGAATATGTGAGTCACGGCGCCGTGGCATTTTACTTGATATTTGAACGAGAACGAGAGGTGCAGTGCGCACGCACAAGGAAACAAATGACGAGAGGGGGAAGAAAGGAGAAGGAGTGTATGTATTTGCAGCCGGAAATGAAACAGGTGCGATCATACCAGCACTAATGCAACAGATTCTATCAGAACTCCGTAGGTAAAAGTTCTTGGGCGAGAGTAGTACTAGCATGGGTTACCTCCTGCGAAGTCCTTATATTTCACCCATTTTCTTGTGAAGTCCTCGTGTTGCACCCATTTTTTTGCAGATGATTCTTTCGACGTTACGCGCGACTTGTATTATGGTCCTCAGGTTTATTCGCAAATGTGAGTCACGGCGCTGTAGCATTTTACTTGATGTTAGAACGAGAACGGGAGGTGCAGTGCGCACGCACAAGGAAACAAATGACGGGAGGGGGAAGAAAGGGGAAGGAGTTTATGTATTTGTAGCGCAAAATTAAACAGGTACGATCATACCAGCACTAATGCACCGGATCCCTTCAGAACTCCATAGTGAAGTGTGCTTGGGCGAGATTAGTACTCGGATGGGTGACCTCCTGAAAAGTCCTCGTGTCGCACCAATTTTTTTTCAGACGGGTCGTTCGACGTTACGCTCATCTGGAACTAGGGTCCGCTGGTTTATACGCAAATGTGAGTCAAGAAGCAGGGGCATTTTAATCGATATTAGAACGAGAATGAGAGGTGAAGTGTGAACGCACAAGGAAACAAATGACGGGAGGGGGAAGAAAGAAGAAGGAGTGTATGTATTTGCAGCGCGAAATTAAAAAGGTGCGATCATACCAGCACTAAAGCTCCGGATCCCATCAGAACTCCGCAGTTAAGTGTGCTTGGGCGAGGGTAGTACTCGGATGGGTGACCACTTGGGAAGCCCTCGTGTTGCACCTATTTTTTTTCGGATGGGTTGTTCGACGTTACGCGAGAATGGAATT
The DNA here is from genome assembly GCF_054855325.1 of Carica papaya. Lineage (NCBI taxonomy): Eukaryota > Viridiplantae > Streptophyta > Magnoliopsida > Brassicales > Caricaceae > Carica > Carica papaya. Next base: position 18,967,860 of record NC_142316.1, read on the forward strand.
ATAAACTGCTGGTTCATTTGCAAAGGTGAGTCACGGTGCCGGGACATATTACTTGATATTAGAACGAGAAAGAGAGATGCAGAGTGCACGCACAAGGAAACAAATGACGGGAGGGGGGATGGAAGGAGAAAGAGTGTATGTATTTGCAGTGCAGAATGAAACATGAGGGATCATACCAGCACTAATGCAACGGATTCTATCAGAACTCCGCAGTTAAGGGTGCTTGGGCGAGAAAAGTACACGGATGGGTGACCTCCTGCGAAGTCCTTATATTTCACCCATTTTCTTGGGAGGTCCTCGTGTTGCACCCATCTTTTTGCAGATGATTCTTTCGACGTTACGCGCGGCTTGATTTATGGTCCGCAGGTTTATTCGCAAATGTGAGTCACGGCGCCGTGGCATTTTTCTTGATATTAGAACGAGTACGGGAGGTGCAGTGTGCACGAACAAGGAAACAAATGCTGGGAGGAGGAAGAAAAGAGAAGGAGTGTATGTATTTGAAGCGCAAAATTAAACAAGTGGCATCATACCAGCACTAATGCACTGGATCCCATCAGAACTCTGCAGTTAAGTGTGCTTGGGCGAGAGTAGTACTCGGATGGGTGACCTCTTGGGAAGTCTTCGTATCGCAACAATTTTTTTCAGATGGGTCGTTCGACGTTACGCGCGACTGGAACTTTGGTCCGCTGGTTTAATGTGAGTCAAGAATCAGGGGCATTTTAATCGATATTAGAACGAGGAGAGGTGCAGTGTGAACGCACAAGGAAACAAATGATGGGAGGGGGGGAGGGAAGAAGGAGTGTATGTATTTTCAGCACAAAATTAAACAGGTGCGGTCACACCAGCACAAATGCACCGGATCCATCAGAACTCCGCAGTTAAGTGTGCTTTGGCGAAAGTAGTACAATGATGGGTTACCTCCTGGGAAGTTCTCGTGTTGCACCCATTTTTTTTTTCAGATGTGCCGTTCGATGTTACGCGCAACTTTAATTATGGTCCGCAGATTTATTCCCAAATGTGAGTCACGACGCCGTGGCATTTTACTTGATATTTGAACGAGAACGAGAGGTGCAGTGCGCACGCACAAGGAAACAAATGACGGGAAGGGGAAGAAAGGAGAAGGAGTTTATGTATTTACAGCGCAAAATTAAATAGTTGCCATCATACCAGCACTAATGCACCGGATCCTATTAGAACTCTGCAGTTAAGTGTGCTTGGGCGAGAGTAGTACTCAGATGGGTGACCTCCTTGGAAGTCCTCCTGACGCACTATTTTTTTTTTCAGACGGGTGGTTCGACGTTACGCGCGAATGGAACTAGGGTACACTGGTTTATACGTAAATGTGAGTCAAGAAGCAGGGGCATTTTAATCGATATTAGAACGAGAAGGAGAGATGCAGAGTGCACACACAAGGAAACAAATGACGGGAGGGGGGATGGAGGGTGAAAAAGTGTATGTATTTGCAGTGCAGAATGAAACATGAGCAATCATACCAGCACACGTGCAACGGATTCTATTAGAACTCCGCAAGTTAAGGGTGCTTGGGCGAGAGTAGCACTAGGATGGGTGACCTCCTGCGAAGTCCTTATATTTCACCCATTTTCTTTGGAAGTCCTCGTGTTGCACACATTTTTTTGCAGATGATTCTTTCGACGATACGCGCGACTTGAATTATGGTCCTTAGGTTTATTCGCAAATGTGAGTCACGGCACCGTAGATTTTTTCTTGATATTAGAACGAGCACGGGAGGTGCAGTGCGCACGCACAAGGAAACAAATGACGGGAGGGGGAAAAAAGGGGAATGAGTTTATTTATTTGCAGCGCAAAATTAAACAGGTGCGATCATACCAGCACTAATGCACCGGATCACATCAGAACTCCGCAGTTATGTGTGCTCGGGCGAGATTTGTGCTCGAATGGGTGACCTCCTCCGAAGTCTTTATATTTCACCCATTTTCTTGGGAGGTCCTCGTGTTGCACCCATCTTTTTGCAGATGATTCTTTCGACGTTACGCGGGACTTGATTTATGGTCCGTAGGTTTATTCGCAAATGTGAGTCACGGCACCGTGGCTTTTTACTTGATATTAGAACGAGTACGGGAGGTGCAGTGCGCACGCACAAGAAAACAAATGACGGGAGGAGGAAGAAAAGAGAAGGAGTGTATGTATTTGAAGCGCAAAATTAAACAAGTTGCATCATACCAGCACTAATGCACTAGATCCCATCAGAACTCTGCAGTTAAGGGTGCTTGGGCGAGAGTAGTGCTCGGATGGGTGACCTCTTGGAAGTCCTCGTGTCGCAATAATTTTTTTCAGATGGGTCGTTCGACGTTACGCGCGACTAGAACTATGGTCTGCTGGTTTATACGCAAATGTGAGTCAAGAAAAAGGGGCATTTTAATCGATATTAGAATGAGAAGGAGAGGTGCAGTGTGAACCCACAAGGAAAAAAATGATGGGAGGGCGGGAGGGAAGAAGGAGTGTATGTATTTTCAGCATGAAATTAAACAGGTGCGGTCACACCAGCACAAATGCACCGGATCCCATCAGAATTCCGCAGGTAAGTATGCTTTGGCGAAAGTAGTACAATGATGGGTTACCTCCTGGGAAGTTCTCGTGTTGCACCCATTTTTCTTTTTTCAGATGTGCCGTTCGACGTTACGCACGACTTTAATTATGGTCCGCAGATTTATTTGCAAATGTGAGTCACGGCGCCGTGGCATTTTGCTTGATATTTGAACGAGAATGAGAGGTGCAGTGCGCACGCACAAGGAAGCAAATGACGGGAGGGGGAAGAAAGGAGAATGAGTTTATGTATTTGCAGGCGAAATTAAACAGGTGCGATCATACTAGCACTAATGCACCGGATCCCATCAGAACTCCGCAGTTAAGTGTGCTTGGGCGAGAGTAGTACTCGGATGGGTGACCTCCTGGAAGTCCTTGTGTCGCACCAATTTTTTTTCAGACGGGTCGTTCGACGTTACGCACGTCTGGAATTAGGGTCCGCTGGTTTATACGCAAATGTGAGTCAAGAAGCAGGGGCATTTTAATCGATATTAGAACGAGAATGAGAGTTGAAGTGTGAACGAACAAGGAAACAAATGACAGGAAGGGGAAGAAAGGAGAAGGAGTGTATGTATTTGCAGCGTGATATTAAACAGGTGCGATCATACCAGCACTAAATATCCGGATCCCATCAGAACTCCGCAGTTATGTGTGCTTGGGCGGGAGTAGTACTCGGATGGGTGACCACTTGGGAAGCCCTCGTGTTGCACCAATTTTTTTTCGGATGGGTTGTTCGACGTCACTTGTGAATGGAATTATAAACTGCTGGTTCATTTGCAAAGGTGAGTCACGGTGCCGGAGAATATTACTTGATATTAGAACGAGAAAGAGAGATGCATAGTGCACGCACAAGGAAATAAAAGACGGGAGGGGGGATGGGAGGAGAAAGAGTGTATGTATTTGCAGTGCAAAATGAAACATGAGGGATCATACCAGCACTAATGCAATGGATTCTATCAGAACTCCGCAGTTAAGGGTGCTTGAGCAAGAAAAGTACTTGGATGGGTGACCTCCTGCGAAGTCCTTATATTTCACCCATTTTCTTGGGAGGTCCTCGTGTTGCACCCATCTTTTTGCAGATGATTCTTTCGACGTTACGCGCGACTTGATTTATGGTCTGCAGGTTTATTCGCAAATGTGAGTCATGGCACCGTGGCATTTTACTTGATATTAGAACGAGTACGGGAGGTGCAGTGCGCACGCACAAGGAAACAAATGACAGGAGGAGGAAGAAAAGAGAAGGAGTGTATGTATTTGAAGCGCAAAATTAAACAAGTGGCATCATACCAGCACTAATGCACTGGATCCCATTAGAACTCTGCAGTTAAGTGTGCTTGGGTGAGAGTAGTACTCGGATGGGTGACCTCTTGGGAAGTCCTCGTATCGCAATAATATTTTTTCAGATGGGTCGTTCGACGTTACGCGCGACTGAAACTATGGTCCGCTGGTTTATACGCAAATGTGAGTCAAGAATCAAGGGCATTTTAATCGATATTAGAACGAGAATGAGAGGTGCAGTGTGAACGCACAAGGAAACAAATGATGGGAGGGGGGGAGGGAAGAAGGAGTGTATGTTTTTTCAGCACAAAATTAAACAGGTGCGGTCACACCAGCACAAATGCACCGGATCCCATCAGAACTCCGCAGTTAACTGTGCTTTGGCGAAAGTAGTACAATGATGGGTTACCTCCTGGGAAGTTCTCGTGTTGCACCCATTTTTTTTTCCATATGTGCCGTTCGACGTTACGCGCGACTTTAATTATGGTCCGCAGATTTATTCGCAAATATGAGTCACGGCGCCGTGGCATTTTACTTGATATTTGAACGAGCACGAGAGGTGCAGTGCGCATGCACAAGGAAAAAAACACGGGAGGGGGAAGAAAGGAGAAAGAGTTTATGTATTTGCAGCGCGAAATGAAACAGGTGCGATCATACCAGCACTAATGCAACGGATTCTATCAGAACTCCATAGGTAAGGGTGCTTGGGCGAGAGTAGTACTAGCATGGGTTACCTCCTGGGAAGTCCTTATATTTCACCCATTTTCTTGTGAAGTCCTCGTGTTGCACCCATTTTTTTGCAGATGATTCTTTCGACGTAACGCGCGACTTGAATTATGGTCCTCAGGTTTATTCGCAAATGTGAGTCACGGCGCTGTAGCATTTTACTTGATATTAGAACGAGAACGGGAGGTACAATGCGCACGCACAAGGAAACAAATGACGGGAGGGGGAAGAAAGGGGAATGAGTTTATGTATTTGCAGCGCGAAATTAAACAGGTGAGATCATACTAGCACTAATGCACTGGATCCCATCAGAACTCCGCAGTGAAGTGTGCTTGGGCGAGATTAGTACTCGGATGGGTGACCTCCTGGGAAGTCCTCGTGTCGCACCAATTTTTTTTCAGACGGGTCGTTCGACTTTATGCGCGTCTGGAACTAGGGTCCGCTGGTTTATACGCAAATGTGAGTCAAGATGCAGGGGCATTTTAATCGATATTAGAACGAGAATGAGAGGTGAAGTGTGAACGCACAAGGAAACAAATGACAGGAGGGGGAAGAAAGGAGAAGGAGTGTATGTATTTGCAGTGCGAAAGTAAACAGGTGCGATCATACCAGCACTAAAGCTCCGGATCCCATCAGAACTCTGCAGTTAAGTGTGCTTGGGCGAGCATAGTACTCGGATGGGTGACCACTTGGGAAGCCCTCGTGTTGCACCTATTTTTTTTCGGATGGGTTGTTAGACGTTACGCGCGAATAGAATTATAAACCGCTGGTTCATTTGCAAAGATGAGTCACGGTGTCGGGGTATATTACTTGATATTAGAACGAGAAAGAGAAATGCAGAGTGCACGCACAAGGAAACAAATGACGGGAGGGGGGATGGGAGGAGAAAGAGTGTATGTATTTGCAGCGCAGAATGAAACATGAGCGATCATACCAGCACCAATGAAACGGATTCTATCAGAACTCCGCAAGTTAAGGGTGCTTGGGCGAGAGTAGCACTAGGATGGGTGACCTCATGCGAAGTCCTTATATTTCACCTATTTTCTTAGGAAGTCCTCGTGTTGCACCTATTTTTTTGCAGATGATTCTTTCGACGTTACGCGCGACTTGAATTATGGTCCTCAGGTTTATTCGCCAATGTGAGTCACGGCACCGTAGCATTTTACTTGATATTAGAACGAGCACGGGAGGTGCAGTGCGCACGCACAAGAAAACAAATGATGGGAGGGGGAAGAAAGGAGAAGGAATTTATGTATTTGCAGCGCAACATTAAACAGGTGCGATCATACTAGCACTAATGCACCGTATCCCATCAGAACTCCGCAGTTAAGTGTGCTTGGGTGAGAGTAGTACTCGGATAAGTGACCTCCTGGGAAGTCCTCGTGTCGCACTAATTTTTTTTTCAGACGGGTCGTTCGACGTTACGCGCGACTGGAACTAGGGTCCACGTGTTTTTACGCAAATGTGAGTCAAGAAGCAGGGGCATTTTAATCGATATTAGAACGAGAAGGAGAGATGCAGAGTGCACGCACAAGGAAACAAATGACGGGAGGGGGGATGGAGGGAGAAAAAATGTTTGTATTTGCAGCGCCGAATGAAACATGAGCAATCATACCAGCACCAATACCACGGATTCTATCAGAACTCCGCAAGTTAAGGGTGCTTGGGCGAGAGTAGCATTAGGATGGGTGACCTCCTGCGAAGTCCTTATATTTCACCAATTTTTTTGCAGATGATTCTTTCGACGATACACGGGACTTTAATTATGGTCCTCAGATTTATTCGCAAATGTGAGTCACAGCACCGTAGCATTTTACTTGATATTAGAACGAGCTCGGTAGGTGCAGTACGGAATTAAACGGGTGCGATCATACCATCACTAATGCACCGGATCCCATCAGAACTCCGCAGTTAACTGTGCTTGGACGAGAGTAGTTCTCGGATGGGTGGCCTCCTGGGAAGTCCTCGTGTCGCACCAATTTTTTTTCACACGGGTCATTCGACGTTACGCTCGACTGGAACTGGGGTCCGCTGGTTTCTACGCAATTGTGAGTCAAGAAGCAAGGGCATTTTAATCGATATTTGAACGAGAACGAGAGGTGCAGTGCGCACGCACAAGGAAACAAATGACGGGAGGGGGAAGAAAGGAGAAGGAGTTTATGTATTTGCAGCGCGAAATGAAACAGGTGCGATCATACCAGCACTAATGCAACGGATTCTATCAGAACTCCGTAGGTAAGGGTGCTTGGGCGAGAGTAGTACTAGCATGGGTTACCTCCTGCGAAGTCCTTATATTTCACCCATTTTCTTGTGAAGTCCTCGTGTTGCACCCATTTTTTTGCAGATGATTCTTTCGACATTACGCGCGACTTGAATTATGGTCCTCAGGTTTATTCGCAAATATGAGTCACGGTGCTGTAGCATTTTACTTGATATTAGAACGAGAACGGGAAGTGCAGTGCGCACGCACAAGGAAACAAATGACGGGAGGGGGAAGAAAGGGGAATGAGTTTATGTATTTGCAGCGCAAAATTAAACAGGTGCGATCATACCAGCACTAATGTACCGGATCCCATCAGAACTACGCAGTGAAGTGTGCTTGGGCGAGATTAGTACTCGGATGGGTGACCTCCTGGGAAGTCCTCGTGTCGCACCAATTTTTTTTCAGACGGGTCGTTAGACGTTACGCGCGACTGGAACTAGGGTCCGCTGGTTTATACGCAAATGTGAGTCAAGAAGCAGGGGCATTTTAATCGATATTAGAACGAGAATGAGAGGTGAAGTGTGAACGCACAAGGAAACAAATGACGGAGGGGGAAGAGAGGAGAAGGAGTGTATGTATTTGCAGCGCGAAATTAAACAGGTGCGATCGTACCAGCACTAAAGCCCCGGATCCCATCAGAACTCCGCAGTTAGGTGTGCTTGGGCGAGAGTATTACTCGGAAGGGTGACCTCTTGGGAAGTCCTTATATTTCACCCATTTTCTTGTGAAGTCCTCGTGTTGCACCCATTTTTTTGCAGATGATTCTTTCGACGTTACGCGCGACTTGAATTATGGTCCTCAGGTTTATTCGCAAATGTGAGTCACGGCGCTGTAGCATTTTACTTGATATTAGAACGAGAACGGGAGGGGGAAGAAATGGTAATGAGCTTATGTATTTGCAGCGCGAAATTAAACAGGTACGATCATACCAGCACTAATGCACCGGATCCCATCAGAACTCCGCAGTGAATTGTGCTTGGGCGAGATTAGTACTCGGATGGGTGACCTCCTGGGAAGTCCTCGTGTCGCACAAATTTTTTTTTAGACTGGTCGTTCGACGTTACGCGCGTCTGGAACTAGGGTCCGCTGGTTTATACGCAAATGTGAGTCAAGAAGCAGGGGCATTTTAATCGATATTAGAACGAGAATGAGAGGTGAAGTGTGAACGCACAAGGAAACAAATGACGGGAGGGGGAAGAAAGGAGGAGTGTATGTATTTGCAGCGCGAAATTAAAGAGGTACGATCATAGCAGCACTAAAGCCCCGGATCCCATCAGAACTCCGCAGTTAAGTGTGCTTGGCGAGAATAGTACTCTGGTGGGTGACCACCTGGGAAGCCCTCATGTTGCACCTATTTTTTTTCGGATGGGTTGTTCGACGTTACGCGCGAATGGAATTATAAACCGCTGGTTCATTTGCAAAGGTGAGTCATGGTGCCGGAGCATATTACTTGATATTAGAACGAGAAAGAGAGATGCAGAGTGCACGCACAAGGAAACGAATGAAGGGACGAGGGATGGGAGGAGAAAGAGTGTATGTATTTACTGTGCATAATGAAACATGAGGGATCATACCAGCACTAATGCAACGGATTCTATTAGAACTCCGCAGTTAAGGGTGCTTGGGTGAGAAAAGTACTCGGATGGGTGACATCCTGCGAAGTCCTTATATTTCACCCATTTTCTTGGGAGGTCCTCGTGTTGCACCCATCTTTTTACAGATGATTCTTTCGACGTTACGCGGGACTTGATTTATGGTCCGCAGGTTTATTCGCAAATGTGAGTTACGGCGCCGTGGCATTTTACTTGATATTAGAACGAGTACGGGAGGTGCAGTGCGCACGCACAAGGAAACAAATGACGGGAGGAGGAAGAAAAGAGAAGGAGTGTATGTATTTGAAGCGCAAAATTAAACAAGTGGCATCATACCAGCACTAATGCACTGGATCCCATCAGATCTATGCAGTTAAGCGTGCTTGGGCGAGAGTAGTACTCGGATGGATGACCTTTTGGGAAGTCCTCGTATCGCAACAATTTTTTTTCAGATGGGTCGTTCGACGTTACGCGCGACTGGAACTATGGTCCGCTGGTTTATACGCAAATGTGAGTCAAGAATCAGGGGCATTTTAATCGATATTAGAACGAGAATGAGAGGTGCAGTGTGAATGCACAAGGAAACAAATGACGGGAGGGGGAAGAAAGGAGGAGTGTATGTATTTGCAGCGCGAAATTAAAGAGGTTCGATCATAGCAGCACTAAAGCCCCGGATCCCATCAGAACTCCGAAGTTAAGTGTGCTTGGGCGAGAGTAGTACTCGGATGGGTGACCACCTGGGAAGGCCTCATGTTGCACCTATTTTTTTTCGGATGGGTTGTTCGACGTTACGCGCGAATGGAATTATAATTCGCTGGTTCATTTGCAAAGGTGAGTCACGGTGCCGGGGCATTTTACTTGATATTAGAATGAGAAAGAGAGATGCAGAGTGCACGCACAAGGAAATAAATGACGGGAGGGGGAAGAAAGGAGAAGGAGTTTAAGTATTTGCAGCGCGGAATTAAAGGGTGCGATCATACCAGCACTAATGCACCGGATCCCATCAGAACTCCGTAGTTAAGTGTGTTTGGGCGAGAGTAGTACTCGGATGGGTGACCTCTTGGGAAGTCCTTGTGTCACACCAATTTTTTTTCAGACGGGTCGTTCTACGTTACGCGCGACTGGAACTTGGGTCCGCTGGTTTATACGCAAATCTGAGTCAAGAAACAGGGGAATTTTAATCGATATTAGAACGAGAAGAAGATGTGTAGTGTGAACGCACAAGGAAACAATTGATGGGAGGGGGAGGGAATGAGAAAAAGTGTATGTATTTGCAGCGCAGAATGAAACAGGTGCGATCATACCAGCACTAATGCAACGGATTCTATCAGAACTCCGTAAGTAAGGGTGCTTGGGCGAGAGTAGTAATAGCATGGGTTACCTCCTGCGAAGTCCTTATATTTCACCCATTTTCTTGTGAAGTCCTCGTGTTGCACCCATTTTTTTGCAGATGATTCTTTCGACGTTACCCGCGACTTGAATTATGGTCCTCAGGTTTATTCGCAAACGTGAGTCACAGCGCTGTAGCATTTTACTTGATAATAGAACGAGAACGGGAGGTTTAGCGCGCACAAACAAGGAAACAAATGACGGGAGGGGGAAGAAAAGAGAAGGAGTGTATGTATTTGCAGCGTGAAACTAAACAGGTGCAATCATACCACGCACAAGGAAACAGGGGCATTTTAATCGATATTAGAACGAGAAGGAGAGATGCAGAGTGCACGCACAAGGAAACAAATGACGGGAGGGGGGATGGAGGGAGAAAAAGTGTATGTATTTGCAGCGCAGAATGAAACATGAGCAATCATACCAGCACCAATGCAACGGATTCTATCAGAACTCCGCAAGTTAATGGTGCTTGGGCGAGAGTAGCACTAGGATGGGTGACCTCCTGCGAAGTCCTCATATTTCACCCATTTTCTTAGGAAGTCCTCGTGTTGCACCCATTTTTTTGCAGATGATTCTTTCGACGATACGCGCGACTTGAATTATGGTCCCCAGGTTTATTCGCAAATGTGAGTCACGGCACCTTAGCATTTTACTTGATATTAGAACGAGCACGGGAGGTGCAGTGCGCACGCACAAGGAAACAAATGACGGGAGGGGAAAGAAAGGAGAAGGAGTTTATGTATTTACAGCGCGGAATTAAAGGGGTGCGATCATACCAGCACTAATGCGCCGGATCCCATCAGAACTCCGCAGTTAAGTGTGCTTGGGCGAGAGTAGTACTCGGATTGGTGACCTCCTGGGAAGTCCTCGTATCACACAAATTTTTTTTCAAACGGGTCATTCGACGTTACGCGCGGCTGGAACAAGGGTCCGCTGGTTTATACACAAATGTGAGTCAAGAAGCAGGGGCATTTTAATCGATATTAGAACAGGAAGGAAAGGTGCAGTGTGAACGCACAAGGAAACAATTGATGGGAGGGGGAGGGAAGGACAAGGAGTGTCTGTATTTTCAGCACGAAATGAAACAGGTGCGATCATACCAGCACTAATGCAACGGATTCTATCAGAACTCTGTAGGTAAGGGTGCTTGGGCGAGAGTAGTACTAGCATGGGTTACCTCCTGCGAAGTCCTTATATTTCACCCATTTTCTTGTGAAGTCCTTGTGTTGCACCCATTTTTTTGCAGATGATTCTTTCGACGTTACGCGAGACTTGAATTATGGTCCTCAGGTTTATTCGCAAATGTGAGTCATGGCGCTGTAGCATTTTACTTGATATTAGAACGAGAACGGGAGGTGCAGTGCGCACGCACAAGGAAACAAATGACGGGAGGGGGAAGAAAAAGGAATGAGTTTATGAATTTGCAGCGCGAAATTAAATAGGTGCGATCATACCAGCACTAATGCACTGGATCCCATCATAACTCCGCAGTTAAATTTGCTTGGGCGAGATTAGTAGTCGGATGGGTGACCTCCTGGGAAGTTCTCGTGTCGCACCAATTTTTTTTCAGAAGGGTCGTTTGACGTTACGCGCGTCTAGAACTAGGGTCCGCTGGTTTATACGCAAATGTGAGTCAAGAAGTAGGGGCATTTTAATCGATATTAGAACGAGAAGGAGAGTTGAAGTGTGAACGCACAAGGAAACAAATGACGGAGGGGGAAGAAAGGATAAGGAGTGTATGTATTTGCAGCGCGAAATTAAACAGGTGCGATCATACCAGCACTAAAGTCCCGGATCCCATCAGAGCTCCGCAGTTAGGTGTGCTTGGGAGAGAGTATTACTCGGATGGGTGACCTCTTGGGAAGTCCTCGTGTCGCACTAATTTTTTTTTCAGATGGGTCGTTCGATGTTACGAGCGACTGGAACTAACGTCCACTGGTTTATACGCAAATGTGAGTCAAGAAGCAGGGGCATTTTAATCGATATTAGAACGAGAAGGAGAGATGCAGTGTGCACGCACAAGGAAACAAATGATGGGAGGGGGGAGGGAAGAAGGAGTGTATGTATTTTCAGCACGAAATTAAACAGGTGCGGTCACGCTAGCACAAATGCACCGGATCCCATCAGAAATCCGCAGTTAAGTGTTCTTTGGCAAAAGTAGTACAATGATGGGTTACCTCCTGGGAGGTTTTCGTGTTGAACCCATTTTCTTTTTTTCAGATGTGCCGTTCGACGTTACGCGCAACTTTAATTATGTTCCGCAGATTTATTCGCAAATGTGAGTCACGGCGCCGTGGCATTTTACTTGATATTTGAACGGGAACGAGAGGTACAGTGCGCACGCACAAGGAAATAAATGACGGGAGGGGGAAGAAAGGATAAGGAGTTTATGTATTTGCAATGCGAAATTAAACAGGTTCAATAATACCATCACTAATGCACCGGATCCCATTAGAACTCTGCAATTAAGTGTGCTTGCGCGGGAGTAGTACTCGGATGGGTGACCTCCTCGGAAGTCCTCGTGTCGCACTAATTTTTTTTTTTCAGACGGATCGTTCGACTTTACGTGCGACTGGAACTAGGGTCCACTGATTTATATGCAAATGTGAGTCAAGAAGCAGGGGCATTTTAATCGATATTAAAACGAGAAGGAGAGATGTGGAGTGCACGCACAAGGAAACAAATAACAGGAGGGGGGATGGAGGGAGAAAAAGTGTATGTATTTGAAGCGCAGAATGAAACATGAGCAATCATACCAGCACCAATGCAACGGATTCTATCAGAACTCCGCAAGTTAAGGATGCTTGGGCGAGAGTAGCACTAGGATGGGTGACCTCCTGCGAAGTCTTTATATTTCAACCATTTTCTTAGGAAGTTCTCCTGTTGCACCCATTTTTTTGCAGATGATTCTTTCGACGATACGCGCGACTTGAATTATGGTCCTCAGGTTTATTCGCAAATGTGAGTCACGGCACCGTAGCATTTTACTTGATATTAGAACGAGCACGAGAGGTGCAGTGCGCACACACAAGGAAACAAATGACGGGAGGGGGAAGAAAGGAGAAGGACTTTATATATTTGCAGCGCAGAATTAAACAGATGCGATCATACCAGCATTAATGCACCAGATCCCATTAGAACTCCGCAGTTAAGTGTGCTTGAGCGAGATTATTACTCGGATGGGTGACCTCCTGGGAAGTCCTCGTGTCGCACAAATTTTTTTTCTGACGGGTCGTTCAACGTTACGCGTGACTGGAACTAGGGTCCGCTTGTTTATACGCAAATGTGAGTCAAAAAGCAGGGCATTTTAATCGATATTAGAACGAGAAGGAGAGGTGCAGTGTGAACGCACAAGGAAACAATTGATGGGAGGGGGAGGGAAGGAGAAGGAGAAGGAGTGTATGTATTTTCAGCGCGAAATGAAACAGGTGCAATCATACCAGCACTAATGCAACGGATTCTATCAGAACTCCGTAGGTAAGGGTGCTTGGGCGAGAGTAGTACTAGCATGGGTTACCTCCTGCGAAGTCCTTATATTTCACCCATTTTCTTGTGAAATCCTCGTGTCGCACCAATTTTTTTTCAGACGGGTCATTCGACGTTTCGCATGTCTGGAACTAGGGTCCGCTGGTTTATACGCAAATGTGAGTCAAGAAGCAGGGGTATTTTAATCGATATTAGAACGAGAATAAGAGGTGAAGTGTGAACGCACAAGGAAACAAATGACGGGAGGGGGAAGAAAGGAGAAGGAGTGTATGTATTTGAAGCGCAAAATTAAACAGGTGCAATCATACCGGCACTAAAGCTCCGGATCCCATCAGATCTCCGCAGTTAAGTGAGCTTGGGCGAGAGTAGTACTCGGATGGGTGACCACCTGGGAAGCCCTCGTGTTGCACCAATATATTTTCGGATGGGTTGTTCGACGTTACGCGTGAATGAAATTATAAACCGCTGGTTCATTTGTAAAGGTGAGTCACGGTGCCGGGGCATATTACTTGATATTAGAACGAGAAAGAAAGATGCAGAGTGCACGCATAAGGAAACAAATGACGGGAGGGGGGATGGAAGGAGACAGAGTGTATGTATTTGCAGTGCAGAATGATACATGAGGGGGGATGGAAGGAAACAGAGTGTATGTATTTGCAGTGCAGAATGATACATGAGGGGGGATGGAAGGAAACAGAGTGTATGTATTTGCAGTGCAGAATGAAACATGAGGGATCATACCAGCACTAATGCAACTGATTCTATCAGAACTCCGCAGTTAAGGGTGCTTGGGCGAGAAAAGTACTCGGATGGGTGACCTCCTGCGAAGTCCTTATATTTCACCCATTTTCTTGGGAGGTCCTCGTGTTGCACCCATCTTTTTGCAGATGATTCTTTCGACGTTACGCGCGAATTGATTTATGGTCCGCATGTTGATTCGCAAATGAGAGTCACGGCGCCGTGGCATTTTACTTGATATTAGAACGAGAACGGGAGGTGCAGTGCGCACGCAAAAGGAAACAAATGACGGGAGGAGGAAGAAAAGAAAAGGAGTGTAGGTATTTGAAGCGCAAAATTAAACAAGTGGCAGCATACCAGCACTAATGCACTCGATCCCATCAGAACTCTGCAGTTCAGGGTGCTTGGGCTTGAAAAGTACTCGGATGGGTGACCTCCTGCGAAGTCCTTATATTTCACCCATTTTCTTGGGAGGTCCTCGTGTTGCACCCATCTTTTTGCAAATGATTCTTTCGACGTTACACGCGAATTGATTTATGGTCCGCATGTTTATTCGCAAATGTGAGTCACGGCGCCGTGACATTTTACTTGATATTAGAACGAGAACGGGAGGTGCAGTACGCACGCAAAAGGAAACAAATGACGAGAGGAGGAAGAAAAGAGAAGGAGTGTATGTATTTGAAGCGCAAAATTAAACAAGTGGCATCATACCAGCACTAATGCACTCGATCCCATCAGAACTCTGCAGTTTAGTGTGCTTGGGCGAGAGTAGTACTCGGATGCGTGACCTCTTGGGAAGCCCTCGTATCGCAACAATTTTTTTTCGGATATGTCGTTCGACGTTACGCGCTACTGGAACTATGGTCCGCTGGTTTATACGCAAATGTGAGTCAAGAATCAAGGGCATTTTAATCGATATTAGAACGAGAAGGAGAGGTGCAGTGTGAACGCACAAGGAAACAAATGATGGGAGGGGAGAGGGAAGAAGGAGTGTATGTATTTTCAGCACGAAATTAAACAGGTGCGGTCACACCAGCACAAATGCACCGGATCCCATCAGAACTCCGCAGTTAAGTGTGCTTTGGCGAAAAAGTAGTACAATGGTGGGTTACCTCATGGGAAGTTCTCGTGTTGCACCCATTTTCTTTTTTTCAGATGTGTCGTTCTACGTTACGCGCGACTTTAATTATGGTCCGCAGATTGATTCGCAAATGTGAGTCACGGCGCCGTGGCATTTTACTTGATATTTGAACGAGAACGAGAGGTGCAGTGCGCACGCACAAGGAAACAAATGACGGGAGGGGGAAGAAAGGAGAAGGAGTTTATGTATTTGCAGCGCGAAATTAAACAGGTGCGATCATACCATCACTAATGCACCGGATCCCATCAGAACTCCGCAGTTAAGTGTGCTTGGGAGAGAGTAGTACTCGGATTGGAGACCTCTTGGGAAGTCCTCGTGTCGCACTAATTATTTTTTCAGACGGGTCGTTCGACGTTACGCGCGACTGGAACTAGGGTCCACTGGTTTATACGCAAATGTGAGTCAAGAAGCAGGGGCATTTTAATCAATATTAGAACGAGAAGGAGAGATGCAGAGTGCACGCACAAGGAAACAAATGACGGGAGGGGGGATGGAGGGAGAAAAAGTGTATGTATCTGCAGCGCAGAATGAAACATGAGCAATCATACCAGCACCAATGCAACGGATTCTATCAGAACTCCGCAAGTTAAAGGGTGATTGGGCGAGAGTAGCACAAGGATGGGTGACCTCCTGCGAAGTCCTTATATTTCACCCATTTTCTTAGGAAGTCCTCGTGTTGCACCCATTTTTTTACAGATGATTCTTTCGACGATACGCGCGACTTGAATTATGGTCCTCAGGTTTATTCGCAAATGTGAGTCACGGCACCGTAGCATTTTACTTGATATTAGAACGAGCACGGGAGGTGCAGTGCGCACGCACAAGGAAACAAATGACGGGAGGGGGAAGAAAGGAGAAGGAGTTTATGTATTTGCAGCGCAAAATTAATCGGGTGTGATCATACCAGCATTAATGCACCGGATCCCATCAGAACTCCGCAGTTAAGTGTGCTTGGGCGAGAGTAGTACTCGGATGGGTGACCTCCTGGGAAGTCCTCGTGTCCCACCAATTTTTTTTCAGACGGGTCGTTCGACGTTACGCGCGACTGGAACTAGGGTCCGCTGGTTTATACGCAAATGTGAGTCAAGAAGCAGTGGCATTTTAATCGATATTAGAACGAGAAGGAGAGGTGCAGTGTGAACGCACAAGGAAACAATTGACGGGAGGGGGAGGGAAGGAGAAGGAGAGTGTATGTATTTTCAGCACGAAATGAAACAGGTGCGATCATACCAGCACTAATGCAACGGATTCTATCAGAACTCCGTAGGTAAGGGTGCTTGGGCGAGAGTAGTACTAGCATGGGTTTCCTCCTGCGAAGTCCTTATATTTCACCCATTTTCTTGTGAAGTCCTCGTGTTGCACCCATCTTCTTTTTTTCAGATGTGCCGTTCGACGTTACGCGCAACTTTAATTATGGTCCGTAGATTTATTCGCAAATGAGAGTCACGGCACCGTGGCATTTTACTTGATATTTGAACGAGAACAAGAGGTGCAGTGCGCACGCACAAGGAAACAAATGACGGGAGGGGAAAGAAAGGAGAAGGAGTATATGTATTTGCAACGCCAAATTAAACGGGTGCGATCATACCAGCATTAATGCCCCGGACCCCATCAGAACTCCGCAGTTAAGTGTGCTTGGGCGAGAGTAGTACTCGGATGGGTGACCTCCTGGGAAGTCCTCGTGTCCAACTAATTTATTTTCAGACGGGTCGTTCGACGTTACGCGCGACTGGAACTAGGATCCGCTGGTTTATACGCAAATGTGAGTCAAGAAGCAGGGGCATTTTAATCGATATTAGAACGAGAAGGAGAGCTACAGAGTGCACGCACAAGGAAACAAATGACGAGAGGGGGGATGGAGGGAGAAAAAGTGTATGTATTTGCAGCGCATAATGAAACATGAGCAATCATACCAGCACCAATGCAACGGATTCTCTCAGAACTCCGCAAGTTAAGGGTTCTTGGGCGAGAGTAGCACTAGGATGGGTGACCTCCTGCGAAGTCCTTATATTTCACCCATTTTTTTAGGAAGTCCTCGTGTTGCACCCATTTTTTTGCAGATGATTCTTTCGACGATACGCGCGACTTGAATTATGGTCCTCAGGTTTATCCGCAAATGTGAGTCACGGCACCGTAGCATTTTACTTGATATTAGAATGAGAACGGGAGGTGCAGTGCGCACGCACAAGGAAACAAATGACGGGTGGGGGAAGAAAGGGGAATGAGTTTATGTATTTCCAGCGCGAAATTAAACAGGTGCTATCATACCAGCACTAATGCACCGGATCCCATCAGAACACCGTAGTTAAGTTTGCTTGGGCGATATTAGTACTCGGATGGGTGACCTCCTGGGAAATCCTCGTGTCGCGCCAATTTTTTTTCAGACGGGTCGTTCGACGTTACGCGCGTCTAGAAGTAGGGTCCGCTGGTTTATACGCAAATGTGAGTCAAGAAGCAGGGGCATTTTAATCGATATTAGAACGAGAATGAGAGATGAAGTTTGAACGCACAAGGAAACAAATGACGGAGGGGGAAGAAAGAAGAAGGAGTGTATGTATTTGCAGCGCGAAATTAAACAGGTGCGATCATACCAGCACTAAAGCCCCGGATCCCATTAGAACTCCGCAGTTAGGTGTGCTTGGGCAAGAGTAGTACTCGGATGGGTGACCACTTGGGAAGCCCTCGTGTTGCACCTTTTTTTTCTCGGATGGGTTGTTCGATGTTACGCGCGAATGTAATTATAAACCGCTGGTTCATTTGCAAAGGTGAGTCACGGTGCCGGGGCATATTTCTTGATATTAAAACGAGAAAGAGAGATGCAGAGTGCACGCACAAGGAAACAAATGACGGGAGGGGGGATGGGAGGAGAAAGAGTGTATGTATTTGCAGTGCAGAATGAAACATGAGGGATCATACCAGCACTAATGCAACGAATTCTATCAGAACTCCGCAGTTAAGGGTGCTTGGGCGAGAAAAGTACTCGGATGGGTGACCTCCTGCGAAGTCCTTATATTTCACCCATTTTCTTGGGAGGTCCTCGTGTTGCACCCATCTTTTTGCAGATGATTCTTTCGACGTTAAGCGCGACTTGATTTATGGTCCGCAGGTTTATTCGCAAATGTGATTCACGGCGCCGTGGCATTTTACTTGATATTAGAACGAGTACGGGAGGTGTAGTTCGCACGCACAAGGAAACAAATGACGGGAGGAGGAAGAAAAGAGAAGGAGTGTATGTATTTGAAGCCCAAAATTAAACAAGTGGCGTCATACCAGCACTAATGCACTGGATCCCATCAGAACTCTATAGTTAAGTGTGCTTGGGCGAGAGTAGTACTCGGATTGGGACCTCTTGGGAAGTCCTCGTGTCGCACCAATTTTTTTTCAGACGGGTCGTTCGATGTTACGCGCGACTGGAACGAGGGTCCGCTGGTTTATACGCAAATTTGAGTCAAGAAGTAGGGGCATTTTAATCGATATTAGAACGAGAATGAGAGATGAAGTTTGAACGCACAAGGAAACAAATGACGGAGGGGGAAGAAAGAAGAAGGAGTGTATGTATTTGCAGCGCGAAATTAAACAGGTGCGATCATACCAGCACTAAAGCCCCGGATCCCATTAGAACTCCGCAGTTAGGTGTGTTTGGGCAAGAGTAGTACTCGGATGGGTGACCACTTGGGAAGCCCTCGTGTTGCACCTTTTTTTTCTCGGATGGGTTGTTCGACGTTACGCGCGAATGGAATTATAAACCGCTGGTTCATTTGCAAAGGTGAGTCACGGTGCCGGGGCATATTTCTTGATATTAGAACGAGAAAGAGAGATGCAGAGTGCACGCACAAGGAAACAAATGACGGGAGGGGGGATGGGAGGAGAAAGAGTGTATGTATTTGCAGTGCAGAATGAAACATGAGGGATCATACCAGCACTAATGCAACGAATTCTATCAGAACTCCGCAGTTAAGGGTGCTTGGGCGAGAAAAGTACTCGGATGGATGACCTCCTGCGAAGTCCTTATATTTCACCCATTTTCTTGGGAGGTCCTCGTGTTGCACCCATCTTTTTGCAGATGATTCTTTCGACGTTAAGCGCGACTTGATTTATGGTCCGCAGGTTTATTCGCAAATGTGATTCACGGCGCCGTGGCATTTTACTTGATATTAGAACGAGTACGGGAGGTGTAGTTCGCACGCACAAGGAAACAAATGACGGGAGGAGGAAGAAAAGAGAAGGAGTGTATGTATTTGAAGCCCAAAATTAAACAAGTGGCGTCATACCAGAACTAATGCACTGGATCCCATCAGAACTCTGCAGTTAAGTGTGCTTGGGCGAGAGTAGTACTCGGATGGGTGACCTCTTGGGAAGTCCTCGTATCGCAATAATTTTTGTTCAGATGGGTTGTTCGACGTTACGCGCGACTGGAACTATGGTCCGCTGGTTTATACGCAAATGTGAGTCAAGAATCAGGGGCATTTTAATCCATATTCGAACGAGAAGGAGAGGTGCAGTGTGAACGCACAAGGAAACAAATGATGGGAGGGGGGGAGGGAAGAAGGAGTGTATGTATTTTCAGCACGAAATTAAACAGGTGCGGTCACACCAGCACTAATGCACTGGATCCCATCAGAACTCCGCAGTTAAGTGTGCTTTGGCGAAAGTAGTACAATGATGGGTTACATCCTTGGAAGTTCTCGTGTTGCACCCATTTTCTTTTTTTCAGATGTGTCGTTCGACGTTACGCGCGACTTTAATTATGGCCCGCAGATTTATTCGCAAATGTGAGTCACGGCGCCGTGACACGAGGACTTCCCAAGAGGTAACCCATCCGAGTACTACTCTCGCCCAAGCACACTTAACTGCGGAGTTCTGATGGGATCCGGTGCATTAGTGCTGGTGTGATCGCACCTGTTTAATTTCGCGCTGCAAATACATAAACTCCTTCACATTTCTTCCCCCTCCCGTCATTTGTTTCCTTTTGGGTGCGCACTGCACCTCTCGTTCTCGCTCAAATATCAAGTTAAATGCCACGGCGCCGTGACTCACATTTGTGAATAAATCTGCGGACCATAATTAAAGTCGCGCGTAACGTCGAATGGCACATCTGAAAAAAAGAAAATGGGTGCACCAAGAGAACTTCCCAGGAGGTAACCCATCATTGTACTACTTTCGCCAAAGCACACTTAACTGCAGAGTTCTGATGGGATCCGGTGCATTTGTGCTGGTGTGACCGCACATGTTTAATTTCGTGCTGAAAATACATACACTCCTTCTTCCCTCCCCCCCTCCCATCATTTGTTTCCTTGTGCATTCACACTGCACCTCTCCTTCTCGTTCTAATTTCGATTAAAATGCCCCTGATTCTTGACTTACATTTGCGTATAAACCAGCGGACCATAGTTCCAGTCGCGCGTAATGTCGAACGACCCATCTGAAAAAAATTGTTGCGATACGAGGACTTCCCAAGAGGTCACCCATCTGAGTACTACTCTCGCCCAAGCACACTTAACTGCAGAGTTCTGATGGGATCCAGTGCATTAGTGCTGGTATGACGCCACTTGTTTATTTTGCGCTTCAAATACATACACTCCTTCTCTTTTCTTCCTCCTCCCGTCATTTGTTTCCTTGTGCGTGCGCACTGCACCTCCCGTACTCGTTCTAATATTAAGTAAAATGCCACGGCGCCGTGACTCACATTTGCGAATAAACCTGCGGACCATAAATCAAGTAGCGCGTAAAGTCGAAAGAATCATCTGCAAAAAGATGGGTGCAACACGAGGACCTCCCAAGAAAATGGGTGAAATATAAGGACTTCGCAGGAGGTCACCCATCCGAGTACTTTTCTCGCCCAAGCACCCTTAACTGCGGAGTTCTGATAGAATCCGTTGCATTAGTGCTGGTATGATCCCTCATGTTTCATTATGTACTGCAAATACATACACTCTTTCTCCTCCCATCCTCCCTCCCGTCATTTGTTTCCTTTTGCGTGCAAGCTGCATCTCTCTTTCTCGTTCTAATATCAAGTAATATGCCCCGGCACCGTGACTCACCTTTGCAAATGAACCTGCGGTTTATAATTCCATTCGCGCGTAACGTCGAACAACCCATCCGAAAAAAAAATAGGTGCAACACGAGGGCTTTCCAGGTGGACACCCATCCGAGTACTACTCTCGCCCAAGCACACTTAATTGCGGAGTTCTGATGGGATCCGGAGCTTTAGTGCTGGTATGACCGCACCTGTTTAATTTCGGGCTGCAAATACATACACTCCTTCTCCTTTCTTCCCCCTCCCGTCATTTGTTTCCTTGTGCGTTCACACTTTACCTCTCATTCTCGTTCTAATTTCGATTAAAATGCTCCTGCTTCTCGACTCATATTTGCGTATAAACCAGCGGACCCTAGTTCCAGACGCGCGTAACGTCGAACGACCCGTCTGAAAAAAAATTGGTGCGACACGAGGACTTCCCAGGAGGTCAACCATCCGAGTACTAATCTCGCCAAGCACACTTAACTGCGGAGTTCTGATGGGATCCGGGGCTTTAGTGCTGGTATGATCGCACCTGTTTCATTTCGTGCTGAAAATACATACACTCCTTCTCCTTCCCTCCCCCTCCCATAATTTGTTTCCTTGTGCGTCCACACTGCACCTCTCCTTCTCGTTCTAATATCGATTAAAATGCCCATTCTTTTTGACTCACATTTGCGTATAAACCAGCGGACCCTAGTTCAAGTCGCGCGTAACGTCGAACGACCCGTCTGAAAATAAATTGGTGCGACACGAGGACTTCCCAGGAGGTCAGCCATCCGAGTACTACTCTCGCCCAAGCACACTTAACTGCGGAGTTCTGATGGGATCCGGTGCATTAGTGTTGATATGATCGCAACTGTTTAATTTCGCGCTGCAAATAGATACACTCCTTCTCTTTTCTTCCCCCTCCCGTCATTTGTTTCCTTGTGCGTGCGCACTGCACCTCCCGTACTCGTTCTAATATCAAGTAAAATGCCACGGCGCCGTGACTCACATTTGCGAATAAACCTGCAGACCATAAATCAAGTCGCGCGTAACGTCGAAAGAATCATCTGCAAAAAAATTGGTGCAACACGAGGACCTCCCAAGAAAATGGGTGAAATATAAGGACTTCGCAGGAGGTCACCCATCCGAGTACTTTTCTCGCCCAAGCACCCTTAACTGCGGAGTTCTGATAGAATCCGTTGCATTAGTGCTGGTATGATCCCTCATGTTTCATTCTGCACTGCAAATACACACACTCTTTCTCCTCCCATCCCCCCTCCCGTCGTTTGTTTCCTTGTGCGTGCACTCTGCATCTCTTTTTCTCATTCTAATATCAAGTAATATGCCCCGGCACCGTGACTCACCTTTGCAAATGAACCAACGGTTTATAATTCCATTCGCGCGTAACGTCGAACAACCCATCCGAAAAAAAATAGGCGCAACACGAGGGCTTCCCAAGTCGTCACCCATCCGAGTACTACGCTCGCCCAAGCACAATTAATTGCGGAGTTCTGATGGGATCCGTAGCTTTAGTGCTGGTAAGATCGCACCTGTTTAATTTCGCGCTGCAAATACATACACTCCTTCTCCATTCTTCCCCCTCCCGTCATTTGTTTCCTTGTGCGTTCACACTTCACCTCTCATTCTCGTTCTAATATCGATTAAAATGCTCCTGCTTCTTGACTCACATTTGCGTATAAACCAGCGGATCCTAACTCCAGACGCACGTAACGTCGAACGACCCGTCTGAAAAAAAATTGGTGCGACACGAGGACTTCCCAGGAGGTCACCCATCCGAGTACTAATCTCACCCAAGCACACTTCACTGCGGACTTTTGATGGGATCCGGTGCATTAGTACTGGTATGATCGCACCAGTTTAATTTTGTGCTGCAAATACATAAACTCATTCCCCTTTCTTCCCCCTCCCGTCATTAGTTTCCTTGTGCGTGCGCACTGCACCTCCCGTTCTCGTTCTAATATCAAGTAAAATGCTACAGCGCCGTGACTCACATTTGCGAATAAACCTGAGGACCATAATACAAGTCGCGCGTAACGTCGAAAGAATCATCTACAAAAAAATGGGTGCAACACGAGGACTTCACAAGAAAATAGGTGAAATATAAGGACTTCGCAGGAGGTAACCCATGCTAGTACTACTCTCGCCCAAGCACCCTTACTTACGGAGTTCTGATAGAATCCGTTGCATTAGTGCTGGTATGATCGCACCTGTTTCATTTCGTGCGGAAAATACATACACTCCTTCTCCTTTCTTCCCCCTCCCGTCATTTGTTTCCTTGTGCGTGCGCACTGCACCTCTCGTTCTCGTTCAAATATCTAGTAAAATGCCACGGCGCCGTGACTCACATTTGCGAATAAATCTGTGGACCATAATTAAAGTCGCGCGTAACGTCGAACGACACATCTGAAAAAAAAAAAGAAAATGGGTGCAACACGAGAACTTCCCAGGAGGTAACCCATCATTGTACTACTTTCGCCAAAGCACACTTAACTACGGAGTTCTGATGGGATCCGGTGCATTTGTTCTGGTGTGACCGCACCTGTTTAATTTCGTGCTGAAAATACATACACTCCTTCTTCCCTGTCCCCCTCCCATCATATGTTTCCTTGTGCGTTCACACTGCACCTCTCCTTCTCGTTCTAATATCGATTAAAATGCCCCTGCTTCTTGACTCACATTTGCGTATAAACCAGTGGACCCTTGTTCCAGTCGCGCGTAACGTCGAACGACCCGTCTGAAAAAAAATTGGTGCGACAAGAGGACTTCCCAAGAGGTCACCCATCCGAGTACTACTCTCGCCCAAGCACACTTAACTGCGGAGTTCTGATGGGATCTGGTGCATTAGTGCTGGTATGATCGCACCCGTTTAATTTCACGCTGCAAATACATAAACTCCTTCTCCTTTCTTCCCCCTCCCGTCTTTTGTTTCCATGTGCGTACGCACAGCACCTCTTGTTCTCGTTCAAATATCAAGTAAAATGCCACGGCGCCATGACTTACATTTGCGAATAAATCTGCGGACACCATAATTAAAGTCGTGCGTAATGTCGAACGGCACATCTGAAAAAAATAAAATGGGTGCAACACGAGAACTTCCCAGGAAGTAGCCCATCATTGTACTACTTTCGCCAAAGCACACTTAACTGCGGAGTTCTGATGGGATCCAGTGCATTTGTGCTGGTGTGACCGCACCTGTTTAATTTCGTGCTGAAAATACATAAACTCCTTCTTCCCTCCCCCCCTCCCATCATTTGTTTCCTTGTGCGTTCACACTGCACCTCTCCTTCTCGTTCTAATATCGATTAAAATGCCCCTGATTCTTGACTCACATTTGCGTATAAACCAGCGGACAATAGTTCCAGTCGCGCGTAACGTCGAACGACCCATCTGAAAAAAAATTATTGCGATACGAGGACTTCTCAAGAGGTCACCCATCCGAGTACTACTCTCGCCCAAGCACACTTAACTGCAGAGTTCTGATGGGATCCAGTGCAGTAGTGCTTGTATGATGCCACTTGTTTAATTTTGCGCCAAATTCATACACTCATTCTCGTTTCTTCCTCGTCCCGTCATTTGTTTCCTTGTGCGTGCGCACTGCATCTCCCGTACTCGTTCTAATATCAAGTAAAATGCCACGGCGCCGTGACTCACATTTGCGAATAAACCTACGGACCATAAATCAAGTCGAGCATAACGTCGAAAGAATCATCTGCAAAAAGACGGGTGCAACACGAGGACCTCCCAAGAAAATGGGTGCAACACGAGGACTTTCCAACTGGTAACCCATCCGAAGTACTACTCTCGCCCAAGCACCCTTAACTGTGGAGTTCTGATAGAATCCGTTGCATTAGTACTGGTATGATCCCTCATGTTTCATTCTACACAGCAAATACATACACTCTTTCTCCTTCCATCCCTCATCCCGTCATTTGTTTCCTTGTGCATGCAATCTTCATCTCTCTTTCTCGTTCTAATATAAAGTAATATGCCCCGACACCGTGATTTACCTTTACAAATGAACCAGCAATTTATAATTCCATTCGCGCGTAACGTCGAACAACCCATCCGAAAAAAAATAGGTGCAACACGAGGGCTTCCCAAGTGGTCACCCATTCGAGTACTACCCTCGCCCAAGCACACTTAACTATGGGGTTCTGAAGGGATCCGGAGCTTTAGTGCTGGTATGATCGCACCTGTTTAATTTCGCGCTGCAAATACATACACTCCTTCTCCATTCTTCTCCCTCCCGTCATTTGTTTCCTTGTGAGTTCACACTTCACCTCTCATTCTCGTTCTAACATCGATTAAAATGCTCATGCTTCTTGACTCACATTTGCGTATAAACCAGCGGATCCTAGCTCCAGACGCACGTAACGTCGAACGACCCGTCTGAAAAAAAATTGGTGCGACACGAGGACTTCCCAGGAGGTCACCCATCCGAGTACTAATCTCACCCAAGCACACTTCACTGCGGACTTCTGATGGGATCCGGTGCAGTAGTGCTGGTATGATCGCACCAGTTTAATTTTGCGCTGCAAATACATAAACTCATTCCCCTTTCTTCCCCCTCCCGTCATTAGTTTCCTTGTGCGTGCGCACTGCACCTCCCGTTCTCGTTCTAATATCAAGTAAAATGCTACAGCGCCGTGACTCACATTTGCGAATAAACCTGAGGACCATAATACAAGTCGCGCGTAACGTCGAAAGAATCATCTGCAAAAAAATGGGTGCAACACGACGACTTCAAAAGAAAATAGGTCAAATATAAGGACTTCGCAGGAAGTAACCCATGCTAGTACTACTCTCGCCTAAGCACCCCTAACTTGCGGAGTTCTGATAGAATCTGTTGCATTGGTGCTGGTATGATTGCTCATGTTTGATTCTGCGCTGCAAATACATACACTTTTTCTCCCTCCATCACCCCTCCCGTCATTTGTTTCCTTGTGCGTGCACTCTGCATCTCTCCTTCTCGTTCTAATATCGATTAAAATGCCCCTGCTTCTTGACTCACATTTGCGTATAAACCAGTGGACCCTAGTTCCAGTCGCGCGTAACGTCGAACGACCCGTCTGAAAAAAAAAATTAGTGCGACACGAGGACTTCCCAGGAGGTCACCCATCCGAGTACTACTCTCGCCCAAGCACACTTAAGTGCGGAGTTCTGATGGGATCCGGTGCATTAGTGCTGGTATGATCGCACCAGTTTAATTTCGCGCTGCAAATACCTAAACTCATTCTACTTTTTTCCCCCTCCCGCCATTTGTTTCCTTATGCGTGCGCACTGCACCTCCCGTGCTCGTTCTAATATCAAGCAAAATGCTACGGTGCCGTGACTCACATTTGCGAATAAACCTGAGGACCATAATTCAAGTCGCGCGTATCGTCGAAAGAATCTTCTGCAAAAAAATGGGTGCAACACGAGGACTTCCTAAGAAAATAGGTGAAATATAAGGACTTCGCAGGAGGTCACCCATCCTAGTGCTACTCTCGCCCAAGCACCCCTAACTTGCGGAGTTCTGATAGAATCCGTTGCATTGGTGCTGGTATGATTGCTCATGTTTCATTCTGCGCTGCAAATACATACACTTTTTCTCCCTCCATCACCCCTCTCGTCATTTGTTTCCTTGTGCGTGCACTCTGCATCTCTCCTTCTCGTTCTAATATCGATTAAAATGCCCCTGCTTCTTGACTCACATTTGCATATAAACTAGTGGACCCTAGTTCCAGTCGCGCGTAACGTCGAACGACCCGTCTGAAAAAAAAAATTAGTGCGACACGAGGACTTCCAAGGAGGTCACCCATCCGAGTACCACTCTCGCCCAAGCACACTTATCTGCTGAGTTCTGATGGGATCCGGTGCATTAGTGCTGGTATGATCGCAACAGTTTAATTTCGCGCTGCAAATACCTAAACTACTTCTCCTTTCTTCCCCCTCCCGTCATTTGTTTCCTTGTGCGTGCGCACTGCACCTCTCGTTCTCGTTCAAATATCAAGTAAAATGCCACGGCGCCGTGACTCACATTTGCGAATAAACCTACGGACCATAATTAAAGTCGCGCGTAACGTCGAACGGCACATCTGAAAAAAAAAAAAATGGGTGCAACACGAGAACTTCCCAGGAGGTAACCCATCATTGTACTACTTTCGCCAAAGCACACTTAACTTCGGAGTTCTGATGGGATCTGGTGCATTTGTGCTGGTGTGACCGCACCTGTTTAATTTCGTGCTGAAAATACATACACTCCTTCTTCCCTCCCCCCCTCCCATCATTTGTTTCCTTGTGCGTTCACACTGCACCTCTCCTTCTCGTTCTAATATCGATAAAAATGCCCCTGATTCTTGACTCACATTTGCGTATAAACCAGCAGACCATAGTTCCAGTCGCGCGTAACGTCGAACGACCCATCTGAAAAAAAATTGTTGCGATACGAGGACTTCTCAAGAGGTCACCCATCCGAGTACTACTCTCGCCCAAGCACACTTAACTGCAGAGTTCTGATGGGATCCAGTGCATTAGTGCTGGTATGATGCCACTTGTTTAATTTTGCGCTTCAAATACATACACTCCTTCTCTTTTCTTCCTTCTCCCGTCATTTGTTTCCTTGTGCGTGCGCACTGCACCTCCCGTACTCGTTATAATATCAAGTAAAATTCCACGGCGCCGTGACTCAAATTTGCGAATAAACCCGCGGACCATAAATCAAGTCGCGCTTAAGTCGAAAGAATCATCTGCAAAAAGATGGGTGCAACACGAGGACCTCCAAGAAAATGGGTGAAATATAAGGACTTCGCAGGAGGTCACCCATCCGAGTACTTTTCTCGCCCAAGCACCCTTAACTGCGGAGTTCTGATAGAATCCGTTGCATTAGTGCTGGTATGATCCCTCATGTTTCATTCTGCACTGCAAATACATACACTCTTCCTCCTTCCATCCCCCCTCCCGTCATTTGTTTCCTTGTGCGTGCACTCTGCATCTCTTTTTCTCGTTCTAATATCAAGTAATATGCCCCGGCACCGTGACTCACCTTTGCAAATGTACCAGCGGATTATAATTCCATTCGCGCGTAACGTCGAACAACCCATCCAAAAAAAAATAGGTGCAACACGAGGGCTTCCCAGGTGGTCACCCATCCGAGTACTACCCTCACCCAAGCACAATTAACTGCGGAGTTCTGATGGGATCCGGGGTTTTAGTGCTGGTATGATCGCACCTGTTTAATTTCGCGCTGCAAATACATACACTCCTTCTCCTTTCTTCCCCCTCCCGTCATTTGTTTCCTTGTGCGTTCACACTTCACCTCTCATTCTCGTTCTAATATCGATTAAAATGCCCCTGCTTCTTGACTCACATTTGCGTATAAACCAGCGGACCCTAGTTTCAGACGCGCGTAACGTCGAACGACCCGTCTGAAAAAAAATTGGTGCTATACGAGGACTTCTTAGGAGGTCACCCATCCGAGTACTAATCTCGCCAAAGCACACTTAACTGCGGAGTTCTGATGGATCTGGTGCACTAGTGCTGTTATGACCGTACCTGTTTAATTTCGCGCTGCAAATACATAAACTCATTCTCCTTTCTTCCCCCTCCCACCATTTGTTTCCTTGTGCGTGCGCACTGCACCTCCCGTGCTCGTTCTAATATCAAGTAAAATGCTACAGTGCCGTGACTCACATTTGCGAATAAACTTGAGGACCATAATTCAAGTCGCGCGTATCGTCGAAAGAATCATCTGCAAAAAAATGGGTGCAACACGAGGACTTCCTTAGAAAATGGGTGAAATATAAGGACTTCGCAGTAGGTCACCCATCCTAGTGCTACTCTCGCCCAAGCACCCCTAACTTGCGGAGTTCTGATAGAATCTGTTGCATTGGTGCTGGTATGATTGCTCATGTTTGATTCTGCGCTGCAAATACATACACTTTTTCTCCCTCCATCACCCCTCCCGTCATTTGTTTCCTTGTGCGTGCACTCTGCATCTCTCCTTCTCGTTCTAATATCGATTAAAATGCCCCTGCTTCTTGACTCACATTTGCGTATAAACCAGCGGACCCTAGTTCCAGACGCGCGTAACGTCGAACGACCCGTCGGAAAAAAAAATTGGTGCGACACGAGGACTTCCCAGAAGGTCATCCATCCGAGTACTAATCTCACCCAAGCACACTTAACTGCAGAGTTCTGATGGGATCCGGGGCATTAGTGCTGGTATGATCGCACCTTTTTAGTTTCGCACTACAAATACATACACTCCTTCTCCTTTCTTCCCCCTCCCGTCATTTGTTTCCTTGTGTGTTCACACTTCACCTCTCATTCTCGTTCTAATATCGATTAAAATGCCCCTGCTTCTTGACTCACATTTGCGTATAAACCAGCGGACCCTTATTCCAGTCGCGCGTAACTTCGAACGACCCGTCTGAAAAAAAATTGGTGCGACACGAGGACTTTCCAGGAAGTCACCCATCCGAGTACTACTCTCGCCCAAGCACACTTAACTGCGGAGTTCTGATGGGATCCGGTGCATTAGTGCTGGTATGATCGCACCCGTTTAATTCCGCGCTGCAAATACATAAACTCCTTCTCCTTTCTTCCCCCTCCCGTCATTTGTTTCCTTGTGCGTGCGCATTGCACCTACCGTGCTCGTTCTAATATCAATTAAAATGCTACGGTGCCGTGACTCACATTTGCGAATAAACCAGAGGACCATAATTCAAGTCGCGCGTAACGTCGAAAGAATCATCTGCAAAAAAATGGGTGCAACACGAGGACTTTCTAAGAAAATAGGTGAAATATAAGGACTTCGCATGAGGTCACCCATCCTAGTGCTACTCTCGCCCAAGCACCCTTAACTTGCAGAGTTCTGATAGAATCCGTTGTATTGGTGCTAGTTTGATCGCTCATGTTTCATTCTGCGCTTCAAATACATACACTCTTTCTCCCTCCATCCCCTCTCCCGTCATTTGTTTCCTTGTGCGTGCACTCTGCATCTCTCCTTCTCGTTCTAATATCAAGTAAAATGCCCTAGCATCGTGACTCACCTTTGCGAATGAACCAGCGGTTTATAATTGCATTCGCGCGTAACGTCGAGCGACCCATCCGAAAAAAATGGGTGCAACACGAGGACTTCCCAGGAGGTCACCATAAATCAAGTCGCGCGTAACGTCGAAAGAATCATCTACAAAAAGATGGGTGCAACACGAGGACCTCCCAAGAAAATGGGTGAAATATAAGGACTTCGCAGGAGGTCACCCATCCGAGTAATTTTCTCGCCCAAGCACCCTTAATTGCGGAGTTCTGATAGAATTCTTTGTATTAGTGCTGGTATGATCCCTCATGTTTCATTCTGCACTGCAAATACATACACTCTTTCTCCTCCCATCCCTCCTCCCGTCATTTGTTTCCTTGTGCGTGCACTCTGCATCTCTCTTTCTCGTTCTAATATCAAGTAATATGCCCCGGCACCGTGACTCACCTTTGCAAATGAACCAGCGATTTATAATTCCATTCGCGCGTAACGTCGAACAACCCATCCGAAAAAAATTGGTGCAACACGAGGGCTTCCCAAGTGGTCACCCATCCGAGTACTACTCTCACCCAAGCACACTTAACTGCGGAGTTCTGATGGGATCCGGTGCATTAGAGCTGGAATGATTGCACCTGTTTAATTTCGCGCTGCGAATACATAAACTCATTCCCCTTTCGTCCCCCTCCCGTCATTTGTTTCCTTGTGCGTGCGCACTGTAGCTCCCGTTCTCGTTCTAATATCAAGTAAAATGCTACAGCGCCGTGACTCACATTTGCGAATAAACCTGAGGACAATAATTCAAGTCGCGTGTAACGTCGAAAGAGTCATCTGCAAAAAAATGGGTGCAACACGAGGACTTCCTAAGAAAATGGGTGAAATATAAAGACTTCGCAGGAGATCACCCATCCTAGTGCTACTCTCGCCCAAGCACCCTTAACTTGCGGAGTTCTGATAGAATCCGTTGCATTGGTGCTGGTATGATTGCTCATGTTTCATTCTGCGCAGCAAATACATACACTTTTTCTCCCTCCATCCCCCCTCCCGTCATTTGCTTCCTTGTGCGTGCACTCTGCATCTCTCCTTCTCGTTCTAATATCGATTAAAATGCCCCTGTTTCTTGACTCACATTTGCGTATAAACAAGTGGACCCTAGTTCCAGTCGAGCGTAACGTCGAACGACCCGTCTGAAAAAAAAAAATTAGTGCGACACGAGGACTTCCCAGGATTTCACCCATCCGAGTACGACTCTCGCCCAAGCACACTTAACTGCGGAGTTCTGATGGGATCCGGTGCATTAGTGCTGGTATGATCGCACCTGTTTAATTTCGCGCTGCAAATACATAAACTACTTCTCCTTTCTTCCCCCTCCCGTCATTTGTTTCCTTGTGCGTGCGCACTACAGCTCTCGTTCTCGTTCAAATATCAAGAAAAATGCCACAACGCCGTGACTCACATTTGCGAATAAATCTGCGGACCATAGTTAAAGTCGCGCGTAACGTCGAACGACACATCTGAAAAAAAGAAAATGGGTGCAACACGAGAACTTCCCAGGAGGTAACCCATCATTGTACTACTTTCGTCAAAGTACACTTAACTGCGGAGTTCTGATGGGATCCGGTGCATTTGTGCTGGTGTGACTGCACCTGTTTAATTTCGTGCTGAAAATACATGCACTCCTTCTTCCCTCCCCCCCTCCCGTCATTTGTTTCCTTGTGCGTTCACACTGCACCTCTCCTTTTCGTTCTAATATCGATTAAAATGCCCCTGATTCTTGACTCACATTTGCGTATAAACAAGCGGACCATAGTTCCAGTCGCGCGTAACGTCGAACGACCCATCTAAAAAAAAATTATTGCGATACGAGGACTTCCCAAGAGGTCACCCATCCGAGTACTATTCTCTCCCAAGCACACTTAACTGCGGAGTTCTGATAGAATCCGTTGCATTAGTGCTAGTATGATCCCTCATGTTTCATTCTTCACTGCAAATACATACACTCTTTCTCCTTCCATCCCCCCTCCCGTCATTTGTTTCCTTGTGCGTGCACTCTGCATCTCTTTTTCTCGTTCTAATATCAAGTAATATACCCCGGCACCGTGACTCACCTTTGCAAATGAACCAGCGGTTTATAATTCCATTCGCGCGTAATGTCGAACAACCAATCCGAAAAAAATTAGGTGCAACACGAGGGCTTCCCAAGTGGTCACCCATCCGAGTACTACCCTCGCCCAAGCACACTTAACTGCGGAGTTCTGATGGGATCCGGAGCTTTAGTGCTGGTATGATCGCACCTGTTTACTTTTTGCGCTGCAAATACATACACTCCTTCTCCTTTCTTCACCCTCCTGTCATTTGTTTCCTTGTGCGTTCACACTTCACCTCTCATTCTCGTTCTAATATCGATTAAAATGCCCCTGCTTCTTGACTCACATTTGCGTATAAACTAGCGGACCCTAGTTCCAGACGCGCGTAACGTCGAACGACCCGTCTGAAAAAAAATTGGTGCGACACGAGTACTTCCTAGGAGGTTACCCATCCGAGTGCTAATCTCGCCCAATCACACTTCACTGCGGAGTTCTGATGGGATCCGGTGCATTAGTACTGGTATGATCGCACCTCTTTAATTTTGCGCCGCAAATACATAAACTCATTCCCCTTTCTTCCCCCTCCCGTCATTTGTTTCCTTGTGCGTGCGCACTGCACCTCCCGTTCTCGTTCTAATATCAAGTAAAATGCTACAGCGCCGTGACTCACATTTGCGAATAAACCTGAGGACCATAATTCAAGTGGCGCGTAACGTCGAAAGAATCATCTGCAAAAAAATGGGTGCAACACGAGGACTTCACAAGTGGCCACCCATCCGAGTACTACTCTCGCCCAAGCACACTTAACTGCGGAGTCATGATGGGATCTGTTACATTAGTGCTGGTATGATCGCACCTGATTAATTTCGCACTGCAAATACATAAACTCCTTCTCCTTTCTTCCCCCTCCCGTCATTTGTTTCCTTGTGCGTTCACACTGCACCTCTCCTTCTCGTTCTAATATCGATTTAAATGCCCCTGCTTCATGACTCACATTTGCGTATAAACCAACGGACCCTAGTTCCAGTCGCGCGTAACGTCGAACAACCCGTCTGAAAAAAAATTGGTGCGACACGAGGACTTCCCAGGAGGTCAACCATCCGAGTACTACTCTCGCCCAAGCACACTTAACTGCGGAGTTCTGATGGATCCGGTGCATTAGTGCTGGTATGATCGCACCCATTTAATTCAACGCTGCAAATATATAAACTCCTTCTCCTTTCTTCCCCCTCCCGTCATTTGTTTCCTTGTGCGTTCACACTTCACCTCTCATTCTCGTTCTAATATCGATTAAAATGCTCCTGCTTCTTGACTCACATTTGCGTATAAACCAGCGGACCCTAGTTCCAGACACGCGTAACGTCGAACGACCCGTCTGAAAAAAAATTGGTGCGACACGAGGACTTCCCAGGAGGTCACCCATCCGAGTACTAATCTCGCCAAAGCACACTGCACTTCGGAGTTCTGATGGGATCCGGTGCATTAGTGCTGGTATGATCGCACCTGTTTAATTTCGCGCTGCAAATACATAAACTCTTTCCCCTTTCTTCCCCATCCCGTCATTTCTTTCCTTATGCTTGCGCACTACACCTCGCGTTCTCGTTCTAATATCAAGTAAAATGCTACAGCGTCGTGACTCACATTTGCGAATAAACTTGAGGACCATAATTCAAGTCGCGCGTAACGTCAAAAGAATCATCTGCAAAAAAATGGGTACAACACGAGGACTTCACAAGAAAATGGGTGAAATATAAGGACTTCGTAGGAGGTAACCCACGCTAGTACTACTCTCGCCCAAACACCCTTACCTACGGAGTTCTGATAGAATACGTTGCATTAGTGCTGGTATGATCGCACCTGTTTCATTTCGTGCTGAAAATACATACACTGCTTCTCCTTCCCTCCGCCTCCCATCAATTGTTTCCTTGTGCATTCACACTGCACCTCTCCTTCTCGTTCTAATATCGATTTAAGTTCCCCTGCTTCTTGACTCACATTTGCGTATAAACCAGCGGACCCTAGTTCCAGTCGCGCGTAACGTCGAACGACCCGTTTGAAAAAAAATTGGTGCGACACAAGGACTTCCCAGGAGGTCACCCATCCGAGTACTACTCTCGCCCAAGCACACTTAACTGTGTAGTTCTGATGGAATCCGATGCATTAGTGCTGGTATGATCGCAACTGTTTAATTTTGCGCTGCAAATACATAAACTCCTTCTCCTTTCTTCCCCCTCCCGTCATTTGTTTCCTTGTGCGTGCGCACTGCACCTCTCGTTCTCGTTCAAATATCAAGTAAAATGCCACGGCGCCGTGACTCACATTTGTGAATAAATCTGCGGACCATAATTAAAGTCGCGCGTAACATCGAACGGCACATCTGTAAAAAAGAAAATGGGTGCAACACGAGGGCTTCCCAGGTGGTCAACCATCCGAGTACTACCCTCGCCCAAGCACACTTAACTGCGGAATTTTGATGGGATTTGGAGATTTAGTGCTGGTATGATCGCACCTGTTTAATTTCGCGCTGCAAATACATACACTCCTTCTCCTTTCTTCCCCCTCCCGTCATTTGTTTCCTTGTGCGTTCACACTTCACCTCTCATTCTCGTTCTAATATCGATTAAAATGCCTCTGCTTCTTGACTCACATTTGCGTATAAACCAGCTTACCCTATTTCCAGACGCGCGTAACGTCGAACGACCCGTCTGAAAAAAAATTGGTGCGACACGAGGACTTCACAAGAAAATGGGTGAAATATAACGACTTCGCAGGAGGTAACCCATGCTAGTACTACTCTCGCCCAAGCACCCTTACCTACAGAGTTCTGATAGAATCCGTTGCATTAGTGCTGGTATGATCGCACCTGTTTCATTTCGTGCTGAAAATACATACACCCTTCTCCTTCCCTCCCCCTCCCATCAATTGTTTCCTTGTGCGTTCACACTGCACCTCTCCTTCTCGTTCTAATATCGATTAAAATGCCCCTGCTTCTTGACTCACATTTGCGTATAAACAAACGGACCCTAGTTCCAGTCGCGCGTAACGTCGAACGACCCGTCTGAAAACAAATTGGTGAGACACGAGGACTTCCCAGGAGGTCACCCATCCGAGTACTACTCTCGCCCAAGCACACTTAAGTGCGAAGTTCTGATGGGATCCGGTGCATTAGTGCTGGTATGATCGCACCCGTATAATTCAGCGCTGCAAATACATAAACTCCTTCTCCTTTCTTCCCCCTCCCGTCATTTGTTTCCTTGTGCGTGCGCACTGCACCTCCCGTGCTCGTTCTAATATCAAGTAAAATGTTACGGTGCCGTGACTCACATTTATGAAAAAACCTGAGGACCATAATTCAAGTCGCGCGTATCGTCGAAAGAATCATCTGCAAAAAAATGGGTGCAACACGAGGACTTCCTAAGAAAATGGGTGAAATATAAGGACTTCGCAGGAGGTCACCCATGCTAGTGCTACTCTCGCCCAAGCACCCTTAACTTGCGGAGTTCTGATAGAATCCGTTGCATTGTTGCTGGTATGATGGCTCATGTTTCATTCTGCGCTGTAAATACATACACTTTTTCTCCCTCCATCCCCCCTCCCGTCATTTGTTTCCTTGTGCGTGCACTCTGCATCTCTCCTTCTCTTTCTAATATCGATTAAAACGCCCTTGCTTCTTGACTCACATTTGCGTATAAACCAGTGGACCCTAGTTCCAGTCGCGCGTAACGTCGAACGACCCGTCTGAAAAAAATATTAGTGCGACACGAGGACTTCCCAAGAGGTCACCCATTCGAGTACTACTCTCGCCAAAGAACACTTAACTGCGGAGTTCTGATGGGATCCGGTGCATTAGTGCTGGTATGATCGCAACTGTTTAATTTCGCGGTGCAAATACATAAACTCCTTCTCCTTTCTTCCCCCTCCCGTCATTTGTTTCCTTGTGCGTGCGCACTGCACCTCTCGTTCTCGTTTAAATATCAAGTAAAATGCCACGGCGCCGTGACTCACATTTGTGAATAAATCTGCGGACCATAATTAAAGTCGCGCGTAATGTCGAACGGCACATCTGTAAAAAAGAAAATGGGTGCAACACGAGGGCTTCCCAGGTGGTCAATCATCCGAGTACTACCCTCCCCCAAGCACATTTAACTGCGGAGTGTTGATGGAATTCGGAGCTTTAGTGCTGGTATGATCGCACCTGATTAATTTCGCGCTGCAAATACATACACTCCTTCTCCTTTCTTCCCACTCCCGTCATTTGTTTCCTTGTGCGTTCACACTTCACCTCTCATTCTCGTTCTAATATCGATTAAAATGCCCCTGCTTCTTGAGTCACATTTGCGTATAAACCAGCGGACCCTATTTCCAGACGCGCGTAACGTCGAACGACCCGTCTGAAAAAAAATTGGTACGACACGAGGACTTCACAAGAAAATGGGTGAAATATAAGGACTTCGCAGGAGGTAACCCATG
Source organism: Carica papaya (assembly GCF_054855325.1). NCBI lineage: Eukaryota > Viridiplantae > Streptophyta > Magnoliopsida > Brassicales > Caricaceae > Carica > Carica papaya. The sequence goes on from NC_142316.1 coordinate 19,004,636, forward strand.
CTAGTACTACTCTCGCCCAAGAACCCTTACCTACGGAGTTCTAATAAAATCCGTTGCATTAGTGCTGGTATGATCGCACCTATTTCATTTCGTGCTGAAAATACATACACTACTTCTCCTTCCCTCCCCCTCCCATCAATTGTTTCCTTGTGCGTTCACACTGCACCTCTCCTTCTCGTTCTAATATCGATTAAAATGCCCCTGCTTCTTGACTCACATTTGCGTATAAACCAGCGGACCCAAGTTCCAGTCGCGCGTAACGTTGAACGACCCGTCTGAAAAAAAATTGGTGCGACACGAGGACTTCCCAGGAGATCACCCATCCGAGTACTACTCGCGCCCAAGCACACTTAACTGCGGAGTTCTGATGGGATCCGGTGCATTAGTGCTGGTATGATCGCACCTGTTTAATTTCGCGCTGCAAATACATAAACTCCTTCTCCTTTCTTCCCCCTCCCGTCATTTGTTTCCTTGTGCGTGCGCACTGCACCAACCGTGCTCGTTCTAATATCAAGTAAAATGCTACGGTGCCGTGACTCACATTTGCGAATAAATCTGAGGACCATAATTCAAGTCACGCGTATCGTCGAAAGAATAATCTGCAAAAAAATGGGTGCAACACGAGGACTTCCTAAGAAAATGGGTGAAATATAAGGACTTCGCTGGAGGTCACCCATCCGAGTACTACTCTCGCCCAAGCACACTTAACTGCGGAGTTCTGATGGGATCCGGTGCATTAGTGCTGGTATGATCGCACCTGTTTAATTTCAAGCTGCAAATACATAAACTCCTTCTCCTTTCTTCCCCCTCCCGTCATTTGTTTCCTTGTGCGTGCGCACTGCACCTCTCGTTCTCGTTCAAATATCAAGTAAAATGCCACGGCGCCGTGACTCACATTTACGAATAAATCTGCGGACCATAATTAAAGTCGCGCGCAAAGTCGAACGGCACATCTGAAAAAAAGAAAATGGGTGCAACACGAGAACATCCCAGGAGGTAACCCATCATTGTACTACTTTCGCCAAAGCACACTTAACTGAGGAGTTCTGATGGGATCCGGTGCATTTGTGCTGGTATGATCGCACCCGTTTAATTCCGCGCTGCAAATACATAAACTCCTTATCCTTTCTTGCCCCTCCCGTCATTTGTTTCCTTGTGCGTGCGCACTGCACCCCCCGTGCTCGTTCTAATATCAAGTAAAATGCTACGGTGCCGTGACTCACATTTGCGATTAAACCTGAGGACCATAATTCAAGTCGCGCGTATCATCGAAAGAATCATCTGCAAAAAAATGGGTGCAACACGAGGACTTCCTAAGAAAATGGGTGAAATATAAGGACTTCGCATGAGGTAACCCATGCTAGTACTACTCTCGCCCAAGCACCCTTACCTACGGAGTTCTGATAGAATCCGTTGCATTAGTGCTGGTATGATCGCACCTGTTTCATTTCGTGCTTAAAATACATACACTCCTTCTCCTTCCCTCTCCATCCCATCAATTGTTTCCTTGTGCGTTCACACTGCACCTCTCCTTCTCGTTCTAATATCGATTAAAATGCCCCTGCTTCTTGACTCACATTTGCGTATAAACAAACGGACCCTAGTTCCAATCGCGCGTAATGTCGAACGACCCGTCTGAAAAAAAATTGGTTCGACACGAGGACTTACCAAGACGTAACCCATCCGAGTACTACTCTCGCCCAAGCGCACTTAACTGCGGAGTTCTGATGGGATCCGGTGCATTAGTGCTGGTATGATCGCACCTGTTTAATTCCGCGCTGCAAATACATAAACTCATTCTCCTTTCTTCCCCCTCCCGTCATTTGTTTCCTTGTGCGTGCGCACTGCACCTCTCGTTGTCGTTCAAATATCATGTAAAATGCCACGGCGCCGTGACTCACATTTGCGAATAAATCTGCGGGCCATAATTGGTGCTGGTATGATCCCTCATGTTTCATTCTGCATTGCAAATGCATACACTCTTTCTCCTCCCATCCACCCTCTCGTCATTTATTTCCTTGTGCGTGCACTCTGCATCTCTCTTTCTCGTTCTAATATCAAGTAATATGCTCCGGCACCGTGACTCACCTTTGCAAATGAACCAGCGGTTTATAATTCCATTCGCGCGTAACGTCGAACAACCCATCCAAAAAAAAATAGGTGCAACACGAGGGCTTCCCAGGTGGTCACCCATCCGAGTCCTACTCTCGCCAAAGCACACTTAACTGCGGAGTTCTGAAAGGATCCGGGGCTTTAGTGCTGCTATGATCGCACCTCTTTAATTTCGCGCTGCAAATACATACATTCCTCCTTTCTTCCCCCTCCCGTCATTTGTTTCCTTGTGCGTTCACACTTCACCTCTCATTCTCGTTCTAATATCGATTAAAATGCCCCTGCTTCTTGACTCACATTTGCGTATAAACCAGCGGACCCTAATTCCAAACGCGCGTAACGTCGAACGACCAGTCTGAAAAAAAATTTGTGCGACACGAGGACTTCCCAGAAGGTAAACCATCCGAGTACTAATCTCGCCCAAGCACACTTAACTGAGGAGTTCTGATGGGATCCGGGGCTTTAGTGCTGGTATGATCGCACCTGTTTAGTTTCTCGCTGCAAATACATACACTCCTTCTCTTTTCTTCCCCCTCCCGTCATTTGTTTCCTTGTGCGTGCGCGCTGCACCTCCCGTTTTCGTTCTTATATCAAGTAAAATGCTACAGCGCCGTGACTCACATTTGCGAATAAACCTAAGGACCATAGTTCAAGTCGCGCGTAACGTCGAAAGAATCATCTACAAAAAAATGGGTGCAACACGAGGACTTCACAAGAAAATGGGTGAAATATAAGGACTTCGCAGGAGGTAACCCATGCTAGTACTACTCTCGCCCAAGCACCCTTACCTACGGAGTTCTGATAGAATCCGTTGCATTAGTGCTGGTATGATCGCACCTGTTTCATTTCGTGCGGAAAATACATACACTCCTTCTCCTTCCCTCCCCCTCCCATCAATTGTTTCCTTGTGCGTTCATACTGCACCTCTCTTTCTAATATCGATTAAAATGCCCCTGCTTCTTGACTCACATTTGCGTATAAACCAGCGGACCCTAGTTCCAGTCCTGCGTAACGTCGAACGACCCGTCTGAAAAAAAATTGGTGCGACACGAGGACTTCCCAGGAGGTCACCCATCCAAGTACTACTCTCGCCCAAGCACACTTAACTGCGGAGTTCTGATGGGATCCGATGCATTAGTGCTGGTATGATCGCACCTGTTTCTTTTTGTGCTGAAAATACATACACTCCTTCTCCTTCCCTCCCCCTCCCATCAATTGTTTCCTTGTGCGTTCATACTGCACCTCTCTTTCTCGTTCTAATATCGATTAAAATGCCCCTGCTTCTTGACTCACATTTGCGTATAAACCAGCGGACCCTAGTTCTAGTCCTGCGTAACGTCGAACGACCCGTCTGAAAAAATATTGGTGCGACACGAGGACTTCCCAGGAGGTCACCCATCCGAGTACTACTCTCGCCCAAGCACACTTAACTGCGGAGTTCTGATGGAATCCGATGCATTAGTGCTGGTATGATCGCACCTGTTTCTTTTTGTGCTGAAAATACATACACTCCTCCTTCCCTCCCCCTCCCATCAATTGTTTCCTTCTGCGTTCACACTGCACCTCTCCTTCTCGTTCTAATATCGATTAAAATGCCTCTGCTACTTGACTCACATTTGCGTATAAACCAGCAGACCCTAATTCCAATCGCGCGTAACGTCGAACAACCTGTCTGAAAAATAATTGGTGCGACACGAGAACTTCCCAGGAGGTCACCCATCCGAGTACTACTCTCGCCCAAGGACACTTAACTGCGGAGTTCTGATGGGATCCGGTGCATTAATGCTGGTATGATCGCACTCGTCTAATTCCATGCTGCAAATACATAAACTCCTTCTCCTTTCTTCCCCTTCCCGTCATTTGTTTCCTTGTGCGTGCGCAATGCACCTCCCGTGCTCGTTCTAATATTAAGTAAAATGCTACGGTGCCGTGACTCACATTTGCGAATAAACTTGAGGACCATAATTCAAGTCGCGTGTATCGTCGAAAGAATCATCTGCAAAAAAATGGGTGCAACAAGAGGACTTCCTAAGAAAATGGGTGAAATATAAGGACTTCGCAGGAAGTCACCCATCCTAGTGCTACTCTCGCCCAAGCACCTTTAACTTGCGGAGTTCTGATAGAATCAGTTGCATTGGTGCTGGTATGATTGCTCATTTTCATTCTGCGCTGCAAAAACATATACTTTTTCTCCCTCCATCCCCCCTCCCGTCATTTGTTTCCTTGTGCGTGTACTCTGCATCTCTCTTTCTCGTTCTAATATCGATTAAAATGCCCCTGCTTCTTGACTCACATTTGCGTATAAACAAGTGGACCCTTGTTCCAGTCGCGCGTAACGTCGAACGACCCGTCTGAAAAAAAAATTAGTGCGCCACGAGGACTTCCCAAGAGGTAACCCATTCGAGTACTACTCTCGCCCAAGCACACTTAACTGCGGAGTTCTGATGGGATCCGGTGCATTAGTGCTGGTATGATCGCACCTGTTTAATTTCGCGCTGCAAATATATAAACTCCTTCTCCTTTCTTCCCCCTCCCATCATTTGTTTCTTTGTGCGTGCGCACTGTACCTCTTATTCTCGTTCAAATAGCAAGTAAAATGCCACGGCGCAGTTAAGTGACTCACATTTACGAATAAATCTGCGGACCATAGTTAAAGTCGCGCGTAACGTCGAACGGCACATCTGAAAAAAAGAAAATGGGTGCAACACGAGAACTTCCCAAGAGGTAACCCATCATTGTACTACTTTCGCCAAAGCACAATTAACTGCGGAGTTCTGATGGGATCCGGTGCATTTGTGCTGGTGTGACCGCACCTGTTTAATTTCGTGCTGAAAATACATACACTCCTTCTTCCCTCCCCCCCTCCCATCATTTGTTTCCTTGTGCGTTCACACTGCACCTCTCCTTCTCGTTCTAATATCAATTAAAATGCCCCTGATTCTTGACTCACATTTGCGTATAAACCAGCGGACTATAGTTCCAGTCGCGCGTAACGTCGAACGACTCATCTGAAAAAAAATTGTTGCGATACGAGGACTTCCCATGAGGTCACCCATCCGAGTACTACTCTCGCCCAAGCACACTTAACTGCAGAGTTCTGATGGGATCCAGTGCATTAGTGCTGGTATGATGCCACTTGTTTAATTTTGCGCTTCAAATACATACGCTCCTTCTCTTTTCTTCCTCCTCCCGTCAATTGTTTCCTTGTGCGTGCGCACTGCACCTCCCGTACTCGTTCTAATATCAAGTAAAATGCCACGGCGCCGTGACTCACATCTGCGAATAAACCTGCGGACCACAAATCAAGTTGCGCGTAACGTCGAAAGAATCATCTACAAAAAGATGGGTGTAACACGAGGACCTCCCAAGAAAATGGGTGAAATATAAGGACTTCGCAGGAGGTCACCCATCCGAGTACTTTTCTCGCCCAAGCACCCTTAACTGCAGAGTTCTGATAGAATCCGTTGCATTAGTGCTGGTATGATCCCTCATGTTTCATTCTGCACTGCAAATACATACACTCTTTCTCCTCCCATCCCCCCTCCCGTCATTTGTTTCCTTGTGCGTGCACTATGCATCTCTCTTTCTCGTTCTAATTTCAAGTAATATGCCCCGGCACCGTGACTCACCTTTGCAAATGTACCAGCGGTTTATAATTCCAATCGCGCGTAACGTCGAACAACCCATCCGAAAAAAAATTGGTGCAACACGAGGGCTTCCCAAGTGGTCACCCATGCTAGTACTACTCTCGCCCAAGCACCCTTACCTACGGAGTTCTGATAGAATCCGTTGCATTAGTGCTGGTATGATCGCACCTGTTTTATTTCGTGCAGAAAATACATACACTCCTTCTCCTTCCCTCCCCCTCCCATCAATTGTTTCCTTGTGCGTTCACACTGCACCTCTCTTTCTCGTTCTAATATCGATTAAAATGCCCCTGCTTCCTGACTCACATTTGCGTATAAACCAGTGGACCCTAGTTACAATCGCGCGTAACGTCAAATGACCCGTCTGAAAAAAAATTGGCGCGACACGAGGACTTCCCAAGAGGTCACCCATCCGAGTACTACTCTCGCCCAAGCACACTTAACTGCGGAGTTCTGATGGGATCCGGTGCATTACTGCTGGAATGATTGGACCTGTTTAATTTCCCACTGCAAATACAAAAACTCATTCCCTTTTCGTCCCCCTCTGGTCATTTGTTTCCTTGTGCATGCGCTCTACAGCTCCCGTTCTCGTTCTAATATCAAGTAAAATACTACAGTGCCGTGACTCACATTTGCGAATAAACCTGAGGACCATAATTCAAGTCGCGCGTAATGTCAAAAGAATTATCTGCAAAAAAATGGGTGCAACACGAGAACTTCCTAAGAAAATGGGTGAAATATAAGGACTTCGCAGGAGGTCACCCATCCTAGTGCTACTCTCGCCCAAACACCCTTAACTTGCGGAGTTCTGATAGAATCCGTTGCATTGGTGCTGGTATGATTGCTCACGTTTCATTCTGCGCTGCAAATACATAAACTTTTTCTCCCTCCATCCCCCCTCCCGTCATTTGTTTCCTTGTGCGTGCACTCTGCATCTCTCCTTCTCGTTCTAATATCGATTAAAATGCCCCTGCTTCTTGACTCACATTTGCGTATAAACCAGTGGACCATAGTTCCAGTCGCGCGTAAAGTCGAACGACCCGTCTGAAAAAAAAAATTAGTGCGACACGAGGACTTTGCAAGAGGTCACCCATCCGAGTACTACTCTCCCCCAAGCACACTTAACTGCGAAGTTCTGATGGGATCCGGTGCATTAGTACTGGTTTGATCGCACCCGTTTATGTTTGCGCTGCAAATACATAAACTACTTCTCCGTTCTTCTCCCTCCCGTCATTTGTTTTCTTGTGCGTGCGCACTGCACCTCTTGTTCTCATTCAAATATCAAGTAAAATGCTACAGCGCCATGACTCACATTTGCGAATAAATCTGCGGACCATAATTAAAGTCGCGCGTAACGTCGAACGGCACATCTGAAAAAAGAAAATGGGTGCAACACGAGAACTTCCCAGGAGGTAACCCATCATTGTACTACTTTCGCCAAAGCACACTTAACTACGGAGTTCTGATGGGATCCGGTTCATATGTGCTGGTGTGACCGCACCTGTTTAATTTCGTGCTGAAAATACATACACTCCTTCTTCCCTCTCCCCCTCCCATCATTTGTTTCCTTGTGCGTTCACACTGCACCTCTCCTTCTCGTTCTAATATCGATTAAAATGCCCCTGATTCTTGACTCACATTTGCGTATAAACCAGCGGACCATAGTTCTAGTCGCGCGTAACGTAGAACGACCCGTCTGAAAAAAAATTGTCGCGATACGTGGACTTCCCAAAAGGTCACCCATCCGAGTACTATTCTCTCCCAAGCACACTTAACTGCAGAGTTCTGATGGGATCCGGTGCATTAGTGCTGGTATGATGCCACTTGTTTAATTTTGCGCTTCAAATACCTACATTCCTTTTCTTTTCTTCCTCATCCCGTCATTTGTTTCCTTGTGCGTGCGCACTGTACCTCCCGTACTCGTTCTAATATCAAGTAAAATGCCACGGCGCCGTGACTCACATTTGCGAATAAACCTGCGGACCATAAATCAAGTCGCGCATAACGTCGAAAGAATCATCTGCATAAAGACGGGTGCAAAACGAGGGCTTCCCAAGTGGTCACCCATTCGAGTACTACTCTCGCCCAAGCACACTTAACTGCAGAGTTCTGATGGGATCCGGAGCTTTAGTGCTGGTATGATCGCACCTGTTTAATTTCGCGCTGCAAATACATAAACTTCTTCTCCTTTCTTCCCCCTCCCGTCATTTGTTTCCTTGTGCGTGCGCACTGTACCTCCCGTGCTCGTTCTAATATCAAGTAAAATGCTACGGTGCCGTCACTCACATTTGCGAATAAACCTAAGGACCATAATTCAAGTCGCGCGTATCGTCGAAAGAATCATCTGCAAAAAAATGGGTGCAACACGAGGACTTCCTAAGAAAATGGGTGTAATATAAGGACTTCGCAGGAGGTCACCCATCTTAGTGCTACTCTCGCCCATGCACCCTTAACTTGCGGAGTTCTGATAGAATCCGTTGCATTGGTGCTGGTATGATTCCTCATGTTTCATTCTGCGCTGCAAATACATACACTTTTTCTCCCTCCACCCCCCCTCTCGTCATTTGTTTCCTTGTGCGTCCACTCTGCATCTCTCTTTCTCGTTCTAATATCGATTAAAATGCCCCTCCTTCTTGACTCACATTGCGTATAAACTAGTGGACCCTAGTTCCAGTCGCGTGTAACGTCGAACGACCCGTTTGAAAAAAAAATTAGTGCGACACGAGGACTTCCCAGGAGGTCTCCAATCCGAGTACTACTCACGCCCAAGCACACTTAACTGCTTAGTTCTGATGGGATCCGGTGCATTAGTGCTGGTATGATCGCACCTGTTTAATTTCGCGCTGTAAATACATAAACTCCTTATCCTTTCTTCCCCTTCCCGTCATTTGTTTCCTTGTGCGTGCGCACTATACCTGTCTTTCTCGTTCAAATATCACGTAAAATGCCACGGCGCCGTGACTCACATTTGCGAATAAATCTGCGGACCATAATTAAAGTCGCGCGTAACGTCGAACGGCACATCTGAAAAAAAGAAAATTGGTGCAACACGAGAACTTCCCATGAGGTAACCCATCATTGTACTACTTTCGCAAAAGCACACTTAACTGCGGAGTTCTGATGGGATGCGGTGCATTTGTGCTGGTGTGACCGCACCTGTTTAATTTCGTGCTGAAAATACATACACTCCTTTTTCCCTCCCCCCTGCCATCATTTGTTTCCTTGTGCGTTCACTCTGCACCTCTCATTCTCGTTCTAATATCGATTAAAATTCCCTTGCTTCTTGACTCACATTTGCGTATAAACCAGCGGAACATAGTTCCAGTCGCGCGTAACGTCGAACGACCCGTCTGAAAAAAAATTGGTGCGACACGAGGACTTCCCAGGAGGTCACCCATCCGAGTACTACTCACGCCCAAGCACACTTAACTGCGGAGTTCTGATGGGATAAGGTGCATTAGTGCTGGTAAGATCGCACCTTTTTCATTTCGTGCTGAAAATACATACACTCCTTCTCCTTCCCTCCCCCTCCTCTCAATTGTTTCCTTGTGCGTTCACACTGCACCTCTCCTTCTTGTTCTAATATCAATTAAAATGCCCCTACTTCTTGACTCAAAATTGCGTATAAACCAGCGGACCCCAGTTCCAGTCGCGCGTAACGTCGAACGACCCGTCTGAAAAAAAATTGGTGCGACACGAGGACTTCCCAGGAGGTCACCCATCCGAGAACTACTCTCGCCCAAGCACACTGAACTGCGGAGTTCTGATGGGATCTGGTGCATCAGTACTGGTATGATCGCACCCATTTAATTTTGCGCTGTAAATACATAAACTCCTTCTCCTTTCTTCCCCATCCTGTCATTTGTTTCCTTGTGCGTGCGCACTGCACCTCCCGTGCTCGTTCTAATATCAAGTAAAATGCTACGATGCCGTGACTCACATTTGCGAATAAACCTGAGGACCATAATTTAAGTCGCGCGTATCGTCGAAAGAATCATCTGCAAAAAAATGGGTGCAACACGAGGACTTCCTGAGAAAATGGGTGAAATATAAGGACTTCGCATGAGGTCACCCATCCTAGAGCTACTCTCACCCAAGCACCCTTAACTTGCGGAGTTCTGATAGAATCCGTTGCATTGGTGCTGGTATGATTGCTCATGTTTCATTCTGCGCTGCAAATACATACACTTTTTCTCCCTCCATCCCCCCTCCCGTCATTTGTTTCCTTGTGCGTGCACTCTGCATCTCTCCTTCTCGTTCTAATATCGATTAAAATGCCCTTGCTTCTTGACTCACATTTGCGTATGAACCAGGGGACCCTAGTTCCAGTCGCGCGTAACGTCCAATGACCCGTCTAAAAAAAAAATTAGTGCGACACGAGAACTTCCCAGGAGGTCACCCATCCGAGTACTACTCTCGCCCAAGCACACTTAACTACTGAGCACTGATGGGATCCGGTGCATTAGTGCTGGTATGATCGCACCTGTTTAATTTCGCGCTGCAATTACATAAACTCCTTCTCCTTTCTTCCCCCTCCCGTCATTTGTTTCCTTGTGCGTGCGAACTGCACCTCTCGTTCTCGTTCAAATATCAAGTAAAATGCCACGGCGCCGTGACTCACATTTGCGAATAAATCTGCGGTCCATAATTAAAGTCCCGCGTAACGTCGAACGTCATATCTGAAAAAAAGAAAATGGGTGCAACACGAGAACTTCCCAGGAGTTAACCCATCATTGTACTACTTTCGCCAAAGCACACTTAACTGCGGAGTTCTGATGGGATCCGGTGCATTAGTGCTGGTGTGACAGCACCTGTTTAATTTTGTGCTGAAAATACATACACTCCTTCTTCCCTCCCCACCCTCCCATCATTTGTTTCCTTGTGCGTTCACACTGCACCTCTCCTTCTCGTTCGAATATCAATTAAAATGCCCATGATTCTTGACTCACATTTGCGTATAAACCAGCGGACCATAGTTCCAGTCGCGCGTAACGTCGAACGACCAATCTGAAAAAAAATTGTTGCGATACGAGGACTTCCCAAGAAGTCACCCATCCGAGTACTACTCTCGCCGAAGCACACTTAACTGCAGAGTTCTGATGGGATCCAGTGCATTAGTGCTGGCATGATGCCACTTGTTCAATTTTGCACTTCAAATACATACACTCCTTCTCTTTTCTTCCTCCTCCCGTCATTTGTTTCCTTGTGCGTGCGCACTGCACCTCCCGTACTCGTTCTAATATCAAGTAAAATGCCACGGCGCCGTGACTCACATTTGCATATAAACCTGCGGACCATAAATCAAGTCGCGTGTAACATCGAAAGAATCATCTGCAGAAAGATGGGTTCAACACGAAGACCTCCCAAGAAAATTGATGAAATATAAGGACTTCGCAGAAGGTCACCCATCCGAGTACTTTTCTCGCCCAAGCACCCTTAACTGCGGAGGTCTGATAGAATCCGTTGCATTAGTGCTGGTATGATCCCTCATGTTTCATTCTGCATTGCAAATACATACACTATTTCTCCTCCCATCCCCCCTCCCGTCATTTGTTTCCTTGTGCGTGCACTCTGCATCTCTTTTTCTCGTTCTAATATCAAGTAATATGCCCCGGCACCGTGACTCACCTTTGTAAATGAACCAGAAGTTTATAATTCCATTCGCGCATAACGTCGAACAACCCATCCGAGAAAAAAAAGGTATAACACGAGGGCTTCCCAAGTGGTCACCCATCCGAGTACTACTCTCGCCCAAGCACACCTAACTGCGGAGTTCTTATGGGATCCGGGGCTTTAATGCTTGTATGATCGCACCTGTTTAATTCCGCGCTGCAAGTACATACACTCATTCTCTTTTCTTCCCCCTCCGTCATTTGTTTCCTTGTGCGTTCACACTTCATGTCTCCTTCTCGTTCTAATATCGATTAAAATGCCCCTGCTTCTTGACTCACATTTGCGTATAAACCAGCGGACCCTAGTTCCAGACGCGCGTAACGTCGAACGACCCGTCTGAAAAAAAATTGGAGCGACATGAGGACTTCCCAGGAGGTCACCCATCCGAGTACTAATCTCACCCATGCACACTTAACTGCGGAGTTTTGATGGGATCCGGTGCATTAGTGCTGGTATGATAGCACCTATTTAATTTCGCGCTGCAAATACATAAACTCATTCTCCTTTCTTCCCCCTCCCGTCATTTGTTTCCTTGTGCGTGCGCACTGCACCTCCCGTTCTCGTTCTAAAATCAAGTAAAATGCTACAGCGCCGTGACTCACATTTGCGAATAAACCTGAGGACCATAATTCAAGTCGCGCGTAACGTCGAAAGAATCATCTGCAAAAAAATGGGTGTAACACGAGGACTTCACAAGAAAATGGGTGAAATATAAGGACTTAGAAGGAGGTAACCCATGCTAGTACTACTCTCGCCCAAGCACCTTTACCTACAGAGTTCTGATAGAATCCATTGCATTAGTGTGGTATGATCGCACCTGTTTCATTTCGCGCTGAAAATACATACACTCATTCTCCTTCCCTCCCCATCCCATCAATTGTTTCCTTGTGCATTCACACTGCACCTCTCGTTCTCGTTCAAATATCAAGTAAAATGCCACGGCGCCGTGACTCACATTTGCGAATAAATCTAAGAACCATAATTAAAATCGCGCGTAACGTCGAACGGCACATCTGAAAAAAAGAAAATGGGTGCAACACGAGAACTTCCCTGGAGGTAACCCATCATTGTACTATTTTCGCCAAAACACACTTAACTGCGGAGTTCTGATGGGATCCGGTGCATTTGTGCTGGTGTGACCGCACCTATTTAATTTCGTGCGAAAAATACATACACTCCTTCTTCCCTCCCCCCTCCGATCATTTTTTTCCTTGTGCATTCACACTGCACCTCTCCTTCTCGTTCTAATATCGATGAAAATGCCCCTGATTCTTGACTCACATTTGCGTATAAACCAGCGGACCATAGTTCCAGTCGCGCGTAACGTCGAACGACCCATCTGAAAAAAACTTGTTGCGATACGAGGACTTCCCAAGAGGTCACCCATCCGAGTGCTACTCTCGCCCAAGCACACTTAACTGCAGAGTTTTGATGGGATCCAGTGCAGTAGTGCTGGTATGATGCCACTTGTTTAACTTTGCGCTTCAAATACATACACTCATTCTTTTTTCTTCCTCATCCCGTCATTTGTTTCCTTGTGCGTGCGCAATGCACCTCCTGTACTCGTTCTAATATCAAGTAAAATGTCACGGCGCCGTGACTCACATTTGAGAATAAATCTGCGGACCATAAATCAAGTCGCGCGTAACGTCGAAAGAATCATCTGCAAAAAGATGGGTGCAACACGAGGACCTGCCAAGAAAATGGGTGAAATATAAGGACTTCGCAGGAGGTTACCCATCCGAGTACTTTTCTCGCCCAAGCACCCTTAACTGCGGAGTTCTGATAGAATCCGTTGCATTAGTGCTGGTATGATCCCTCATGTTTCATTCTGCACTATAAATACATACACTCTTTCTCCTTCCATCCCCCCTCCCATCATTTGTTTCCTTGTGCGTGCCCTCTGCATCTCTCTTTCTCGTTCTAATATCAAGTAATATGCCCCGGCAACGTGACTCACCTTTGCAAATGAACCAACGGCTTATAATTCCATTCGCGCGTAACGTCGAACAATCCATCCAAAAAAAAATTGGTGCAACACGAGGGCTTCCCAAGTTGTCACCCATCCGAGTACTACTCTCGCCCAAGCACACTTAACTGCGGAGTTCTGATGGGATCCGGAGCTTTAGTGCTGGTATGATCGCACCTGTTTAATTTTGCGCTGCAAATACATACACTCCTTCTCCTTTCTTCCCCCTCCCGTCATTTGTTTCCTTGTGCGTTCACATTTTACCTCTCATTCTCGTTCTAATATCGATTAAAATGCCCCTGCTTCTTGACTTATATTTGCGTATAAACCAGCGGACCCTAGTTCCAGACGCGCGTAACGTCGAACGACCTGTCTGAAAAAAAATTGGTGCGACACGAGGCCTTCCCAGGAGGTCACCCATCCGAGTACTAATCTCGCCCAAGCACACTTCACTGCGGAGTTCTGATAATATCCGGTACATTAGTGCTGGTATGATCGAACCTGTTTAATTTTGCGCTGCAAATACATAAACTCATTCCCCTTTCTACCCCTCCCGTCATTTGTTTCCTTGTGCGTGCGCACTGCACCTCCCGTTCTCGTTCTAATATCAAGTAAAATGCTACCGCGCCGTGACTCACATTTGCGAATAAACCTGAGGACCATAATTCAAGTCGCGCGTAACGTCGAAAGAATCATCTGCAAAAAAATGGGTGCAACACGAGGACTTCACAAGAAAATGGGTGAAATATAAGGATTTCGCAGGAGGTAACCCATGCTAGTACTACTCTCGCCCAAGCAATCTTGCCTACGGAGTTCTGATAGAATCCGTTGCATTAGTGCTGGTATGATCGCACCTGTTTCATTTCGTGCTGAAAATACATACACTCCTTCTCCTTCCCTCCCCCTCCCATCAATTGTTTCCTTGTGCATTCACACTGCACCTCTCCTTCTCGTTCTAATATCGATTAAAATGCCCCTGCTTCTTGACTCACATTTGCAGATAAACCAGCGGACCCTAGTTCCAGTCACGCGTAACGTCGAACGACCCGTCTAAAAAAAAATTGGTGCGACACGAGGACTTACCAGGAGGTCACCCATATGAGTACTACTCTCGCCCAAGCACACTTAACTGCGGAGTTCTGACGGGATCCGGTGCATTAGTGCTGGTATTATCGCACCCATTTAATTCCGCGCTGCAAATACATAAACTCATTCCCCTTTCTTCCCCCTCCCATCATTTGTTTACTTGTGCGTGCGCACTACACCTCCCGTTCTCGTTCTAATATCAAGTAAAATACTACAGCGCCATGACTCACATCTACGAATAAACCATAGGACCATAATTCAAGTCGCGCGTTACGTCAAAAGAATCATCTGCAAAAAAATGGGTACAACACGAGGACTTCACAAGAAAATGGGTGAAATATAAGGACTTCGCAGGAGGTAACCCATGCTAGTACTACTCTCGCCGAAGCACCTTTACCTACGGAGTTCTGATAGAATCCGTTGCATTAGTGCGGGTATGATCGCACCTGTTTCATTTCGCGCTGCATATACATACACTCCTTCTCCTTTCTTCGCCCTCCCGTCATTTATTTCCTTGTGCGTGCGCACTGCACCTCTTGTACTTGTTCAAATATCAAGTAAAATGCCACGGCGCCGTGACTCACATTTGCGAATAAATCTGCGGACCATAATTCAAGTCGCGCGTAACGTCGAACGACACATCTGAAAAAAAAAAATGGGTGCAACACGAGAACTTCCCAGGAGGTAACCCATCATTGTACTACTTTCGCCAAAGCACACTTAACTGCGGAGTTCTGATGGGATCCGGTGCATTTGTGCTAGTGTGACCGCACCTGTTTAATTTCGTGCTGAAAATACATACACTCCTTCTTCCCTCCCCCCCTCCCATCATTTGTTTCCTTGTGCGTTCACACTGCACCTCTCCTTCTCGTTCTAATATCGATTAAAATGCCCCTGATTCTTGACTCACATTTTCGTATAAACCAGCGGACCATAGTTTCAGTCGCGCGTAACGTCGAACGACCCGTCTGAAAAAAAATTGGTGCGACACGAGGACTTCCCAGGTGGTCACCAATCCGAGAACTACTCTCGCCCAAGCACACTTAACTGTAGATTTCTGATGGGATCCAGTGCATTAGTGCTGGTATGATCGCACCCGTTTAATTCCGCGCTGCAAATACATAAACTCCTTCTCCTTTCTTCCCCCTCCCGTCATTTGTTTCCTTGTGCGTGCGCATTGCACCTCCCGTGCTCGTTCTAATATCAATTAAAATACCATGGTGCCGTGACTCACATTTGCGAATAAACCTGCGGACCATAAATCAAGTCGCGCGTAACTTCGAAAGAATCATCTGCAAAAAGATGGGTGCAACACGAGGACCTCCCAAGAAAATGGGTGAAATATAAGGACTTCGCAGGAGGTCACCCATCCGAGTACTTTTCTCGCCCAAGCACCCTTAACTGCGGAGTTCTGATAGAATCCGTTGCATTAGTGCTGGTATGATCCCTCATGTTTCATTCTGCACTGCAAATACATACACTCTTTCTCCTCCCATCCCCCCTCCGATCATTTGTTTCCTTGTGCGTGCACTCTGCATCTTTCTTTCTCGATCTAATATCAAGTAATATGCCCCG
This sequence comes from Carica papaya, assembly GCF_054855325.1. Classification (NCBI taxonomy): domain Eukaryota; kingdom Viridiplantae; phylum Streptophyta; class Magnoliopsida; order Brassicales; family Caricaceae; genus Carica; species Carica papaya. The sequence continues at coordinate 19,020,698 of NC_142316.1, forward strand.
GCACCGTGACTCACCTTTGCAAATGAACCAGCGGTTTATAATTCCATTCGCGCGTAACGTCGAACAACCCATCTGAAAAAAAAATTGGTGCAACACGAGGGCTTCCCAAGTGGTCACCCTTTCGAGTACTACTCCCGCCCAAGCACACTTAACTGCGGAGTTCTGATGGGATCCGGAGCTTTAGTGCTGGTATGATCGCACCTGTTAATTTCACGCTGCAAATACATACACTCCTTCTACTTTCTTCCCCCTCCCGTCATTTGTTTCCTTGTGCGTTCACACACTACCTCTCATTCTCGTTATAATATCGATTAAAATGCCCCTGCTTCTTGACTCACATTTGCGTATAAACCAGCGGACCCTAGTTCCAGTCGCGCGTAACGTCGAACGACCCGTCTGAAAAAAAATTGTTGCGACACGAGGACTTCCCAGGAGGTCACCCATCCGAGTACTACTCTCGCCCAAGCACACTTAACTGCGGAGTTCTGATTGGATCCGGTGCATTAGTGTTGGTATGATCGCACCCGGTTAATTCCGCGCTGCAAATACATAAACTCCTTTCCCTTTCTTCCTCCTCCCGTCATTTATTTCCTTGTGCGTGCGCACTGCACCTCCCGTGCTCGTTCTAATATCAAGTAAAATGCTACGGTGCCGTGACTCACATTTGCGAATAAACCTGAGGACCATAATTCAAGTCGCGCGTATCGTCGAAAGAATCATCTGCAAAAAAATGGGTGCAACACGAGAACTTCCTAAGAAAATGGGTGAATTATAAGGACTTTGCAGGAGGTCACCCATCCTAGTGCTACACTCGCCCAAGCACCTTTAACTTGCAGAGTTCTGATAGAATCCGTTGCATTGGTGCTGGTATGATTGCTCATGTTTCATTCTGCGCTGCAAATACATACACTTTTTCTCCCTCCATCCCCCCTCCCGTCATTTGTTTCCTTGTGCGTGCACACTGCTTCTCTCCTTCTCGTTCTAATATCGATTAAAATACCCCTGCTTCTTGACTCACATTTGCGTATAAACTAGTGGACCCTAGTTCCAGTCGCGCGTAACGTCGAACAACCCGTCTGAAAAAAAAAATTAGTACGACACGAGGCCTGTCAAGAGGTCACCCATCCGAGTACTACTCTCGCCCAAGCACACTTAACTGTGGAGTTCTGATGGGATCCGCTGCATTTGTGCTGGTATGATCGCACCTGTTTAATTTTGCGCAGCAAATACATAAACTCCTTCTCCTATCTTCCCCCTCCCGTCATTTGTTTCCTTGTGCGTACGCACTGCACCTCTCGTTCTCGTTTAAATATCAAGTAAAATGCCACGGCGCCGTGACTTAAATTTACGAATAAATCTGCGGACCATAATTAAAGTCGTGCGTAACGTCGAACGGCACATCTGAAAAAAAGAAAATGGGTGTAACACGAGAACTTCCCAGGAGGTAACCCATCATTGTACTACTTTCGCCAAAGCACACTTAACTGCGGAGTTCTGATGAGATCCGGTGCATTTGTGCTGGTATGATCTCACCCGTTTAATTCCACGCTGCAAATACATAAACTCCTTCTCCTTTCTTCCGTCTCCCGTCATTTGTTTCCTTGTGCGCGCGCACTACACCTCTCGTGCTCGTTCTAATATCAAGTAAAATGCTACGGTGCTGTGACTCACATTTGCGAATAAACCTGAGGACCATAATTCAAGTCGCGCGTATCGTCGAAAGAATCATCTGCAAAAAAATGGGTGCAACACGAGGACTTCCTAAGAAAATGGGTGAAATATAAGGACTACGCAGGAGGTCACCCATCCTAGTGCTACTATCGCCCAAGCACCCTTAACTTGCGGAGTTCTGATAGAATCCGTTGCGTTGGTGCTGGTATGATTGCTCATGTTTCATTATGCGCTGCAAATACATACACTTTTTCTCCCTCCATCCCCCCTCCCGTCATTTGTTTCCTTGTGCGTCCACTCTGCTTCTCCCCTTCTCATTCTAATATCGATTAAAATGCCCCTGCTTCTTTACTCACATTTGCGTATAAACCAGCGGACCCTAGTTCCAGTCGCGCGTAACATCGAACGACCCGTCTGAAAAAAAATTGGTGCGACACGAGGACTTCCCAGGAGGTCACCCATCCGAGTACTACTTTCGCCCAAGCACACATAACTGCGGAGTTCTGATGGGATCCGGTGCATTAGTGCTGGTATGATCGCACCCGTTTAATTCAACGCTGCAAATACATAAACTCCTTCTCCTTTCTTCCCCCTCCCGTCATTTGTTTCCTTGTGCGTGTGCACTGCACCTCTCGTTCTCGTTCAAATATCAAGTAAAATGCCATGGTGCCGTGACTCTCATTTGCGAATAAATCTGCGGACCATAATTAAAGTCGCGGGTAACGTCGAACGGCACATCTGAAAAAAAGAAGATGGGTGCAACACGAGGACTTCACAAGAAAATGGGTGAAATATAGGGACTTCGCAGGAGGTAACCCATGCTAGTACTACTCTCGCCCAAGCACCCTTACCTACGGAGTTCTGATAGAATCCGTTGCATTAGTGCTGGTATGATCGCACCTGTTTCATTTCGTGCTGAAAATACATACACTCCTTCTCCTTCCCTCCCCCTCCCATCAATTGTTTCCTTGTGTGTTCACACTGCACCTCTCCATCTCGTTCTAATATCGATTAAAATGCCCCTGCTTCTTGACTCACAATTGCGTATAAACCAGCGGACCCCATTTCCAGTCGCGCGTAACGTCGAACGACCCGTCTTAAAAAAAATTAGTGCGACACGAGGATTTCCCAGGAGGTCACCCATGAGAGTACTACTCTCGCCCAAGCACACTTAACTGCGAAGTTCTGATGGGATCCGGTGCATTAATGCTGGTATGATCGCACCCGTTTAATTTCGAGCTGCAAATACATAAACTCATTCTCCTTTCTTCCCCCTCCCGTCATTTGTTTCCTTGTGCGTGCGCACTGCACCTTCCGTGCTCGTTCTAATATCAAGTAAAATGCTACGGTGCCGTGACTCACATTTGCGAATAATCCTGAGGACTATAATTCAAGTCGCGCGTATCGTCGAAACAATCATCTGCAAAAAAATGGGTGCAACACGAGGACTTCCTAAGAAAATTGGTGAAATATAAGGACTACGCAGGAGGTCACCCATCCTAGTGCTACTCTCGCCCAAGCACCCTTAACTTGCGGAGTTCTGATAGAATCCGTTGCATTGGTGCTGGTATGATCGCTCATGTTTCATTATGCGCTGCAAATACATATACTTTTTCTCCCTCCATCCCCCCTCACGTCATTTGTTTCCTTGTGCGTGCACTCTGCATCTCTCCTTCTCGTTCTAATATTGATTAAAATGCCTCTGCTTCTTGACTCACATTTGCGTATAAACCAGCGGACCCTAGTTCCAGTCGCGCGTAATGTCGAACGACCCGTCTGAAAAAAAATTGGTGCGACACATGGACTTCCCAGGAGGTCACCCATCCGAGTACTACTCTCGCCCAAGCACACATAACTGTGGAGTTCTGATGGGATCCGGTGCATTAGTGCTGGTATGATCGCACCCGTTTAATTCAACGCTGCAAATACATAAACTCCTTCTCCTTTCTTCCCCCTCCCGTCATTTGTTTTCTTGTGCGTGCGCACTGCACCTCTCGTTCTCGTTCAAATATCAAGTAAAATGCCACGGTGCCGTGACTCTCATTTGCGAATAAATCGGCGGACCATAATTAAAGTCGCGCGTAACGTCGAACGGCACATCTGAAAAAAAGAAGATGGGTGCAACACGAGGACTTCACAAGAAAATGGGTGAAATATAAGGACTTCCCAGGAGGTAACCCATGCTAGTACTACTCTCGCCCAAGCACCCTTACCTACGGAGTTCTGATAGAATCCGTTGCATTAGTGCTGGTATGATCGCACCTGTTTCATTTCGTGCTGAAAATACATGCACTCCTTCTCCTTCCCTCCCCCTCCCATCAATTGTTTCCTTGTGCGTGCACTCTGCATCTCTCATTCTCGTTTTAATATCGATTAAAATGCCCCTGCTTCTTGACTCACATTTGCGTATAAACCAGCGGACCCTAGTTCCAGTCACGAGTAACGTCGAACGACCCGTCTGGAAAAAAATTAGTGCGGCACGAGGACTTCTCAAGATGTCACCCATCCGAGTAATGCTCTCTCCCAAGCACACTTAACTGCGAAGTTTTGATGGGATCCGGTGCACTAGTACTGGTATGATCGCACATGTTTAATTTCGCACTGCAAATACATAAACTCCTTCTCCTTTCTTCCCACTCCCTTCATTTGTTTCCTTGTGCGTGCGCACTGCACCTCTCGTTCTCGTTCAAATATCAAGTAAAATGCCACGGCGCCGTGACTCACATTTGCGAATAAATCTGCGAACCATAATTAAAGTCGCGCGTAACGTCGAACGGCACATCTGAAAAAAAGAAAATGGGTGCAACACCAGAACTTCCGAGGAGGTAACCCATCATTGTACTACTTTCGCCAAAGCACACTTAACTGCGGAGTTCTGATGGGATCTGGTGCATTTGTGCTGGTGTGACCGCACCTGTTTCATTTCGTGCTGAAAATACAAACACTCCTTCTTCCCTCCCCCCCTCCCATCTTTTGTTTCCTTGTGCATTCACACTGCACCTCTCCTTCTCGTTCTAATATCGATTAAAAAGTCCCTGATTCATGACTCACATTTGCGTATAAACAAGCGGACCATAGTTCCAGTCGCGCGTAACGTCGAACGACCCATCTAAAAAAAAATTGTTGCGATACGAGGACTTCCCAAGAGGTCACCCATCCGAGAACTATTTTCTCCCAAGCACGCTTAACGGCAGAGTTCTGATGGGATCCAGTGCATTAGTGCTGGTATAATCACACCTGTTTAATTTTGCGCTGCAAATACATAAACTCCTTCTCTTTTCTTCCCCATCCCGTCATTTGTTTCCTTGTGCGTGCGAACTGCACCTCCCGTAGTCGTTCTAATATCAAGTAAAATGCCACGGCGCCGTGACTCACATTTGCGAATAAACCTGCAGACCATAAATCAAGTCGCGTGTAACGTCGAAAGAATCATCTACAAAAAGATGGGTGCAACACGAGGACTTCACAAGAAAATGGGTGAAATATAAGGACTTCGCAGGAGGTAACCCATGCTAGTACTACTCTCGCCCAAGCACCCTTACCTATGGAGTTCTGATAGAATCCGATGCATTAGTGCTAGTATAATCGCACCTGTTTCATTTCGTGCTGAAAATACATACACTCCTTCTTCCCTCCCCCCCTCCCATCATTTGTTTCCTTGTGCGTTCACACTGCACCTCTCCTTCTCGTTCTAATATCGATTAAAATAACTCTGATTCTTGACTGACATTTGCGTATAAACCAGCGGACCATAGTTCCAGTCGTGCGTAACGTCGAACGACCCGTCTGAAAAAAAATTTGTGCAACACAAGGACTTCCCAGGAGGTCACCCATCCGAGTACTACTCTCGCCCAAGCACACTTAACTGCGGAGTTCGGATGGGATCCGGTGCATTAGTGCTGGTATGATCGCACCCGTTTAATTTCGCGCTGCAAATACATAAACTCCTTCTCCTTTCTTCTCCCTCCCGTCATTTGTTTCCTTGTGCGTGCGCACTGCACCTCCCGTGCTCGTTCTAATGTCAAGTAAAATACTACGGTGTCGTGACTCAAATTTGCGAATAAACCTGAGGACCATAATTCAAGTCGCGCGTAACGTCGAAAGAATCATCTGCAAAAAAATGAGTGCAATACGAGGACTTCACAAGAAAATGGGTGAAATATAAGGACTTCGCAGGAGGTAACCCTTGCTAGTACTACTTTCACCCAAGCACCCTTACCTACGGGGCTCTGATAGAATCCGTTGCATTAGTGCTGGTATGATCGCACTTGTTTCATTTCGTGCTGAAAATACATACACTCCTTCTCCTTCCCTCCCCCTCCCATCAATTGTTTCCTTGTGCGTTCACACTACACCTCTCCTTCTCGTTCTAATATCGATTAAAATGCCTCTTTTTCTTGACTCACATTTGCGTATAAACCAGCGGGCCCCCAGTTCCAGTCGCGCATAACGTCGAACGACCCGTCTGAAAAAAAATTGGTGCGACACGAGGACTTCCCAGGAGGTCACCCATCCGAGTACTACTCTCGCCCAAGCAAACTTAACTGCGGAGTTCTGATGGGATCCGGTGCATTAGTGCTGGTATGATCGCACCCGTTTAATTTCGCGCCGCAAATACATAAACTCCTTCTCCTTTCTTCCCCCTCCCGTCATTTGTTTCCTTGTGCGTGCACACTGCACCTCCCGTGCTCGTTCTAATATCAAGAAAAATGCTACGGTGCCGTGACTCACATTTGCGAATAAACCTAAGGACCATAATTCAACTCGCGCATATCGTCGAAAGAATTATTTGTCAAAAAATGGGTGCAACAAGATGACTTCCTAAGAAAATGGGTGAAATATAAGGACTTCGCAGGAGGTCACCCATCCTAGTGCTACTCTCGCCCATGCACCCTTAACTTGCGGAGTTCTGATAGAATCCGTTGCATTGGAGCTGGTATGATTGCTCATGTTTCATTCTGCGCTGAAAATACATACACTTTTTCTCCCTCCATCCCCCCTCCCGTCATTTGTTTCCTTGTGCGTGCGCACTGCACCTCCCGTTATCGTTCTAATATCAAGTAAAATGCTACAGCGCCGTGACTCACATTTGCGAATAAACCTGAGGACCATAATTCAAGTCGCGCATAACGTCGAAAGAATCATCTGTAAAAAAATGTGTGCAACACGAGGTCTTCACAAGAAAATGGGTGAAATATAAGGACTTCGCAGGAGGTAACCCTTGCAAGTACTACTTTCGCCCAAGCACCCTTACCTACGGAGTTCTGATAGAATCCGTTGCATTAGTGCTGGTATGATCGCACCTGTTTCATTTCGTGCTGAAAATACATACACTCCTTCACCTTCCCTTCCCCTCCCATCAATTGTTTCCTTGTGCGTTCACTCTGCACCTCTCATTCTCGTTCTAATATCGATTAAAATGCCCCTGCTTCTTGACTCACATTTGCGTATAAACCAGCGGACCCTAGTTCCAGTCGCGCGTAACGTCGAACGACCCGTCTAAAAAAAAATTTGTGCGACACGAGGACTTCCCAAGAGGTCACCCATCCGAGTACTACTCTCGCCCAAGCACACTTAACTGCGGAGTTCTGATGGGATCCAGTGCATTAATGCTGGTATGATCGCACCTGTTTAATTTTGCGCTGCAAATACATAAACTCATTCCCCTTTCTTCCCCTCTCCCGTCATTTGTTTCCTTGTGCGTGCGCACTGCACCTCCCGTTCTCGTTCTAATATCAAGTAAAATTCTACGGTGCCGTGACTCACATTTGCGAATAAACCTGAGGGCCATAATTCAAGTCGCGCGTATCGTCGAAAGAATCATCTGTAAAAAAATGGGTGCAACACGAGGACTTCCTAAGAAAATAGGTAAAATATAAGGACTTCATAGGAAGTCACCCATCCTAGTGCTACTCTCGCCCAAGAACCTTTAACTTGCGGAGTTCTAATAGAATCCGTTGCGTTGGTGCTGGTATGATTGCTCATGTTTCATTCTGCGCTGCAAATACATATACTTTTTCTACCTCCATCCCCCCTCCCGTCATTTGTTTCCTTGTGCGTGCACTCTGCATCTCTCTTTCTCGTTCTAATATCGATTCAAATGCTCCTGCTTCTTGACTCACATTTGCGTATAAACTAGTGGACCCTTGTTCCAGTCGCGCGTAACGTCGAACGACCCGTCTGAAAAAAAAATTAGTGCGACACGAGGACTTCCCAAGAGGTAACCCATTCGAGTAATACTCTCGCCCAAGCACACTTAACTGCGGAGTTCTGATGGGATCCGGTGCATTAGTGCTGGTATGATCGAACCTGTTTAATTTCGCGCTGCAAATACATAAACTCCTTCTCCTTTATTCCCCCTCCCGTCATTCGTTTCCTTGTGCGTGCGCACTGCACCTCTCGTTCTCGCTCAAATATCAAGTAAAATGCCACGGCGCCGTGACTCACATTTGCGAATAAATCTGCGGACCATAATTAAGGTCGCGCATAAGGTCGAACGGCACAACTGAAAAAAAGAAAATGGGTGCAACACGAGAACTTCCCAGGAGGTAACCCATCATTGTACTGCTTTCGCCAAAGCACACTTAACTGCGGAGTTCTGATGGGATCCGGTGCATTTGTGCTGGTGTGACCGCACCTGTTTAATTTTGTGCTGAAAATACATACACTCCTTCTTCCCTCCCCCCCTCCCATCATTTGTTTCCTTGTGCGTTCACACTGCACCTCTCCTTCTCGTTCTAATATCGATTAAAATGCCCCTGATTCTAGACTCACATTTGCGTATAAACCAGCGGACCATAGTTCCAGTCGCGCGTAACGTCGAACGACCCATCTGAAAAAAAATTATTGAGATACGAGGACTTCCGAAGAGGTCACCCATCCGAGTACTACACTCGCTCAAGCACACTTAACTGTAGAGTTCTGATGGGATCCAGTGCATTAGTGCTGGTATGATGCCACTTGTTTAATTTTGCGCTTCAAATACATACACTCCTTCTCTTTTCTTCCTCCTCCCAATATTTGTTTCCTTGTGCGTGCGCACTGCACCTCCCGTACTCGTTCTAATATCAAGTAAAATGTCACGGCGCCGTGACTCACATTTGCGAATAAACCTGCGGACCATAAATCAAGTCGCGCGTAACGTCGAAAGAATCATCTGCAAAAAGATGGGTGTAACACGAGGACCTCCCAAGAAAATGGGCGAAATATAAGGACTTCGCAGGAGGTCACCCATCCGAGTTCTTTTCTCACCCAAGCACCCTTAACTGCGGAGTTCTGATAGAATCCGTTGCATTAGTGCTGGTATGATCCCTCATGTTTCATTCTGCACTGCAAATACATACACTCTTTCTCCTCCCGTCATTTGTTTCCTTGTGCGTGCACTCTGCATCTCTCTTTCTCATTCTAATATCAAGTAATATGCCCCAGCACCGTGACTCACCTTTGCAAATGAACCAGCGGTTTATAATTCCATTCGCGCATAACTTCGAACAACCAATCCGAAAAAAAATAAGTACAAAACGAGGGCTTCCCAAGTGGTCACCCATCCGAGTACTACTCTCGTCCAAGCACACTTAACTGCGGAGTTCTGATGGGATCCGGGGCTTTAGTGCTGGTATGATCGCACCTGTTTAATTTCGCGATGCAAATACATATACTCCTTCTCCTTTCTTCCCCCTCCCGTCATTTGTATCCTTGTGCGTTAACACTTCACCTCTCATTCTCGTTCTAATATCGATTAAAATGCCCCTGCTTATTGACTCACATTTGCGTATAAACCAGCGGACCCTAGTTCCAGACGAGCGTAACGTCGAACGACCCGTCTGAAAAAAAATTGGTGCGACACGAGGACTTCCCAGGAGGTCACGCATCCGAGTACTAATCTCGCCCAAGCACACTTAACTGCAGAGTTCTGATGGGATCCGGTGCAATAGTGCTGGTATGATCACACCCGTTTAATTTTGCGCTTCTATTATATAAACTCATTCCACTTTCTTCCCCCTCCCGTCATTTGTTTCCTTGTGCGTGCGCACTGCACCTCCCGTTCTCGTTCTAATATCAAGTAAAATGCCACGGCGCCGTGACTCACATTTGCTAATAAACCTGAGGACCATAATTCAAGTCGCGCGTAACGTCGAAAGAATCATCTGCAAAAAAATGGGTGCAACACGAGGACTTCACAAGAAAATGGGTGAAATATAAGAACTTCGCAGGAGGTAACCCATGCTAGTACTACTCTCGCCCAAGCACACTTACCTACGGAGTTCTGATAGAATCCGTTGCATTAGTGCTGGTATGATCGCACCTGTTTCATTTCTTGCTGAAAATACATACACTCCGTCTCCTTCCTTCCCCCTCCCATCAATTGTTTCTTTGTGCGTTCACACTGCACCTCTCCTTCTCGTTCTAATATGGATTAAAATGCCCCTGCTTCTTGACTCACATTTGCGTATAAACCAGCGGACCCTAGTTCCAGTCGCGCGTAACGTCGAACGACCCGTCTGAAAAAAAATTGGTGCGACACGAGGACTTCCCAGGAGGTCACCAATCCGAGTACTACTCTCGCCAAAGCACACTTAACTGCGGAGTTCTGACGGAATCCGGTGCATTAGTGCTGGTATGATCGCACACGTTTAATTCCGCGCTGCAAATACATAAACTCCTTCTCCTTTCTTCCCCCTCCCGTCATTTGTTTCCTTATGCGTGCGCACTGCCCCTCCCGTGCTCCTTCTAATATAAAGTAACATGCTACGGTGCCGTGACTCACATTTGCGAATAAACCTGAGGACCATAATTCAAGTCGCGCGTATCGTCGAAAGAATCATCTGCAAAAAAATGGGTGGAACACGAGGACTTCCTAAGAAAATTGGTGAAATATAAGGACTTCGCATGAGGTCACCCATCCTAGTGCTACTCTCGCCCAAGCACCCTTAACTTGCGGAGTTCTGATAGAATCCGTTGCATTGGTGCTGGTATGATCGCTCATGTTTCATTCTGCGCTGCAAATACATACACTTTTTCTCCCTCCATCCCCCCTCCCGTCATTTGTTTCCTTGTGCGTGCACTCTGCATCTCTCCTTCTCGTTCTAATATCGATTAAAATGCCCCTGCTTCTTGACTCACATTTGCGTATAAACCAGCGGACCCTAGTTCTAGTCGCGCGTAACGTCGAACGACCCGTCTGAAAAAAAAATTAGTGCGACACGAGGACTTCCCAAGAGGTCACCCATCCGAGTACTACTCTCGCCCAAGCACACTTAACTGCGGAGTTCTGATGGGATCCGGTGCATTAGTGCTGGTATGATCGCACATGTTTAATTTTGCGCTGCAAATACATAAACTCCTTCACCTTTCTTCTCCCTCCCGTCATTTGTTTCCTTGTGCGTGCACACTGCACCTCTCGTTCTCGTTCAAATATCAAATAAAATGCCACGACACCGTGACTCACATTTGCTAATAAATCTGCGGACCATAATTAAAGTCGCGCGTAACGTCGAATGGCACATCTGAAAAAAAGAAAATGGATGCAACACGAGAACTTCCCACGATGTAACCCATAATTGTACTACTTTCACCAAAGCACACTTGACAGCGGAGTTCTGATGGGATCCGGTGCATTTGTGCTGGTATGATCGCACCTGTTTAATTTCGCACTGCAAATACATACACTCATTCCCCTTTCTTCCCCCTCCCGCCATTTGTTTCCTTTTACGTGCGCACTGCACCTCCCGCTCTCGTTCTAATATCAAGTAAAATGCCACGGCACCGTGACTCACATTTGCGAATAAACCTGAGGACCATAATTCAAATCGCGCGTAACGTCGAAAGAATCATCTGCAAAAAAATGGGTGCAACACGAGGACTTCACAAGAAAATGGGTGAAATATAAGGACTTCGCAGGAGGTAACCCATGCTAGTACTACTCTCGCCCAAGCACCCTTACCTACGGAGTTCTGATAGAATCCTTTGCATTAGTGCTGGTATGATCGCACCTGTTTCATTTCGTGCTGAAAATACATACACTCCCTCTCCTTCCCTCCCCCTCCCATCGATTGTTTCAAAAAAAACCTGAGGACTATAATTCAAAAAAATGGGTGCAACACGAGGACTTCACAAGAAAATGGGTGAAATATAAGGACTTCGCAGGAGATAACCCATGCTAGTACTACTCTCGCCCAAGCACCTTACCTACGGAGTTCTGATAGAATCCGATGCATTAGTGCTGGCATGATCGCACCTGTTTCATTTCGTGCTGAAAATACATACACTCTTTCTCCTTCCCTCCCCCTCCCGTCATTTGTTTCTTTGTGTGTGCACTCTTTCATCTCTCCTTCTCGTTCTAATATCGATTAAAATGCCCCTGCTTCTTGACTCACATTTACGTATAAACTAGTGGACCCTAGTTGCAGTCGCACATAACGTCGAACGACCCGTCTGAAAAAAAAAATTAATGCGACATGAGGACTTCCCAGGAGATCACCCATCCGAGTACTACTCTCGCCCAAGCACACTTAACTGCGGAGTTCTAATGGGATCTGGTGCATTAGTGCTGGTATGATCGCACCTGTTTAATTTCGCGCTGCAAATACATAAACTCCTTCTCCTTTCTTCCCCCTCCCGTCATTTGTTTCCTTGTGCGTGCGCACTGCACCTCACGTTCTCGTTCAAATATCAAGTAAAATGCCACGGCGCCGTGACTCACATTTGTGAATAAACCTGAGTACCATAATTCAAGTCGCGCGTAAAGTCGAAAGAATCATCTGCAAAAAAATGGGTGCAACACGAGGACTTCCTAAGAAAATAGGTGAAATATAAGGACTTCGCAGGAGGTCACCCATCCTAGTGCTACTCTCGCCCAAGCACCCTTAACTTGCGGAGTTCTGATAGAATCCGTTGCATTGGTGCTGATATGATTGCTAATGTTTCATTCTGCACTGCAAATACATACACTTTTTCTCCCCCCATCCCCCCTCCCGTCATTTGTTTCCTTGTGCGTGCACTCTGCATCTCTCCTTCTCGTTCTAATATCGATTAAAATGCCCCTGCTTCTTTACACACATTTGCGTATAAACCAGTGGACCCTAGTTCCAGTCGCGCGTAACGTCGAACGACCCATCTGAAAAAAAAATTAGTGCGACACGAGGACTTCCCAGTAGGTCACCCATCCGAGTACTACTCTCGCCCAAGCACACTTAATTGCGGAGTTCTGATAGGCTCCGGTGCATTAGTGCTGGTATGATCGCTCCTATCTAATATCGCGCTGCAAATACATAATCTACTCCTCCTTTCTTCCCCCTCCCGTCATTTGTTTCCTTGTGCGTGCGCACTGCACCTCTCGTTCTCGTTCAAATATCAAGTAAAATGCCACAGCACCGTGACTCACATTTGCGAATATATCTGCGGACCATAATTAAAGTCGCGCGTAACTTCGAACGACACATCTGAAAAAAAAGAAAATGGGTGCAACACGAGAACTTCCCATGAGGTAACCCATCATTGTACTACTTTCGCTAAAGCACACTTAACTGCGGAGTTTTGATGGGATCCGGTACATTTGTGCTGGTGTGACCGCACCTGTTTAATTTCGTGCTGAAAATACATACACTCCTTCTTCCCTCCCCCCCTCCCATCATTTGTTTCCTTGTGCGTTCACACTGCACATCTCCTTCTCGTTCTAATATCGATTAAAATGCCTCTGATTCTTGACTCACATTTGCGTATAAACCAGCGGACCATAGTTCCAGTCGCGCGTAACATCGGACGACCCATCTGAAAAAAAATTGTTGCGATACGAGGACTTCCCAATAGGTCACCCATCCGAGTACTACTCTCGCCCAAGCACGATTAACTGCAGAGTTCTGATGGGATCCAGTGCATTAGTGCTGGTATGATGCCACTTGTTTAATTTTGCACTTCAAATACATACACTCCTTCTCTTTTCTTCCTCCTCCCGTCATTTGTTTCCTTGTGCGTGCGCACTGCACCTCCCGTACTCGTCCTAATATCAAGTAAAATGCCACGGCGTCGTTTCTCACATTTGCGAATAAACCTGCGGACCATAAATCAAGTCGCGCGTAACGTCGAAAGAATCATCTGCAAAAAGATGGGTGCAACACGACGACCTCCAAAGAAAATGGGTGAAATATAAGGACTTCGCAGGAGGTCACCCATCCGAGTACATTTCTCGCCCAAGCACCCTTAACTGCGGAGTTCTGATAGAATCCGTTGCATTAGTGCTGGTATGATCCCTCATGTTTCATTTTGCACTGTAAATACATACACTCTTTCTCTTCCCATCCCCCTTCCCGTCATTTGTTTCCTTGTGCGTGCACTCTGCATCTATCTTTCTCGTTCTAATATCAAGTAATATGCTCCGGCACCGTGACTCACCTTTGCAAATGAACCAGCGGCTTATAATTCCATTCGCGCGTAACGTCGAACAACCCATCTGAAAAAAAATAGGTGCAACACGAGGGCTTCCTAGGTGGTAACCCATCCGAGTACTACTCTCGCCCAAACACACTTAACTGCGGAGTTCTAATGAGATCCAGGGCTTTAGTGCTGGTATGATCGCACCTCTTTAATTTCGCGCTGCAAATAAATACACTCCTCCTTTCTTCCCCTTTCCGTTATTTGTTTCCTTGTCCGTTCACACTTCTCCTCTCATTCTCGTTCTAATATCGATTAAAATGCCCCTGCTTCTTGACTCACATTTGCGTATAAACCAGCGGACCCTAGTTCCAGACGCGCGTAACGTCGAACGACCATTCTGAAAAAAAATTTGTGCGACACAAGGACTTCCCAGGAGGTCAACCATCCGAGTACTAATCTCGCCCAAGCACACTTAACTGCGGAGTTCTAATGGGATCTGGGGCTTTAGTGCTGGTATGATCGCACCTGTTTAGCTTCGCGCTGCAAATACATACAATCCTTCTCTTTTCTTCCCCCTCCCGTCATTTGTTTCCTTGTGCGTGCGCGCTGCACCTCCCGTTCTCGTTCTAGTATCAAGACAAATGCTACAGCGCCGTGCCTCACATTTGCGAATAAACCTGAGGACCATAATTCAAGTCGCGCGTAACGTCGAAAGAATCATCTGCAAAAAAATGGGTGTAACACGAGGACTTCACAAGAAAATGGGTGAAATATAAGGACTTCGCTGAAGGTAACCCATGCTATAACTAGTCTCGCCCAAGCACCCTTACCTACGGAGTTCTGATAGAATCCGTTGCATTAGTGCTGGTATGATCGCACCTGTTTCATTCTGCGCTGCAAATACATACACATTTTCTCCTTCCCTCCCCCTCCCATCAATTGTTTCCTTGAGCGTTCACACTGCACCTCTCCTTCTCGTTCTAATATCGATTAAAATGCCCATGCTTCTTGACTCACATTTGCGTATAAACTAGCGGATCCTAGTTCCAGTCGCGCGTATTGTCGAACGACCCGTCTGAAAAAAAATTTGTGCGACACGAGCACTTCCTAGGAAGTAACCCATCCGAGTACTACTCTCACTCAAACACACTTAACTGCAGAGTTCTGATGGGATCTAGTGCATTAGTACTGGTATGATCGCACCCGTTTAATTTCGCGCTGCAAATACATAAACTCCTCTCTTTTCTTCCCCCTCCAGTCATTTGTTTCCTTGTGCGTGCGCACTGCACCTCCCGTGCTGGTTCTAATATCAAGTAAAATGCTACGGTGCCGTGACTCACATTTGCGAATAAACCTGACGACCATAATTCAAGTCGCGCGTATCGTCGAAAGAATCATCTGCAAAAAAAATGGGTGTAACACGAGGACTTCCTAAGAAAATGGGTGAAATATAAGGACTTCGCAGGAGGTCACCCATCCTAGTGCTACTCTCGCCCAAGCACCCTTAACTTGCGGATTTCTGATAGAATCCGTTGCATTCGTGCTGGTATGATTGCTAATGTTTCATTCTGCGCTGCAAATACATACACTTTTTCTCCCTCCATCCCCCCTCCCGTCATTTGTTTCCTTGTGCGTGCACTCTGCATCTCTGCTTCTCGTTCTAATATCGATTAAAATGCCCCTGCTTCTTGACTCACATTTGCGTATAAACCAGCGGATCCTAGTTCCAGTCGCGCGTATTGTCGAACGACCCGTCTGAAAAAAAATTGGTGCGACACGAGGACTTCCTAGGAGGTCACCCATCCGAGTACTACTCTCGCCCAAACACACTTAACTGCAGAGTTCTGATGGGATCCAGTGCATTAGTGCTGGTATGATCGCACCCGTTTAATTTCGCGCTGCAAATACATACACTCCTTCTCCTTTCTTCCCCCTTCCGTCAATTGTTTCCTTGTGCGTTCACACTTCACCTCTCATTCTCGTTCAAATATCGATTAAAATGCCCTTGCTTCTTGACTCACATTTGGGTATAAACCAGTGGACCCTAGTTTTAGTCGAGCGTAACGTCGAAGGACCCGTCTGAAAAAAAAATTAGTGCGACACAAGGACTTCCCAGGAGGTGACCCATCCAAGTACTACTCTCGCCCAAGCACACTTAACTACGGAGTTCTGATGGGATCCGGTGCATTAGTGATAGTATGATCACAACTGTTTAATTTTGCGCTGCAAATACATAAAGTCCTTCTCCTTTCTTCCCCTTCCCGTCATTTGTTTCCTTGTGCGTGCGCACTGCACCTCTCGTTCTCGTTCAAATATCAAGTAAAATGCCACGGCGTCGTGACTCACATTTGTGAATAAATCCGCGGACCATAATTAAAGTCGCGCGTAACGTCGAACCGCACATCTGAAAAAAAGAAAATGGGTGCAGCACGAGAACTTCCAAGGAGGTAACCCATCATTGTACCACTTTCGCCAAAGCACACTTAATTACGGAGTTCTGATGGGATCCGTTGCATTTGTGCTGGTGTGACCGCACCTGTTTAAATTTCGTGCAGAAAATACATACACTCTCCTTCTTCCCTCCCCCCCTCCCATCATTTGTTTCCTTGTGCGTTCACACTGTACCTCTCCTTCTCGTTCTAATATCGATTAAAATGCCCCTGATTCTTGACTCACATTTGCGTATAAACCAGCGGACCATATTTCCAGTCGCGCGTAACGTCGAACGACCCATCTTAAAAAAAATTGTTGCGATACGAGGACTTCCCAAGAGGTCACCCATCCGAGTACTACTCTCGCCCAAGAACACTTAACTGCAGAGTTCTGATGGGATCCAGTGCATTAGTGCTGGTATGATGCCACTTGTTTAATTTTGCGCTTTAAATACATACACTCCTTCCCTTTTCTTCATCCTCCCGTCATTTGTTTCCTTGTGCGTGCGCACTGCACCTCCCGTACTCGTTCTAATATCAAGTAAAATGCCACGGCGCCGTGACTCACATTTGCGAATAAACCTGCAGACCATAAATCAAGTCGCGCGTAACGTCGAAAGAATCATCTACGAAAAAATGGGTGCAACACGAGGACCTCCTAAGAAAATGGGTGAAATATAAGGACTTCGCAGGAGGTCACCCATCCGAGTACTTTTCTCGCCCAAGCACCCTTAACTGCGGAATTCTGATAGAATCCGTTGCATTAGTGCTGGTATGATCACTCATGTTTCATTCTGCACTGCAAATACATACACTCTTTCTCCTCCCATCCCCCCGCCCGTCATTTGTTTCCTTGTGCGTGCACTCTGCATCTCTCTTTCTCGTTTTATTATCAAGTAATATGCCCCGGCACCGTGACTCACCTTTGCAAATGAACCAGCGGTTTATAATTCCATTCGCGTGTAACGTCGAACAACCCATCTGAAAAAAAATAGGTGCAACACGAGGGCTTCCCAAGTGGTCACCCATCCGAGTACTACTATCGCCCAAGCACACCTAACTGCGGAGTTCTGATGGGATCCGAGGCTTTAGTCCTGGTATGATCGCACCTGTTTAATTTCGCGCTGCAAATACATACACTCCTTCTCCTTTCTTCCCTCTCCCGTCATTTGTTTCCTTGTGCGTTCACACTTCACCTCTCATTCTCGTTCTAATATCGATTAAAATGCCCCTGCTTCTTGACTCACATTTGCGTATAAACCAGTGGACCCTAGTTCTAGTCGCGCGTAACGTCGAACGACGCGTCTGAAAAAAAAATTAGTGCGACACAAGGACTTCCCAGGAGGTCACCCATCCGAGTACTACTCTCGCCCAAGCACACTTAGCTGCGGAGTTCTGATGGGATTCGATGCATTAGTGATGGTATGATCGCACCTGTTTAATTTTGCGCTTCAAATACATAAAGTCCTTCTCCTTTCTTCCCCCTCCCGTCATTTGTTTCCTTGTGCGTGCGCACTGCACCTCTCGTTCTCGTTCAAACATCAAGTAAAATGCCACGGCGTCGTGACTCACATTTGCGAATAAATCTGCGGACCATAATTAAAGTTGCGCGTAACGTCGAACCGCACATCTGAAAAAAAGAAAATGGGTGCAACACGAGAACTTCCCAGGAGGTAACCCATCATTGTACCGCTTTCGCCAAAGCACACTTAACTGCGGAGTTCTGATGGGATCCGGTGCATTTGTGCTGGTGTGACCGCACCTGTTTAATTTCGTGCAGAAAATACATACACTCCTTCTTCCCTCCCCCCCTCCCATCATTTGTTTCCTTGTGCGTTCACACTGCACCTCTCATTCTCGTTCTAATATCGATTAAAATGCCCCTGATTCTTGACTCACATTTGCGTATAAACCAGCGGACCATAGTTCCAGTCGCGCGTAACGTCGAACGACCCATCTTAAAAAAAATTGTTGCGATACGAGGACTTCCCAAGAGGTCACCCATCCGAGTACTACTCTCGCCCAAGCACGCTTAAATGGAGAGTTCTGATGGGATCCAGTGCATTAGTGCTGGTATGATGCCACTTGTTTAATTTTGCGCTTGAAATACATACACTCCTTCCCTTTTCTTCATCCTCCCGTCATTTGTTTCCTTGTGCGTGCGCACTGCACCTCCCGTACTCGTTTTAATATCAAGTAAAATGCCACGGCGCCGTGACTCACATTTGCGAATAAACCTGCGGACAATAAATCAAGTCGCATGTAACATCGAAAGAATCATCTACAAAAAGATGGGTGCAACACGAGGACCTCCCAAGAAAATGGGTAAAATATAAGGACTTCGCAGGAGGTCACCCATCCGAGTACTTTTCTTGCCCAAGCACCCTTAACTGCGGAGTTCTGAAAGAATCCGTTGCATTAGTGCTGGTATGATCCCTCATGTTTCATTCTGCACTGCAAATACATACACTCTTTCTCCTCCCATCCCCCCTCCCGTCATTTGTTTCCTTGTGCGTGCACTCTGCATCTCTCTTTCTTGTTCTAATATCAAGTAATATTCCCCGGCACCGTGACTCACCTTTGCAAATGAACCAGCGGTTTATAATTCCATTCGCGCGTAACGTCAAACAACCAATCCGAAAAAAAATAGGTGCAACACGAGGGCTTCCCAAGTGGTCACCCATCCGAGTACTACCCTCGCCCAAGCACACTTAACTGCGGAGTTCTAATGGGATCCGGAGCTTTAGTGCTGGTATGATCGCACCTGTTTAATTTCGCGCTGCAAACACATACACTCCTTCTCCTTTCTTCCCCCTCCCGTCATTTGTTTCATTGTGCCTTCACACTTCACCTCTCATTCTCGTTCTAATATCGATTAAAATGCCCCTGATTCTTGACTCACATTTGCGTATAAACCAGCGGACCCTAGTTCCAGACGCGCGTAACGTCGAACGACCCGTTTGAAAAAAAATTCGTGCGACACGAGGACTTCCCAAGAGGTCATCCATCCGAGTACTAATCTCGCCCAAACACACTTAACTGCAGAGTTCTGATGGGATCCGGGGCTTTAGTGCTGGTATGATCGCTCCTGTTTAGTTTAGCACTGCAAATACATACACTCCTCCTTTCTTCCCCCTCCCGTCATTTGTTTCCTTGTGCGTTCACACTTCACCTCTCATTCTCGTTCTAATATCGATTAAAATTCCCCTGCTTCTTGACTCACATTTGCGTATAAACCAGCGGACCCTAGTTCCAGTTGCGCGTAACTTCGAACGACCGGTATGAAAAAAAATTGGTGCGACACGAGGACTTCCCAGGAGGTCACCCATCCGAGTACTACTCTCGCCCAAGCAAACTTAACTGCGGAGTTCTGATGGGATCCGGTGCATCAGTGCTGGTATGATCACACCCGTTTAATTTCGCGCTGCAAATACATAAACTCCTTCTCCTTTCTTCCCCCTCCCGTCATTTCTTTCCTTGTGCGTGCGCACTGCACCTCCCGTGCTCGTTCTAATATCAAGTAAAATACTACGGTGTCGTGGCTCACATTTGCGAATAAACCTGAGGACCATAATTCAAGTCGCGCGTAACGTCGAAAGAATCATCTGCAAAACGATGGGTGCAACACGAGGACCACCCAAGAAAATGGGTGAAATATAAGGACTTCGCAGGAGGTCACCCATCCGAGTACTTTTTCTCGCCCGAGCACCCTTAACTGCGGAGTTCTGATAGAATCGGTTGCATTAGTGCTAGTATGAACCCTCATGTTTTATTCTGCACTGCAAATACATACACTCTTTCTCCTTCCAACCCCCCTCCCGTCATTTGTTTCCTTGTGCGTGCACTCTGCATCTCTCTTTCTCGTTCTAATATCAAGTAATATGCCCCGGCACCGTGACTCACCTTTGCAAATGAACCAATGATTTATAATTCCATTCGCGTGTAACATCGAACAACCCATCCGAAAAGAAAAACAGGTACAACACGAGGGCTTCCCAGGTGGTGACCCATCCGAGTACTACTCTCGCCCAAGCACACAAAACTGCGGAGTTCTGATGGGATCCAGAGCTTTAGTGCTGGTATGATCGCACCTGTTTAATTTCGTGCTGCAAATACATACACTCCTTCTCCTTTCTTCTCCCTCCCGTCATTTGTTTCCTTGTGCGTTCATACTTGACCTCTCATTCTCTTTCTAATATCGATTAAAATGTCCCTGCTTCTTGACTCACATTTGCGTATAAACCAGCGGACCCTAGTTCCAGACGCGCGTAACGTCGAACGACCTGTTTGAAAAAAAATTAGTGCGACACGAGGACTTCCCAGGAGGTCACCAATCCGAGTACTAATCTCGCCCAAGCACACTTCACTGCGGAGTTCTGATGGGATCCGGTGCATTAGTGCTGGTATGATCGCACCTGTTTAATTTCGCGCTGCAAATACATAAATTCATTCCCCTTTCTTCCCCCTCCCGTCATTTGTTTCCTTGTGCGTGCGCACTGCACCTCCCGTTCTCGTTCTAATATCAAGTAAATAGCTACAGCGCCGTGACTCACATTTGCGAATAAACCTGAGGACCATAATTCAAGTCGCGCGTAACGTCGAAAGAATCATCTACAAAAAAATGGGTGCAACACGAGGACTTCACAAGAAAATGGGTGAAATATAAGGACTTCGCAGGAGGTAACCCATGCTAGTACTACTCTCGCCCAAGCACCCTTACATACATAGTTCTGATAGAATCCGTTGCATTAGTGCTGGTATGATCGCACCAGTTTAATTTCGCGCTGCAAATACAAAAACTCCATCTCCTTTCTTCCCCCTCCCGTCATTTGTTTCCTTGTGCGTGCGCACTGCACCTCTCGTTCTCGTTCAAATATAAAGTAAAATGCCACGGCCCCGTGACTCACATTTGCGAATAAATCTGCGGACCATAATTAAAGTCGCGCGTAACATCGAACGGCACATCTGAAAAAAAAAATGGGTGCAACACGAGAACTTCCCAGGAGGTAACCCATCATTGTACTACTTTCGCCAAAGCACACTTAACTGCGGAGTTCTGATGGGATCCGGTGCATTAGTGTTGGTGTGACCGCACCTGTTTAATTTCGTGCTGAAAATACATACACTCCTTCTTCCCTCCCCCCCTCCCATCATTTGTTTCCTTGTGCGTTCACACTGCACCTCTCCTTCTCGTTCAAATATTGATTAAAATGTCCCTGATTCTTGACTCACATTTGCGTATAAACCAGTGGACCGTAGTTCCAGTCACGCGTAACGTCGAACGACCCGTCTAAAAAAAAATTGGTGCGACACGAGGACTTCCCAGGAGGTCACCCATCCGAGTACTACTCTCGCCCAAGCACACTTAACTGCGGAGTTCTGATAGGATCCAGTGCATTAGTGCTGGTGTGATCGCACCTGTTTAATTTTGCGCTGCAAATATATAAACTCATTCCCCTTTCTTCCCTTCTCCCGTCATTTGTTTCCTTGTGCGTGCGCACTGCACCTCCCGTTCTCGTTCTAATATCAAGTAAAATTCTACGGTGCCGTGACTCACATTTGCGAATAAACCTGAGGACCATAATTCAAGTCGCGCGTATCGTCGAAAGAATCATCTGCAAAAAAATGGGTGCAACACGAGGACTCCCTAAGAAAATGGGTAAAATATAAGGACTTCATAGGAAGTCACCCATCCTAGTGCTACTCTCGCCCAAGAACCTTTAACTTGCGGAGTTCTGATAGAATCCGTTGCGTTGGTGCTGGTATGATTGCTCATGTTTCATTCTGCGCTGCAAATACATATACTTTTTCTACCTCCATCCCCCCTCCCGTCATTTGTGTCCTTGTGCGTGCACTTTGCATCTCTCTTTCTCGTTCTAATATCGATTCAAATGCTCCTGCTTCTTGACTCACATTTGTGTATAAACTAGTGGACCCTTGTTCCAGTCGCGCGTAACGTCGAACGACCCATCTGAAAAAAAAATTAGTGCGACACGAGGACTTCCCAAGAGATAACCCATTCGAGTAATACTCTCGCCCAAGCACACTTAACTGCGGAGTTCTGATGGGATCCGGTGCATTAGTGCTGGTATGATCGAACCTGTTTAATCTCGCGCTGCAAATACATAAACCCCTTCTCCTTTATTCCCCCTCCCGTCATTCGTTTCCTTGTGCGTGCGCACTGCACCTCTCGTTCTCGCTCAAATATCAAGTAAAATGCCACGGCACCGTGACTCACATTTGCGAATAAATCTGCGGACCATAATTAAGGTCGCGCATAAGGTCGAACGGCACAACTGAAAAAAAGAAAATGGGTGCAACACGAGAACTTCCCAGGAGGTAACCCATCATTGTACTGCTTTCGCCAAAGCACACTTAACTGCGGAGTTCTGATGGGATCCGGTGCATTTGTGCTGGTGTGACCGCACCTGTTTAATTTTGTGCTGAAAATACATACACTCCTTCTTCCCTCCCACCCTCCCATCATTTGTTTCCTTGTGCGTTCACACTGCACCTCTCATTCTCGTTCTAATATCGATTAAAATGCCCCTGATTCTTGACTCACATTTGCGTATAAACCAGCGGACCATAGTTCCAGTCGCGCGTAACGTCGAACGACCCATCTGAAAAAAAATTATTGAGATACGAGGACTTCCCAAGAGGTCACCCATCCGAGTACTACACTAGCCCAAGAACACTTAACTGCAGAGTTCTGATGGGATCCAGTCCATTAGTGTTGGTATGATGCCACTTGTTTAATTTTGCGCTTCAAATACATACACTCCTTCTATTTTCTTCCTCCTCCCAACATTTGTTTCCTTGTGCGTGCGCACTGCACCTCCCGTACTCGTTCTAATATCAAGTAAAATGCCACGACGCCGTGACTTACATTTGCGAATAAACCTGCGGACCATAAATCAAGTCGCGCGTAACGTCGAAAGAATCATCTGCAAAAAGATGGGTGCGACACGAGGACCTCCCAAGAAAATGGGCGAAATATAAGGACTTCGCAGGAGGTCACCCATCCGAGTTCTTTTCTCACCCAAGCACCCTTAACTGCGGAGTTCTGATAGAATCCGTTGCATTAGTGCTGGTATGATCCCTCATGTTTCATTCTGCACTGCAAATACATACACTCTTTCTCCTCCCGTCATTTGTTTCCTTGTGCGTGCACTCTGCATCTCTCTTTCTCGTTCTAATATCAAGTAATATGCCCCGGCACCGTGACTCACCTTTGCAAATGAACCAGCGGTTTATAATTCCATTCGCGCATAACGTCGAACAACCAATCCGAAAAAAAATAAGTACAACACGAGGGCTTCCCAAGTGGTCACCCATCCGAGTACTACTCTCGCCCAAGCACACTTAACTGCGGAGTTCTGATGGGATCCGGGGCTTTAGTGCTGGTATGATCGCACCTGTTTAGTTTCGCGCTGCAAATACATATACTCCTTCTCCTTTCTTTCCCCTCCCGTCATTTGTATCCTTGTGCGTTAACACTTCACCTCTCATTCTCGTTCTAATATCGATTAAAATGCCCCTGCTTATTGACTCACATTTGCGTATAAACCAGCGGACCCTAGTTCCAGACGCGCGTAACTTCGAACGACCCGTCTGAAAAAAAATTGGTGCGACACGAGGACTTCCCAGGAGGTCACGCATCCGAGTACTAATCTCGCCCAAGCACACTTAACTGCAGAGTTCTGATGGGATCCGGTTCAATAGTGCTGGTATGATCGCACCCGTTTAATTTTGCGCTTCTATTACATAAACTCATTCCCCTTTCTTCCCCCACCCGTCATTTGTTTCCTTGTGCGTGCGCACTGCACCTCCCGTTCTCGTTCTAATTTCAAGTAAAATGCCACGGCGCCGTGACTCACATTTGCTAATAAACCTGAGGACCATAATTCAAGTCGCGCGTAACGTCGAAAGAATCATCTGCAAAAAAATGGGTGCAACACGAGGACTTCACAAGAAAATGGGTGAAATATAAGAACTTCGCAGGAGGTAACCCATGCTGGTACTACTCTCGCCCAAGCACCCTTACCTACGGAGTTCTGATAGAATTCGTTGCATTAGTGCTGGTATGATCGCACCTGTTTCATTTCTTGCTGAAAATACATACACTCCTTCTCCTTCCTTCCCCCTCCCATCAATTGTTTCCTTGTGCGTTCACACTGCACCTCTCCTTCTCGTTCTAATATGGATTAAAATGCCCCTGCTTCTTGACTCACATTTGCGTATAAACCAGCGGACCCTAGTTCCAGTCGCGCGTAACGTCGAACGACCCGTCTGAAAAAAAAATTGGTGCGACACGAGGACTTCCCAGGAGGTCACCAATCCGAGTACTACTCTCGCCAAAGCACACTTAACTGCGGAGTTCTGACGGAATCCGGTGCATTAGTGCTGGTATGATCGCACACGTTTAATTCCGCGCTGCAAATACATAAACTCCTTCTCCTTTCTTCCCCCTCCCGTCATTTGTTTCCTTGTGCGTGCGCACTGCCCCTCCCGTGCTCCTTCTAATATAAAGTAAAATGCTACGGTGCCGTGACTCACATTTGCGAATAAACCTGAGGACCATAATTCAAGTCGCGCGTATCGTCGAAAGAATCATCTGCAAAAAAATGGGTGGAACACGAGAACTTCCTAGGAAAATTGGTGAAATATAAGGACTTCGCATGAGGTCACCCATCCTAGTGCTACTCTCGCCCAAGCACCCTTAACTTGCGGAGTTCTGATAGAATCCGTTGCATTGGTGCTGGTATGATCGCTCATGTTTCATTCTGCGCTCCAAATACATACACTTTTTCTCCCTCCATCCCCCCTCCCGTCATTTGTTTCCTTGTGCGTGCACTCTGCATCTCTCCTTCTCGTTCTAATATCGATTAAAATGCCCCTGCTTCTTGACTCACATTTGCGTATAAACCAGCGGACCCTAGTTCCAGTCGCGCGTAACGTCGAACGACCCGTCTGAAAAAATAATTAGTGCGACACGAGGACTTCCCAAGAGGTCACCCATCCGAGTACTACTCTCGCCCAAGCACACTTAACTGCGGAGTTCTGATGGGATCCGGTGCATTAGTGCTGGTATGATCGCACATGTTTAATTTTGCGCTGCAAATACATAAACTCCTTCTCATTTCTTCTCCCTCCCGTCATTTGTTTCCTTGTGCGTGCACACTGCACCTCTCGTTCTCGTTCAAATATCAAATAAAATGCCACGACACCGTGACTCACATTTGCTAATAAATCTGCGGACCATAATTAAAGTCGCGCGTAACGTCGAATGGCACATCTGAAAAAAAAAAAATGGATGCAACACGAGAACTTCCCACGATGTAACCCATAATTGTATTACTTTCGACAAAGCACACTTGACAGCGGAGTTCTGATGGGATCCGGTGCATTTGTGCTGGTATGATCGCACCTGTTTAATTTCGCACTGCAAATACATACACTCATTCCCCTTTCTTCCCCCTCCCGTCATTTGTTTCCTTGTGCGTGCGCACTGCACCTCTCGTTCTCGTTCAAATATCAAGTAAAATGCCACGGCGCCGTGACTCACATTTGCGAATAAACCTACGGACCATAATTAAAGTCGCGCGTAACGTCGAACGGCACATCTGAAAAAAAGAAAATGGGTGCAACACGAGAACTTCCCAGGAGGTAACCCATCATTGTACTACTTTCACCAAAGCACACTTAACTGCGGAGTTCTGATGGGATCCGGTGCATTTGTGCTGGTGTGACCGCGCCTGTTTAATTTCGTGCTAAAAATACATACACTCCCTCTTCCCTCCCTCCCTCCCATCATTTGTTTCCTTGTGCGTTCACACTGCATATCTCCTTCTCGTTCTAATATCGATTAAAATTCCCCTCATTCTTGACTCACATTTACGTATAAACCAGCGGACCATAGTTCCAGTCGCGCGTAACGTCGAACGACCCATCTGAAAAAAAATTGTTGCGATACGAGGACTTCCCAAGAGGTCACCCATCCGAGTACTACACTCGCCCAAGCACACTTAACTGCAGAGTTCTGATTGGATCTAGTGCATTAGTGCTGGTATGATGCCATTTGTTTAATTTTGCGCTTCAAATACATACACTCCTTCTCTTTTCTTCCTTCTCCCGTCATTTATTTCCTTGTGCTTGCGCACTGCACCTCCCGTTCTCGTTCACATATCAAGTAAAATGCCACGGCGTCGTGACTCACATTTGCGAATAAACCTGAGGACCATAAATCAAGTCGCGCGTAACGTCGAAAGAATCATCTGCAAAAAGATGGGTGCAACACGAGGACCTCCCAAGAAAATGGGTGAAATATAAGGACTTTGCAGGAGGTCACCCATCCGAGTACTTTTCTCGCCCAAGCACCCTTAACTGCGGAGTTCTGATAGAATCCGTTGCATTAGTGCTGGTATGATCGCACCTGTTTAATTTCGTGCTGAAAATACATACACTCTCTCTCCTTCCCTCCCCCTCCCATCGATTGTTTCCTTGTGCGTTCACACTGCACCTCTTCTTCTCGTTCTAATATCGATTAAAATGCCCCTGCTTCTTGACTCACATTTGCGTATAAACCAGCGGACCCTAGTTCCAGTCGCGCGTAAAGTCGAACGACATATCTGAAAAAAAATTGTTGCGATACGAGGACTTCCCAGGAGGTCACCCATCCGAGTACTACTCTCGCCCAAGCACAGTTAACTGCGGAGTTCTGATGGGATCCGGTGCATTTGTGCTGGTATGATAGAACCCGTTTAATTTCGCGCTGCAAATACATAAATTCCTTCTCCTTTCTTCCCCCTCCCGTCATTTGTTTCCTTGTGCGTGCGCACTGCACCTCCCGTGCTCGTTCTAATATAAAGTAAAATGCTACGGTGCCGTGACTCACATTTGCGAATAAACCTGAGGACCATAATTCAAGTCGCGCGTATCGTCGAAAGAATCATCTGCAACACAATGGGTGAAACACGAGGACTTCCTAAGAAAATGGGTGAAATATAAGGACTTCGCAGGAGGTCACCCATCCTAGTGCTACTCTCGCCCAAACACCCTTAACTTGCGGAGTTCTGATAGAACCCGTTGCATTGGTGCTGGTATGATTGCTCATGTTTCATTCTGCGCTGCAAATACATACACTTTTTCTCCCTCCGTCCCCCCTCCCTTCATTTGTTTCCTTGTGCATACACTCTGCATCTCTCCTTCTCGTTCAAATATCAAGTAATATGCCCCGGCACCGTGACTCACCTTTACAAATGAACCAGCGGTTTATAATTCCATTCGCGCGTAACGTCGAACAACCCATCCGAAAAAAAATATGTGCAACACGAGGGCTTCCCAGGTGGTCACCCATCCAAGTACTACCCTCGCCCAAGCACACTTAACTGCGAAGTTCTGATGGGATCCGGAGCTTTAGTGCTGGTATGATCGCATCTTTTTAATTTTTCGCTGTAAATACATACACTCCTTCTCCTTTCTTCCCCCTCCCGTCATTTGTTTCCTTGTGCGTTCACACTTCACCTCTCATTCTCGTTCTAATATTGATTAAAATGACCCTGCTTCTTGACTCACATTTGCGTATAAACCAGCGGACCCCAGTTCCAGTCGCGCGTAACGTCGAACGACCCGTCTGAAAAAAAATTTGTGCGACACAAGGACTTCCCAGGAGGTCACCCATCCGAGTATTAATCTCGCCCAAGCACACTTCACTGCGAAGTTCTGATGGGATCCGATGCATTAGTGCTGGTATGATCGCACCAGTTTAATTTCGCGCTGCAAATACATAAACTCATTCCCCTTTCTTCCCCCTCCCGTCATTTGTTTCCTTGTGCGTGCGCACTGCACCTCCCGTTCTCGTTCTAATATAAAGTAAAATGCTAAAGCGCCGTGAATCACATTTGCGAAAAAACCTGAGGACCATAATTCAAGTCGCGCGTAACATCGAAAGAATCATCTGCAAAAAAATGGGTGCAACACGAGAACTTCACAAGAAAATGGGTGAAATATAAGGACTTCGCAGGAGGTAACCCATGCTAGTACTACTCTCGCCCAAGCACCCTTACCTACGGAGTTCTGATAGAATCCGTTGCATTAGTGCTGGTATGATCGCACCTGTTTCATTTCGTGCTGAAAATACATACACTCCTTCTCTTTCCCTCCCCCTCCCATCAATTGTTTCCTTGTGCGTTCACACTGCACCTCTCCTTCTCGTTCTAATATCGATTAAAATGCCTCTGCTTCTTGACTCACATTTGCGGATAAACCAGCGGACACTAGTTCCAGTCGCGCGTAACGTCGAACGACCCGTCTAAAAAAAAATTGGTGCGACACGAGGACTTCCCAGGAGGTCACCCATCTGAGTACTACTCTCGCCCAAGCACACTTAACTGCGGAGTTCTGACAGGATCTGGTGCATTAGTGCTGGTATGATCACACCCGTTTAATTCTGCACTGCAAATGCATAAACTCCTTCTCCTTTCTTCCCCCTCCCGTCATTTGTCTCCTTGTGCGTGCGCACTGCACCTCCCGTGCTCGTTCTAATATAAAGTAAAATGCTACGGTTCCGTGACTCACATTAGCGAATAAACCTGAGGACCATAATTCAAGTCGGGAGTATCGTCGAAAGAATCATCTGCAAAAAAAGGGTGCAACACGAGGACTTCCTAAGAAAATGGGTGAAATATAAGGACTTCGCAGAAGGTAACCCATGCTAGAACTACTCTCGCCCAATGACCCTTAACTTGCGGAGTTCTGATAGAATCCGTTGCATTGGTGCTGGTATGATTGCTCATGTTTCATTCTGCGCTGCAAATACATACACTTTTTCTCCCTCCATCCCCCCTCCCGTCATTTGTTTCCTTGTGCTTGCACTCTGCATCTCTCCTTCTTGTTCTAATATCGATTAAAATGTCCCTGCTTCTTGACTCACATTTGCGTATAAACCAGTGGACCCTAGTTCCAGTCGCGCGTAACGTCGAACGACCCGTCTGAAAAAAAAAATTAGTGCGACACGAGAACTTCCCAGGAGGTCACCCATCTTAGTACTACTCTCGCCCAAGCACACTTAACTGCGGAGTTCTGATGGGATCCGGTGTTTAATGTTGCGCTGCAAGTACATAAACTCCTCCTTTCTTCCCCCTCTCGTCATTTGTTTCCTTGTGCGTGCGCACTGCACCTCCCGTTCTCGTTCAAATATCAAGTAAAATGCCACGGCGCCGTGACTCACATTTGCGAATAAATCTGCGGAACATAATTAATGTCGCGCGTAACGTCGAACGGCACATCTGAAAAAAAGAAAATGGGTGCAACATGAGAACTTCCCAGGAGGTAACCCATCATTGTACTACTTTCGTCAAAGCACACTTAACTGCGAAGTTCTGATGGGATCCGGTGCATTTGTGCTGGTGTGAGCGCACCTGTTTAATTTCGGGCTGAAAATACATACACTCCTTCTTCCCTCCCCCCCTCCTATCATTTGTTTCCTTGTGCATTCACACTGCACCTCTCCTTCTCGTTCTAATATCGATAAAAATGCCACAGATTCTTGACTCACATTTGCATATAAACCAGCGGATTATAGTTCCAGTCGCACGTAACGTCGAACGACCCGTGTAAAAAAAAATTGGTGCGACACGAGGACTTCCCAAGAGGTCACCCATCCGAGTACTGCTATCGCCCAAGCACACTTAACTGCGAAGTTCTGATGGGATCCGAGGCATTAGTGCTGGTATGACCGCACCCGTTTAATTTCGCGCTGCAAATACATAAACTCCTTCTCCTTTCTTCCCCCTCCCGTCATTTGTTTCCTTGTGCGTGCGCACTGCACCTCTCGTTCTCGTTCAAATATCAAGTAAAATACAACAGCGCTGTGACTCACATTTGCGAATAAATCTGCGGACCATAATTAAAGTCGCGCGTAACGTCGAACGGCACATCTGAAAAAAAGAAAATGGGTGCAACACGAGAACTTCCCAGGAGGTAACCCATCATTGTACTGCTTTCGCCAAAGCACACTTAACTGCGGAGTTCTGATGGGATCCGGTGCATTTGTGCTGGTGTGACCGCACCTGTTTATTTTCGTGCTGAAAATACATACACTCCTTCTTTCCTCCCCCCTCCCATCATTTGTTTCCTTTTGCGTTCACACTGCACCTCTTCTTCTTGTTCTAATATCGATAAAAATGCCCCTGATTCTTGACTCACATTTGCGTATAAACCAGCGGACCATAGTTCCAGTCGCACCTAACGTCGAACGACCCATCTGAAAAAAAAAATTGTTGGGATACGAGGACTTCCCAAGAGGTCACCCATCCGAGTACTACTCTCGCCCAAACACACTTAACTGCAGAGTTCTCATGGGATCCAGTGCAGTAGTGCTGGTATGATGCCACTTGTATAATTTTGCGCTTCAAATACATACACTCATTCTCGTTTCTTCCTCATCCCGTCATTTGTTTCCTTGTGCGTGCGCACTGCACCTCCCGTACTCGTTCTAATATCAAGTAAAATGCCACGGCGCCGTGACTCACATTTGCAAATAAACTTGCGGACCATAAATCAAGTCGCGCATAACGTCGAAAGCATCATCTGCAAAAAGACGGGTGCAAGACGAGGACCTCCCAAGAAAATGGGTGAAATATAAGGACTTCGCAGGAGGTCACCCATCCGAGTACTTTTTTCGCCCAAGCACCCTTAACTGCGAAGTTCTGAAAGAATCCGTTGCATTAGTGCTGGTATGATCCCTCATGTTTCATTCTGCACTGCAAATACACACACTCTTTCTCCTCCCATCGCCCCTCCCGTCATTTGTTTCCTTGTGCGTGCACTCTGCATCTCTCTTTCTCGTTCTAATATCAAGTAATATGACCCGGCACCGTGACTCACCTTTGCAAATGAACCAGCGGTTTATAATTCCATTCGCGCGTAACGTCGAACAACCCATCCCAAAAAAAATAGGTGCAACACGAGGGCTTCCCAAGTCGTCACCCATCCGAGTACTACGCTCACCCAAGCACACTTAACTGCGGAGTTCTGATGGGATCCGGAGCTTTAGTGCTGGTAAGATCGCACCTGTTTAATTTCGCGCTGCAAATACATACACACCTTCTCCTTTCTTCCCCCTCCCGTCATTTGTTTCCTTGTGCGTTCACACTTCACCTCTCATTCTCGTTCTAATATCGATTAAAATGCCCCTGCTTCTTGACTCACATTTGCGTATAAACCAGCGGACCCTAGTTCTAGATGCGCGTAACGTCGAAAGACCCGTCTGAAAAAAAATTGGTGCGACACGAGGACTTCCCAGGTGGTCACCCATCCGAGTACTAATCTCCCCCAAGCACACTTCACTGCAGAGTTCTGATGGGATCCGGTGCATTAGTGCTGGTATGATCGCACATGTTTAATTTGGCGCTGCAAATACATACACTCCTTCTCTTTTCTTCCTCCTCCCGTCATTTGTTTCCTTGTGCGTGCGCACTGCACCTCCCGTACTCATTCTAATATCAAGTAAAATGCCACGATGCCGTGACTCACATTTGCGAATAAACCTAAGGACCGTAAATCAAGTCGCGCGTAACGTCGAAAGAATCATCTGCAAAAAGATGGGTGCAACACGAGGACCTCCCAAGAAAATGGGTGAAATATAAGGACTTCGCAAGAGGTCACCCATCCGAGTACTTTTCTCGCCTAAGCACCCTTAACTGCGGAGTTCTGATAGAATCCGTTGCATTAGTGCTGGTATGATCCATCATGTTTCATTCTGCACTGCAAATACATACACTCTTTCTCCTCCCATCCCCCCTCCCGTCATTTGTTTCCTTGTGCGTGCACTCTGCATCTCTCTTTCTCGTTCTAATATCAAGTAATATGCCCCGGCACCGTGACTCACCTTTGCAAATGAACCAGCGGTTTATAATTCCATTCGCGCGTAACGTCGAACAACCCATCCGAAAAAAAATAGGTGCAACACGAGGGCTTCCCAAGTTGTCACCCATCCGAGTACTACTCTCGCCCAAGCACACTTAACTGCGGAGTTCTGAAGGGATCCGGGGCTTTAGTGCTGGTATGATCGAACTTGTTTAATTTCGCGCTGCAAATACATACACTCCATCTCCTTTCTTCCCCCTCCCGTCATTTGTTTCCTTGTGCGTTCACACTTCACCTCTCATTCTCATTCTAATATCGATTAAAATGCCCCTGCTTCTTGACTCACATTTGCGTATAAACCAGCGGACCCTAGTTCTAGACGCGCGTAACGTCGAACGACCCATCTGAAAAAAAATTGGTGCAACACGAGGACTTCCCAGGAGGTCACCCATCCGAGTACTAATCTCGCCGAAGCACACTTCACTGCGGAGTTCTAATGGGATCCGGTGCATTAGTGCCGGTATGATCGCACTTGTTTAATTTCGCGCTGCAAATACATAAACTCATTCCCCTTTCTTCCCCCTCCCGTCATTTGTTTCCCTGTGCGTGCGCACTGCACCTCCCGTTCTCGTTCTACTATCAAGTAAAATGCCACGGCGCCGTGACTCACATTTGCGAATAAACCTGAGGACCATAATTCAAGTCGCGCGTAACGTCGAACGAATCATCTGTAAAAAAAAGGGTGCAACACGAGGACTTCCTAAGAAAATTGGTAAAATATAAGGACTTCGCAGAAGGTAACCCATGCTAGAACTACTCTCGCCCAAGCACCCTTACCTACGGAGTTCTGATAGAATCCGTTGCATTAGTGCTGGTATGATCGCACCTGTTTCATTTCGTGCTGAAAATACATACACTCCTTCTCCTTCCCTCCCCTTCCCATCAATTGTTTCCTTGTGCGTTCACACTGCACCTCTCCTTCTCGTTCTAATATCGATTAAAATGACCCTTCTTCCTGACTCACATTTGCGTATAAACCAGCGGACCCTCGTTCCAGTCGCGCGTAACGTCGAACGACCCGTTTGAAAAAAAAATTGGTGCGACACGAGGATTTCCTAGCAGGTCACCCATCCAAGTACTACTCTCGCCCAAGCACACTTAACTGCAGAGTTCTGATGGGATCCGGTGCATTACTGCTGGTATGATGCCATTTGTTTAATTTTGCGCTTCAAATACATACACTCCTTCTCCTTTCTTCCCCCTCCGGTCATTTGTTTCCTTGTGCGTTCACACTTCACCTCTCATTCTCGTTCTAATATCGATTAAAATGCCCCTGCTTCTTGACTCACATTTGCGTATAAACCAGTGGACCCTAATTCCAGTCGCGCGTAACGTCGAACGACCCGTCTGAAAAAAAATTGGTGCGACACGAGGACTTCCAAAGAGGTCACCCATCCGAGTACTACTCTCACCCAAGCACACTTAACTGCGGAGTTCTGATGGGATCCGGTGCATTAGTGCTGGAATGATTGCACCTGTTTAATTTCGCGCTGCAAATACATAAACTCATTCCCCTTTCGTCCCCCTCCCGTCATTGTTTCCTTGTCCGTGCGCACTGTAGCTCCCGTTCTCGTTCTAATATCAAGTAAAATGCTACAGCACCGTGACTCACATTTGCGAATAAACCTGAGGACCATAATTCAAGTCGCGCGTAATGTCGAAAGAATCATCTGCAACAAAATGGGTACAACACGAGGACTTCCTAAGAAAATGGGTGAAATATAAGGACTTCGCAGGAGGTCACCCATCCTAGTGCTACTCTCGCCCAAGCACCCTTAACTTGCGGAGTTCTGATAAAATCCGTTGCATTGATGCTGGTATGATTGCTCATGTTTCATTCTGCGCTGCAAATACGTACACTTTTTCTCCCTCCATCCCCCTCCCATAATTTGTTTCCTTGTGCGTGCACTTTGCATCTCTCCTTCTCGTTCTAATATCGATTAAAATACCCATGTTTCTTGACTCACATTTGCGTATAAACCAGTGGACCCTAGTTCCAGTCGCGCGTAACGTCGAACAACCCGTCTGAAAAGAAAAATTAGTGTGACACGAGTACTTCCCAGGAGGTCACCCATCCGAGTACGACTCTCGCCCAAGCACACTTAACTGCGGAGTTCTGATGGGATCCGGTGCATTAGTGCTGGTATGATCGCACCTGTTTAATTTTGCGCTGCAAATACATAAACTACTTCTCCTTTCTTCCCCCTCCCGTCATTTGTTTCCTTGTGCGTGCGCACTGCACCTCTCGTTCTCGTTCAAATATCAAGTAAAATGCCACTGCGTCGTGACTCACATTTGCGAATAAATCTGCAGACCATAATTAAAGTCGCGCGTAACGTCGCACGGCACATCTGAAAAAAAGAAAATGGGTGCAACACGAGAACTTCCCATGAGGTAACCCATCATTGTACTACTTTCGTCAAAGCACACTTAACTGCGGAGTTCTGATGGGATCCGGTGCATTTGTGCTGGTGTGACCGCACCTGTTTAATTTCGTGCTGAAAATACATACACTCCTTCTTCCCTCCCCCCTCCCATCATTTGTTTCCTTGTGCGTTCACACTGCACCTCTCCTTCTCATTCTAATATCGATTAAAATGCCCCTGATTCTTGACTCACATTTGCGTATAAACAAGCGGACCATAGTTCCAGTCGCTCGTAACGTCGAACGACCCATCTAAAAAAAATTGTTGCGATACGAGGACTTCCCAAGAGGTCACCCATTCGAGTACTATTCTCTCCCAAGCACACTTAACTGCAGAGTTCTGATGGGATCCAGTGCATTAGCGCTGGTATGATGCCACTTGTTTAATTTTGCGCTTCAATTACATACACTCCTTCTCTTTTCTTCCTCATCCCGTCATTTGTTTCCTTGTGCATGCGCACTGCACCTCCCGTACTCGTTCTAATATCAAGTAAAATGCCACGGCGCCGTGACTCACATTTGCGAATAAACCTACGGACCATAAATCAAGTCGCGCGTAACGTCGAAAGAATCATCTGCAAAAAGACGGGTGCAACACGAGGACCTCCCAAGAAAATGGGTGAAATATAAGGACTTCGCAGGAGGTCACCCATCCGACTACTTTTCTCGCCCAAGCACCCTTAACTGCGGAGTTCTGATAGAATCCGTTGCATTAGTGCTGGTATGATCCCACATGTTTCATTCTGCACTGCAAATACATACACTCTTTCTCCTTCCATCCCCCCTCCCGTCATTTGTTTCCTTGTGCGTGCACTCTGCATCTCTCTTTCTCATTCTAATATCAAGTAATATGACCCGGCACCATGACTCACCTTTGCAAATGAACCAGCGGTTTATAATTCCATTCACGCGTAACGTCGAACAACCCATCCTAAAAAAAATAGGTGCAACACGTGGGCTTCCCAAGGGGTCACCCATCCGAGTACTACCCTCGCCCAAGCACACTTAACTAAGGAGTTCTGATGGGATCCGGAGCTTTAGTGCTGGTATGATCGCACCTGTTTAATTTCGCGCTGCAAATACATACACTCCTTCTCCTTTCTTCCCCCTCCCGTCATTTGTTTCCTTGTGCGTTCACACTTCACCTCTCATTCTCGTTCTAATATCGATTAAAATGCCCCTGCTTCTTGACTCACATTTGCGTATAAACCAGCAGACCCTAGTTCCAGACGCGGGTAACGTCGAGCGACCCGTCTGAAAAAAAATTGGTGCGACACGAGGACTTCCCAGGAGGTCACCCATCCGAGTACTAATCTCGCCCAATCACACTTCACTGCGGAGTTCTGATGGGATCCGGTGCATTAGTGCTGGTATGATCGCACCTCTTTAATTTTGTGCTGCAAATACATAAACTCATTCCCCTTTTTTCCCCCTCCCGTCATTTGTTTCCTTGTGCGTGCGCACTACACCTCCCGTTCTCGTTCTAATATCAAGTAAAATGCTATAGCGCCGTGACTCACATTTGCGAATAAACCTGAGGACCATAATTCAAGTTGCGCGTAACGTCGAAAGAATCATCTGCAAAAAAATGGGTGCAACACGAGGACTTCACAAGTGGCGACCAATCCGAGTACTACTCTCGCCCAAGCACACTTAACTGCGGAGTTCTGATGGGATCCAGTGCATTAGTGCTGGTATGATGCCACTTGTTTAATTTTGCACTTCAACTACATACACTCCTTCTCTTTTCTTCCTCATCCCGTCATTTGTTTCCTTGTGCGTGCGCATTGCACCTCCCGTACTCGTTCTAATATCAAGTAAAATGCCACGGCGCCGTGACTCACATTTGCGAATAAACCTGCGGACCATAAATCAAGTCGCGTGTAACGTCAAAAGAATCATCTGCAAAAAGATGGGTGCAACACGAGGACCTCCCAAGAAAATGGGTGAAATATAAAGACTTCGCAGGAGGTCACCCATCCGAGTACTTTTCTCGCCCAAGCACCCTTAACTGCGGAGTTCTGATAGAATCCGTTGCATTAGTGCTGGTATGATCCCTCATGTTTCATTCTGCACTGCAAATACATTCACTCTGTCTCCTTCCATCCCCCCTCCCGTCATTTGTTTCCTTGTGCGTGCACTCTGCATCTCTCTTTCTCGTTCTAATACCAAGTAATATGCCCCGGCATCGTGACTCACCTTTGCAAATGAACCAGCGGTTTATAATTCCATTCGCGCGTAACATCAAACAACCCATCCGAAAAAATATAGGTGCAACACGAGGGCTTCCCAGGTGGTCACCCATCCGAGTACTACTCTCGCCCAAGCACGCTTAATTGTGGAGTTCTGATGGGATCCGGAGCTTTAGTGCTGGTATGATCGCACCTGTTTAATTTTGTGCTGCAATTACATACACTCCTTCTCCTTTCTTCCCCCTCCCGTCATTTGTTTCCTTGTGCGTTCACACTTCACCTCTCGTTCTCGTTCTAATATCGATTAAAATGCCCCTGCTTCTTGACTCACATTTGCGTATAAACCAGCGGACCCTAGTTCCAGACGCGCGTAACGTCGAACGACCCGTCTGAAAAAAAATTGGTGCGACACAAGGACTTCACAAGAAAATGGGTGAAATATAAGGACTTCGCAGGTGGTAACCCATGCTAGTACTACTCTCGCCCAAGCTCCCTTACCTACGGAGTTCTGATAGAATCCGTTGCATTAGTGCTGGTATGATCGCACTTGTTTCATTTCGTGCTGAAAATACATACACTCCTTCTCCTTCTCCTTCCCTCCCCCTCCCACCAATTGTTTCCTTGTTCGTTCACACTGCACCGCTCCTTCTCGTTCTAATATCGATTAAAATGCCCGTGCTTTTTGACTCACATTTGCGTATAAACCAGTGGACCCTAGTTCCAGTCGCGCGTAACATCGAACGACCCGTCTGAAAAAAAATTGGTGCGACACGAGGACTTCCCAAGAGGTCACCCATCCGAGTACTACTCTTGCCCAAGCACACTTAACTACGGAGTTCTGATGGAATCCGGTGCATTAGTGCTGATATGATCGCACTCGTTTAATTCTGCGCTGCAAATACATAAACTCCTTCTCCTTTCTTCCCCCTCCCGTCATTTGTTTCCTTGTGCGTGCGCACTGCACCTCCCGTGCTCGTTCTAATATCAAGTAAAATGCTACAGTGCCGTGACTCATATTTGCGAATAAACCTTAGGACCACAATTCAAGTCGCGCGTATCGTCGAAAGAATCATCTGCAAAAAAATGGGTGCAACACGAGGACTTCCTAAGAAAATGGGTGAAATATAAGGACTTCGCAGGAAGTCACCTATCCTAGTGCTACTCTCGCCTAAGCACCCTTAACTTGCGGAGTTCTGATAGAATCCGTTGCATTGGTGCTGGTATGATTGCTCATGTTTCAATCTGCGCTGCAAATACATACACTTTTTCTCCATCCATCCCCCCTCCCGTCATTTATTTCCTTGTGCGTGCACTCTGCATCTCTCTTTCAAGTTCTAATATCGATTAAAATGCCCCTGCTTCTTAAATCACATTTGCGTATAAACCAGTGGACCCTAGATGTAGTCGCGCGTAACGTCGAACGACCCATCTGAAAAAAAAAATTAGTACGACACGAGGACTTCCCAAGAGGTCACCCATCCGAGTACTACTCTCGCCCAGCACACTTAACTGCGGAGTTCTAATGGGATCCGGTGCATGATCGCACTCTCGCACAAGCACCTCCGCAGT
The DNA here is from genome assembly GCF_054855325.1 of Carica papaya. Taxonomy (NCBI): domain Eukaryota; kingdom Viridiplantae; phylum Streptophyta; class Magnoliopsida; order Brassicales; family Caricaceae; genus Carica; species Carica papaya. Next base: position 19,059,289 of record NC_142316.1, read on the forward strand.
TAAGTGTGCTTGGGCGAGAGTAGTACTAGGATGGGTGACCTCCTGGGAAGTCCTCGTGTCGCACCAATTTTTTTTCAGACGGGTCGTTCGACGTTACGCGCGACTGGAACTAGGGTCCGCTGGTTTATACGCAAATGTGAGTCAAGAAGCAGGGGCATTTTAATCGATATTAGAACGAGAAGGAGAGGTGCAGTGTGAACGCAAAAGGAAACAATTTATGGGAGGGGGAGGGAAGGAGAAGGAGTGTATGTATTTTCAGCACGAAATGAAACAGGTGCGATCATACCAGCACTAATTCAACGGATTCTATCAGAACTCCGTAGGTAAGGGTGCTTGGGCGAGAGTACTACTAGCATGGGTTACCTCCTGCGAAGTCCTTATATTTCACCTATTTTCTTGTGAAGTCCTCGTGTTGCACCCACTTTTTTGCAGATGATTCTTTCGACATTACGCGCGACTTGAATTATGGTCCTCAGGTTTATTCGCAAATGTGATTCACGGCGCTGTAGCATTTTACTTGATATTAGAACGAGAACGGGAGGTGCAGTGCGCACGCACAAGGAAACAAATGACGGGAGGGGGAAGAAAGGGGAATGAGTTTATGTATTTGCAGTGCGAAATTAAACAGATGTGCCGTTCGACGTTACGCGCGACTTTAATTATGGTCCGCAGATTTATTCACAAATGTGAGTCACGGCGCCGTGGCATTTTACTTGATATTTGAACGAGAACGAGAGGTGCAGTGCGCACGCACAAAAAAACAAATGACGGGAGGGGGAAGAAAGGGGAATGAGTTTATGTATTTGTAGCGCAAAATTAAACAGTTGCGATCATACCAGCACTAATGCACCGGATCCCATCAGAACTCCGTAGTGAAGTGTGCTTAGGCGAGATTAGTACTCGGATGGGTGACCTCCTGGGAAGTCCTCGTGTCGCACCAATTTTTTTTCAGACGGGTCGTTCAACGTTACGCGCGACTGGAACTAGGGTCCGCTGGTTTATACACAAATATGAGTCAAGAAGCAGGGGCATTTTTATCGATATTAGAACGAGAATGAGAGGTGAAGTGTGAACGCACAAGGAAACAAATGACGGGAGGGGGAAGAAAGGAGAAGGAGTGTATGTATTTGCAGCGCGAAATTAAACAGGTGTGATCATACCAGCACTAAAGCTCCGGATCCCATCAGAACCCCGTAGTTAAGTGTGCTTGGGCGAGAGTAGAACTCGGATGAGTGACCACTTGGGAAGCCCTCGTGTTGCACCTATTTTTTTTCGGATGGGTTGTTCGACATTACGCGCTAATGGAATTATAAACCGCTGGTTCATTTGCAAAGGTGAGTCACGGTGCCGGGGCATATTACTTGATATTAGAACGAGAAAGAGAGATGCAGAGTGCACGCACAAGGAAACAAATGACGGGAGGGGGGATGGAAGGAGAAAGAGTGTATGTATTTGCAGTGCAGAATGAAACATGAGGGATCATACCAGCACTAATGCAACGGATTCTATCAGAACTCCGCAGTTAAGGGTGTTTGGGTGAGAAAAGTACTCGGATGGGTGACCTCCTGCGAAGTCCTTATATTTCACCCATCTTCTTGGGAGGTCCTCGTGTTGCACCCATCTTTCTGCAGATGATTCTTTCGACGTTACGCGCGACTTGATTTATGGTCCTCAGGTTTATTCGCAAATGTGAGTCAAGAATCAGGGGCATTTTAATCGATATTAGAACGAGAAGGAGAGGTGCAGAGTGAACGCACAAGGAAACAATTGATGGGAGGGAAAGGGAAGGTGAAGGAGTGTATGTATTTTCAGCATGAAATGAAACAGGTGCGATCATACCAGCACTAATGCAACGGATTCTATCAGAACTCCGTAGGTAAGGGTGCTTGGGCGAAAGTAGTACTTGCAAGGGTTACCTCCTGCGAAGTCCTTATATTTCACCCATTTTCTTGTGAAGTCCTCGTGTTGCACCCATTTTTTTGCAGATGATTCTTTCGACGTTACGCGCGACTTGAATTATGGTCCTCAGGTTTATTCGCAAATGTGAGTCACGGCGCTTTAGCATTTTACTTGATATTATAACGAGAACGGGAGGTGCAGTGCGCACGCACAAGGAAACAAATGACGGGAGGGGGAAGAAAGGGGAATGAGTTTATGTATTTGCATCGCAAAATTAAACAGGTGCGATCATACCAGCACTAATGTACCGGATCCCATCAGAACTCCGCAGTGAAGTGTGCTTGGGGGAGATTAGTACTCGGATGGGTGACCTCCTGGGAAGTCCTCGTGTCGCACCAATTTTTTTTCAGACGTGTCATTCGACGTTACGCTCGTCTGGAACTAGGGACCGCTGGTTTATACGCAAATGTGAGTCAAGAAGCAGGGGCATTTTAATCGATATTAGAACGAGAATGAGAGGTGAAGTGTGAACGCACAAGGAAACAAATGACGGGAGGGGGAAGAAAGGAGAAGGAGTGTATGTATTTGCAGCGCGAAATTAAACAGGTGCGATCATACCAGCACTAAAGCTCCGGATCCCATCAGAACTCCGCAGTTAAGTGTTCTTGGGCGAGTGTAGTACTCGGATGGGTGACCTCCTGCGAAGTCCTCATATTTCACCCATTTTCTTGGGAGGTCCTCGTGTTGCACCCATCTTTTTGCAGATTATTCTTTCGACGTTACGCGCGACTTGATTTATGGTCCGCAGATTTATTCGCAAATGTGAGTCACGGCACCGTCGCATTTTACTTAATATTAGAACGAGTACGGGAGGTGCAGTGCGCACGCACAAGGAAACAAATGACGGGATGAGGAAGAAAAGAGAATGAGTGTATGTATTTGAAGCGCAAAATTAAACAAGTGGCATCATACCAGCACTACTGCACTGGATCCCATCAGAACTCTGCAGTTAAGTGTGCTTGGGCGAGAGTAGTACTCAGATGGGTGACCTCTTGGGAAGTCCTTGTATTTCAACAATTTTTTTCAAATGGGTCGTTCAACGTTACGCGCGACTGGAACTATGGTCCGCTGGTTTAGACCCAAATGTGAGTCAAGAATCAGGGGCATTTTAATCGATATTAGAACGAGAAGGAGAGGTGCAGTGTGAACGCACAAGGAAACAAATGATGGGAGAGGGGAGGGAAGAAGGAGTGTATGTATTTTCAGCACGAAATTAAACAGGTGAGGTCACACCAGCACAAATGCACCGGATCCCATCAGAACTTCGCAGTTAAGTGGGCTTTGGCGTAAGTAGTAAAATGATGGGTTACCTCCTGGGAAGTTCTCGTGTTGCACCCATTTTCTTTTTTTCAGATGTGCCGTTCGACGTTACGCGCGACTTTAATTATGGTCCGCAGATTTATTCGCAAATGTGAGTCACGGCGCCGTGGCATTTTACTTGATATTAGAACGAGTACGAGAGGTGCAGTGCGCACGCACAAGGAAACAAATGACGGGAGGAGGAAGAAAAGATTACGAGTGTATGTATTTGAAGCGCAAAATTAAAGAAGTGGCATCATACCGGCACTAATGTACTGGATCCCATCAGAACTCTGCAGTTAAGTGTGCTTGGGCGAGAGTAGTACTCGGATGGGTGACCTCTTGAGAAGTCCTCGTATCGCAACAATTTTTTTTTAGATAGGTCGTTCGACATTACGGGCGACTGGAACTATGGTCCGCTGGTTTATACGCAAATGTGAGTCAAGAATCAGGGGCATTTTAATCGATATTAGAACGAGAAGGAGAAGTGCAATGTGAACGCAAAAGGAAACAAATGATGGGAGGGCGGGAGGGAAAAAGGAGTGTATGTATTTTCAGCACGAAATTAAACAGGTGCGGTCACACCAGCACAAATGCACCGGATCCCATCAGAACTCCGCAGTTAAGTGTGCTCTAGCGAAAGTAGTACAATGATGGGTTACCTCCTGGGAAGTTCTCGTGTTGCACTCATTTTTTTTTTCAGATGTGCCCTTCGACGTTACGCGCGACTTTAATTATATTCCGCAGATTTATTCGAAAATGTGAGTCACTGCGCCGTGGCATTTTACTTGATATTTATACGAGAACGAGAGGTGCAGTGCACATGCACAATGAAACAAATGACGGGAAGGGGAAGAAAGGAGAAGGAGTGTACGTATTTGCAGCGCGAAATTAAATAGGTGCCATCATACCAGCACTAATGCACCGTATCCCATCAGAACTTAGCAGTTAAGTGTGCTTGGGCGGGAGTAGTACTCGGATTGGTGACCTCCTGGGAAGTCCTCGTGTTGCACCCATTTTTTTTCAGATGGATCATTCGACGTTACGCGCGAATGCAATTATAAACCGCTGGTTCATTCGCAAAGGTGAGTCATGATGCCAGGGCATTTTACTTGATATTAGAACAAGAAGGAGAGATGCAGAGTGCACGCACAAGGAAACAAATAATGGGAGATGGGATGGAGGGAGAAAGAGTGTATGTATTTGCAGCGCAGAATGAAACATGAGCAATCATACCAGCACCAATGCAACGGATTCTATCAGAACTCCGCAAGTTAAGGGTGCTTGGGCGAGAGTAGCACTAGGATGGGTGACCTCATGCGAAGTCCTTATATTTCACCTATTTTCTTAGGAAGTCCTCGTGTTGCACCCATTTTTTTGCAGATAATTCTTTCGACGTTACACGCGACTTGAATTATGGTCCTCAGGTTTATTCGCAAATGTGAGTCACGGCATCGTAGCATTTTACTTGATATTAGAACGAGCACGGGAGGTGCAGTGCGCACCCACAAGGAAACAAATGACGGGAGGGGGAAGAAAGGAGAAGGAATTTATGTATTTGCAACGCAAAATTAAATGGGTGCGATCATACCAGCACTAATGCACCGGATCCCATCAGAACTACGCAGTTAAGTGTGCTTGGGCGAGAGTAGTACTCGGATGGGTGACCTCCTGGGAAGTCCTCGTGTCGCACCAATTTTTTTCAGATGGGTCGTTCGACGTTACGCGCGACTGGAACTAGGGTCCGCTGGTTTATACGCAAATGTGAGTCAAGAAGCAGGGGCATTTTAACCGATATTAGAAGGAGAAGAAGAGGTGCAGTGTGAACGCACAAGGAAACAATTGATGGGAGGGGGAGGGAAGGAGAAGGAGTGTATGTATTTTCAGCACGAAATGAAACAGGTGCGATCATACCAGCACTAATGCAACGGATTCTATCAGAACTCCGTAGGTAAGGGTGCTTTGGCGAGAGTAGTACTAGCATGGGTTACCTCCTGCGAAGTCCTTATATTTCACCCATTTTCTTAGGAAGTCCTCGTGTTCCACCCATTTTTTTACAGATGATTCTTTCGACGATACGCGCGACTTGAATTATGGCCCTCAGGTTTATTCGCAAATGTGAGTTACGGCACCGTAGCATTTTAATTGATATTAGAACGAGCACGGGAGGTGCAGTGCGCACGCACAAGGAAACAAATGACGGGAGGGGTAAGAAAGGTTAAGGAGTTTATGTATTTGCAGCGCGGAATTAAACGGGTGCAATCATACCAGCACTAATGCACTGGATCCCATCAGAACTCTGCAGTTAAGTGTGCTTGGGCGAGAGTAGTACTCGGATTGGTGATCACCTGGGAAGTCCTCGTGTCGCACAAATTTTGTTTCAGATGGGTCGTTCGACGTTACGCGCGACTGGAACTATGGTCCGCTGGTTTATACGCAAATGTGAGTCAAGAATCATGGGCATTTTAATCGATATTAGAACGAGAAGGAAAGGTGCAGTGTGAACGCACAAGGAAACAAATGATGGGAGGGGGGGAGGGAAGAAGGAGTGTATTTATTTTCAGATGGAAATTAAACAAGTGTGGTCACACCAGCACAAATGCACCGGATCCCATCAGAACTCCGCAGTTAAGTGTGCTTTGGCGAAAGTAGTACAATGATGGGTTACCTCCTGGGAAGTTCTCGTGTTGCACCCATTTTCTTTTTTTCAGATGTGCCGTTCGACGTTACGCGCGACTTGAATTATAGTCCGCAGAATTATTCGCAAATGTTTGTCACGGTGCCGTGGCATTTTACTTGATATTTGAAAGAGAACGAGAGGTGCAGTGCGCACGCACAAGGAAACAAATGACGGGAGGGGGAAGATAGGAGAAGGAGTGTATGTATTTGCAGCGCGAAATGAAACAGGTGCGATTATACCAGCACTAATGCAACGGATTCTATCAGAACTCTGTAGGTAAGGGTGCTTGGGCGAGAGTAGTACTAGCATGGGTTACCTCCTGCGAAGTCCTTATATTTCACCCATTTTCTTGTGAAGTCCTCATGTTGTACCCATTTTTTTGCAGATGATTCTTTCGACGTTACGCGCGATTTGAATTATGGTCCTCAGGTTTATTCGCAGATGTGAGTCACGGCACTGTAGTATTTTACTTGATATTAGAACGAGAACGGGAGGTGCAGTGCGCATGCACAAGGATACAAATGACGGGAGGAGGAAAAAAGGGGAATGAGTTTATGTATTTGTAGCGCAAAATTAAACAGGTGTGATCATACCAGCACTAATACACTGGATCCCATCAGAACTCCGTAGTGAAGTGTGCTTGGGCGAGATTAGTACTCGAATGGGTGACCTCCTTGAAGTCCTCGTGTCGCACTAATTTTTTTTTTCAGACGGGTCGTTCGACGTTACGCGCGACTGGAACTAGGGTCCACTGGTTTATACGCAAATGTGAGTCAAGAAGCAGGGGCATTTTAATCGATATTAGAACGAGAAGGAGAGATGCAGAGTGCACGCACAAGGAAACAAATGACGGGAGGGGGGATGGAGGGAGAAAAAGTGTATGTATTAGCAGCGCAGAATGAAACATGAGCAATCATACCAGCACCAATGCAACGGATTCTATCAGAACTCCGCAAGTTAAGGGTGCTTGGGCGAGAGTAGCACTAGGATGGGTGACCTCATGCGAAGTCCTTATATTTCACCCATTTTCTTAGGAAGTCCTCGTGTTCCACCCATTTTTTTCAGATGATTCTTTCGACGATACGCGCGACTTGAATTATGGTCCTCAGGTTTATTCGCAAATATAAGTCCCGGCACCGTAGCATTTTACTTTATATTAGAAGGAGCACGGGAGGTGCAGTGCGTACGCACAAGGAAACAAATGACGGGAGGGGGAAGAAAGGAGAAGGAATTTATGTATTTGCAGCGCGGAATTAAACGGGTGCGATCATACCAGCACTAATGCACCTGATCCCGTCAGAACTCCGCAGTTAAGTGTGCTTTGGCGAGAGTAGTACTCGGATTGATGAGCTCCTGGGAAATCCTCGTGTCGCACCAATTTTTTTTCAGACGGGTCATTCGACGTTACGCGCGACTGGAACTAGGGTCTGCTGGTTTATACGCAAATGTGAGTCAAGAAGCAGGGGCATTTTAATCGATATTAGAACGAGAAGGAGAGGTGCAGTGTGAACGCACAAAGAAACAATTGATGGGAGGGGGAAGGAAGGAGAAGGAGTGTATGTATTTTCAGCAAGAAATGAAACAGGTGCGATCATACCAGCACTAATGCAACGGATTCTATCAGAACTCCGTAGGTAAGGGTGCTTGGGCGAGAGTAGTACTAGCATGGGTTACCTCCTGCGAAGTCCTTATATTTCACCCATTTTCTTGTAAAGTCCTCGTGTTGCACCCATTTTTTTGCAGATGATTCTTTCGACGTTACGCGCGACTTGAATTATGGTCCTCAGGTTTATTCGCAAATGTGAGTCACGGCGCCGTGGCATTTTACTTGATATTAGAACGAGAACGGGAGGTGCAGTGCGCACGTACAAGGAAACAAATGACGGGAGGGGGAAGAAAGGCGAATGAGTTTATGTATTTGTAGCGCAAAATTAAACAGGTGTGATCATACCAGCACTAATGCACCGGATCCCATCAGAACTCTGCAGTTAAGTGTGCTTGGGCGAGAGTTGTGCCCGGATGGGTGACCTCCTGGGAATTCCTCGTGTCGCACTAATTTTTTTTTCAGACGGGTCGTTCGACGTTACGCGCGACTGGAACTAGGGTCCACTGGTTTATACGCAAATGTGAGTCAAGAAGCAGGGGCATTTTAATCGATATTAGAACGAGAAGGAGAGATGCAGAGTGCACGCACAAGGAAACAAATGACGGGAAGGGGGGATGGAAGGAGAAAGAGTGTATGTATTTGCAGTGCAGAATGAAACATGAGGGATCATACTAGCACTAATGCAACGGATTCTATCAGAACTCCGCAGTTAAGGGTGCTTGGGCGAGAAAAGTACTCGGATGGGAGACCTCCTGCGATGTCCTTATATTTCACCTATTTTCTTGGGAGGTCCTCGTGTTGCACCCATCTTTTTGCAGATGAATCTTTCGACGTTACGCGCGACTTGATTTATGGTCCGCAGGTTTATTCGCAAATGTGAGTCACAGCGTCGTGGCATTTTACTTGATATTAGAACGAGTACGGGAGGTGCAATGCGCACGCACAAGGAAACAAATGACGGGAGGAGGAAGAAAAGAGAAGGAGTGTATGTATTTGAAGCGCAAAATTAAACAAGTGGCATCATACCAGCACTAATGCACTGGATCCCATCAAAACTCTGCAGTTAAGTGTGCTTGGGCGAGAGTAGTACTCGAATGGGTGAACTCTTGGGAAGTCCTCGTATCGCAACAATTTTTTTTCAGATGGGTCGTTCGACGTTACGCGTGACTAGAACTATGGTCCGCTGGTTTATACGCAAATGTGAGTCAAGAATCAAGGGCATTTTAATCAATATTAGAACGAGAAGGGGAGGTGCAGTGTGAACGCACAAGGAAACAAATGATGGGAGGGGGGGAGGGAAGAAGGAGTGTATGTATTTTCAGCACAAAATTAAACAGGTGCGGTCACACCAGCACAAATGCACCGGATCTCATCAGAACTCCGCAGTTAAGTGTGCTTTGGAGAAAGTAGTACAATGATGGGTTACCTCCTGGGAAGTTCTCGTGTTGTACCCATTTTTTTTTTTTCAGATGTGCCGTTCGACGTTACGCGCGACTTGAATTATTGTCCTCAGGTTTATTCGCAAATGTGAGTCACGGCGCCGTGGTATTTTACTTGATAGTAGAACGAGAACGGGAGGTGCAGTGCGCACGCAAAAGGAAACAAATGACGGGAGGGGGAAGAAAGGGGAATGAGTTTATGTATTTGCAGTGCGAAATTAAACAGGTGCGATCATACCAGCACTAATGCACCGGATCCCATCAGAACTTCGCAGTGAACTGTGCTTGGGCGAGATTAGTACTTGGATGGGTGACCTCCTGGGAAGTCTTCGTGTCGCACCAATTTTTTTTCAGACGGGTCGTTCGACGTTACGCGCGACTGGAACTGGGGTCCGCTGGTTTATACGCAATTGTGAGTCAAGAAGAAGGGGCATTTTAATCGATATTAGAACGAGAATGAGAGATGCAGAGTGTACGCACAAGGAAACAAATGACAGAAGGGGGGATGGAGGGAGAAAAAGTGTATGTATTTGCAGCGCATAATGAAACATGAGCGATCATACCAGCACCAATGCAACGGATTCTATCAGAACTCCGCAAGTTAAGGGTGCTTGGGCGAGAGTAGCACTAGGATGGGTGACCTCCTGCGAAGTCCTTATATTTCACCAATTTTCTTAGGAAGTCCTCGTGTTGCACCCATTTTTTTGCAGATGATTCTTTCGACGATACGCGCGACTTGAATTATTGTCCTCAGGTTTATTCACAAATGTGAGTCACGGCACCGTAGCATTTTACTTGATATTAGAACGAGCACAGGAGGTGCAGTGCTCACGCACAAGGAAACAAATGACGGGAGGGGGAAGAAAGGAGAAGGAGTTTATGTATTTGCAGCGTGGAATTAAATGGGTGCGATCATACCAGCACTAATGCACCGGATCCCATCAGAACTTCGCAGTGAAGTGTGCTTGGGCGAGAAAAGTACTCGGATGGGTGACCTCCTGCGAAGTCCTTATATTTCACCCATTTTCTTGGGAGGTCCTCGTGTTGCACCCATCTTTTTGCAGATGATTCTTTCGACGTTACGCGCGACTTGATTTATGGTCCACAGGTTTATTCGCAAATGTGAGTCACGGCGCCGCGACATTTTACTTGATATTAGAACGAGTACGGGAGGTGCAGTGTGCACGCACAAGGAAACAAATGACGGGAGGTGGAATAAAAGAGAAGGACTGTATGTATTTGAAGCGCAAAATTAAACAAGTGGCAACATACCAGCACTAATGCACTGGATCCCATCAGAACTCTGCAGTTAAGTGTGCTTGGGCAAGAGTAGTACTCGGATGGGTTACCTCTTGGGAAGTTCTCGTATCGCAACAATTTTTTTGCAGATGGGTCGTTCGACATTACACGCGACTGGAACTATGGTCCGCTGGTTTATAGGCAAATGTGAGTCAAGAATCAGGGGCATTTTAATCGATATTAGAACGAGAACGAGAGGTGCAGTGTGAACGCACAAGGAAACAAATGATGGGAGGGGGGAGGGAAGAAGGAGTGTATGTATTTTCAGCACGAAATTAAACAGGTGTGGTCACACTAGCACAAATGCACCGCATCCCATCAGAACTCCGCAGTTAAGTGTGCTTTGGCGAAAGTAGTGCAATGATGGGTTACCTCATGGGAAGTTCTCGTGTTGCACCCATTTTCTTTTTTTCAAATTTGTCGTTCGACGTTACGCGCGACTTTAATTATGGTCCGCAGATTTATTCGCAAATGTGAGTCACGGCGCCGTAGCATTTTACTTGATATTTGAATGAGAACGAGAGGTGCAGTGCGCACGCACAAGGAAACAAATGACGGGAAGGGGAAGAAAGGATAAGGAGTTTACGTATTTGCAGCGCGAAATTAAACAGGTGCGATCATACCAGCACTAATGCACCGGATCCCATCAGAACTCCGCAGTTAAGTGTGCTTGGGCGAGAGTAGTACTCGGATTAGAGACCTTGTGGGAAGTCCTCGTGTCGCACTAATTTTTTTTTCAGACGGGTCGTTCGACGTTACGCGCGACTGGGACTAGGGTCCACTGGTTTATACGCAAATGTGAGTCAAGAAGAAGGGGCATTTTAGTCGATATTAGAACGAGAAAAAGAGATGCAGAGTGCACGCACAAGGAAACAAATGACGGGAGGGGGGGTGGAGGGAGAAAAAATGTATGTATTTGCAGCGCAGAATGAAACATGAGCAATCATACCAGCATCAATGCAATGGATTCTATCAGAACTCTGCAAGTTAAGGGTGCTTGGGCGAGAGTAGCACTAGGATGGGTGACCTCCTGCGAAGTCCTTATTTTTCACCCATTTTCTTAGGAAGTCCTCGTGTTCCACCCATTTTTTTGCAGATGATTCTTTCGACGATACGCGCGACTTGAATTATGGTCCTCAGTTTTATTCGCAAATGTGAGTTACGGCACTGTAGCATTTTACTTGATAATAGAACGAGCACGGGAGGTGCAGTGCGCACGCACAAGGAAACAAATGACGGGAGGGGCAAGAGAGGAGAAGGAGTTTATGTATTTGCAGCGCGAAATTAAATGGGTGTGATCATGCCAGCACTAATGCACCGGATCCCATCAGAACTCCGCAGTTAAGTGTGCTTGGGCGAGAGTAGTACCCGGATGGGTGACCTCCTGAGAAGTCCTCGTGTCGCACCATTTTTTTTTTCAGACGGGTCGTTTGATGTTACGCTTGACTGGAACTAGGGTCTGCTGGTTTATACTCAAATGTGAGTCAAAAAACAGGGGCATTTTAATCGATATTAGAACGAGAAGGGGAGGTGCAGTGTGAACGCACAAGGAATCAATTGATGGGAGGGGGAGGGAAGGAGAAGGAGTGTATGTATTTTCAGCACGAAATGAAACAGGTGCGATCATACCAACACTAATGCAACGGATTCTATCAGAACTCCGTAGGTAAGGGTACTTGAGCGAGAGTAGTACTAGCATGGGTTATCTCCTGCGAAGTCCTTATATTTCACCAATTTTCTTGTGAAGTCCTCGTGTCGCACCAATTTTTTTTTTCAGACGGGTCGTTCGACGTTACGCGCGTCTGGAACTAGGGTCCGCTGGTTTATACGCAAATGTGAGTCAAGAAGCAGGGGCATTTAATCGATATTAGAACGAGAATGAGAGGTGAAGTGTGAACGCACAAGAAAACAAATGACGGGAGGGGGAAGAAAGGTGAAGGAGTGTATGTATTTGCAGCGCGAAATTAAACAGGTGGGATCATACCAGCACTAAAGCCCCGGATCCCATCAGAACTCCGCAGTTAAGTGTGCTTGGCGAGATTAGTACTGGGATGGTTGACCTCCTGGGAAGTCCTCGTGTCGCACCAATTTTTTTTCAGACGGGTTGTTCGACGTTACGCGCGTCTGGAACTAGGGTCCGCTAGTTTATACGCAAATGTGAGTCAAGAAGCAGGGGCATTTCAATCGATATTAGAACGAGAATGAGAGGTGAAGTGTGAACGCACAAGGAAACAAATGACGGGAGGGGGAAGAAAAGAGAAGGAGTGTATGTATATGCAGCGCGAAATTAAACAGGTGCGATTATACCAGCACTAAAGCTTCGGATCCCATTAGAACTCCGCAGTTAAGTGTGCTTTGGCGAGAGTAGTACTCGGATGGGTGACCACCTGGGAAGCCCTCGTGTTGCTCCTATTTTTTTTCGGATGGGTTGTTTGACGTTACGCGCGAATGGAATTATAAACCGCTGGTTCATTTGCAAAGGTGAGTCACGGTGCCGGGGCATATTACTTGATATTAGAACGAGAAAGAGAGATGCAGAGTGCACGCACAAGGAAACAAATGACGGGAGGGGGGATGGAAGGAGAAAGAGTTTATGTATTTGCAGCGCAAAATTAAACGGGTGCGATCATACCAGCACTAATGCACCGGATCCCATCAGAACTCCGCAATTAAGTTTGCTTGGGCGAGAGTAGTACTCGGATGGGTGACCTCCTGGGAAGTCCTCGTGTAGCACTAATATTTTTTCCAGACGGGTCGTTCGACGTTACGCGCGAATGGAACTAGGGTCCATTGGTTTATACGCAAATGTGAGTCAAGAAGCAGGGGCATTTTAATTGATATTAGAACGAGAAAGAGAGATGCAGAGTGCACGCACAAGGAAACAAATGACGGGAGGGGGGATGGAGGGAGAAAAAGTGTATGTATTTGCAACCCAGAATGAAACATGAGCAATCATACCAGCACCAATGCAACGGATTCTATCAGAACTCCGCATTTAAGGGTGCTTGGGCGAGAAAAAGTACTCGGATGGGTGACCTCCTGCGAAGTCCTTATATTTCACCCATTTTCTTGGGTGGTCCTCGTGTTGCACCCAATGTTTTGCAGATGATTCTTTCGACGTTACACGCGACTTGAATTATGGTCCTCAAGTTTATTCGCAAATGTGAGTCACGGCGCTGTACCATTTTACTTGATATTAGAACGAGAACGGGAGGTGCAGTGCGCACGCACAAGGAAACAAATTACGGGAGGGGGAAGAAAGGAGAAGGAGTTTATGTATTTGCACCGCGAAATGAAACAGGTGCGATCATACCAACACTAATGCAACGAATTCTATCAGAACTCCGTAGGTAAGGGTGCTTGGGCGAGAGTAGTACTAGCATGGGTTACCTCCTGCGAAGTCCTTATATTTCACCCATTTTCTTGTGAAGTCCTCGTGTTGCACCCATTTTTTTGCAGATGATTCTTTCGATGTTACGCGCGACTTGAATTATGGTCCTCAGGTTTATTCGCAAATGTGAGTCACGGCACTGTTGCATTTTACTTGATATTAGAACGAGAACGGGAGGTGCAGTGCGCCCGCACAAGGAAACAAATGACGGGAGGGGGAAGAAAGGGGAATGAGTTTATGTATTTGCAGCGCAAAATTAAACAGGTGCGATCATACCAGCACTAATGCACCGGATCCCATCAGAACTCTGTAGTTAAGTGTGGTTTGGCGAGAGTAGTACTCGGATTGTTGACCTCCTGGGAAGTTCTCGTGTCGCACTAATTTTTTTTCTCAAACGGGTCATTCGACATTACGCGCGACTGGAACTAGGGTCCACTGGTTTATACGCAAATGTGAGTCAAGAAGCAGGGGCATTTTAATCGATATTAGAACGAGAATGAGAGGTGAAGTGTGAATGCACAAGGAAACAAATGACGGGAGGGGGAAGAAAGGAGAAGGAGTGTATGTATTTGCAGCGCGAAATTAAACATGTGCGAACATACCAGCACTAAAGCTCCGGATCCCATCAGAACTCTGCAGTTAAGTGTGCTTGGGCTAGAGTAGTTCTCGGATGGGTGACCACTTGGGAAGTCCTCGTGTTGCACCCATTTTTTTTTTTTCAGATGTGCCGTTCGACGTTAAGCGCGACTTTAATTATGGTCCGCAGATTTATTCGCAAATGTGAGTCACGGCGCCGTGGCATTTTACTTGATATTTAAACGAGAACGAGAGGTGCAGTGCGTACGCACAAGGAAACAAATGACGGGAGGGGGAAGAAAGGAGAACGAGTTTATGTATTTGCAGCGCAAAATAAGAGGTGCGATCATACCAGCACTAATGCATTGGATTCCATCAGAACTCTGTAGTTAAGTGTGCTTGGGCGAGAGTAGTACTCGGATGGGTGACTTCTTGGGAAGTCCTCGTGTCGCACCAATTTTTTTTCAGACGGGTCGTTCGACGTTACGCGCGACTGGAACTAGGGTCCACTGGTTTATACGCAAATTTGAGTCAAGAAGCAGGGGCATTTTAATCTATATTAGAACTAGAATGAGAGATGCAGAGTGCACGCAAAAGGAAACAAATGACGGGAGGGGGGATGGAGGGAGAAAAAGTGTATGTATTTGCAGCGTAGAATGAAACATGAGCAATTATACCAGCACCAATGCAACTGATTCTATCAGAACTCCGCAAGTTAAGGGTGCTTGGGCGAGAGTAGCTCTAGGATGGGTGACCTCCTGCGAAGTCCTTATATTTCACCCATTTTCTTAGGAAGTCCTCGTGTTGCACCCATTTTTTTGCAGATGATTCTTTCGACGATACGCGCGACCTGAATTATGGTCCTCAGGTTTATTCGGAAATGTGAGTCACGGCACCGTAGCATTTTACTTGATATTAGAACGAGAACGGGAGGTGCAGTGCGCACGCACAAGGAAACAAATGACGGGAGGGGGAAGAAAGGAGAAGGAGTTTATGTATTTGCAGCACAGAATTAAACGGTTGCGATTATACCAGCACTAATGCACCGGATCCCATCAGAACTCCGCAGTTAAGTGTGCTTGGGCGAGAGTAGTACTCGAATGGGTGACCTCCTGGGAAGTCCTCGTGTCGCACCAATTTTTTTTCAGATGGGTCGTTCGACGTTACGCGCGACTGGAACTGGGGTCCTCTTGTTTATACGCAAATGTGAGTCAAGAAGCAGGGGCATTTTAATCGATATTAGAACGAGAAGGAGAGGTGCAGTGTGAACGCACAAGGAAACAATTGATGGGAGGGGGAGGGAAGGAGGAGTGTATGTATTTTCAGCACGAAATGGAACAGGTGCGATCATACCAGCACTAATGCAACGGATTCTATCAGAACACCGTAGGTAAGGGTGCTTGGGCGAGAGTAGTACTAGCATGGGTTACCTCCTGCGAAGTCCTTATATTTCACCCATTTTCTTGTGAAGTCCTCGTGTTGCACCCATTTTTTTGCAGATGATTCTTTCGACGTTACGCGCGACTTGAATTATGGTCCTCAGGTTTATTCGCAAATGTGAGTCACGGCGCCGTAGCATTTTACTTGATATTAGAACGAGAACGGGAGGTGCAGTGCGCACGCACAAGGAAACAAATGACGGGAGGGGTAAGAAAGGGGAATGAGTTTTTTAGTTTTGCAGCGCGAAATTAAACAGGTGCGATCATATCAACACTAATGCACCGGATCCCATCAGAACTCCGCAGTGAAGTGTGCTTGGGCGAGATTAGTACTCGGATGGGTGACCTCCTAGGAAGTCCTCGTGTCGCACCAATTTTTTTTCAGACGGATCGTTTGACGTTACGCGCGTCTGGAACTAGGGTCCGCTGGTTTATACGCAAATGTGAGTCAAGAAGCAGGGGCATTTTAATCGATATTAGAACGAGAATGAGAGGTGAAGTGTGAACGCACAAGGAAACAAATAACGGGAGGGGGGGAGGGAAGAAGGAGTGTGTGTATTTGCAGTGTAGAATGAAACATGAGGGATCATACAAGTACTAATGCAACGGATTCTATTAGAACTCCGCAATTAAGGGCGCTTGGGCGAGAAAAGTACTTGGATGGGTGACCTCCTGCGAAGTCCTTATATTTCACCCATTTTCTTGGGAGGTCCTCGCGTTGCACCCATCTTTTTTCAGATGATTCTTTCGACTTTACGCGCGACTTGATTTATGGTCCGCAGGTTTATTCGCAAATGTGAGTCACGGCGCCGTGGCATTTTACTTGATATTAGAAAGAGTACGGGAGGTGCAGTGCGCACGCACAAGGAAACAAATGACAAGAGGAGGAAGAAAAGAGAAGGAGTGTATGTATTTGAAGCGCAAAATTAAACAAGTGGCATCATACCAGCACTAATGCACTGGATCCCATAAGAACTCTGCTCTTAAGTGTGCTTGGGCGAGAGTAGTTCTCGGATGGGTGACCTCTTGGGAAGTCCTCGTATCGAAATAATTTTTTTTCAGATGGGTCGTTCGACGTTACGCGCGACTTGAACTATGGTCCGCTGGTTTATACGCAAATGTGGGTCAAGAATCAGGGGCATTTTAATCAATATTAGAATGAGAAGGAGAGGTGCAGTGTAAACGCACAAGGAAACAAATGATGGGGGGGGGGAGGGAAGAAGGAGTGTATGTATTTTCAGCACGAAATTAAACAGGTGCGGTCACACCAGCACAAATGCTCCGGATCCCATCAGAACTCCGCAGTTAAGTGTGCTTTGGCGAAAGTAGTACAATGATGGGAGGGGGAAGAAAGGAGAAGGAGTTTATGTATTTGCAGCGTGAAATTAAACAGGTGCGATCATACCAGCATTAATGCAACCGATCCCATCATAACTCCGCAGTTAACTGTGCTTGGGCGAGAGTAGTACTCGGATGGGTGACCACTTGGGAAGTCCTCGTGTTACACCCATTTTTTTGCAGATGATTCTTTCGATGTTACGCGCGACTTGAATTTGGTCCTCAGGTTTATTCGCAAATGTGAGTCACGGCGTCGAAATATTTTACTTGATATTAAAACGAGCACGGGAGGTGCAGTGCGCACGCACAAGGAAACAAATGACGGGAGGGGAAAGAAAGGAGAAGGAGTTTATGTATTTACAGCGCGAAATTAAACGGGTGCGATCATACCAGCACTAATGCAACGGATCCCATCATAACTCTGCAGTTAAGTGTGCTTGGGCGAGAGTAGTACTCGGATGGGTGACCTCCTGGGAAGTTCTCGTGTCGCACAAATTTTTTTTCAAACGGGTCGTTCGACGTTACGCGCAACTGGAACTATGGTCCACTTGTTTATACGCAAATGTGAGTCAAGAAGCAGGGGCATATTAATCGATATTAGAATGAGAAAAAGAGGTGCAGTGTGAACGCACAAGGAATCAAATGATGGGAGGGGGGAGGGAAGGAGAAGGAGTGTATGTATTTTCAGCACGAAATGAAACAGGTGCGATCATACCAGCACTAATGCAACAGATTATATCAGAACTCCGTAGGTAAGGGTGCTTGGGCGGGAGGAGTACTAGCATGGGTTACCTCCTGCGAAGTCCTTATATTTCACCCATTTTCTTGTGAAGTCCTCGTGTCGCACCAATTTTTTTTCAGACGGGTCGTTCGATGTTACGCTCGTCTGGAACTAGGGTCCGCTGGTTTATACGCAAATATGAGTCAAGAAGCAGGGGCATTTTAATCGATATTTGAACGAGAATGAGAGGTGAAGTGTGAACGCATAAGGAAACAAATGACAGAAGGGGGATGAAAGGAGAAGGAGTGTATGTATTTGCAGAGCGAAACTAAACAGGTGCGATCATTGCAGCACTAAAGCCCCGGATGCCATCAGAATTCCGCAGTTAAGTGTGCTTGGCGAGATTAGTACTCGGATGGGTGTCCACCTGGGAAGCCCTCGTGTTGCACTTATTTTTTTTTCGGATGGGTTGTTCGACGTTACGCGCGAATGGAATTATAAACCGCTGGTTCATTTGCAAAGGTGAGTCACTGTGCCGGGGCATATTACTTGATATTAGAACGAGAAAGAGAGATACAGAGTGCACGCACAAGAAACAAATGACGGGAGGGGGGATGGGAGGAGAAAGAGTGTATGTATTTGCAGTGCAGAATGAAACATGAGGGATCATACTAGCACTAATGTAACGGATTCTATTAGAACTCCGCAGTTAAGGGTGCTTGGGCGAGAAAAGTACTCAGATGGGTGACCTCCTGCGAAGTCCTTATATTTCACCCATTTTCTTGGGAGGTCCTCGTGTTGCACCCATCTTTTTGCAAATGATTCTTTCGACGTTACGCGCGACATGATTTATGGTCCGCAGGTTTATTCGCAAATGTGAGTCACGGCGCCGTGGCATTTTACTTGATATTAGAACGAGAACGGGAGGTGCAGTGCGCACGCACAAGGAAACAAATGACGGGAGGGGGAAGAAAGGGGAATGAGTTTATGTATTTGCAGCGCAAAATTAAACAGGTGCGATCATTTCAGCACTAATGCACCGGATCCAATCAGAACTCCGCAGTGAAGTGTGCTTGGGCGAGATTAGTACTCGGATGGGTGACCTCTTGGGAAGTTCTCGTGTCGCACTAATCTTTTTTTTCAGACGGGTCGTTCGACGTTACGCGCGACTGGAACTAGGGTCCACTGGTTTATACGCAAATGTGAGTCAAGAAGCAGGGGCATTTTAATCGATATTAGAACGAGAAGGAGAGATGCAGAGTGCACGCACAAGGAAAAAAATGACGGGAGGGGGGATGGAGGGAGAAAAAGTGTATGTATTTGCAGCGCAGAATGAAGCATGAGCAATCATACCAGCACCAATGCAACGGATTCTATCAGAACTCCGCAAGTTAAGGGTGCTTGGGCGAGAGTAGCACTAGGATGGGTGACCTCCTGCGAAGTCCTTATATTTCACCCTTTTTCTTAGGAAGTCCTCGTGTTGCACACATTTTTTTACAGATGATTCTTTCGACGATACGCGCGACTTGAATTATGGTCCTCAGGTTTATTCGCAAATGTGAGTCACGGCACCGTAGCATTTTACTTGATATTAGAACGAGCACGGGAGGTGCAGTGCGCACGCACAAGGAAACAAATGACGGGAGGGGGAAGAAAGGAGAAGGAGTTTATGTATTTGCAGCGCTAAATTAAACGGGTGCGATCATATCAGCACTAATGCACTTGATCCCATCAGAACTCCGCAGTTAAGTGTGCTTGGGCGAGAGTAGTACTCGGATAGGTGACCTCCTGGGAAGTTCTCGTGTCGCAACAATTTTTTTTCAGACGGGTCGTTCGACGTTACGCGCGACTGGAACTAGGGTCCGCTGGTTTATACTCAAATGTGAGTTAAGATGCAGGGGCATTTTAATCGATATTAGAACGAGAATGAGAGGTGCAGTGTGAACGCACAAGGAAACAATTGACGGGAGGTGGAATAAAGGAGAAGGAGTGTATGTATTTGCAGTGCGAAATTAAACAGGTGCGATCATACCAGCACTAAAGCCCCGGATCCCATCAGAACTCCGCAGTTGTGTGCTTGGGCGAGAGTAGTACTCGGATGGGTTACCTACTGCGAAGTCCATATATTTCACCCATTTTCTTGGGAGGTCCTCGTGTTGCACCCATCTTTTTGCAGATGATTCTTTCGAGGTTACTCGCGACTTGATTTATGGTTCGCAGGTTTATTCGTAAATGTGAGTCACGGCGCCGTGACATTTTACTTGATATTAGAACGAGTATGGGAGGTGCAGTGCGCACGCACAAGGAAACAAATGACGGGGGGTGGAAGAAAAGAGAAGGAGTGTATCTATTTGAAGCGCAAAATTAATCAAGTGGCATCATACCAGCACTAATGCACTGGATCCCATCAGAACTCTGCAGTTAAGTGTGCTTGGTCGAGAGTAGTACTCGGATGGGTGACCTCCTGGGAAGTCCTTGTGTCGCACTAATTTTTTTTTTCAGACGGGTCGTTCGACGTTACGCGCGACTTGATACGCGTAACTTGAATTTTGGTCCTCAGGTTTATTCACAAATGTGCGTCTCGGCACCGTACCATTTTACTTGATATTAGAACGAGCACGGGAGGTGCAATGCGCATGCACAAGGAAACAAATGACGGGAGGGGGAAGAAAGGAGAAGGAGTTTATATATTTGCAGCGCGAAATTAAAATGGTGTGATCATACCAGCACTAATGCACCGGATCCCATCAGAACTCCGGAGTTAAGTGTGCTTGGGCGAGAGTAGTACTCGGATGGGTGACCTCCTAGGAAGTTCTCGTGTCGCACCAATTTTTTTTCAGACGGGTCGTTCGACGTTACGCGCGACTGGAACTAGGGTCCGCTGCTTTATACGCAAATGTGAGTCAAGAAGCAGGGGCATTTTAATCGATATTAGAACGAGAAGGAGAGGTGCAGTGTTAACGCACAAGGAAACAATTGATGGGAGGGGGAGGGAAGGAGAAGGAGTGTATGTATTTTCAGCACGAAATGAAACAGGTGCGATCATATCAGCACTAATGGAACGGATTCTATCAGAACTCCGTAGGTAAGGGTGCTTGGGCGAGAGTAGTACTTGCATGGGTTTCCTCCTGCGAAGTCCTTATATTTCACCCATTTTCTTGTGAAGTTCTCGTGTTGCACCCATTTTCTTTTCTTTAGATGTGTCGTTCGACGTTACGCGCGACTTTAATTATGGTTCGCAGATTTATTCGCAAATGTGAGTCACGGCTCCGTGGCATTTTACTTGATATTTGAACGAGAACGAGTAGTGCAGTGCGCACGCACAAGGAAACAAATGACTTGAAGGGGAAGAAAGGAGAAGGAGTTTATGTATTTGCAGCGCGGAATTAAACAGGTGCGATCATACCAGCACTAATGCACCGGATCCCATCAAAACTCCGCAGTTAAGTGTGCTTGGGCGAGATTAGTACTCGGATGGGTGACCTCCTGGAAAGTCCTCGTGTCGCACTAATTTCTTTTCAGACGGGTCGTTCGACGTTACGCGCGACTGGAACTAGGGTCCGCTGGTTTATACGCAAATGTGAGTCAAGAAGCAGGGGCATTTTAATCGATATTAGAACGAGAAGGAGAGATGCAGAGTGCACACACAAGGAAACAAATGACGGAAGGGGGGATGGAGGGAGAAAAAATGTATGTATTTGCAGCGCAGAATGAAACATGAGCAATCATACCAGCACCAATGCAACATATTCTTTCAGAACTCTGCAAGTTAAGGGTGCTTGGGCGAGAGTAGCACTAGGATGGGTGACCTCCTGCGAAGTCCTTATATTTCACCCATTTTCTTAGGAAGTCCTCGTGTTGCACCCATTTTTTTGCAGATGATTCTTTCGACGATACGCGCGACTTGAATTATGGTCCTCAGGTTTATTCGCAAATGTGAGTCACGGCACCGTAGTATTTTACTTGATATTAGAACGAGCACGGGCGGTGCAGTGCGCACGCACAAGGAAAGAAATGACGGGAGGAGGAAGAAAGGGGAATGAGTTTATGTATTTGCAGCGCGAAATTAAACAGGTGCGATCATACCAGCACAAATGCACCGGATCCCTTCAGAACTCCGCAGTTAAGTGTGCTTGGGCGAGATTAGTACTCAGATGGGTGACCTCCTGGAAAGTCCTCGTGTCGCACCAATTTTTTTTCAGACGGGTCGTTCGACGTTACGCGAGTCTGGAACTAGGGTCCGCTGGTTTATACGCAAATGTGAATCAAGAAGCAGGGGCATTTTAATCGATATTAGAACGAGAAGAAGAGATGAAGTGTGAACGCACAAGGAAACAAATGACGGAGGGGGAAGAAAGGAGAAGGAATATATGTATTTGCAGCGCGGAATTAAACAGGTGCGATCATACCAGAACTAAAGCTCCGGATCCCATCAGAATTCCGCAGTTAGGTGTGCTTGGGCGAGAGTAGTACTCGGATGGGTGACCACTTGGGAAGCCCTCGTGTTGCACCTTTTTTTTCTCGGATGGGTTGTTCAACGTTACGCGCGAGTGGAATTATAAACCGCTGGTTCATTTGCAAAGGTGAGTCACGGTGCCGGGGCATATTATTTGATATTAGAACGAGAAAGAGAGGTGCAGAGTGCACGCACAAGGAAACAAATGACGGGTGGGGGGATGGGAGGAGAAAGAGTGTATGTATTTGCAGTGCAGAATGAAACATGAGGGATCATACCAGCACTAATGCAACGGATTCTATCAGAACTCCGCAGTTAAGGGTGCTTGGGCGAGAAAAGTACTCGGATGGGTGACCTCCTGCGAAGTCCTTATATTTCATCCATTTTCTTGCGAGGTCCTCGTGTTGCACCCATCTTTTTGCAGATGATTCTTTCGACGTTACGCGCGACTTGATTTATGGTCCGCAGGTTTATTCGCAAATGTGAGTCACGGCGCCGTGGCATTTTACTTGATATTAGAACGAGTACGGGAGGTGCTGTGCACACGCACAAGGAAACAAATAACGGAAGGAGGAAGAAAAGAGAAGGAGTGTATGTATTTGAAGCACAAAATTAAACAAGTGGCATCATACTAGCACTAATGTACTGGATCCCATCAGAACTCTGCAGTTAAGGGTGCTTGGGCGAGAGTAGTACTCGGATGGGTGACCTCTTGGGAAGTCCTCGTATCGCAATAATTTTTTTTCAGATGGGTCGTTCGACATTACGCGGGACTGGAACTATGGTCCGCTGGTTTATACGCAAATGTGAGTCAAGAATCAGGGGCATTTTAATCGATATTCGAACGAGAAGGAGAGGTGTAGTGTGAACGCACAAGGAAACAAATGATGGGAGGGGGGTAGGGAAGAAGGAGTGTATGTATTTTCAGCACGAAATTAAACAGGTGCGGTCACACCAGCACTAATGCCCCGGAACCCATCAGAACTCCGCAGTTAAGTGTGTTTTGGCGAAAGTAGTACAATGATGGGTTACCTCCTGGGAAGTTCTCGTGTTGCACCCATTTTTTTTTTCAGATGTGCCGTTCGACGTTACGCGCGACTTTAATTACGGTCCGCAGATTTATTCGTAAATGTGAGTCACGGTGCCGTGGCATTTTACTTGATATTTGAACGAGAACGAGAGGTGCAGTGCGCATGCACAAGGAAACAAATGACGGGAGGGGGAAGAAAGGAGATGGAGTTTATGTATTTGCAGCGCGAAATTAAACTGGTGCGATCATACCAGCACTAATGCAACGAATTCTATCAGAACTACGTATGTAAGGGTGCTTGGGCGAGAGTTGTACTAGCAAGGGTTACCTCCTGCGAAGTCCTTATATTTCACCTATTTTCTTGTGAAGTCCTCGTGTTGCACCCATTTTTTTGCAGATGATTCTTTCGACGTTACGCGCGACTTGAATTATGGTCCTCAAGTTTATTCGCAAATGTGAGTCACGGCACTGTAGCTATTTACTTGATATTAAAACGAGAACGGGAGGTGCAGTGCGCACGCACAAGGAAACAAATGACGGGAGGGGAAAGAAAAGGGAATGAATTTATGTATTTGCAGCGCAAAATTAAATAGGTGCGATCATACCAGCACTAATGCACCGGATCCCATCAGAACTCCGCAGTGAAGTGTGCTTGGGCGAGATTAGTTCTCGGATGGGTGACCTCCTGGGAAGTCCTTGTGTCGCACCAATTTTTTTTCAGACAGGTCGTTCGACGTTACGCGCTTCTGGAACTAGGGTCCACTGGTTTATACGCAAATGTGAGTCAAGAAGCAGGGGCATTTTAATTGATATTAGAACGAGAATGAGAGGTGAAGTGTGAACGCACAAGGAAACAAATGACGGGAGGGGGAAGAAATGAGAAGGAGTGTATGTATTTGAAGCACGAAATTAAACAGGTGCGATCATACCAGCACTAAAGCTCCGGATCCCATAAGAACTCCGCAGTTAAGTGTGCTTGGGCGAGAGTAGTACTCGGATGGGTCACCACCTGGGAAGCCCTCGTGTTGCACCTATTTTTTTTTCGGATGGGTTGTTCGACGTTACGCGCGAATGGAATTATAAACCGCTGGTTCATTTGCAAAGGTGAGTCACGGTGCCGGGGCATATTACTTGATATTAGAACGAGAAAGAGAGATGCAGAGTGCACGCACAAGGAAACAAATGACGGGAGGGGGGTTGGAAGGAGAAAGAGTGTATGTATTTGCAGTGCAGAATGAAACATGAGGGATCATACCAGCACTAATGCAATGGATTCTATCAGAACTCCGCAGTTAAGGGTGCTTGGGCGAGAAAAGTACTCGGATGGGTGACCTCCTGCGAAGTCCTTATATTTCACCCATTTTCTTTAGTGGTCCTTGTGTTGCACCCATCTTTTTGCAGATGATTCTTTCGACGTTACGCGCGACTTGATTTATAGTCCGCAGGTTTATTCGCAAATGTTAGTCACGACGCCGTTGCATTTTACTTGATATTAGAACGAGTACGGGAGGTGCAGTGCGCACGCATAAGGAAATAAATAACGGGATGAGGAAGAAAAGAGAGGGAGTGTATGTATTTGAAGCGCAAAATTAAACAAGTGGCATCATACCATCAGAACTCTGCAGTTAAGTGTGCTTTGGCGAGAGTAGTACTCGGATGGGTGACCTCTTGGGAAGTCCTCGTATCGCAATAATTTTTTTTCAGATGGGTCATTCGACGTTACGCGCGACTGGAACTATGGTCCGCTTGTTTATACGCAAATGTGAGTAAAGAATCAGGAGCAT
This sequence comes from Carica papaya, assembly GCF_054855325.1. Taxonomy (NCBI): domain Eukaryota; kingdom Viridiplantae; phylum Streptophyta; class Magnoliopsida; order Brassicales; family Caricaceae; genus Carica; species Carica papaya. The sequence continues at coordinate 19,084,306 of NC_142316.1, forward strand.
TTTAATCGATATTAGAACGAGAAGGAGAGGTGCAGTGTGAACGCACAAGGAAACAAATGATTGGAGGAAGGGAGGGAAGAAGGAGTGTATGTATTTGCAGCGCAAAATTAAATAGGTGCGATCATACCAGCACAAATGCACCGGATCCCATCAGAACTCCGCAGTTAAGTGTGCTTTGGTGAAAGTAGTACAATGATGGGTTACCTCGTGGGAAGTTCTCGTGTTGCACCCATTTTCTTTTTTTCAGATGTGCCGTTCGACGTTACGCGCGACTTTAATTATGGTCCGCAGATTTATTCGCAAATGTGAGTCACGGCGCCGTGGCATTGTACTTGATATTTGAACGAGAACGAAAGGTGCAGTGCGCACGCACTTGGAAACAAATGACGGGAGGGGGAAGAAAGGAGAAGGAATTTATGTATTTGCAGCTCGAAATTAAACAGATTCGATCGTACTAGCACTAATGCACCGGATCCCATCAGAACTCCGCAGTTAATTGTGCTTGGGCGAGAGTAATACTCGGATGGATGACCTCCTGAGAAGTCCTCGTGTCGCACTAATTTTTTTTTCAGACGGGTCGTTCGACGTTACGCGTGACTGGAACTAGGGTCCACTGGTTTATACGCAAATGTGAGTCAAGAAGCAGGGGCATTTTAATCGATATTAGAACGAGAAGGAGAGATGCAGAGTGCACGCACAAGGAAACAAATGACTGGAGGGGGGATGGAGGGAGAAAAAGTGTATGTATTTGCAGCACAGAATGAAACATGAGCAATCATACCAGCACCAATGCAACCGATTCTATCAGAACTCCACAAGTTAAGGGTGCTTAGGCGAGAGTAGCACTAGGATGGGTGACCTCCTGCGAAGTCCTTATATTTCACCCATTTTTTTGCAGATAATTCTTTCGACGATACGCGCGACTTGAATTATGGTCCTCAGGTTTATTCGCAAATGTGAGTCACGGCACCGTAGCATTTTATTTGATATTAGAACGAGCACGGTAGGTGCAGTGCGCACGCACAAGGAAAGAAATGACGGGAGGGGGAAGAAAGGAGAAGGATTTTATGTATTTGCAGCGCGGAATTAAACAGGTGCGATCATACCAACACTAATGCACCGGATCCCATCAGAACTCCGCAGTTAAGTGTGCTTGGGCGAGAGTAGTACTCGGATGGGTGACCTCCTGCGAAGTACTCGTGTCGCACCAATTTTTTTTCAGACGAGTCGTTCGACGTTACGCGCGACTGGAACTAGGTTCCGCTGGTTTATACGCAAATGTGAGTAAAGAAGCAAGGGCATTTTAATTGATATTAGAATGAGAAGGAGATGTGCATTGTGAACGCACAAGGAAACAATTGATGGGAGGGGGAGGGAAGGAGAAGGAGTGTATATATTTTCAGCACGAAATGAAACAGGTGCGATGATACCAGCACTAATGCAACGGATTCTATCAGAACTCCGTAGGTAAGGGTGCTTGGGCGAGAGTAGTACTAGTATTGGTTACCTCCTGCGAAGTCCTTATATTTCACCCATTTTCTTGTGAAGTCCTCGTGTTGCACACATTTTTTTGCAGATGATTCTTGCTACGTTCCGCGCGACTTGAATTATGGTCCTCAGGTTTATTCGCAAATGGGAGTCACGTCGCCGTGGCATTTTACTTGATATTAGAACGAGCACGGGAGGTACAGTGCGCACGCACAAGGAAAGAAATTACAGGAGGAGGAAGAAAAGAGAAGGAGTTTATGTATTTGAAGCGCAAAATTAAACAAGTGGCATCATACCAGCACTAATGCACTGGATCCCATCAGAACTCTACAGTTAAGTGTGCTTGGGCGAGAGTAGTACTCGGATGGGTGACCTCTTGGGAAGTCCTCGTATCGCAACAATTTTTTTCCAGATGGGTCGTTCAACGTTACGCGCGACTGGAACTATGGTCCGCAGGTTTATACGCAAATGTGAGTCAAGAATCAGGGGCATTTTAATCGATATTAGAACGAGAAGGAGAGGTGCAGTGTGAACGTACAAGAAAATAAATGATGGGAGGGGGGGAGGGAAGGAGTGTATGTATTTTCAGCACGAAATTAAACAGGTGCGGTCACACCAGCACAAATGCACCGGATCCCATCAGAACTCCGCAGTTAAGTGTGCTTTGGCGAAAGTAGTACAATTATTGGTTACCTCCTGGGAAGTTCTCGTGTTGCACCCATTTTCTTTTTTTCAGATGTGCTGTTCGACGTTACGCGCGACTTTAATTATGGTCCGAAGATTTATTCGCAAATGTGAGTCACGGCGCCGTGGCATTTTACTTGATATTTGAAAAAGAACGAGAGGTGCAGTGCGCACGCACAAGGAAACAAATGACGGGAGGGGGGATGGAGGGAGAAAAAGTGTATGTATTTGCAGCGCAGAATGAAACATGAGCAATCATACCAGCACCAATGCAACGGATTCTATCAGAACTCCGCAAGTTAAGGGTGCTTAGGCGAGAGTAGCACTAGGATGGGTGACCTCCTGCGAAGTCCTTATATTTCACCCATTTTCTTAGGAAGTCCTCGTGTTGCACCCATGTTTTTGCAGATGATTCTTTCGACGATACGCGCGACTTGAATTATGGACCTCAGGTTTATTCGCAAATGTGAGTCACGGCACCGTAGCATTTTACTTTATATTAGAAGGAGCACGGGAGGTGCAGTGCGCACGCACAAGGAAACAAATGACGGGAGGGGGAAGAAAGGGGAATGAGTTTATGTATTTGCAGCGCAAAATTAAACAGGTGCGATCATACCAGCACAAATGCACCAGATCCCATCAGAACTCCGCAGTTAAGTGTGCTTTGGTGAAAGTAGTACAATGATGGGTTACCTCGTGGGAAGTTCTCGTGTTGCACCCATTTTCTTTTTTTCAGATGTGTCGTTCGACATTACGCGCGACTTTAATTATGGTCTGCAGATTTATTGGCAAATGTGAGTCACGGTGCCGTGGCATTGTACTTGATATTTGAACGAGAACGAAAGGTGCAGTGCGCACGCACTTGGAAACAAATGACGGGAGGGGGAAGAAAGGAGAAGGAATTTATGTATTTGCAGCGCGAAATTAAACAGATTCGATCGTACTAGCACTAATGCACCGGATCCCATATGAACTCCGCAGTTAATTGTGCTTGGGCGAGAGTAATACTCGGATGGTTGACCTCCTGGGAAGTCCTCGTGTCGCACTAATTTTTTTTTCAGACGGGTCGTTCGACGTTACGCGTGACTGGAACTAGGGTCCACTGGTTTATACGCAAATGTGAGTCAAGAAGCAGGGGCATTTTAATCGATATTAGAACGAGAAGGAGAGATGCAGAGTGCACGCACAAGGAAACAAATGACGGGAGGGGGGATGGAGGGAGAAAAAGTGTATGTATTTGCAGCACAGAATGAGACATGAGCAATCATACTAGCACCAATGCAACCGATTCTATCAGAACTCCACAAGTTAAGGGTGCTTGGGCGAGAGTAGCACTAGGATGGGTGACCTCCTGCGAAGTCCTTATATTTCACCCATTTTTTTGCAGATAATTCTTTCGACGATACGCGCGACTTGAATTATGGTCCTCAGGTTTATTCGCAAATGTGAGTCACGGCACCGTAGCATTTTATTTGATATTAGAATGAGCACGGTAGGTGCAGTGCGCACGCAAAAGGAAAGAAATGACGGGAGGGGGAAGAAAGGAGAAGGAGTTTATGTATTTGCAGCGCGGAATTAAACAGGTACGATCATACCAACACTAATGCACCGGATCCCATCAGAACTCCGCAGTTAAGTGTGCTTGGGCGAGAGTAGTACTCGGATGGGTGACCTCCTGCGAAGTCCTCGTGTCGTACCAATTTTTTTTTAGACGAGTTGTTCGACGTTACGCGCGACTTGAACTAGGTTCCGCTGGTTTATACACAAATGTGAGTCAAGAAGCAGGGGCATTTTAATCGATATTAGAACGAGAAGGAGATGTGCATTGTGAACGCACAAGGAAACAATTGATGGGAGGGGGAGGGAAGGAGAAGGAGTGTATATATTTTCAGCACGAAATGAAACAGGTGCGATGATACCAGCACTAATGCAACGGATTCTATCAGAACTCCGTAGGTAAGGGTGCTTGGGCGAGAGTAGTACTAGCATGGGTTACCTCCTGCGAAGTCCTTATATTTCACCCATTTTCTTGTGAAGTCCTCGTGTTGCACACATTTTTTTGCAGATGATTCTTGCTACGTTACGCGCGACTTGAATTATGGTCCTCAGGTTTATTCGCAAATGGGAGTCACGTCGCCGTGGCATTTTACTTGATATTTGAACGAGCACGGGAGGTACAGTGCGCACGCACAATGAAAGAAATGACAGGAGGAGGAAGAAAAGAGAAGGAGTTTATGTATTTGAAGCGCAAAATTAAACAAGTGGCATCATACCAGCACTAATGCACTGGATCCAATCAGAACTCTCCAGTTAAGTGTGCTTGGGTGAGAGTAGTACTCGGATGGGTGACCTCTTGGGAAGTCCTCGTATTGCAACAATTTTTTTTCAGATGGGTCGTTCAACGTTACGCGCTACTGGAACTATGGTCCGCTGGTTTATACGCAAATGTGAGTCAAGAATCTGGAGAATTTTAATCGATATTAGAACGAGAAGGAGAGGTGCAGTGTGAACGCACAAGGAAACAAATGATGGGAGGGGGGGAGGGAAGAAGGAGTGTATGTATTTTCAGCACGAAATTAAACATGTGCGGTCACACCAGCACAAATGCACCGGATCCCATCAGAACTCCGCAGTTAAGTGTGCTTTGGCGAAAGTAGTACAATGATGGGTTACCTCCTGGGAAGTTCTTGTGTTGCACCCATTTTCTTTTTTTCAGATGTGCCGTTCGACGTTACGCGCGACTTTAATTATGGTCCGCAGATTTATTCGCAAATGTGAGTCACGGCGCCGTGGGATTTTACTTGATATTTGAACAAGAACGAGAGGTGCAGTGCGCACGCACAAGGAAAAAAATCATGGGAGGGGGAAGAAAGGAGAAGGAGTTTATGTATTTGCAGCGCGAAATGAAACAGGTGCGATCATACCAGCACCAATGCAACGGATTCTATCATAACTCCGCAAGTTAAGGGTGCTTGGGCGAGAGTAGCACTAGGATGGGTGACTTCCTGCGAAGTCCTTATTTTTCACCCATTTGTTTAGGAAGTCCTCTTGTTGTACCTATTTTTTTGCAGATGATTCTTTCGACGATACGCGCGACTTGAATTATGGTCCACAGGTTTATTCGCAAATGTGAGTCACGACACCGTAGCATTTTACTTTACATTAGAACGAGCACGAGAGGTGCAGTGCTCACGCACAAGGAAACAAATGATGGGAGGGAGAAGAAAGGAGAAGGAGTTTATGTATTTGCAGCGCGGAATTAAACGGGAGCGATCATACCAGCACTAATGCACCGGATCCCATCAGAACTCCGCAGTTAATTGTGCTTGGGCGAGAGTAGTACTAGGATGGGTGACCTCCTGGGATGTCCTCGTGTCGCACCAATTTTTTTTAGACGGGTTGTTCGACGTTACGTGCGACTGGAACTGGGGTCCGCTGGTTTATACGCAAATGTGAGTCAAGAAGCAGGGCCATTTTAATCGATATTAGAACGAGAAGGAGAGGTGCAGTGTGAACGCACAAGGAAACAATTGATGGGAGGGGGAGGGAAGGAGAAGGAGTGTATGTATTTTCAGCACGAAATGAAACAGGTGCGATCATACCAGCACTAATGCAACGGATTCTATCAGAACTCCGTAGGTAAGGGTGCTTGGGCGAGAGTAGTACTAGCATGGGTTACCTCCTGCGAAGTCCTTATATTTCACCCATTTTCTTGTGTAGTCCTCGTGTTGCACCCATTTTTTTGCAGATGATTCTTTCGACGTTACGCGCGACTTGAATTATGGTCCTCAGGTTTATTCACAAATGTGAGTCACGAAGCTGTAGCATTTTACTTGATATTAGAACGAGAACAGGAGGTGCAGTGCGCACGCACAAGGAAACAAATGACGGGAGGGGGAAGAAAGGGGTATAAGTTTATGTATTTGCAGCGCGAAATTAAACAGGTGCGATCATACCAGCACTAATGCACCGGATCCCATCAAAACTCCGCAGTGAAGTGTGCTTGGGCGAGATTAGTACTCGGATGGGTGACCTCCTGGTAAGTTCTCGTGTCGCACCAATTTTTTTTGAGACGGGTCGTTCGACGTTACGCGCGTCTGGAACTAGGGTCCGCTGGTTTATACGCAAATGTGAGTCAAGAAGCAGGGGTATTTTAATCGATATTAGAACGAGAATGAGAGGTGAAGTGTGAACGCACAAGGAAACAAATGACGGGAGGGGGAAGAAAGGAGAAGGAATGTATGTTTTTGCAGCGCGAATTTAAACAGGTGCGATCATACCAGCACTAAAGCCCCGGATCCCATCAGAATTCCACAGTTAAGTGTACTTGGGCGAGAGTAGTACTCGGATGGGTGACTACTTGGGAAGCCCTCGTGTTGCACCTATTTTTTTTCGGATGGGTTGTTCGACGTTACGCGCGAATAAATTTATAACCCGCTGGTTCATTTGCAAAGGTGAGTCACGGCGCCGTGGCATTTTACTTGATATTTGAACGAGAACGAGAGGTGCAGTGCGCACGCACAAGGAAACAAATGACGGGACGGGGGATGGAAGAAGAAAGAGTGTATGTATTTGCAGTGCAGAATGAAACATGAGGGATCATACCAGCACTAATGCAACGGATTCTATCAGAACTCCGCAGTTAAGGGTGCTTGGGCGAGAAAAGTACTCGGATGGGTGACCTCCTGCGAAGTCCTTATATTTTACCCATTTTCTTGGGAGGTCCTCGTGTTGCACCCATCTTTTTGGAGATGATTCTTTCGACGTTACGCGCGAATAGAATTATAAACTGCTAGTTCATTTGTAAAGGTGAGTCACGGCGCCGTGGCATTTTACTTGATATTAGAACGACTACGGGAGGTGCAGTGCGCACGCACAAGGAAACAAATGACGGGAGGAGGAAGAAAAGAGAAGGAGTGTGTGTATTTGAAGCGCAAAATTAAACAAGTGGCATCATACTAGCACTAATGCACTTGATCCCATCAGAACTATGCAGTTAAGTGTGCTTGGGCGAGAGTAGTACTCGGATGGGTGACCTCTTGGGAAGTTCTCGTATCGCAATAATTTTTTTTCAGATGGGTCGTTCGACGTTACGCGCGACTGGAACTATGGTCCGCTGGTTTATACGCAAATGTGAGTCAAGAATCAGGGACATTTTCATCGATGTTAGAATGAGAAGGAGAGGTGCAGTGTGAACGCACAAGGAAACAAATGATGGGAGGGGGGAGGGAAGAAGTAGTGTATGTATTTTCCGCACGAAATTAAACAGGTGCGGTCACACCAGCACAAATGCACCGGATCCCATCAGAACTCCACAGTTAAGTGTGCTTTGGCGAAAGTAGTACAATGATGGGTTACCTCCTGGGAAGTTCTCGTGTCGCACCCATTTTCTTTTTTTTAGATGTGCCGTTCGACGTTACGTGCGACTTTAATTATGGTCCGTAGATTTATTGGCAAATGTGAGTCACGGCGCCGTGGCATTTTACTTGATATTTGAATGAGAACGAGAGGTGCAGTGCGTATGCACAAGGAAACGAATGACGGGAGGGGAAAGAAAGGAGAAGGAGTTTATGTATTTACAGCGCGAAATTAAACAGGTGCGATCATACCAGCACTAATGCACCGGATCCCATTAAGTGTGCTTGGGCGAGAGTAGTACTCGGATGGTTGACCTCCTGGGAAGTCCTCGTGTCGCACTAATTTTTTTTTTCAGACGGGTCGTTCGACGTTACGCGCGACTGAAACAAGGGTCCATTGGTTTATACGCAAATGTGAGTCAAGAAGCAGGGGCATTTAATCGATATTAGAAAGAGAAGGAGAGATGCAGAGTGCACGCACAAGGAAACAAATGACGGGAGGGGGGATGGAGGGCGAAAAAGTGTATGTATTTGCAGCGCAGAATGAAACATGAACAATCATACCAGCACCAATGCACCGGATTCTATCAGAACTTTGCAAGTTAAGGGTGTTTGGGCGAAAGTAGCACTAGGATGGGTGACCTCCTGCGAAGTCCTTATATTTCACCCATTTTCTTAGGAAGTTCTCGTGTTGCACCCATTTTTTTGCAGATGATTCTTTCGACGATACGCACAACTTGAATTATGGTCCTCAGGTTTATTCGCAAATGTGAGTCATGACACCGTAGCATTTTACTTGATATTAGAACAAGCACGGGAGGTGCAGTGCGCACGCACAAGGAAACAAATGACGGGAGGGGGAAGAAAGGGCATGGAGTTTATGTATTTGCAGAGCGGAATTAAACGGGTGCGATCATACCAGCACTAATGCACCGGATCCCATCAGAACTCCACAGTTAATTGTGCTTGGGTGAGAGTAGTACTCGGATGAGTGACCTCCTGGGAAGTCCTCGTGTCGCACCAATTTTTTTTCAGACGGGTCGTTCGACGTTACGCACGACTGAAACTAGGGTCCGCTGGTTTATACGCAAATGTGAGTCAAGAAGAAGGGGCATTTTAATCGATATTAGAACGAGAAGGAGAGGACCAGTGTGAACGCACAAGGAAACAATTGATGGGAGGGGGAGGGAAGGAGAAGGAGTGTATGTATTTTCAGCACGAAATGAAACAGGTGCAATCATACCATCACTAATGCAACGGATTCTATCAGAACTCCGTAGGTAAGGGTGCTTGGGCGAGAGTAGTACTAGCATGGGTTACCTCCTGCGAAGTCCTTATATTTCACCCATTTTCTTGGGAGGTCCTCGTGTTGTACCCTTCTTTTTGCAGATGATTCTTTCGACGTTACGCGCGACTTGATTTATGTTCCACAGGTTTATTTGCAAATGTGAGTCACGGCGCCGTGGCATTTTACTTGATGTTAGAACGAGTATGGGAGGTGCAGTGCGCACGCACAAGGAAACAAATGACGGATGAGGAAGAAAAGAGAATGAGTGTATGTATTTGAAGCGCAAAATTAAACAAGTGGCATCATACCAGCACTAATGCACTGGATCCTATCAGAACTCTACAGTCAAGTATGCTTTGGCGAGAGTAGTACTCGGATGGGTGACCTCTTGGGAAGTCCTCGTATCGCAACAATTTTTTTTAGATGGGTCGTTCGACGTTATGCACGACTGGAACTATGGTCCGCTGGTTTATACGCAAATGTGAGTCAAGAATCAGGAGCATTTTAATCGATATTAGAACGAGAAGGAGAGGTGCAGTGTGAACGCACAAGGAAACAAATGACGGGAGGGGGAAGAAAGGAGAAGGAGTGTATGTATTTTCAGCACGAAATTAAACAAGTGCGGTCACACCAGCACAAATGCACCGGATCCCATCAGAACTCCGCAGTTAAGTGTGCTTTGGCGAAAGTAGTATAAAGATGGGTTACCTCCTGGGAGGTTCTCGTGTTGCACCCATTTTCTTTTTTTCAGATGTGCCATTCGACGTTACGCGCGAATTTAATTATGGTCCGCAGATTTATTCGCAAATGTGAGTCACGGCGCCGTTGCATTTTACCTAATATTTGAACGAGAACGAGAGGTGCAGTGCGCACGCACAAGGAAACAAATGACGGGAGGGGGAAGAAAGGAGAAGGAGTTTATGTATTTGCAGCGCAAAATTAAACAGGTGCGATCATACCAGCATAAATGCACCGGATCCTATCAGAACTCCGCAGTTAAGTGTGCTTTGGTGAAAGTAGTGCAATGATGGGTTACCTCGTGGGAAGTTCTTGTGTTGCACCCATTTTTTTTTTTCAGATGTGTCGTTCGACGTTACGCGCAACTTTAATTATGGTCCACAGATTTATTCGCAAATGTGAGTCACGGCGCCGTGGCATTTTACTTGATATTTGAACCCGAACGAGAGGTGCAGTGCGCACGCACAAGGAAACAAATGATGGGAAGGGGAAGAAAGGGGAAGGAATTTATCTATTTGCAGCGCAAAATTGATTAGGTGCGATCATACCAGCACTAATGCACTGGATCCCATCAGAACTCCGCAATTAAGTGTGCTTGGACGAGAGTAGTACTCGGATGGGTGACCTCTTGGGAAGTCCTCGTGTCGCACCAATTTTTTTTCAGACGGGTCGTTCGACGTTACGCAGGACTGGAACTAGGGTCCACTGGTTTATACGCAAATGTGAGTCAAGAAGCAGGGGCATTTTAATCGATATTAGAACGAGAAGGAGAGGTGCAGTGTGAACGCACAAGGAAACAATTGATGGGAGGGGGAGGGAAGGAGAAAAAGTGTATGTATTTGCGGCGCAGAATGAAACATGAGCAATCATACCAGCACCAATGCGACGGATTCTATTAGAACTCCGCAAGTTAAGGGTGCTTGGGCGAGAGTAGTACTAGCATGGGTATCCTCCTGCTAAGTCCTTATATTTCACCCATTTTCTTGTGAAGTCCTCGTGATGCACCCATTTTCTTTTTTTCAGATGTGTCGTTCGACGTTACGCGCGACTTTAATTATGGTCCCCAAATTTATTCGCAAATGTGAGTCACGGCGCCGTGGCATTTTACTTGATATTTGAACGAGAACGAGAGGTGCAGTGCGCACGCACAAGGAAACAAATGACGGGAGGGGGAAGAAAGGAGAAGGAGTTTATGTATTTGCAGCGCAAAATTAAACCGGTGCGATCATACCAGCACTAATGCACCGGATCCCATCAGAACTCCGCAGTTAAGTGTGCTTGGGCGAGATTAGTACTCGGATGGGTGACCTCACGGGAAGTCCTCGTGTCGCACTAATTTTTTTTTTCAGACGGGTCGTTCGACGTTACGCGCGTCTGGAACTAGGGTCCGCTGGTTTATACGCAAATGTGAGTCAAGAAGCAGGGGCATTTTAATCGCTATTAGAACGAGAATGAGAGGCGAAGTGTGAACGCACAAGGAAACAAATGACGGGAGGGGGAAGAAAGGAGAAGGAGTGTATGTATTTACAGCATAAAATTAAACAGGTGCGATCATACCAGCACTAAAGCTCCGGATCCCATCAGAACTCCGCAGTTAAGTGTGCTTGGGCGAGGGTAGTACTCGGATGGGTGACCACCTGGGAAGCCCTCGTGTTGCACCTATTTTTTGTCGGATGGGTTGTTCGACGTAACGCGCGAATGGAATTATAAACCGCTGGTTCATTTGCAAAGGTGAGTCACGGTGCTGGGGCATATTACTTGATATTAGAACGAGAAAGAGAGATGCAGAGTGCACGCACAAGAAAACAAATGACGGGAGATGGGATGGAATGAGAAAGAATGTATGTATTTGCAGTGCGGAATGAAACATGAGGGATCATACCAGCACTAATACAACGGATTCTATCAGAACTCTGTAGTTAAGGGTGCTTGAGCGAGAAAAGTACTCGGATGGGTGACCTCCTGCGAAGTCCTTATATTTCACCCATTTTCTTGGGAGATCCTCGTGTTGCACCCATCTTTTTGCAGATGATTCTTTCGACGTTACGGGTGACTTGATTTATGGTCCGCAGGTTTATTCGCAAATGTGAGTCACGGCGCCGTGGCATTTTACTTGATATTAGAAGAAGTACGGGAGGTGCAGTGCGCACGCACAAGGAAACAAATGACGGGAGGAGGAAGAAAAGAGAAAGAGTGTATGTATTTGAAGCGCAAAATTAAACAAGTGGCATCATACCCGCACTAATGCACTGGATCCAATCAGAACTCCGTAGGTAAGGGTGCTTGGGCGAGAGTAGTACTAGCATGGGTTACCTCCTGCGAAGTCCTTATATTTCACCCATTTTCTTGTGAAGTCCTCGTGATGCACCCATTTTCTTTTTTTCAGATGTGCCATTCAACTTTATGCGCGACTTTAATTATGGTCCGAAGATTTATTCGCAAATGAGAGTCACGGCGCCGTGGCATTTTACCTGATATTTGAACGAGAACGAGAGGTGCAGTGCGCACGCACAAGGAAACAAATGACGGGAGGGGGGATGGAAGGAGAAAGAGTGTATGTATTTGCAGTGCAGAATGAAACATGAGGGATCATACCAGCACTAATGCAACGGATTCTATCAGAACTCCGCAGTTAAGGGTTCTTGGGCGAGAAAAGTACTCGGATGGGTGACCTCCTACGAAGTCCTTATATTTCACCCATTTTCTTGGGAGGTCCTCGTGTTGCACCCATCTTTTTGCATATGATTCTTTCGACGTTACGCGCTGCTTGATTTATGGTCCGCAGGTTTATTTGCAAATGTGAGTCACGGCGCCGTGGCATTTTACTTGATATTAGAACGAGTACGGGAGGTGCAGTGCGCACGCACAAGGAAATAAATGATGGGAGGAGGAAGAAAAGAGAAGGAGTGTATGTATTTAAAGCGCAAAATTAAACAAGTGGCATCATACCAGCACTAATGCACTGGATCCAATCAGAACTCTGCAGTTAAGTGTGCTTGGGCGAGTGTAGTACTCGGATGGTTGACCTCTTGGGAAGTCCTCGTATCGCAACAATTTTTTTTCAGATGGGTCGTTCGTCGTTACTCCCGACTGGAACTATGGTCCGCTGGTTTATACGCAAATGTGAGTCAAGAATTAGGGGCATTTTAATCGATATTAGAACGAGAAAGAGAGGTGAAGTGTGAACGCACAAGGAAACAAATGACAGGAGGGGGGATGGAGGGAGAAAAAGTGTATGTATTTGCAGCGCAGAATGAAACATGAGCAATCATACCAGCACCAATGCGACGGATTCTATTAGAACTCCGCAAGTTAAGGGTGCTTGGGCGAGAGTAGCAGTAGGATGGGTGACCTCCTGCTAAGTCCTTATATTTCACCAATTTTCTTAGGAAGTTCTCGTGTTGCACCCATTTTTTTGTAGATGATTCTTTCGACGATACGTGCGACTTGAATTATGGTCGTCAGATTTATTCGCAAATGTGAGTCACGGCACCGTAGCATTTTACTTGATTTTAGAACGAGCACGGGAGGTGCAGTGCGCACGCACAAGGAAACAAATGACGGGAGGAGGAAGAAAGGAGAAGGAGTTTATGTATTTGCATCGCGGAATTAAACGGGTGCGATCATACCAGCACAAATGCACCGGATCCCATCAGAACTCCGCAGTTAAGTGTGCTATGGCGAAACTAGTACAATGATGGGTTACCTCCTGGGAAGTTCTAGTGTTACATCCATTTTCTTTTTTTCAGATGTGCCGTTCGACGTTACGCGCGACTTTAATTATGGTCCGCAGATTTATTCACAAATGTGAGTCACGGCGCCGTGGCATTTTACTTGATATTTGAATGAGAAAGAGAGGTGCAGTGTGAACGCATAAGGAAACAATTGATGGGAGGGGGAGGGAAGGAGAAGGAGTGTATGTATTTTCAGCACGAAATGAAACAGGTGCGATCATACCAGCACTAATGCAACGGATTCTATCAGAACTCCGTAGGTAAGGGTGCTTGGGCGAGAGTAGTACTAGCATGGGTTACCTCCTGCGAAGTCATTATATTTCACCCTTTTTCTTGTGAAGTCCTCGTGATGCACCCATTTTCTTCTTTTCAGATGTGCCGTTCGACGTTACGCGCGACTTTAATTATAGTCCACAAATTTATTCGCAAATGTGAGTCACGGCGCCGTGGCATTTTACTTGATATTTGAACGAGAACGAGAGGTGCAGTGCGCACGCACAAGGAAACAAATGACGGGAGGGGGAAGAAAGGAGAAGGAGTTTATGTATTTGCAGCGCGAAATTAAACCGGTGCGATCATACCAGCACTAATGCACCGGATCCCATCAGAACTCTGCAGTTAAGTGTGCTTGGGCGAGATTAGTACTCGGATGGGTGACCTCACGGGAAGTCCTTGTGTCGCACTAATTTTTTTTTCAGACGGGTCGTTCGACGTTACGCGCGTCTGGAACTAGGGTCCGCTGGTTTATACGCAAATGTGAGTCAAGAAGCAGGGGCATTTTACTTGATATTAGAAGAAGTATGGGAGGTGCAGTGTGAACACACAAGGAAACAAATGACGGGAGGGGGAAGAAAAGAGAAAGAGTGTATGTATTTGAAGCGCAAAATTAAACAGGTGCGATCATACCAGCACTAAAGCTCCGGATCCCATCAGAACTCCGCAGGTAAGGGTGCTTGGGCGAGAGTAGTACTAGCATGGGTTACCTCCTGGGAAGCCCTTATATTTCACCAATTTTCTTGTGAAGTCCTCGTGATGCACCCATTTTCTTTTTTTCAGATGTGCCATTCGACGTTACGCGCGACTTTAATTATGGTCCGAAGATTTATTCGCAAATGTGAGTCACGACGCTGTGGCATTTTACCTGATATTTGAACGAGAACGAGAGGTGCAGTGCGCACGCACAAGGAAACAAATGACGGGAGGGGGGATGGAAGGAGAAAGAGTGTATGTATTTGCAGTGCAGAATGAAACATGAGGGATCATACCAGCACTAATGCAACGGATTCTATCAGAACTCCGCAGTTAAGGGTGCTTGGGCGAGAAAAGTACTCGGATGGATGACCTCCTGCGAAGTCCTTATATTTCACCCATTTTCTTGGGAGGTCCTCGTGTTGCACCCATCTTTTTGCATATGATTCTTTCGACGTTACGCGCGGCTTGATTTATGGTCCGCAGGTTTATTCGCAAATGTGAGTCACGGCGCCGTGGCATTTTACTGATATTTGAACGAGAACGAGAGGTGCAGTGCGCACGCACAAGGAAACAAATGACGGGACGGGGGATGGGAGGAGAAACAGTGTATGTATTTGCAGTGCAGAATGAAACATGAGGGATCATACCAGCACTAATGCAACGGATTCTATCAGAACTCCGCAGTTAAGGGTGCTTGGGCGAGAAAAGTACTCGGATGGGTGACCTCCTGCGAAGTCCTTATATTTCACCCATTTTCTTGGGATGTCCTCGTGTTGTACCCATCTTTTTGCAGATGATTCTTTCGACGTTACGCGCGAATAGAATTATAAACCGCTGGTTCATTTGCAAAGGTGAGTCACGGCGCCGTGGCATTTTACTTAATATTAGAACGAGTACGGGAGGTGCAGTGCGAACGCACAAGGAAACAAATGACGGGAGGAGGAAGAATAGAGAAGGAGTGTATGTATTTGAAGCGCAAAATTAAACAAGTGGCATCATACCAGCACTAATGCACTTGATCCCATCAGAACTCTGCAGTTAAGTGTGCTTGGGCGAGAGTAGTACTCGGATGGGTGACCTCTTGGGAAGTTCTCGTATCGCAACAATTTTTTTTCAGATGGGTCGTTCGACGTTACTCGCGACTGGAACTATGGTCTGCTGGTTTATACGCAAATGTGAGTCAAGAATCAGGGGCATTTTCATCGATGTTAGAACGAGAAGGAGAGGTGCAGTGTGAACGCACAAGGAAACAAATGATGGGAGGGGGGGAGGGAAGAAGGAGTGAATGTATTTTCAGCACGAAATTAAACAGGCGCGGTCACACCAGCACAAATGCACCGGATCCCATCAGAACTCCGCAGTTAAGTGTGCTTTGGCGAAAGTAGTACAATGATGGGTTACCTCCTGGGAAGTTCTCGTGTTGCACCCATTTTCTTTTTTTCAGATGCGCCGTTCGACGTTACGCGCGACTTTAATTATGGTCCGCAGATTTATTCGCAAATGTGAGTCACGGCGTCGTGGCGTTGTACTTGATATTTGAACGGGAACGAGAGGTGCAGTGCGCACGCACAAGGAAACAAATGACGGGAGGGGGAAGAAAGGAGAAGGAATTTATGTATTTGCAGCGCGAAATTAAATAGGTGCGATCATACCAGCACTTATGCACCAGATGCCATCAGAACTCCGCAGTGAAGTGTGCTTGGGCGAGATTAGTACTCGGATGGGTGACCTCCTGGGAAATCCTCGTGTCGCACCAATTTTTTTTGAGACGGATCGTTCGACGTTACGCGCGTTTGGAACTAGGGTCCGCTGGTTTATACGCAAATATGAGTCAAGAAGCAGGGACATTTTAATCGATATTAGAACGAGAATGAGAGGTGAAGTATGAATGCACAAGGAAACAAATGACGGGAGGGGGAAGAAAGGAGAAGGAGTGTATGTATTTGCAGCGCGAATTTAAAAAGGTGCGATCATACCAGCACTAAAGCCCCGGATCCCATCAGAACTCCGCAGTTAAGTGTGCTTGGGCGAGAGTAGTACTCGGATGGGTGACTACTTGGGAAGCCCTCGTGTTGCACCTATTTTTTTTCGGATGGGTTGTTCGACGTTACGCGCGAATGGAATTATAAACCGCTGGTTCATTTGTAAAGGTGAGTCACGGCGCCGTGGCATTTTACTTGATATTTGAACGAGAACGAGAGGTGCAGTGCGCACGCACAAGGAAACAAATGACGGGACGGGGGATGGAAGAAGAAAGAGTGTATGTATTTGCAGTGCAGAATGGAACATGAGGGATCATACCAGCACTAATGCAACGGATTCTATCAGAACTCCGCAGTTAAGGGTGCTTGGGCAAGAAAAGTACTCGGATGGGTGACCTCCTGCGAAGTCCTTATATTTCACCCATTTTCTTGGGAGGTCCTCGTGTTGCACCCATCTTTTTGGAGATGATTCTTTCGACGTTACGCGCGAATGGAATTATAAACCGCTAGTTCATTTGCAAAGGTGAGTCACGGCGCCGTGGCATTTACTTGATATTAGAACGAGTACGGGAGGTGCAGTGCGCACGCACAAGGAAACAAATGACGGGAGGAGGAACAAAAGAGAAGGAGTGTGTGTATTTGAAGCGCAAAATTAAACAAGTGGCATCATACCAGCACTAATGCACTTGATCCCATCAGAACTCTGTAGTTAAGTGTGCTTGGGCGAGAGTAGTTCTCGGATGGGTGACCTCTTGGGAAGTTCTCGTATCGCAACAATTTTTTTTCAGATGGGTCGTTCGACGTTACGCGCGACTGGAACTATGGTCCGCTGGTTTATACGCAAATGTGAGTCAAGAATCAGGGGCATTTTCATCGATATTAGAATGAGAAAGAAAGGTGTAGTGTGAACGCACAAGGAAACAAATGATGGGAGGGGGGAGGGAAGAAGGAGTGTATGTATTTTCCGCACGAAATTAAACAGGTGCGGTCACACCAGCACAAATGCACCGGATCCCATCAGAACTCCGCAGTTAAGTGTGCTTTGGCGAAAGTAGTACAAAGATGGGTTACCTCCTGGGAGGTTCTCGTGTTACACCCATTTTCTTTTTTTTCAGATGTGCCGTTCGACGTTACGCGCGACTATAATTATGGTCCGCAGATTTATTCGCAAGTGTGAGGCACGACGCCGTGGCATTTTACTTGATATTTGAACGAGAAGGAGAGGTGCAGTGTGAACGCACAAGGAAACAATTGATGGGAGGGGGAGGGAAGGAGAAGGAGTGTATGTATTTTCAGCACGAAATGAAACAGGTGCGATCATACCAGCACTAATGCATCAGATTCTATCAAAACTCCGTAGGTAAGGGTGCTTGGGCGAGAGTAGTACTAGCGTGGGTTACCTCCTGCGAAGTCCTTATATTTCACCCATTTTCTTGTGAAGTCCTCGTGATGCACCCATTTTTTTTTTTCAGATGTGTCGTTCGACGTTACGCGCGACTTTAATTATGGTCCACAAATTTATTCGCAAATGTGAGTCACGGCGCCGTGGCATTTTACTTGATATTTGAACGAGAACGAGAGGTGCAGTGCGCACGCACAAGGAAACAAATGACGGGAGGGGGAAGAAAGGAGACGGAGTTTATGTATTTGCAGCGCAAAATTAAACCTGTGCGATCATACCAGCACTAATGCACCGGATCCCATCAGAACTCCGCAGTTAAGTGTGCTTGGGCGAGAGTAGTACTCGGATGGGTGACCTCTTGGGAAGTCCTCGTGTCGCACTAATTTTTTTTTCAGACGGGTCGTTCGACGTTACGCGCGACTGGAACTAGGGTCCCCTGGTTCATACGCAAATGTGAGTCAAGAAGCAGGGGCATTTTAATCGATATTAGAACGAGAAGGAGAGATGCAGAGTGCACGCACAAGGAAACAAATGACGGGAGGGGGGATGGAGGGAGAAAAAGTGTATGTATTTGCAGTGCAGAATGAAACATGAGCAATCATACCAGCACCAATGCGACGGATTCTATCAGAACTCCGCAAGTTAAGGGTGCTTGGGCGAGAGTAGCATTAGGATGGGTGACCTCCTGCAAAGTCCTTATATTTCACCAATTTTCTTAGGAAGTCCTCGTGTTGCACCCATTTTTTTGCAGATGATTGTTTCGACGATAAGCGCGACTTGAATTATGGTCGTCAGGTTTATTCGCAAATGTGAGTCACGGCACCGTAGCATTTTACTTGATATTAGAACGAGCACGGGAGGTGCAGTGCGCACGCACAAGGAAACAAATGACGGTAGGGGGAAGAAAGGGGAAGGCATTTATGTATTTGCAGCGCAGAATTAAACGAGTGCGATCATACCAGCACTAATGCACCGGATCTCATCAGAACTCTGCAGTTAAGTGTGCTTGGGGGAGAGTAGTACTCGCATGGGTGACCTCCTGGGAAGTCTTCGTGTCGCACTAATTTTTTTTCAGACGGGTCGTTCGACGTTACGGGCGACTGGAACTGGGGTCCGCTGGTTTATACGCAAATGAGAGTCAAGAAGCAAGGCCATTTTAATCGATATTAGAACGAGAAAGAGAGGGCAGTGTGAACGCACAAGGAAACAATTGATGGGAGGGGGAGGGAAGGAGAAGGAGTGTATGTATTTTCAGCACGAAATGAAACATGTGCGATCATACCAGCACTAATGCAACGGATTCTATCAGAACTCCGTAGGTAAGGGTGCTTGGGCGAGAGTAGTACTAGCATGGGTTACCTCCTGCGAAGTCCTTATATTTCACTTATTTTCTCGTGAAGTCCTCGGGTTGCACCCATTTTTTTTTTTTCAGATGTGTCGTTCTACGTTACGCGCGACTTTAATTATTGTCCACAAATTTATTCGCAAATGTGAATCACGGCGCCGTGGCATTTTACTTGATATTTAAACGAGAACGAGAGGTGTAGTGCGCACGCACAAGGAAACAAATGACGGGAGGGGGAAGAAAGGAGAAGGAGTTTATGTATTTGCAGCGCGAAATTAAACCGGTGCGATCATACCAGCACTAATGCACCGGATCCCTTTAGAACTCCGCAGTTAAGTGTGCTGGGGCGAGAATAGTACTCGGATGGGTGACCTCATGGGAAGTCCTCGTGTCGCACCAGTTTTTTTTTCAGACGGGTCGTTTGACGTTATGCGCGTCTGGAACTAGGGTCCGCTGGTTTATACGCAAATGTGAGTCAAGAAGTAGGGGCATTTTAATCGCTATTAGAACGAGAATGAGAGGTGAAGTGTGAACGCACAAGGAAACAAATGACGGGAGGGGGAAGAAAGGAGAAGGAGTCTATGTATTTACAGCGAAAAATTAAACAGGTGCGATCATACCAGCACTAAAGCTCCGGATCCCATCAGAACTCCGCAGTTAAGTGTGCTTGGGCGAGGGTAGTACTCGGATGGGTGACCACCTGGGAAGCCCTCGTGTTGCACCTATTTTTTTTCAGATGGGTTGTTAGACGTTACGCATGAATGGAATTATAAACCGCTGGTTCATTTGCAAAGGTGAGTCACGGTGCCGGGGCATATTACTTGATATTAGAACGAGAAAAAGAGATGCAGAGTGCACGCACAAGAAAACAAATGACGGGAGGGGGGATGGAATGAGAAAGAATGTATGTATTTGCAGTACGGAATTAAACATGAGGGATCATACCAGCACTAATGCAACGGATTCTATCAGAATTCCGCAGTTAAGGGTGCTTGAGCGAGAAAAGTACTCAGATGGGTGACCTCCTGCGAAGTCCTTATATTTCACCCATTTTCTTGGGAGGTCCTCGTGTTGCACCCATCTTTTTGCAGATGATTCTTTCGACGTTACGGGCGACTTGATTTATGGTCCGCAGGTTTATTCGCAAATGTGAGTGACGAGGCCGTGGCATTTTACTTGATATTAGAAGGAGTACGGGAGGTGCAGTGCGCACGCACAAGGAAACAAATGATGAGAGGAGGAAGAAAAGAGAAAGAGTGTATGTATTTGAAGCGAAAAATTAAACAAGTGGCATCATACCCGCACTAATGCACTGGATCCCATCAGAACTCTGCAGTTAAGTGTGCTTGGGCGAGAGTAATACTCGGATGGGTGACCTCTTGGAAAGTCCTCGTATCACGACAATTTTTTTTCAGATGGGTCGTTCGACGTTACGCGCAACTGAAACTATGGTCCGGTTTATACGCAAATGTGAGTCAAGAATCAGGGGCATTTTAATCGATATTAGAACGAGAAGGAGAGGTGCAGTGTGAACGCACAAGGAAACAAATGATGGGAGGGGGAAGGGAAGAAGGAGTGTATGTATTTTCGGCACGAAATTAAACAGGTGCGGTCACACCAGCACAAATGCACCGGATCCCATCAGAACTCTGCAGTTAAGTGTGCTGTGGCGAAAGTAGTACAATGATGGGTTACCTCCTGGGAAGTTCTCGTGTTGCACCCATTTTCTTTTTTTCAGATGTGTCGTTCGACGTTACGCGCAACTTTAATTATGGTCCGCAGATCTATTCGCAAATGTGAGTCACGACGCCGTGGTATTTGAGTTGATATTTGAATGAGAACGAGAGGTGCAGTGCGCACGCACAAGGAAACAAATGACGGGAGGGGGAAGAAAGGAGAAGGAGTGTATGTATTTGCAGCGCGAAATGAAACAGGTGCGATCATACCAGCACTAATGCAATGGATTCTATCAGAACTCCGTAGGTAAGGGTGCTTGGGCGAGAGTAGTACTAGCATGGGTTACCTCCTGCGAAGTCCTTATATTTGACCAATTTTCTTGTGAAGTCCTCGTGTTGCACCCATTTTTTTGCAGATGATTCTTTCGACGTTACGCGCGACTTGTATTATGGTCCTCAGGTTTATTCGCAAATGTTAGTCACGGCGCTGTAGCATTTTACTTGATATTAGAACGAGAACGGGAGGTGCAGTGCTCACGCACAAGGAAACAAATGACGGGAGGGGAAAGAAAGGAGAAGGAGTTTGTGTATTTGCAGCGCAAAATTAAACAAGTGGCATCATACCAGCACTAATGCACTGGATCCTATCAGAACTCTGCAGTTAAGTATGCTTTGGCGAGAGTAGTACTCGGATGGGTGACCTCTTGGGAAGTCCTCGTATCGCAACAATTTTTTTTAGATGGGTCGTTCAACGTTACGCGCGACTAGAACTATGGTCCGCTGGTTTATACGCAAATGTGAGTCAAGAATCAGGGGCATTTTAATCGATATTAGAACGAGAAGGAGAAGTGCAGTGTGAACGCACAAGGAAACAAATGTTGGGAGGGGGGTAGGGAAGAAGGAGTGTATGTATTTTCAGCACGAAATTAAACAGGTGCGGTCACACCAGCACAAATGCACCGGATCCCATCAAAACTCCGCAGTTAAGTGTACTTGGGCGATAGTAGTACAAAGATGGGTTACCTCTTGGGAGGTTCTCGTGTTGCACCCGTTTTCTTTTTTTCAGATGTGCCATTCGACGTTACGCGCGACTTTAATTATGGTCCGCAGATTTATTCGCAAAAGTTAGTCACGGCGCCGTGGCATTTTACCTGATATTTGAACGAGAACGAGAGGTGCAGTGCGCACGCACAAGGAAACAAATGACGGGAGGGGGAAGAAAGGAGAAGGAGTTTATGTATTTGCAGCGCGAAATTAAACAGGTGCGATCATACCAGCATAAATGCACCGGATCCCATCAGAACTCCGCAGTTAAGTGTGCTTTGGGGAAAGTAGTGCAATGATGGGTTACCTCGTGAGAAGTTCTTGTGTTGCACCCATTTTCTTTTTTTCAGATGTGTCGTTCGACGTTACGCGCGACTTTATACGCAAATGTGAGTCAAGAAACAGGGGCATTTTAATCGATATTAGAACGAGAAGGAGAGATGCAGAGTGCACGCACAAGGAAAAAAATGATGGGAGGGGGGATGGAGGGAGAAAAAGTGTATGTATTTGCAGCGCAGAATGAAACATGAGCAATCATACCATCACCAATGCAACGGATTCTATCAGAACTCTGCAAGTTAAGGGTGCTTGGGCGAGAGTAGCACTAGGATGGGTGACCTCCTGCGAAGTCCTTATATTTCACCCATTTTCTTAGGAAGTCCTCATGTTCCACCCATTTTTTTGCAGATGATTCTTTCGACGATACGCGCGACTTGAATTATGATCCTTAGGTTTATTCGCAAATGTGAGTCACGGCACCGTAGTATTTTACTTTATATTAGAACTAGCACGGGAGGTGCAGTGCGCACGCACAAGGAAACAAATGACGGGAGGGGGAAGAAAGGATAAGGAGTTTATGTATTTGCAGCGCGGAATTAAACGGGTGCGATCATACCAGCACTAATGCACCGGATCCCGTCCGAACTCCGCAGTTAAGTGTGCTTTGGCGAGAGTAGTACTCGGATTGGTGAACTCCTGGGAAGTCCTCGTGTCGCACAAATTTTTTTTCAGACAGGTCGTTCGACGTTACGCGCGACTGGAACTAGGGTCCGCTGGTTTATACGCAAATGTGAGTCAAGAAGCAGGGGCATTTTAATCGATATTAGAACGAGAAGGAGAGGTGCAGTGTGAACGCACAAGGAAACAATTGATGGGAGGGGGAGGGAAGGAGAAGGAATGTATGTATTTTCAGCAAGAAATGAAACAGGTGCGATCATACCAGCACTAATGCAACGGATTCTATCAGAACTCCGTAGGTAAGGGAGCTTGGGCGAGAGTAGTACTAGCATGGGTTACCTCTTGCGAAGTTCTTATATTTCACCCATTTTCTTGTGAAGTCCTCGTGTTGCACGCATTTTTTTGCAGATGATTCTTTCGATGATACGCGCGACTTGAATTATGGTCCTCAGGTTTATGCGCAAATGTGAGTCGTGTCGCACCAATTTTTTTTCAGACGGGTCCTTCGACGTTACGCGCGTCTGGAACTAGGGTCCGCTGGTTTATACGCAAATGTAAGTCAAGAAGCAGGGGCACTTTAATCGATATTAGAACGAGAATGAGAGGTGAAGTGTGAACGCACAAGGAAACAAATGACGGGAGGGGGAAGAAAGGAGAAGGAGTGTATGTATTTTCAGCACGAAATTAAACAGGTGCGATCATACCAGCACTAAAGCTCTGGATCCCACCAGAACTCCGCAGTTAAGTGTTCTTGGGCGAGAGTAGTACTCAGATGGGTGACCACATGGGAAGCCCTTGTGTTGCACCAATTTTTTTTCGGATGGGTTGTTCGACGTTACGCGCGAATGGAATTATAAACCGTTAGTTCATTTGCAAAGGTGAGTCACGGTGCCGGGGCATATTACTTGATATTAGAACGAGAAAGAGAGGTGCAGAGTGCACGCACAAGGAAACAGATGACGGGAGGGGCGATGGAGGGAGAAAAAGTGTATGTATTTGCAGCGCAAAATGAAACATGAGCAATCATACGAGCACCAATGCAACGGATTCTATCAGAACTCCGCAAGTTAAGGGTGTTTGGGCGAGAGAAGCACTAGGATGGGTGACCTCCTGCGAAGTCCTTATATTTCACCCATTTTCTTAGGAAGTCCTCGTGTTGCACCCATCTTTTTGCAGATGATTCTTTCGACGTTATGCGCGACTTGATTTATGGTCTGCAGATTTATTCGCAAATGTGAATCACGGCGCCGTGGCATTTTACTTGATATTAGAACGAGTACGGGAGGTGCAGTGCGCACGCACAAAAAAACAAATGACAGGATGAGGAAGAAAAGAGAATGAGTGTATGTATTTGAAGCGCAAAATTAGACAAGTGGCATCATACCAGCACTACTGCACTGGATCCCATCAGAACTCTGCGGTTAAGTGTGCTTGGGCGAGAGTAGTACTCGGATGGGTGACCTCTTGGGAAGTCCTCGTATTGAAACAATTTTTTTTCAGATGGGTCATTCGACGTTACGCGCGACTGGAACTATGGTCCGCTGGTTTATACGCAAATGTGAGTCAAGAATCAGAGGCATTTTAATCGATATTAGAACGAGAAGGAGAGGTGCAGTCTGAACGCACAAGGAAACAAATGATGGGAGAGGAGAGGGAAGAAGGAGTGTATGTATTTTCAGCACGAAATTAAACAGGTGCGGTCACACCAGCACAAATGCAACGGATCCCATCAGAAATTCGCAGTTAAGTGTGCTTTGGCGTAAGTAGTACAATGATGGGTTACCTCTTGGGAAGTTCTCGTGTTGCACCCATTTTCTTTTTTTCAGATGTGTCATTCGACGTTACGCGCGACTTTAATTATGGTCTGCAGATTTATTCGCAAATGTGAGTCACGGCACCGTAGCATTTTACTTTATATTAGAACGAGCACGGGAGGTGCAGTGCGCACGCACAAGGAAACAAATGACGGGAGGGGCAAGAAAGGAGAAGGAGTTTATGTATTTGCAGCGCGGAATTAAACGGGTGCGATCATACCAGCACAAATGCACCGGATCCCATCAGAACTCCTCAGTTAAGTGTGCTTTTGCGAAAGTAGTACAATGATGGGTTACCTCCTGGGAAGTTCTTGTGTTGCACCCATTTTCTTTTTTGTGATGTGCCGTTCGACGTTACGCGCGACTTTAATTATGGTCCGCAGATTTATTCGCAAATGTGAGTCACGGCGCCGTGGCATTTTACTTGATATTTGAACGAGAACGAGAGGTGCAGTGCGCACGCACAAGGAAACAAATGACGGGAGGGGGAAGAAAGGAGAAGGAGTTTATGTATTTGCAGCGCGAAATTAAACAGGTTCGATCATACCAGCACTGCACCGGATCCCATCAGAACTCTGCAGTTAAGTGTGCTTGAGCGAGAGTAGTGCTCGGATGGGTGACCACTTGGGAAGCCCTCGTGTTGCACCTATTTTTTTTCGAATGGGTTTTTCGACGTTACACGCAAATGGAATTATAAACCGCTGGTTCATTTGCAAAGGTGAGTCACGGCGCCGGGGCATATTACTTGATATTAGAACGAGAAAGAGATATGCATAGTGCACGCACAAGGAAACAAATGATGGGAGGGGAGGAGGGAAGAAGGAGTGTATGTATTTTCAGCACGAAATTAAACAGGTGCGGTCACACCAACACAAATGCACCGGATCCCATCAGAACTACGCAGTTAAGTGTGCTTTGGCGAAAGTAGTACAATGATGGGTTACCTTCTGGGAAGTTCTCGTGTTGCACCCATTTTCTTTTTTTCAGATGTGCCGTTCGACGTTACGCGCGACTTTAATTATGGTCCGCAGATTTATTCGCAAATGTGAGTCACGGCGCCGTGGCATTTTACTTGATATTTGAACGAGAACGAGAGGTGCAGTGCGCACGCACAAGGAAACAAATGACGGGAGGGGAAGAAAGGAGAAGGAGTATGTTTTTGCAGCGCGAAATGAAACAGGTGCGATCATACCAGCACTAATGCAACGGATTCTATCAGAACTCTGTAGGTAAGGGTGCTTGGGCGAGAGTAGTACTAGCATGGGTTACCTCCTGCGAAGTCCTTATATTTCACCAATTTTCTTGCGAAGTTCTCGTGTTGCACCCATTTTCTTTTTTTCAGATATGCCGTTCGACGTTACGCGCGACTTTAATTATGGTCTGCAGATTTATTCGCAAATGTGAGTCACGGCGCCGTGGCATTTTACTTGATATTTGAACGAGAACGACAGGTGCAGTGCGCACGCACAAAAAAGCAAATGACGGGAGGGGGAAGAAAGGGGAATGAGTTTATGTATTAGCAGCGCAAAATTAAACAGTTGCGATCATACCAGCACTAATGCACCGGATCCCATCAGAACTCCGCAGTGAAGTGTGCTTGGGCGAGATTAGTACTCGGATGGGTGACCTCCTGGGAAGTCCTCGTGTCGCACCAATTTTTTTTCAGACGGGTCGTTCGACGTTACGCGCGTCTGGAACTATGGTCCGCTGGTTTATACGCAAATGTGAGTCATGAAGCAGGGGTGTTTTAGTCGATATTAGAACGAGAATGAGAGGTGAAGTGTGAACGCACAAGGAAACAAATGTTGGGAGGGGAAGAAAGGAGAAGGAGTGTATGTATTTGCAGCGCAAAATTAAACAGGTGCGATCATACCAGCACTAAAGCTCCGGATCCCATCAGAACTCTGCAGTTAAGTGTGCTTGGGCGAGAGTAGTACTCAGATGGGTGACCACTTTGGAAGCCCTCGTGTTGCACCTATTTTTTTCGGATGGGTTGTTCGACATTACGCGCGAATGGAATTATAAACCACTGGTTTATTTGCAAAGGTGAGTCACGGTGCCGGGGAATATTACTTGATATTAGAAGGAGAAAGAGAGATGTAGAGTGCATGCACAAGGAAACAAATGACGGGAGGGGGGATGAAAGGAGAAAGAGTGTATGTATTTCCAGTGCAGAATGAAACATGAGGGATCATACCAGCACTAATGCAACAGATTCTATCAGAACTCCGCAGTTAAGGGTGCTTGGGCGAGAAAAGTACTCGGATGGGTGACCTCTAGTGAAGTCCTTATATTACACCCATTTTCTTAGGAAGTCCTCGTGTTGCACCCATTTTTTTGCAGATGATTCTTTCGACGATACGCGCGACTTGAATTATGGTCCTCAGGTTTATTCGCAAATGTGAGTTACGGCACCGTAGCATTTTTCTTGATATTAGAACGAGCACGGGAGGTGCAGTGCGCACGCACAAGGAAACAAATGACGGGAGGGGGAAGAAAGGAGAAGGAGTTTATGTATTTGCAGCGCTAAATTAAACTGGTGTGATCATACCAGCACTAATGCACTGGATCCCATCAGAACTCCGCAGATAAGTGTGCTTGGGCGAGAGTAGTACTCGGATGGGTGACCTCCTGGGAAGTTCTCGTGTCGCACTAATTTTTTTTTTCAGACGGGTCGTTTTACGTTACGCGCGACTGGAACTAGGGTCCACTGGTTTATACGCAAATGTGAGTCAAGAAGCAGGGACATTTTAATCAATATTAGAATGAGAAGAAGAGATGCAGAGTGCACGCACAAGGAAACAAATGACGGGAGGGGGGATAGAGGGAGAAAAAGTGTATGTATTTGCAGTGCAGAATGAAACATGAGCAATCATACTAGCACCAATGTAACGGATTCTATTAGAACTCCGCAAGTTAAGGGTGCTTGGGCGAGAGTAGCACTAGGATGGGTGACCTCCTGCGAAGTCCTTATATTTCACCCATTTTCTTAAGAAGTCCTCGTGTTGTACCCATTTTTTTGCAGATGATTCTTTCGACGATACACGCGACTTGAATTATGGTCCTCAGGTTTATTCGCAAATGTGAGTCACGGAACCTTAGCATTTTACTTGATATTAGAACGAGCACGGGAGGTGCAGTGCGTACGCACAAGGAAATAAATGACGGGAGGGGGAAGAAAGGAGAAGGAGTTTATGTATTTGCAGCGCGGAATTAAACAGGTGCGATCATACCAGCACTAATGCACCGGATCCCATCAGAACTCCGCAGTTAAGTGTGCTTGGGCGAGAGTAGTACTCGGATGGGTGACCTCCTAGGAAGTCCTCGTGTCGCACTAATTTCTTTTCAGACGAGTCGTTCGACGTTACGCGCGACTGGAACTAGGGTCCACTGGTTTATAAGCAAATGTGAGTCAAGAAGCAGGGGCATTTTAATCGATATTAAAATGAGAAGGAGAGATGCAGAGTGCACGCACAAGGAAACAAATGACGGGAGGGGGGATGGAGGGAGAAAAAGTGTATGTATTTGCAGCGCAGAATGAAACATGAGCAATCATACCAGCACCAATGCAACGGATTCTTTCAGAACTCTGCAAGTTAAGGGTGCTTGGGCGAGAGTAGCACTAGGATGGGTGACCTCCTGCGAAGTCCTTATATTTCACCCATTTTCTTAGGAAGTCCTCGTGTTGCACCCATTTTTTTGCAGATGATTCTTTCGACGATACGCGCGACTTGAATTATGGTCCTCAGGTTTATTCGCAAATGTGAGTCACGGCACCGTAGTATTTTACTTGATATTAGAACGAGCACGGGCGGTGCAGTGCGCACGCACAAGGAAAGAAATGACGGGAGGGGGAAGAAAGGGGAATGAGTTTATGTATTTGCAGCGTGAAATTAAATAGGTGCGATCATACCAGCACTAATGCCCCGGATCCCATCAGAACTCCGCAGTTAAGTGTGCTTGGGCGAGATTAGTACTCGGATGGGTGACCTCCTGGAAAGTCCTCGTGTCGCACCAATTTTTTTTCAGACGGGTCGTTTGACATTACGCGAGTCTGGAACTAGGGTCCGCTGGTTTATACGCAAATGTGAGTCAAGAAGCAGGGGCATTTTAATCGATATTAGAACGAGAATGAGAGGTGAAGTGTGAACGCACAAGGAAACAAATGACCGGAGGGGGAAGAAATGAGAAGGAGTGTATGTATTTGCAGCGCGAAATTAAACAGGTGCGATCATACCAGCAGTAAAGCCCCGGATCCCATCAGAACTCCTCACTTAAGTGTGCTTGGGTGAGAGTAGTACTCGGATGGGTGACAACTTGGGAAGCCCTCGCGTTGCATCTATTATTTTCATATGGGTCGTTCGACGTTACGCGCGACTGGAACTATGGTCCGCTGGTTTATACGCAAATGTGAATCAAGAATCAGTGGCATTTTAATCGATATTAGAACGAGAAGGAGAGGTGCAGTGTGAACGCACAAGGAAACAAATGATGGGAGGGGAGGAGGGAAGAAGGAGTGTATGTATTTTCAGCACGAAATTAAACAGGTGCGGTCTCACCAGCACAAATGCACCGGATCCCATCATAACTCCGCAGTTAAGTGTGCTTTGGCGAAAGTAGTACAATGATAGGTTACCTCCAGGGAAGTTCTCGTGTTGCACCCATTTTCTTTTTTTCAGATGTGCCGTTCGACGTTACGCGCGACTTTAATTATGGTCCGCAGATTTATTCGCAAATGTGAGTCACGGCGCCGTGGCATTTTACTTGATATTTGAACGAGAACGAGAGGTGCAGTGCGCACGCACAAGGAAACAAATGACGGGATGGGGGATGGAGGGAGAAAAAGTGTATGTATTTGCAGCGCAGAATGAAACATGAGCAATCATACCAGCACCAATGCAACGGATTCTACGGTGCCGTGACTCACATTTGCGAATAAACCTGAGGACCATAATTCAAGTCGCGCGTATCGTCGAAAGAATCATCTGCAAAAAAATGGGTGCAACACGAGGACTTCCTAAGAAAATGGGTAAAATATAAGGACTTCATAAGAAGTCACCCATCCTAGTGCTACTCTCGCCCAAGAACCTTTAACTTGCGGAGTTTTGATAGAATCCGTTGCGTTGGTGCTGGTATGATTGCTCATGTTTCATTCTGCGCTGCAAATACATATACTTTTTCTACCTCCATCCCCCCTCCCGTCATTTGTTTCCTTGTGCGTGCACTCTGCATCTCTCTTTCTCGTTCTAATATCGATTCAAATGCTCCTGCTTCTTGACTCACATTTGCGTATAAACTAGTGGACCCTTGTTCCAGTCGCGCGTAACGTCAAACGACACGTCTGAAAAAAAAATTAGTGCGACACGAGGACTTCCCAAGAGGTAACCCATTCGAGTAATACTCTCGCCCAAGCACACTTAACTGCGGAGTTCTGATGGGATCCGGTGCATTAGTGCTGGTATGATCGAACTTGTTTAATTTCGCGCTGCAAATACATAAACTCCTTCTCCTTTATTCCCCCTCCCGTCATTCGTTTCCTTGTGCGTGCGCACTGCACCTCTCGTTCTCGCTCAAATATCAAGTAAAATGCCACGGCGCCGTGACTCACATTTGCGAATAAATCTGCGGACCATAATTAAGGTCGCGCATAAGGTCGAACGGCACAACTGAAAAAAAGAAAATGGGTGCAACACGAGAACTTCCCATCATTGTACTGCTTTCACCAAAGCACACTTAACTGCGGAGTTCTGATGGGATCTGGTGCATTTGTGCTGGTGTGACCGCACCTGTTTAATTTTGTGCTGAAAATACATACACTCCTTCTTCCCTCCCCCCCTCCCATCATTTGTTTCCTTGTGCGTTCACACTGCACCTCTCCTTCTCATTCTAATATCGATTAAAATGCCCCTGATTCTTGACTCACATTTGCGTATAAACCAGCGGACCATAGTTCCAGTCACGCGTAACGTCGAACGACCCATCTGAAAAAAAATTATTGAGATACGAGGACTTCCGAAGAGGTCACCCATCCGAGTACTACACTCGCTCAAGCACACTTAACTGCAGAGTTCTGATGGGATCCAGTGCATTAGTGCTGGTATGATGCCACTTGTTTAATTTTGCGCTTCAAATACATACACTCCTTCTCTTTTCTTCCTCCTCCCAACATTTGTTTCCTTGTGCGTGCGCACTGCACCTCCCGTACTCGTTCTAATATCAAGTAAAATGCCACGGCGCCGTGACTCACATTTGCGAATAAACCTGCGGACCATAAATCAAGTCGCGCGTAACGTCGAAAGAATCATCTGCAAAAAGATGGGTGCAACACGAGGACCTCCCAAGAAAATGGGCGAAATATAAGGACTTCGCAGGAGGTCACCCATCCGAGTTCTTTTCTCGCCCAAGCACCCTTAACTGCGGAGTTCTGATAGAATCCGTTGCATTAGTGCTGGTATGATCCCTCATGTTTCATTCTGCACTGTAAATACATACACTCTTTCTCCTCCCGTCATTTGTTTCCTTGTGCGTGCACTCTGCATCTCTCTTTCTCATTCTAATATCAAGTAATATGCCCCGGCACCGTGACTCACCTTTGCAAATGAACCAGCGGTTTATAATTCCATTCGCGCATAACGTCGAACAACCAATCCGAAAAAAAATAAGTACAACACGAGGGCTTCCCAAGTGGTCACCCATCCGAGTACTACTCTCGCCCAAGCACACTTAACTGCGGAGTTCTGATGGGATCCGGGGCTTTAGTGCTGGTATGATCGCACCTGTTTAATTTCGCGATGCAAATACATATACTCCTTCTCCTTTCTTCCCCCTCCCGTCATTTGTATCCTTGTGCGTTAACACTTCACCTCTCATTCTCGTTCTAATATCGATTAAAATGCCCCTGCTTATTGACTCACATTTGCGTATAAACCAGCGGACCCTAGTTCCAGACGCGCGTAACGTCGAACGACCCGTCTGAAAAAAAATTGGTGCGACACGAGGACTTCCCAGGAGGTCACGCATCCGAGTTCTAATCTCGCCCAAGCACACTTAACTGCAGAGTTCTGATGGGATCCGGTGCAATAGTGCTGGTATGATCGCACCCGTTTAATTTTGCGCTTCTATTACATAAACTCATTCCCCTTTCTTCCCCCTCCCGTCATTTGTTTCCTTGTGCGTGCGCACTGCACCTCCCGTTCTCGTTCTAATATCAAGTAAAATGCCACGGCGCCGTGACTCACATTTGCTAATAAACCTGAGGACCATAATTCAAGTCGCGCGTAACGTCGAAAGAATCATCTGCAAAAAAATGGGTGCAACACGAGGACTTCACAAGAAAATGGGTGAAATATAAGAACTTCGCAGGAGGTAACCCATGCTAGTACTACTCTCGCCCAAGCACCCTTACCTACGGAGTTCTGATAGAATCCGTTGCATTAGTGCTGGTATGATCGCACCTGTTTCATTTCTTGCTGAAAATACATACACTGCTTCTCCTTCCTTCCCCCTCCCATCAATTGTTTCTTTGTGCGTTCACACTGCACCTCTCCTTCTCGTTCTAATATGGATTAAAATGCCCCTGCTTCTTGACTCACATTTGCGTATAAACCAGCGGACCCTAGTTCCAGTCGCGCGTAACGTCGAACGACCCGTCTGAAAAAAAATTGGTGCGACACGAGGACTTCCCAGGAGGTCACCAATCCGAGTACTACTCTCGCCAAAGCACACTTAACTGCGGAGTTCTGACGGAATCCGGTGCATTAGTGCTGGTATGATCGCACACGTTTAATTCCGCGCTGCAAATACATAAACTCCTTCTCCTTTCTTCCCCCTCCCGTCATTTGTTTCCTTGTACGTGCGCACTGCCCCTCCCGTGCTCCTTCTAATATAAAGTAACATGCTACGGTGCCGTGACTCACATTTGCGAATAAACCTGAGGACCATAATTCAAGTCGCGCGTATCGTCGAAAGAATCATCTGCAAAAAAATGGGTGGAACACGAGGACTTCCTAAGAAAATTGGTGAAATATAAGGACTTCGCATGAGGTCACCCATCCTAGTGCTACTCTCGCCCAAGCACCCTTAACTTGCGGAGTTCTGATAGAATCCGTTGCATTGGTGCTGGTATGATCGCTCATGTTTCATTCTGCGCTGCAAATACATACACTTTTTCTCCCTCCATCCCCCCTCCCGTCATTTGTTTCCTTGTGCGTGCACTCTGCATCTCTCCTTCTCGTTCTAATATCGATTAAAATGCCCCTGCTTCTTGACTCACATTTGCGTATAAACCAGCGGACCCTAGTTCCAGTCGGGCGTAACGTCGAACGACCCGTCTGAAAAAAAAATTAGTGCGACACGAGGACTTCCCAAGAGGTCACCCATCCGAGTACTACTCTCGCCCAAACACACTTAACTGCGGAGTTCTGATGGGATCCGGTGCATTAGTGCTGGTATGATCGCACATGTTTAATTTTGCGCTGCAAATACATAAACTCCTTCACCTTTTTTCTCCCTCCCGTCATTTGTTTCCTTGTGCGTGCACACTGCACCTCTCGTTCTCGTTCAAATATCAAATAAAATGCCACGACACCGTGACTCACATTTGCTAATAAATCTGCGGACCATAATTAAAGTCGCGCGTAACGTCGAATGGCACATCTGAAAAAAAGAAAATGGATGCAACACGAGAACTTCCCACGATGTAACCCATAATTGTACTACTTTCACCAAAGCACACTTGATAGCGGAGTTCTGATGGGATCCGGTGCATTTGTGCTGGTATGATCGCACCTGTTTAATTTCGCACTGCAAATACATACACTCATTCCCCTTTCTTCCCCCTCCCGCCATTTGTTTCCTTTTACGTGCGCACTGCACCTCCCGCTCTCGTTCTAATATCAAGTAAAATGCCACGGCGCCGTGACTCACATTTGCGAATAAACCTGAGGACCATAATTCAAATCGCGCGTAACGTCGAAAGAATCATCTGCAAAAAAATGGGTGCAACACGAGGACTTCACAAGAAAATGGGTGAAATATAAGGACTTCGCAGGAGGTAACCCATGCTAGTACTACTCTCGCCCAAGCACCCTTACCTACGGAGTTCTGATAGAATCCGTTGCATTAGTGCTGGTATGATCGCACCTGTTTCATTTCGTGCTGAAAATACATACACTACCTCTCCTTCCCTCCCCCTCCCATCGATTGTTTCAAAAAAAACCTGAGGACTATAATTCAAAAAAATGGGTGCAACACGAGGACTTCACAAGAAAATGGGTGAAATATAAGGACTTCGCAGGAGATAACCCATGCTAGTACTACTCTCGCCCAAGCACCTTACCTACGGAGTTCTGATAGAATCCGATGCATTAGTGCTGGTATGATCGCACCTGTTTCATTTCGTGCTGAAAATACATACACTCTTTCTCCTTCCCTCCCCCTCCCGTCATTTGTTTCTTTGTGTGTGCACTCTTTCATCTCTCCTTCTCGTTCTAATATCGATTAAAATGCCCCTGCTTCTTGACTCACATTTACGTATAAACTAGTGGACCCTAGTTGCA
This sequence comes from Carica papaya, assembly GCF_054855325.1. NCBI lineage: Eukaryota > Viridiplantae > Streptophyta > Magnoliopsida > Brassicales > Caricaceae > Carica > Carica papaya. The sequence goes on from NC_142316.1 coordinate 19,118,344, forward strand.
GTCGCACATAACGTCGAACGACCCGTCTGAAAAAAAAAATTAATGCGACATGAGGACTTCCCAGGAGATCACCCATCCGAGTACTACTCTCGCCCAAGCACACTTAACTACGGAGTTCTAATGGGATCTGGTGCATTAGTGCTGGTATGATCGCACCTGTTTAATTTCACGCTGCAAATACATAAACTCCTTCTCCTTTCTTCCCCCTCCCGTCATTTGTTTCCTTGTGCGTGCGCACTGCACCTCACATTCTCGTTCAAATATCAAGTAAAATGCCACGGCGCCGTGACTCACATTTGTGAATAAACCTGAGGACCATAATTCAAGTCGCGCGTAAAGTCGAAAGAATCATCTGCAAAAAAATGGGTGCAACACGAGGACTTCCTAAGAAAATAGGTGAAATATAAGGACTTCGCAGGAGGTCACCCATCCTAGTGTTACTCTCGCCCAAGCACCCTTAACTTGCGGAGTTCTGATAGAATCCGTTGCATTGGTGCTGATATGATTGCTAATGTTTCATTCTGCACTGCAAATACATACACTTTTTCTCCCTCCATCCCCCCTCCCGTCATTTGTTTCCTTGTGCGTACACTCTGCATCTCTCCTTCTCGTTCTAATATCGATTAAAATGCCCCTGCTTCTTTACACACATTTGCGTATAAACCAGTGGACCCTAGTTCCAGTCGCGCGTAACGTCGAACGACCCATCTGAAAAAAAAATTAGTGCGACACGAGGACTTCCCAGTAGGTCACCCATCCGAGTACTACTCTCGCCCAAGCACACTTAATTGCGGAGTTCTGATAGGCTCCGGTGCATTAGTGCTGGTATGATCGCTCCTATCTAATATCGCGCTGCAAATACATAATCTACTCCTCCTTTCTTCCCCCTCCCGTCATTTGTTTCCTTGTGCGTGCGCACTGCACCTCTCGTTCTCGTTCAAATATCAAGTAAAATGCCACAGCACCGTGACTCACATTTGCGAATATATCTGCGGACCATAATTAAAGTCGCGCGTAACTTCGAACGACACATCTGAAAAAAAAGAAAATGGATGCAACACGAGAACTTCCCATGAGGTAACCCATCATTGTACTACTTTTGCTAAAGCACACTTAACTGCGGAGTTTTGATGGGATCCGGTACATTTGTGCTGGTGTGACCGCACCTGTTTAATTTCGTGCTGAAAATACATACACTCCTTCTTCCCTCCCCCCCTCCCATCATTTGTTTCCTTGTGCGTTCACACTGCACCTCTCCTTCTCGTTCTAATATTGATTAAAATGCCTCTGATTCTTGACTCACATTTGCGTATAAACCAGCGGACCATAGTTCCAGTCGCGCGTAACGTCGGACGACCCATCTGAAAAAAAATTGTTGCGATACGAGGACTTCCCAATAGGTCACCCATCTGAGTACTACTCTCGCCCAAGCACGCTTAACTGCAGAGTTCTGATGGGATCCAGTGCATTAGTGCTGGTATGATGCCACTTGTTTAATTTTGCGCTTCAAATACATACACTCCTTCTCTTTTCTTCCTCCTCCCGTCATTTGTTTCCTTGTGCGTGCGCACTGCACCTCCCGTACTCGTCCTAATATCAAGTAAAATGCCACGGCGTCGTTTCTAACATTTGCGAATAAACCTGCGGACCATAAATCAAGTCGCGCGTAACGTCGAAAGAATCATCTGCAAAAAGATGGGTGCAACACGACGACCTCCAAAGAAAATGGGTGAAATATAAGGACTTCGCAGGAGGTCACCCATCCGAGTACATTTCTCGCCCAAGCACCCTTAACTGCGGAGTTCTGATAGAATCCGTTGCATTAGTGCTGGTATGATCCCTCATGTTTCATTCTGCACTGTAAATACATACACTCTTTCTCTTCCCATCCCCCTTCCCGTCATTTGTTTCCTTGTGCGTGCACTCTGCATCTCTCTTTCTCGTTCTAATATCAAGTAATATGCTCCGGCACCGTGACTCACCTTTGCAAATGAACCAGCGGCTTATAATTCCATTCGCGCGTAACGTCGAACAACCCATCTGAAAAAAAATAGGTGCAACACGAGGGCTTCCTAGGTGGTAACCCATCCGAGTACTACTCTCGCCCAAACACATTTAACTGCGGAGTTCTAATGAGATCCAGGGCTTTAGTGCTGGTATGATCGCACCTCTTTAATTTCGCGCTGCAAATAAATACACTCCTCCTTTCTTCCCCTTTCCGTTATTTGTTTCCTTGTCCGTTCACACTTCTCCTCTCATTCTCGTTCTAATATCGATTAAAATGCCCCTGCTTCTTGACTCACATTTGCGTATAAACCAGCGGACCCTAGTTCCAGATGCGCGTAACGTCAAACGACCATTCTGAAAAAAAATTTGTGCGACACAAGGACTTCCCAGGAGGTCAACCATCTGAGTACTAATCTCGCCCAAGCACACTTAACTGCGGAGTTCTAATGGGATCTGGGGCTTTAGTGCTGGTATGATCGCACCTGTTTAGCTTCGCGCTGCAAATACATACAATCCTTCTCTTTTCTTCCCCCTCCCGTCATTTGTTTCCTTGTGCGTGCGCGCTGCACCTCCCGTTCTCGTTCTAATATCAAGACAAATGCTTCAGCGCCGTGCCTCACATTTGCGAATAAACCTGAGGACCATAATTCAAGTCGCGCGTAACGTCGAAAGAATCATCTGCAAAAAAATGGGTGTAACACGAGGACTTCACAAGAAAATGGGTGAAATATAAGGACTTCGCAGGAGGTAACCCATGCTATAACTAGTCTCGCCCAAGCACCCTTACCTACGGAGTTCTGATAGAATCCGTTGCATTAGTGCTGGTATGATCGCACCTATTTCATTCTGCGCTGCAAATACATACACATTTTCTCCTTCCCTCCCCCTCCCATCAATTGTTTCCTTGAGCGTTCACACTGCACCTCTCATTCTCATTCTAATATCGATTAAAATGCCCATGCTTCTTGACTCACATTTGCGTATAAACTAGCGGATCCTAGTTCCAGTCGCGCGTATTGTCGAACGACCCGTCTGAAAAAAAATTGGTGCGACACGAGCACTTCCTAGGAAGTAACCCATCCGAGTACTACTCTCGCTCAAACACACTTAACTGCAGAGTTCTGATGGGATTCAGTGCATTAGTGCTGGTATGATCGCACCCGTTTAATTTCGCGCTGCAAATACATAAACTCCTCTCTTTTCTTCCCCCTCCAGTCATTTGTTTCCTTGTGCGTGCGCACTGCACCTCCCGTGCTCGTTCTAATATCAAGTAAAATGCTACGGTGCCGTGACTCACATTTGCGAATAAACCTGACGACCATAATTCAAGTCGCGCGTATCGTCGAAAGAATCATCTGCAAAAAAAATGGGTGTAACACGAGGACTTCCTAAGAAAATGGGTGAAATATAAGGACTTCGCAGGAGGTCACCCATCCTAGTGCTACTCTCGCCCAAGCACCCTTAACTTGCGGATTTCTGATAGAATCTGTTGCATTCGTGCTAGTATGATTGCTAATGTTTCATTCTGCGCTGCAAATACATACACTTTTTCTCCCTCCATCCCCCCTCCCGTCATTTGTTTCCTTGTGCGTGCACTCTGCATCTCTGCTTCTCGTTCTAATATCGATTAAAATGCCCCTGCTTCTTGACTCACATTTGCGTATAAACCAGCGGATCCTAGTTCCAGTCGCGCGTATTGTCGAACGACCCGTCTGAAAAAAAATTGGTGCGACACGAGGACTTCCTAGGAGGTCACCCATCCGAGTACTACTCTCGCCCAAACACACTTAACTGCAGAGTTCTGATGGGATCCAGTGCATTAGTGCTGGTATGATCGCACCCGTTTAATTTCGCGCTGCAAATACATACACTCCTTCTCCTTTCTTCCCCCTTCCATCAATTGTTTCCTTGTTTGTTCACACTTCACCTCTCATTCTCGTTCAAATATCGATTAAAATGCCCTTGCTTCTTGACTCACATTTGGGTATGAACCAGTGGACCCTAGTTTTAGTCGAGCGTAACGTCGAAGGACCCGTCTGAAAAAAAAATTAGTGCGACACAAGGACTTCCCAGGAGGTGACCCATCCAAGTACTACTCTCACCCAAGCACACTTAACTGCGGAGTTCTGATGGAATCCGGTGCATTAGTGATAGTATGATCACAACTGTTTAATTTTGCGCTGCAAATACATAAAGTCCTTCTCCTTTCTTCCCCTTCCCGTCATTTGTTTCCTTGTGCGTGCGCACTGCACCTCTCGTTCTCGTTCAAATATCAAGTAAAATGCCACGGCGTCGTGACTCACATTTGCGAATAAATCCGCGGACCATAATTAAAGTCGCGCGTAACGTCGAACCGCACATCTGAAAAAAAGAAAATGGGTGCAGCACGAGAACTTCCAAGGAGGTAACCCATCATTGTACCACTTTCGCCAAAGCACACTTAATTACGGAGTTCTGATGGGATCCGTTGCATTTGTGCTGGTGTGACCGCACCTGTTTAAATTTCGTGCAGAAAATACATACACTCTCCTTCTTCCCTCCCCCCCTCCCATCATTTGTTTCCTTGTGCGTTCACACTGCACCTCTCCTTCTCGTTCTAATATCGATTAAAATGCCCCTGATTCTTGACTCACATTTGCGTATAAACCAGCGGACCATATTTCCAGTCGCGCGTAACGTCGAACGACCCATCTAAAAAAAAATTATTACGATACGAGGACTTCCCAAGAGGTCACCCATCCGAGTACTACTCTCGCCCAAGAACACTTAACTGCAGAGTTCTGATGGGATCCAGTGCATTAGTGCTGGTATGATGCCACTTGTTTAATTTTGCGCTTTAAATACATACACTCCTTCCCTTTTCTTCATCCTCCCATCATTTGTTTCCTTGTGCGTGCGCACTGCACCTCCCGTACTCGTTCTAATATCAAGTAAAATGCCACGGCGCCGTGACTCACATTTGCGAATAAACCTGCAGACCATAAATCAAGTCGCGCGTAACGTCGAAAGAATCATCTACGAAAAAATGGGTGCAACACGAGGACCTCCTAAGAAAATGGGTGAAATATAAGGACTTCGCAGGAGGTCACCCATCCGAGTACTTTTCTCGCCCAAGCACCCTTAACTGCGGAATTCTGATATAATCCGTTGCATTAGTGCTGGTATGATCCCTCATGTTTCATTCTGTACTGCAAATACATACACTCTTTCTCCTCCCATCCCCCCGCCCGTCATTTGTTTCCTTGTGCGTGCACTCTGCATCTCTCTTTCTCGTTCAATTATCAAGTAATATGCCCCGGCACCGTGACTCACCTTTGCAAATGAACCAGCGGTTTATAATTCCATTCGCGTGTAACGTCGAACAATCCATCCGAAAAAAAATCGGTGCAACACGAGGGCTTCCCAAGTGGTCACCCATCCGAGTACTACTATCGCCCAAGCACACCTAACTGCGGAGTTCTGATGGGATCCGAGGCTTTAGTCCTGGTATGATCGCACCTGTTTAATTTCGCGCTGCAAATACATACACTCCTTCTCCTTTCTTCCCCCTCCCGTCATTTGTTTCCTTGTACGTTCACACTTCACCTCTCATTCTCGTTCTAATATCGATTAAAATGCCCCTGCTTCTTGACTCACATTTGCGTATAAACCAGTGGACCCTAGTTCTAGTCGCGCGTAACGTCGAACGACGCGTCTGAAAAAAAAAATTAGTGCGACACAAGGACTTCCCAGGAGGTCACCCATCCGAGTACTACTCTCGCCCAAGCACACTTAGCTGCGGAGTTCTGATGGGATCCGATGCATTAGTGATGGTATGATCGCACCTGTTTAATTTTGCGCTTCAAATACATAAAGTCCTTCTCCTTTCTTCCCCCTTCCGTCATTTGTTTCCTTGTGCGTGCGCACTGCACCTCTCGTTCTCGTTCAAACATCAAGTAAAATGCCACGGCGTCGTGACTCACATTTGCGAATAAATCTGCGGACCATAATTAAAGTCGCGCGTAACGTCGAACCGCACATCTGAAAAAAAGAAAAAGAGTGCAACATGAGAACTTCCCAGGAGGTAACCCATCATTGTACCACTTTCGCCAAAGCACACTTAACTGCGGAGTTCTGATGGGATCCGGTGCATTTGTGCTGGTGTGACCGCACCTGTTTAATTTCGTGCAGAAAATACATACACTCCTTCTTCCCTCCCCCCCTCCCATCATTTGTTTCCTTGTGCGTTCACACTGCACCTCTCATTCTCGTTCTAATATCGATTAAAATGCCCCTGATTCTTGACTCACATTTGCGTATAAACCAGCGGACCATAGTTCCAGTCGCGCGTAACGTCGAACGACCCATCTTAAAAAAAATTGTTGCGATACGAGGACTTCCCAAGAGGTCACCCATCCGAGTACTACTCTCGCCCAAGCACGCTTAAATGGAGAGTTCTGATGGGATCCAGTGCATTAGTGCTGGTATGATGCCACTTGTTTAATTTTGCGCTTGAAATACATACACTCCTTCCCTTTTCTTCATCCTCCCGTCATTTGTTTCCTTGTGCGTGCGCACTGCACCTCCCGTACTCGTTTTAATATCAAGTAAAATACCACGGCGCCGTGACTCACATTTGCGAATAAACCTGCGGACAATAAATCAAGTCGCATGTAACATCGAAAGAATCATCTACAAAAAGATGGGTGCAACACGAGGACCTCCCAAGAAAATGGGTAAAATATAAGGACTTCGCAGGAGGTCACCCATCCGAGTACTTTTCTTGCCCAAGCACCCTTAACTGCGGAGTTCTGAAAGAATCCGTTGCATTAGTGCTGGTATGATTCCTCATGTTTCATTCTGCACTGCAAATACATACACTCTTTCTCCTCCCATCCCCCCTCCCGTCATTTGTTTCCTTGTGCGTGCACTCTGCATCTCTCTTTCTTGTTCTAATATCAAGTAATATTCCCCGGCACCGTGACTCACCTTTGCAAATGAACCAGCGGTTTATAATTCCATTCGCGCGTAACGTCAAACAACCAATCCGAAAAAAAATAAGTGCAACACGAGGGCTTCCCAAGTGGTCACCCATCCGAGTACTACCCTCGCCCAAGCACACTTAACTGCGGAGTTCTGATGGGATCCGGAGCTTTAGTGCTGGTATGATCGCACCTGTTTAATTTCGCGCTGCAAACACATACACTCCTTCTCCTTTCTTCCCCCTCCCGTCATTTGTTTCGTTGTGCCTTCACACTTCACCTCTCATTCTCGTTCTAATATCGATTAAAATGCCCCTGATTCTTGACTCACAATTGCGTATAAACCAGCGGACCCTAGTTCCAGACCCGCGTAACGTCGAACGACCCGTCTGAAAAAAAATTCGTGCGACACGAGGACTTCCCAAGAGGTCATCCATCCGAGTACTAATCTCGCCCAAACACACTTACCTGCAGAGTTCTGATGGGATCCGGGGCTTTAGTGCTGGTATGATCGCTCCTGTTTAGTTTCGCACTGCAAATACATACACTCCTCCTTTCTTCCCCCTCCCGTCATTTGTTTCCTTGTGCGTTCACACTTCATCTCTCATTCTCGTTCTAATATCGATTAAAATTCCCCTGCTTCTTGACTCACATTTGCGTATAAACCAGCGGACCCTAGTTCCAGTTGCGCGTAACTTCGAACGACCCGTATGAAAAAAAATTGGTGCGACACGAGGACTTCCCAGGAGGTCACCCATCCGAGTACTACTCTCGCCCAAGAACACTTAACTGCGGAGTTCTGATGGGATCCGGTGCATTAGTGCTGGTATGATCACACCCGTTTAATTTTGCGCTGCAAATACATAAACTCCTTCTCCTTTCTTCCCCCTCCCGTCATTTCTTTCCTTGTGCGTGCGCACTGCACCTCCCGTGCTCGTTCTAATATCAAGTAAAATACTACGGTGTCGTGGCTCACATTTGCGAATAAACCTGAGGACCATAATTCAAGTCGCGCGTAACGTCGAAAGAATCATCTGCAAAACGATGGGTGCAACACGAGGACCACCCAAGAAAATGGGTGAAATATAAGGACTTCGCAGGAGGTCACCCATCCGAGTACTTTTTCTCGCCCAAGCACCCTTAACTGCGGAGTTCTGATAGAATCGGTTGCATTAGTGCTAGTATGAACCCTCATGTTTTATTCTGCACTGCAAATACATACACTCTTTCTCCTTCCAACCCCCCTCCCGTCATTTGTTTCCTTGTGCGTGCACTCTGCATCTCTCTTTCTCGTTCTAATATCAAGTAATATGCCCCGGCACCGTGACTCACCTTTGCAAATGAACCAGTGATTTATAATTCCATTCGCGTGTAACGTCGAACAACCCATCCGAAAAAAAAAACAGGTACAACACGAGGGCTTCCCAGGTGGTGACCCATCCGAGTACTACTCTCGCCCAAGCACACAAAACTGCGGAGTTCTGATGGGATCCAGAGCTTTAGTGCTGGTATGATCGCACCTGTTTAATTTCGTGCTGCAAATACATACACTCCTTCTCCTTTCTTCTCCCTCCCGTCATTTGTTTCCTTGTGCGTTCACACTTGACCTCTCATTCTCTTTCTAATATCGATTAAAATGTCCCTGCTTCTTGACTCACATTTGCGTATAAACCAGCGGACCCTAGTTCCAGACGCGCGTAACGTCGAACGACCTGTCTGAAAAAAAATTAGTGCGACACGAGGACTTCCCAGGAGGTCACACATCCGAGTACTAATCTCGCCCAAGCACACTTCACTGCGGAGTTCTGATGGGATCCGGTGCATTAGTGCTGGTATGATCGCACCTGTTTAATTTCGCGCTGCAAATACATAAATTCATTCCCCTTTCTTCCCCCTCCCGTCATTTGTTTCCTTGTGCGTGCGCACTGCACCTCCCGTTCTCGTTCTAATATCAAGTAAATAGCTACAGCGCCGTGACTCACATTTGCGAATAAACCTGAGGACCATAATTCAAGTCGCGCGTAACGTCGAAAGAATCATCTACAAAAAAATGGGTGCAACACGAGGACTTCACAAGAAAATGGGTGAAATATAAGGACGTCGCAGGAGGTAACCCATGCTAGTACTACTCTCGCCCAAGCACCCTTACATACATAGTTCTGATAGAATCCGTTGCATTAGTGCTGGTATGATCGCACCAGTTTAATTTCGCGCTGCAAATACAAAAACTCCATCTCCTTTCTTCCCCCTCCCGTCATTTGTTTCCTTGTGCGTGCGCACTGCACCTCTCGTTCTCGTTCAAATATAAAGTAAAATGCCACGGCCCCGTGACTCACATTTGCGAATAAATCTGCGGACCATAATTAAAGTCGCGCGTAACATCGAACGGCACATCTGAAAAAAAAATGGGTGCAACACGAGAACTTCCCAGGAGGTAACCCATCATTGTACTACTTTCGCCAAAGCACACTTAACTGCGGAGTTCTGATGGGATCCGGTGCATTAGTGTTGGTGTGACCGCACCTGTTTAATTTCGTGCTGAAAATACATACACTCCTTCTTCCCTCCCCCCCTCCCATCATTTGTTTCCTTGTGCGTTCACACTGCACCTCTCCTTCTCGTTCAAATATTGATTAAAATGCCCCTGATTCTTGACTCACATTTGCGTATAAACCAGCGGACCATAGTTCCAGTCACGCGTAATGTCGAACGACCCATCTGAAAAAAAATTATTACGATACGAGGACTTCCCAAGAGGTCACCCATCCGAGTACTACTCTCGCCCAAGCCCGCTTAACTACAGAGTTCTGATGGGATCCAGTGAATTAGTGCTGGTATGATGCCACTTGTTTAATTTTGCGCTTCAAATACATACACTCCTTCTCTTTTCTTCCTCCTCCAGTATTTATTTCCTTGTGCGTGCGCACTGCACCTCCCATACTCGTTCTAATATCAAGTAAAATGCCACGGCGCTGTGACTCACATTTGCGAATAATCATGCGGACCATAAAGCAAGTCGCGCGTAACGTCGAAAGAATCATCTACAAAAAGATGGGTACAACACGAGGACCTCCCAAGAAAATGGGTGAAATATAAGGACTTCGCAGGAGGTCAACCATCCGAGTACTTTTCTCGCCCAAGCACCCTTAACTGCGGAGTTCTGATAGAATCCGTTGCATTAGTGCTGGTATGATCCCTCATGCTTCATTCTGCACTGCAAATACATACACTCTTTCTCCTCCCATCCCCCCACCCGTCATTTGTTTCCTTGTACGTGCACTCTGCACCTCTCTTTCTCGTTCTAATATCAAGTAATATGCCCCGGCACCGTGACTCACCTTTGCAAATGAAACAGCGGTTTATAATTCCATTCGCGCGTAACATCGAACAACCCATCCGAGAAAAAAATGGTGCAACACGAGGGCTTCCCAAGTGGTCACCCATCCGAGTACTACTCTCGCCCAAGCCCGCTTAACTGCAGAGTTCTGATGGGATCCGGTGCATTAGTGCTGGTATGATGCCACTTGTTTAATTTTGCGCTTCAAATACATACACTCCTTCTCTTTTCTTCCTCCTCCCGTCATTTATTTCCTTGTGCGTGCGCACTGCACCTCCCATACTCGTTCTAATATCAAGTAAAATACCACAGCGCCGTGACTCACATTTGCGAATAAACCTAAGGACCATAATTCAAGTCGCGCGTAACGTCGAAAGAATCATCTGCAAAAAAATGGGTGCAACACGAGGACATCACAAGAAAATTTGTGAAATATAAGGACTTCGTAGGAGGTAACCCATGCTAGTACTACTTTCGCCCAAGCACCCTTACCTAAGGAGTTCTGATAGAATCCGTTGCATTAGTGCTGGTATGATCGCACCTGTTTCATTTCGTGCTTAAAATACATACACTCCTCTTTCCCTCCCCCTCCCATCAATTGTTTCCTTGTGCGTTCACACTGCACCTCTCCTTCTCGTTCTAATATCGATTAAAATGCCCCTGCTTCTTGACTCACATTTGCGTATAAACCAACGGACCATAGTTCCAGTCGTGCGTAGCGTCGAACGACCCGTCTGAAAAAAAATTGGTGCGACACGAGGATTTACCAGGAGGTCACCCATCCGAGTACTACTCTCGCCCAAGCGCACTTAACTACGGAGTTCTGATGGGATCTAGTGCATTAGTGCTGGTATGATCGCACCCGTTTAATTCCGCGCTGCAAATACATAAACTCCTTCTCATTTCCTCCCCCTCCCGTCATTTTTTTCCTTGTGCGTGCGCACTGCACCTCTTATTCTCGTTCAAATATCAAGTAAAATGCCACGGCGCCGTGACTCACATTTGCGAATAAATCTGCGGACCATAATTAAAGTCGCGAGTAACGTCGAACGGCACATCTGAAAAAAAGAAAAAGGTTGCAACACGAGAACTTCCCAGGAGGTAACCCATCATTGTACTACTTTCACCAAAGCACACTTAACTGCGGAGTTCTGATGGGATCCGTTGCATTTGTGCTGGTATGATCGCACCCGTTTAATTCCGCGCTGCAAATACATAAACTCCTTCTCTTTTCTTCCCCCTCCCGTCATTTGTTTCCTTGTGCGTGCGCACTGCACCTCTCCTTCTCGTTCTAATATCAAGTAAAATGCTACGGTGCCGTGACTCAGATTTGCCAATAAACCTGAGGACCATAATTCAAGTCGCGCGTATCGTCGAAAGAATCATCTGCAAAAAAATGGGTGCAACACGAGGACTTCCTAAGAAAATGGGTGAAATATAAGGACTTCGCAGGAGGTCACCCATCCTAGAGCTACTCTCGCCCAAGCACCCTAAACTTGCGGAGTTCTGATAGAATCCGTTGCATTGGTGCTGGTATGATTGCTCATGTTTCATTCTCTGCTGCAAATAAATACACTTTTTCTCCCTCCATCCCCCCTCCCGTCATTTGTTTCCTTGTGCGTGCACTCTGCATCTCTCCTTCTCGTTCTAATATCGATTAAAATGCCCCTGCTTCTTGACTCACATTTGCGTATAAACCAGTGGACCCTAGTTCCAGTCGCTCGTAACGTCGAATGACCCGTCTGAAAAAAAAATTAGTGCGACACGGGGACTTCCCAAGAGGTCACCCATCCGAGTACTACACTCGCCCAAGCACACTTAACTGCGGAATTCTGATGGGATCCGGTGAAATAGTGCTGGTATGATCGCACGCGTTTAATTTCGCGCTGCAAATACATAAACTCTTTCTCCTTCCATCCCCCCTCCCGTCATTTGTTTCCTTGTGCGTGCACTCTGCGTCTCTCTTTCTTGTTCTAATATCAAGGAATATGCCCGGCACCGTGACTCACATTTGCGAATAAATCTGCGGACCATAATTAAAGTCGCGTGTAACGTCGAACGGCACATCTGAAGAAAAGAAAATGGGTGCAACACGAGAACATCCCAGGAGGTAACCCATCATTGTACTACTTTCGCCAAAGCACACTTAACTGCGGAGTTCTGATGGGATCCGGTGCATTTGTGCTGGTGTGACCGCACCTGTTTAATTTCGTGCTGAAAATACATACACTCCTTCTTCCCTCCCCCCCTCCCATCTTTTGTTTTCTTGTGCGTTCACACTGCACCTCTCCTTCTCGTTCGAATATTGATTAAAATGCCCCTGATTCTTGACTCACATTTGCGTATAAACCAGCGGACCATAGTTCCAGTCGCGCGTAACGTCGAACGACCCATCTAAAAAAAAATTATTACGATACGAGGACTTCCCAAGAGGTCACCCATCCGAGTACTACTCTCGCCCAAGCACGCTTAACTACAGAGTTTTGATGGGATCCAGTGCAATAGTGCTGGTATGATACCACTTGTTTAATTTTGCGCTTCAAATACATACACTCCTTCTCTTTTCTTCCTCCTCCCGTCATTTATTTCCTTGTGCGTGCGCACTGCACCTCCCATACTCGTTCTAATATCAAGTAAAATGCCACGGCGCCGTGACTCACATTTGCGAATAAACCTGCAGACCATAAATCAAGTCGCGCGTAACGTCGAAAGAATCATCTACAAAAAGATGGGTGCAACACGAGGACCTCCCAAGAAAATGGGCGAAATATAAGGACTTCGCAGGAGGTCACCCATCCGAGTACTTTTCTCGCCCAAGCACCCTTAACTACGGAGTTCTGATAGAATCCGTTGCATTAGTGCTGGTATGATCCCTCATGTTTTATTCTACACTGCAAATACATACACTCTTTCTCCGCCCATCCCCCCTCCCGTCATTTGTTTCCTTGTGGGTGCACTCTGCATCTCTCTTTCTCGTTCTAATATAAAGTAATATGCCCCGGCACCGTGACTCACCTTTGCAAATGAACCAGTGGTTTATAATTCCATTCGCGCGTAACGTCGAACAACCCATCCGAAAAAAAATAGGTACAACACGAGGGCTTCCCAAGTGGTCACCCATCCGAGTACTACCCTCGCCCAAGCACACTTAACTGCGGAGTTCTGATGGGATCCGGAGCTTTAGTGCTGGTATGATCGCACCAGTTTAATTTCGCGCTGCAAATACATACACTCCTTCTCCTATCTTCCCCTTCCGTCATTTGTTTCCTTGTGCGTTCACACTTCACCTCTAATTCTCGTTCTAATATCAATTAAAATGCCCCTGCTCCTTGACTCACATTTGCGTATAAACCAGTGAACCCTAGTTCCAGTCACGCGTAACGTCGAATTTTCCGTCTGAAAAAAAAAATTTGTGTGACACGAGGACTTCCCAGGAGGTCACACATACGAGTACTAATCTCGCCCAAGCACACTTCACTGCGGAGTTCTGATGGGATTCGGTGCATTAGTGCTGGTATGATCGCACTTGTTCAATTTTGCGCTGCAAATATATAAACTCCTTCTCCTTTATTCCCCCTCCCGTCATTTGTTTCCTTGTGCGTGCGCACTGCACTTCCCGTTCTCGTTCTAATATCAAGTAAAATGCTACAGCGTCGTGACTCACATTTGTGAATAAACCTGAGGACTATAATTCAAGTCGCGCGTAACGTCGAAAGAATCATCTGCAAAAAAATGGGTGCAACACGAGGACTTCCCAAGTGGTCACCCATCCGAGTACTACTCTCGCCCAAGCACACTTAACTGCGGAGTTATGATGGGATCTGTTGTATTAGTGCTGGTATGATCACACCTGATTAATTTCGCGCTGCAAATACAAAAACTCCTTCTCCTTTCTTCCCCCTCCTGTCATTTGTTTCCTTGTGCGTGCACTCTGCATCTCTCTTTCTCGTTCTAATATCAAGTAATATGCCCCGGCACCGTGACTCACCTTTGCAAATGAACCAGCGGTTTATAATTCCATTCGCGCGTAACGTCGAACAACCCATCCGAAAAAAAATAGGTGCAACACGAGGGCTTCCCAAGTGGTCACCCATCATTGTACTACTCTCGCCCAAGCACTCCTAACTGCGGAGTTCTGATGGGATCGAAGGCTTTAGTGCTGGTATGATCGCACCTGTTTAATTTCGCGCTGCAAATACATACACTCCTTCTCATTTCTTCCCCCTCCCGCCATTTGTTTCCTTGTGCGTTAACACTTCACCTCTCATTCTCGTTCTAATATCGATTAAAATGCCCCTGCTTATTGACTCACATTTGCGTATAAACCAGCGGACCCTAATTCCAGACGCGCGTAACATCGAACGACCCGTTTGAAAAAAAATTAGTGCGACACGAGGACTTCCCAGGAGGTCACCCATCCGAGTACTAATCTCGCCCAAGCACACTTCACTGCGGAGTTCTGATGGGATTCGGTGCATTAATGCTGGTATGATCGCACCTGTTTAATTTCACACTGCAAATACATAAACTCATTTCCCTTTCTTCCCCCTCCCGTCATTTGTTTCCTTGTGCGTGCGCACTGCACCTCCCGTTATCGTTCTAATATAAAGTAAAATGCTACAGCGCCGTGACTCACATTTGCGAATAAACCTGAGGACCATAATTCAAGTCGCGCATAACGTCGAAAGAATCATCTGTAAAAAAATGTGTGCAACACGAGGACTTCTCAAGAAAATGGGTAAATATAAGGACTTCGCAGGAGGTAACCCTTGCAAGTACTACTTTCGCCCAAGCACCCTTACCTACGGAGTTCTGATAGAATCCGTTGCATTAGTGCTGGTATGATCGCACCTGTTTCATTTCGTATTGAAAATACATACACTCCTTCACCTTCCCTTCCCCTCCCATCAATTGTTTCCTTGTGTGTTCACTCTGCACCTCTCCTTCTTGTTCTAATATCGATTAAAATGCCCCTGCTTCTTGACTCACATTTGCGTATAAACCAGTGGACCCTAGTTCCAGTCGCGCGTAACGTCGAACGACCCGTCTAAAAAAAAATTGGTGCGACACGAGGACTTCCCAGGAGGTCACCCATCCGAGTACTACTCTCGCCCAAGCACACTTAACTGCGGAGTTCTGATGGATCCAGTGCATTAGTGCTGGTATGATCGCACCTGTTTAATTTTGCGCTGCAAATACATAAACTCATTCCCGTTTCTTCCCCTCTCCCGTCATTTGTTTCCTTGTGCGTGCGCACTGCACCTCCCGTTCTCGTTCTAATATCAAGTAAAATTCTACGGTGCCGTGACTCACATTTGCGAATAAACCTGAGGACCATAATTCAAGTCGCGCGTATCGTCGAAAGAATCATCTGCAAAAAAATGGGTGCAACACGAGGACTCCCTAAGAAAATGGGTAAAATATAAGGACTTCATAGGAAGTCACCCATCCTAGTGCTACTCTCGCCCAAGAACCTTTAACTTGCGGAGTTCTGATAGAATCCGTTGCGTTGGTGCTGGTATGATTGCTCATGTTTCATTCTGCGTTGCAAATACATATACTTTTTCTACCTCCATCCCCCCTCCCGTCATTTGTTTCCTTGTGCGTGCACTCTGCATCTCTCTTTCTCGTTCTAATATCGATTCAAATGCTCCTGCTTCTTGACTCACATTTGCGTATAAACTAGTGGACCCTTGTTCCAGTCGCGCGTAACGTCGAACGACCCATCTGAAAAAAAAATTAGTGCGACACGAGGACTTCCCAAGAGGTAACCCATTCGAGTAATACTCTCGCCCAAGCACACTTAACTGCGGAGTTCTGATGGGATTCGGTGCATTAGTGCTGGTATGATCGAACCTGTTTAATTTCGTGCTGCAAATACATAAACCCCTTCTCCTTTATTCCCCCTCCCGTCATTCGTTTCCTTGTGCGTGCGCACTGCACCTCTCGTTCTCGCTCAAATATCAAGTAAAATGCCACGGCACCGTGACTCACATTTGCGAATAAATCTGCGGACCATAATTAAGGTCGCGCATAAGGTCGAACGGCACAACTGAAAAAAAGAAAATGGGTGCAACACGAGAACTTCCCAGGAGGTAACCCATCATTGTACTGCTTTCGCCAAAGCACACTTAACTGCGGAGTTCTGATGGGATCCGGTGCATTTGTGCTGGTGTGACCGCACCTGTTTAATTTTGTGCTGAAAATACATACACTCCTTCTTCCCTCCCACCCTCCCATCATTTGTTTCCTTGTGCGTTCACAATGCACCTCTCATTCTCGTTCTAATATCGATTAAAATGCCCCTGATTCTTGACTCACATTTGCGTATAAACCAGCGGACCATAGTTCCAGTCGCGCGTAACGTCGAACGACCCATCTGAAAAAAAATTATTGAGATACGAGGACTTCCCAAGAGGTCACCCATCCGAGTACTACACTAGCCCAAGAACACTTAACTGCAGAGTTCTGATGAGATCCAGTGCATTAGTGCTGGTATGATGCCACTTGTTTAATTTTGCGCTTCAAATACATACACTCCTTCTATTTTCTTCCTCCTCCCAACATTTGTTTCCTTGTGCGTGCGCACTGCACCTCCCGTACTCGTTCTAATATCAAGTAAAATGCCACGGCGCAGTGACTCACATTTGCGAATAAACCTGCGGACCATAAATCAAGTCGCGCGTAACGTCGAAAGAATCATCTGCAAAAAGATGGGTGCAACACGAGGACCTCCCAAGAAAATGGGCGAAATATAAGGACTTCGCAGGAGGTCACCCATCTGAGTTCTTTTCTCACCCAAGCACCCTTAACTGCGGAGTTCTGATAGAATCCGTTGCATTAGTGCTGGTATAATCCCTCATGTTTCATTCTGCACTGCAAATACATACACTCTTTCTCCTCCCGTCATTTGTTTCCTTGTGCGTGCACTCTGCATCTCTCTTTCTCGTTCTAATATCAAGTAATATGCCCCGGCACCGTGACTCACCTTTGCAAATGAACCAGCGGTTTATAATTCCATTCGCGCATAACGTCGAACAACCAATCCGAAAAAAAATAAGTACAACACGAGGGCTTCCCAAGTGGTCACCCATCCGAGTACTACTCTCGCCCAAGCACACTTAACTGTGGAGTTCTGATGGGATCCGGGGCTTTAGTGCTGGTATGATCGCACCTGTTTAATTTCGCGCTGCAAATACATATACTCCTTCTCCTTTCTTCCCCCTCCCGTCATTTGTATCCTTGTGCGTTAACACTTCACCTCTCATTCTCGTTCTAATATCGATTAAAATGCCCCTGCTTATTGACTCACATTTGCGTATAAACCAGCGGACCCTAGTTCCAGACGCGCGTAACGTCGAACGACCCGTCTGAAAAAAAATTGGTGCGACACGAGGACTTCCCAGGAGGTCACGTATCCGAGTACTAATCTCGCCCAAGCACACTTAACTGCAGAGTTCTGATGGGATCCGGTGCAATAGTGCTGGTATGATCGCACCCGTTTAATTTTGCGCTTCTATTACATAAACTCATTCCCCTTTCTTCCCCCACCCGTCATTTGTTTCCTTGTGCGTGCGCACTGCACCTCCCGTTCTCGTTCTAATTTCAAGTAAAATGCCACGGCGCCGTGACTCACATTTGCTAATAAACCTGAGGACCATAATTCAAGTCGCGCGTAACGTCGAAAGAATCATCTGCAAAAAAATGGGTGCAACACGAGGACTTCACAAGAAAATGGGTGAAATATAAGAACTTCGCAGGAGGTAACCCATGCTAGTACTACTCTCGCCCAAGCACCCTTACCTACGGAGTTCTGATAGAATTCGTTGCATTAGTGCTGGTATGATCGCACCTGTTTCATTTCTTGCTGAAAATACATACACTCCTTCTCCTTCCTTCCCCCTCCCATCAATTGTTTCCTTGTGCGTTCACACTGCACCTCTCCTTCTCGTTCTAATATGGATTAAAATGCCCCTGCTTCTTGACTCACATTTGCGTATAAACCAGCGGACCCTAGTTCCAGTCGCGCGTAATGTCGAACGACTCGTCTGAAAAAAAATTGGTGCGACACGAGGACTTCCCAGGAGGTCACCAATCCGAGTACTACTCTCGCCAAAGCACACTTAACTGCGGAGTTCTGACGGAATCCGGTGCATTAGTGCTGGTATGATCGCACACGTTTAATTCCGCGCTACAAATACATAAACTCCTTCTCCTTTCTTCCCCCTCCCGTGATTTGTTTCCTTGTGCGTGCGCACTGCCCCTCCCGTGCTCCTTCTAATATAAAGTAAAATGCTACGGTGCCGTGACTCACATTTGCGAATAAACCTGAGGACCATAATTCAAGTCGCGCGTATCGTCGAAAGAATCATCTGCAAAAAAATGGGTGGAACACGAGGACTTCCTAAGAAAATTGGTGAAATATAAGGACTTCGCATGAGGTCACCCATCCTAGTGCTACTCTCGCCCAAGCACCCTTAACTTGCGAAGTTCTGATAGAATCCGTTGCATTGGTGCTGGTATGATCGCTCATGTTTCATTCTGCGCTCCAAATACATACACTTTTTCTCCCTCCATCCCCCCTCCCGTCATTTGTTTCCTTGTGCGTGCACTCTGCATCTCTCCTTCTCGTTCTAATATCGATTAAAATGCCCCTGCTTCTTGACTCACATTTGCGTATAAACCAGCGGACCCTAGTTCCAGTCGCGCGTAACGTCGAACGACCCGTCTGAAAAAATAATTAGTGCGACACGAGGACTTCCCAAGAGGTCACCCATCTGAGTACTACTCTCGCCCAAGCACACTTAACTGCGGAGTTATGATGGGATCCGGTGCATTAGTGCTGGTATGATCGCACATGTTTAATTTTGCGCTGCAAATACTTAAACTCCTTCTCATTTCTTCTCCCTCCCGTCATTTGTTTCCTTGTGCGTGCACACTGCACCTCTCGTTCTCGTTCAAATATCAAATAAAATGCCACGACACCGTGACTCACATTTGCTAATAAATCTGCGGACCATAATTAGAGTCGCGCGTAACGTCGAATGGCACATCTGAAAAAAAGAAAATGGATGCAACACGATAACTTCCCACGATGTAACCCATAATTGTATTACTTTCGCCAAAGCACACTTGACAGCGGAGTTCTGATGGGATCCGGTGCATTTGTGCTGGTATGATCGCACCTGTTTAATTTCGCACTGCAAATACATACACTCATTCCCCTTTCTTCCCCCTCCCGTCATTTGTTTCCTTTTACGTGCGCATTGCACCTCCCGCTCTCGTTCTAATATCAAGTAAAATGCCACGGCGCCGTGACTCACATTTGCGAATAAACCTGAGGACCATAATTCAAATCGCGCGTAACGTCGAAAGAATCATCTGCAAAAAAATGGGTGCAACACGAGGACTTCACAAGAAAATGGATGAAATATAAGGACTTCGCAGGAGGTAAACCATGCTAGTACTACTCTAGCCCAAGCACCCTTACCTACGAAGTTCTGATAGAATTCGTTGCATTAGTGCTGGTATGATCGCACCTGTTTCATTTCGTGCTGAAAATACATACACTCCCTCTCCTTCCCTCCCCCTCCCATCGATTGTTTCCTTGTGCGTTCATACTGCACCTCTTCTTCTCGTTCTAATATCGATTAAAATGCCCCTGCTTCTTGACTCACATTTGCGTATAAACCAGCGGACCCTAGTTCCAGTCGCGCGTAACGTCGAACGACCCGTCTGAAAAAAAATTGGTGCGACACGAGGACTTGCCAGGAGGTCACCCATCTGAGTACTACTCTCGCCCAAGCACACTTAACTGCGGAGTTCTGACGGGATCCGGTGCATTTGTGCTGGTATGATCGCACCCGTTTAATTCCGCGCTCCAAATACATAAACTCCTTCTCCTTTCTTCCTCCTCCTGTCATTTGTTTCCTTATGCGTGCGCACTGCACCTCCCGTGCTCCTTCTAATATAAAGTAAAATGCTACGGTGCCGTGACTCACATTTGTGAATAAACCTGAGGACCATAATTCAAGTTGCGCGTATAGTCGAAAGAATCATCTGCAAAAAAATAGGTGGAACACGAGGACTTCCTAAGAAAATGGGTGAAATATAAGGACTTCGCATGAGGTAACCCATTCTAGTGCTACTCTTGCCCAAGCACCCTTAACTTGCGGAGTTCTGATAGAATCCGTTGCATTGGTGCTGGTATGATTGCTTATGTTTCATTCTGCGCTGCAAATACATACACTTTTTCTCCCTCATCCCCCCTCCCGTCAATTGTTTCCTTGTGAGTGCACTCTGCATCTCTCCTTCTCGTTCTAATATCGATTAAAATGCCCCTGCTTCTTGACTCACATTTGCGTATAAACCAGTGGACCCTAGTTCCAGTCGCGCGTAACGTCGAACGACCCGTCTGAAAAAAAAATTAGTGCGACACGAGGACTTCCCAAGAGGTCACCCATGCGAGTACTACTCTCGCCCAAGCACACTTAACTGCAGAGTTCTGACGGGATCCGGTGCATTAGTTCTGGTATGATCGCACCCGTTTAATTCCACACTGCAAATACATAAACTCCTTCTCCTTTCTTCCCCCTCCCGTCATTTGTTTCCTTGTGCGTGCGCACTGCACCTCCCCTGCTCGTTCTAATATCAAGTAAAATGCTACGGTGCCATGACTCACATTTGCAAATAAACTTGCGGACCATAAATCAAGTCGCGCATAACGTCGAAAGCATCATCTGCAAAAAGACGGGTGCAAGACGAGGACCTCCCAAGAAAATGGGTGAAATATAAGGACTTCGCAGGAGGTCACCCATCCGAGTACTTTTTTCGCCCAAGCACCCTTAACTGCGAAGTTCTGAAAGAATTCGTTGCATTAGTGCTGGTATGATCCCTCATGTTTCATTCTGCACTGCAAATACACACACTCTTTCTCCTCCCATCGCCCCTCCCGTCATTTGTTTCCTTGTGCGTGCACTCTGCATCTCTCTTTCTCGTTCTAATATCAAGTAATATGACCCGGCACCGTGACTCACCTTTGCAAATGAACCAGCGGTTTATAATTCCATTCGCGCGTAACGTCGAACAACCCATCCCAAAAAAAATAGGTGCAACACGAGGGCTTCCCAAGTCGTCACCCATCCGAGTACTACGCTCACCCAAGCACACTTAACTGCGGAGTTCTGATGGGATCCGGAGCTTTAGTGCTAGTAAGATCGCACCAGTTTAATTTCGCGCTGCAAATACATACAGTCCTTCTCCTTTCTTCCCCCTCCCGTCATTTGTTTCCTTGTGCGTTCACACTTCACCTCTCATTCTCGTTCTAATATCGATTAAAATGCCCCTGCTTCTTGACTCACATTTGCGTATAAACCAGCGGACCCTAGTTCCAGACGCGTGTAACGTCGGAAGACCCGTCTGAAAAAAAATTGGTGCGACACGAGGACTTCCCAGGTGGTCACCCATCCGAGTACTAATCTCCCCCAAGCACACTTCACTGCAGAGTTCTGATGGGATCCGGTGCATTAGTGCTGGTATGATCGCACATGTTTAATTTGGCGCTGCAAATACATACACTCCTTCTCTTTTCTTCCTCCTCCCGTCATTTGTTTCCTTGTGCGTGCGCACTGCACCTCCCGTACTCATTCTAATATCAAGTAAAATGCCACGATGCCGGGACTCACATTTGCGAATAAACCTAAGGACCGTAAATCAAGTCGCGCGTAACGTCGAAAGAATCATCTGCAAAAAGATGGGTGCAACACGAGGACCTCCCAAGAAAATGGGTGAAATATAAGGACTTCGCAAGAGGTCACCCATCCGAGTACTTTTCTCGCCTAAGCACTCTTAACTGCGGAGTTCTAATAGAATCCGTTGCATTAGTGCTGGTATGATCCATCATGTTTCATTCTGCACTGCAAATACATACACTCTTTCTCCTCCCATCCCCCCTCCCGTCATTTGTTTCCTTGTGCGTGCACTCTGCATCTCTCTTTCTCGTTCTAATATCAAGTAATATGCCCCGGCACCGTGACTCACCTTTGCAAATGAACCAGCGGTTTATAATTCCATTCGCGCGTAACGTCGAACAACCCATCCGAAAAAAAATAGGTGCAACACGAGGGCTTCCCAAGTTGTCACCCATCCAAGTACTACTCTCGCCCAAACACACTTAACTGCGGAGTTCTGATGGGATCCGGGGCTTTAGTGCTGGTATGATCGAACTTGTTTAATTTCGCGCTGCAAATACATACACTCCATCTCCTTTCTTCCCCCTCCCGTCATTTGTTTCCTTGTGCGTTCACACTTCACCTCTCATTCTCATTCTAATATCGATTAAAATGCCCCTGCTTCTTGACTCACATTTGCGTATAAACCAGCGGACCCTAGTTCTAGACGCGCGTAATGTCGAACGACCCATCTGAAAAAAAATTTGTGCAACACGAGGACTTCCCAGGAGGTCACCCATCCGAGTACTAATCTCGCCGAAGCACACTTCACTGCGGAGTTCTGATGGGATCCGGTTCATTAGTGCCGGTATGATCGCACTTGTTTAATTTCGCGCTGCAAATACATAAACTCATTCCCCTTTCTTCCCCCTCCCGTCATTTGTTTCCCTGTGCGTGCGCACTGCACCTCCCGTTCTCGTTCTACTATCAAGTAAAATGCCACGGCGCCGTGACTCACATTTGCGAATAAACCTGAGGACCATAATTCAAGTCGCGCGTAACGTCGAACGAATCATCTGCAAAAAAAAGGGTGCAACACGAGGACTTCCTAAGAAAATTGGTAAAATATAAGGACTTCGCAGAAGGTAACCCATGCTAGAACTACTCTCGCCCAAGCACCCTTACCTACGGAGTTCTGATAGAATCCGTTGCATTAGTGCTGGTATGATCGCACCTGTTTCATTTCGTGCTGAAAATACATACACTCCTTCTCCTTCCCTCCCCTTCCCATCAATTGTTTCCTTGTGCGTTCACACTGCACCTCTCCTTCTCGTTCTAATATCGATTAAAATGACCCTTCTTCCTGACTCACATTTGCGTATAAACCAGCGGAACCTCGTTCCAGTCGCGCGTAACGTCGAACGACCCGTTTGAAAAAAAATTGGTGCGACACGAGGATTTCCTAGCAGGTCACCCATCCAAGTACTACTCTCGCCCAAGCACACTTAACTGCAGAGTTCTGATGGGATCCAGTGCATTACTGCTGGTATGATGCCATTTGTTTAATTTTGCGCTTCAAATACATACACTCCTTCTCTTTTCTTCCTCATCCCGTCATTTGTTTCCTTGTGCGTGCGCACTGCACCTCCCGTACTCGTTCTAATATCAAGTAAAATGCCACGGCGCCATGACTCACATTTGCGAATAAACCTGCGCACCATAAATCAAGTCGTGCGTAACGTCGAAAGAATCATCTGCAAAAAGATGGGTGCAACACGAGGACCTCCCAAGAAAATGGGTGAAATATAAGGACTTCGCAGGAGGTCACCCATCCGAGTACTTTTCTCGCCCAAGCACCCTTAACTGCGGAGTTCTGATAGAATCCTTTGCATTAGTGCTGGTATGATCCATCATGTTTCATTTTGCACTACAAATACATACACTCTTTCTCCTCCCATCCCCCCTCCCGTCATTTGTTTCCTTGTGCGTGCACTCTGCATCTCTCTTTCTCGTTCTAATATCAAGTAATATGCCCCGGCACCGTGACTCACCTTTGCAAATGAACCAGCGGTTTATAATTCCATTCGCGCGTAACGTCGAACAACCCATCCGAAAAAAATAGGTGCAACACGAGGGCTTCCCAAGTGGTCACCCATCCGAGTACTACTCTCGCCCAAGCACACTTAACTGCGGAGTTCTGATGGGATCCGGGGCTTTAGTGATGGTATGATCGCACCTGTTTAATTTCGCACTGCAAATACATACACTCCTTCTCCTTTCTTCCCCCTCCGGTCATTTGTTTCCTTGTGCGTTCACACTTCACCTCTCATTCTCGTTCTAATATCGATTAAAATGCCCCTGCTTCTTGACTCACATTTGCGTATAAACCAGTGGACCCTAATTCCAGTCGCGCGTAACGTCGAACGACCCGTCTGAAAAAAAATTGGTGCGACACGAGGACTTCCAAAGAGGTCACCCATCCGAGTACTACTCTCACCCAAGCACACTTAACTGCGGAGTTCTGATGGGATCCGGTGCATTAGTGCTGGAATGATTGCACCTGTTTAATTTCGCGCTGCAAATACATAAACTCATTCCCCTTTCGTCTCCCTCCCGTCATTTGTTTCCTTGTCCGTGCGCACTGTAGCTCCCGTTCTTGTTCTAATATCAAGTAAAATGCTACAGCACCGTGACTCACATTTGCGAATAAACCTGAGGACCATAATTCAAGTCGCGCGTAATGTCGAAAGAATCATCTGCAACAAAATGGGTACAACACGAGGACTTCCTAAGAAAATGGGTGAAATATAAGGACTTCGCAGGAGGTCACCCATCCTAGTGCTACTCTCGCCCAAGCACCCTTAACTTGCGGAGTTCTGATAAAATCCGTTGCATTGATGCTGGTATGATTGCTCATGTTTCATTCTGCGCTGCAAATACATACACTTTTTCTCCCTCCATCCCCCCTCCCATAATTTGTTTCCTTGTGCGTGCACTTTGCATCTCTCATTCTCGTTCTAATATCGATTAAAATACCCCTGTTTCTTGACTCACATTTGCGTATAAACCAGTAGACCCTAGTTCCAGTCGCGCGTAACGTCGAACGACCCGTCTGAAAAGAAAAATTAGTGTGACACGAGTACTTCCCAGGAGGTCACCCATCCGAGTACGACTCTCGCCCAAGCACACTTAACTGCGGAGTTCTGATGGGATCCGGTGCATTAGTGCTGGTATGATCGCACCTGTTTAATTTTGCGCTGCAAATACATAAACTACTTCTCCTTTCTTCCCCCTCCCGTCATTTGTTTCCTTGTGCGTGCGCACTGCACCTCTCGTTCTCGTTCAAATATCAAGTAAAATGCCACAGCGTCGTGACTCACATTTGCGAATAAATCTGCAGACCATAATTAAAGTCGCGCGTAACGTCGCACGGCACATCTGAAAAAAAGAAAATGGGTGCAACACGAGAACTTCCCATGAGGTAACCCATCATTGTACTACTTTCGTCAAAGCACACTTAACTGCGGAGTTCTGATGGGATCCGGTGCATTTGTGCTGGTGTGACCGCACCTGTTTAATTTCGTGCTGAAAATACATACACTCCTTCTTCCCTCCCCCCTCCCATCATTTGTTTCCTTGTGCGTTCACACTGCACCTCTCCTTCTCGTTCTAATATCGATTAAAATGCCCCTGATTCTTGACTCACATTTGCGTATAAACAAGCGGACCATAGTTCCAGTCGCTCGTAACGTCGAACGACCCATCTAAAAAAAATTGTTGCGATACGAGGACTTCCCAAGAGGTCACCCATCCGAGTACTATTCTCTCCCAAGCACACTTAACTGCAGAGTTCTGATGGGATCCAGTGCATTAGCGCTGGTATTATGCCACTTGTTTAATTTTGCGCTTCAATTACATACACTCCTTCTCTTTTCTTCCTCATCCCGTCATTTGTTTCCTTGTGCATGCACACTGCACCTCCCGTACTCGTTCTAATATCAAGTAAAATGCCACAGCGCCGTGACTCACATTTGCGAATAAACCTACGGACCATAAATCAAGTCGCGCGTAACGTCGAAAGAATCATCTGCAAAAAGACGGGTGCAACACGAGGACCTCCCAAGAAAATGGGTGAAATATAAGGACTTCGCAGGAGGTCACCCATCCGAGTACTTTTCTCGCCCAAGCACCCTTAATTGCGGAGTTCTGATAGAATCCGTTGCATTAGTGCTGGTATGATCCCACATGTTTCATTCTGCACTGCAAATACATACACTCTTTCTCCTTCCATCCCCCCTCCCGTCATTTGTTTCCTTGTGCGTGCACTCTGCATCTCTCTTTCTCATTCTAATATCAAGTAATATGACCCGGCACCGTGACTCACCTTTGCAAATGAACCAGCGGTTTATAATTCCATTCACGCGTAACGTCGAACAACCCATCCTAAAAAAAATAGGTGCAACACGTGGGCTTCCCAAGGGGTCACCCATCCGAGTACTACCCTCGCCCAAGCACACTTAACTGCGGAGTTCTGATGGGATCCGGAGCTTTAGTGCTGGTATGATCGCACCTGTTTAATTTTGCGCTGCAATTACATACACTCCTTCTCCTTTCTTCCCCCTCCCGTCATTTGTTTCCTTGTGCGTTCACACTTCACCTCTCGTTCTCGTTCTAATATCGATTAAAATGCCCCTGCTTCTTGACTCACATTTGCGTATAAACCAACGGACCCTAGTTCCAGATGCGCGTAACGTCGAACGACCCGTCTGAAAAAAAATTGGTGCGACACAAGGACTTCACAAGAAAATGGGTGAAATATAAGGACTTCGCAGGTGGTAACCCATGCTAGTACTACTCTCGCCCAAGCTCCCTTACCTACGGAGTTCTGATAGAATCCGTTGCATTAGTGCTGGTATGATCGCACTTGTTTCATTTCGTGCTGAAAATACATACACTCCTTCTCCTTCTCCTTCCCTCCCCCTCCCACCAATTGTTTCCTTGTGCGTTCACACTGCACCGCTCCTTCTCGTTCTAATATCGATTAAAATGCCCGTGCTTTTTGACTCACATTTGCGTATAAACCAGTGGACCCTAGTTCCAGTCGCACGTAACGTCGAACGACCCGTCTGAAAAAAAATTGGTGCGACACGAGGACTTCCCAAGAGGTCACCCATCCAAGTACTACTCTTGCCCAAGCACACTTAACTGCGGAGTTATGATGGAATCCGGTGCATTAGTGCTGATATGATCGCACTCGTTTAATTCCGCGCTGCAAATACATAAACTCCTTCTCCTTTCTTCCCCCTCCCGTCATTTGTTTCCTTGTGCGTGCGCACTGCACCTCCCGTGCTCATTCTAATATCAAGTAAAATGCTACAGTGCCGTGACTCACATTTGCGAATAAACCTTAGGACGACAATTCAAGTCGCGCGTATCGTCGAAAGAATCATCTGCAAAAAAATGGGTGCAACACGAGGACTTCCTAAGAAAATGGGTGAAATATAAGGACTTCGCAGGAAGTCAGCTATCCTAGTGCTACTCTCGCCTAAGCACCCTTAACTTGCGGAGTTCTGATAGAATCCGTTGCATTGGTGCTGGTATGATTGCTCATGTTTCAATCTGCGCTGCAAATACATACACTTTTTCTCCATCCATCCCCCCTCCCGTCATTTGTTTCCTTGTGCGTGCACTCTGCATCTCTCTTTCAAGTTCTAATATCGATAAAAATGCCCCTGCTTCTTAAATCACATTTGCGTATAAACCAGTGGACCCTAGATGCAGTCGCGCGTAACGTCGAACGACCCATCTGAAAAAAAAAATTAGTACGACACGAGGACTTCCCAAGAGGTCACCCATCCGAGTACTACTCTCGCCCAGCACACTTAACTACGGAGTTCTGATGGGATCCGGTGCATTAGTGCTGGTATGATCGCACCTGTTTAATTTTGCGCTGCAAATACATAAATTCCTTCCCCTTTCTTCCCCCTCCCGTCATTTGTTTCCTTGTGCGTGCGCACTACACCTCTCGTTCTCGTTCAAATATCAAGTAAAATACCACGGCGCCGTGACTCACATTTGCGAATAAATCTGCGGATCATAATTAAAGTCGCGCGTAATGTCAAACGGCACGTTCAAATATCAAATAAAAGTCCTCGTGTTGCACCCATTTTTTTGCAGATGATTCTTTCGACGATACGCGCGACTTGAATTATGGTCCTCAGGTTTATTCGCAAATGTGAGTCATGGCACCGTAGCATTTTACTTGATATTAGAACGAGCACGGGAGGTGCATTGCGCACGCACAAGGAAACAAATGACGGGAGGGGGAAGAAAGGGGAAGGAGTTTATGTATTTGCAGCGTGGTATTAGACGGGTGCGATCATACCAGCATTAATGCACCGGATCCCATCAGAACTGCGTAGTCAAGTGTGCTTGGGCGAGAGTAGTACTCGGATGGGTGACCTCCTGGGAAGTTCTCGTATTGCACCAATTTTTTTTCAGACAGGTTGTTCGACGTTACGCGCGACGGGAACTAGGGTCCGCTGGTTTATACGCAAATGTGAGTCAAGAAGCAGGGGCATTTTAATCGATATTAGAATGAGAAGGAGAGGTGCAATGTGAACGCATAAGGAAACAATTGATGGGAGGGGGAGGGAAGGAGAAAGAGTGTATGTATTTTCAGCACAAAATGAAATAGGTGTGATCATACCAGCATTAATGCACCGGATCCCATCAGAACTCCGCAGTTAAGTGTGCTTGGGCGAGAGTAGTACTCGAATGGGTGACCTCCTGGGAAGTCCTTGTGTCGCAAAAATTTTTTTTCAGACGGGTCGTTCGACGTTACGCAAGACTGGAACTAGGGTCCGCTGGTTTATACGCAAATGTGAGTCAAGAAGTAGGGGCATTTTAATCGATATTAGAACGAAAAAGAGAGGTGCAGTGTGAACGCACAAGGAAACAATTGATGGGAGGGGGAGGGAAGGAGAAGGAGTGTATGTATTTTCAGCACGAAATGAAACAGGCGCGGTCATACCAGCACTAATGCAACGGATTCTATCAGAACTCCGTAGGTAAGGGTTCTTGGGCGAGAGTAGTACTAGCATGGGTTACCTCCTGCGAAGTCCTTATATTTCACTCATTTTCTTGTGATGTCCTCGTGTTGCTCCCATTTTAATCGATATTAGAACGAGAAAGAGATGTGCAGTGTGAACGCACAAGGAAACAATTGATGGGTGGGGGAGGGAAGGAGAAGGAGTGGATGTATTTTCAGCACGAAAAGAAACAGGTGTGATCATACCAGCACTAATGCAACGGATTCTATCAGAACTCCGTAGGTAAGGGTGCTTGGGCGAGAGTAGTACTAGCATGGGTTACCTCCTGCGAAGTCCTTATATTTCACCCATTTTCTTGTGAAGTCCTCGTGTTGCACCCATTTTTTTGCAGATGATTCTTTCAACGTTACGCGCGACTTGAATTATGGTCCTCAGGTTTATTCGCAAATATGAGTCACGGCGCTTTAGCATTTTACTTGATATTATAACGAGAACGGGAGGTGCAGTGCGCACGCACAAGGAAACAAATGACGGGAGGGGGAAGAAAGGGGAATGAGTTTATGTATTTGCATCGCAAAATTAAACAGGTGCGATCATACCAGCACTAATGTACCGGATCCCATCAGAACTCCGCAGTGAAGTGTGCTTGGGGGAGATTAGTACTCGGATGGGTGACCTCCTGGGAAGTCCTCGTGTCGCACCAATTTTTTTTCAGACGTGTCATTCGACGTTACGCTCGTCTGGAACTAGGGACCGCTGGTTTATACGCAAATGTGAGTCAAGAAGCAGGGGCATTTTAATCGATATTAGAACGAGAATGAGAGGTGAAGTGTGAACGCACAAGGAAACAAATGACGGGAGGGGGAAGAAAGGAGAAGGAGTGTATGTATTTGCAGCGCGAAATTAAACAGGTGCGATCATACCAGCACTAAAGCTCCGGATCCCATCAGAACTCCGCAGTTAAGTGTTCTTGGGCGAGTGTAGTACTCGGATGGGTGACCTCCTGCGAAGTCCTCATATTTCACCCATTTTCTTGGGAGGTCCTCGTGTTGCACCCATCTTTTTGCAGATTATTCTTTCGACGTTACGCGCGACTTGATTTATGGTCCGCAGATTTATTCGCAAATGTGAGTCACGGCACCGTCGCATTTTACTTAATATTAGAACGAGTACGGGAGGTGCAGTGCGCACGCACAAGGAAACAAATGACGGGATGAGTAAGAAAAGAGAATGAGTGTATGTATTTGAAGCGCAAAATTAAACAAGTGGCATCATACCAGCACTACTGCACTGGATCCCATCAGGACTCTGCAGTTAAGTGTGCTTGGGCGAGAGTAGTACTCAGATGGGTGACCTCTTGGGAAGTCCTCGTATTGCAACAATTTTTTTCAAATGGGTCGTTCAACGTTACGCGCGACTGGAACTATGGTCCGCTGGTTTATACCCAAATGTGAGTCAAGAATCAGGGGCATTTTAATCGATATTAGAACGAGAAGGAGAGGTGCAGTGTGAACGCACAAGGAAACAAATGAT
Organism: Carica papaya; assembly: GCF_054855325.1. Taxonomy (NCBI): domain Eukaryota; kingdom Viridiplantae; phylum Streptophyta; class Magnoliopsida; order Brassicales; family Caricaceae; genus Carica; species Carica papaya. The sequence continues at coordinate 19,148,903 of NC_142316.1, forward strand.
GGGAGAGGGGAGGGAAGAAGGAGTGTATGTATTTTCAGCACGAAATTAAACAGGTGAGGTCACACCAGCACAAATGCACCGGATCCCATCAGAACTTCGCAGTTAAGTGGGCTTTGGCGTAAGTAGTAAAATGATGGGTTACCTCCTGGGAAGTTCTCGTGTTGCACCCATTTTCTTTTTTTCAGATGTGCCGTTCGACGTTACGCGCGACTTTAATTATGGTCCGCAGATTTATTCGCAAATGTGAGTCACGGCGCCGTGGCATTTTACTTGATATTAGAACGAGTACGAGAGGTGCAGTGCGCACGCACAAGGAAACAAATGACGGGAGGAGGAAGAAAAGATTAGGAGTGTATGTATTTGAAGCGCAAAATTAAACAAGTGGCATCATACCGGCACTAATGTACTGGATCCCATCAGAACTCTGCAGTTAAGTGTGTTTGGACGAGAGTAGTACTCGGATGGGTGACCTCTTGAGAAGTCCTCGTATCGCAACAATTTTTTTTTAGATAGGTCGTTCGACATTACACGGGACTGGAACTATGGTCCGCTGGTTTATACGCAAATGTGAGTCAAGAATCAGGGGCATTTTAATCGAATTTAGAACGAGAAGGAGAAGTGCAATGTGAACGCAAAAGGAAACAAATGATGGGAGGGCGGGAGGGAAAAAGGAGTGTATGTATTTTCAGCACGAAATTAAACAGGTGCAGTCACACCAGCACAAATGCACCGGATCCCATCAGAACTCCGCAGTTAAGTGTGCTCTAGCGAAAGTAGTACAATGATGGGTTACCTCCTGGGAAGTTCTCGTGTTGCACTCATTTTTTTTTTCAGATGTGCCCTTCGACGTTACGCGCGACTTTAATTATATTCCGCAGATTTATTCGAAAATGTGAGTCACTGCGCCGTGGCATTTTACTTGATATTTATACGAGAACGAGAGGTGCAGTGCACATGCACAATGAAACAAATGACGGGAAGGGGAAGAAAGGAGAAGGAGTGTACGTATTTGCAGCGCGAAATTAAATAGGTGCCATCATACCAGTACTAATGCACCGTATCCCATCAGAACTTAGCAGTTAAGTGTGCTTGGGCGGGAGTAGTACTCGGATTGGTGACCTCCTGGGAAGTCCTCGTGTTGCACCCATTTTTTTTCAGATGGATCATTCGACGTTACGCGCGAATGCAATTATAAACCGCTGGTTCATTCGCAAAGGTGAGTCATGATGCCAGGGCATTTTGCTTGATATTAGAACAAGAAGGAGAGATGCAGAGTGCACGCACAAGGAAACAAATAATGGGAGATGGGATGGAGGGAGAAAGAGTGTATGTATTTGCAGCGCAGAATGAAACATGAGCAATCATACCAGCACCAATGCAACGGATTCTATCAGAACTCCGCAAGTTAAGGGTTCTTGGGCGAGAGTAGCACTAGGATGGGTGACCTCATGCGAAGTCCTTATATTTCACCTATTTTCTTAGGAAGTCCTCGTCTTGCACCCATTTTTTTGCAGATAATTCTTTCGACGTTACACGCGACTTGAATTATGGTCCTCAGGTTTATTCGCAAATGTGAGTCACGGCATCGTAGCATTTTACTTGATATTAGAACGAGCACGGGAGGTGCAGTGCGCACGCACAAGGAAACAAATGACGGGAGGGGGAAGAAAGGAGAAGGAATTTATGTATTTGCAGCGCAAAATTAAATGGGTGCGATCATACCAGCACTAATGCACCGGATCCCATCAGAACTACGCAGTTAAGTGTGCTTGGGCGAGAGTAGTACTCGGATGGGTGACCTCCTGGGAAGTCCTCGTGTCGCACCAATTTTTTTCAGATGGGTCGTTCGACGTTACGCGAGACTGGAACTAAGGTCCGCTGGTTTATACGCAAATGTGAGTCAAGAAGCAGGGGCATTTTAACCGATATTAGAAGGAGAAGAAGAGGTGCAGTGTGAACGCACAAGGAAACAATTGATGGGAGGGGGAGGGAAGGAGAAGGAGTGTATGTATTTTCAGCACGAAATGAAACAGGTGCGATCATACCAGCACTAATGCAACGGATTCTATCAGAACTCCGTAGGTAAGGGTGCTTTGGCGAGAGTAGTACTAGCATGGGTTACCTCCTGCGAAGTCCTTATATTTCACCCATTTTCTTAGGAAGTCCTCGTGTTCCACCCATTTTTTTGCAGATGATTCTTTCGACGATACGCGCGACTTGAATTATGGCCCTCAGGTTTATTCGCAAATGTGAGTTACGGCACCGTAGCATTTTAATTGATATTAGAACGAGCACGGGAGGTGCAGTGCGCACGCACAAGGAAACAAATGACGGGAGGGGTAAGAAAGGAGAAGGAGTTTATGTATTTGCAGCGCGGAATTAAACGGGTGCAATCATACCAGCACTAATGCACTGGATCCCATCAGAACTCTGCAGTTAAGTGTGCTTGGGCGAGAGTAGTACTCGGATTGGTGATCACCTGGGAAGTCCTCGTGTCGCACAAATTTTGTTTCAGACGGGTCGTTCGACGTTACGCGCGACTGGAACTATGGTCCGCTGGTTTATACGCAAATGTGAGTCAAGAATCAGGGGCATTTTAATCGATATTAGAACGAGAAGGAAAGGTGCAGTGTGAACGCACAAGGAAACAAATGATGGGAGGGGGGGAGGGAAGAAGGAGTGTATTTATTTTCAGATGGAAATTAAACAAGTGTGGTCACACCAGCATAAATGCACCGGATCCCATCAGAACTCCGCAGTTAAGTGTGCTTTGGCGAAAGTAGTACAATGATGGGTTACCTCCTGGGAAGTTTTCGTGTTGCACCCATTTTCTTTTTTTCAGATGTGCCGTTCGACGTTACGCGCGACTTGAATTATAGTCCGCAGAATTATTCGCAAATGTTTGTCACGGTGCCGTGGCATTTTACTTGATATTTGAAAGAGAACGAGAGGTGCAGTGCGCACGCACAAGGAAACAAATGACGGGAGGGGGAAGAAAGGAGAAGGAGTGTATGTATTTGCAGCGCGAAATGAAACAGGTGCGATTATACCAGCACTAATGCAACGGATTCTATCAGAACTCTGTAGGTAAGGGTGCTTGGGCGAGAGTAGTACTAGCATGGGTTACCTCCTGCGAAGTCCTTATATTTCACCCATTTTCTTGTGAAGTCCTCGTGTTGTACCCATTTTTTTGCAGATGATTCTTTCGACGTTACGCGCGATTTGAATTATGGTCCTCAGGTTTATTCGCAGATGTGAGTCACGGCACTGTAGTATTTTACTTGATATTAGAACGAGAACGGGAGGTGCAGTGCGCATGCACAAGGATACAAATGACGGGAGGGGGAAGAAAGGGGAATGAGTTTATGTATTTGTAGCGCAAAATTAAACAGGTGTGATCATACCAGCACTAATACACTGGATCCCATCAGAACTCCGTAGTGAAGTGTGCTTGGGCGAGATTAGTACTCGAATGGGTGACCTCCTTGAAGTCCTCGTGTCGCACTAATTTTTTTTTTCAGACGGGTCGTTCGACGTTACGCGCGACTGGAACTAGGGTCCACTGGTTTATACGCAAATGTGAGTCAAGAAGCAGGGGCATTTTAATCGATATTAGAACGAGAAGGAGAGATGCAGAGTGCACGCACAAGGAAACAAATGACGGGAGGGGGGATGGAGGGAGAAAAAGTGTATGTATTAGCAGCGCAGAATGAAACATGAGCAATCATACCAGCACCAATGCAACGGATTCTATCAGAACTCCGCAAGTTAAGGGTGCTTGGGCGAGAGTAGCACTAGGATGGGTGACCTCATGCGAAGTCCTTATATTTCACCCATTTTCTTAGGAAGTCCTCGTGTTCCACCCATTTTTTTGCAGATGATTCTTTCGACGATACGCGCGACTTGAATTATGGTCCTCAGGTTTATTCGCAAATATAAGTCACGGCACCGTAGCATTTTACTTTATATTAGAAGGAGCACGGGAGGTGCAGTGCGTACGCACAAGGAAACAAATGACGGGAGGGGGAAGAAAGGAGAAGGAATTTATGTATTTGCAGCGCGGAATTAAACGGGTGCGATCATACCAGCACTAATGCATCTGATCCCGTCAGAACTCCGCAGTTAAGTGTGCTTTGACGAGAGTAGTACTCGGATTGATGAGCTCCTGGGAAGTCCTCGTGTCGCACCAATTTTTTTTCAGACGGGTCGTTCGACGTTACGCGCGACTGGAACTAGGGTCTGCTGGTTTATACGCAAATGTGAGTCAAGAAGCAGGGGCATTTTAATCGATATTAGAACGAGAAGGAGAGGTGCAGTGTGAACGCACAAGGAAACAATTGATGGGAGGGGGAAGGAAGGAGAAGGAGTGTATGTATTTTCAGCAAGAAATGAAACAGGTGCGATCATACCAGCACTAATGCAACGGATTCTATCAGAACTCCGTAGGTAAGGGTGCTTGGGCGAGAGTAGTACTAGCATGGGTTACCTCCTGCGAAGTCCTTATATTTTACCCATTTTCTTGTAAAGTCCTCGTGTTGCACCCATTTTTTTGCAGATGATTCTTTCGACGTTACGCGCGACTTGAATTATGGTCCTCAAGTTTATTCGCAAATGTGAGTCACGGCGCCGTGGCATTTTACTTGATATTAGAACGAGAACGGGAGGTGCAGTGCGCACGTACAAGGAAACAAATGACGGGAGGGGGAAGAAAGGGGAATGAGTTTATGTATTTGTAGCGCAAAATTAAACAGGTGTGATCATACCAGCACTAATGCACCGGATCCCATCAGAACTCTGCAGTTAAGTGTGCTTGGGCGAGAGTTGTGCCCGGATGGGTGACCTCCTGGGAATTCCTCGTGTCGCACTAATTTTTTTTTCAGACGGGTCGTTCGACGTTACGCGCGACTGGAACTAGGGTCCACTGGTTTATACGCAAATGTGAGTCAAGAAGCAGGGGCATTTTTATCGATATTAGAACGAGAAGGAGAGATACAGAGTGCACGCACAAGGAAACAAATGACGGGAGGGGGGATGGAAGGAGAAAGAGTGTATGTATTTGCAGTGCAGAATGAAACATGAGGGATCATACTAGCACTAATGCAACGGATTCTATCAGAACTCCGCAGTTAAGGGTGCTTGGGCGAGAAAAGTACTCGGATGGGAGACCTCCTGCGATGTCCTTATATTTCACCTATTTTCTTGGGAGGTCCTCGTGTTGCACCCATCTTTTTGCAGATGAATCTTTCGACGTTACGCGCGACTTGATTTATGGTCCGCAGGTTTATTCGCAAATGTGAGTCACAGCGTCGTGGCATTTTACTTGATATTAGAACGAGTACGGGAGGTGCAATGCGCACGCACAAGGAAACAAATGACGGGAGGAGGAACAAAAGAGAAGGAGTGTATGTATTTGAAGCGCAAAATTAAACAAGTGGCATCATACCAGCACTAATGCACTGGATCCCATCAAAACTCTGCAGTTAAGTGTGCTTGGGCGAGAGTAGTACTCGAATGGGTGAACTCTTGGGAAGTCCTCGTATCGCAACAATTTTTTTTCAGATGGGTCGTTCGACGTTACGCGTGACTAGAACTATGGTCTGCTGGTTTATACGCAAATGTGAGTCAAGAATCAAGGGCATTTTAATCAATATTAGAACGAGAAGGAGAGGTGCAGTGTGAACGCACAAGGAAACAAATGATGGGAGGGGGGGAGGGAAGAAGGAGTGTATGTATTTTCAGCACAAAATTAAACAGGTGCGGTCACACCAGCACAAATGCACCGGATCTCATCAGAACTCCGCAGTTAAGTGTGCTTTGGAGAAAGTAGTACAATGATGGGTTACCTCCTGGGAAGTTCTCGTGTTGTACCCATTTTCTTTTTTTCAGATGTGCCGTTCGACGTTACGCGCGACTTGAATTATTGTCCTCAGGTTTATTCGCAAATGTGAGTCACGGCGCCGTGGTATTTTACTTGATAGTAGAACGAGAACGGGAGGTGCAGTGCGCACGCAAAAGGAAACAAATGACGGGAGGGGAAAGAAAGGGGAATGAGTTTATGTATTTGCAGTGCGAAATTAAACAGGTGCGATCATACCAGCACTAATGCACCAGATCCCATCAGAACTTCGCAGTGAACTGTGCTTGGGCGAGATTAGTACTCGGATGGGTGACCTCCTGGGAAGTCTTCGTGTCGCACCAATTTTTTTTCAGACGGGTCGTTCGACGTTACGCGCGACTGGAACTGGGGTCCGCTGGTTTATACGCAATTGTGAGTCAAGAAGAAGGGGCATTTTAATCGATATTAGAACGAGAATGAGAGATGCAGAGTGTACGCACAAGGAAACAAATGACGGAAGGGGGGATGGAGGGATAAAAAGTGTATGTATTTGCAGCGCATAATGAAACATGAGCGATCATACCAGCACCAATGCAACGGATTCTATCAGAACTCCGCAAGTTAAGGGTGCTTGGGCGAGAGTAGCACTAGGATGGGTGACCTCCTGCGAAGTCCTTATATTTCACCAATTTTCTTAGGAAGTCCTCGTGTTGCACCCATTTTTTTGCAGATGATTCTTTCGACGATACGCGCGACTTGAATTATTGTCCTCAGGTTTATTCGCAAATGTGAGTCACGGCACCGTAGCATTTTACTTGATATTAGAACGAGCACAGGAGGTGCAGTGCGCACGCACAAGGAAACAAATGACGGGAGGGGGAAGAAAGGAGAAGGAGTTTATGTATTTGCAGCGTGGAATTAAATGGGTGCGATCATACCAGCACTAATGCACCGGATCCCATCAGAACTTCGCAGTGAAGTGTGCTTGGGCGAGAAAAGTACTCGAATGGGTGACCTCCTGCGAAGTCCTTATATTTCAGCTATTTTCTTGGGAGGTCCTCGTGGTGCACCCATCTTTTTGCAGATGAATCTTTCGACGTTACGCGCGACTTTATTTATGGTCCGCAGGTTTATTCGCAAATGTGAGTCACAGCGTCGTGGCATTTTACTTGATATTAGAACGAGTACGGGAGGTGCAATGCACACGCACAAGGAAACAAATGACGGGAGGAGGAAGAAAAGAGAAGGAGTGTATGTATTTGAAGCGCAAAATTAAACAAGTGGCATCATACCAGCACTAATGCACTGGATCCCATCAGAACTCTGCACTTAAGTGTGCTTGGGCGAGAGTAGTACTCGAATGGGTGAACTCTTGGGAAGTCCTCGTATCGCAACAATTTTTTTTCAGATGGGTCGTTCGACGTTACGCGTGACTAGAACTATGGTCCGCTGGTTTATACGCAAATGTGATTCAAGAATCAAGGGCATTTTAATCGATATTAGAACGAGAAGGAGAGGTGCAGTGTGAACGCACAAGGAAACAAATGATGGGAGGGGGGGAGGGAAGATGGAGTGTATGTATTTTCAGCACAAAATTAAACAGGTGCGGTCACACCAGCACAAATGCACCGAATCCCATCAGAACTCCGCAGTTAAGTGTGCTTTGGAGAAAGTAGTACAATGATGGGTTACCTCCTGGGAAGTTCTCGTGTTGTACCCATTTTCTTTTTTCCAGATGTGCCGTTCGACGTTACGCGCGACTTGAATTATTGTCCTCAGGTTTATTCGCAAATGTGAGTCACGGCCCGTGGTATTTTACTTGATAGTAGAACGAGAACGGGAGGTGCAGTGCGCACGCAAAAGGAAACAAATGACGGGAGGGGGAAGAAAGGGGAATGGTTTATGTATTTGCAGTGCGAAATTAAACAGGTGCGATCATACCAGCACTAATGCACCGGATCCCATCAGAACTTCGCAGTGAAGTGTGCTTGGGCGAGATTAGTACTCGGATGGGTGACCTCCTGGGAAGTCCTCGTGTCGCACCAATTTTTTTTCAGACGGGTCATTCGACGTTACGCGCGACTGGAACTGGGGTCCGCTGGTTTATACGCAATTGTGAGTCAAGAAGAAGGGGCATTTTAATCGATATTAGAACGAGAATGAGAGATGCAGAGTGTACGCACAAGGAAACAAATGACGGAAGGGGGGATGGAGGGAGAAAAAGTGTATGTATTTGCAGCGCATAATGAAACATGAGCGATCATACCAGCACCAATGCAATGGATTCTATCAGAACTCCGCAAGTTAAGGGTGCTTGGGTGAGAGTAGCACTAGGATGGGTGACCTCCTGCGAAGTCCTTATATTTCACCCATTTTCTCAGGAAGTCCTCGTGTTGCACCCATTTTTTTGCAGATGATTCTTTCGATGATACGAGCGACTTGAATTATGGTCCTCAGGTTTATTCGCAAATGTGAGTCACGGCACCGTAGCATTTTACTTGATATTAGAACGAGAAGGAGAGGTGCAGTGCGCACGCACAAGGAAACAAATGATGGGAGGGGCGGAGGGAAGAAGGAGTGTATGTATTTTCAGCACGAAATTAAACAGGTGCGGTCACACCAGCACAAATGCACCGGATCCCATCAGAACTCCGCAGTTAAGTGTGCTTTGGCGAAAGTAGTACAATGATGGGTTACCTCCTTGGAAGTTCTCGTGTTGCACCCATTTTCTTTTTTTCAGATGTGCCGTTCGACCTTACGCGCGACCTTAATTATGGTCCGTAGATTTATTCGCAAATGTGAGTCACGGCGCCGTGGCATTTTACTTGATATTTGAGCGAGAACGAGAGGTGTAGTGCGCACGCACAAGGAAACAAATGACGGGAGGGGGAATAAAGGAGAAGGAGTTTATGTATTTGCAGCGCGAAATTAAACAGGTTCGATCATACCAGCACTAATGCACCGGATCCCATCAGAACTCCGCAGTTAAGTGTGCTTGGGCGAGAGCAGTACTCGGATGGGTGACATCCTGAGAAGTCCTCGTGTCGCACTAATTTTTTTCCAGACGGGTCGTTCGACGTTACGCGCGACTAGAACTAGGGTCCGCTGGTTTATACGCAAATGTGAGTCAAGAAGCAGGGGCATTTTAATCGATATTAAAACGAGAATGAGAGATGCAGAGTGCACGCACAAGGAAACAATTGATGGGAGGGGGAGGGAAGGAGAAGGAGTGCATGTATTTTCAGCACGAAATGAAACAGGTGCGATCATACCAGCACTAATGCAACGGATTCTATCAGAACTCCGTAGGTAAGGGTGCTTGGGCGAGAGTAATACTAGCATGGGTTACCTCCTGCGAAGTCTTTGTATTTAACCCATTTTCTTCTGAAGTCCTCGTGTTGCACCCATTTTTTTGTAGATAATTCTTTCGACGTTACGCGCGACTTGAATTATGGTCCTCAGGTTTATTCGCAAATGTGAGTCACGGCGCTGTAGCATTTCACTTGATATTAGAACGAGAACGGGAGGTGCAGTGCGCACGCACAAGGAAATAAATAACGGGTGGGGGAAGAAAGGGGAATGAGTTTATGTATTTGCAGCGCGAGATTAAACAGGTGCGATCATACTAGCACTAATGCACCGGATCCCATCAGAACTCCGCAGTTATGTGTGCTCGAGCGAGATTAGTACTCGGATGGGTGACCTCCTGGGAAGTCCTCGTGTCGCACCAATTATTTTTCAGACGGGTCGTTCGACGTTACGCGCGTCTGGAACTAGGGTCCGCTAGTTTATTCGCAAATGTGAGTCAAGAAGCAGGGGCATTTTAATCGATATTAGAACGAGAATGAGAGGTGAAGTGTGAACGCACATGGAAACAAATGACGGGCAGGAGAAGAAAGGAGAAGGAGTGTATGTATTTGCAGCGCGAAATTAAACAGGTGCGATCATACCAGCACTAAAGCTCCGGATCCCATCAGAACTCCGTAGTTAAGTGTGCTTGGGCGAGAGTAGTACTCGGATGGGTGACCACTTGCGAAGCCCTCGTGTTGCACCTATTTTTTTTTGGATGGGTTGTTCGACGTTAAGCGCGAATGGAATTATAAACCGCTGGTTCATTTGCAAAGGTGAGTCACGGTGCCGGGGCATATTACTTGATATTAGAATGAGAAAGAGAGATGCAGAGTGCACGCACAGGGAAACAAATGACAGGAGGGGGGATGGAAGAAGAAAGAGTGTATGTATTTGCAGTGCTGAATGAAACATGAGGGATCATACCAACACTAATGCAACGGATTCTATCAGAACTCCGCAGTTAAGGGTGCTTGGGCGTGAAAAGTACTCGGATGGGTGACCTCCTGCGAAGTCCTTATATTTCACCCATTTTCTTGGGAGGTCCTCGTGTTGCACCCATCTTTTTGCAGATGATTCTTTCGACGTTACGCGTGACTTGATTTATGGTCCACAGGTTTATTCGCAAATGTGAGTCACGGCGCCGCGACATTTTACTTGATATTAGAACGAGTACGGGAGGTGCAGTGTGCACGCACAAGGAAACAAATGACGGGAGGTGGAATAAAAGAGAAGGACTGTATGTATTTGAAGCGCAAAATTAAACAAGTGGCAACATACCAGCACTAATGCACTGGATCCCATCAGAACTCTGCAGTTAAGTGTGCTTGGGCAAGAGTAGTACTCGGATGGGTGACCTCTTGGGAAGTTCTCGTATCGCAACAATTTTTTTGCAGATGGGTCGTTCGACATTACACGCGACTGGAACTATGGTCCGCTGGTTTATACGCAAATGTGAGTCAAGAATCAGGGGCATTTTAATCGATATTAGAACGAGAAGGAGAGGTGCAGTGTGAACGCACAAGGAAACAAATGATGGGAGGGGGGAGGGAAGAAGGAGTGTATGTATTTTCAGCACGAAATTAAACAGGTGTGGTCACACTAGCACAAATGCACCGCATCCCATCAGAACTCCGCAGTTAAGTGTGCTTTGGCGAAAGTAGTGCAATGATGGGTTACCTCATGGGAAGTTCTTGTGTTGCACCCATTTTCTTTTTTTCAAATTTGTCGTTCGACGTTACGCGCGACTTTAATTATGGTCCGCAGATTTATTCGCAAATGTGAGTCACGGCGCCGTAGCATTTTACTTGATATTTGAATGAGAACGAGAGGTGCAGTGCGCACGCACAAGGAAACAAATGACGGGAAGGGGAAGAAAGGATAAGGAGTTTACGTATTTGCAGCGCGAAATTAAACAGGTGCGATCATACCAGCACTAATGCACCGGATCCCATCAGAACTCCGCAGTTAAGTGTGCTTGGGCGAGAGTAGTACTCGGATTAGAGACCTTGTGGGAAGTCCTCGTGTCGCACTAATTTTTTTTTCAGACGGGTCGTTCGACGTTACGCGCGACTGGGACTAGGGTCCACTGGTTTATACGCAAATGTGAGTCAAGAAGCAGGGGCATTTTAGTCGATATTAGAACGAGAAAAAGAGATGCAGAGTGCACGCACAAGGAAACAAATGACGGGAGGGGGGGTGGAGGGAGAAAAAGTGTATGTATTTGCAGCGCAGAATGAAACATGAGCAATCATACCAGCATCAATGCAATGGATTCTATCAGAACTCTGCAAGTTAAGGGTGCTTGGGCGAGAGTAGCACTAGGATGGGTGACCTCCTGCGAAGTCCTTATATTTCACCCATTTTCTTAGGAAGTCCTCGTGTTGCACCCATTTTTTTGCAGATGATTCTTTCGACGATACGCGCGACTTGAATTATGGTCCTCAGTTTTATTCGCAAATGTGAGTTACGGCACCGTAGCATTTTACTTGATAATAGAACGAGCACGGGAGGTGCAGTGCGCACGCACAAGGAAATAAATGACGGGAGGGGCAAGAGAGGAGAAGGAGTTTATGTATTTGCAGCGCGAAATTAAATGGGTGTGATCATGCCAGCACTAATGCACCGGATCCCATCAGAACTCCGCAGTTAAGTGTGCTTGGGCGAGAGTAGTACCCGGATGGGTGACCTCCTGAGAAGTCCTCGTGTCGCACCATTTTTTTTTCAGACAGGTCGTTTGATGTTACGCTTGACTGGAACTAGGGTCTGCTGGTTTATACTCAAATGTGAGTCAAAAAATAAGGGCATTTTAATCGATATTAGAACGAGAAGGGGAGGTGCAGTGTGAACGCACAAGGAATCAATTGATGGGAGGGGGAGGGAAGGAGAAGGAGTGTATGTATTTTCAGCACGAAATTAAACAGGTGCGATCATACCAACACTAATGCAACGGATTCTATCAGAACTCCGTAGGTAAGGGTACTTGAGCGAGAGTAGTACTAGCATGGGTTATCTCCTGCGAAGTCCTTATATTTCACCAATTTTCTTGTGAAGTCCTCGTGTCGCACCAATTTTTTTTTTCAGACGGGTCGTTCGACGTTACGCGCGTCTGGAACTAGGGTCCGCTGGTTTATACGCAAATGTGAGTTAAGAAGCAGGGGCATTTAATCGATATTAGAACGAGAATGAGAGGTGAAGTGTGAACGCACAAGAAAATAAATGACGGGAGGGGGAAGAAAGGTGAAGGAGTGTATGTATTTGCAGCGCGAAATTAAACAGGTGGGATCATACCAGAACTAAAGCCCCGGATCCCATCAGAACTCCGCAGTTAAGTGTGCTTGGCGAGATTAGTACTCGGATGGTTGACCTCCTGGGAAGTCCTCGTGTCGCACCAATTTTTTTTCAGACGGGTTGTTCGACGTTACGCGCGTCAGGAATTAGGGTCCGCTAGTTTATACGCAAATATGAGTCAAGAAGCAGGGGCATTTCAATCGATATTAGAACGAGAATGAGAGGTGAAGTGTGAACGCACAAGGAAACAAATGACGGGAGGGGGAAGAAAAGAGAAGGAGTGTATGTATATGCAGCGCGAAATTAAACAGGTGCGATTATACCAACACTAAAGCTTCGGATCCCATCAGAACTCCGCAGTTAAGTGTGCTTTGGCGAGAGTAGTACTCGGATGGGTGACCACCTGGGAAGCCCTCGTGTTGCTCCTATTTTTTTTCGGATGGGTTGTTCGACGTTACGCGCGAATGGAATTATAAACCGCTGGTTCATTTGCAAAGGTGAGTCACGGTGCCGGGGCATATTACTTGATATTAGAACGAGAAAGAGAGATGCAGAGTGCATGCACAAGGAAACAAATGACGGGAGGCGGGATGGAAGGAGAAAGAGTTTATGTATTTGCAGCGCAAAATTAAACGGGTGCGATCATACCAGCACTAATGCACCGGATCCCATCAGAACTCCGCAGTTAAGTGTGCTTGGGCGAGAGTAGTACTCAGATGGGTGACCTCCTGGGAAGTCCTCGTGTAGTACTAATATTTTTTTCAGACGGGTCGTTCGACGTTACGCGCGACTGGAACTAGGGTCCATTGGTTTATACGCAAATGTGAGTCAAGAAGCATGGGCATTTTAATTGATATTAGAACGAGAAAGAGAGATGCAGAGTGCACGCACAAGGAAACAAATGACGGGAGGGGGGATGGAGGGAGAAAAAGTGTATGTATTTGCAACCCAGAATGAAACATGAGCAATCATACCAGCACCAATGCAACGGATTCTATCAGAACTCCGCATTTAAGGGTGCTTGGGCGAGAAAAAGTACTCGGATGGGTGACCTCCTGCGAAGTCCTTATATTTCACCCATTTTCTTGGGTGGTCCTCGTGTTGCACCCAATGTTTTACAGATGATTCTTTCGACGTTACACGCGACTTGAATTATGGTCCTCAGGTTTATTCGCAAATGTGAGTCACGGCGCTGTACCATTTTACTTGATATAAGAACGAGAACGGGAGGTGCAGTGCGCACGCACAAGGAAACAAATTACGGGAGGGGGAAGAAAGGAGAAGGAGTTTATGTATTTGCACCGCAAAATGAAACAGGTGCGATCATACCAGCACCAATGCAACGGATTCTATCAGAACTCCGCAGGTAAGGGTGCTTGGGCGAGAGTAGTACTAGCATGGGTTACCTCCTGCGAAGTCCTTATATTTCACCCATTTTCTTGTGAAGTCCTCGTGTTGCACCCATTTTTTTGCAGATGATTCTTTCGATGTTACGCGCGACTTGAATTATGGTCCTCAGGTTTATTCGCAAATGTGAGTCACGGCACTGTTGCATTTTACTTGATATTAGAACGAGAACGGGAGGTGCAGTGCGCCCGCACAAGGAAACAAATGACGGGAGGGGGGAGAAAGGGGAATGAGTTTATGTATTTGCAGCGCAAAATTAAACAGGTGCGATCATACCAGCACTAATGTACCGGATCCCATCAGAACTCCGTAGTTAAGTGTGGTTTGGCGAGAGTAGTACTCGGATTGTTGACCTCCTGGGAAGTCCTCGTGTCGCACTAATTTTTTTTCTCAGACGGGTCATTCGACGTTACGCGCGACTGGAACTAGGGTCCACTGGTTTATACGCAAATGTGAGTCAAGAAGCAGGGGCATTTTAATCGATATTAGAACGAGAATGAGAGGTGAAGTGTGAATGCACAAGGAAACAAATGACGGGAGGGGGAAGAAAGGAGAAGGAGTGTATGTATTTGCAGCGCGAAATTAAACATGTGCGAACATACCAGCACTAAAGCTCCGGATCCCATCAGAACTCTGCAGTTAAGTGTGCTTGGGCGAGAGTAGTTCTCGGATGGATGACCACTTGGGAAGTCCTCGTGTTGCACCCATTTTTTTTTTTCAGATGTGCCGTTCGACGTTACGCGCGACTTTAATTATGGTCCGCAGATTTATTCGCAAATGTGAGTCACGGCGCCGTGGCATTTTACTTGATATTTAAACGAGAACGAGAGGTGCAGTGCGCACGCACAAGGAAACAAATGACGGGAGGGGGAAGAAAGGAGAACGAGTTTATGTATTTGCAGCGCAAAATAAGAGGTGCGATCATACCAGTACTAATGCATTGGATTCCATCAGAACTCTGTAGTTAAGTGTGCTTGGGCGAGAGTAGTACTCGGATGGGTGACTTCTTGGGAAGTCCTCGTGTCGCACCAATTTTTTTTCAGACGGGTCGTTCGACGTTACGCGCGACTGGAACTAGGGTCCACTGGTTTATACGCAAATTTGAGTCAAGAAGCAGGGGCATTTTAATCTATATTAGAACGAGAATGAGAGATGCAGAGTGCACGCAAAAGGAAACAAATGACGGGAGGGGGGATGGAGGGAGAAAAAGTGTATGTATTTGCAGCGTAGAATGAAACATGAGCAATTATACCAGCACCAATGCAACTGATTCTATCAGAACTCCGCAAGTTAAGGGTGCTTGGGCGAGAGTAGCTCTAGGATGGGTGACCTCCTGCGAAGTCTTTATATTTCACCCATTTTCTTAGGAAGTCCTCGTGTTGTGCCCATTTTTTTGCAGATGATTCGTTCGACGATACGCGCGACTTGAATTATGGTCCTCAGGTTTATTCGGAAATGTGAGTCACGGCACCGTAGCATTTTACTTGATATTAGAACGAGAACGGGAGGTGCAGTGCGCACGCACAAGGAAACAAATGACGGGAGCGGGAAGAAAGGAGAAGGAGTTTATGTATTTGTAGCACAGAATTAAACGGTTGCGATTATACCAGCACTAATGCACCGGATCCCATCAGAACTCCGCAGTTAAGTGTGCTTGGGCGAGAGTAGTACTCGAATGGGTGACCTCCTGGGAAGTCCTCGTGTCGCACGAATTTTTTTTCAGATGGGTCGTTCGACGTTACGCGCGACTGGAACTGGGGTCCGCTTGTTTATACGCAAATGTGAGTCAAGAAGCAGGGGCATTTTAATCGATATTAGAACGAGAAGGAGAGGTGCAGTGTGAACGCACAAGGAAACAATTGATGGGAGGGGGAGGGAAGGAGGAGTGTATGTATTTTCAGCACGAAATGGAACAGGTGCGATCATACCAGCACTAATGCAACGGATTCTATCAGAACACCGTAGGTAAGGGTGCTTGGGCGAGAGTAGTACTAGCATGGGTTACCTCCTGCGAAGTCCTTATATTTCACCCATTTTCTTGTGAAGTCCTCGTGTTGCACCCATTTTTTTGCAGATGATTCTTTCGACGTTACGCGCGACTTGAATTATGGTCCTCAGGTTTATTCGCAAATGTGAGTCACGGCGCCGTAGCATTTTACTTGATATTAGAACGAGAACGGGAGGTGCAGTGCGCACGCACAAGGAAACAAATGACGGGAGGGGGAAGAAAGGGGAATGAGTTTTTTAGTTTTGCAGCGCGAAATTAAACAGGTGCGATCATATCAACACTAATGCACCGGATCCCATCAGAACTCCGCAGTGAAGTGTGCTTGGGCGAGATTAGTACTCGGATGGGTGACCTCCTGGGAAGTCCTCGTGTCGCACAAATTTTTTTTCAGACGGATCGTTTGACGTTACGCGCGTCTGGAACTAGGGTCCGCTGGTTTATACGCAAATGTGAGTCAAGAAGCAGGGGCATTTTAATCGATATTAGAACGAGAATGAGAGGTGAAGTGTGAACGCACAAGGAAACAAATGACGGGAGGGGGGGAGGGAAGAAAGAGTGTATGTATTTGCAGTGTAGAATGAAACATGAGGGATCATACCAGTACTAATGCAACGGATTCTATTAGAACTCCGCAATTAAGGGCGCTTGGGCGAGAAAAGTACTCGGATGGGTGACCTCCTGCGAAGTCCTTATATTTCACCCATTTTCTTGGGAGGTCCTCGCGTTGCACCCATCTTTTTGCAGATGATTCTTTCGACTTTACGCGCGACTTGATTTATGGTCCGCAGGTTTATTCGCAAATGTGAGTCACGGCGCCGTGGCATTTTACTTGATATTAGAAAGAGTACGGGAGGTGCAGTGCGCACGCACAAGAAAACAAATGACAAGAGGAGGAAGAAAAGAGAAGGAGTGTATGTATTTGAAGCGCAAAATTAAACAAGTGGCATCATACCAGCACTAATGCACTGGATCCCATCAGAACTCTGCTCTTAAGTGTGCTTGGGCGAGAGTAGTACTCGGATGGGTGACCTCTTGGGAAGTCCTCGTATCGAAATAATTTTTTTTTCAGATGGGCCGTTCGACGTTACGCGCGACT
Source organism: Carica papaya (assembly GCF_054855325.1). Lineage (NCBI taxonomy): Eukaryota > Viridiplantae > Streptophyta > Magnoliopsida > Brassicales > Caricaceae > Carica > Carica papaya. The sequence continues at coordinate 19,165,889 of NC_142316.1, forward strand.
TGAACTATGGTCCGCTGGTTTATACGCAAATGTGGGTCAAGAATCAGGGGCATTTTAATCGATATTAGAACGAGAAGGAGAGGTGCAGTGTAAACGCACAAGGAAACAAATGATGGGGGGGGGGGGGAGGGAAGAAGGAGTGTATGTATTTTCAGCACGAAATTAAACAGGTGCGGTCACACCAGCACAAATGCTCCGGATCCCATCAGAACTCCGCAGTTAAGTGTGCTTTGGCGAAAGTAGTACAATGATGGGAGGGGGAAGAAAGGAGAAGGAGTTTATGTATTTGCAGCGTGAAATTAAACAGGTGCGATCATACCAGCATTAATGCAACCGATCCCATCATAACTCCGCAGTTAAGTGTGCTTGGGCGAGAGTAGTACTCGGATGGGTGACCACTTGGGAAGTCCTCGTGTTGCACCTATTTTTTTGCAGATGATTCTTTCGATGTTACGCGCGACTTGAATTTTGGTCCTCAGGTTTATTCGCAAATGTGAGTCACGGCGTCGTAACATTTTACTTGATATTAAAACGAGCACGGGAGGTGCAGTGCGCACGCACAAGGAAACAAATGACGGGAGGGGAAAGAAAGGAGAAGGAGTTTATGTATTTGCAGCGCGAAATTAAACGGGTGCGATCATACCAGCACTAATGCAACGGATCCCATCATAACTCTGCAGTTAAGTGTGCTTGGGCGAGAGTAGTACTCGGATGGGTGACCTCCTGGGAAGTTCTCGTGTCGCACAAATTTTTTTTCAAACGGGTCGTTCGACGTTACGCGCAACTGGAACTATGGTCCACTTGTTTATACGCAAATGTGAGTCAAGAAGCAGGGGCATATTAATCGATATTAGAATGAGAAAAAGAGGTGCAGTGTGAACGCACAAGGAATCAAATGATGGGAGGGGGGAGGGAAGGAGAAGGAGTGTATGTATTTTCAGCACGAAATGAAACAGGTGCGATCATACCAGCACTAATGCAACAGATTCTATCAGAACTCCGTAGGTAAGGGTGCTTGGGCGGGAGGAGTACTAGCATGGGTTACCTCCTGCGAAGTCCTTATATTTCACCCATTTTCTTGTGAAGTCCTCGTGTCGCACCAATTTTTTTTCAGACGGGTCGTTCGATGTTACGCTCGTCTGGAACTAGGGTCCGCTGGTTTATACGCAAATATGAGTCAAGAAGCAGGGGCATTTTAATCGATATTAGAACGAGAATGAGAGGTGAAGTGTGAACGCATAAGGAAACAAATGACGGAAGGGGGATGAAAGGAGAAGGAGTGTATGTATTTGCAGAGCGAAACTAAACAGGTGCGATCATAGCAGCACTAAAGCCCCGGATGCCATCAGAATTCCGCAGTTAAGTGTGCTTGGCGAGATTAGTACTCGGATGGTTGACCTCCTGGGAACTCCTCGTGTCGCACCAATTTTTTTTCAGACGGGTCGTTCGACGTTACCGCGTCTGGAACTAGGGTCCACTGGTTTATACGCAAATGTGAGTCAAGAAGCAGGGGCATTTTAATCGATATTAGAACGAGAATGAGAGGTGAAGTGTGAACGCACAAGGAAACAAATGACGGGAGGGGGAAGAAAGGAGAAGGAGTGCATGTATTTGCAGCGCGAAATTAAACAGGTACGATCAGACCAGCACTAAAGCTACGGATCCCATTAGAACTCCACAGTTAACTATGCTTGGGCGAGAGTAGTACTCGGATGGGTGTCCACCTGGGAAGCCCTCGTGTTGCACTTATTTTTTTTTCGGATGGGTTGTTCGACGTTACGCGCGAATGGAATTATAAACCGCTGGTTCATTTGCAAAGGTGAGTCACTGTGCCGGGGCATATTACTTGATATTAGAACGAGAAAGAGAGATACAGAGTGCACGCACAAGGAAACAAATGACGGGAGGGGGGATGGGAGGAGAAAGAGTGTATGTATTTGCAGTGCAGAATGAAACATGAGGGATCATACCAGCACTAATGTAACGGATTCTATCAGAACTCCGCAGTTAAGGGTGCTTGGGCGAGAAAAGTACTCAGATGGGTGACCTCCTGCGAAGTCCTTATATTTCACCCATTTTCTTGGGAGGTCCTCGTGTTGCACCCATCTTTTTGCAAATGATTCTTTCGACGTTACGCGCGACATGATTTATGGTCCGCAGGTTTATTCGTAAATGTGAGTCACGGCGCCGTGGCATTTTACTTGATATTAGAACGAGAACGGGAGGTGCAGTGCGCACGCACAAGGAAACAAATGACGGGAGGGGGAAGAAAGGAAAATGAGTTTATGTATTTGCAGCGCAAAATTAAACAGGTGCGATCATTTCAGCACTAATGCACCGGATCCAATCAGAACTCCGCAGTTAAGTGTGCTTGGGCGAGATTAGTACTCGGATGGGTGACCTCTTGGGAAGTTCTCGTGTCGCACTAATCTTTTTTTTCAGACGGGTCGTTCGACGTTACGCGCGACTGGAACTAGGGTCCACTGGTTTATACGCAAATGTGAGTCAAGAAGCAGGGGCATTTTAATCGATATTAGAACGAGAAAAAGAGATGCAGAGTGCACGCACAAGGAAACAAATGACGGGAGGGGGGATGGAGGGAGAAAAAGTGTATGTATTTGCAGCGCAGAATGAAACATGAGCAATCATACCAGCACCAATGCAACGGATTCTATCAGAACTCCGCAAGTTAAGGGTGCTTGGGCGAGAGTAGCACTAGGATGGGTGACCTCCTGCGAAGTCCTTATATTTCACCCTTTTTCTTAGGAAGTCCTCGTGTTGCACACATTTTTTTACAGATGATTCTTTCGACGATACGCGCGACTTGAATTATGGTCCTCAGGTTTATTCGCAAATGTGAGTCACGGCACCGTAGCATTTTACTTGATATTAGAACGAGCACGGGAGGTGCAGTGCGCACGCACAAGGAAACAAATGACGGGAGGGAAAAGAAAAGAGAAGGAGTTTATGTATTTGCAGCGCTAAATTAAACGGGTGCGATCATATCAGCACTAACGCACTTGATCCCATCAGAACTCCGCAGTTAAGTGTGCTTGGGCGAGAGTAGTACTCGGATGGGTGACCTCCTAGGAAGTTCTCGTGTCGCAACAATTTTTTTTCAGACGGGTCGTTCGACGTTACGCGCGACTGGAACTAGGGTCCGCTGGTTTATACTCAAATGTGAGTTAAGATGCAGGGGCATTTTAATCGATATTAGAACGAGAATGAGAGGTGCAGTGTGAACGCACAAGGAAACAATTGACGGGAGGGGGAATAAAGGAGAAGGAGTGTATGTATTTGCAGCGCGAAATTAAACAGGTGTGATCATACCAGCACTAAAGCCCCGGATCCCATCAGAACTCCACAGTTAAGTGTGCTTGGGCGAGAGTAGTACTCGGATGGGTTACCTACTGCGAAGTCCATATATTTCACCCATTTTCTTGGGAGGTCCTCGTGTTGCACCCATCTTTTTGCAGATGATTCTTTCGACGTTACTCGCGACTTGATTTATGGTTCGCAGGTTTATTCGTAAATGTGAGTCACGGCGCCGTGGCATTTTACTTGATATTAGAACGAGTATGGGAGGTGCAGTGCGCACGCACAAGGAAACAAATGACGGGGGGTGGAAGAAAAGAGAAGGAGTGTATCTATTTGAAGCGCAAAATTAATCAAGTGGCATCATACCAGCACTAATGCACTGGATCCCATCAGAACTCTGCAGTTAAGTGTGCTTGGTCGAGAGTAGTACTCGGATGGGTGACCTCCTAGGAAGTCCTTGTGTCGCACTAATTTTTTTTTTCAGACGGGTCGTTCGACGTTACGCGCGACTTGATACGCGTAACTTGAATTTTGGTCCTCAGGTTTATTCACAAATGTGCGTCTCGGCACCGTACCATTTTACTTGATATTAGAACGAGCACGGGAGGTGCAATGCGCATGCACAAGGAAACAAATGACGGGAGGGGGAAGAAAGGAGAAGGAGTTTATATATTTGCAGCGCGAAATTAAAAGGGTGTGATCATACCAGCACTAATGCACCGGATCCCATCAGAACTCCGGAGTTAAGTGTGCTTGGGCGAGAGTAGTACTCGGATGGGTGACCTCCTAGGAAGTTCTCGTGTCGCACCAATTTTTTTTCAGACGGGTCGTTCGACGTTACGCGCGACTGGAACTAGGGTCCGCTGCTTTATACGCAAATGTGAGTCAAGAAGCAGGGGCATTTTAATCGATATTAGAACGAGAAGGAGAGGTGCAGTGTGAACGCACAAGGAAACAATTGATGGGAGGGGGAGGGAAGGAGAAGGAGTGCATGTATTTTCAGCACGAAATGAAACAGGTGCGATTATACCAGCACTAAAGCTTCGGATCCCATCAGAACTCCGCAGTTAAGTGTGCTTTGGCGAGAGTAGTACTCGGATGGGTGACCACCTGGGAAGCCCTCGTGTTGCTCCTATTTTTTTTCGGATGGGTTGTTCGACGTTACGCGCGAATGGAATTATAAACCGCTAGTTCATTTGCAAAGGTGAGTCACGGTGCCGGGGCATATTACTTGATATTAGAACGAGAAAGAGAGATGCAGAGTGCACGCACAAGGAAACAAATGACGGGAGGGGGGATGGAAGGAGAAAGAGTTTATGTATTTGCAGCGCAAAATTAAACGGGTGCGATCATACCAGCACTAATGCACCGGATTCCATCAGAACTCCGCAGTTAAGTGTGCTTGGGCGAGAGTAGTACTCGGATGGGTTGTTCGACGTTACGCGCGAATGGAATTATAAACCGCTGGTTCATTTGCAAAGGTTAGTCACGGTGCCGGGGCATATTACTTGATATTAGAACGAGAAAGAGAGATGCAGAGTGCACGCACAAGGAAACAAATGACGGGAGGGGGGATGGAAGGAGAAAGAGTTTATGTATTTGCAGCGCAAAATTAAACGGGTGCGATCATACCAGCACTAATGCACCGGATCCCATCAGAACTCCGCAGTTAAGTGTGCTTGGGCGAGAGTAGTACTCGGATGGGTGACCTCCTGGGAAGTCCTCGTGTAGCACTAATATTTTTTTCAGACGGGTCGTTCGACGTTACGCGCGACTGGAACTAGGGTCCATTTGTTTATACGCAAATGTGAGTCAAGAAGCAGGGGCATTTTAATTGATATTAGAACGAGAAAGAGAGATGCAGAGTGCACGCACAAGGAAACAAATGACGGGAGGGGGGATGGAGGGAGAAAAAGTGTATGTATTTGCAACCCAGAATGAAACATGAGCAATCATACCAGCACCAATGCAACGGATTCTATCAGAACTCCGCATTTAAGGGTGCTTGGGCGAGAAAAAGTACTCGGATGGGTGACCTCCTGCGAAGTCCTTATATTTCACCCATTTTCTTGAGTGGTCCTCGTGTTGCACCCAATGTTTTGCAGATGATTCTTTCGACGTTACACGCGACTTGAATTATGGTCCTCAGGTTTATTCGCAAATGTGAGTCACGGCGCTGTACCATTTTACTTGATATTAGAACGAGAACGGGAGGTGCAGTGCGCACGCACAAGGAAACAAATTACGGGAGGGGGAAGAAAGGAGAAGGAGTTTATGTATTTGCACCGCGAAATGAAACAGGTGCGATCATACCAGAACCAATGCAACGGATTCTATCAGAACTCCGCAGGTAAGGGTGCTTGGGGGAGAGTAGTACTAGCATGGGTTACCTCCTGCGAAGTCCTTATATTTCACCCATTTTCTTGTGAAGTCCTCGTGTTGCACCCATTTTTTTGCAGATGATTCTTTCGATGTTACGCGCGACTTGAATTATGGTCCTCAGGTTTATTCGCAAATGTGAGTCACGGCACTGTTGCATTTTACTTGATATTAGAACGAGAACGAGAGGTGCAGTGCGCACGCACAAGGAAACAAATGACGGGAGGGGGAAGAAAGGAGAACGAGTTTATGTATTTGCAGCGCAAAATAAGAGGTGCGATCATACCAGCACTAATGCATTGGATTCCATCAGAACACTGTAGTTAAGTGTGCTTGGGTGAGAGTAGTACTCGGATGGGTGACTTCTTGGGAAGTCCTCGTGTCGCACCAATTTTTTTTCAGACGGGTCGTTCGACGTTACGCGCGACTGGAACTAGGGTCCACTGGTTTATACGCAAATTTGAGTCAAGAAGCAGGGGCATTTTAATCTATATTAGAACGAGAATGAGAGATGCAGAGTGCACGCAAAAGGAAACAAATGACGGGCGGGGGGATGGAGGGAGAAAAAGTGTATGTATTTGCAGCGTAGAATGAAACATGAGCAATTATACCAGCACCAATGCAACTGATTCTATCAGAACTCCGCAAGTTAAGGGTGCTTGGGCGAGAGTAGCTCTAGGATGGGTGACCTCTTGCGAAGTCCTTATATTTCACCCATTTTCTTAGGAAGTCCTCGTGTTGCGCCCATTTTTTTGCAGATGATTCTTTCGACGATACGCGCGACTTGAATTATGGTCCTCAGGTTTATTCGAAAATGTGAGTCACGGCACCGTAGCATTTTACTTGATATTAGAACGAGAACGGGAGGTGCAGTGCGCACGCACAAGGAAACAAATGACGGGAGCGGGAAGAAAGGAGAAGGAGTTTATGTATTTGCAGCACAGAATTAAACGGTTGCGATTATACCAGCACTAATGCACCGGATCCCATCAGAACTCCGCAGTTAAGTGTGCTTGGGCGAGAGTAGTACTCGAATGGGTGACCTCCTTGGAAGTCCTCGTGTCGCACCAATTTTTTTTCAGATGGGTCGTTCGACGTTACGCGCGACTGGAACTGGGGTCCGCTTGTTTATACGCAAATGTGAGTCAAGAAGCAGGGGCATTTTAATCGATATTAGAACGAGAAGGAGAGGTGCAGTGTGAACGCACAAGGAAACAATTGATGAGAGGGGGAGGGAAGGAGGAGTGTATGTATTTTCAGCACGAAATGGAATAGGTGCGATCATACCAGCACTAATGCAACGGATTCTATCAGAACACCGTAGGTAAGGGTGCTTGGGCGAGAGTAGTACTAGCATGGGTTACCTCCTGCGAAGTCCTTATATTTCACCCATTTTCTTGTGAAGTCCTCGTGTTGCACCCATTTTTTTGCAGATGATTCTTTCGACGTTACGCGCGACTTGAATTATGGTCCTCAGGTTTATTCGCAAATGTGAGTCACAGCGCCGTAGCATTTTACTTGATATTAGAACGAGAACGGGAGGTGCAGTGCGCACGCACAAGGAAACAAATGACGGGAGGGGGAAGAAAGGGGAATGAGTTTTTTAGTTTTGCAGCGCGAAATTAAACAGGTGCGATCATATCAACACTAATGCACCGGATCCCATCAGAACTCCGCAGTGAAGTGTGCTTGGGCGAGATTAGTACTCGGATGGGTGACCTCCTGAGAAGTCCTCGTGTCGCACCAATTTTTTTTCAGACGGATCGTTTGACGTTACGCGCGTCTAGAACTAGGGTCCGCTGGTTTATACGCAAATGTGAGTCAAGAAGCAGGGGCATTTTAATCGATATTAGAACGAGAATGAGAGGTGAAGTGTGAACGCACAAGGAAACAAATGACGGGAGGGGGGGAGGGAAGAAGGAGTGTATGTATTTGCAGCGCAGAATGAAACATGAGCAATCATACCAGCACCAATGCAACGGATTCTATCAGAACTCCGCAAGTTAAGGGTGCTTGGGCGAGAGTAGCACTAGGATGGGTGACCTCCTGCGAAGTCCTTATATTTCACCCTTTTTCTTAGGAAGTCCTCGTGTTGCACACATTTTTTTACAGATGATTCTTTCGACGATACGCGCGACTTGAATTATGGTCCTCAGGTTTATTCGCAAATGTGAGTCACGGCACCGTAGCATTTTACTTGATATTAGAACGAGCACGGGAGGTGCAGTGCGCACGCACAAGGAAACAAATGACGGGAGGGAAAAGAAAGGAGAAGGAGTTTATGTATTTGCAGCGCTAAATTAAACGGGTGCGATCATATCAGCACTAATGCACTTGATCCCATCAGAACTCCGCAGTTAAGTGTGCTTGGGCGAGAGTAGTACTCGGATGGGTGACCTCCTGGGAAGTTCTCGTGTCGCAACAATTTTTTTTCAGACGGGTCGTTCGACGTTACGCGCGACTGGAACTAGGGTCCGCTGGTTTATACTCAAATGTGAGTTAAGATGCAGGGGCATTTTAATCGATATTAGAACGAGAATGAGAGGTGCAGTGTGAACGCACAAGGAAACAATTGACGGGAGGGGGAATAAAGGAGAAGGAGTGTATGTATTTGCAGCGCGAAATTAAACAGGTGCGATCATACCAGCACTAAAGCCCCGGATCCCATCAGAACTCCGCAGTTAAGTGTGCTTGGGCGAGAGTAGTACTCGGATGGGTTACCTACTGCGAAGTCCATATATTTCACCCATTTTCTTGGGAGGTCCTCGTGTTGCACCCATCTTTTTGCAAATGATTCTTTCGACGTTACTCGCGACTTGATTTATGGTTCGCAGGTTTATTCGTAAATGTGAGTCACGGCGCCGTGGCATTTTACTTGATATTAGAACGAGTATGGGAGGTGCAGTGCGCACGCACAAGGAAACAAATGACGGGGGGTGGAAGAAAAGAGAAGGAGTGTATCTATTTGAAGCGCAAAATTAATCAAGTGGCATCATACCAGCACTAATGCACTGGATCCCATCAGAACTCTGCAGTTAAGTGTGCTTGGTCGAGAGTAGTACTCGGATGGGTGACCTCCTAGGAAGTCCTTGTGTCGCACTAATTTTTTTTTTCAGACGGGTCGTTCGACGTTACGCGCGACTTGATACGCGTAACTTGAATTTTGGTCCTCAGGTTTATTCACAAATGTGCGTCTCGGCACCGTACCATTTTACTTGATATTAGAACGAGCACGGGAGGTGCAATGCGCATGCACAAGGAAACAAATGACGGGAGGGGGAAGAAAGGAGAAGGAGTTTATATATTTGCAGCGCGAAATTAAAAGGGTGTGATCATACCAGCACTAATGCACCGGATCCCTTCAGAACTCCGGAGTTAAGTGTTCTTGGGCGAGAGTAGTACTCGGATGGGTGACCTCCTAGGAAGTTCTCGTGTCGCACCAATTTTTTTTCAGACGGGTCGTTCGACGTTACGCGCGACTGGAACTAGGGTCCGCTGCTTTATACGCAAATGTGAGTCAAGAAGCAGGGGCATTTTAATCGATATTAGAACGAGAAGGAGAGGTGCAGTGTGAACGCACAAGGAAACAATTGATGGGAGGGGGAGGGAAGGAGAAGGAGTGTATGTATTTTCAGCACGAAATGAAACAGGTGCGATCATATCAGCACTAATGGAACGGATTCTATCAGAACTCCGTAGGAAAGGGTGCTTGGGCGAGAGTAGTACTTGCATGGGTTTCCTCCTGCGAAGTCCTTATATTTCACCCATTTTCTTGTGAAGTTCTCGTGTTGCACCCATTTTCTTTTCTTTAGATGTGTCGTTCGACGTTACGCGCGACTTTAATTATGGTTCGCAGATTTATTCGCAAATGTGAGTCACGGCTCCGTGGCATTTTACTTGATATTTAAACGAGAACGAGTAGTGCAGTGCGCACGCACAAGGAAACAAATGACTTGAGGGGGAAGAAAGGAGAAGGAGTTTATGTATTTGCAGCGCGGAATTAAACAGGTGCGATCATACCAGCACTAATGCACCGGATCCCATCAAAACTCCGCAGTTAAGTGTGCTTGGGCGAGATTAGTACTCGGATTGGTGACCTCCTGGAAAGTCCTCGTGTCGCACTAATTTCTTTTCAGACGGGTCGTTCGACGTTACGCGCGACTGGAACTAGGGTCCGCTGGTTTATACGCAAATGTGAGTCAAGAAGCAGGGGCATTTTAATCGATATTAGAACGAGAAGGAGAGATGCAGAGTGCACGCACAAGGAAACAAATGACGGAAGGGGGGATGGAGGGAGAAAAAGTGTATGTATTTGCAGCGCAGAATGAAACATGAGCAATCATACCAGCACCAATGCAACAGATTCTTTCAGAACTCTGCAAGTTAAGGGTGCTTGGGCGAGAGTAGCACTAGGATGGGTGACCTCCTGCGAAGTCCTTATATTTCACCCATTTTCTTAGGAAGTCCTCGTGTTGCACCCATTTTTTTGCAGATGATTCTTTCGACGATACGCGCGACTTAAATTATGGTCCTCAGGTTTATTCGCAAATGTGAGTCACGGCACCGTAGTATTTTACTTGATATTAGAACGAGCACGGGCGGTGCAGTGCGCACGCACAAGGAAAGAAATGACGGGAGGGGGAAGAAAGGGGAATGAGTTTATGTATTTGCAGCGCGAAATTAAACAGGTGCGATCATACCAGCACAAATGCACCGGATCCCTTCAGAACTCCGCAGTTAAGTGTGCTTGGGCGAGATTAGTACTCAGATGGGTGACCTCCTGGAAACTCCTCGTGTCGCACCAATTTTTTTTCAGACGGGTCGTTCGACGTTACGCGAGTCTGGAACTAGGGTCCGCTGGTTTATACGCAAATGTGAGTCAAGAAGAAGGGGCATTTTAATCGATATTAGAACGAGAAGAAGAGATGAAGTGTGAACGCACAAGGAAACAAATGACGGAGGGGGAAGAAAGGAGAAGGAGTATATGTATTTGCAGCGCGGAATTAAACAGGTGCGATCATACCAGAACTATAGCTCCGGATCCCATCAGAACTTCGCAGTTAGGTGTGCTTGGGCGAGAGTAGTACTCGGATGGGTGACCACTTGGGAAGCCCTCGTGTTGCACCTTTTTTTTCTCGGATGGGTTGTTCAACGTTACGCGCGAATGGAATTATAAACCGCTGGTTCATTTGCAAAGGTGAGTCACGGTGCCGGGGCATATTATTTGATATTAGAACGAGAAAGAGAGGTGCAGAGTGCACGCACAAGGAAACAAATGACGGGTGGGGGGATGGGAGGAGAAAGAGTGTATGTATTTGCAGTGCAGAATGAAACATGAGGGATCATACCAGCACTAATGCAACGGATTCTATCAGAACTCCGCAGTTAAGGGTGCTTGGGCGAGAAAAGTACTCGGATGGGTGACCTCCTGCGAAGTCCTTATATTTCACCCATTTTCTTGGGAGGTCCTCGTGTTGCACCCATCTTTTTGCAGATGATTCTTTCGACGTTACGCGCGACTTGATTTATGGTCCGCAGGTTTATTCGCAAATGTGAGTCATGGCGCCGTGGCATTTTACTTGATATTAGAACGAGTACGGGAGGTGCAGTGCACACGCACAAGGAAACAAATAACGGGAGGAGGAAGAAAAGAGAAGGAGTGTATGTATTTGAAGCGCAAAATTAAACAAGTGGCATCATACCAGCACTAATGTACTGGATCCCATCAGAACTCTGCAGTTAAGGGTGCTTGGGCGAGAGTAGTACTCGGATGGGTGACCTCTTGGGAAGTCCTCGTATCGCAATAATTTTTTTTCAGATGGGTCGTTCGACATTACGCGGGACTGGAACTATGGTCCGCTGGTTTATACGCAAATGTGAGTCAAGAATCAGGGGCATTTTCATCGATATTCGAACGAGAAGGAGAGGTGCAGTGTGAACGCACAAGGAAACAAATGATGGGAGGGGGGTAGGGAAGAAGGAGTGTATGTATTTTCAGCACGAAATTAAACAGGTGCGGTCACACCAGCACTAATGCCCCGGAACCCATCAGAACTCCGCAGTTAAGTGTGTTTTGGCGAAAGTAGTACAATGATGGGTTACCTCCTGGGAAGTTCTCGTGTTGCACCCATTTTTTTTTTCAGATGTGCCGTTCGACGTTACGCGCGACTTTAATTACGGTCTGCAGATTTATTCGTAAATGTGAGTCACGGCGCCGTGGCATTTTACTTGATATTTGAACGAGAACGAGAGGTGCAGTGCGCATGCACAAGGAAACAAATGACGGGAGGGGGAAGAAAGGAGATGGAGTTTATGTATTTGCAGCGCGAAATTAAACAGGTGCGATCATACCAGCACTAATGCAACGAATTCTATCAGAACTACGTATGTAAGGGTGCTTGGGCGAGAGTTGGACTAGCAAGGGTTACCTCCTGCGAAGTCCTTATATTTCACCCATTTTCTTGTGAAGTCCCGTGTTGCACCCATTTTTTTGCAGATAATTCTTTCGACGTTACGCGCGACTTGAATTATGGTCCTCAGGTTTATTCGCAAATGTGAGTCACGGCACTGTAGCTATTTACTTGATATTAAAACGAGAACGGGAGGTGCAGTGCGCACGCACAAGGAAACAAATGACGGGAGGGGGAAGAAAGGAGAAGGAATTTATGTATTTGCAGCGCGAAATTAAACAGATTCGATCGTACTAGCACTAATGCACCGGATCCCATCAGAACTCCGCAGTTAATTGTGCTTGGGCGAGAGTAATACTCGGATGGTTGACCTCCTGGGAAGTCCTCGTGTCGCACTAATTTTTTTTTCAGACGGGTCGTTCGACGTTACGCGTGACTGGAACTAGGGTCCATTGGTTTATACGCAAATGTGAGTCAAGAAGCAGGGGCATTTTAATCGATATTAGAACGAGAAGGAGAGATGCAGAGTGCACGCACAAGGAAACAAATGACGGGAGGGGGGATGGAGGGAGAAAAAGTGTATGTATTTGCAGCACAGAATGAGACATGAGCAATCATACCAGCACCAATGCAACCGATTCTATCAGAACTCCACAAGTTAAGGGTGCTTGGGCGAGAGTAGCACTAGGATGGGTGACCTCCTGCGAAGTCCTTATATTTCACCCATTTTTTTGCAGATAATTCTTTCGACGATACGCGCGACTTGAATTATGGTCCTCAGGTTTATTCGCAAATGTGAGTCACGGCACCGTAGCATTTTATTTGATATTAGAATGAGCACGGTAGGTGCAGTGCGCACGCAAAAGGAAAGAAATGACGGGAGGGGGAAGAAAGGAGAAGGAGTTTATGTATTTGCAGCGCGGAATTAAACAGGTGCGATCATACCAACACTAATGCACCGGATCCCATCAGAACTCCGCAGTTAAGTGTGCTTGGGCGAGAGTAGTACCCGGATGGGTGACCTCCTGCGAAGTCCTCGTGTCGCACCAATTTATTTTCAGACGAGTTGTTCGACGTTACGCGCGACTTGAACTAGGTTCCGCTGGTTTATACGCAAATGTGAGTCAAGAAGCAGGGGCATTTTAATCGATATTAGAACGAGAAGGAGATGTGCATTGTGAACGCACAAGGAACAATTGATGGGAGGGGGAGGGAAGGAGAAGGAGTGTATATATTTTCAGCACGAAATGAAACAGGTGCGATGATACCAGCACTAATGCAACGGATTCTATCAGAACTCCGTAGGTAAGGGTGCTTGGGCGAGAGTAGTACTAGCATGGGTTACCTCCTGCGAAGTCCTTATATTTCACCCATTTTCTTGTGAAGTCCTCGTGTTGCACACATTTTTTTGCAGATGATTCTTGCTACGTTACGCGCGACTTGAATTATGGTCCTCAGGTTTATTCGCAAATGGGAGTCACGTCGCCGTGGCATTTTACTTGATATTAGAACGAGCACGGGAGGTACAGTGCGCACGCACAAGGAAAGAAATGACAGGAGGAGGAAGAAAAGAGAAGGAGTTTATGTATTTGAAGCGCAAAATTAAACAAGTGGCATCATACCAGCACTAATGCACTGGATCCAATCAGAACTCTCCAGTTAAGTGTGCTTGGGCGAGAGTAGTACTCGGATGGGTGACCTCTTGGGAAGTCCTCGTATCGCAACAATTTTTTTTCAGATGGGTCGTTCAACGTTACGCGCTACTGGAACTATGGTCCGCTGGTTTATACGCAAATGTGAGTCAAGAATCTGGAGAATTTTAATCGATATTAGAACGAGAAGGAGAGGTGCAGTGTGAACGCACAAGGAAACAAATGATGGGAGGGGGGGAGGGAAGAAGGAGTGTATGTATTTTCAGCACGAAATTAAACAGGTGCGGTCACACCAGCACAAATGCACCGGATCCCATCAGAACTCCGTAGTTAAGTGTGCTTTGGCGAAAGTAGTACAATGATGGGTTACCTCCTGGGAAGTTCTTGTGTTGCACCCATTTTCTTTTTTTCAGATGTGCCGTTCGACGTTACGCGCGACTTTAATTATGGCCCGCAGATTTATTCGCAAATGTGAGTCACGGCGCCGTGGGATTTTACTTGATATTTGAACAAGAACGAGAGGTGCAGTGCGCACGCACAAGGAAAAAAATCATGGGAGGGGGAAGAAAGGAAAAGGAGTTTTTGTATTTGCAGCGCAAAATGAAACAGGTGCGATCATACCAGCACCAATGCAACGGATTCTATCAGAACTCCGCAAGTTAAGTGTGCTTGGGCGAGATTAGTACTCGGATGGGTGACCTCACGGGAAGTCCTTGTGTCGCACTAATTTTTTTTTCAGACGGGTCGTTCGACGTTACGCGCGTCTGGAACTAGGGTCCGCTGGTTTATACGCAAATGTGAGTCAAGAAGCAGGGGCATTTTACTTGATATTAGAAGAAGTACGGGAGGTGCAGTGTGAACACACAAGGAAACAAATGACGGGAGGGGGAAGAAAAGAGAAAGAGTGTATGTATTTGAAGCGCAAAATTAAACAGGTGCGATCATACCAGCACTAAAGCTCCGGATCCCATCAGAACTCCGCAGGTAAGGGTGCTTGGGCGAGAGTAGTACTAGCATGGGTTACCTCCTGGGAAGCCCTTATATTTCACCCATTTTCTTGTGAAGTCCTCGTGATGCACCCATTTTCTTTTTTTCAGATGTGCCATTCGACGTTACGCGCGACTTTAATTATGGTCCGAAGATTTATTCGCAAATGTGAGTCACGACGCTGTGGCATTTTACCTGATATTTGAACGAGAACGAGAGGTGCAATGCGCACGCACAAGGAAACAAATGACGGGAGGGGGGATGGAAGGAGAAAGAGTGTATGTATTTGCAGTGCAGAATGAAACATGAGGGATCATACCAGCACTAATGCAACGGATTCTATCAGAACTCCGCAGTAAGGGTGCTTGGGCGAGAAAAGTACTCGGATGGATGACCTCCTGCGAAGTCCTTATATTTCACCCATTTTCTTGGGAGGTCCTCGTGTTGCACCCATCTTTTTGCATATGATTCTTTCGACGTTACGCGCGGCTTGATTTATGGTCCGCAGGTTTATTCGCAAATGTGAGTCACGGCGCCGTGGCATTTTACTTGATATTTGAACGAGAACGAGAGGTGCAGTGCGCACGCACAAGGAAACAAATGACGGGACGGGGGATGGGAGAAGAAACAGTGTATGTATTTGCAGTGCAGAATGAAACATGAGGGATCATACCAGCACTAATGCAACGGATTCTATCAGAACTCCGCAGTTAAGGGTGCTTGGGCGAGAAAAGTACTCGGATGGGTGACCTCCTGCGAAGTCCTTATATTTCACCCACTTTCTTGGGAGGTCCTCGTGTTGTACCCATCTTTTTGCAGATGATTCTTTCGACGTTACGCGCGAATAGAATTATAAACCGCTGGTTCATTTGCAAAGGTGAGTCACGGCGCCGTGGCATTTTACTTAATATTAGAACGAGTACGGGAGGTGCAGTGCGAACGCACAAGGAAACAAATGACGGGAGGAGGAAGAATAGAGAAGGAGTGTATGTATTTGAAGCGCAAAATTAAACAAGTGGCATCATACCAGCACTAATGCACTTGATCCCATCAGAACTCTGCAGTTAAGTGTGCTTGGGCGAGAGTAGTACTCGGATGGGTGACCTCTTGGGAAGTTCTCGTATCGCAACAATTTTTTTCAGATGGGTCGTTCGACGTTACTCGCGACTGGAACTATGGTCTACTGGTTTATACGCAAATGTGAGTCAAGAATCAGGGGCATTTTCATCGATGTTAGAACGAGAAGGAGAGTTGCAGTGTGAACGCACAAGGAAACAAATGATGGGAGGGGGGGAGGGAAGAAGGAGTGAATGTATTTTCAGCACGAAATTAAACTGGCGCGGTCACACCAGCACAAATGCACCGGATCCCATCAGAACTCCGCAGTTAAGTGTGCTTTGGAGAAAGTAGTACAATGATGGGTTACCTCTTGGGAAGTTCTCGTGTTGCACCCATTTTTTTTTTTTCAGATGCGCCGTTCAACGTTACGCGCGACTTTAATTATGGTCCGCAGATTTATTCGCAAATGTGAGTCACGGCGTCGTGGCGTTGTACTTGATATTTGAACGGGAACGAGAGGTGCAGTGCGCACGCACAAGGAAACAAATGACGGGAGGGGGAAGAAAGGAGAAGGAATTTATGTATTTGCAGCGCGAAATTAAATAGGTGCGATCATACCAGCACTAATGCACCAGATGCCATCAGAACTCCGCAGTGAAGTGTGCTTGGGCGAGATTAGTACTCGGATGGGTGACCTCCTGGCAAATCCTCGTGTCGCACCAATTTTTTTTGAGACGGGTCGTTCGACGTTACGCGCGTTTGGAACTAGGGTCCGCTGGTTTATACGCAAATGTGAGTCAAGAAGCAGGGACATTTTAATCGATATTAGAACGAGAATGAGAGGTGAAGTGTGAATGCACAAGGAAACAAATGACGGGAGGGGGAAGAAAGGAGAAGGAGTGTATGTATTTGCAGCGCGAATTTAAAAAGGTGCGATCATACCAGCACTAAAGCCCCGGATCCCATCAGAACTCCGCAGTTAAGTGTGCTTGGGCGAGAGTAGTACTCGGATGGGTGACTACTTGGGAAGCCCTCGTGTTGCACCTATTTTTTTTCGGATGGGTTGTTCGACGTTACGCGCGAATGGAATTATAAACCGCTGGTTCATTTGTAAAGGTGAGTCACGGCGCCGTGGCATTTTACTTGATATTTGAACGAGAACGAGAGGTGCAGTGCGCACGTACAAGGAAACAAATGACGGGACGGGGGATGGAAGAAGAAAGAGTGTATGTATTTGCAGTGCAGAATGAAACATGAGGGATCATACCAGCACTAATGCAACGGATTCTATCAGAACTCCGCAGTTAAGGGTGCTTGGGCGAGAAAAGTACTCGGATGGGTGACCTCCTGCGAAGTCCTTATATTTCACCCACTTTCTTGGGAGGTCCTCGTGTTGTACCCATCTTTTTGCAGATGATTCTTTCGACGTTACGCGCGAATAGAATTATAAACCGCTGGTTCATTTGCAAAGGTGAGTCACGGCGCCGTGGCATTTTACTTAATATTAGAACGAGTACGGGAGGTGCAGTGCGAACGCACAAGGAAACAAATGACGGGAGGAGGAAGAATAGAGAAGGAGTGTATGTATTTGAAGCGCAAAATTAAACAAGTGGCATCATACCAGCACTAATGCACTTGATCCCATCAGAACTCTTCAGTTAAGTGTGCTTGGGCGAGAGTAGTACTCGGATGGGTGACCTCTTGGGAAGTTCTCGTATCGCAACAATTTTTTTCAGATGGGTCGTTCGACGTTACTCGCGACTGGAACTATGGTCTACTGGTTTATACGCAAATGTGAGTCAAGAATCAGGGGCATTTTCATCGATGTTAGAACGAGAAGGAGAGTTGCAGTGTGAACGCACAAGGAAACAAATGATGGGAGGGGGGGAGGGAAGAAGGAGTGAATGTATTTTCAGCACGAAATTAAACTGGCGCGGTCACACCAGCACAAATGCACCGGATCCCATCAGAACTCCGCAGTTAAGTGTGCTTTGGAGAAAGTAGTACAATGATGGGTTACCTCTTGGGAAGTTCTCGTGTTGCACCCATTTTTTTTTTTTCAGATGCGCCGTTCGACGTTACGCGCGACTTTAATTATGGTCCGCAGATTTATTCGCAAATGTGAGTCACGGCGTCGTGGCGTTGTACTTGATATTTGAACGGGAACGAGAGGTGCAGTGCGCACGCACAAGGAAACAAATGACGGGAGGGGGAAGAAAGGAGAAGGAATTTATGTATTTGCAGCGCGAAATTAAATAGGTGCGATCATACCAGCACTAATGCACCAGATGCCATCAGAACTCCGCAGTGAAGTGTGCTTGGGCGAGATTAGTACTCGGATGGGTGACCTCCTGGCAAATCCTCGTGTCGCACCAATTTTTTTTGAGACGGGTCGTTCGACGTTACGCGCGTTTGGAACTAGGGTCCGCTGGTTTATACGCAAATGTGAGTCAAGAAGCAGGGACATTTTAATCGATATTAGAACGAGAATGAGAGGTGAAGTGTGAATGCACAAGGAAACAAATGACGGGAGGGGGAAGAAAGGAGAAGGAGTGTATGTATTTGCAGCGCGAATTTAAAAAGGTGCGATCATACCAGCACTAAAGCCCCGGATCCCATCAGAACTCCGCAGTTAAGTGTGCTTGGGCGAGAGTAGTACTCGGATGGGTGACTACTTGGGAAGCCCTCGTGTTGCACCTATTTTTTTTCGGATGGGTTGTTCGACGTTACGCGCGAATGGAATTATAAACCGCTGGTTCATTTGTAAAGGTGAGTCACGGCGCCGTGGCATTTTACTTGATATTTGAACGAGAACGAGAGGTGCAGTGCGCACGTACAAGGAAACAAATGACGGGACGGGGGATGGAAGAAGAAAGAGTGTATGTATTTGCAGTGCAGAATGAAACATGAGGGATCATACCAGCACTAATGCAACGGATTCTATCAGAACTCCGCAGTTAAGGGTGCTTGGGCAAGAAAAGTACTCGGATGGGTGACCTCCTGCGAAGTCCTTATATTTCACCCACTTTCTTGGGAGGTCCTCGTGTTGTACCCATCTTTTTGCAGATGATTCTTTCGACGTTACGCGCGAATAGAATTATAAACCGCTGGTTCATTTGCAAAGGTGAGTCACGGCGCCGTGGTATTTTACTTAATATTAGAACGAGTACGGGAGGTGCAGTGCGAACGCACAAGGAAACAAATGACGGGAGGAGGAAGAATAGAGAAGGAGTGTATGTATTTGAAGCGCAAAATTAAACAAGTGGCATCATACCAGCACTAATGCACTTGATCCCATCAGAACTCTGCAGTTAAGTGTGCTTGGGCGAGAGTAGTACTCGGATGGGTGACCTCTTGGGAAGTTCTCGTATCGCAACAATTTTTTTTCAGATGGGTCGTTCGACGTTACTCGCGACTGGAACTATGGTCTACTGGTTTATACGCAAATGTGAGTCAAGAATCAGGGGCATTTTCATCGATGTTAGAACGAGAATGAGAGTTGCAGTGTGAACGCACAAGGAAACAAATGATGGGAGGGGGGGAGGGAAGAAGGAGTGAATGTATTTTCAGCACGAAATTAAACTGGCGCGGTCACACCAGCACAAATGCACCGGATCCCATCAGAACTCCGCAGTTAAGTGTGCTTTGGTGAAAGTAGTACAATGATGGGTTACCTCTTGGGAAGTTCTCGTGTTGCACCCATTTTCTTTTTTTCAGATGCGCCGTTCGACGTTACGCGTGACTTTAATTATGGTCCGCAGATTTATTCGCAAATGTGAGTCACAGCGTCGTGGCGTTGTACTTGATATTTGAACGGGAACGAGAGGTGTAGTGCGCACGCACAAGGAAACAAATGACGGGAGGGGGAAGAAAGGAGAAGGAATTTATGTATTTGCAGCGCGAAATTAAATAGGTGCGATCATACCAGCACTAATGCACCAGATGCCATCAGAACTCCGCAGTGAAGTGTGCTTGGGCGAGATTAGTACTCGGATGGGTGACCTCCTGGGAAATCCTCGTGTCGCACCAATTTTTTTTGAGACGGGTCGTTCGACGTTACGCGCGTTTGGAACTAGGG
Source organism: Carica papaya (assembly GCF_054855325.1). NCBI lineage: Eukaryota > Viridiplantae > Streptophyta > Magnoliopsida > Brassicales > Caricaceae > Carica > Carica papaya. Next base: position 19,185,772 of record NC_142316.1, read on the forward strand.
TCCGCTGGTTTATACGCAAATGTGAGTCAAGAAGCAGGGACATTTTAATCGATATTAGAACGAGAATGAGAGGTGAAGTGTGAATGCACAAGGAAACAAATGACGAGAGGGGGAAGAAAGGAGAAGGAGTGTATGTATTTGTAGCGCGAATTTAAAAAGGTGCGATCATACCAGCACTAAAGCCCCGGATCCCATCAGAACTCCGCAGTTAAGTGTGCTTGGGCGAGAGTAGTACTCGGATGGGTGACTACTTGGGAAGCCCTCGTGTTGCACCTATTTTTTTTCGGATGGGTTGTTCGACGTTACGCGCGAATGGAATTATAAACCGCTGGTTCATTTGTAAAGGTGAGTCACGGCGCCGTGGCATTTTACTTGATATTTGAACGAGAACGAGAGGTGCAGTGCGCACGCACAAGGAAACAAATGACGGGACGGGGGATGGAAGAAGAAAGAGTGTATGTATTTGCAGTGCAGAATGAAACATGAGGGATCATACCAGCACTAATGCAACGGATTCTATCAGAACTCCGCAGTTAAGGGTGCTTGGGCAAGAAAAGTACTCGGATGGGTGACCTCCTGCGAAGTCCTTATATTTCACCCATTTTCTTGGGAGGTCCTCGTGTTGCACCCATCTTTTTGGAGATGATTCTTTCGACGTTACGCGTGAATGGAATTATAAACCGCTAGTTCATTTGCAAAGGTGAGTCACGGCGCCGTGGCATTTACTTGATATTAGAACGAGTACGGGAGGTGCAGTGCGCACGCACAAGGAAACAAATGACGGGAGGAGGAACAAAAGAGAAGGAGTGTGTGTATTTGAAGCGCAAAATTAAACAAGTGGCATCATACCAGCACTAATGCACTTGATCCCATCAGAACTCTGCAGTTAAGTGTGCTTGGGCGAGAGTAGTTCTCGGATGGGTGACCTCTTGGGAAGTTCTCGTATCGCAACAATTTTTTTTCAGATGGGTCGTTCGACGTTACGCGCGACCGGAACTATGGTCCGCTGGTTTATACGCAAATGTGAGTCAAGAATCAGGGGCATTTTCATCGATATTAGAATGAGAAAGAAAGGTGCAGTGTGAACGCACAAGGAAACAAATGATGGGAGGGGGGAGGGAAGAAGGAGTGTATGTATTTTCCGCACGAAATTAAACAGGTGTGGTCACACCAGCACAAATGCACCGGATCCCATCAGAACTCCGCAGTTAAGTGTGCTTTGGCGAAAGTAGTACAAAGATGGGTTACCTCCTGGGAGGTTCTCGTGTTACACCCATTTTCTTTTTTTCAGATGTGCCGTTCGACGTTACGCGCGACTATAATTATGGTCCGCAGATTTATTCGCAAGTGTGAGGCACGGCGCCGTGGCATTTTACTTGATATTTGAACGAGAAGGAGAGGTGCAGTGTGAACGCACAAGGAAACAATTGATGGGAGGGGGAGGGAAGGAGAAGGAGTGTATGTATTTTCAGCACGAAATGAAACAGGTGCGATCATACCAGCACTAATGCATCAGATTCTATCAAAACTCCGTAGGTAAGGGTGCTTGGGCGAGAGTAGTACTAGCGTGGGTTACCTCCTGCGAAGTCCTTATATTTCACCCATTTTCTTGTGAAGTCCTCGTGATGCACCCTTTTTTTTTTTTCAGATGTGTCGTTCGACGTTACGCGCGACTTTAATTATGGTCCACAAATTTATTCGCAAATGTGAGTCATGACGCCGTGGCATTTTACTTGATATTTGAACGAGAACGAGAGGTGCAGTGCGCACGCACAAGGAAACAAATGACGGGAGGGGGAAGAAAGGAGACGGAGTTTATGTATTTGCAGCGCAAAATTAAACCTGTGCGATCATACCAGCACTAATGCACCGGATCCCATCAGAACTCCGCAGTTAAGTGTGCTTGGGCGAGATTAGTACTCAGATCGGTGACCTCACGGGAAGTCCTCGTGTCGCACTAATTTTTTTTTCAGACGGGTTGTTCGACGTTACGCGCGTCTGGAACTAGGGTCCGCTGGTTTATACGCAAATGTGAGTCAAGAAGCAGGGGCATTTTAATCGCTATTAGAATGAGAATGAGAGGTGAAGTGTGAACGCACAAGGAAACAAATGACGGGAGGGGGAAGAAAGGAGAATGAGTGTATGTATTTACAGCAGAAAATTAAACAGGTGCGATCATACCAGCACTAAAGCTCCGGATCCTATCAGAACTCTGCAGTTAAGTGTGCTTGGGCGAGGGTAGTACTCGGATGGCTGACCACCTGGGAAGCCCTCGTGTTGCACCTATTTTTTTTCGGATGGGTTGTTCGACGTTACGCGCGAATGGAATTATAAACCGCTGGTTCATTTGCAAAGGTGAGTCACGGTGCTGGGGCATATTACTTGATATTAGAACGAGAAAGAGAGATGCAGAGTGCACGCACAAGAAAACAAATGACGGGAGGGGGGATGGAATGAGAAAGAATGTATGTATTTGCAGTGTGGAATGAAACATGAGGGATCATACCAGCACTAATGCAATGGATTCTATCAGAACTCCGTAGTTAAGGGTGCTTGGGCGAGAAAAGTACTCGGATGGGTGACCTCCTGCGAAGTCCTTATATTTCACCCATTTTCTTGGGAGATCCTCGTGTTGCACCCATCTTTTTGCAGATGATTCTTTCGACGTTACGGGCGACTTGATTTATGGTTCGCAGGTTTATTCGCAAATGTGAGTCAAGAAGCAGGGGCATTTTAATCGATATTAGAACGAGAATGAGAGGTGCAGTGTGAACATACAAGGAAACAATTGATGGGAGGGGGAGGGAAGGAGAAGGAGTGTATGTATTTTCAGGGCGAAATGAAATAGGTGCGATCATACCACACTAATGCAATGGATTCTATCAGAACTTTGTAAGTAAGGGTGCTTGGACGAAAGTTCTACTAGCATGGGTTACCTCCTGCGAAGTCCTTATATTTCACCCATTTTCTTCTGAAGTCCTCGTGTTGCTCCCATTTTTTTGCAGATGATTCTTTCGACGTTACGCGCGACTTGAATTATGGTCCTCAAGTTTATTCGCAAATGTGGGTCACGGCGCTGTACCATTTTACTTGATATTAAAACGAGAACGGGAGGTGCAGTGCGCACGCACAAGGAAACAAATGACGGGAGGGGGAAGAAAGGGGAATGAGTTTATGTATTTGCAGCGCAAAATTAAACAGGTGCTATCATACCAGCACTAATGCACCTGATCCCATCAGAACTCCGCAGTTAAGTGTGCTTGGGCGATATTAGTACTCGAATGGTTGACCTCCTGGGAAATCCTCGTGTCTCACCAATTTTTTTTCAGACGGGTCGTTCGACGTTACGCGCGTCTGGAACTAGGGTCCGCTGGTTTATACGCAAATGTGAGTCAAGAAGCAGGGGCATTTTAATCGATATTAGAACGAGAAGGAGAGATGAATTGTGAACGCACAAGGAAACAAATGACGGAGGGGGAAGAAAGGAGAAGGAGTGTATGTATTTGCAGCGTGGAATTAAACAGGTGCGATCATACCAGCACTAAAGCCCCGGATCCCATCAGAACTCCGCAGTTAGGTGTGCTTGGGCGAGAGTAGTACTCGGATGGGTTGTTCGACGTTACACGCGAATGAAATTATAAAACGCTGGTTCATTTGCAAAGGTGAGTCACGGTGCCGAGGCATATTACTTGATATTAGAACGAGAAAGAGAGATGCAGAGTGCACGCACATGGAAACAAATGACGGGAGGGGGGATGGGAGGAGAAAGAGTGTATGTATTTGCAGTGCAGAATGAAATATGAGGGATCATACCAGCACTAATGCAACGGATTCTATCAGAACTCTGCAGTTAAGGGTGCTTGGGCGAGAAAAGTACTCGGATGGGTGACCTCCTGCGAAGTCCTTATATTTCACTCATTTTCTTGGGAGGTCCTCGTGTTGCACCCATCTTTTTGCAGATGATTCTTTCGACGTTACGCACGACTTGATTTATGGTCCGCAGGTTTATTCGCAAATGTGAGTCACGGCGCCGTGGCATTTTACTTTATATTAGAACGAGTACGGGAGGTGCAGTGCGCACGCACAAGGAAACAAATGACGGGAGGAGGAAGAAAAAAGAAGGAGTGTATGTATTTGAAGCGCAAAATTAAACAAGTGGCATCATACCAGCACTAATGCACTGGATCCCATCAGAACTCTGCAGTTAAGTGTGCTTGGGCGAGAGTAGTACTCGGATGGGTGACCTCTTGGGAAGTCCTCGTATCGCAACAATTTTTGTTCAGATGGGTCGTTCGACGTTACGCGCGACTGGAACTATGGTCCGCTGGTTTATACGCAAATGTGAGTCAAGAATCAGGGGCATTTTAATCCATATTCGAACGAGAAGGAGAGGTGCAGTGTGAACGCACAAGGAAACAAATGATGAGAGGGGGGGAGGGAAGAAGGAGTGTATGTATTTTTAGAACGAAATTAAACAGGTGCGGTCACACCAGCACTAATGCACCGGATCCCATCAGAACTCCGCAGTTAAGTGAGCTTTGGTGAAAGTAGTACAATGATGGGTTACCTCCTTGGAAGTTCTCGTGTTGTACCCATTTTCTTTTTTTCAGATGTGCCATTCGACGTTACACGCGACTTTAATTATGGTCCGCAGATTTATTCGCAAATGTGGGTCACGGCGCCGTGGCATTTTACTTGATATTTGAACGAGAACGAGAGGTGCAGTGCGCACGCACAAGGAAACAAAGGACGGGAGGGGGAAGAAAGGAGAAGGAGTGTATGTATTTGCAGCGCGAAATTAAATAGGTGCTATCATACCAGCACTACAGCCCCGGATCCCATCAGAACTCCGCAGTTAAGTGTGCTTGGGGGAGAGTAGTACTCGGATCGGTGACCACCTGGGAAGCCCTCGTGTTGCACCTATTTTTTTTCGGATGGGTTGTTCGACGTTACGCGCGACTGTAATTATAAACCGCTGGTTCATTTTCAAAGGTGAGTCACGGTGCCGGGGCATATTACTTGATATTAGAACGAGAAAGAGAGATGCAGAGTGCACGCACAAGGAAACAAATGACGGGAGGGGGGATGAGAGGAGAAAGAGTGTATGTATTTGCAGTGCAGAATGAAACATGAGGGATCATACCAGCACTAATGCAACGGATTCTATCAGAACTCCGCAGTTAAGGGTGCTTGGGCGAGAAAAGTACTCGGATGGGTGACCTCCTGCGAAGTCCTTATATTTCACCCATTTTCTTGGGAGGTCCTCGTGTTGCACCCATCTTTTTGCAGATGATTCTTTCGACGTTACGCGTGACTTGATTTATGGTCCGCAAGTTTATTCGCAAATGTGAGTCACGGCGCCGTGGCATTTTACTTGATATTAGAACGGGTACGGGAGGTGCAGTGCGCACGCACAAGGAAACAAATGACGGGAGGGGGAAGAAAAGAGAAGGAGTGTATGTATTTTCAGCGCAAAATTAAACAGGTGCGATCATACCATCACTAATGCACCGGATCCCATCAGACCTCCGCAGTCAAGTGTGCTTGGGCGAGAGTAGTACTCGGATGGGTGACCTCCTAGGAAGTCCTCGTGTCGCAACAATTTTTTTTCAGACGGGTCTTTCGACGTTACGCGCGTCTGGAACTAGGGTCCGCTGGTTTATACGCAAATGTGAGTCAAGAAGCAGGGGCATTTTAATCGATATTAGAACGAAAATGAGAGGTGAAGTGTGAACGCACAAGGAAACAAATGACGGGAGGGGGAAGAAAGGAGAAGGAGTGTATGTATTTGCTGCGCAAAATAAAACAGGTGCGATCTTACCAGCACTAAAGCTCCGGATCCCATCAGAACTCCGCAGTTAATTGTGCTTGGGCGAGCGCAGTACTCGAATGTGTGACAACTTGGGAAGCCCTAGTGTTGCACCTATTTTTTTTCGGATGGGTTGTTCGACGTTACGCGCGAATGGAATTATAAACTGCTGGTTCATTTGCAAAGGTGAGTCACGGTGCCGGGGCATATTACTTGATATTAGAATGAGAAAAAGAGATGCAGAGTGCACGCACAAGGAAATAAATGACGGGAGGGGGGATGGGAGGAGAAAGAGTGTGTGTATTTGCAGTGCAGAATGAAACATGAGGGATCATACCAGCACTAATGCAATGGATTCTATCAGAACTCCGCAGTTAAGGGTGCTTGGGCGAGAAAAGTACTCGGATGGGTGACCTCCTGCAAAGTCCTTATATTTCACCCATTTTCTTGGGAGGTCTTCGTGTTGCACCCATCTTTTTGCAGATGATTCTTTCGACGTTACGCGCGACTTGATTTATGGTCCGCAGGTTTATTCGCAAATGTGAGTCACGGCGCCATGGCATTATACTTGATATTAGAACGAGTACGGGAGGTGCAGTGCGCACGCACAAGGAAACAAATGACGGAAGGGGGAAGAAAAGAGAAGGAGTGTATGTATTTGCAGCGCGAAATTAAACAGGTGCGATCATACCAGCACTAATGCACCGGATCCCATCAGAACTCCGCAGTTAAGTGTGCTTGGGCGAGAGTGGTACTCGGATGGGTGACCTCCTGGGAAGTCCTCGTGTCGCAACAATTTTTTTTCAGACGGGTCGTTCGACGTTACGCGCAACTGGAACTATGGTCCACTTGTTTATACGCAAATGTGAGTCAAGAATCAGGGGCATATTAATCGATATTAGAACGAGAAAAAGAGGTGCAGTGTGAACGCACAAGGAAACAAATGATGGGAGGGGGGAGGGAAGGAGAAGGAGTGTTTTTATTTTCAGCACGAAATTAAACAGGTGCTATCACACCAGCACAAATACATCGGATTCCATCAGAACTCCGCAGTTAAGTGTGCTTTGGCGAAAGTAGTATAAGGATGGGTTACCTTCTGGGAAGTTCTCGTGTTGCACCCATTTTTTTTTCAGATGTGCCATTCGACGTTACGCGTGACTTGAATTATAGTCCGCAGATTTATTCGAAAATGTGAGTCACTGCGCCGTGACATTTTACTTGATATTTATACGAGAACGAGAGGTGCAGTGCGCACGCACAAGGAAACAAATGACGGGAGGGGGAAGAAAAGAGAAGGAGTGTATGTATTTGCAGCGCAAAATTAAACAGGTGCGATCATACCAGCACTAATGCACCGGATCCCATCAGAACTCCGCAGTTAAGTGTGCTTGGGCGAGAGTGGTACTCGGATGGGTGACCTCCTGGGAAGTCCTCGTGTCGCAACAATTTTTTTTTAGACGGGTCGTTCGACGTTACGCGCGACTTGAACTAGGGTCCGCTGGTTTATACGCAAATGTGAGTCAAAAAGAAGGGGCATTTTAATCGATATTAGAACGAGAAGGAGAGGTGCAGTGTGAATGCACAAGGAAACAAATTATGGGAGAGGGAGGGAAGGAGAATGAGTGTATGTATTTTCAGCAGGAAATGAAACAGGTGCGATCATACCAGCACTAATGCAACAGATTCTATCAGAACTCCGTAGGTAAGGGTGCTTGGGCGAGAGTAGTACTAGCATGGGTTACCTCCTGCGAAGTGCTTATATTTCACCCATTTTCTTGTGAAGTCCTCGTGTCGCACCAATTTTTTTTCAGACGGGTCGTTCGACGTTACGCTCGTCTGGAACTAGGGTCCGCTGGTTTTTACGCAAATGTGAGTCAAGAAGCAGGGGCATTTTAATCGATATTAGAACGAGAATGAGAGGTGAAGTGTGAACGCACAAGGAAATAAATGACGGGAGGGGGAAGAAAGGAGAAGGAGTGTATGTATTTGCAGCGCGAAACTAAACAGGTGCGATCATACCAGCACTAAAGCCCCAGATCCCATCAGAACTCCGTAGTTAAGTGTGTTTGGCGAGATTAGTACTCGGATGGTTGACCTCCTGGGAAGTCCTCGTGTCGCACCAATTTTTTTTCAGACGGGTCGTTCGACGTTACGCGTGTCTGGAACTAGGGTCCGCTGGTTTATATGCAAATGTGAGTCGAGAAGTAGGGGCATTTTAATCGAAATTAGAACGAGAATGAGAGGTAAAGTGTGAACGCACAAGGAAACAAATGACGGGAGGGGGAAGAAAGGAGAAGGAGTGTATGTATTTGCAGCGCGAAATTAAACAGGTGCGATAATACCAGCACTAAAGCTCCGGATCCCATCAGAACTCCGCAGTTAAGTGTGCTTGGGCGAGAGTAGTACTCGGATGGGTGTCCACCTGGGAAGCCCTCGTGTTGCACCTATTTTTTTTCAGATGGGTTGTTCGACGTTACGCGCGAATGGAATTATAAACCGCAGGTTCATTTGCAAAGGTGAGTCACGGTGCCAGGGCATATTACTTGATATTAGAATGAGAAAGAGAGATGCAGAGTGCACGTAAAAGGAAACAAATGACGGTAGGGGGGATGGGAGGAGAAAGAGTGTGTGTATTTGCAGTGCAGAATGAAACATGAGGGATCATACCAGCACTAATGCAACGGATTCTATCAGAACTCCGCAGTTAAGGGTGCTTGGGCGAGAAAAGTACTCGGATGGGTGACCTCCTGCAAAGTCCTTATATTTCACCCATTTTCTTGGGAGGTCCTCGTGTTGCACCCATCTTTTTGCAGATGATTCTTTCGACGTTACGCGCGACTTGATTTAGGGTCCGCAGGTTTATTCGCAAATGTGAGTCACGGCGCCGTGGCATTATACTTGATATTAGAACGTGTACGGGAGGTGCAGTGCGCACGCACAAGGAAACAAATGACGGGAGGGGGAAGAAAAGAGAAGGAGTGTATGTATTTGCAGCGCGAAATTAAACAGGTGCGATCATACCAGCACTAATGCACCGGATCCCATAAGAACTCCGCAATTAAGTGTGCATGGGCGAGAGTGGTACTCGGATGGGTGACTTCTTGGGAAGTCCTCGTGTCGCAACAATTTTTTTTCAGACGGATCGTTCGACGTTACGCACGACTTGAACTAGGGTCCGCTGGTTTATACGCAAATGTGAGTCAAAAAGAATGGGCATTTTAATCGATATTAGAACGAGAAGGAGAGGTGCAGTGTGAACGCACAAGGAAATAAATTATGGGAGGGGGAGGGAAGGAGAATGAGTGTATGTATTTTCAGCACGAAATGAAACAGGTGCGATCATACCAGCACTAATGCAACAGATTCTATCAGAACTCCGTAGGTAAGGATGCTTGGGCGAGAGTAGTGCTAGCATGGGTTACCTCCTGCGAAGTGCTTATATTTCACCCATTTTCTTGTGAAGTCCTCGTGTCGCACCAATTTTTTCTCAGACGGGTCGTTCGACGTTACGCTCGTCTGGAACTAGGGTCCGCTGGTTTATACGCAAATGTCAGTCAAGAAGCAGGGGCATTTTAATCGATATTCGAACGAGAATGAGAGGTGAAGTGTGAACGCACAAGGAAACAAATGACGGGAGGGGGAAGAAAGGAGAAGGAGTGTATGTATTTGCAGCGCAAAACTAAACAGGTGCGATCATACCAGCACTAAAGCCCCGGATCCCATCAGAGCTCCGTAGTTAAGTGTGTTTGGCGAGATTAGTACTCGGATGGTTGACCTCCTGGGAAGTCCTCGTGTCGCACCAATTTTTTTTCAGACGGGTCGTTCGACGTTACGCGTGTCTGGAACTAGGGTCCGCTGGTTAATACGCAAATGTGAGTCGAGAAGCAGGGGCATTTTAATCAAAATTAGAACGAGAATGAGAGGTAAAGTGTGAACGCACATGGAAACAAATGACGGGAGGGGGAAGGAAGGAGAAGGAGTGTATGTATTTGCAGCGCGAAATTAAACAGGTGCGATAATACCAGCACTAAAGCTCCGGATCCCATCAGAACTCCGCAGTTAAGTGTGCTTGGGCGAGAGTAGTACTCGGATGGGTGTCCACCTGGGAAGCCCTCGTGTTGGACCTATTTTTTTTTCGGATGGGTTGTTCGACGTTACGCGTGAATGGAATTATAAATCGCAGGTTCATTTGCAAAGGTGAGTCACGGTGCCGGGGCATATTACTTGATATTAGAACGAGAAAGAGAGATGCAGAGTGCACGCAAAAGGAAACAAATGACGGGAGGGAGGATGGGAGGAGAAAGAGTGTATGTATTTGCAGTGCAGAATGATACATGAGGGATCATACCAGCACTAATGCAACGGATTCTATCAGAACTCCGCAGTTAAGGGTGCTTGGGCGAGAAAAGTACTCGGATGGGTGACCTCCTGCGAAGTCCTTATATTTCACCCAATTTCTTGGGAGGTCCTCGTGTTGCACCCATCTTTTTGCAGATGATTCTTTCGACGTTACACTCGTCTGGAACTAGGGTCCGCTGGTTTATACGCAAATGTGAGTCAAGAAGCAGGGGCATGTTAATCGATATTAGAACGAGAATGAGAGGTGAAGTGTGAACGCACAAGGAAACAAATGACGGGAGAGGGAAGAAATGAGAAGGAGTGTATGTATTTGCAGCGCGAAACTAAACAGGTGCGATCATACCAGCACTAAAGCCTCGGATCCCATCAGAACTCCGCAGTTAAGTGTGCTTGGCGAGATTAGTACTCGGATGGTTGACCTCCTGGGAAGTCCTCGTGTCGCACCAATTTTTTTTCAGATGGGTCGTTCGACGTTACGCGCGTCTGGAACTAGGGTCCGCTGGTTTATAGGCAAATGTGAGTCGAGAAGCAGGGGCATTTTAATCGAAATTAGAACGAGAATGAGAGGTAAAGTGTGAACGCACAAGGATACAAATAACGGGAGGGGGATGAAAGGAGAAGGAGTGTATGTATTTGTAGCGCGAAATTAAACAGGTGCGATCATACCAGCACTAAAGCTCCGGATCCCATCAGAACTCCACAGTTAAGTGTGCTTGGGCCAGAGTAGTACTCGGATGGGTGTCCACCTGGGAAGCCCTCCTGTTGCACCTATTTTTTTTTTCGGATGGGTTGTTCGACGTTACGCGCGAAAGGAATTATAAACCGCAGGTTCATTTGCAAAGGTGTGTCACGGTGCCGGGGCATATTACTTGATATTAGAACGAGAAAGAGAGATGCAGAGTGCACGCAAAAGGAAACAAATGACGGGAGGGAGGATGGGAGGAGAAAGAGTGTATGTATTTGCAGTGCAGAATGAAACATGAGGGATCATACCAGTACTAATGCAACGGATTCTATCAGAACTCCGGAGTTAAGGGTGCTTGGGCGAGAAAAGTACTCGGATGGGTGACCTCCTGCGAAGTCCTTATATTTCACCCATTTTCTTGGGAGGTCCTCGTGTTGCACCCATCTTTTTGGAGATGATTCTTTCGACGTTACGCGTGACTTGATTTATGGTCCGCAGGTTTATTCGCAAATGTGAGTCACGGCGTCGTGGCATTTTACTTGATATTAGAACGAGTACGGGAGGTGCAGTGCGCACGCACAAGGAAACAAATGACGGGAGGAGGAAGAAAAGAGAAGGAGCGTATGTATTTGAAGCACAAAATTAAACAAGTGGCATCATACCAGCAATAATGCACTGGATCCCATCAGAACTCTGCAGTTAAGTGTGCTTGGGCGAGAGTAGTACTCGGATGGGTGACCTCTTGGGAAGTCCTCGTATCGCAACAATTAAACAGGTGCGATCACACCAGCACTAATGCACCGGATCCCATTAGAACTCCGCAGTGAAGTGTGCTTGGGCGAGATTAGTACTCGGATGGGTGACCTCCTGGGAAGTCCTCGTGTCGCACCAATTTTTTTCAGACGGGTCGTTCGACGTTACGCGCGTCTGGAACTAGGGTCCGCTGGTTTATACGCAAATGTGAGTCAATAAGCAGGGGCATTTTAATCGATATTAGAACAAGAATGAGAGGTGAAGTGTGAACGCACAAGGAAACAAATGACGGGAGGGGGAAGAAAGGAGAAGGAGTGTATGTATTTGCAGTGCAAAATTAAATAGGTGCGATCATACCAGTACTAAAGCTCCGGATCCCATCAGAACTCCGCAGTTAAGTGTGCTTGGGTGAGAGTAGTACTCGGATGGGTGACCACTTGGGAAGCCCTCGTGGTGCACCTATTTTTTTTCGGATGGGTTGTTCGACGTTACGCGCGAATGGAATTATAAACCACTGGTTCATTTGCAAAGGTGAGTCACAGTGCCGGGGCATATTACTTGATATTAGAACGAGAAAAAAAGATGCAGAGTGCACGCACAAGGAAACAAATGACGGGAGGGGGAAGAGGGGAGAAGGAGTTTGTGTATTTGCAGCGCGAAATTAAACAGGTGCGATCGTACCAGCACTATTGCAACCGATCCCATCATAACTCCGCAGTTATGTGTGCTTGGGCGAGAGTAGTACTCGAATGGGTGACCACTTGGGAAGTACTCGTGTTGCACCCATTTTTTTGCAGATGATTTTTTAGACGTTACACGCGACTTGAATTTTGGTCCTCAGGTTTATTCGCAAATGTGAGTCACGGCGTCGTAGCATTTTACTTGATATTAAAACGAGCACGGGAGGTGCAGTGTGCACGCACAAGGAAACAAATGACGGGTGGGGTAAGAAAGGAGAAGGAGTTTATGTATTTGCAGCGCGAAATTAAACGGATGCGATCATACCAGCACTAATGCAACGGATCCCATCATAACTCTGCAGTTAAGTGTGCTTGGGGGAGAGTAGTACTCGGATTGGTGACCTCCTGGGAAGTTCTCGTGTCGCACAAATTTTTTTTTAGACGGGTCGTTCGACGTTACGCGCAACTGGAACTATGGTCCACTTGTTTATACGCAAATGTGAGTCAAGAAGTAGGGGCATATTAATCGATATTAGAACGAGAAAAAGAGGTGCAGTGTGAACGCACAAGGAAACAAATGATGGGAGGGGGGAGGGAAGGAGAAGGAGTGTTTTTATTTTCAGCACGAAATTAAACAGGTGCTATCACACCAGCACAAATACACCGGATCCCATCAGAACTCCGCAGTTAAGTGTGCTTTGGCGAAAGTAGTACAAGGATGGGTTACCTTCTGGGAAGTTCTCGTGTTGCACCCATTTTTTTTTTCAGATGTGCCATTCGATGTTACGCGCGACTTTAATTATAGTCCGCAGATTTATTCGAAAATGTGTGTCACTGCGCCGTGGCATTTTACTTGATATTTATACGAGAACGAGAGGTGCAGTGCGCACGCACAAGGAAACAAATGATGGGAAGGGGAAGAAAGGAGAAGGAGTGTACGTATTTGCAGCGCGAAATTAAATAGGTGCCATCATACCAGCACTAATGCACCGTATCCCATCAGAACTCAGCAGTTAAGTGTGCTTGGGCGGGAGTAGTACTCGGATTGGTGACCTCCTGGGAGGTCCTCGTGTTGCACCCATTTTTTTTCGGATGGGTCGTTCGACGTTACGCGCGAATGCAATTATAAACCGCTTGTTCATTCGCAAAGGTGAGTCACAATGCTAGGGCATTTTACTTGATATTAGAACGAGAAGGAGAGATGCAGAGTGCACGCACAAGGAAACAAATAACGGGAGAGGGGATGGAGGGAGAAAGAGTGTATGTATTTGCAGTGCAGAATGAAACATGAGCGATCATACCTGCACCAATGCAACGGATTCTATCAGAACTTCGCAAGTTAAGGGTGCTTGGGCGAGAGTAGCACTAGGATGGGTGACCTCATGCGAAGTCCTTATATTTCACCTATTTTCTTAGGAAGTCCTCGTGTTGCACCCATTTTTTTGCAGATGATTCTTTCGACGTTACGCGCAACTTGAATTATGGTCCTCAGGTTTATTCGCAAATGTGAGTCACGGCACCGTAGCATTTTACTTGATATTAGAACGAGCACGGGAGGTGCAGTGCGCACGCACAAGGAAACAAATGACGGGAGGGGGAAGAAAGGAGAAGGAGTTTATGTATTTGCAGCGCAGAATTAAATGGGTGTGATCATACTAGCACTAATGCACCGGATCCCATCAGAACTCCGCAGTTAAGTGTGCTTGGGCGAGAGTAGTACTCGGATGGGTGACCTCCTGGGAAGTCCTCGTGTCGCACCAATTTTTTTTCAGACGGGTCGTTCGAAGTTACGCGCGACTGGAACTAGGGTCCGCTGGTTTATACGCAAATGTGAGTCAAGAAGCAGCGGTATTTTAATCGATATTAGAACGAGAATGAGAGGTGAAGTGTGAACGCACAAGGAAACAAATGACGGGAGGGGGAAGAAATGAGAAGGAGTGTATGTATTTGCAGCGCGAAATTAAACAGGTGCGATCATACCAGCACTAAAGCTCCGGATCCCATCAGAACTCCGCAGTTAAGTGTGTTTGGGCGAGAGTAGTACTCGGATTGGAGACCTCCTGGGTAGTCCTCGTGTCGCACTAATTTTTTTTCCAGACGGGTCGTTCGACGTTACACGCGACTGGAACTAGGGTCAACTGGTTTATACGCAAATGTGACTCAAGAAGCAGGGGCATTTTAATCGATATTAGAATGAGAAGGAGAGATGCAGAGTGCACGCACAAGGAAACAAATGATGGGAGGGGGGATGGAGGGAGAAAAAGTGTATGTATTTGCAGCGCAGAATGAAACATGAGCAATCATACCAGCACCAATGCAACGGATTCTATCAGAACTCCGCAAGTTAAGGGTGCTTGGGCGAGAGTAGCACTAGGATGGGTGACCTCCTGCGAAGTCCTTATATTTCACCCATTTTCTTAGGAAGTCCTCGTGTTGCACCCATTTTTTTGCAGATGATTCTTTTGACGATACGCGCGACTTGAATTATGGTCCTCAGTTTTATTCGCAAATGTGAGACACGGCACCGTAGCATTTTACTTGATATTAGAACGAGCACGGGAGGTGCAGTGCGCACGCACAATTAAACAAATGACGGGAGGGGGAAGAAAGGAGAAGGAGTTTATGTATTTGCAGCGCAAAATTAAACGGGTGCGATCATACCAGCACTAATGCACCGTATCCCCTCAGAACTCCGCAGTTAAGTGTGCTTGGGTGAGAGTAGTACTCGGATGGTTGACCTCCTGGGAAGTCCTCGTGTCGCACCAATTTTTTTTCAGACGGTTCGTTCGACGTTACGCGCGACTGGAACTATGGTCCGCTTGTTTATACGCAAATGTGAGTCAAGAAGCAGGGGCATTTTAATCGATATTAGAACGAGAAAGAGAGGTGCAGTGTGAATGCACAAGGAAACAATTGATGGGAGGGGGAGGGAAGGAGAAGAAGTGTATATATTTTCAGCACGAAATGAAACAAGTGCGATCATACCAGCACTAATTCAACGGATTCTATCAGAACTCCGTAGGTAAGGGTGCTTGGGCGAGAGTAGTACTAGCATGGGTTACCTCCTGCGAAGTCCTTATATTTCACCTATTTTCTTGTGAAGTCCTCGTGTTGCACCCATTTTTTTGCAGATGATTCTTTCGACGTTACGCAGGACTTTAATTATGGTCCTCAGGTCTGTTCGCAAATGTGAGTCACGGCACCGTAGTATTTTACTTGATATTAGAACGAGCACGGGAGGTGCAGTGCGCACGCACAAGGAAACAAATAATGGGAGGGGGAAGGAAGGAGAAGGAGTTTATGTATTTGCAGCGCGGAATTAAACGGGTGCGATCATACCAGCACTAATGCACTGGATCCCATCAGAACTCCGCAGTTTAGTGTGCTTGGGCGAGAGTAGTACTCAGATTGGTGACCTCCTGGGAAGTCATTGTGTTGCACCAATTTTTTTTTAGACGGGTCGTCCGACGTTACGTGCAACTTGAACTATGGTCCGCTGGTTTATACGCAAATGTGAGTCAAGAATCAGGGGTATTTTAATCGATATTAGAACGAGAAGGAGAGGTGCAGTGTGAACGCACAAGGAAACAAATGATGGGAGGGGGGGAGGGAAGAAGGAGTGTATGTATTTTCAGCACGAAATTAAACAGGTGCGGTCACACCAGCACAAATGCACCAGATCCCATCAAAACTCCGCAGTTAAGTGTGCTGTGGCGAAAGTAGTACAATGATGGGTTACCTCCTGGGAAGTTCTCGTGTTGCACCCATTTTCTTTTTTTCAGATGTGCCGTTCGACGTTACGCGCAACTTTAATTATGGTCCGCAGATCTATTCGCAAATGTGAGTCACGGCGCCGTGGTATTTGACTTGATATTTGAACGAGAACGAGAGGTGCAGTGCGCACGCACAAGGAAACAAATGACGGGAGGGGGAAGAAAGGAGAAGGAGTGTATGTATTTGCAGCGCGAAATGAAACAGGTGCGATCATACCAGCACTAATGCAACAGATTCTATCAGAACTCCGTAGGTAAGGGTGCTTCGGCAAGAGTAGTACTAGCATGGGTTACCTCCTGCGAAGTCCTTATATTTGACCAATTTTCTTGTGAAGTCCTCGTGTTGCACCCATTTTTTTGCAGATGATTCTTTCGACGTTACGCGGGACTTGTATTATGGTCCTCAGGTTTATTCGCAAATGTGAGTCACGGCGCTGTAGCATTTTACTTGATATTAGAACGAGAACGGGAGGTGCAGTGCTCACGCACAAGGAATCAAATGACGGGAGGGGAAAGAAAGGAGAAGGAGTTTATGTATTTGCAGCGCAAAATTAAACAAGTGGCATCATACCAGCACTAATGCACTGGATCCTATCAGAACTCTGCAGTTAAGTATGCTTTGGCGAGAGTAGTACTCGGATGGGTGACCTCTTGGGAAGTCCTCGTATCGCAACAATTTTTTTTAGATGGGTCGTTCAACGTTACGCGCGACTGGAACTATGGTCCGCTGGTTTATACGCAAATGTGAGTCAAGAATCAGGGGCATTTTAATCGATATTAGAACGAGAAGGAGAGGTGCAGTGTGAACGCACAAGGAAACAAATGTTGGGATGGGGGGTAGGGAAGAAGGAGTGTATGTATTTTCAGCACGAAATTAAACAGGTGCGGTCACACCAGCACAAATGCACCGGATCCCATCAAAACTCCGCAGTTAAGTGTACTTGGGCGATAGTAGTACAAAGATGGGTTACCTCTTGGGAGTTTCTCGTGTTGCACCCGTTTTCTTTTTTTCAGATGTGCCATTCGACGTTACGCGCGACTTTAATTATGGTCCGCAGATTTATTCGCAAAAGTTAGTCACGGCGCCGTGGTATTTTACCTGATATTTGAACGAGAACGAGAGGTGCAGTGCGCACGCACAAGGAAACAAATGACGGGAGGGGGAAGAAAGGAGAAGGAGTTTATGTATTTGCAGCGCGAAATTAAACAGGTGCGATCATACCAGCATAAATGCACCGGATCCCATCAGAACTCCGCAGTTAAGTGTGCTTTGGGGAAAGTAGTGCAATGATGGGTTACCTCGTGAGAAGTTCTTGTGTTGCACCCATTTTTTTTTTTTCAGATGTTTCGTTCGACGTTACGCGCGACTTTATACGCAAATGTGAGTCAAGAAACATGGGCATTTTAATCGATATTAGAACGAGAAGGAGAGATGCAGAGTGCACGCACAAGGAAAAAAATGACGGGAGGGGGGATGGAGGGAGAAAAAGTGTATGTATTTGCAGCGCAGAATGAAACATGAGCAATCATACCATCACCAATGCAACGGATTCTATCAGAACTCCGCAAGTTAAGGGTGCTTGGGCGAGAGTAGCACTAGGATGGGTGACCTCCTGCGAAGTCCTTATATTTCACCCATTTTCTTAGGAAGTCCTCATGTTCCACCCATTTTTTTGCAGATGATTCTTTTGACGATACGCGCGACTTGAATTATGATCCTTAGGTTTATTCGCAAATGTGAGTCACGGCACCGTAGCATTTTACTTTATATTAGAACTAGCACGGGAGGTGCAGTGCGCACGCACAAGGAAACAAATGACGGGAGGGGGAAGAAAGGATAAGGAGTTTATGTATTTGCAGCGCGGAATTAAACGGGTGCGATCATACCAGCACTAATGCACCGGATCCCGTCCGAACTCCGCAGTTAAGTGTGCTTTGGCGAGAGTAGTACTCAGATTGGTGAACTCCTGGGAAGTCCTCGTGTCGCACAAATTTTTTTTCAGACAGGTCGTTCGACGTTACACGCGACTGGAACTAGGGTCCGCTGGTTTATACGCAAATGTGAGTCAAGAAGTAGGGGCATTTTAATCGATATTAGAACGAGAATGAGAGGTGCAGTGTGAACGCACAAGGAAACAATTGATGGGAGGGGGAGGGAAGGAGAAGGAATGTATGTATTTTCAGCAAGAAATGAAACAGGTGCGATCATACCAGCACTAATGCAACGGATTCTATCAGAACTCCGTAGGTAAGGGAGCTTGGGCGAGAGTAGTACTAGCATGGGTTACCTCTTGCGAAGTTCTTATATTTCACCTATTTTCTTGTAAAGTCCTCGTGTTGCACGCATTTTTTTGCAGATGATTCTTTCGATGATACGCGCGACTTGAATTATGGTCCTCAGGTTTATGCGCAAATGTGAGTCGTGTCGCACCAATTTTTTTTCAGACGGGTCCTTCGACGTTACGCGCGTCTGGAACTAGGGTCCGCTGGTTTATACGCAAATGTAAGTCAAGAAGCAGGGGCACTTTAATCGATATTAGAACGAGAATGAGAGGTGAAGTGTGAACGCACAAGGAAACAAATGACGGGAGGGGGAAGAAAGGAGAAGGAGTGTATGTATTTTCAGCACGAAATTAAACAGGTGCGATCATACCAGCACTAAAGCTCTGGATCCCACCAGAACTCCGCAGTTAAGTGTTCTTGGGCGAGAGTAGTACTCAGATGGGTGACCACATGGGAAGCCCTTGTGTTGCACCAATTTTTTTTCGGATGGGTTGTTCAACGTTACGCGCGAATGGAATTATAAACCGTTGGTTCATTTGCAAAGGTGAGTCACGGTGCCGGGGCATATTACTTGATATTAGAACGTGAGAGAGAGGTGCAGAGTGCACGCACAAGGAAACAGATGACGGGAGGGGCGATGGAGGGAGAAAAAGTGTATGTATTTGCAGCGCAAAATGAAACATGAGCAATCATACGAGCACCAATGCAACAGATTCTATCAGAACTCCGCAAGTTAAGGGTGTTTGGGCGAGAGAAGCACTAGGATGGGTGACCTCCTGCGAAGTCCTTATATTTCACCCATTTTCTTAGGAAGTCCTCGTGTTGCACCCATCTTTTTGCAGATGATTCTTTCGACGTTACGCGCGACTTGATTTATGGTCCGTAGATTTATTCGCAAATGTGAATCACGGCGCCGTGGCATTTTACTTGATATTAGAACGAGTACGGGAGGTGCAGTGCGCACGCACAAAAAAACAAATGACAGGATGAGGAAGAAAAGAGAATGAGTGTATGTATTTGAAGCGCAAAATTAGACAAGTGGCATCATACCAGCACTACTGCACTGGATCTCATCAGAACTCTGCGGTTAAGTGTGCTTGGGCGAGAGTAGTACTCGGATGGGTGACCTCTTGGGAAGTCCTCGTATTGAAACAATTTTTTTTCAGATGGGTCATTCGACGTTACGCGCGACTGGAACTATGGTCCACTGGTTTATACGCAAATGTGAGTCAAGAATCAGAGGCATTTTAATCGATATTAGAACGAGAAGGAGAGGTGCAGTGTGAACGCACAAGGAAACAAATGATGGGAGAGGGGAGGGAAGAAGGAGTGTATGTATTTTCAGCACGAAATTAAACAGGTGCGGTCACACCAGCACAAATGCAACGGATCCCATCAGAAATTCGCAGTTAAGTGTGCTTTGGCGTAAGTAGTACAATGATGGGTTACCTCTTGGGAAGTTCTCGTGTTCCACCCATTTTCTTTTTTTCAGATGTGCCATTCGACGTTACGCGCGACTTTAATTATGGTCCGCAGATTTATTCGCAAATGTGAGTCACGGCACCGTAGCATTTTACTTTATATTAGAACGAGCACGGGAGGTGCAGTGCGCACGCACAAGGAAACAAATGACGGGAGGGGCAAGAAAGGAGAAGGAGTTTATGTATTTGCAACGCGGAATTAAACGGGTGCCATCATACCAGCACAAATGCACCGGATCCCATCAAAACTCCTCAGTTAAGTGTGCTTTTGCGAAAGTAGTACAATGATGGGTTACCTCCTGGGAAGTTCTTGTGTTGCACCCATTTTCTTTTTTGTGATGTGCCGTTCGACGTTACGCGCGACTTTAATTATGGTCCGCAGATTTATTCGCAAATGTGAGTCACGGCGCCGTGGCATTTTACTTGATATTTGAACGAGAACGAGAGGTGCAGTGCGCACGCACAAGGAAACAAATGACGGGAGGGGGAAGAAAGGAGAAGGAGTTTATGTATTTGCAGCGTGAAATTAAACAGGTTCGATCATACCAGCACTGCACCGGATCCCATCAGAACTCTGCAGTTAAGTGTGCTTGAGCGAGAGTAGTGCTCGGATGGGTGACCACTTGGGAAGCCCTCGTGTTGCACCTATTTTTTTTCGGATGGGTTTTTCGACGTTACGCGCAAATGGAATTATAAACCGCTGGTTCATTTGCAAAGGTGAGTCACGGCGCCGGGGCATATTACTTGATATTAGAACGAGAAAGAGATATGCATAGTGCACGCACAAGGAAACAAATGATGGGAGGGGAGGAGGGAAGAAGGAGTGTATGTATTTTCAGCACGAAATTAAACAGGTGCGGTCACACCAACACAAATGCACCGGATCCCATCAGAACTACGCAGTTAAGTGTGCTTTGGCGAAAGTAGTACAATGATGGGTTACCTTCTGGGAAGTTCTCGTGTTGCACCCATTTTCTTTTTTTCAGATGTGCCGTTCGACGTTACGCGCGACTTTAATTATGGTCCGCAGATTTATTCGCAAATGTGAGTCACGGCGCCGTGGCATTTTACTTGATATTTGAACGAGAACGAGAGGTGCAGTGCGCACGCACAAGGAAACAAATGACGGGAGGGGAAGAAAGGAGAAGGAGTATGTTTTTGCAGCGCGAAATGAAACAGGTGCGATCATACCAGCACTAATGCAACGGATTCTATCAGAACTCTGTAGGTAAGGGTGCTTGGGCGAGAGTAGTACTATCATGGGTTACCTCCTGCGAAGTCCTTATATTTCACCAATTTTCTTGCGAAGTCCTCGTGTTGCACCCATTTTCTTTTTTTCAGATATGCCGTTCGACGTTACGCGCGACTTTAATTATGGTCTGCAGATTTATTCGCAAATGTGAGTCACGGCGCCGTGGCATTTTACTTGATATTTGAACGAGAACGACAGGTGCAGTGTGCACGCACAAAAAAGCAAATGACGGGAGGGGGAAGAAAGGGGAATGAGTTTATGTATTAGCAGCGCAAAATTAAACAGTTGCGATCATACCAGCACTAATGCACCGGATCCCATCAGAACTCCGCAGTGAAGTGTGCTTGGGCGAGATTAGTACTCGGATGGGTGACCTCCTGGGAAGTCCTCGTGTCGCACCAATTTTTTTTCAGACGGGTCGTTCGACGTTACGCGCGTCTGGAACTATGGTCCGCTGGTTTATACGCAAATGTGAGTCATGAAGCAGGGGTGTTTTAGTCGATATTAGAACGAGAATGAGAGGTGAAGTGTGAACGCACAAGGAAACAAATGTTGGGAGGGGAAGAAAGGAGAAGGAGTGTATGTATTTGCAGCGCAAAATTAAACAGGTGCGATCATACCAGCACTAAAGCTCCGGATCCCATCAGAACTCTGCAGTTAAGTGTGCTTGGGCGAGAGTAGTACTCAGATGGGTGACCACTTTGGAAGCCCTCGTGTTGCACCTATTTTTTTCGGATGGGTTGTTCGACATTACGCGCGAATGGAATTATAAACCACTGGTTCATTTGCAAAGGTGAGTCACGGTGCCGGGGAATATTACTTGATATTAGAAGGAGAAAGAGAGATGTAGAGTGCATGCACAAGGAAACAAATGACGGGAGGGGGGATGAAAGGAGAAAGAGTGTATGTATTTCCAATGCAGAATGAAACATGAGGGATCATACCAGCACTAATGCAACAGATTCTATCAGAACTCCGCAGTTAAGGGTGCTTGGGCGAGAAAAGTACTCGGATGGGTGACCTCTAGTGAAGTCCTTATATTACACCCATTTTCTTATGAAGTCCTCGTGTTGCACCCATTTTTTTGCAGATGATTCTTTCGACGATACGCGCGACTTGAATTATGGTCCTCAGGTTTATTCGCAAATGTGAGTTACGGCACCGTAGCATTTTTCTTGATATTAGAACGAGCACGGGAGGTGCAGTGCGCACGCACAAGGAAACAAATGACGGGAGGGGGAAGAAAGGAGAAGGAGTTTATGTATTTGCAGCGCGAAATTAAACTGGTGTGATCAAACCAGCACTAATGCACCGGATCCCATCAGAACTCCGCAGATAAGTGTGCTTGGGCGAGAGTAGTACTCGGATGGGTGACCTCCTGGGAAGTTCTCGTGTCGCACTAATTTTTTTTTTTCAGACGGGTCGTTTTACGTTACGCGCGACTGGAACTAGGGTCCACTGGTTTATACGCAAATGTGAGTCAAGAAGCAGGGACATTTTAATCAATATTAGAATGAGAAGAAGAGATGCAGAGTGCACGCACAAGGAAACAAATGACGGGAGGGGGGATAGAGGGAGAAAAAGTGTATGTATTTGCAGTGCAGAATGAAACATGAGCAATCATACTAGCACCAATGTAACGGATTCTATTAGAACTCCGCAAGTTAAGGGTGCTTGGGCGAGAGTAGCACTAGGATGGGTGACCTCCTGCGAAGTCCTTATATTTCACCCATTTTCTTAAGAAGTCCTCGTGTTGTACCCATTTTTTTGCAGATGATTCTTTCGACGATACACGCGACTTGAATTATGGTCCTCAGGTTTATTCGCAAATGTGAGTCACGGAACCTTAGCATTTTACTTGATATTAGAACGAGCACGGGAGGTGCAGTGCGTACGCACAAGGAAATAAATGACGGGAGGGGGAAGAAAGGAGAAGGAGTTTATGTATTTGCAGCGCAGAATTAAACAGGTGCGATCATACCAGCACTAATGCACCGGATCCCATCAGAACTCCACAGTTAAGTGTGCTTGGGTGAGAGTAGTACTCGGATGGGTGACCTCCTAGGAAGTCCTCGTGTCGCACTAATTTCTTTTCAGACGAGTCGTTCGACGTTACGCGCGACTGGAACTAGGGTCCACTGGTTTATAAGCAAATGTGAGTCAAGAAGCAGGGGCATTTTAATCGATATTAAAATGAGAAGGAGAGATGCAGAGTGCACGCACAAGGAAACAAATGACGGGAGGGGGGATGGAGGGAGAAAAAGTGTATGTATTTGCAGCGCAGAATGAAACATGAGCAATCATACCAGCACCAATGCAACGGATTCTTTCAGAACTCTGCAAGTTAAGGGTGCTTGGGCGAGAGTAGTACTAGGATGGGTGACCTCCTGCGAAGTCCTTATATTTCACCCATTTTTTTAGGAAGTCCTCGTGTTGCACCCATTTTTTTGCAGATGATTCTTTCGACGATACGCGCAACTTGAATTATGGTCCTCAGGTTTATTCGCAAATGTGAGTCACGGCACCGTAGTATTTTACTTGATATTAGAACGAGCACGGGCGGTGCAGTGCGCACGCACAAGGAAAGAAATGACGGGAGGGGGAAGAAAGGGGAATGAGTTTATGTATTTGCAGCGTGAAATTAAACAGGTGCGATCATACCAGCACTAATGCCCCGGATCCCATCAGAACTCCGCAGTTAAGTGTGCTTGGGCGAGATTAGTACTCGGATGGGTGACCTCCTAGAAAGTCCTCGTGTCGCACCAATTTTTTTTCAGACGGGTCGTTTGACATTACGCGAGTCTGGAACTAGGGTCCGCTGGTTTATACGCAAATGTGAGTCAAGAAGCAGGGGCATTTTAATCGATATTAGAACGAGAATGAGAGGTGAAGTGTGAACGCACAAGGAAACAAATGACCGGAGGGGGAAGAAATGAGAAGGAGTGTATGTATTTGCAGCGCGAAATTAAACAGGTGCGATCATACCAGCAGTAAAGCCCCGGATCCCATCAAAACTCCTCACTTAAGTGTGCTTGGGTGAGAGTAGTACTCGGATGGGTGACAACTTGGGAAGCCCTCGCGTTGCACCTACTATTTTCATATGGGTCGTTCGACGTTACGCGCGACTGGAACTATGGTCCGCTGGTTTATACGCAAATGTGAATCAAGAATCAGTGGCATTTTAATCGATATTAGAACGAGAAGGAGAGGTGCAGTGTGAACGCACAAGGAAACAAATGATGGGAGGGGAGGAGGGAAGAAGGAGTGTATGTATTTTCAGCACGAAATTAAACAGGTGCGGTGTCACCAGCACAAATGCACCGGATCCCATCATAACTCCGCAGTTAAGTGTGCTTTGGCGAAAGTAGTACAATGATAGGTTACCTCCAGGGAAGTTCTCGTGTTGCACCCATTTTCTTTTTTTCAGATGTGCCGTTCGACGTTACGCGCGACTTTAATTATGGTCCGCAGATTTATTCGCAAATGTGAGTCACGGCGCCGTGGCATTTTACTTGATATTTGAACGAGAACGAGAGGTGCAGTGCGCACGCACAAGGAAACAAATGACGGGATGGGGGATGGAGGGAGAAAATGTGTATGTATTTGCAGCGCAGAATGAAACATGAGCAATCATACCAGCACCAATGCAATGGATTCTATCAGAACTCCGCAAGTTAAGGGTGCTTGGGCGAGAGTAGCACTAGGATGGGTGACCTCCTGCGAAGTCCTTATATTTCACCCATTTTCTTAGGAAGTCCTTTTGATGCACCCATTTTTTTGCAGATGATTCTTTCGATGATACGCGTGACTTGAATTATGGTGCTCAGGTTTATTCGCAAATGTGAGTCACGGCACCGTAGCATTTTACTTTATATTAGAAGGAGCACGGGAGGTGCAGTGCGCACGCACAAGGAAACAAATGACGGGAGGGGGAAGAAAGGGGAATGAGTTTATGTATTTGCAGCGTAAAATTAAACAGGTGCGATCATACTAGCACAAATGGACCGGATCCCATCAGAACTCCGCAGTTAAGTGTGCTTTGGGAAAAGTAGTACAATGATGAGTTACCTCGTGGGAAGTTCTCGTGTTGCACCCATTTTCTTTTTTTCATATGTGTCGTTCGACGTTACGCGCGACTTTAATTATGGTCCGCAGATTTATTCGCAAATGTGAGTCACGGCGCCGTGGCATTTTACTTGATATTTGAACGAGAACGAGAGGTGCAGTGCGCACACACAAGGAAACAAATGACGGGAGGGGGAAGAAAGGAGAAGGAGTTTATGTATTTGCAGCGCAAAATTAAACAGGGGCATTTTACGCGCGACTGGAACAAGGGTCCACTGGTTTATACGCAAATGTGAGTCAAGAAGCAGGGGCATTTTAATCGACATTAGAACGAGAAAGAGAGATGCAGAGTGCACGCACAAGGAAACAAATGACGGGAGGGGGGATGGAGGGAGAAAAAGTATATGTATTTGCAGCGCATAATGAAACATGAGCAATCATACCAGCACCAATGCAACGGATTCTATCAGAACTCCGCAAGTTAAAGGTGCTTGGGCGTGAGTAGCACTAGGACGGGTGACTTCCTGCGAAGTCCTTATATTTCACCCATTTTCTTAGGAAGTTCTCTTGTTGCACCCATTTTTTTGCAGATGATTCTTTCGACGATACGCGCGACTTGAATTATGGTCCTCAAGTTTATTCGCAAATGTGAGTCATGGCACCGTAGCATTTTACTTGATATTAGAACGAACACGGGAGGTGCATTGCGCACGCACAAGGAAACAAATGACGGGAGGGAGAAGAAAGGAGTAGGCGTTTATGTATTTGCAGCGCGAAATTAAACGGGTGCGATCATACAAGCACTAATGCACCGGATCCCATCAGAACTCCGCAGTTAAGTGTGTTTGGGCGAGAGTAGTACTTGGATGGGTGACCTCTTGGGAAGTCCTTGTGTCGCACCGATTTTTTTTCAGACGGGTCGTTCGACATTACGCGCGATTGGAACTAGGGTCCGTTGGTTTATACGCAAATGTGAGTCAAGAAGCAGGGGCATTTTAATCGATATTAGAACGAGAAGGAGAGGTGCAGTGTGTTCGCACAAGGAAACAATTGATGGGAAAGGGAGGGAAGGAGAAGGAGTGTATGTATTTTCAGCACGAAATGAAACAAGTGCGATCATACCAGCACTAATGCAGCGGATTCTATCAGAACTCCGTAGGTAAGGGTGCTTGGGCGAGAGTAGTACTAGCATGGGTTACCTCCTGCGAAGTCCTCGTGTCGTACCAATTTTTTTTCAGACGGGTCGTTCGATGTTACACAGGAGTGGAACTAGGGTCCGCTGGTTTATACGCAAATGTGAGTCAAGAAGTAGGGGCATTTTAATCGATATTAGAAGGAGAACGAGAGGTGCAGTGTGAACGCACAAGGAAACAATTGATGGGAGGGGGAGAGAAGTAGAAGGAGTGTATGTATTTTCAGCACGAAATGAAACAGGTGCGATCATACCAGCACTAAAGCAACGGATTCTATCAGAACTCCGTAGGTAAGGGTGCTTGGGCGAGAGTAGTACTAGCATGGGTTACCTCCTGCGAAGTCCTTATATTTCACTCATTTTCTTGTGATGTCCTCGTGTTGCACCCATTTTAATCGATATTACAACGAGAAAGAGAGGTACAGTGTGAACGCACAAGGAAACAATTGATGGGAGGGGGAGGGAAGGAGAAGGAGTGTATGTATTTTCAGCACGAAATGAAACAGGTGTGATCATACCAGCACTAATGCAACGGATTCTATCAGAACTCCGTAGGTAAGGGTGCTTGGGCGAGAGTAGTACTAGCAAGGGTTACCTCCTGCGAAGTCCTTATATTTCACCCATTTTCTTGTAAAAGTCCTCGTCTTGCACCCATTTTTTTGCAGATGATTCTTTCGACGTTACGCGCGACTTGAATTATGGTCCTCAGGTTTATTCGCAAATGTGAGTCACGACGCCGTGGCATTTTACTTGATATTAGAACGAGAACGGGAGGTACAGTGCGCACGCACAAGGAAACAAATGACGGGAGGGAGAAGAAAGGGGAATTAGTGTATGTATTTGCAGCGCGAAATTAAACAGGTGCAATCATACCAGCACAAATGCACCGGATCCCATCAGAACTCCGCAGTTAAGTGTGCTTTGGCGAAAGTAGTACAATGATGGGTTACCTCCTGGGAAGTTCTCGTGTTGCACCGATTTTTTTTTTCAGATGTGTCGTTCGACGTTACGCGCGACTTTAATTTTTGTCCGCAGATTTATTCACAAATGTGAGTCACGGCGCCGTAGCATTTTACCTGATATTTGAACGAGAACGAGAGGTGCAGTGCGCACGCACAAGGAAACAAATGACAGGAGGGGGGATGGAGGGAGAAAAAGTGTATGTATTTGCAGCGCAGAATGAAACATGAGCAATCATACCAGCACCAATGCAACGGATTCTATCAGAACTCCGCAAGTTAAGGGTGCTTGGGGGAGAGTAGCACTAGGATGGGTGACCTCCGGCGAAGTCCTTATATTTCACACATTTTCTTAGGAAGTCCTCGTGTTGCACCTATTTTTTTGTAGATGATTCTTTCGACGATATGTGCGACTTGAATTATGGTCCTCAGGTTTATTCGCAAATGTGAGTCACGACACCGTAGCATTTTACTTGATATTAGAATGAGCACGGGAGGTGCAGTGCGCACGCACAAGGAAACAAATGACGGGAGGGGGAAGAAAGGAGAAGGAGTTTATCTATTTGCAGCGTGGAATTAAACGGGTGCGATCATACAAGCACTAATGCACTGGATCCCATCATAACTTCGCAGTTAAGTGTGTTTGGGCGAGAGTAGTACTCGGATGGGTGACCTCCTAGGAAGTCCTCGTGTCGCACTAATTTTTTTTTTTAGACGGGTCGTTCGAGGTTACGCGCGACTGAAACTAGGGTCCGCTGGTTTATACGCAAATGTGAGTCAAGAAGCAGGGGCATTTTAATTGATATTAGAACGAGAAGGAGAGATGCAGAGTGCACGCACAAGGAAACAAATGACGGGAGGGGGGATGGAGGGAGAAGAAGTGTATGTATTTGCAGCGCAGAATGAAACCTGAGCAATCATACCAGCACCAATGCAACTGATTCTATCAGAACTCCGCAGGTTAAGGGTGCTTGGGCGAGAGTAGCACTAGGATGATTGACCTCCTGGGAAGTCCTTTTGTCGCACTAATTTTTTTTTTTAGACGGATCGTTCGACGTTATGCGCGACTGGATCTAGGGTCCACTGGTTTATACGCAAATGTGAGTCAAGAAGCAGGGGCATTTTAATCGATATTAGAACAAGAAATAGAGATGCAGAGTGCACGCACAAGGAAACAAATGACGGGAGGGGGGATGGAGGGGGAAAAAGTGTATGTATTTGCAGCGCAGAATGAAACATGAGCAATCATACCAGCACCAATGCAACGGATTCTATCAGAACTCCGCAAGTTAAGGGTGCTTGGGCAAGAGTGGCACTAGGATGGGTGACCTCCTGCGAAGTCCTTATATTTCACCAATTTTCTTAGAAAGTCATCGTGTTGCACCCATTTTTTTGCAGATGATTCTTTCGACGATACGCGCGACTTGAATAATGGTCCTCAGGTTTATTCGCAAATGTGAGTCACGGCACCGTAACATTTTACTTGATATTAGAACTAGCACGGGAGGTGCAGTGCGCACGCACAAGGAAACAAATGACGGGAGGGGGAAGAATTGGAAAGGAGTTTATGTATTTGCAGCGCGGAATTCACCGGTTGCGATCATACCACCACTAATGCAACGGATCCTATCAGAACTCCGCAGTTAAGTGTGCTTGGGCGAGAGCAGTACTCTGATGGGTGACCTCCTGGGAAGTCCTCGTGTCGCAAAAATTTTTTTTCAGACGGGTCGTTCGACGTTACGCGCGACTGGAAATAGGGTCCGCTTGTTTATAAGCAAATGTGAGTCAAGAGGCAGGGGCATTTTAATCGATATTAGAACGAGAATGAGAGGTGCAGTGTGAACGCACAAGGAAACAATTGACGGGAGGGGGAAGAAAGGAGAAGGAGTGTATGTATTTGCAGCGCGAAATTAAACCGGTGCGATCATACCAGCAATAAAGCCCCGGATCCCATCAGAACTCTGCAGTTAAGTGTGCTTGGGCGAGAGTAGTACTCGGATGGGTTACCTCCTGCGAAGTCCTTATATTTCACCCATTTTCTCTGGAGGTCCTCGTGTTGCACCCATCTTTTTGCAGATGATTCTTTTGACGTTACGTGCAACATGATTTATGGTCCGCAGGTTTATTCGCAAATGTGAGTCACAGCGCCGTGACATTTTACTTGACATTAGAACGAGTACGGAAGGTGCAGTGCGCACGCACAAGGAAACAAATGACGGGATGAGGAAGAAACGAGAATGTGTGTATGTATTTGAAGCGCAAAATTAAACAAGTGGCATCATACCAGCACTAATGCACCGGATGGATGACCTCTTGGGAAGTCCTCGTATCGCAATAATTTTTTTTCAGATGGGTCGTTCGACGTTACGCGCGACTGGAACTATGGTCCGCTGGTTTATATGCAAATGTGAGTCAAGAATCAGGGGCATTTTAATCGATATTAGAACGAGAAAGAGAGGTGCAGTGTGAACGCAAAAGGAAACAAATGATGGGAGGGGGGGAGGGAAGGAGTGTATGTATTTTCAGCACGAAATTAAACAGGTGCGGTCACACCAGCACAAATGCACCGGATCCCATCAGAACTCCGCAGTTAAGTGTGCTTTGGCGAAAGTAGTACAATGACGGGTTACCTCCTGGGAAGTTCTCGTGTTTCACCCATTTTCTTTTTTTCAGATGTGCCGTTCGACGTTACGCGCGACTTTAATTATGGTCCGCAGACTTATTCGCAAATATGAGTCACGGCGCCGTGGCATTTTACTTGATATTTGAACGAGAACGAGAGGTGCAGTGCGCACGCACAAGGAAACAAATGACGGGAGGGGGAAGAAATGAGAAGGAGTTTATGTATTTGCAGCGCGAAATTAAACAGGTGCGATCATACCAGCACTATGCTACGGATCCCATTAGAACTCCGCAATTAAGTGTGCTTGGGCGAGAGTAGTACTCGGATGGGTGACATCTTGGGAAGTCCTCGTGTCGCACTAATTTTTTTTTTCAGACGGGTCGTTCGACGTTACGCGCGACTGGAACTAGGGTCCATTGGTTTATACGCAAATGTGAGTCAGGAAGCAGGGGCATTTTAATCGATATTAGAACGAGAAGGAGAGGTGCAGTGTGAACGCACAAGGAAACAATTGATGGGAGGGGGAGGGAAGGAGAATGAGTGTATGTATTTTCAGCACGAAATGAAACAGGTGCGATCATACCAGCACGAATGCAACGGATTCTATCAGAACTCCGTAGGTAAGGGTGCTTGGGCGAGAGTAGTACTAGCATGGGTTACCTCCTGCGAAGTCCTTATATTTCACCCATTTTCTTGGGAGGTCCTCGTGTTGCACCCATCATTTTGCAGATGATTCTTTCGACTTTACGCGCGACTTGATTTGTGGTCTGCAGGTTTATTCTCAAATGTGAGTCACGGCGCCGTGGCATTTTACTTGATATTAGAATGAGTACGGGAGGTGCAGTGCGCACGCACAAGGAAACAAATGACGGGAGGGGGAAGAAAGGAGAATGAGTTTATGTATTTGCAGTGCGGAATTAAACGGGTGCGATCATACCAGCACTAATGCACCGGATCCCTTCAGAACTCCGCAGTTAAGTGTGTTTGGGCGAGTGTAGTACTCGGATGGGTGACCTCTTGGGAAGTCCTCGTGTCGCACTAATTTTTTTTTTCAGACGGGTCGTTCGACGTTACGCGCGACTGGAACTAGGGTCCATTGGTTTATACGCAAATGTGAGTCAGGAAGCAGGGGCATTTTAATCGATATTAGAACGAGAAGGAGAGGTGCAGTGTGAACGCACAAGGAAATAATTGATGGGAGGGGGAGGGAAGGAGAAAAAGTGTATGTATTTGCAGCGCAGAATGAAACAGGTGCGATCATACCAGCACTAATGCAACCGATTCTATCAGAACTCCGTAGGTAAGGGTGCTTGGGCGAGAGTAGTAATAGCATGGGTTACCTCCTGCGAAGTCCTTATATTTCACCCATTTTCTTGTGAAGTCCTCGTGTTGCACCCATTTTTTTGTAGATGATTCTTTCGACGTTACGCGCGACTTGAACTATGGTCGTCAGGTTTATTCGCAAATGTGAGTCACGGCGCTGTAGCATTTTACTTGATATAAGAACGAAAACGGGAGGTGCAGCGCGCACGCACAAGGAAACAAATGACGGGAGGGGGAAGAAAAGAGAAGGAGTGTATGCATTTGCAGCGAGAAACTAAACAGGTGCGATCATGCCAGCACTAAAGCCCCGGATCCCATCAGAACTCCGCAGTTAAGTGTGCTTGGGCGAGATTAGTACTCGGATGGTTGACCTTCTGGGAAGTCCTCGTGTCGCACAAATTTTTTTTCAGACTGGTCGTTCGACATTACGCGCGTCTGGAACTAGGGTCCGCTGGTTTATACGCAAATGTGAGTCAAGAAGCAGGGGCATTTTAATCGATATTAGAACGAGAATGAGAGGTGAAGTGTGAACGCACAAGGAAACAAATGACGGGAGGGGGAAGAAAGGAGAAGGAGTGTATGTATTTGCAACGCGAAATTAAAGAGGTGCGATCATAGCAGCACTAAAGCCCCGGATCCCATCAGAACTCCGCAGTTAAGTTTGCTTGGGCGAGAGTAGTACTCGGATGGGTGACCACCTGGGAAGCCCTCGTGTTGCACCTATTTTTTTTTGGATGGGTTGTTCGACGTTACGCGCGAATGGAATTATAAACCGCTGGTTCATTTACAAAGGTGAGTCACGGTGCCAGAGCATATTACTTGATATTAGAACGAGAAAGAGAGATGCAGAGTGCACGCACAAGGAAACAAATGACGGGAGGGTGGATGGGAGGAGAAAGAGTGTATGTATTTGCAATGATGAATGAAACATGAGGGATCATACCAGCACCAATTATGGCCCACAGATTTATTCGCAAATGTGAGTCACGGCGCCGTGGCATTTTACATGATATTTGAACGACAACGAGAGGTGCAGTGCGCACGCACAAGGAAACAAATGACGGGAGGGGGAAGAAAAGAGAAGGAGTTTATGTATTTGCAGCGCGGAATTAAACAGGTGCGATCATACCAGCACTAATGCACCGGATCCCATCAGAACTCCGCAGTTAAGTGCGCTTGGGCAAGAGTAGTACTCGGATGGGTGACCTATTGGGAAGTCCTCGTGTCGCACCAATTTTTTTTCAGACGGGTCGTTCGACATTACGCGCGATTGGAACTAGGGTCCGTTGGTTTATACGCAAATGTGAGTCAAGAAGCAGGGGCATTTTAATCGATATTAGAACGAGAAGGAGAGGTGCAGTATGAACGCACAAGGAAACAATTGATGGGATGGGGAGGGAAGGAGAAGGAGTGTATGTATTTTAAGCACGAAATGAAACAGGTGCGATCATACCAGCACTAATGCAACGGATTCTATCAGAACTCCGTAGGTAAGGGTGCTTGGGCGGGAGTAGTACTAGCATGGGTTACCTCCTGCGAAGTCCTTATATTTCACCCATTTTCTTGTGAAGTCCTCGTGTTGCACCCATTTTTTTGCAGATGATTCTTTCGACGTTACGCGCGACTTGAATTATGGTCCTCAGGTTTATTCGCAAATGTGAGTCACGGCGCTGTAGCATTTTACTTGATATTAGAACGAGAACGGGAGGTGCAGTGCGCACGCACAAGGAAATAAATTACGGGAGGGGGAAGAAAGGGGAATGAGTTTATGTATTTGTAGCGTAAAATTAAACAGCTGCGATCATACCAGCACTAATGCACCGGATCCCATCAGAACTCCGCATTTAAGTGTGCTTAGGCGAGAGTAGTACTCGGATGGGTGACCTCCTAGGAAGTCCTCGTGTCGCACTAACTTTTTTTTTCAGACGGGTCGTTCGACGTTACGCGCGACTGGAACTAGGGTCCACTGGTTTATACGCAAATGTGAGTCAAGAAGCAGGGGCATTTTAATTGATATTAGAACGAGAAAGAGAGATGCAGAGTGGACGCACAAGGAAACAAATGACGGGAGGGGGGATGGAGGGAGAAAGAGTGTATGTATTTGCTGAGCAGAATGAAACATGAGCAATCATACCAGCACCAATGCAACGGATTCTATCAGAACTCCGCAAGTTATGGGTGCTTGGGCGAGAGAAGCACTAGGATGGGTGACATTTTGCGAAGTCCTTATATTTCACCCATTTTCTTAGGATGTCCTCGTGTTGCACCCATTTTTTTGCAGATGATTCTTTCGACGATACGCACGACTTGATATTCGCAAATATGAGTCACGGCACCGTAGCATTTTACTTGATATTAGAACGAGCACGGGAGGTGCAGTGCGCACGCACAAGGAAATAAAAGACGAGAGGGGGAAGAAATGAGAAGGAGTTTATGTATTTGCAGCGCGGAATTAAATGGGTGCGATCATACCAGCACAAATGCAACGGATCCCATTATAACTCCGCAGTTAAGTGTGCTTTGGCGAAAGTAGTACAATGATGGGTTACCTCCTGGGAAGTTCTCGTGTTGCACCCATTTTCTTTTTTTCAGATCTGCCGTTCGACGTTACGCGCGACTTTAATTATGGTCCGCAGATTTATTCGCAAATGTGAGTCACGGTGACTCTCGTTCTCGCTCAAATATCAAGTAAAGACTCTCGTTCTCGCTCAAATATCAAGTAAAATGCCACGGCGCTGTGACTCACATTTGCGAATAAATCTGCGGACCATAATTAAAGTCGCGCGTAACGTCGAACGGCAGATCTGAAAAAAAGAAAATGGGTGCAACACGAGAACTTCCCAGGAGGTAACCCATCATTGTACTACTTTCGCCAAAGCACACTTAACTGCGGAGTTATAATGGGATCCGTTGCATTTGTGCTGGTATGATCGCACCCATTTAATTCCGCGCTGCAAATACATAAACTCCTTCTCATTTCTTCCCCCTCTCGTCTTTTATTTCCTTGTGCGTGCGCACTGCACCTCCCGTGCTCGTTCTAATATCAAGTAAAATGCTACGGTGCCGTGACTCATATTTGCGAATATCAAGTCGTGCGTATCGTCGAAAGAATCATCTGCAAAAAAATGGGTGCAACACGAGGACATCCTAAGAAAATGGGTGAAATATAAGGACTTCGCAAAATGTCACCCATCCTAGTGCTTCTCTCGCCCAAGCACCCATAACTTGCGGAGTTCTGATAGAATCCGTTGCATTGGTGCTGGTATGATTGCTCATGTTTCATTCTGCTCAGCAAATACATACACTCTTTCTCCCTCCATCCCCCCTCCCGTCATTTGTTTCCTTGTGCGTCCACTCTGCATCTCTCTTTCTCGTTCTAATATCAATTAAAATGCCCCTGCTTCTTGACTCACATTTGCGTATAAACCAGTGGACCCTAGTTCCAGTCGCGCGTAACGTCGAACGACCCGTCTGAAAAAAAAAGTTAGTGCGACACGAGGACTTCCTAGGAGGTCACCCATCCGAGTACTACTCTCGCCTAAGCACACTTAAATGCGGAGTTCTGATGGGATCCGGTGCATTAGTGCTGGTATGATCGCAGCTGTTTAATTTTACGCTACAAATACATAAACTCATTCCCCTTTCTTCCCCCTCCCGTAATTTATTTCCTTGTGCGTGCGCACTGCACCTCCCGTTCTCGTTCTAATATCAAGTAAAATGCTACAGCGCCGTGACTCACATTTGCGAATAAACCTGAGGACCATAATTCAAGTCGCGCGTAACGTCGAAAGAATCATCTGCAAAAAAATGGGTGCAACACGAGGACTTCACAAGAAAATGGGTGAAATATAAGGACTTCGCAGGAGGTAACCCATGCTAGTACTACTCCCGCCCAAGCACCCTTACCTACGGAGTTCTGATAGAATCCGTTGCATTAGTGCTGGTATGATCGCACCTGTTTCATTTCGTGCTTAAAATACATACACTCCTTCTCCTTCCCTCCCCATCCCATCAATTGTTTCCTTGTGCGTTCATACTGCACCTCTCCTTCTCGTTCTAATATCGATTAAAATGCCCCTGCTTCTTGACTCACATTTGCGTATAAACCAACGGACCCTAGTTCCAATCGCGCGTAATGTCGAACGACCCGTCTGAAAAAAAATTGGTGCGACACGAGGACTTCCCAATAGGTCACCCATCCGAGTACTACTCTTGCCCAAGCGCACTTAACTGCGGAGTTCTGATGGGATCCGGTGCATTAGTGCTGGTATGATCGCACCTGTTTAATTCCGCGCTGCAAATACATAAACTCCTTCTCTTTTCTTCCCCCTCCCGTCATTTGTTTCCTTGTGCGTGCGCACTGCACCTCTCGTTGTCGTTCAAATATCATGTAAAATGCCACGGCGCCGTGACTCACATTTGCGAATAAATCTGTGGGCCATAATTGGTGCTGGTATGATCCCTCATGTTTCATTCATCATTGCAAATACATACACTCTTTCTCCTCCCATCCACCCTCCCGTCATTTGTTTCCTTGTGCGTGCACTCTGCATCTCTCTTTCTCGTTCTAATATCAAGTAATATGCTCTGGCACCGTGACTCACCTTTGTAAATGAACCAGCGGTTTATAATTCCATTCGCGCGTAACGTCGAACAACCCATCCAAAAAAAAATAGGTGCAACACGAGGGCTTCCCAGGTGGTCACCCATCCGAGTACTACTCTCGCCCAAGCAAACTTAACTGCGGAGTTCTGATGGGATCCGGGGCTTTAGTGCTGCTATGATCGCACCTCTTTAATTTCGCGTTGCAAATACATACACTCCTTCTCCTTTCTTCCCCCTCCCGTCATTTGTTTCCTTGTGCGTTCACACTTCACCTCTCATTCTCGTTCTAATATCGATTAAAATGCCCCTGCTTCTTGACTCACATTTGCGTATAAACCAGCGGACCCTAGTTCCAGACGCGCGTAATGTCGAACGACCAGTCTGAAAAAAAATTTGTGCGACACGAGGACTTCCCAGAAGGTCAACCATCCGAGTACTAATCTCGCCCAAGCACACTTAACTGCGGAGTTCTGATGGGATCCGGGGCTTTAGTGCTGGCATGATCGCACCTGTTTAGTTTCTCGCTGCAAATGCATACACTCCTTCTCTTTTCTTCCCCCTCCCGTCATTTGTTTCCTTGTGCGTGCGCGCTGCACCTCCCGTTTTCGTTCTTATATCAAGTAAAATGCTACAGCGCCGTGACTCACATTTGCGAATAAACCTGACGACCATAGTTCAAGTCGCGCGTAACGTCGAAAGAATCATCTACAAAAAAATGGGTGCAACACGAGGACTTCACAAGAAAATGGGTGAAATATAAGGACTTCGCAGGAGGTAACCCATGCTATTACTACTCTCGCCCAAGCACCCTTACCTACGGAGTTCTGATAGAATCGGTTGCATTAGTGCTGGTATGATCGCACCTGTTTCATTCTGCGCTGCAAATACATACACTTTTTCTCCTTCCCTCCCCCTCCCATCAATTATTTCCTTGTGCGTTCACACTGCACCTCTCCTTCTCGTTCTAATATCGATTAAAATTCCCCTGCTTCTTGACTCACATTTGTGTATAAACCAGCGGACCCTAGTTCCAGTCGCGCGTAACATCGAACGACCCGTCTGAAAAAAATTGGTGCGACACGAGGACTTCCCAAGAGGTCACCCATCCGAGTACTACACTCGCCCAAACACACTTAACTGCGGAGTTCTGAAGGGATCCGGTGCATTAGTGCTGGTATGATCGCACCCGTTTAATTCCGCACTGCAAATACATAAACTCATTCTCCTTTCTTCCCCCTCCCGTCATTTGTTTCCTTGTGCGTGCGCACTGCACCTCCCGTACTCATTCTAATATCAAGTAAAATGCCACGGCGCCGTGACTCACATTTGAGAATAAACCTGCAGACCACAAATCAAGTCGCGCGTAAAGTCGAAAGAATCATCTGCAAAATGATGGGTGCAACACGAGGACCTCCCAAGAAAATGGGTGAAATATAAGGACTTCGCAGGAGGTAACCCATGCTAGTACTACTCTCGCCCAAGCACCCTTACCTACGGAGTTCTGATAGAATCCGTTGCATTCGTGCTGGTATGATCGCACCTGTTTCATTTCGTGCTGAAAATACATACACTCATTCTCCTTCCCTCCCCCTCCCATCAATTGTTTCCTTGTGCGTTCACACTGCACCTCTCCTTCTCGTTCTAATATCGATTAAAATGCCCCTGCTTCCTGACTCACATTTGCGTATAAACCAATGGACCCTAGTTCCAGTCGCGCGTAACGTCGAACGACCCGTCTGAAAAAAAAAATTAGTGCGACACGAGGACTTCCCAAGATGTCACCCATCCGAGTACTACTCTCGCCCAAGCACACTTAATTGCGGAGTTCTAATGGGATCCGTAGCATAGTGCTGGTATGATCGCACCTGTTTAATTTCGCGCTGCAAATACATAAACTCCTTCTCATTTCTTCCCCCTCCCGTCATTTGTTTCCTTGTGCGTGCGCACTGCACCTCTCGTTCTCGTTCAAATATCAAGTAAAATGCCACGGCGCCGTGACTCATATTTGCGAATAAGTCTGCGGACCATAATTAAAGTCGCGCGTAACGTCGAACGGCACATCTGAAAAAAAGAAAATGGGTGAAACACGAGAACTTCCCAGGAGGTAACCCGTCATTGTACTACTTTCGCCAAAGCACACTTAACTGCGGAGTTCTGATGGGATCCGGTGCATTTGTGCTGGTGTGACCGCACCTGTTTAATTTCGTGCTGAAAATACATACACTCCTTCCCTCCCCCCCTCCCATCATTTGTTTCCTTTTGCGTTCACACTGCACCTCTCTTTCTCGTTCTAATATCGATTAAAATGCCCCTGATTCTTGACTCACATTTGCATATAAACCAGCGGACCATAGTTCCAGTCGCGCGTAACGTCGAACGACCCATCTGAAAAAAAATTATTGCGATACGAGGACTTCCCAAGAGGTCATCCATCCGGTGCATTAGTGCTGGTATGATGCCACTTGTTTAATTTTGCGCTTCAAATACATACACACATTCTCGTTTCTTCCTCATCCCGTCATTTGTTTCCTTGTGCGTGCGCACTGCACCTTCCGTACTCGTTCTAATGTCAAGTAAAATGTCACGGCGCTGTGACTCACATTTGCGAATAAACCTGCGGACCATAAATCATGTTGCACGTAACGTCAAAAGAATCATCTGCAAAAAGATGGGTGCAACACGAGGACCTCCAGAGAAAATGGGTGAAATATAAGGACTTCGCAGGAGGTAACCCATCCGAGTACTACTCTCGCCCAAGCACACTTAACTGCAGAGTTCTGATGGGATCCGGGGCTTTATTGCTGGTATGATCGCACCGGTTTAATTTCGCGCTGCAAATACATACACTCCTTCTCCTTTCTTCCCCCTCCCGTCAATTGTTTCCTTGTGCGTTCACACTGCACCTCTCATTCTCGTTCTAATATCGATTAAAATGCCCCTGCCTCTTGACTCACATTTGCTTATAAACAAGCGGACCCTATTTCCAGTCGCGCGTAACGTCGAACGACCCGTCTGAAAAAAAATTTTTGCGACACGAGGACTTCCCAGGAGGTCACCCATCAGAGTACTGCTCTCGCCCAAGCACACTTAACTGCGGAGTTCTGATAGGATCCGTTGCATTAGTGGTGGTATGATCGCAACCGGTGAATTCCGCGCTGCAAATACATAAACTCCTTTCCAATTCTTCCCCCTCCCGTCATTTGTTTCCTTGTGCGTGCGCACTGCACCTCCCGTGCTAGTTCTAATATCAAGTAAAATGTTACGGTGCCGTGACTCACATTTGCGAATAAACCTGAGGACCATTATTCAAGTCGCGCGTATCGTCGAAAGAATCATCTGCAAAAAAATGGGTGCAACACGATGACTTTCTAAGAAAATTGGTGAAATATAAGGACTTCGCAGGAGGTCACCCATCCTAGTGCCACTCTTGCCCAAGCACCCTTAACTTGCGGAGTTCTGATAGAATCCGTTGCATTGGTGCTGGTATGATTGCTCATGTTTCATTCTGCGCTGCAAATACATACACTTTTTCCCCCTCCATCCCCCCTCCCGTCATTTGTTTCCTTGTGCGTGCACTCTGCATCTCTATTTCTTGTTCTAATATCGATTAAAATGCCCCTGCTTCTTGACTCACATTTGCGTATAAACCAGTGGACCCTAGATCCAGTCGCGCATAACGTCGAACGATCCGTCTAAAAAAAAAAATTAGTGCGACAAAAGGACTTCCCAGGAGGTCAATCATCCTAGTGCTACTCTCGCCCAAGCACCCTTAACCTGCGGAGTTCTGATAGAATCAGTTGCATTGGTGCTGGTATGATTGCTCAGGTTTCATTCTGCGCTGCAAATACATACACTTCTTCTCCCTCCATCCCCCCTCCCGTCATTTGTTTCCTTGTGCGTGCACTCTGCATCTCTCCTTCTCGTTCTAATATCAATTAAAATGCCCCTGCTTCTTGACTCACATTTGCGTATAAACCAGCGGACCCTAGTTTCAGTCGCGCGTAACCTCGAACGACCCGTCTAAAAGAAAAAATTAGTGCGACACGAGGACTTCCTAGGAGGTCACCCATCCGAGTACTACTCTCGCCCAAGCACACTTAACTGCGAAGTTATGATGGGATCCAGTGCATTAGTGCTTGTATGATCGCACCCGTTTAATTCCACGCTGCAAATAGATAAACTCCTTCTCCTTTCTTCCCCCTCCCGTCATTTGTTTCCTTGTGCGTGCGCACTGCACCTCCCGTGCTCATTCTAATATCAAGTAAAATGCTACGGTGTCGTGACTCACATTTGCGAATAAACCTGAGGACCATAATTCAAGTCGCACATATCGTCGAAAGAATCATCTACAAAAAAATAGGTGCAACACGAGGACTTCCTAAGAAAATGTGTGAAATATAAGGACTTCGCCGGAGGTCACCCATCCTAGTGCTACTCTCCCCCAAGCACCCTTAACTTGCGGAGTTCTGATAGAATCCGTTGCATTGGTGCTGGTATGATTGCTCATGTTTCATTCTGCGCTGCAAATACATACACTTTTTCTCCCTCCATCCCCCCTCCTGTCATTTGTTTCCTTGTGCGTGCGCACTGCACCTCTCGTTCTCGTTCAAATATCAGGTAAAATGCTACGGCGCCGTGACTCACATTTGTGAATAAATCTGCGGACAAAAATTAAAGTCGCGCGTAATTTCGAACGACACATCTGAAAAAAAAAATCGGTGCAACACGAGAACTTCCCAGGAGGTAACCCATCATTGTACTACTTTCGCCAAAGCACACTTAACTGCGGAGTTCTGATGGGATCCGGTGCATTTGTGCTGGTATGATTGCACCTGTTTAATTTCGCGCTGCAAATACATACACTAATTCCCCTTTCTTCTCCCTCCCGTCATTTGTTTCCTTGTGCGTGCGCACTGTACCTCCCGTTCTCGTTCTAATATCAAGTAAAATGCCACGGCGTCGTGACTCACATTTGCGAATA
This sequence comes from Carica papaya, assembly GCF_054855325.1. NCBI lineage: Eukaryota > Viridiplantae > Streptophyta > Magnoliopsida > Brassicales > Caricaceae > Carica > Carica papaya. The sequence continues at coordinate 19,226,595 of NC_142316.1, forward strand.
AACCTGAGGACCATAATTCAAGTCGCGCGTAACGTCGAAAGAATCATCTGCAAAAAAATGGGTGCAAGACGAGGACTTTTACAAGAAAATGGGTGAAATATAAGGACTTCGCAGGAGGTAACCCTTGCTAGTACTACTCTCGCCCAAGCACCCTTACCTACGGAGTTCTGATAGAATCCGTTGCATTAGTGCTGGTATGATCACACCTGTTTCATTTCGTGCTGAAAATACATACACTCCTTCTCCTTCCCTCCCCCTCCCATCAATTGTTTCCTTGTGCGTTCACACTGTACCTCTCTTTCTCGTTGTAATATCGATTAAAATGGGTGCAACACGAGGACATCACAAGAAAATGAGTGAAATATAAGGACTTCGCAGGAGGTAACCCATGCTAGTACTACTCTCGCCCAAGCACCCTTACCTACGGAGTTCTGATAGAATCCGTTGCTTTAGTGCTGGTATGATCGCACCTGTTTCATTTCGTGCTGAAAATACATACACTCCTTCTACTTCTCTCCCCCTCCCATCAATTGTTTCCTTGTGCGTTCACACTGCACCTCTCGTTCTCCTTCTAATATCGATTAAAATGCCCCTACTTCTTGACTCACATTTGCGTATAAACCAGCGGACCCTAGTTCCACTCCTGCGTAACGTCAAACGACCCGTCTGAAAAAAAATTGGTACGACACGAGGACTTCGCAGGAGGTAACCCATGCTAGTACTACTCTCGCCCAAGCACCCTTACCTACGGAGTTCTGATAGAATCCGCTGCATTAGTGCTGGTATGATCGCACTTGTTTCATTTCGTGCTGAAAATACATACACTCCTTCTCCTTCCCTCCCTTTCCCATCAATTGTTTCCTTGTGCGAACACACTGCACCTCTCCTTCTCGTTCTAATATCGATTAAAATGCCCCTGCTTCTTGACTCACATTTGCGTATAAACCAACGGACCCTAGTTCCAATCGCGCGTAATGTCGAACGACCCGTTTGAAAAAAAATCGGTGCGACACAAGGACTTCCCAAGAGGTCACCCATCCAAGTACTACTCTCGCCCAAGCACACTTAACTGCGGAGTTCTGATGGGATCCGGTGCATTAGTGCTTGTATGATCGCACCCGTTTAATTTCGCGCTGCAAATACATAAACGCCTACTCCTTTCTTCTCCCTCCCGTCATTTGTTTCCTTGTGCGTGCGCAATGCACCTCCCGTGTTCGTTCTAATATCAAGTAAAATGCTACGGTGCCATGACTCACATTTGCGAATAAACTTGAGGACCATAATTCAAGTCGCGCGTATCGTCGAAAGAATCATCTGCAAAAAAATGGGTGCAACAAGAGAACTTCCTAAGAAAATGGGTGAAATATAAGGACTTCGCAGGAAGTCACCCGTCCTAGTGCTACTCACGCCCAAGCACCTTTAACTTGCGGAGTTCTGATAGAATCCGTTGCATTGGTGCTGGTATGATTGCTCATGTTTCATTATGCGCTGCAAATACATATACTTTTTCTCCCTCCATCCCCCCTCCCGTCATTTGTTTCCTTGTGCGTGCACTCTGCATCTCTCTTTCTCGTTCTAATATCGATTAAAATGCCCCTGCTTCTTGACTCACATTTGCGTATAAACCAGTGGACCCTTGTTCCAGTCGCGCGTAAAATGCCCCTGTTTAATTTTGCGCTGCAAATACATAAACTCCTTCTCCTTTCTTCCCCCTCCCGTCATTTGTTTCCTTGTGTGTGCGCACTGCACCTCTCGTTCTCGTTCAAATATCAAGTAAAATGCCACGGCGCCGTGACTCACATTTGCGAATAAATCTGCGGACCATAATTAAAGTCGCGCGTAACGTCGAACGACACATATGAAAAAAAGAAAATGGGTGCAACACGAGAACTTCCCACGAGGTAACTCATCATTGTACTACTTTTCCCAAAGCACACTTAACTGCGGAGTTCTGATGGGATCCGGTCCATTTGTGCTAGTATGATCGCACCTGTTTAATTTTACGCTGCAAATACATAAACTCATTCCCCTTTCTTCCCCCTCCCGTCATTTGTTTCCTTGTGCGTGCGCACTGCACCTCCCGTGCTCCTTCTAATATAAAGTAAAATGCTACGGTGCCGTGACTCACATTTGCGAATAAACCTGAGCACCATAATTCAAGTCACGCGTATCATCGAAAGAATCATCTGCAAAAAAATGGGTGCATCAAAAGGACTTCCTAAGAAAATGGGTGAAATATAAGGACTTCGCAGGAGGTCACCCATCCTAGTGCTACTCTCGCCCAAGCACCCTTAACTTGCGGAGTTCTGATAGAATCCATTGCATTGGTGCTGGTATGATTGCTCATGTTTCATTCTGCGCTGCAAATACATACACATTTTCTCCCTCCATCCCCCATCCCGTCATTTGTTTCCTTGTGCGTGCGCACTGCACCTCTCGTTCTCGTTCAAATATCAAGTAAAATGCCACGGCGCCGTGACTCACATTTGCGAATAAATCTGCGGACCATAATTAAAGTCGCGCGTAACGTCGAACGGCACATCTGAAAAAAAGAAAATGGGTGCAACACGAGAACTTCCCTGGAGGTAACCTATCATTGTACTACTTTCGCCAAAGCACACTTAACTGCGGAGTTATGATGGGATCCGGTGCATTTGTGCTGGTGACACCGCACCTGTTTAATTTCGTGCTGAAAATACATACACTCCTTCTTCCCTCCTCCCCTCCCATCATTTGTTTCCTTGTGCGTTCACACTGCACCTCTCCTTCTCGTTCTAATATCGATTAAAATGCCACTGATTCTTGATTCACATTTGCGTATAAACCAGCGGACCATAGTTCCAGTCGCGCGTAACGTCGAACGACCCATATGAAAATAATAGGTGCAACGCGAGGGCTTCCCAAGTTGTCACCCATCCGAGTACTACTCTCACCCAAGCACACTTAAGTGAGGAGTTTTGATGGGATCCGGGGCTTTACTGCTGGTATGATCGCACCTGTTTAATTTTGCGCTGTAAATACATACACTCCTTCTCATTTCTTCCCCCTCCGGTCATTTGTTTCCTTGTGCGTTCACACTTCACCTCTCATTCTCGTTCTAATATCGATTAAAATGCCCCTGCTTCTTGACTCACATTTGCGTATAAACCAGCGGACCCTAGTTCCAGACTCGCGTAATGTCAAACGACCCGTCTGAAAAAAAATTGGTGCGACACGAGGACTTTCTAGGAGGTCACCCATCCGAGTACTAATCTCGCCCAAGCACACTTAACTGCGGAGTTCTGATGGGATCCGGCGCATTAGTGCTGGTATGATCGCACCTGTTTAATTTCACGCTGCAAATACATAAACTCATTCCCCTTTCTTCCCCCTCCCGTCATTTCTTTCCTTGTGCGTGCGCACTGCACCGCCCGTGCTCGTTCTAATATCAAGTAAAATACTACGGTGCCGTGACTCACATTTGCGAATAAACCTGAGGACCATAATTCAAGTCGCGCGTATCGTCGAAAGAATCATCTGCAAAAAAATGGGTGCAACACGAGGACTTCCTAAAAAAATGGGTGAAATATAAGGACTTCGCAGGAGGTCACCCATCCTAGTACTACTCTCGCCCAAGCACCCTTAACTTGCAGAGTTCTGAAAGAATCCGTTGCATTGGTGCTGGTATGATTGCTCATGTTTCATTCTGCGCTGCAAATACATACACTTTTTCTCCCTCCATCCCCCCTCCCGTCATTTGTTTCCTTGTGCGTGCACTCTGCATCTCTCCTTCTCATTTTAATATCGATTAAAATGCCCCTGCTTCTTGACTCACATTTGCTTATAAACCAGTGGACCCTAGTTCCAGTCGCGCGTAACGTCGAACGACTCGTCTGAAAAGAAATTAGTGCGACACGAGGACTTCCTAGGAGGTCACCCATCCGAGTACTACTCTCACCCAAGCACACTTAACTGTGGAGTTCTGATGGGATCCGGTGCATTAGTGCTGGTATGATCGCACCTGTTTAATTCTGCGCTGCAAATACATAAACTCCTTCTCCTTTCTTCCCCCTCCCGTCATTTATTTCCTTGTGCGTACGCACTGCACCTCCCGTGCTCGTTCTAATATCAAGTAAAATGCTAAGGTTCCGTGACTCACATTTGCGAATAAACCTGAGGACCATAATTCAAGTCGCGTGTATCGTCGAAAGAATCATCTGCAAAAAAATGGGTACAACACGAGGACTTCTTAAGAAAATGGGTGAAATATAAGGACTTCGTAGGAGGTCACCCATCCTAGTGCTACTCTCGCCCAAGCACCCTTAACTTGCGGAGTTCTAATAGAATCCGTTACATTGGTGCTAGTATGATTGCTCATGTTTCATTCTGCACTGCAAATACATACACTTTTTCTCCCTCTATCCCCCCTCCCGTCATTTGTTTCCTTGTGCGTGCACTCTGCATCTCTTCTTCTCATTCTAATATTGATTAAAATGTCCCTGCTTCTTGACTCACATTTGCGTATAAACCAGTGGACCCTAGTTCCAGTCGCGCGTAACGTAAAACGACCCGTCTGAAAAAAAAAATTAGTGCGACACGAGAACTTCCCAGGAGGTCACCCATCCGAGTACTACTCTCGCCCAAGCACACTTATCTGCGGAGTTCTGATGGGATCCGGTGCATTAGTGCTGGTTTGATCACACCAGTTTAATTTCGCGCTGCAAATACATAAACTCCTTCTCCTTTCTTCCCCCTCCCGTCATTTGTTTCCTTGTGCGTGCGCACTGCACCTCCCGTGCTCGTTCTAATATCAAGAAAAATGCTACGGTGCCGTAACTCACATTTGCGAATAAACCTGAGGACCATAATTCAAGTCGCGCGTATCGTCGAAAGAATCATCTGCAAAAAAATGGGTGCAACACGAGGACTTCATAAGAAAATGGGTGTAATATAAGGACTTCACTAGAGGTCACCCATCCGAGTACTTTTCTCGCCCAAGCACCCTTAACTGCGGAGTTCTGATAGAATCTGTTGCATTAGTGCTGGTATGATCCCTCATGTTTCATTCTGCATTGGAAATACATACACTCTTTCTCCTTTCATCCCCCCTCCCGTCATTTGTTTCCTTGTGCATGCACTCTACATCTCTCTTTCTCCTTCTAATATCAAGTAATATTCCCCGGCACCGTGACTCACCTTTGCAAATGAACCAGTGGTTTATAATTCCATTCGCGCGTAATGTCGAACAACCCATCCGAAAAAAATAGGTGCAACACGAGGGCTTCCAAAGTGGTCACCCATCTGAGTACTACTCTCGCCCAAGCACACTTAACTGCAGAGTTCTGATGGGATCCGGAGCTTTAGTGCTGGTATGATCGCACCTGTTTAATTTTGCGCTGCAAATACATACACTCCTTCTCCTTTCTTCCCCTCCCAACATTTGTTTCCTTGTGCGTTCACACTTCACCTCTCATTCTCGTTCTAATATCGACTAAAACACCCCTGCTTCATGACTCACATTTGCGTATAAACCAGCGGACCATAGTTCCAGACGCGCGTAACGTCGAACGACCCGTCTGAAAAAAAATTGGTGCGACACGAGGACTTCCCAGGAGGTCACCCATCCGAGTACTAATCTCGCCCAAGCACACTTCACTGCGGAGTTCTGATGGGATCCGGTGCATTAGTGCTGGTATGATCGCAACTGTTTAATTTTGCGCTGCTAATACATAAACTCATTCCCCTTTCTTCCCCCTCCCGTCATTTGCTTTTTTGTGCGTGCACACTGCACCTGTCGTTCTTGTTCAAATATCAAGTAAAATGCCACGGCGCCGTGACTCACATTTGCGAATAAATCTGCAGACCATAATTAAAGTCGCGCGTAACGTCGAACGGCATATCTGAAAAAAAGAAAATGGGTGCAACACGAGGACTTCGCAAGAAAATTGGTGAAATATAAGGACTTCGCAGGAGGTAACCCATGATAGTACTACTCTCGCCCAAGCACCCTTACCTACAGAGTTCTGATAGAATCCGTTGCATTAGTGCTGGTATGATCGCACCTGTTTCATTTCGCGCTGCAAAAACATACTCCTTCTCCTTTCTTCCCCTCCCGTCATTTGTTTCCTTGTGCGTGCGCACTGCACCTCTCGTTCTCGTTCAAATATCAAGTAAAATGCCACGGCGCCGTGACTCACATTTGCGAATAAATCTGCGGACCATAATTAAAGTCGCGCGTAACGTCGAACGGCACATCTGAAAAAAAGAAAATGGGTGCAACACGAGAACTTCCCAGAAGGTAACCCATCATTGTACTACTTTCGCCAAAGCACACTTAACTGCGTAGTTCTGATGGGATCCGGTGCATTTGTGTTGGTGTGACCGCACCTGTTTAATTTCGTGCTGAAAATACATACACTCCTTCTTCCCTCCTCCCCTCCCATCATTTGTTTCCTTGTGCGTGCACTATGCATATCTCTTTCTCGTTCTAATATCAAGTAATATGCCCCGGCGCCGTGACTCACCTTTGCAAATGGACCAGCGGTTTATAATTCCATTTGCGCGTAACGTCGAAAAACCCATCCGAAAAAAAATAGGTGCAACACGAGGGCTTCCCAAATGGTCACCCATCCGAGCACTACTCTCGCTCAAGCACACTTAACTGCAGAGTTCTGATGGGATCCGGTGCAGTGCTGGTATGATCGAACCTGTTTAATTTCACGCTGCAAATACATAAACTCCTTCTCCTTTCTTCCCCCTCCCGTCATTTGTTTCCTTGTGCGTGCGCACTGCACCTCTCGTTCTCGTTCAAATATCAAGTAAAATGCCACGGCGCCGTGACTCACATTTGCGAATAAATCTGCGGACCATAATTAAAGTCGCGCGTAACGTCGAACGGCACATCACAAAAAAGAAAATGGGTGCAACACAAGAACTTCCCAGGAGGTAACCCATCATTGTACTACTTTCGCAAAAGCACACTTAACTGAGGAGTTTTGATGGGATCCGGTGCATTTGTGCTGGTATGATGGCACCCGTTTAATTCCGCGTTGCAAATACATAAACTCCTTCTCCTTTCTTGCCCCTCCCGTCATTTGTTTCCTTGTGCGTGCGCACTGCACCTCCCGTGCTCGTTCTAATATAAAGTAAAATGCTACGGTGCCGTGACTCACATTTGCGAATAAATCTGCGGACCATAATTAAAGTCGCGCGTAACGTCGAATGGCACATCTGAAAAAAAGAAAATGGGTGGAACACGAGAACTTCCCAAGAGGTAACCCATCATTGTACTACTTACGCCAAAGCACACTTAACTGCGAATTTCTGATGGGATCCGTTGCATTTGTGCTGGTGTGACCGCACCTGTTTAATTTCGTGCTGAAAATACATACACTCCTTCTTCCCTCCCCTCTCCCATCATTTGTTTCCTTGTGCGTTCACACTGCACCTCTCCTTCTCGTTCTAATATCGATTAAAATGCCTCTGATTCTTGACTCACATTTGCGTATAAACCAGTGGACCATAGTTCCAGTCGCGCGTAACGTCGAATGACCCATCTGAAAAAAAATTGTTTCAATACGAGGACTTCCCAAGAGGTCACCCATCCGAGTACTACTCTCGCCCAAGCACACTTAACCGCAGAGTTCTGATGAGATCCAGTGCAGTAGTGCTGGTATGATGCCACTTGTCTAATTTTGCGCTTCAAATACATACACTCATTCTCTTTTCTTCCTCATCCTGTCATTTGTTTTTTTGTGCGTGCGCACTGCACCTCCCGTACTCGTTCTAATATCAAGTAAAATGCCACGGCGCCGTGATTCACATTTGCGAATAAATCTACGGACCATAAATCAAGTCGCGCGTAACGTCGAAAGAATCATCTGCAAAAAAATGGGTGCAACACGAGGACTTCCTAAAAAAATGGGTGAAATATAAGGACTTCGCAGGAGGTCACCCATCCTAGTGCTTCTCTCGCCCAAACACCCTTAACTTGTGGAGTTCTGATAGAATCTGTTGCATTGGTGCTCGTATGATTGCTCATGTTTCATTTTGCGCTGCAAATACATACACTTTTTCTCCCTCCATCGCCCCTCCCGTCATCTGTTTCCTTGTGCGTGCACTCTGCACCTCTCTCTCACGTTCTAATATCAAGTAATATGCCCCGGCACCGTGACTCACCTTTGCAAATGAACCAACGGTTTATAATTCCATTCGCGCGTAACGTTGAACAACCCATCCGAAAAAAAATTGGTGCAACACAAGGGCTTCCCATGTGGTCACCCATCTGAGTACTACTCTCGCCCAAGAACACTTAACTGCGGAGTTCTGGTGGGATCCAGAGCTTTAGTGCTGGTATGATCGCACCTGTTTAATTTCGTGCTGAAAATACATACACTCCTTCTCCTTTCTTCCCCCTCCCGTCATTTGTTTCCTTGTGCGTTCACACTTCACCTCTCATTCTCGTTCTAATATCGATTAAAGTGCCCCTGCTTCTTGACTTACATTTGCGTATAAACCAGCGGACCCTAGTTCCAGACGCGCGTAACGTCGAAGGACCCGTCTGAAAAAAAATTGGTGCGACACGACTCACATTTGCGCATAAACCTGAGGACCATAATTCAAGTCGCGCGTATCATCGAAAGAATCATCTGCAAAAAAATGCGTGCAACACGAGGACTTTACAAGAAAATAGGTGAAATATAAGAACTTCGCAAGAGGTAACCCATGCTAGTACTACTCTCGCCCAAGCTCCCTTACCTACGGAGTTCTGATAGAATCCGTTGCATTAGTGCTGGTATGATCGCACCTGTTTCATTTCTTGCTGAAAATACATACATTCCTTCTCCTTCCCTCCCCCTCCCATCAATTGTTTCCTTGTGCGTTCACACTGCACCTCTCATTCTCGTTCTAATATCGATTAAAATGCCCCTACTTCTTGACTCACATTTGCGTATAAACCAGCGGACCCTAGTTCCAGTCGCGTGTAACGTCGAACGACCTGTCTGAAAAAAAATTTGTGCGACACGAGGACTTCCCAGGAGTTCACCAATCTGAGTACTACTCTCGCCAAAGCACACTTAACTGCGGAGTTCGGACGGGATCCGGTGCATTAGTGCTGGTATGATCGCACCCGTTTAATTCCGCGCTGCAAATACATAAACTCCTTATCCTTTCTTCCCCCTCCCGTCATTTGTTTCCTTGTGCGTGCGCACTGCACCTCCCGTGCTAGTTCTAATATAAAGTAAAATGCTACGGTGCCGTGACTCACATTTGCGAATAAACATAAGGATCATAATTCAAGTCGCGCGTATCGTCAAAAGAATCATCTGCAAAAAAATGGGTGGAACATGAGGACTTCCTAAGAAAATGGGTGAAATATAAGGACTTCGCAGGAGGTCACCCATCCTAGTGCTACTCTCGCCCAAGCACCCTTAACTTGCGGAGTTCTGATAGAATCCGTTGCATTGGTGATGGTATGATTGCTCATGTTTCATTCTGCGCTGCAAATACATACACTTTTTCTCCCTCCATCCCCCCTCCCGTCATTTTTTTCCTTGTGCGTGCACTCTGCATCTCTCCTTCTCGTTCTAATATCGATTAAAATGCCCCTGTTTCTTGACTCACATTTGCGTATAAAGTCGCGCGTAACGTCGAACGAAACATCTGAAAAAAAGAAAATGGGTGCAACACAAGAACTTCTCACGAGGTAACCCATCATTGCACTACTTTCCCCAAAGCACACTTAACTGCGGAGTTCTGATGGGATCCGGTGCATTTATGCTGGTATGATCGCACCTGTTTAATTTCGCGCTGCAAATACATAAACTCCTTCTCCTTTCTTCCCCCTCCCGTCATTTGTTTCCTTGTGCGTGCGCACTGCACCTCTCGTTCTCGTTCAAATATCAGGTAAAATACCACGGCGCCGTGACTAACTTTTGCGAATAAATCTGCGGACCATAATTAAAGTCGCGCGTAACGTCGAATGGCACATCTGAAAAAAAGAAAACGGGTGCAACACGAGAAACTCCCAAGAGGTAACCCATCTTTGTACTACTATCGCCCAAGTACACTTAACTGCGGAGTTTTGATGGGATCCGGTGCATTTGTGCTGGTGTGACCGCACCTGTTTAATTTCGTGCTGAAAATACATACACTCCTTCTTCCCTACCCACCATCCCAACATTTGTTTCCTTGTGCGTTCACACTGCACCTCTCCTTCTCGTTCTAATATCGATTAAAATGCCCCTGATTCTTGACTCACATTTGCGTATAAACCAGCGGACCATAGTTCCAGTCGCGCGTAACGTTGAACGACCCATCTAAAAAAAATTGTTGCGATACGAGGACTTCCCAAGAGGTCACCCATCCGAGTACTACTCTCGCCAAAGCATACTTAACTGCAGAGTTCTGATAGGATCCAGTGCATTAGTGCTGGTATGATGCCACTTGTTTAATTTTGCGCTGCAAATACATAAACTCCTTCTCCTTTCTTTCCCCTCCCGTCATTTGATTCCTTGTGCGTGAGCACTGCACCTCCCGTTCTCGTTCTAATATCAAGTAAAATGCTACAGCGCCGTGACTCACATTTGCGAATAAACCTGAGGACCATAATACAAGTCCCGCGTAACGTCGAAAGAATCATCTGCAAAAAAATGGGTGCAACACGAGGACTTCACAAGAAAATTGGTCAAATATAAGGACTTCGCAGGAGGTAACCCATGCTAGTACTACTCTTGCCGAAGCACCCTTACCTACGGAGTTCTGATAGAATCTGTTGCATTAGTGCTGGTATGATCGCACCTGTTTCATTTCGCGCTGCAAATACATACACTCCTTCTCCTTTCTTCCCCCTCCCGTCATTTGTTTCCTTGTGCGTGCGCACTGCACCTCTCGTTCTCGTTCAAATATCAAGTCAAATACCACGGCGCCGTGACTCACATTTGCGAATAGATCTGCGGACCATAATTAAAGTTGCGCGTAACGTCGAACGGCACATCTGAAAAAAAGAAAATGGGTGCAACACGAGAACTTCCCAGGAGGTAACCCATCATTGTACTACTTTCGCCACAGCACACTTAACTGCGGAGTTTTGATGGGATCTGGTGCATTTGTGCTGGTGTGACCGCACCTGTTTAATTTCGTGCTGAAAATACATACACTCCTTCTTCCCTCCCCCCCTCCCATCATTTGTTTCCTTGTGCGTTCACACTGCACCTCTCCTTCTCGTTCTAATATCGATTAAAATACCCCTGATTCTTGACTCACATTTGCGTATAAACCAGCGGACCATAGTTCAAGTTGCACGTAACGTCGGACGACCCGTCTAAAAAAAAATTGGTGCAACACAATGACTTCCCAGGAGGTCACCAATCTGAGTACTACTCTCGCCCAAGCACACTAAACTGCGGAGTTCTGATGGGATCCAGTGCATTAGTGCTGGTATGATCGCACCCGTTTAATTCCGCGCTGCAAATACATAAACTCCTTCTCCTTCCTTCCCCCTCCCATTATTTGTTTCCTTGTGCGTGCGCACTGCACCTCCCGTGCTCGTTCTAATATCAAGTAAAATACTACGGTGCCGTGACTCACATTTGCGAACAGACCTGAGGACCATAATTAAAGTCCTGCGTAACGTCGAAAGAATCATCTGCAAAAAAATGGGTGCAACACGAGGACTTCACAAGAAAATAGGTGAAATATAAGGACTTCGCAGGAGGTAACCCATGCTAGTACTACTCTCGCCCAAGCACCCTTACCTACGGAGTTCTGATAGAATCCGTTGAATTAGTGCTGGTATGATCGCACTTGTTTCATTTCGTGCTGAAAATATATACACTTCTTCTCCTTCCCTCCCCCTCCCATCAATTGTTTCCTTGTGCATTCACACTGCACCTCTCTTTCTCGTTCTAATATCGATTAAAATGCCCCTGCTTCTTGACTCACATTTGCGTATAAACAAGCGGACCATAGTTCCAGTCGCGCGTAACGTCGAACGAACCGTCTGAAAAAAAATTGGTGCGACACGAGGACTTCCCAGGAGGTCAACCATCCGAGTACTACTCTCACCCAAGCACACTTAACTGCGGAGTTCTGAGGGGATACGGTGCATTAGTGCTGGTATGATCGCACCCGTTTAATTTTGCGCTGCAAATACATAAACTCCTTCTCCTTTCTTCCCCCTCCCGTCATTTGTTTAATTGTGCGTGCGCACTGCACCTCCCGTGCTCGTTCTAATATCAAGTAAAATGCTACGGTGCCGTGTCTCACATTTGCGAATAAATCTGAGGACCATAATTCAAGTCGCGCGTATCGTCAAAAGAATCATCTGCAAAAAAATGGGTGCAACACGAGGACTTCCTAAGAAAATGGGTGAAATATAAGGACTTCGCAGGAGGTCACCCATCCTAGTGCTACTCTCGCCCAAGCACCCTTAACTTGCGGAGTTCTGATAGAATCCGTTGCATTGGTGCTGGTATGATTGCTCATGTTTCATTCTGCGCTGCAAATACATACACTTTTTCTCCCTCCATCCCCCCTCCCATCATTTGTTTCCTTGTGCGTGCACTCTGCATCTCTCCTTCTCATTCTAATATCGATTAAAATGCCCCTGCTTCTTGAGTCACATTTGCGTATAAACCAGTTGACCCTAGTTCCAGTCGCGTGTAACGTCGAACGACCCGTCTGAAAAAAAAATTAGTGCGACACGAGGACTACCCAGGAGGTCTCCAATCCGAGTACTACTCTCGCCCAAACACACTTAACTGCGGAGTTCTGATGGGATCCGGAGCTTTAGTGCTGGTATGATCGCACCTGTTTAATTTCGCGCTGCAAATACATACACTCCTTCTCATTTCTTCCCCCTCCCGTCATTTGTTTCCTTGTGCGTTCACACTTCACCTCTCATTCTCGTTCTAATATCGATTAAAATACCGCTGCTTCTTGACTCACATTTGCGTATAAACCAGCGGACCCTAGTTCCAGTCGCGCGTAACTTCGAACGACCCGTCTGAAAAAAAATTGGTGCGACACGAGGACTTCCCAGGAGGTCACCCATCCGAGTACTACTCTCGCCCAAGCACACTTAACTGCGGAGTTCTGATGGGATCCGGTGCATTAGTGCTAGTATGATCACACCCATTTAATTCTGCGCTGCAAATACATAAACTCCTTCTCCTTTCTTCCCCCTCCCGTCATTTGTTTCCTTGTGCGTGCGCACTGCACCTCCCGTGCTCGTTCTAATATCAAGTAAAATGCTACGGTGCCGTGACTCACATTTGCGAATAAACCTGAGGACCATAATTCAAGTTGCGCGTAACGTCGAAAGAATCATCTGCAAAAAAATGGGTGCAACACGAGGACTTCCTAAGAAAATAGGTGAAATATAAGGACTTCGCATGAGGTCACCCATCCTAGTGCTACTCTCGCCCAAGCACCCTTAACTTGCGAAGTTCTGATAGAATCCGTTGCATTGGTGCAGGTATGATCGCTCATGTTTCATTCTGCGCTGCAAATACATACACTCTTTCTCCCTCCATCCCCTCTCCCGTTATTTGTTTCCTTGTGCGTGCACTCTGCATCTCTCCTTCTCGTTCTAATATCAAGTAAAATGCCCTAGCATTGTGACTCACCTTTGCGAATGAACAAGCGGTTTATAATTGCATTCGCGCGTAACGTCGAACGACCCATCCGAAAAAAAATGGGTGCAACACGAGGACCTCCCAGGAGGTCACCAATCCGAGTACTACTCCCGCCCAAGCACACTTAACTGCTGAGTTCTGATGGGATACGGTGCATTAGTGCTGGTATGATGGCACCTATTTAATTTCGCGCTGCAAATACGTACACTCCTTCTCCTTTCTTCCCCTTCCCGTCATTTGTTTCCTTGTGCGTGCGCACTGCACCTCTCGTTCTCGTATAAATATCAAGTAAAATGCCACGGCGCAGTGACACACATTTTCGAATAAATCTGCGGACTATAATTAAAGTCGCGCGTAACATCGAATGGCACATCTGAAAAAAAAAATGGGTGCAACACGAGAACTTCCCAGAAGGTAACCCATCCTTGTACTACTTTCGCCAAAGCACACTTAACTGCGGAGTTCTGATGGGATCCGGTGTATTTGTGCTGGTGTGATAGCACCTGTTTAATTTCGTGCTGAAAATAAAAACACTCCTTCTCCTTCCCTCCCCCCTCCCATCATTTGTTTCCTTGTGCGTTCACACTGCACCTCTTTTTCTCGTTCTAATATCGATTAATATGCCCCTACTTCTTGACTCACATTTGCGTATAAACAAGTGGACCATAGTTCCAGTTGCGCGTAACGTCGAACGACCCGTCTAAAAAAAAATTTGTGCGACACGAGAACTTCCCAGGAGGTCACCAATCCGAGTACTACTCTCCCCCAAGCACACTTAACTGCAGAGTTATGATGGGATCCGTTGCATTAGTGCTAGTATGATCGCATCCGTTTAATTTCGCGCTGCAAATACATAAACTCCTTCTCCTTTCTTACCCCACCCGTCATTTGTTTCCTTGTGCGTGCACACTGCACCTCCCGTGCTCGTTTTAATATCAAGTAAAATGCTACGACGCCGTGACTCACATTTGCGAATAAACCTGAGGACCAAAATTCAAGTCGCGTGTAACGTCTAAAAAATCATCTGCAAAAAAATGGGTGCAACACGAGTACTTCCCAAGTGGTCACCCATTCGAGTACTACTCTCGCCCAAGCACACATAACTGCGGAGTTATGATGGGATCGGTTGCAATAGTGCTGGTACGATCGCACCTGTTTAATTTCGCGCTGCAAATACACAAACTCCTTCTCCCCTCTTCCCCCTCCCGTCATTTGTTTCCTTGTGCGTGCACTCTGCATCTTTTTTTCTCGTTCTAATATCAAGTAATATGCCCCGGCACTGTGACTCACCTTTGCAAATGAACCAGTGGTTTATAATTCCATTCGCGCGTAACGTCGAACAACCCATCCGAAAAAAAATAGGTGCACCACGAGGGCTTCCCAAGTGGTCACCCATCCGAGTACTACTCTCACCCAAGCACACTTAACTGCGGAGTTCTGATGGGATCCGGAGCTTTAGTGCTGGTATGATCGCACCTATTTAATTTTGCACTGCAAATACATACACTCCTTCTCCTTTCTTCCCCCTCCCGTCATTTGTTTCCTTGTGCGTTCACACTTCACCTCTCATTCTTGTTCTAATATCGATTAAAATGCCCCTGCTTATTGACTCACATTTGCGTATAAACCAGCGGACCCTAGTTCCAGACGCGCGTAACGTCGAACGACCCGTCTGAAAAAAATTGGTGCGACACGAGGACTTCCCAGGAGGTCACCCATCCGAGTACTAATCTCGCCCAAGCACACTTCACTGCGGAGTTCTAATGGGATCCGGTGCATTAGTGCTGGTGTGATCGCACCTGTTTAATTGTTGCGATACGAGGACTTCCCAAGAGGTCACCCATCCGAGTACTACTCTCGCCCAAGCACACTTAACTGCAGAGTTCTGATGGGATCCAGTGCATTATTGCTGGTATGATGCCACTTGTTTAATTTTGTGCTTCAAATACATACGCTCCTTCTCTTTTCTTCCTCCTCCCGTCATTTGTTTCCTTGTGCGTGCGCACTGCACCTCCCGTACTCGTTCTAATATCAAGTAAAATGCCACGACGCCGTGACTCACATTTGCGAATAAACCTGCGGACCATAAATCAAGTCACGCGTAACGTCGAAAGAATCATCTCCAAAAAGATGGGTGCAACACGAGGACCTCCCAAGAAAATGGGTGAAATATAAGGACTTCGCAGGAGGTCACCCATCCGAGTACTTTTCTCGCCCAAGCACCCTTAACTCCGGAGTTCTGATAGAATCCGTTGCATTAGTACTGGTATGATCCCTCATGTTTCATTCTGCACTGCAAATACATACACTCTTTCTCCTCCCATCCTCCCTCCCGTCATTTGTTTCCTTTTGCGTGCACTCTGCATCTCTCTTTCTCGTTCTAATATCAAGTAATATGCCCCGGCACCGTGACACACCTTTGCAAATGAACCTGCGGTTTATAATTCCTTTCGCGCGTAACGTCGAACAACCCATCCGAAAAAAAAAATAGGTGCAACAGGAGGGCTTCCCAGGTGGACACCCATCCGAGTACTACTCTGGCCCAAGCACACTTAACTGTGGAGTTCTGATGGGATCCGGAGCTTTAGTGCTGGTATGATCGCACCTGTTTAATTTCGCGCTACAAATACATACACTCCTTCTCCTTTCATCCCCCTCCCGTTATTTGTATCCTTGTGCGTTCACACTTTACCTCTCATTCTCGTTCTAATTTCGATTAAAATGCCCATGCTTCTCGACTCACATTTGCCTATAAACCAGCGGACCCTAGTTCCAGACGCGCGTAACGTCGAACGACCCATCTGAAAAAAAATTGGTGCGACACGAGGACTTCCCAGGAGGTCAACCATCCGAGTACTAATCTCGCCAAGCACACTTAACTGCGGAGTTCTGATGGGATCCGAGGCTTTAGTGCTGGTATGATCGCACCTGTTTAGTTTCGCGCTGCAAATACATACACTCCTTCTCATTTCTTCCCTCTCCCGTCATTTGTTTCCTTGTGCGTTCACACTTCACCTCTCATTCTCGTTCTAATATCGATTAACATGCCCCTGCTTCTTGACTCACATTTGCGTATAAACCAGCGGACCCTAGTTCCAGACGAGTGTAACGTCGAAAGAATCATCTGCAAAAAGATGGGTGCAACACGAGGACCTCCCAAGAAATTGGGTGAAATATAAGGACTTCGCAGGAGGTCACCCATCCGAGTACTTTTCTCGCCCAAGCACCCTTAACTGCGGAGTTCTGATAGAATCCGTTGCATTAGTGCTGGTATGATCCCTCATGTATCATTCTGCACTGCAAATACATACACTCTTTCTCCTCCCATCCTCCCTCCCGTCATTTGTTTCCTTTTGCGTGCACTCTGCATCTCTCTTTCTCGTTCTAATATCAAGTAATATGCCCCGGCACCGTGACTCACCTTTGCAAATGAACCTGCGATTTATAATTCCATTCACGCGTAACGTCGAACAACCCATCCGAAAAAAAAATAGGTCCAACACGAGGGCTTCCCAGGTGGACACCCATCCGAGTACTACTCTCGCCCAAGCACACTTAACTGCGGAGTTCTGATGGGATCCGGAGCTTTAGTGCTGGTATGATCGCACCTGTTTAATTTCGCGCTGCAAATACATACACTCCTTCTCCTTCCTTCCCCCTCCCGTCATTTGTTTCCATGTGCGTTCACACTTTACCTCTCATTCTCGTTCTAATTTTGATTAAAATGCCCCTGCTTCTCGACTCACATTTGCGTATTAACCAGCGGACCCTAGTTCCAGACACGCGTAACGTCGAACGACCCGTCTGAAAAAAAATTGGTGCGACACGAGGACTTCCCAGGAGGTCAACCATCCGAGTACTAATCTCGCCAAACACACTTAACTACGGAGCTCTGATGGGATCCGGGGCTTTAGTGCTGGTATGATCGCACCTGTTTAGTTTTGCGCTGCAAATACATACACTCCTTCTCCTTTCTTCCCCCTCCCGTCATTTGTTTCCTTGTGCGTTCACACTTCACCTCTCATTCTCGTTCGAATATCGATTAAAATGCCCCTGCTTCTTGACTGACATTTGCGTATAAACCAGCGGACCCTAGTTCCAGACGAGCGTAACGTCGAACGACCCGTCTGAGAAAAAATTGGTGCGACACGAGGACTTCACAAGAAAATGGGTGAAATATAAGCACTTCGCAGGAGGTAACCCATGCTAGCACTACTCTCGCCCAAGCATCCTTACCTACGGAGTTCTGATAGAATCTGTTGCATTAGTGCTGGTATGATCGCACCTGTTTCATTTCGTGCTGAAAATACATACACTCATTCTCCTTCCCTCCCCCTCCCATAATTTATTTCCTTGTGCGTTCACACTGCACCTCTCCTTCTCGTTCTAATATCGATTAAAATGCCCCTTCTTTTTGACTCACATTTGCGTATAAACCAGCGGACCCTAGTTCAAGTCGTGCGTAACGTCGAACGATCCGTCTGAAAAAAAATTGTTGCGACACGAGGACTTCCCAAGAAGTCACCCATCCGAGTACCACTCTCGCCCATGCACACTTAATTGCGGAGTTCTTATGGGATCCGGTGCATTAGTGCTGGTATGATTGCACCTGTTTAATTTCGCGCTGCAAATACATACACTCCTTCTCTTTTCTTCCCCCTCCCGTCATTTGTTTCCTTGTGCGTGCGCACTGCACCTCCCGTACACGTTCTAATATCAAGTATAATGCCACGGCGCCGTGACTCACATTTGCGAATAAACCTGCGGACCCTAAATCAAGTCGCGCGTAACGTCGAAAGAATCATCTGCAAAAAGATGGGTGCAACACGAGGACCTCCCAAGAAAATGGGTGAAATATAAGGACTTTGCAGGAGGTCACCCATCCGAGTACTTTTCTCGCCCAAGCACCCTTAACTGCGGAGTTCTGATAGAATCCGTTGCATTAGTGCTGGTATGATCCCTCATGTTTCATTCTGCACTGCAAATACACACACTCTTTCTCCTCCCATCCCCCCTACCGTCATTTGTTTCCTTTTACGTGCACTCTGCATCTCTCTTTCTCATTCTAATATCAAGTAATATGCCCTGGCACCGTGACTCACCTTTGCAAATGAACCTGCGGTTTATAATTCCATTCGCGCGTAACGTCGAACAACCCATCTGAAAAAAAATAGGTGCAACACGAGGGCTTCCCAGGTGGACACCCATCCGAGTACTACTCTCGCCCAAGCACACTTAACTGCGGAGTTCTGATGGAATCCGAAGCTTTAGTGCCGGTATGATCGCACCTGTTTAATTTCGCGCTGCAAATACATACACTCCTTCTCCTTTCTTCCCCCTCCCGTCATTTGTTTCCTTGTGCGTTCACACTTTACCTCTCATTCTCGTTCTAATTTCGATTAAAATGCCCCTACTTCTCGACTCACATTTGCATATAAACCAGCGGACCCTAGTTCCAGACACGCATAACGTCGAACGACCCGTCTGAAAAAAAATTGGTGCGACACGAGGACTTCCCAGGAGGTCAACCATCCGAGTACTAATCTCGCCAAACACACTTAACTACGGAGTTCTGATGGGATCTGGGGCTTTAGTGCTGGTATGATCGCACCTGTTTAGTTTCGCGCTGCAAATACATACACTCCTTCTCCTTTCTTCCCCCTCCCGTCATTTATTTCCTTGTGCGTTCACACTTCACCTCTCATTCTCGTTCTAATATCGATTAAAATGCCCCTGCTTCTTGACTCACATTTGCGTAAAAACCAGCGGACCCTAGTTCCAGACGAGCGTAACGTCGAACGACCCGTCTGAAAAAAAATTGGTGCGACACGAGGACTTCACAAGAAAATGGGTGAAATATAAGCACTTCGCAGGAGGTAACCCATGCTAGTACTACTCTCGCCCAAGCACCCTTACCTACGGAGTTCTGATAGAATCTGTTGCATTAGTGCTGGTATGATCGCACCTGTTTCATTTCCTGCTGAAAATACATACACTCATTCTCCTTCCCTCCCTCTCCCATAATTTGTTTCCTTGTGCATTCACACTGCACCTCTCCTTCTCGTTCTAATATCGATTAAAATGCCCCTTCTTTTTGACTCACATTTGCGTATAAACCAGCGGACCCTAGTTCAAGTCGCGCGTAACGTCGAACGACCCGTCTAAAAAAAAATTGTTGCGACACGAGGACTTCCCAGGAGGTCACCCATCCGAGTACCACTCTCGCCCAAGCACACTTAACTGCGGAGTTCTGATGGGATCCGGTGCATTAGTGCTGGTATGATCGCACCTGTTTAATTTTGCGCTGCAAATACATACACTCCTTCTCTTTTCTTCCCCCTCCCGTCATTTGTTTCCTTGTGCGTGCGCACTGCACCTCTCGTTCTCGTATAAATATCAAGTAAAATGTCACGGCGCAGTGACTCACATTTTCGAATAAATCTGCGGACTATAATTCAAGTCACGCGTAACGTCGAATGGCACATCTGAAAAAAAAATGGGTGCAACACGAGAACTTCCCAGAAGGTAACCCATCCTTATACTACTTTCGCCAAAGCACACTTAACTGCGGAGTTCTGATGGAATCCGATGTATTTGTGCTGGTGTGATAGCACCTGTTTAATTTCGTGCTGAAAATAAAAACACTCCTTCTCCTTCCCTCCCCCCTCCCATCATTTGTTTCCTTGTGCGTTCACACTGCACCTCTTTTTCTCGTTCTAATATCGATTAATATGCCCCTGATTCTTGACTCACATTTGCGTATAAACAAGTGGACCATAGTTCCAGTTGCGCGTAACGTCGAACGACCCGTCTGAAAAAAAATTGTTGCGACACGAGGACTTCCCAGGAGGTCACCCATCCGAGTACCACTCTCGCCCAAGCACACTTAACTGCGGAGTTCTGATGGGATCCGGTGCATTAGTGCTGGTATGATCGCACCTGTTTAATTTCGCGCTGCAAATACATACACTCCTTCTCTTTTCTTCCCCCTCCCGTCATTTGTTTCCTTGTGCGTGCGCACTGCACCTCCCGTACTCGTTCTAATATTAAGTATAATGCCATGGCGCCGTGACTCACATTTGCGAATAAACCTGCGGACCATAAATCAAGTCGCGCGTAACGTCGAAAGAATCATCTGCAAAAAGATGGGTGCAACACGAAGACCTCCCAAGAAAATGGGTGAAATATAAGGACTTTGCAGGAGGTCACCCATCCGAGTACTTTTCTCGCCCAAGCACCCTTAACTGCGGAGTTCTGATAGAATCCATTGCATTAGTGCTGGTATGATCCCTCATGTTTCATTCTGCACTGCAAATACACACACTCTTTCTCCTCCCATCCCCCCTCCCGTCATTTATTTCCTTGTGCGTGCACTCTGCATCTCTTTTTCTCATTCTAATATCAAGTAATATGCCCCGGCACCGTGACTCACCTTTGCAAATGAACCAGCAGTTTATAATTCCATTCGCGCGTAACGTCGAACAACCCATCCGAAAAAAAATAGGTGCAACACTAGGGCTTCCCAAGTTGTCACACATTCGAGTACTGCGCTCGCCCAAGCACAATTAACTGCGGAGTTCTGATGGGATCCGGAGCTTTAGTGCTGGTAAGATCGCACCTGTTTTATTTTGCGCAGCAAATACATACACTCCTTCTCCTTTCTTCCCCCTCCCGTCATTTGTTTCCTTGTGCGTTCACACTTCACCTCTCATTTTCGTTCTAATATCGATTAAAATGCCCCTGCTTCTTGACTCACATTTGCGTATAAACCAGCGGACCCTAGTTCCAGACGCGCGTAACGTCGAAAGACCCGTCTGAAAAAAAATTGTTGCGACACGAGGACTTCCTAGGAGGTCACCCATCCGAGTACTACTCTCGCCCAAGCACACTTGACTGCGGAGGTCTGATGGGATCCGGTGCATTAGTGATGGTATGATCGCACCTGTTTAATTTTGCGCTGAAAATACATACACTCCTTCTCTTTTCTTCCCCCTCCCGTCATTTGTTTCCTTGTGCGTGCGCACTGCACCTCCCGTACCCGTTCTAATATCAAGTAAAATGCCACGGCGCCGTGACTCACATTTGCGAATAAACTTGCGGACCATAAATCAAGTCACGCGTAACGTCGAAAGAATCATCTGCAAAAAGATGGGTGCAACACGAGGACCTCCCAAGAAAATGGGTGAAATATAAGGACTTCGCAGGAGGTCACCCATCCGAGTACTTTTCTCGCCCAAGCACCCTTAACTGCGGAGTTCTGATAGAATCCGTTGCATTAGTGCTGGTATGATCCCTCATGTTTCATTCTGCACTGCAAATACATACACTCTTTCTCCTCTCATCCCCCCTCCCGTCATTTGTTTCCTTGTGCGTGCACTCTGCATCTCTCTTTCTCGTTCTAATATCAAGTAATATGCCCCGGCACCGTGACTCACCTTTGAAAATGAACCAGTGGTTTATAATTACAGTCGCGCGTAACGTCGAACAACCCATCCGAAAAAAAATAGGTGCAACACGAGGGCTTCCCAGGTGGTCACCGATCCGAGTACTACTCTCCCCCAAGCACACTTAACTGCGGAGTTCTGATGGGATCCGGGGCTGTAGTGCTGGTATGATAGCACCTATTTAATTTCGCGCTGCAAATACATACACTCCTTCTCCTTTCTTCCCCCTCCCGTCCTTTGTTTCCTTGTGCGTGCGCACTGCACCTCTCGTTCTCGTTCAAATATCAAGTAAAATGCCACGGCGCCGTGACCCACATTTGCGAATAAATCTGCGGACCATAATTAAAGTCGCGTGTAACGTCGAATGGCACATCTGAAAAAAAGAAAATGGGTGCAACACGAGAACTTCCAAGGAGGTAACCCATCATTGTACTACTTTCACCAAAGCTCACTTAACTGCGGAGTTCTGATGGGATCCGGTGCATTAGTGCTGGTGTGACCGCACCTGTTTAATTTCGTTCTAAAAATACATACACTCCTTCTTCCCTCCCCCCCTCTCATCATTTGTTTCCTTGTGCGTTCACACTGCACCTCTCCTTCTCGTTCGAATATGGATTAAAATGCCCCTGATTCTTGACTCACATTTGCGTATAAACCAGCGGACCATAGTTCCAGTCGCGCGTAACGTCGAACGACCCATCTGAACAAAAATTGTTGCGATACGAGGACTTCCCAAGAGGTCACCCATCCGAGTACTACTCTCGCCCAAGCACACTTAACTGCAGAGTTCTGATGGGATCCAGTGCATTAGTGCTGGTATGATGCCACTTGTTTAATTTTGCGCTTCAAATACATACACTCCTTCTTTTTTCTTCCTCCTCCCGTCATTTGTTTCCTTGTGCGTGCGCACTGCACCTCCCGTACTCGTTCTAATATAAAGTAAAATGCCACGGCGCCGTGACTCACATTTGCGAATAAACCTGCGGACCATAAATCAAGTCGTGCGTAACGTCGAAAGAATCATCTGCAAAAAGATGGGTGCAACACGAGGACCTCCCAAGAAAATGAGTGAAATATAAGGACTTCGCAAGAGGTCACCCATCCGAGTACTTTTCTCGCCCAAGCACCCTTAACTGCAGAGTTCTGATAGAATCCGTTGCATTAGTGCTGGTATGATCCCTCATATTTCATTCTGCACTGCAAATACATACACTCTTTCTCCTCCCATCCCCCCTCCCGTCATTTGTTTCCATGTGCGTGCACTCTGCATCTCTCTTTCTCGTTCTAATATCAAGTAATATGCCTCGGCACCGTGACTCACCTTTGCAAATGAACCAGCGTTTTATAATTTCATTCGCGTGTAACGTCGAACAACCCATCCGAGTACTACTCTCGCCCAAGCACACCTAACTGCGGAGTTCTGATGGGATCCGGGGCTTTAGTGCTGGTATGATCGCACCTGTTTAATTCCACGCTGCAAATACATACACTCCTTCTCCTTTCTTCCCCCTCCGTCATTTGTTTCCTTGTGCGTTCACAATTCATCTCTCCTTCTCGTTCTAATATCGATTAAAATGCCCCTGCTTCTTGACTCACATTTGCGTATAAACCAGCGGACCCTAGTTCCAGACGCGCGTAACGTCGAACGACCCGTCTGAAAAAAAATTGGTGAGACACGAGGATTTCCCAGGAGGTCACCCATTCGAGTACTAATATCGCCCAAGCACACTTAACTGCGGAGTTCTGATGGGATCAGGTGCATTAGTGCTGGTATGATAGCACCTGTTTAATTTTGCGCTGCAAATACATAAACTCATTCCCCTTTCTTCCCCCTCCCGTCATTTGTTTCCTTGTGCGTGCGCACTGCACCTCCCGTTCTCGTTTTAATATCAAGTAAAATGGTACAGCGCCGTGACCCACATTTGCGAATAAACTTGAGGACCATAATTCAAGTCGCGCGTAACGTCGAAAGAATCATCTGCAAAAAAATGGGAGCAACACGAGGACTTCACAAGAAAATGGGTGAAATATAAGGACTTCGCAGGAGGTAACCCATGCTAGTAGAACTTTCGTCCAAGCACCCTTACTTACAAAGTTCTGATAGAATCCATTGCATTAGTGTGGTATGATCGCACCTATTTCATTTCGCCCTGAAAATACATACACTCCTTCTCCTTCCCTCCCCCTCCCATCAATTGTTTCCTTGTATGTTCACACTGCACCTCTCATTCTCGTTCTAATATCGATTAAAATGCCCCTGCTTCTTGACTCACATTTGCGAATAAACCTGCGAACCATAAATCAAGTCGCCCGTAACGTCGAAAGAATCATCTGCAAAAAGATGGGTGCAACACGAGGATCTCCCAAGAAAATGGGTGAAATATAAGGACTTCGCAGGAGGTCACCCATCCGAGTACTTTTCTCGCCCAAGCACCCTTAACTACGGAGTTCTGATAGAATCCATTGCATTAGTGCTGGTATGATCCCTCATGTTTCATTCCACATTGCAAATACATACATTCTTTCTCATTCCATCCCCCCTCCCGTCATTTGTTTTCTTGTGCGTGCACTCTGCATCTCTCTTTCTCGTTCTAATATCAAGTAATATGCCCCAGCACCGTGACTCACCTTTGCAAATGAACCAGCGGTTTATAATTCCATTCGCGCGTAACGTCGAACAACCCATCCGAAAAAAAATAGGTGCAACACGAGGGCTTCCCAGGTGGTCAGCCATCCGAGTACTACCCTCGCCCAAGCACACTTAACTGCAGAGTTCTGATAGGATCCGGAGCTTTAGTGCTGGTATGATCGCACCTGTTTAATTTTCTGCTGTAAATACATACACTCATTCTCCTTTCTTCCCCCTCCCGTCATTTGTTTCCTTGTGCGTTCACACTTCACCTCTCATTCTCATTCTAATAGCGATTAAAATGCCCCTGCTTCTTGACTCACATTTGCGTATAAACCAGCGGACCCTAACTCCAGACGCGCGTAACGTCGAACAACCCGTCTGAAAAAAAAATTAGTGCGACACGAGGACTTCCCGTGAGGTCACCCATCTGAGTACTAATCTCGCCCAAACACACTTAACTGCGGAGTTCTGATGGGATCCGGTGCATTAGTGCTGGTATGATCACACAGGTTTAATTTTGCGCTGCAAATACATAAACTCCGTCTCCTTTCTTCCCCCTCCCGTCATTTGTTTCCTTGTGCGTGCGCACTGCACCTCTCGTTCTCGTTCAAATATCAAGTAAAATGCCACGGCGTCATGACTCACATTTGCGAATAAATTTGTGGACCATAATTAAAGTCGCGCGTAACGTCGAACGACACATCTGAAAAAAAAAAAAGGGTGCATCACGAGGACTTCACAAGAAAATGGGTGAAATATAAGGACTTCGCAGGAGGTAACCCACGCTAGTACTACTCTCGCCCAAGCACCCTTACCTACGGAGTTTTGATAGAATCTGATGCATTAGTGCTGGTATGATCGCACCTGTTTCATTTCGTGCTGAAAATACATACACTCCTTCTCCTTCCCTCCCCCTCCCATCAATTGTTTCCTTGTGCGTTCACACTGCACCTCTCCTTCTCGTTCAAATATCAAGTAAAATGCCACGGCGCCGTGCCTCACACTTGCGAATAAATCTGCGGACCATAATTATAGTCGCGCGTAACGTCGAACGGCACATCTGAAAAAAAGAAAATGGGTGTAACACGAGAACCTCCCAGGAGGTAACCCATCTTTGTACTACTTTCGCCAAAGCACACTTAACTGCGGAGTTCTGATGGGATCCGGTGCATTTGTGCTGGTGTGACCACACCTGTTTAATTTCGTGCGGAAAATACATACACTCCTTCTTCCCTCCCCCCTCCCATCATTTGTTTCCTTGTGCGTTCACACTGCACCTTTCTTTCTCATTCTAATATCGATGAAAATGCCCCTGATTCTTGACTCACATTTGCGTATAAACCAGCGGACCATAGTTCCGGTCGCGCGTAACGTCGAACGACCCATCTGAAAAAAAATTGTTGCGATACGAGAACTTCCCAAGAGGTCACCCATCCGAGAACTACTCTCGCCCAAGCACACTTAACTGCAGAGTTCTGATGGGATCAAGTGCATTAGTGCTGGTATGATGCCACTTGTTTAATTTTGCGCTTCAAATACACACACTCCTTCTCTTTTGTTCCTCCTCCCGTCATTTGTTTCCTTGTGCGTGCGCACTGCACCTCCCGTACTCGTTCTAATATCAAGTAAATGCCACGGCGCCGTGACTCACCTTTGCAAATGAACTAGCGGTTTATAATTCCATTCACGCGTAACGTCGAAAGAATCATCTCCAAAAAGATGGGTGCAACACGAGGACCTCCCAAGAAAATGGGTGAAATATAAGGACTTCGCAGGAGGTCACCCATCCGAGTACTTTTCTTGCCCAAGCACCCTTAACTGCGGAGTTCTGATAGAATCCGTTGCATTAGTGCTGGTATGATCCCTCATGTTTCATTCTGCACTGCAAATACATACACTCTTTCTTCTTCCATCCCCCGTCCCGTCATTTGTTTCCTTGTGCGTGCGCACTGCACCTCTCGTTCTCGTTCAAATATCAAGTAAAATGCCACGGCGCCGTGACTCACCTTTACAAATGAACCAGCGGTTTATAATTCCATTCGCGCGTAACGTCGAACAACCCATCCGAAAAAAAATAGGTGCAACACGAGGGCTTCCCAAGTAGTCACCCATCCGAGTACTACTCTCGCCCAAGCACACTTAACTGCGGAGTTCTGATGGGATCCGGGGCTTTAGTGCTGGTATGATCGCACCTTTTTAAATTCGCGCTGCAAATACATACACTCCTTCTCCTTTCTTCCCCCTCTCGTCATTTGTTTCCTTGTGCATTCACACTTCACCTCTCATTCTCGTTCTAATATCGATTAAAATGTCCCTGCTTCTTGACTCACATTTGCGTATAAACCAGCGGACCCTAGTTCCAAACGCGCGTAACGTCGAACGACCCGTCTCAAAAAAAATTGGTGCGACACGAGGATTTCCCAGGAGGTCACCCATCCGAGTACTAATCTCGCCCAAGCACACTTCACTGCGGAGTTCTGATGGCATCTGGTGCATTAGTGCTGGTATGATCGCACCTATTTAATTTCGCGCTGCAAATACATAAATTCCTTCTCCTTTCTTCCCCCTCCCGTCATTTGTTTCCTTGTGCGTGCGCACTACACCTCTCGTTCCCGTTCAAATATCAAGTACAACGCCACGACGCTGTGACTCACATTTGCGAATAAATCTGCGGACCATAATTAAAGTCACGCGTAACGTCGAACGGCGCATCTGAAAAAAAGAAAATGGGTGCAACACGAGAACTTCCCAAGAGGTAACCCATCATTGTACTACTTTCACCAAAGCACACTTAACTGCGGAGTTCTGATGGGATCCGGTGCATTTGTGCTGGTGTGACCGCGCCTGTTTAATTTCGTGCTGAAAATACATTCACTCCTTCTTCCCTCCCCCCCTCCCATCATTTGTTTCCTTGTGCGTTCACACTGCAACTCTCCTTCTCGTTCTAACATCGATGAAAATGCCCCTGATTCTTGACTCACATTTGCGTATAAACCAGTAGACCATAGTTCCAGTCGCGAGTAACGTCGAACGACCCATCTGAAAAAAAATTATTGCGATACGAGAACTTCCCAAGAGGTCACCCATCCGAGTACTACTCTCGCCCAAGCACACTTAACTGCAGAGTTCTGATGGGATCAAGTGCATTAGTGCTGGTATGATGCCACTTGTTTAATTTTGCGCTTCAAATACATACACTCCTTCTCTATTCTTCCTCCTCCCGTCATTTGTTTCCTTGTGCGTTCGCACTGCACCTCCCGTACTCGTTCTAATATTAAGTAAAATACCACGGCGCCGTGACTCACCTTTGCAAATGAACCAGCGGTTTATAATTCTATTCGCGCGTAACGTCGAAAGAATCATCTGCAAAAAGATGGGTGCAACACGAGGACCTCCCAAGAAAGTGGGTGAAATATAAGGACTTCGCAGGAGGTCACCCATCCGAGTACTTTTCTTGCCCAAGCACCCTTAACTGCGGAGTTCTGATAGAATCCGTTGCATTAGTGCTGGTATGATCCCTCATGTTTCATTCTGCACTGCAAATACATACACTCTTTCTTCTTCCATCCCCCGTCCCGTCATTTGTTTCCTTGTACGTGCGCACTGCACCTCTCGTTCTCGTTCAAATATCAAGTAAAATGCCACGGCGCCGTGACTCACCTTTACAAATGAACCAGCGGTTTATAATTCCATTCGCGCGTAACGTCGAACAACCCATCCGAAAAAAAATAGGTGCAACACGAGGGCTTCCCAAGTAGTCACCCATCCGAGTACTACTCTCGCCCAAGCACACTTAACTGCGGAGTTCTGATGGGATCCGGGGCTTTAGTGCTGGTATGATCGCACCTTTTTAAATTCGCGCTGCAAATACATACACTCCTTCTCCTTTCTTCCCCCTCCCGTCATTTGTTTCCTTGTGCATTCACACTTCACCTCTCATTCTCGTTCTAATATCAATTAAAATGTCCCTGCTTCTTGACTCACATTTGCGTATAAACCAGCGGACCCTAGTTCCAAACGCGCGTAACGTCGAACGACCCGTCTCAAAAAAAATTGGTGCGACACGAGGATTTGCCAGGAGGTCACCCATCCGAGTACTAATCTCGCCCAAGCACACTTCACTGCGGAGTTCTGATGGCATCTGGTGCATTAGTGCTGGTATGATCGCACCTATTTAAATTCGCGCTGCAAATACATAAATTCCTTCTCCTTTCTTCCCCCTCCCGTCATTTGTTTCCTTGTGCGTGCGCACTGCACCTCTCGTTCCCGTTCAAATATCAAGTACAACGCCACGACGCCGTGACTCACATTTGCGAATAAATCTGCGGACCATAATTAAAGTCGCGCGTAACGTCGAACGGCGCATCTGAAAAAAAAAAAATGGGTGCAACACGAGAACTTCCCAAGAGGTAACCCATCATTGTACTACTTTCTCCAAAGCACACTTAACTGCGGAGTTCTGGTGGGATCCGGTGCATTTGTGCTGGTGTGACCGCGCCAGTTTAATTTCGTGCTGAAAATACATTCACTCCTTCTTCCCTCCCCCCCTCCCATCATTTGTTTCCTTGTGCGTTCACACTGCAACTCTCCTTCTCGTTCTAACATCGATGAAAATGCCCCTGATTCTTGACTCACATTTGCGTATAAACCAGTAGACCATAGTTCCAGTCGCGAGTAACGTCGAACGACCCATCTGAAAAAAAATTGTTGCGATACGAGAACTTCCCAAGAGGTCACCCATCCGAGTACTACTCTCGCCCAAGCACACTTAACTGCAGAGTTCTGATGGGATCAAGTGCATTAGTGCTGGTATGATGCCACTTGTTTAATTTTGCGCTTCAAATACATACACTCCTTCTCTATTCTTCCTCCTCCCGTCATTTGTTTCCTTGTGCGTTCGCACTGCACCTCCCGTACTCGTTCTAATATTAAGTAAAATGCCACGGCGCCGTGACTCACCTTTGCAAATGAACCAGCGGTTTATAATTCTATTCGCGCGTAACGTCGAAAGAATCATCTGCAAAAAGATGGGTACAACACGAGGACCTCCCAAGAAAGTGGGTGAAATATAAGGACTTCGCAGGAGGTCACCCATCCGAGTACTTTTCTCGCCCAAGCACCCTTAACTGCGGAGTTCTGATAGAATCCGTTGCATTAGTGCTGGTATGATCCCTCATGTTTCATTCTGCACTGCAAATACATACACTGTTTCTTCTCCCATCCCCCGTCCCGTCATTTGTTTCCTTGTGCGTGCGCACTGCACCTCTCGTTCTCGTTCAAATATCAAGTAAAATGCCACGGCGCCGTGACTCACATTTGCGAATAAACCTGCGGACCATAAATCAAGCCGCGCGTAACGTCGAAAGAATCATATGCAAAAAGATGGGTGCAACACGAGGACCTCCCAAGAAAATGGGTGAAATATAAGGACTTCGCAGGAGGTCATCCATCCGAGTACTTTTCTCGCCCAAGCACCCTTACTGCGGAGTTCTGATAGAATCCGTTGCATTAGTGCTGGTATGATCCCTCATGTTTCATTCTGCACTGCAAATACATACACTCTTTCTCCTTCCATCCCCCCTCCCGTCATTTGTTTCCTTGTGCGTGCGCATTGCACCTCTCGTTCTCGTTCAAATATCAGGTAAAATGCCACAGCGTCGTGACTCACATTTGCGAATAAATCTTCGGACCATAATTAAAGTCGCGCGTAACGTCGAATGGCACAACTGAAAAAAAGAAAATGGGTGCATCACGAGGACTTCACAAGAAAATGGGTGAAATATAAGGGCTTCCCAGGAGGTAACCCATGCTAGTACTACTCTCGCCCAAGCACCCTTACCTGCGGAGTTCTGATGGGATCCGGAGCTTTAGTGCTGGTATGATCGCACCTGTTTAATTTTGCGCTTCAAATACTTACACTCTTTCTCTTTTCTTCCCCCTCCCGTCATTTGTTTCCTTGTGTGTTCACACTGCACCTCCCGTACTTCTTCTAATATCAAGTAAAATGCCCCTGCTTCTTGACTCACATTTGCGTATAAACCAGCGGACCCTAGTTCCAGACGCGCGTAACGTCGAACGACCCGTCTGAAAAAAAAATTAGTGCGACACAAGGACTTCCCGTGAGGTCACCCATCCGAGTACTAATCTCGCCCAAGCACACTTAACTTGCGGAGTTCTGATAGAATCCGTTGCATTGGTGCTGGTATGATCGCACCTGTTTCATTTTGCGCTGCAAATACAAAAACTCCTTCTCCTTTCTTCCCCCTCCCATGATTTTTTTCCTTGTGCGTGCGCACTGCACCTCTCGTTCTTGTTCAAATATCAAGTAAAATCCCACGGCGCCGTGACTCACATTTGCGAATAAATCTGCGGGCCATAATTAAAGTCGCGCGTAACGTCGAACGGCACATCTGAAAAAAAGAAAATGGGTGCAACACAAGAACTTCCCAGGAGGTAACCCATCATTGTACTACTTTCGCCAAAGCACACTTAACTACGGAGTTCTGATGGGATCCGGTGCATTTGTGCTGGTGTGACCGCACCTATTTAATTTCGTGCTGAAAATACATACACTCCTTCTTCCCTCCCCCCCTCCCATCATTTGTTTCCTTGTGCGTTCACACTGCACCTCTCCTTCTCGTTCTAATATCGATTAAAATTCTCCAGATTCTTGACTCACATTTGCGTATAAACCAGCGGACCATAGTTCCAGTAGCGCGTAACGTTGAACGACCCATCTGAAAAAAAATTGTTGCGATACGAGGACTTCCCAAGAGGTCACCCATCCGAGTACTACTCTCGCCCAAGCACACTTAACTGGAGAGTTCTGATTGGATCCAGTGCATTAGTGCTGGTATGATGCCACTTGTTTAATTTTGCGCTTCAAATACATAAACTCCTTCTCTTTTCTTCCTCCTCCTGTCATTTCTTTCCTTGTGCGTGCGCACTGTACCTCCCGTGCTCGTTCTAATATCAAGTAAAATGCCACGGCGACGTGACTCCCATTTGCGAATAAACCTGAGGACCATAATTCAAGTCGCGCGTAACGTAGCAAGAATCATCTGCAAAAAAATGTGTGCAACACGAGGACTTCACAAGAAAATGGGTGAAATATAAGGACTTCGCAGGAGGTAACCCATGCTAGTACTACTCTCGCCCAAGCACCCTTACCTACGGAGTTCTGATAGAATCCGTTGCATTAGTGCTGGTATCATCGCACCTGTTTCATTTCGTGCTGAAAATATATACACTCCTTCTCCTTCCCTCCCCCTCCCATCAATTGTTTCCTTGTGCGTTCACAATGCACATCTCCTTCTCGTTCTAATATCGATTAAAATGCCCCTGCTTCTTGACTCACATTTGCGTATAAACCAGCGGAACCTAGTTCAAGTCGCGCGTAACGTCGAACAACTCGTCTGAAAATAAATTGGTGCGACACGAGGACTTCGCAGGAGGTCACCCATCCGGGTACTACTCTCGCCCAAGCACACTTAACTGCGGAGTTCTGATGGGATCCGGTGCATTAGTGTTGGTATGATCGCACCTGTTTAATTCCGCGCTGCAAATACATAAACTCCTTCTCCTTTCTTCCCCCTCCCGTCATTTCTTTCCTTTTGCGTGCGCACTGCACCTACCGTGCTCATTCTAATATCAAATAAAATGCTACGGTGCCGTGACTCACATTTGCGAATAAACCTGAGGACCATAATTCAAGTCGCGCGTATCGTCGAAAGAATTATCTGCAAAAAAAAGGGTGAAATATAAGGACTTCGCAGGAGGTCACCCATCCTAGTGCTACTCTCGCCCAAGCACCCTTAACTTGTGGAGTTCTGATAGAATCGGTTGCATTGGTGCTGGTATGATTGCTCATGTCTCATTCTGTGCTGCAAATACATACACTTTTTCTCCCTCCATCCCCCCTCCCGTCATTTGTTTCCTTGTGCGTGCACTCTGCATCTCTCCTTCTCGTTCTAATATCGATTAAAATGCCCCTGCTTCTTGACTCACATTTGCGTATAAACCAATGGACCCTAGTTCCAGTCACGCGTAACGTCGAACGACCCGTCTGAAAAAAAAATTAGTGCGACACGAGGACTTCCCAGGAGGTCAACCATCCGAGTATTACTCTCGCCCAAGCACAATTAACTGCGGAGTTCTGATGGGATCCGGTGCATTAGTGCTAGTACGATCGAATCTGTTTAATTTCGCGCTGCAAATACATAAATTCCTTCTCCTTTCTTCCCCCTCCCGTCATTTGTTTCCTTGTGCGTGCGCACTGCACCTCCCGTTCTCGTTTTAATATCAAGTAAATAGCTACAGTGCCGTGACTCACATTTGCGAATAAACCTGAGGACCATAATTCCAGTCGCGCGTAACGTCGAAAGAATTATCTGCAAAAAAATGGGTGCAACACGGGACTTCACAAGAAAATGGGTGAAATATAAGGACTTCGCAGGAGGTAACCCTTGCTAGTCCAACTCTCGCCCAAGCACCCTTACATACGTAGTTCTGATAGAATTCGTTGCATTAGTGCTGGTATGATCGCACCTGTTTAATTTCGCGCTGCAAATACATAAACTCCATCTCCTTTCTTCCCCCTCCCGTCATTTGTTTCCTTGTGCATGCGCACTGCACCTCTCGTTCTCGTTCAAATATCAAGTAAAATGCCACGGCGCCGTGACTCACATTTACGAATAAATCTGCAGACCGTAATTAAAGTCGCGCGTAACGTCGAACGGCACATCTGAAAAAAAAAATGGGTGCAACACGAGAACTTCCCAGGAGGTAACCCATCATTGTACTACTTTCGCCAAAACACACTTAACTGCGGAGTTCTGATGGGTTCCGGGGCATTAGTGCTGGTGTGACCGCACCTGTTTAATTTCGTGCTGAAAATACATACACTCCTTCTTCCCTACCCCCCTCCCATCATTTGTTTCCTTGTGCGTTCACACTGCACCTCTCCTTCTCGTTCGAATATCGATGAAAATGCCCCTGATTCTTGACTCACATTTGCGTATAAACCAGCGGACCATAGTTCCAGTCCCGCGTAATGTCGAACGACCCATCTGAAAAAAAATTATTGCGATACGAGGACTTCCCAAGAGGTCACCCATCCGAGTACTACTCTCGCCCAAGCACCCTTAACTGCAGAGTTCTGATGGGATCCAGTACATTAGTGCTGGTATGATGCCACTTGTTTAATTTTGCGCTTCAAATACATACACTCCTTCTCTTTTCTTCCTCCTCCCGTTATTTGTTTCCTTGTGCGTGTGCACTGCACCTCCCGTACTCGTTCTAATATCAAGTAAAATGCCACGGCGCCATGACTCACATTTGCGAATAAACCTGCGGACCATAAATCAAGTCGCGCGTAACGTCGAAAGAATCATCTGCAAAAAGATGGGTGCAACACGAGGACCTCCCAAGAAAATGGGTGAAATATAAGGACTTCGCAGGAGGTCACCCATCCGAGTACTTTTCTCGCCCAAGCACCCTTAACTGCGGAGTTCTGATAGAATCCGTTGCATTAGTGCTGGTATGATCCCTCATGTTTCATTCTGCACTGCAAATACATACACTCTTTCTCCTCCCATCCCCCCACCCGTCATTTGTTTCCTTGTGCGTGCACTCTGCACCTCTCTTTCTCGTTCTAATATCAAATAATATGCCCCGGCACCGTGACTCACCTTTGCAAATGAACCAGCGGTTTATAATTCCATTCGCGCGTAACGTTCAACAACCCATCCGAGAAAAAAAAGGTGCAACACGAGGGCTTCCCAAGTGGTCACCCATCCGAGTACTACTCTCGCCCAAGCACACCTAACTGCGAAGTTCTGATGGGATCCGGAGCTATAGTTCTGGTATGATCGCACCTGTTTAATTCCGCGCTGCAAATACATATACTCCTTCTCCTTTCTTCCCCCTCCGTCATTTGTTTCCTTGTGCGTTCACACTTCATCTCTTCTTCTCGTTCTAATATCGATTAAAATGCCCCTTCTTCTTGACTCACATTTGCGTATAAACCAGCGGACCCTAGTTCCAGACTCGCGTAACGTCGAACGACCCGTCTGAAAAAAAATTGGTGCGACACGAGGAGTTTCCAGGAGGTCACCCATCTGAGTACTAATCTCGCCCAAGCACACTTAACTGCGGAGTTCTGAAGGGATCCGGTGCATTTGTGCTGGTATGATCGCACCTGTTTAATTTCGCGCTGCAAATACATAAACTCATTCCCCTTTCTTCCCCCTCCCGTCATTTCTTTCCTTGTGCGTGCGCACTGCACCGCCCGTGCTCGTTCTAATATCAAGTAAAATACTACGGTGCCGTGACTCACATTTGCGAATAAACCTGAGGACCATAATTTAAGTCGCGCGTATCGTCGAAAGAATCATCTGCAAAAAAATGGGTGCAACACGAGGACTTCCTAAGAAAATGGGTGAAATATAAGGACTTCGCAGGAGGTCACCCATCCTAGTGCTACTCTCGCCCAAGCACCCTTAACTTGCAGAGTTCTGAAAGAATCTGTTGCATTGGTGCTGGTATGATTGCTCATGTTTCATTCTGCGCTGCAAATACATACACTTTTTCTCCCTCCATCCCCCCTTCCGTCATTTGTTTCCTTGTGCGTGCACTCTGCATCTCTCCTTCTCGTTCTAATATCGATTAAAATGCCCCTGCTTCTTGACTCACATTTGCGTATAAACCAGCGGACCCTAGTTCCAGTCGCGCGTAACGTCGAACGACCCGTCTGAAAAGAAATTAGTGCGACACGAGGACTTTCCAGGAGGTCACCAATCCGAGTACTAATCTCGCCCAAGCACACTTAACTGCGGAGTTTTGATGGGATCCGGTGCATTAGTGCTGGTATGATCGCACCTGTTTAATTCCGCGCTGCAAATACATAAACTCCTTCTCCTTTCTTCCCCCTCAAGTCATTTGTTTCCTTGTGCGTGCGCACTGCACTACTCGTTCTCGTTTAAATATCAAGTAAAATGCCACGGAGCCGTGACTCACATTTGCGAATAAATCTGCGAACCATAATTAAAGTCGCGCGTAACGTCGAACGACACATCTAAAGAAAAGAAAATGGGTGCAACACGAGAACTTCACAAGAAAATGGGTGAAATATAAGGACTTCGCAGGAGGAAACCCATGCAAGTACTACTCTCGCCCAAGCACCCTTACCTACGGAGTTCTGATAGAATCCGTTCCATTAGTGCTGATATGATCGCACCTGTTTCATTTCGTGCTGAAAATACATACACTCCTTCTCCTTCCCTCCCCCTCCCATCAATTGTTTCCTTGTGCGTTCACACTGCACCTCTCCTTCTCGTTCTAATATCGATTAAAATGCCCCTGCTTCTTGACTCACATTTGCGTATAAAGCAGCGGACCCTAGTTCCAGTCGCGCGTAACGTCGAACGACCCGTCTGAAAAAAAATTGGTGCGACACGAGAACTTCCTAGGAGGTCACCCATCCGAGTACTACTCTCGCCCAAGAACACTTAACTCCGGAGTTCTGAAGGGATCCGGTGCATTAGTGCTGGTATGATCACACCCTTTTAATTTCGCGCTGCAAATATATAAACTCCTTCTCCTTTCTTCCCCCTCCCGTCATTTGTTTCCTTGTGCATGCGCATTGCACCTCCCGTGCTCGTTCTAATATCAAGTAAAATGGTACGGTGCCGAGACGCACATTTGTGAATAAACCTGAGGACCAAAATTCAAGTTACGCGTATCAAGTCGCGCGTAACGTCGAACGACCCGTCTGAAAAAAAAAATTAGTGCGACACAAGGACTTCCTAGGAGGTCACCCATCCGAGTACTACTCTCGACCAAGCACACTTAACTGCAGAGTTCTGATGGGATCCAGTGCATTAGTGCTGGTATGATGCCACTTGATTAATTTTGCGCTTCAAATAGATACACTCCTTCTCTTTTCTTCCACCCCCCGTCATTTGTTTCCTTGTGCGTGCGCACTGCACCTCCCATACTCGTTCTAATATCAAGTAAAATGCCACGGCGCCGTGACTCACATTTACGAATAAACCTGCGAACCATAAATCAAGTTGCGAGTAACGTCGAAAGAATCATTTGCAAAAAGATGGGTGCAACACGAGGACCTCCCAAGAAAATGGGTGAAATATATGGACTTCGCAGTAGGTAACCCATCCGAGTACTACTCTCGCCCAAGCACACTTAACTGCGGAGTTCTGATGGGATCCGGGGCTTTAGTGCTGGTATGATCGCACCTGTTTAATTTCGCGCTGCAAATACATACACTCCTTCTCCTTTATTCCCCCTCCCGTCAATTGTTTCCTTGTGCGTTCACACTGCACCTCTCATTCTCGTTCTAATATCGATTAAAATGCCCCTGCATCTTAACTCACATTTGAGTATAAACCAGCGGACCCTAGTTCCAGTCGCGCGTAACGTCGAACGACCCGTCTGAAAAAAAATTGTTGCGACACGAGAACTTCCCAGGAGGTCACCCATCCGAGTACTACTCTCGCCCAAGCACACTTAACTGCGGAGTTCTGATGGGATCAAGTGCATTAGTGCTGATATGATCGCACCCGTTTAATTTAGCGCTGCAAATACATAAACTCCTTCTCCTTTCTTTTCCCTCCCGTCATTTGTTTCCTTGTGCGTGCGCACTGCACCTCCCGTGCTCGTTCTAATATCAAGTAAAATGCTACGGTGCCGTGACTCACATTTGCGAATAAACCTGAGGACCATAATTCAAGTCGCGCGTATCGTCGAAAGAATCATCTGTAAAAAAATGTGTGCAACACGAGGACTTCCTAAGAAAAAGGGTGAAATATAAGGACTTCGCAGGAGGTCACCCATCCTAGTGCTACTCTCGCCCAAGCACCCTTAACTTGCGGAGTTCTGATAGAATCCGTTGCATTGGTGCTGGTATGATTGCTCATGTTTCATTCTGCGCTGCAAATACATACACTCCTTCTTCCCTCCCCCCCTCCCGTCATTTGTTTCCTTGTGCGTTCACACTTCACCTCTCATTCTCGTTCTAATATCGATTAAAATGCCCCTGCTTCTTGACTCACATTTGTGTATAAACCAGCGGACCCTAGTTCTAGACGCGCGTAACGTCAAACGATCCGTCTGAAAAAAAATTGGTGCGACACGAGGACTTCTCAGGAGGTCACCCATCCGAGTACTAATCTCGCCCAAGCACACTTCACTGCGGAGTTCTGATGGGATCCGGTGCATTAGTGTTGATATGATCGCACCTGTTTAATTTCGCGCTGCAAAACTAAAAAACTCATTCCCCTTTCTTCCCCCTCCCGTCATTTGTTTCCTTGTGCGTGCGCACTGCACCTCCCGTTCTCGTTCTAATATCAAGTAAAATG
This sequence comes from Carica papaya, assembly GCF_054855325.1. Lineage (NCBI taxonomy): Eukaryota > Viridiplantae > Streptophyta > Magnoliopsida > Brassicales > Caricaceae > Carica > Carica papaya. Next base: position 19,264,663 of record NC_142316.1, read on the forward strand.
CTACGGCGCTGTGACTCACATTTGCGAATAAACCTGAGGACCATAATTCAAGTCGCGCGTAACGTCGAAAGAATCATCTGCAAAAAAATGGGTGCAACACGAGGACTTCACAAGAAAATGGGTGAAATATAAGGACTTCGCAGGAGGTAACCCATGCTAGTACTACTCTCGCCCAAGCACCCTTACCTACGGTGTTCTGATAGAATCCGTTGCATTAGTGCTGGTATGATCGCACCTATTCCATTTCGTGCTGAAAATACATACACTCCTCCTTCCCTCCCCCTCCCATCAATTGTTTCCTTGTGCGTTCACACTGCACCTCTCCTTCTCGTTCTAATATCGATTAAAATGCCCCTGCTTCTTGACTCACATTTGCGTATAAACAAGCGGACCCCAGTTCCAGTCGCGCGTAACGTCGAACGACCCATCTGAAAAAAAATTGGTGCGACACGAGGACTTCCAAGGAGGTCACCCATTCGAGTACTACTCTCGCCCAAGCACACTTAACTGCGGAGTTCTGATGGGATCCGGTGCATTAGTGCTGGTATAATCGCAACCGTTTAATTCTGTGCTGCAAATACATAAACTCCTTCTCCTTTCTTCCCGCTCCCGTCATTTGTTTCCTTGTGCGTGCGCACTGCACCTCCCGTTCTCGTTCTAATATCAAGTAAAATGCTACGGTGCCGTGACTCACATTTCCGAATAAACCTGAGGACCATAATTCAAGTCGCGCGTATCGTCGAAAGAATCATCTGCAAAAAAATGGGCGCAACACGAGGACTTCCTAAGAAAATGGGTGAAATATAAGGACTTCGCAAGAGGTCACCCATCCTAGAGCTACTCTCGCCCAAGCACCCTTAACTTGCGGAGTTCTGATAGAATCAGTTGCATTGGTGCTGGTATAATTGCTCATGTTTCATTCTACGCTGCAAATACATACACTTTTTCTCCCTCCATCCCCCCGCCCGTCATTTGTTTCCTTTTGCGTGCACTCTGCATCTCTCATTCTCGTTCTAATATAGATTAAAATGCCCCTGCTTCTTGACTCAAATTTGCGTATAAACCAGTGGACCCTAGTTCCAGTCGCGCGTAACGTCGAACGACCCGTCTGAAAAAAAATTGGTGCGACACGAGGACTTCCCAAGAAGTCACCCATCCGAGTACTACTCTCACCCAAGCACACTTAACTACAGTGTTCTGATGGAATCCAATGCATTAGTGCTGGTATGATCGCACCTCTTATTTTGCGCTGCAAATACATAAACTCGTTCTCCTTTCTTCCCCCTCCCGTCATTTGTTTCCTTGTGCGTGCGCACTGCACCTCTCGTTCTCGTTCTAATATCAAGTAAAATGCAACAGTGCCGTGACTCACATTTGCGAATAAACCTGAGGACCATAATTCAAGTCGCGCGTAACATCGAAAGAATCATCTGCAAAAAAATGGGTGCAACACGAGGACTTCACAAGAAAATGGGTGAAATATAAGGACTTCGCAGGAGGTAACCCATGCTAGTACTACTCTCCCCCAAGCACCCTTACCTGCGGAGTTCTGATAGAATCCGTTGCATTGGTTCTGGTATGATCGCACCTGTTTCATTTCGCGGTGCAAATACATAAACTCCTTCTCCTTTCTTCCCCCTCCCGTAATTTGTTTCCTTGTGCGTGCGCACTGCACCTCCCGTTCTCGTTCTAATATCAAGTAAAATGGTACAGTGCCGTGACTCACATTTGCGAATAAACCTGAGGACCATAATTCAAGTCGCGTGTAACGTCGAAAGAATCATCTGCAAAACATTGGGTGCAACACGAGGACCACTCAAGAAAATGGGTGAAATATAAGGACTTCGCAGGAGGTCACCCATCCGAGTACTTTTTCTCGCCCAAGCACCCTTAAATGCGGAGTTCTGATAGAATCCGTTGCATTGGTGCTGGTATGATTGCTCATGTTTCATTCTGGGTTGCAAATACATACACTTTTTCTCCCTCCATCCCCCCTCCCGTCATTTGTTTCCTTGTGCGTGCACTCTGCATCTCTCTTTCTCGTTCTAATATCAATTAAAATGCCCCTGCTTCTTGACTCACATTTGCGTATAAACAAATGGACCCTAGTTCCAGTCGCGCGTAACGTCGAACGACCCGTCTGAAAAAAATATTAGTGCTACACGAGGACTTCCCAGGAGGTCACCCATCCGAGTACTACTCTCGCCCAAGCACACTTAACTGCGGAGTTCTGATGGGATCCGGTGCATTAGTGCTGGTATGATCGCACCCGTTTAATTTTGCGCTGCAAATACATAAACTCTTTCTCCTTCCATCCCCCCTCCCGTCATTTGTTTCCTTGTGCGTGCACTCTGCATCTCTCTTTCTCGTTCTAATATCAAGTAATATGCCCCGGCACCGTGACTCACCTTTGCAAATGAACCAGCGGTTTATAATTCCATTCGCGCGTAACGTCGAACAACCCATCCGAGTACTACTCTCGCCCAAACACACTTAACTGCGGAGTTCTGATGGAATCCGGTGCATTAGTGCTGGTATGATCGCACCCGTTTAATTTTGCGCTGCAAATACATAAACTCTTTCTCCTTCCATCCCCCCTCCCGTCATTTGTTTCCTTGTGCGTGCACTCTGCATCTCTCTTTCTCGTTCTAATATCAAGTAATATGCCCCGGCACCGTGACTCACCTTTGCAAATGAACCAGCGGTTTATAATTCCATTCGCGCGTAACGTCGAACAACCCATCCGAAAAAAAATAGGAGCAACACGAGGGCTTCCCAGGTGGTCACCCATCCGAGTACTACTCTCGCCAAAGCACACTTAACTGCGGAGTTCTGATGGGATCCGAAGCTTTAGTGCTGGTATAATCGCACCTGTTTCATTTCGTGCTGAAAATACATGCACTCCTTCTCCTTCCCTCCCCCTCCCATCAATTGTTTCCTTGTGCGTTCACACTGCACCTCTCTTTCTCGTTCTAATATCGATTAAAATGCCCCTGCTTCTTGACTCACATTTGCGTATAAAGCAGCGGACCCTAGTTCCAGTCGCGCGTAACGTCGAACGACCCGTCTGAAAAAAAATTGGTGCGACACGAGAACTTCCTAGGAGGTCACCCATCCGAGTACTACTCTCGCCCAAGCACACTTAACTCCGGAGTTCTGATGGGATCCGGTGCATTAGTGCTGGTATGATCACACCCTTTTAATTTCGCGCTGCAAATATATAAACTCCTTCTCCTTTCTTCCCCCTCCCGTCATTTGTTTCCTTGTGCATGCGCATTGCACCTCCCGTGCTCGTTCTAATATCAAGTAAAATGGTACGGTGCCGAGACGCACATTTGTGAATAAACCTGAGGACCAAAATTCAAGTTACGCGTATCAAGTCGCGCGTAACGTCGAACGACCCGTCTGAAAAAAAAAATTAGTGCGACACAAGGACTTCCTAGGAGGTCACCCATCCGAGTACTACTCTCGACCAAGCACACTTAACTGCAGAGTTCTGATGGGATCCAGTGCATTAGTGCTGGTATGATGCCACTTGATTAATTTTGCGCTTCAAATAGATACACTCCTTCTCTTTTCTTCCACCCCCCGTCATTTGTTTCCTTGTGCGTGCGCACTGCACCTCCCATACTCGTTCTAATATCAAGTAAAATGCCACGGCGCCGTGACTCACATTTACGAATAAACCTGCGAACCATAAATCAAGTCGCGAGTAACGTCGAAAGAATCATCTGCAAAAAGATGGGTGCAACACGAGGACCTCCCAAGAAAATGGGTGAAATATATGGACTTCGCAGTAGGTAACCCATCCGAGTACTACTCTCGCCCAAGCACACTTAACTGCGGAGTTCTGATGGGATCCGGGGCTTTAGTGCTGGTATGATCGCACCTGTTTAATTTCGCGCTGCAAATACATACACTCCTTCTCCTTTATTCCCCCTCCCGTCAATTGTTTCCTTGTGCGTTCACACTGCACCTCTCATTCTCGTTCTAATATCGATTAAAATGCCCCTGCATCTTAACTCACATTTGAGTATAAACCAGCGGACCCTAGTTCCAGTCGCGCGTAACGTCGAACGACCCGTCTGAAAAAAAATTGTTGCGACACGAGAACTTCCCAGGAGGTCACCCATCCGAGTACTACTCTCGCCCAAGCACACTTAACTGCAGAGTTCTGATGGGATCAAGTGCATTAGTGCTGATATGATCGCACCCGTTTAATTTAGCGCTGCAAATACATAAACTCCTTCTCTTTTCTTTTCCCTCCCGTCATTTGTTTCCTTGTGCGTGCGCACTGCACCTCCCGTGCTCGTTCTAATATCAAGTAAAATGCTACGGTGCCGTGACTCACATTTGCGAATAAACCTGAGGACCATAATTCAAGTCGCGCGTATCGTCGAAAGAATCATCTGTAAAAAAATGTGTGCAACACGAGGACTTCCTAAGAAAAAGGGTGAAATATAAGGACTTCGCAGGAGGTCACCCATCCTAGTGCTACTCTCGCCCAAGCACCCTTAACTTGCGGAGTTCTGATAGAATCCGTTGCATTGGTGCTGGTATGATTGCTCATGTTTCATTCTGCGCTGCAAATACATACACTTTTTCTCCCTCCATCCCCCCTCCCGTCATTTGTTTCCTTGTGCGTGCACTCTGCATCTCTTTTTCTCGTTCTAATATCGATTAAAATGCCCCTGCTTCTTGACTCACATTTGCGTATAAACCAGTGGACCCTAGTTCCAATCGCGCGTAACGTCGAACGACCCGTCTGAAAAAAAAGATTAGTGCGACACGAGAACTTCCCAAGAGGTCACCCATCCGAGTACTAATCTCGCCCAAGCACACTTCACTGCGGAGTTCTGATTGGATCCGGTGCATTAGTGCTGAAATGATCGCACCTGTTTAATTTTGCGCTGCAAATACATAAACTCATTTTCCTTTCTTCCCCCTCCCGTCATTTGTTTCCTTGTGCGTGCGCACTGCACCTCCCGTTCTCGTTCTAATATCAAGTAAAATGCCACGGCGCCGTGACTCACATTTGCGAATAAACCTGCGGACCATAAATCATGTCGCGCGTAACGTCGAAAGAATCATTTGCAAAAAGATGGGTGCAACACGAGGACCTCCCAAGAAAATGGGTGAAATATAAGGACTTCGCAGGAGGTCACCCATCTGAGTACTTTTCTCGCCCAAGCACCCTTAACTGCGGAGTTCTGATAGAATCCGTTACATTAGTGCTGGTATGATCCCTCATGTTTCATTCTGCACTGCAAATACATACACTCTTTCTCCTCCCATCCCCCCTCCCGTCATTTGTTTCCTTGTGCGTGCACTCTGTATCTCTCTTTCTCGTTCTAATATCAAGTAATATGCCCCGGCACAGTGACTCACCTTTGCAAATGAACCAGCGGTTTATAATTCCATTCGCGCGTAACGTCGAACAACCCATCCGAAAAAAAAATAAGTGCAACACGAGGGCTTCCCAGGTGGACACCCATCCGAGTACTACTCTCGCCCAAGCATAGTTAACTGTGGAGTTCTAATGGGATCCGTAGCTTTAGTGCTGGTCTGATCGTACCTGTTTAATTTCGCGCTGCAAATACATGCACTCCTTCTCCTTTCTTCCCCCTCCCGTCATTTGTTTCCTTGTGCGTTCACACTTCACCTCTCATTCTCGTTCTAATATCGATTAAAATGCCCCTGCTTCTTGACTCACATTTGCGTATAAACCAGTGGACCCTAGTTCCAGACGCGGTAACGTCGAACGACCCGTCTGAAAAAAAATTGGTGCGACACGAGGAGTTCCCAGGAGGTCAACCATCCGAGTACTAATCTCGCCAAGCACACTTAACTGCGGAATTCTGATGGCATCCGGGGCTTTAGTGCTGCTATGATCGCACCTGTTTAGTTTCGCTCTGCAAATACATACACTCCTTCTCCTTTCATCCCCCTTCCGTCATTTGTTTCCTTATGCGTTCACACTTCACCTCTCATTCTCGTTCTAATATCGATTAAAATGCCCCTGCTTCTTGACTCATATTTGCGTATAAACCAGCGGACCCTAGTTCCAGACGAGCGTAACATCGAACGACCCGTCTGAAAAAAAATTGGTGCGACACGAGGACTTCACAAGAAAATGGGTGAAATATAAGGACTTCGCAGGAGGTAACCCATGCTAGTACTCCTCCCGCCCAAGCACCCTTACCTACGGAGTTATGATAGAATCTGTTGCATTAGTGCTGGTATGATCGCACCTGTTTCATTTCGTGCTGAAAATACATACACTCCTTCTCCTTCCCTCCCCCCTCCCATCATTTGATTCCTTGTGCGTTCACACTGCACCTCTTTTTCTCATTCTAATATCGATTAATATGCCCCTGCTTCTTGACTCACATTTGCGTATAAACAAGTGGACCATAGTTCCAGTTGCGCGTAACGTCGAACGACCCGTTTGAAAAAAAATTTGTGCGACACGAGAACTTCCCAGGAGGTCACCCATCCGAGTACTACTCTCGCCCAAGCACACTTAACTGCAGAGTTATGATGGGATCCGTTGCATTAGTGCTGGTATGATCGCACCCGTTTAATTTCGCGCTGCAAATACATAAACTCCTTCTCCTTTCTTTCCCCTCCCGTCATTTGTTTCCTTGTGCGTGCGCACTGCACCTCCCGTGCTCGTTTTAATATCAAGTAAAATGTTACGACGCCGTGACTCACATTTGCGAATAAACCTGAGGACCAAAATTCAAGTCGCGCGTAACATCGAAAGAATCATCTGCAAAAAAATAGGTGCAACACGAGGACTTCCCAAGTGGTCACCCATCCGAGTACTACTCTCGCCCAAGCACACTTAACTGCGGAGTTATGATGGGATCGGTTGCATTAATGCTGGTATGATCGCACCTATTTAATTTCACGCTGCAAATACATAAACTCCTTCTCCTTTCTTCCCCCTCCCATCATTGTACTACTTTCGCCAAAGCACACTTAACTGCGGAGTTCTGATGGGATCCGGAGCATTTGTGCTGGTGTGACCGCACCTGTTTAATTTCGTGCTGAAAATACATACACTCCTTCTTCCCTCCCCCCCCCCATCATTTGTTTCCTTGTGCGTTTACACTGCACCTCTCCTTCTCGTTCTAATATCGATTAAAATGCCCCTGATTCTTGACCCACATTTGCGTATAAACCAGCGGACCATAGTTCAAGTCGCGCGTAACGTCGAACGGCCTATCTGAAAAAAAAATTATTTCGATACGAGGACTTCCCAAGAGGTCACCCATCCGAGTACTACTCTCGCCCAAGCACACTTAAGAGCAGAGTTCTGATGGGATCCAGTGCATTAGTGCTGGTATGATGCCACTTGTTTAATTTTGCGCTTCAAATACATACACTCCTTCTCTTTTCTTCCTCCTCTTGTCATTTGTTTTCTTGTGCGTGCGCACTGCACCTCCCGTACTCTTTCTAATATCAAGTAAAATGCCACGGCGCCGTGACTCACATTTGCGAATAAACCTGCGGACCATAAATCAAGTCGCGCGTAAAGTCAAAAGAATCATCTGCAAAAAGATGGGTGCAACGCGAGGACCTCCCAAGAAAATGGGTGAAATATAAGGACTTCGCAGGAGGTCACCCATCCGAGTACTTTTCTCGCCCAAGCGCCCTTAATTGCGGAGTTCTAATAGAATCCGTTGCATTAGTACTGGTATGATCCCTCATGTTTCATTCTACACTGCAAATACATACACTCTTTCTTCCCTCCCCCCCTCCCGTCATTTGTTTCCTTGTGCGTTCACACTTCACCTCTCATTCTCGTTCTAATATCGATTAAAATGCCCCTGCTTCTTGACTCACATTTGCGTATAAACCAGCGGACCCTAGTTCCAGACGCGCGTAACGTCAAACGATCCGTCTGAAAAAAAATTTGTGCGACACGAGGACTTCCCAGGAGGTCACCCATCCGAGTACTAATCTCGCCCAAGCACACTTCACTGCGGAGTTCTGATGGGATCCGGTGCATTAGTGTTGATATGATCGCACCTGTTTAATTTCGCGCTGCAAAACTAAAAAACTCATTCCCCTTTCTTCCCCCTCCCGTCATTTGTTTCCTTGTGCGTGCGCACTGCACCTCCCGTTCTCGTTCTAATATCAAGTAAAATGCTACGGCGCCGTGACTCACATTTGCGAATAAACCTGAGGACCATAATTCAAGTCGCGCGTAACGTCGAAAGAATCATCTGCAAAAAAATGGGTGCAACACGAGGACTTCACAAGAAAATGGGTGAAATATAAGGACTTCGCAGGAGGTAACCCATGCTAGTACTACTCTCGCCCAAGCACCCTTACCTACGGTGTTCTGATAGAATCCGTTGCATTAGTGCTGGTATGATCGCACCTGTTCCATTTCGTGCTGAAAATACATACACTCCTCCTTCCCTCCCCCTCCCATCAATTGTTTCCTTGTGCGTTCACACTGCACCTCTCCTTCTCGTTCTAATATCGATTAAAATGCCCCTGCTTCTTGACTCACATTTGCGTATAAACAAGCGGACCCCAGTTCCAGTCGCGCGTAACGTCGAACGACCCATCTGAAAAAAAATTCGTGCGACACGAGGACTTCCCAGGAGGTCACCCATTCGAGTACTACTCTCGCCCAAGCACACTTAACTGCGGAGTTCTGATGGGATCCGGTGCATTAGTGCTGGTATAATCGCAACCGTTTAATTCTGTGCTACAAATACATAAACTCCTTCTCCTTTCTTCCCGCTCCCGTCATTTGTTTCCTTGTGCGTGCGCACTGCACCTCCCGTTCTCGTTCTAATATCAAGTAAAATGCTACGGTGCCGTGACTCACATTTCCGAATAAACCTGAGGACCATAATTCAAGTCGCGCGTATCGTCGAACGAATCATCTGCAAAAAAATGGGCGCAACACGAGGACTTCCTAAGAAAATGGGTGAAATATAAAGACTTCGCAGGAGGTCACCCATCCTAGAGCTACTCTCGCCCAAGCACCCTTAACTTGCGGAGTTCTGATAGAATCAGTTGCATTGGTGCTGGTATAATTGCTCATGTTTCATTCTACGCTGCAAATACATACACTTTTTCTCCCTCCATCCCCCCTCCCGTCATTTGTTTCCTTTTGCGTGCACTCTGCATCTCTCATTCTCGTTCTAATATAGATTAAAATGCCCCTGCTTCTTGACTCAAATTTGCGTATAAACCAGTGGACCCTAGTTCCAGTCGCGCGTAACGTCGAACGACCCGTCTGAAAAAAAATTGGTGCGACACGAGGACTTCCCAAGAAGTCACCCATCCGAGTACTACTCTCGCCCAAGCACACTTAACTACAGAGTTCTGATGGAATCCAATGCATTAGTGCTGGTATGATCGCACCTCTTATTTTGCGCTGCAAATACATAAACTCGTTTTCCTTTCTTCCCCCTCCCGTCATTTGTTTCCTTGTGCGTGCGCACTGCACCTCTCGTTCTCGTTTAAATATCAAGTAAAATGCCACGGCGCCGTGACTCACATTTGCGAATAAATCTGCGGACCATAATTAAAGTCGCGCGTAACGTCGAACGGCACATCTGAAAAAAAAAAATGGGTGCAACACGAGGACTTCCCAAGTGGTCATCCATCCGAGAACTACTCTCGCCCAAGCACACTTAACTGCAGAGTTCTGATGGGATCCGGAGCTTTAGTGCTGGTATGTTCGCACATGTTTAATTTCGCGCTGCAAATACATACACTCCTTCTCCTTTCTTCTCCCTCCCGTCATTTGTTTCCTTGTGCATTCACACTTCACCTCTCATTCTCGTTCTAATATCGATTAAAATGCCCCTGCTTCTTGACTCACATTTGCGTATAAACCAGTGGACCCTAGTTCCAGTCGCGCGTAACGTCGAATGACCCGTCTGAGAAAAAAAATTAGTGCGACACGAGGACTTCCCAGGAGGTCAACAATCCGAGTACTACTCTCGCCAAACCACACTTAACTACGGAGTTCTGATGGGATCCGGTACATTAGTGCTGGTATGATCGCACCTGTTTAATTTTGCGCTGCAAATACATAAACTCATTCCCCTTTCTCCCCCCTCCCGTCATTTGTTTCCTTGTGCGGGCGCACTGCACCTCCCGTTCTCGTTCTAATATCAAGTAAAATGCAACAGTGCCGTGACTCACATTTGCGAATAAACCTGAGGACCATAATTCAAGTCGCGTGTAACATCGAAAGAATCATCTGCAAAAAAATGGGTGCAACACGAGGACTTCACAAGAAAATGGGTGAAATATAAGGACTTCGCAGGAGGTAACCCATGCTAGTACTACTCTCGCCCAAACACCCTTACCTGCGGAGTTCTGATAGAATCCGTTGCATTGGTGCTGGTATGATCGCACCTGTTTCATTTTGCGGTGCAAATACATAAACTCCTTCTCCTTTCTTCCCCCTCCCGTAATTTGTTTCCTTGTGCGTGCGCACTGCACCTCCCGTTCTCGTTCTTATATCAAGTAAAATGGTACAGCGCCGTGACTCACATTTGCGAATAAACCTGAGGACCATAATTCAAGTCGCGTGTAACGTCGAAAGAATCATCTGTAAAACATTGGGTGCAACACGAGGACCACCCAAGAAAATGGGTGAAATATAAGGACTTCGCAGGAGGTCACCCATCCGAGTACTTTTTCTCGCCCAAGCACCCTTAAATGCGGAGTTCTGATAGAATCCGTTGCATTGGTGCTGGTATGATTGCTCATGTTTCATTCTGGGTTGCAAATACATACACTTTTTCTCCCTCCATCCCCCCTCCCGTCATTTGTTTCCTTGTGCGTGCACTCTGCATCTCTCTTTCTCGTTCTAATATCAATTAAAATGCCCATGCTTCTTGACTCACATTTGCGTATAAACCAATGGACCCTAGTTCCAGTCGCGCGTAACGTCGAACGACCCGTCTGAAAAAAATATTAGTACTACACGAGGACTTCCCAGGAGGTCACCCATCTGAGTACTACTCTCGCCCAAGCACACTTAACTGCGGAGTTCTGATGGGATCCGGTGCATTAGTGCTGGTATGATCGCACCCGTTTAATTTTGCGCTGCAAATACATAAACTCTTTCTCCTTCCATCCCCCCTCCCGTCATTTGTTTCCTTGTGCATGCACTCTGCATCTCTCTTTCTCGTTCTAATATCAAGTAATATGCCCCGGCACCGTGACTCACCTTTGCAAATGAACCAGCGGTTTATAATTCCATTCGCGCGTAACGTCGAACAACCCATCCGAAAAAAAATAGGAGCAACACGAGGGCTTCCCAGGTGGTCACCCATCCGAGTACTACTCTCGCCAAAGCACACTTAACTGCGGAGTTCTGATGGGATCCGAAGCTTTAGTGCTGGTATAATCGCACCTGTTTAATTTCGCGCTGCATATACATACACTCCTTCTCTTTTCTTCCCCCTCCCGTCATTTGTTTCCTTGTGCGTTCACACTTCACCTCTCATTCTCGTTCTAATATCGATTGAAATGCCCCTGCTTCTTGACTCATATTTGCGTATAAACTAGCGGACCCTAATTCCTGACGCGCGTAACGTCGAACAACCCGTCTGAAAAAAAATTGGTGCGACACGAGGACTTCCCAGGAGGTCAACAATCCGAGTACTAATCTCGCCAAGCACACTTAACTGCGGAGTTCTGATGGGATCCGGGGCTTTAGTTCTGGTATGATCCCACCTGTTTAATTTCGCGCTGCAAATACATACACTCCTTCACCTTTCTTCCCCCTCCCGTCATTTGTTTTCTTGTGCGTTCACACTTCACCTCTCATTCTCGTTCTAATATCGATTAAATGCCCCTGCTTCTTAACTCACATTTGCGTATAAACCAGCGGACCCTAGTTCCAGACGCGCGTAACGTCGAACGACCCGTCTGAAAAAAAAAATTGGTGCGACACGAGGACTTCACAAGAAAATTGGTGAAATATAAGGACTTCGCAGGAGATAACCCATGTTAGTACTACTCTCGCTCAAGTACCCTTACCTACGGAGTTCTGATAGAATCCGTTGCATTAGTGTTGGTATGATCGCACCTGTTTAATTTCGTGCTGAAAATACATACACTCCTTCTCCTTCCCTCCCCCTCCCATCAATTGATTCCTTGTGCGTTCACACTGCACCTCCCCTTCTCGTTCTAATATCGATTAAAATGCCCTTGTTTTTTGACTCACATTTGAGTATAAACCAGCAGACCCTAGTTCCAGTCAAGCGTAACATCAAACGACCCGTCTGAAAAAAAAATGGTGCGACACGAGGACTTCTCAGGAGGTCACCCATCCGGGTACTACTCTCGCCCAAGCACACTTAACTGCGGAGTTCTGATGGGATCCGGTGCATTAGTGCTGGCATGATCACACCCATTTAATTTCGCGCTGCAAATACATAAACTCCTTCTCCTCTCTTGCCCCTCCCGTCATTTATTTCCTTGTGCGTGCGCACTGCACCTCCCGTGCTCGTTCTATTATCAAGTAAAATGCTACGGTGCCGTAACTCACATTTGCGAATAAAACTGAGGACCATAATTCAAGTCGCGCGTATCGTCGAAAGAATCATCTGCAAAAAAATGGGTGCAACACGAGGACTTCCTAAGAAAATGGGTGAAATATAAGGACTTCGCAGGAGGTCACCCATCCTAGTGCTACTCTCGCCCAAGCACCCTTAACTTGCAGAGTTCTGATAGAATCCATTGCATTGATGCTGGTATGATTGCTCATGTTTCATTCTGCGCTGCAAATACATACACTTTTTCTCCCTCCACCCCCCCTCCCGTCATTTGTTTCCTTGTGCGTGCACTCTGCATCTCTTTTTCTCGTTCTAATATCGACTAAAATGCCCCTGCTTCTTGACTCACATTTGCGTATAAACCAGTGGACCCTAGTCCCAGTCGCGCGTAACGTCGAACGACCCGTCTGAAAAAAAAATTAGTGCGACACGAGGACTTCCCACAAGGTCTCTAATCCGAGTACTACTCTCGCCCAAGCACACTTAACTGCGGAGTTCTGATGGGATCCGGTGCATTAGTGCTGGTATGATCGCACCTGTTTAATTTCGCGCTGCAAATACGTAAACTCCTTATCCTTTCTTCCCCTTCCCGTCATTTGTTTCCTTGTGCGTGCGCACTGCACCTCTCGTTCTCATTCAAATATCAAGTAAAATGCTACGGCGCCGTGACTCACATTTGCGAATAAATCTGCGGACCATAATTAAAGTCGCGCGTAACGTCGAACGACAAATTTGAAAAAAAGAAAATGGGTGCAACACAAGAACTTCCCATGAGGTAACCCATCATTGCACTACTTTCGCCAAAGCACACTTAACTGCGGAGTTCTGATGGGATGCGGTGCATTTGTGCTAGTGTGACCACACCTGTTTAATTTCGTGCTGAAAATACATACACTCCTTCTTCCCTCCCCCCTCCCATCATTTGTTTCCTTGTGCGTTCACACTGCACCTCTCCTTCTCGTTCTAATATCGATTAAAATGCCCCTGATTCTTGACTCACATTTGCGTATAAACCAGCGGACCATAGTTCCAGTCGCGTGTAATGTCGAACGACCCATCTGCAAAAAAATTGTTGCGATACGAGAACTTCCCAAGAGGTCACCCATCCGAGTACTACTCTTGCCCAAGCATACTTAACTGCAGAGTTCTGATGGGATCCAGTGCATTAGTGCTGGTATGTTGCCACTTGTTTAATTTTGCGCTTCAAATACATACAGTCCTTCTCTTTTATTCCACCTCCCGTCATTTGTTTCCTTGTGCGTGCACACTGCACCTCCCGTACTCGTTCTAATATCAAGTAAAATGTCGCGGCGCCGTGACTCACATTTGCGAATAAACCTGTGGACCATAAATCAAGTCACGCGTAACGTCGAAAGAATCATCTGCAAAAAGATGGGTGCAACACGAGGACCTCCCAAGAAAATGGGTGAAATATAAGGACTTCGCAGGAGGTCACCCATCCGAGTACTTTTCACGCCCAAGCACCCTTAACTGCGGAGTTCTGATAGAATCCGTTGCATTAGTGTTGGTATGATCCCTCATGTTTCATTCAGCACTGCAAATACATACACTCTTTCTTCTTCCATCCCCCCTCCTGTCATTTGTTTCCCTGTGCGTGCACTCTGCATCTCTCTTTCTCATTCTAATATCAAGTAATATGCCCCGGCACCGTGACTCACCTTTGCAAATGAACCAGCGGTTTATAATTCCATTCGCGCTTAACGTCGAACAACCCATCCAAAAAAAAATAGGTGCAACACGAGGGCTTCGCAAGTGGTCACCCATCCGAGTACTACTCTCGCCCAAGCACACTTAACTACGGAGTTCTGATGGGATCCGGAGCTTTAGTGCTGGTATGATCGCACCTGTTTAATTTCGCGCTGCAAATACATACACTCCTTCTCCTTTCTTCTCCTGCCCGTCATTTGTTTCCATGTGCGTTCACACTTCACCTCTCATTCTCGTTCTAATATCGATTAAAATGCCCCTGCTTCTTGACTCACATTTGCGAATAAACTAGCGGACCCTAGTTCCAGACGCGCGTAACGTCGAACGACCCGTCTGAAAAATAATTGGTGCGACACGAGGACTTCCCAGGAGGTCACCCATCCGAGTACTAATCTCGCTCGAGCACACATAACTGCGGAGTTCTGATGGGATCCGGTGCATTAGTGCTAGTATGATCGCACCTGTTTAATTTCGCGCTGCAAATACATAAACTCATTCCCCTTTCTTCCCCCACCCGTTATTTATTTCCTTGTGCGTGCGCACTGCACCTCCCGTTCTCGTTCTAATATCAAGTGAAATGCTACAGCGCCGTGACTCATATTTGCGAATAAACCTGAGGACCATAATTCAAGTCGCGCGTAACGTCGAAAGAATTATCTACAAAAAAATGGGTGCAACACGAGGACTTCAGAAGAAAATGGGTTAAATACAAAGACTTCGCAGGAGGTAACCCATGCTAGTATTACTCTCGCCCAAGCACCCTTACCTACGGAGTTCTGATAGAATCCGTTGCATTAGTGCTGGTATGATCGCACCTGTTTCATTTCGTGCTGAAAATACATGCACTCCTTCTCCTTCCCTCCCCCTCCCATCAATTGTTTCCTTGTGCGTGCACTCTGCATCTCTCATTCTCGTTTTAATATCGATTAAAATGCCCCTGCTTCTTGACTCACATTTGCGTATAAACCAGCGGACCCTAGTTCTAGTCGCGCGTAACGTCGAACGACCCGTCTGGAAAAAAATTAGTGCGACACGAGGACTTCTCAGGATGTCACCCATCCGAGTACTGCTCTCGCCCAAGCACACTTAACTGCGGAGTTCTGATGGGATCCGGTGCATTAGTGCTGGTATGATCGAACCTGTTTAATTTCGCGCTGCAAATACATAAACTCCTTCTCCTTTATTCCCCCTCCCGTCATTTGTTTCCTTGTGCGTGCGCACTACACCTCTCGTTCTCGCTCAAATATCAAGTAAAATGCCACGGCGCCGTGACTCACATTTGCGAATAAATCTACGGACCATAATTAAGGTCGCGCGTAAGGTCGAACGGCACATCTGAAAAAAAGAAAATGGGTGCAACACGAGAACTTCCAAGGAGGTAACCCATCATTGTACTACTTTCGCCAAAGCACACTTAACTGCGGAGTTCTGATGGGATCCGGTGCATTTGTGCTGGTGTGACCGAACCTGTTTAATTTCGTGCTGAAAATACATACACTCCTTCTTCCCTCCCCCCCTCCCATCATTTGTTTCCTTGTGCGTGTGCACTGCACCTCTCCTTCTCGTTCTAATATCAAGTAAAATGCTACGGTGCCGTGACTCACATTTGCGAATAAACCTGAGGACCATAATTCAAGTCGCTCGTATCATCGAAAGAATCATCTGCAAAAAAATGGGTGCAACACGAGGACTTCCTGAGAAAATGGGTGAAATATAAGGACTTCGCAGGAGGTCACCCATCCTAGTGCTACTCTCGCCCAAGCACCCTTAACTTGCGGAGTTCTGATAGAATCCATTGCATTGGTGCTGGTATGATCGCTCATGTTTCATTATGCGCTGCAAATACATACACTTTTTCTCCCTCCATCCCCCCTTCCGTCATTTGTTTCCTTGTGCGTACACTCTGCATCTCTCATTCTCGTTCTAATATCGATTAAAATGCCCCTTCTTCTTGACTCACAATTGCGTATAAACCAGCGGACCCCAGTTCCAGTCGCGCGTAACGTCGAACGACCCGTCTGAAAAAAAATTGGTGCGACACGAGGACTTCCCAGGAGGTCACCCATCCGAGTACTAATCTCGCCCAAGCACACTTCACTGCGAAGTTCTGATGGGATCCGGTGCATTAGTGCTGGTATGATCGCACCTGTTTAATTTCGCACTGCAAAGACATAAACCATTCCCCTTTCTTCCCCCTCCCGTCATTTGTTTCCTTTTGCGTGCGCACTGCACCTCCCGTTCTCGTTCTACTATCAAGTAAAATACCACGGGCCGTGACTCACATTTGCGAATAAACCTGAGGACAATAATTCAAGTCGCGCGTAACGTCGAACGGCACATCTGGAAAAAAGAAAATGGGTACAACACGAGAACTTCCCAGGAGGTAACCCATCATTGTACTACTTTCTCCAAAGCACACTTAACTGCGGAGTTCTGATGGGATTCGGTGCATTTGTGCTGGTGTGACCGCACCTGTTTAATTTTGTGCTGAAAATACATACACTCCATCTTCCCTCCCCCCCTCCCATCATTTGTTTCCTTGTGCGTTCACACTGCACCTCTCCTTCTCGTTCTAATATCGATTAAAATGCCCTTGATTCTTGAATCACATTTGCGTATAAACCAGCGGACCATAGTTCTAGTCACGCGTAACGTCGAACGACCCATCTGAAAAAAAATTGTTGCGATACGAGGACTTCCCAAGAGTTCACCCATTCGAGTACTACTCTCGCCCAAGCACACTTAAGTGCAGAGTTCTGATGGGATCCAGTGCATTAGTGCTGGTATGATGCCACTTGTTTAATTTTGCGCTTCAAATACATACACTCCTTCTCTTTTCTTCCTCCTCCCGTCATTTGTTTCCTTGTGCGTGTGCATTGCACCTCCCGTACTCGTTCTAATATCAAGTAAAATGCCACGACGCTGTGACTCACATTTGCGAATAAACCTGCGGACCATAAATAAAGTCGCGCGTAACGTCGAAAGATTCATCTGCAAAAAGATGGGTGCACCACGAGGACCTCCCAAGAAAATAGCTGAAATATAAGGACTTCGCAGGAGGTCACCCATTCGAGTACTTTTCTCGCCCAAGCACACTTCACTGCGAAGTTCTGATGGGATCCGGTGCATTAGTGCTGGTATGATCGCACCCATTTAATTCCACGCTGCAAATACATAAACTCCTTCTCCTTTCTTCCCCCTCCCGTCATTTGTTTCCTTGTGCGTGCGCACTGCACCTCCTGTGCTCGTTCTAATATCAAGTAAAATGCTACGGTGCCGTGACTCACATTTGCGAATAAACCTGAGGACAATAATTCAAGTCGCGCGTATCGTCGAAAGAATCATCTGCAAAAAAATGGGTGCAACACGAGGACTTCCTAAGAAAATTGGTGAAATATAAGGACTTCGCAGGAGGTCACCCATCCTAGTGCTACTCTCGCCCAAGCACCCTTAACTTGCGGAGTTCTGATAGAATCCGTTGCATTGGTGCTGGTATGATCGCTCATGTTTCATTATGCGCTGCAAATACATACACTTTTTATCCCTCCATCCCCCCTTCCGTCATTTGTTTCCTTGTGCGTACACTCTGCATCTCTCATTCTCGTTCTAATATCGATTAAAATGCCCCTTCTTCTTGACTCACAATTGCGTATAAACCAGCGGACCCCAGTTCCAGTCGCGCGTAACGTCGAACGACCCGTCTGAAAAAAATTGGTGCGACACGAAGACTTCCCAGGAGGTCACCCATCCGAGTACTAATCTCGCCCAAGCACAGTTCACTGCGAAGTTCTGATGGGATCTGGTGCATTAGTGCTGGTATGATCGCACCTGTTTAATTTCGCACTGCAAATACATAAACTCATTCCCCTTTCTTTCCCCTCCCGTCATTTGTTTCCTTTTGCGTGCGCACTGCACCTCCCGTTCTCGTTTTACTATCAAGTAAAATACCACGGCGCCGTGACTCACATTTGCGAATAAACCTGAGGACAATAATTCAAGTCGCGCGTAACGTCGAACGGCACATCTGAAAAAAAGAAAATGGGTACAACACGAGAACTTCCCAGGAGGTAACCCATCATTGTACTACTTTCTCCAAAGCACACTTAACTGCGGAGTTCTGATGAGATCCGGTGCATTTGTGCTGGTGTGACCGCACCTGTTTAATTTTGTGCTGAAAATACATACACTCCTTCTTCCCTCCCCCCCTCCCATCATTTGTTTCCTTGTGCGTTCACACTGCACCTCTCCTTCTCGTTCTAATATTGATTAAAATGCCCTTGATTCTTGACTCACATTTGCGTATAAACCAGCAGACCATAGTTCTAGTCACGCGTAACGTCGAACGACCCATCTGAAAAAAAATTGTTGCGATACGAGGACTTCCCAAGAGTTCACCCATTCGAGTACTACTCTCGCCCAAGCACACTTAACTGCAGAGTTTTGATGGGATCCAGTGCATTAGTGCTGGTATGATGCCACTTGTTTAATTTTGCGCTTCAAATACATACACTCCTTCTCTTTTGTTCCTCCTCCCGTCATTTGTTTCCTTGTGCGTGCGCATTGCACCTCCCGTACTCGTTCTAATATCAAGTAAAATGCCACGACGCTGTGACTCACATTTGCGAATAAACCTGCGGACCATAAATCAAGTCGCGCGTAACGTCGAAAGATTCATCTGCAAAAAGATGGGTGCAACACGAGGACCTCCCAAGAAAATAGGTGAAATATAAGGACATCGCAGGAGGTCTCCCATCCGAGTACTTTTCTCGCCCAAGCACCCTTAACTGCGGAGTTCTGATAGAATCCGTTGCATTAGTGCTAGTATGATCCCTCATGTTTCATTCTGCACTGCAAATACATACACTCTTTCTCCTTCCATCCCACCTCCCGTCATTTGTTTCCTTGTGCGTGCACTCTGTATCTCTCCTTCTCGTTCTAATATCGATAAAAATGCCCCTGCTTCTTGACTCACATTTGCGTATAAACCAGTGGACCCTAGTTCCAGTCGCGCGTAACGTCGAACGACCCGTCTGAAAAAAAAATTAGTGCGACACGAGGAATTCCCAGGAGGTCACCCATCCGGGCACAACTCTCGCCCAAGCACACTTAACTGCAGAGTTCTGATGGGATCCGGTGCATTAGTGCTGGTATGATCACACCTGTTTAATTTTGCGCTACAAATACATAAACTCATTCCCCTTTCTTCCCCCTCCCGTCATTTGTTTCCTTGTACGTGCGCACTGCACCTCCCGTTCTCGTTCTAATATCAAGTAAAATGCCACGGCGCCGTGACTCACATTTGCGAATAAACTTGAGGACCATAATTCAAGTCGCGCGTAACGTCGAAAGAATCATCTGCAAAAAAATGGGTGCAACACGAGGACTTTACAAGAAAATGGGTAAAATATAAGGACTTCGCAGGAGGTAACCCATGCTAGTACTACTCTCGCCCAAGCACCCTTACCTACGGAGTTCTGATAGAATCCGTTGCATTAGTGCTGGTATGATCGCACCTGTTTCATTTCTTGCTGAAAATACATACACTCCTTCTCCTTCCTTCCCCCTCCCATCAATTGTTTCCTTGTGCGTTCACACTGCACCTCTCCTTCTCGTTCTAATATCGATTAAAATGCCCCTGCTTCTTGACTCACATTTGCGTATAAACCAGCAGACCCTAGTTCCAGTCGCGCGTAACGTCGAACGACCCGTCTGAAAAAAAATTGGTGCGACACGAGGACTTCCCAGGAGCTCATCAATCCGAGTACTACTCTCGTCAAAGCACACTTAACTGCGGAGTTCTGACGGGATCAGATGCATTAGTGCTGGTATGATCGCACCCGTTTAATTCCGCGCTGCAAATACATAAATTCCTTCTCCTTTCTTCCCCCTCCCGTCATTTGTTTCCTTGTGCGTACGCACTGCACCTCCCGTGCTCCTTCTAATATAAAGTAAAATGCTACGGTGCCGTGACTTATATTTGCGAATAAACCTGAGGACCATAATTCAAGTCGCGCGTATCGTCGAAAGAATCATCTGCAAAAAAATGGGTGGAACACGAGGACTTCCTAAGAAAATGGGTGAAATATAAGGACTTCGCATGAGGTCACCCATCCTAGTGCTACTCTCGCCCAAGCACCCTTAACTTGCGGAGTTCTGATAGAATCCGTTGCATTGGTGCTGGTATGATTGCTCATGTTTCATTCTGCGCTGCTAATACATACACTTTTTCTCCCTCCATCCCCCCTCCCGTCATTTGTTTCCTTGTGCGTGCACTCTGCATCTCTCCTTCTCGTTCTAATATCGATTAAAATGCCCCTGCTTCTTGACTCACATTTGCGTATAAACCAGTGGACCCTAGTTCCAGTCGCGCGTAACGTCGAATGACCCGTCTGAAAAAAAAAATTAGTGCGACACGAGGACTTCAAGGAGGTCACCCATTCGAGTACTAATCTCGCCCAAGCACACTTCACTACGGAGTTCTGATGGGATCCAGTGTATTAGTGCTGGTATGATCACACCTGTTTAATTTTGCGCTACAAATACATAAACTCATTCCCCTTTCTTCCCCCTCCCGTCATTTGTATCCTTGTGCATGCGCACTGCACCTCCCGTTCTCGTTCTAATATCAAGTAAAATACTACAGTGCCGTGACTCACATCTGCGAATAAACCTGAGGACCATAATTCAAATCGCGCGTAACGTCGAAAGAATCATCTGCAAAAAAATGGGTACAACACGAGGACTTCACAAGAAAATGGGTGAAATATAAGGACTTCGCAGGAGGTAACCCATGCTAGTACTACTCTCGCCCAAGCACCCTTACCTACAGAGTTCTGATAGAATCTGTTGCATTAGTGCTGGTATAATCGCACCTGTTTCATTTCGCGCTGCAAATACATACACTCCTTCTCCTTTCTTCCCCCTCCCGTCATTTGTTTCCTTGTGCGTGCGCACTGCACCTCTCGTTCTCTTTCAAATATCAAGTAAAATGCCACGGCACCGTGACAAACATTTGCGAATAATTCTGCGGACTATAATTCAAGTCGCGCGTAACGTCGAACGGCACATCTGAAAAAAAGAAAATGGGTGCAACACGAAAACTTCCCAGGAGGTAACCCATCATTGTACTACTTTCGCCAAAGCACACTTAACTGCGGAGTTCTGATGGGATCCGGTGCATTTATGCTGGTGTGACCACACTTGTTTAATTTCCATCTGAAAATAAATACACTCCTTCTTCCCTCCCCCCCTCCCATCATTTGTTTCCTTGTGCGTTCACACTGCACCTTTCCTTCTCGTTCTAATATCGATTAAAATGCCCCTGATTCTTGACTCACATTTGCGTATAAACCAGCGGACCATAGTTCCAGTCGCGCGTAACGTCGAACGACCCGTCTGAAACAAAATTTGTGCGACACGAGGACTTCCCAGGTGATCACCAATCCGAGTACTACTCTCGCCCAAGCACACTTAACTGCAGAGTTCTGATGGGATCCAGTGCATTAGTGCTGGTATGATTGCACCCGTTTAATTCCGCGCTGCAAATACATAAACTCCTTCTCCTTTCTTACCCCTCCCGTCATTTGTTTCCTTGTGCGTGCGCACTGCACCTCCCGTGCTCGTTCTAATATCAATTAAAATGCTACGGTGCCGTAACTCACATTTGCGAATAAACCTGAGGGCCATAATTCAAGTCGCGCGTATCGTCGAAAGAATCATCTGCAAAAAAATGGGTGGAACACGAGGACTTCCTAAGAAAATGGGTGAAATATAAGGACTTCGCAGGAGGTAACCCATGCTAGTACTACTCTCGCCAAAGCACCCTTACCTACGGAGTTCTGATAGAATCCGTTGCATTAGTGCTGGTATGATCGCACCTGTTTCATTTCGTGCTGAAAATACATACACTCCTTCTCCTTCCCTCCCCCTCCCATCAATTGTTTCCTTGTGCGTTCACACTGCACCTCTTCTTCTCCTTCTAATATCGGTTAAAATGCCCCTGCTTCTTGACTCACATTTGCGTATAAACCAGCGGACCTTAGTTCCAGTCTCGCGTAACGTCGAACGACCCATCTGAAAAAAATTGGTGCGACACGAGGACTTCCCAGGAGGTCACCCATCCGAGTACTACTCTCGCCCAAGCACACTTAACTGCGTAGTTCTGATGGGATCCGGTGCATTAGTGCTGGTATGATCGCACCAATTTAATTTTGCGCTGCAAATACATAAATTCCTTCTCCTTTCTTCCCCCTCCCGTCATTTGTTTCCTTGTGCGTGCGCACTGCACCTCCCGTGCTCGTTCTAATATCAAGTAAAATGCTACGATGCCGTGACTCACATTTGCGAATAAACTTGAGGACCATAATTCAAGTCGCGTGTAACGTCGAAAGAATTATCTGCAAAAAAATGGGTGCAACACGAGGACTTCCTAAGAAAATAGGTGAAATATAAGGACTTCGCATGAGGTCACCCATCCTAGTGCTACTCTCGCCCAAGCACCCTTAACTTGCGGAGTTCTGATAGAATCCGTTGCATTGGTGCTGGTATGATTGCTCATGTTTCATTCTGCGCTGCAAATACATACACTCTTTCTCCCTCCATCCCATCTCCCATTATTTGTTTCCTTGTGCGTGCACTCTGCATCTCTCCTTCTTGTTCTAATATCAAGCAAAATGCCCTGGCATCATGACTCACCTTTGCGAATGAACCAGCGGTTTATAATTGCATTCGCGCGTAACGTCGAATGATCCATCTGAAAAAAAATGGGTGCAACACGAGGACTTCCCAGGAGGTCACCAATCCGAGTACTACTCCCGCCCAAGCACACTTAACTGCTAAGTTCTGATGGGATACGGTGCATTAGTGCTGGTATGATGGCACCTATTTAATTTCGCGCTGCAAATACGTACACTCCTTCTCCTTTCTTCCCCTTCCCGTCATTTGTTTCATTGTGCATGTGCACTGCACCTCTCGTTCTCGTATAAATATCAAGTAAAATGCCACGGCGCAGTGACTCACATTTTCGAATAAATCTGCGGAATATAATTAAAGTCGCGCGTAACGTCGAAGGGCACATCTGAAAAAAAAAATGAGTGCAACACGAGAACTTCCCAGGAGGTAACCCATCATTGTACTACTTTCGCTAGAGCACACTTAACTGCGGAGTTCTGATGGGATCCGGTGCATTTGTGCTGGTGTGACTGCACCTGTTTAATTTCGTGCTGAAAATACATACACTCATTTTTCCCTCCCGCCCTCCCATCATTTGTTTCCTTTTGCGTTCACATTGCACTTCTCCTTCTCGTTCTAATATCGATTAAAATGCCCCTGATTCTTGACTCACATTTGCGTATAAACCAGCGGACCATAGTTCCAGTCCCGTGTAATGTCGAACGACCTATCTAAAAAAAAATTGTTGCGATACGAGGACTTCTCAAGAGGTCACCCATCCGAGTACTACTCTCGTCCAAACACACTTAACTGCAGAGTTCTGATGGGATCCAGTACATTAGTGCCGGTATGATGCCACTTGTTTAATTTTGCGCTTCAAATACATACACTCCTAATCTTTTCTTCCTCCTCCTGTCATTTGTTTCCTTGTGCGTGCGCACTGCACCTCTCGTACTCGTTCTAATATCAAGTAAAATGCCACGGCGCCGTGACTCACATTTGCGAATAAATCTGCGGACCATAATTAAAGTCGCGCGTAACGTCGAACGGCACATCTGAAAAAAAGAAAATGGGTGCAACACGAGAACTTCCCAGGAGGTAACCCATCATTTTACTACTTACGCCAAAGCCCACTTAACTGCGAAGTTCTGATGGGATCCGGTGCATTTGTGCTGGTGTGACCTCACCTGTTTAATTTCGTGCTGAAAATACATACACTCCTTCTTCCCTCCCCTCTCCCATCATTTGTTTCCTTGTGCGTTCACACTGCACCTCTCCTTCTCGTTCTAATATCGATTAAAATGCCCCTGATTCTTGACTCACATTTGGGTATAAACCAGCGGACCATAGTTCCAGTCGCGCGTAACGTTGAACGACCCATTTGAAAAAAATTGTTGCAATACGAGGACTTCCCAAGAGGTCACCCATCTGAGTACTACTCTCGCCCAAGCACACTTAACTGCAGAGTCCTGATGGGATCCAGTGCAGTAGTGCTGGTATGATGCCACTTGTTTAATTTTGCTCTTCAAATACATACACTCATTCTCTTTTCTTACTCATCCCGTCATTTGTTTCCTTGTGCGTGCGCACTGCACCTCCCGTACTCGTTCTAATATTAAGTAAAATGCGACGGTGCCGTGACTCACATTTGCGAATAAATCTGCGGACCATAAATCAAGTCGCGCGTAACGTCGAAAGAATAATCTGCAAAAAGATGGGTGCAACACGAGGACCTCCCAAGAAAATGGGTGAAATATGAGGACTTCGCAGGAGGTCACCCATCCGAGTACTACACTCGCCCAAGAACACTTAACTGCGGAGTTCTGATGGGATCCGGAGCTTTAGTGCTGGTATGATCGCACCTGTTTAATTTCGCGCTGCAAATACATACACTCCTTCTCCTTTCTTCCCCCTCCCGTCATTTGTTTCCTTGTGCGTTCACACTTCACCTCTCATTCTCGTTCTAATATCGATTAAAATGCCCCTGCTTCTTGACTCACATTTGCGTATAAACCAGCGGTCCCTAGTTCCAGACGAGCGTAACGTCGAATGACACGTCTGAAAAAAAATTGGTGCGACACGAGGACTTCCCAGGAGGTCACCCATCCGAGTACTAATCTCCCCCAAGCACACTTCACTGCGGAGTTCTGATGGGATCCGGTACATTAGTGCTGGTATGATCGCACCTGTTTAATTTTGCGATGCAAATACATAAACTCATTCCCCTTTCTTCCCCCTCCCGTCATTTGTTTCCTTGTGCGTGCGCACTGCACCTCCCGTTCTCGTTATAATATCAAGTAAAATGCTAAAGCGCCGTGACTCATATTTGTGAATAAACCTGAGGACCATAATTCAAGTCGCGCGTAACGTTGAAAGAATCATCTGCAAAAAAATGGGTGCAACACGAGGACTTCACAAGAAAATGGGTGAAATATAAGGACTTCGCAGGAGGTAACCCATGCTAGTACTACTCTCGCCCAAGCACCCTTACCTACGGAGTTCTGATAGAATCCGTTGCATTAGTGCTGGTATGATCACACCTGTTTCTTTTCGTGCTGAAAATACATCCACTCCTTCTCCTTCCCTCCCCCACCCATCAATTGTTTCCTTGTGCGTTCACACTGCACATCTCTTTCTCGTTCTAATATCGATTAAAATGGGAGCAACACGAGGACATCACAAGAAAATGAGTGAAATATAAGGACTTCGCAGGAGGTAACCCATGCTAGTACTACTCTCGCCCAAGAACCCTTACCTACGGAGTTCTGATAGAATCCGTTGCATTAGTGCTGGTATGACCGCGCCTGTTTCATTTCGTGCTGAAAATACATACACTCCTTCTCCTTCCCTCCCCCTCCCATCAATTGTTTCCTTGTGCGTTCACACTGCACCTCTCTTTTTCGTTCTAATATCGATTAAAATGCCCCTACTTCTTGACTCACATTTGCGTATAAACCAGCGGACCCTAGTTCCAGTCTTGCGTAACGTCGAACGACCCGTCTGAAAAAAAATTTTTGCGACACAAGGACTTCCCAGGAGGTCACCCATTCGAGTACTACTCTCGCCCAAGCACACTTAACTGCGGAGTTCTGATGGGATCCGGTGCATTAATGCTGGTATGATCACACCTATTTCATTTTGTGCTGAAAATACATACACTCTTTCTCCTTCCCTCCCCCTCCCATCAATTGTTTCCTTATGCGTTCACATTGCACCTCTCCTTCTCATTCTAATATCGATTAAAATGCCCCTGCTTCTTGACTCACATTTGCGTATAAACCAGCGGACCCTAGTTCCCGTCGCGCGTAACGTCGAACAACCTGTCTGAAAAAAAATTGGTGCAATACGAGAACTTCCCAGGAGGTCACCCATCCGAGTACTACTCTCGCCCAAGCACACTTGACTACGCAGTTCTGATGGGATCCGGTGCATTAATGCTGGTATGATCGCACCCGTCTAATACCACGCTGCAAATACATAAACTCCTTCCCCTTTCTTCCCCCTCCCGTCATTTGTTTCCTTGTGCGTGCGCAATGCACCTCCCGTGCTCGTTCTAATATCAAGTAAAATGCTACGGTGCCATGACTCACATTTGCGAATAAACCTGAGGACCATAATTCAAGTCGCGCGTATCGTCGAAAGAATCATCTGCAAAAAAATGGGTGCAACACGAGGACTTTTACTTGATATTTGAACGTGCCGTTTGACATTACGCGCGACTTTAATTATGATCCGCAGATTTATTCGCAAATGTGAGTCACGGCGCCGTGGTATTTTACTTGATATTTGAACGAGAACGAGAGGTGTAGTGCGCACGCACAAGGAAACAAATGACGGGAGGGGGAAGAAAGGGGAAGGAATTTATGTATTTGCAGCGCAAAATTAAACAGGTGCGATCATACCAGCACTAATGCACCGGATCCCATCAGAACTCCGTAGTTAAGTGTGTTGGGCGAGAGTAGTACTCGGATGGGTGACCTCTTGGGAAGTCCTCGTGTCGTACTAATTTTTTTTTTCAGATGGGTCGTTCGACGTTACGCGCGACTGCATCTAGGGTCCACTGGTTTATACGCAAATGTGATTTAAGAAGCAGGGGCATTTTTATCGATATTAGAACTTGAAAGAGAGATGCAGAGTGCACGCACAAGGAAACAAATGACGGGAGGGGGGATGGATGGAGAAAAAGTGTATGTATTTGCAGCGCAGATTGAAACATGAGCAATCATACCAGCACCAATGCAACGGATTCTATCAGAACTCCGCAAGTTAAGGGTGCTTAGGCGAGAGTAGCACTAGGATAGCTGACTTCCTGCGAAGTCCTTATATTTCACCCATTTTCTTAGGAAGTCCTCGTGTTGCACCCATTTTTTTGCAGATGATTCTTTCGACGATACGCGCGACTTGAATTGTCGTCCTAAGGTTTATTCGCAAATGTGAGTCACGGCACTGTAGCATTTTACTTGATATTAGAATGAGCACGGGAGGTGCAGTGCGCACGCACAAGGAAACAAATGACGGGAGGGGGAAGAAAGGAGAAGGAGTTTATGTATTTGCAGCGCGGAATTAAACGAGTGCGATCATATCAGCACTAATGCACCGGATTCCATCAGAACTCCGCAGTTAAGTGTGCTTGGGCAAGAGTAGTACTTGGATGGGTGACCTCTTGGGAAGTCCTCGTGTCACACCAATTTTTTTTCAGACGGGTCGTTCGACGTTACGTGCGACTGGAACTAGGGTCCACTGGTTTATACGCAAATGTGAGTCAAAAAGCACGGGCATTTTAATCGATATTAGAACGAGAAGGAGCGGTGCAGTGTGAACGCACAAGGAAACAATTGGTGGGAGGGGGAGGGAAGGAGAAGGAGAAGGAGTGTATGTATTTTCAGCACGAAATGAAACAAGTGCGATCATACCAGCACTAATGCAACGGATTCTATCAGAACTCCGTAGGTAAGGGAGCTTGGGCGAGAGTAGTACTAGCATGGGTTACCACCTGCGAAGTCCTTATATTTCACCCATTTTCTTGTGAAGTCCTTGTGTCGCACCAATTTTTTTTCAGACGGGTCGTTCGACGTTACGCGCATCTGGAACTAGGGTCCGTTGGTTTATACGCAAATGTGAGTCAAGAAGCAGGGGCATTTTAATCGATATTAGAACGAGAACGAGAGGTGAAGTGTGAACGCACAAGGAAACAAATGACGGGAGGGGGAAGAAAGGAGAAGGAGTGTATGTAATTGCAGCGCAAAATTAAACAGGTGCGATCATACCAGCACTAAAGCTCCGGATCCCATCAGAACTCCACAATTAAGCGTGCTTGGGCGAGAGTAGTACTCGGATGGGTGACCACCTGGGAAGCCCTCGTGTTGCACCTATATTTTTTCGGATGGGTTGTTTGATGTTACGCGCGAATGGAATTATAAACCGCTGGTTCATTTGCAAAGGTGAGTCGCGATGCCGGGGCATATTACTTGGTATTAGAACGAGAAAGAGAGATGCAGAGTGCACGCACAAGGAAACAAATGACGGGAGGGGGGATGGAAGGAGACAGAGTCAATGTATTTGCAGTGCAGAATGAAACATGAGGGATCATACCAGCACTAATGCAACGGATTCTATCAGAACTCCGCAGTTAAGGGTGCTTGGGCGAGAAAAGTACTCGGATGGGTGACCTCCTGCGAAGTCTTTATATTTCACCCATTTTCTTGGGAGGTCCTCGTGTTGCACCCATCTTTTTGCAGATGATTCTTTTGACGTTACACGCGACTTGATTTATGGTCCGCAGGTTTATTCGCAAATGTGAGTCACGGCGCCGTGGCATTTTACTTGATATTAGAACGAGTACGGGAGGTGCAATGCGCACGCACAAGGAAACAAATGACGGGATGAGGAAGAAAAGAGAAGGAGTGTATGTAGTTGAAGTGCAAAATTAAACAAGTGGCATCATACCAGCACTAATGCACTGGATCCCATCAGAACTCCGCAGTTAAGTGTGCTTGGGCGAGAGTAGTACTCGGATTGGTCGCCACTTGTGAAGTCCTCGTGTTGCACCCATTTTTTTGCAGATGATTCTTTCGACGTTACGCGCGACTTGAATTATGGTCCTCAGGTTTATTCGCAAATGTGAGTCACGGCGCTATAGCATTTTACTTGATATTAGAACGAGAACGGGAGGTGTAGTGCGCACGCACAAGGAAACAAATGACGGGAGGGGGAAAAAAGGGGAATGAGTTTATGTATTTGCAGCACAAAATTAAAGAGGTGCGATCATACCAGCACTAATGCACCGGATCCCATCAGAACTCCGCAGTGAAGTGTGATTGGGCGAGATTAGTACTCGGATGGGTGACCTCCTGGGAAGTCCTCGTGTCGCACCAATTTTTTTTCAGACGGGTCGCTCGACGTTACCCGCGTCTGGAACTAGGGTCCGCTGGTTTATACACAAATGTGAGTCAAGAAGCAGGGGCATTTTAATCGATATTAGAACGAGAATGAGAGGTGAAGTGTGAACGCACAAGGAAACAAATGACGGGAGGGGGAAGAAAGGAGAAGGAGTGTATGTATTTGCAGCGCGAAATTAAACAGGTGCGATCATACCAGCACTAAAGCTCCGGATCCCATCAGAACTCCGCAGTTAAGTGTGCTTGGGCGAGGGTAGTACTCGGATGGGTGACCCCTTGGGAAGCCCACGTGTTGCACCTATTTTTTTTAGGATGGGTTGTTCGACGTTACGCGTGAATGGAATTATAAACCGCTGGTTCATTTGCAAAGGTGAGTCACGGTGCCGGGTCATATTACTTGATATTAGAATGAGAAAGAGAGATGCAGAGTGCACGCACAAGGAAACAAATGACGGGAGGGGGGATGGAAGGAGAAAGAGTGTATGTATTTGCAGTGCAGAATGAAACATGTGGGATCATACCAGCACTAATGCAACGGATTCTATCAGAACTCCGCAGTTAAGGGTGCTTGGGCGAGAAAAGTACTCGGATGGGTGACCTCCTGCGAAGTCCTTATATTTCACCCATTTTCTTGGGAGGTCCTCGTGTTGCACCTGTCTTTTTGCAGATGATTCTTTCGACGTTACGCGCGACTTGATTTATGGTCCGTAGGTTTATTCGCAAATGTGAGTCACGGCGCTGTGGCATTTTACTTGATATTAGAACGAGTACGGGAGGTGCAGTGTGCATGCACAAGGAAACAAATGACGGGATGAGGAAGAAAAGAGAAGGAGTGTATGTAATTGAAGCGCAAAATTAAACAAGTGGCATAATACCAGCGCTAATGCACTGGATCCCATCAGAACTCTGCAGTTAAGTGTGCTTGGGAGAGAATAGTACTCGGATGGGTGACCTCTTGGGAAGTCCTCGTATCGCAACAATTTTTTTTAGATGGGTCGTTCGACGTTACGAGCGACTGGAACTATGGTCCGCTTGTTTATACGCAAATGTGAGTCAAGAATCAGGGGCATTTTAATCGATATTAGAACGAGAAGGAGAGGTGCAGTGTGAACGCACAAGGAAACAAATGATGGGAGGGGGGAGGGAAGAAGGAGTGTATGTATTTTCAGCACGAAATTAAACAGGTGCGGTCACACCAGCACAAATGCACCGGATCCCATCAGAACTCCGCAGTTAAGTGTGCTTTGACGAAAGTAGTACAATGATGGGTTACCTCATGGGAAGTTCTCGTGTTGCACCCATTTTCTTTTTTTCAGATGTGCCGTGCGACGTTACGCGCGACTTTAATTATGGTCTGCAGATTTATTCGCAAATGTGAGTCACGACGCTGTGGCATTTTACTTGATATTTGAACGAGAACGAGAGGTGCAGTGCGCACGCACAAGGAAACAAATGACGGGAGGGGGAAGAAAGGAGAAGTAGTTTATGTATTTGCAGTGCAAAATTAAACAGGTGCGATCATACCAGCACTAATGCACCGGATCCCATCAGAACTCCGCAGTTAAGTGTGCTTGGGCGAGAGTCGTACTCGGATGGGTGACCTCCTGGGAAGTACTCGTGTCACACTAATTTTTCTTTTCAGACGGGTCGTTCGACGTTACACGCGACTGGAACTAGGGTCTACTGGTTTATACGCAAATGTGAGTCAAGAAACAGGGGTATTTTAATCGATATTAGAACGAGAATGAGAGATGCAAAGTGCACGCACAAGGAAACAAATTATGGGAGGGGGGATGGAGGGAGAAAAAGTGTATGTATTTGCAGCGCAGAATGAAACATGAGCAATCATACCAGCATCAATGCAATGGATTTTATCAGAACTCCGCAAGTTAAGGGTGCTTGGGCGAGAGTAGCACTAGGATGGGTGACCTCCTGCGAAGTCCTTATATTTCACCCATTTTCTTAGGAAGTCCTCGTGTTGTACCCATTTTGTTGCAGATGATTCTTTCGACATTACGCGCGACTTGAATTATGGTCCTCAGGTTTATTCGCAAATGTGAGTCACGGTGCTGTAGCATTTTACTTGATATTAGAACGAGAACGGGAGCTACAGTGCGCACGGACAAGGAAACAAATGACGGGAGGGAGACGAAAGGGGAATGAGTTTATGTATTTGCAGCGCGAAATTAAACAGGTGCAATCATTCCAGCACTAATGCACCGGATCCCATCAGAACTCCGCAGTTAAGTGTGCTTGGGTGAGAGTAGTACTCGGATGGGTGACCTCTTTGGAAGTCCTCGTGTCGCACCAATTTTTTTTCAGACGGGTCGTTCGACGTTACGCGCGACTGGAATTAGGGTCCACTGGTTTATACGCAAATGTGAGTCAAGAAGCAGGGGCATTTTAATCGATATTAGAACGAGAATGAGAGGTGAAGTGTGAACGCACAAGGAAACAAATGACCGGAGGGGGAAGAAAGGAGAAGGAGTGTATGTATTTGCAGTGCGAAATTAAACAGGTGCGATCATACCATCACTAAAGCCCCGGATCCCATCAGAACTCCGCAGTTAAGTGTGCTTGGGCGAGAGTAGTACTCGGATGGGTGACCACTTGGGAAGCCCTCGTGTTGCACCTATTTTTTTCGGATGGGTTGTTCGACGTTACGCGCGAATGGAATTATAAACCGCTGGTTCATTTGCAAAGGTGAGTCACGGTGCCGGGGCATATTACTTGATATTAGAACGAGAAAGAGAGATGCAGAGTGCACGCACAAGGAAACAAATGACGGGAGGGGGGATGGGAGGAGAAAGAGTGTATGTATTTGTAGTGCAAAATGAAACATGATGGATCATACCAGCACTAATGCAAAGGATTCTATCAGAACTCCGCAGTTAAGGGTGCTTGGGCGAGAAAAGTACTCGGATGGGTGACCTCCTGCGAAGTCCTTATATTTCACCCATTTTCTTGGGAGGTCCTCGTGTTGCACCCATCTTTTTGCAGATGATTCTTTCGACGTTACGCACGACTTGATTTATGGTGCGCAGGTTTATTCGCAAATGTGAGTCATGGCGCCGTGGCATTTTACTTGATATTAGAACGAGTACGGGAGGTGCAGTGCGCACGCACAAGGAAACAAATGACGGGATGAGGAAGAAAAGAGAAGGAGTGTATGTATTTGAAGCGCAAAATTAAACAAATAGCATCATACCAGCAGTAATGCACTGGATCCCATCAGAACTCTGCAGTTAAGTGTGCTTGGGCGAGAGTAGTACTTGGATGGGTGACCTGCTAGGAAATCCTCGTGTCGCACCAATTTTTTTTCAAACGGGTCGTTCGACGTTACGCGCGACTGGAACGAGGTTCCGCTGGTTTATACGCAAATGTGAGTCAGGAAGAAGGGTCATTTTAATCGATATTAGAACGAGAAGGAGAGGTGCAGTGTGAACGCACAAGGAAACAATTGATGGGAAGGGGAGGGAAGGAGAAGGAGTGTATGTATTTTCAGCACGAAATGAAACAGGTGCGATCATACCAGCACTAAAGCAACAGATTCTATCAGAACTCCGTAGGTAAGGGTGCTTGGGCGAGAGTAGTTCTAGCATGGGTTACCTTCTGCGAAGTCCTTATATTTTACCAATTTTCTTAGGAAGTCCTCGTGTTGCACCCTTTTTTTTGCAGATGATTCGTTCGACGTTACGCGCGACTTGAATTATGGTCCTCAGGTTTATTCGCAAATGTGAGTCACGGCGCCGTGGCATTTTACTTGATAGTAGAACGAGAACGGGAGGTGCAGTGCGCACGCACAGGGAAACAAATGACGGGAGGGGGAAGAAAGGGGAATGAGTTTATGTATTTGCAGCGCGAAATTAAACAAGTGCGATCATACCGGCACTAATGAACCGGATCCCATCAGAACTCCGCAGTGAAGTGTGCTTCGGCGAGATTAGTACTCGGATGGGTGACCTCCTGGGAAGTCCTCGTGTTGCACAAATTTTTTTTCAGATGGGTCGTTCGACATTACGCGCGTCTAGAACTAGGGTCCGCTGGTTTATACGCAAATGTGAGTCAAGAAGCAGGGGCATTTTAATCGATATTAGAATGAGAATGAGAGGTGAAGTGTGAACGCACAAGGAAACAAATGACGGGAGGGGGAAGAAAGGAGATGGAGTGTATGTATTTGCAGCGCGAAATTAAACAAGTTCGATCATACCAGCACTAAAGCCCCGGATCCCATCAGAACTCCGCAGTTAAGTGTGTTTGGGCGAGAGTAGTACTTGGATGGGTGACAACTTGGGAAGCCCTCGTGTTGCACCTATTTTTTTTCGGATGGGTTGTTCGACGTTACGCGCGAATGGAATTATAAACCGCTGGTTCATTTGCAAAGGTGAGTCACGGTGCCGGGGCATATTACTTGATATTAGAACGAGAAAGAGAGATGCAGAGTGCACGCACAAGGAAACAAATGACGGGAGGGGGGATGGGAGGAGAAAGAGTGTATGTATTTGCAGTGCAGAATGAAACATGATGGATCATACCAGCACTAATGCAACGGATTCTATTAGAACTCCGCAGTTAAGAGTGCTTAGGCGAGAAAAGTACTCGGATGGGTGACCTCTTGCGAAGTCCTTATATTTCACCCATTTTCTTGGGAGGTCCTCGTGTTGCACCCATCTTTTTGCAGATGATTCTTTCGACGTTACGCGCGACTTGATTTACGGTCCTTAGGTTTATTCGCAAATGTGAGTCCCGGCATCGTGGCATTTTACTTGATATTAGAATGAGTACGGGAGGTGCAGTGCGCACGCACAAGGAAACAAATGACGGGAGGAGGAAGAAAAGAGAAGGAGTGTATGTATTTGCAGCGCCAAATTAAACATGTGCGATCATACCAGCACTAATGCACCGGATCCCATCAGAACTCTGCAGTGAAGTGTGCTTGGGGGAGATTAGTACTCGGATGGGTGACCACCTGGGAAGTCCTCGTGTCGCACCAATTTTTTTTCAGACGGGTCTTCCGACGTTACACGCGTCTGGAACTAGGGTCCGTTGGTTTATACGCAAATGTGAGTCAAGAAGCAGGGGCATTTTAATCGATATTAGAACGAGAATGAGAGGTGAAGTGTGAACGCACAAGGAAACAAATGACGGGAGGGGGAAGAAAGGAGAAGGAGTGTATGTATTTGCAGCGCGAAATTAAACTGGTGCGATCTTACTAGCACTAAAGCTCCGGATCCCATCAGAACTCCGCAGTTAAGTGTGCTTGGGTGAGCGTAGTACTCGGATGGGTGACGACTTGGGAAGCCCTCGTGTTGCACCTATTTTTTTTGGGATGGGTTGTTCGACGTTACGCGCGAATGGAATTATAAACCGCTGGTTCATTTGCAAAGGTGAGTCACGGTGCCGGGTCATATTACTTGATATTAGAACGAGAAAGAGAGATGCAGAGTGCACGCACAAGGAAACAAATGACGGGAGGGGCGATGGGAGGAGAAAGAGTGTGTGTATTTGCAGTGCAGAATGAAACATGAGGGATCATACCAGCACTAATGCAACGAATTCTTTCAGAACTTCGCAGTTAAGGGTGCTTGGGCGAAAAAAGTACTCGGATGGGTGACCTCCTGCGAAGTCCTTATATTTCACCCATTTTCTTGGGAGGTCCTCGTCTTGCACCCGTCTTTTTGCAGATGATGCTTTCGACGTTATGCGCGACTTGATTTATGGTCCGCAAGTTTATTTGCAAATGTGAGTCACGGCGCCGTGGCATTTTACTTGATATTAGAACGAGTACGGGAGGTGCAGTGCGCACGCACAAGGAAACAAATGACGGGATGAGGAAGAAACGAGAATGAGTGTATGTATTAGAAGCGCAAAATTATACAAGTGGCATCATACCAGCACTACTGCACTGGATCCCATGAGAACTCTGCAGTTAAGTGTGCTTGGGCGAGAGTAGTACTCGGATGGGTGACCTCTTGGGAAGTCCTCGTATCCCAACAATTTTTTTTTTCAGATGGGTCGTTCGGCGTTAGGTGCGACTGGAACTATGGTCCGCTGGTTTATACGCAAATGTGAGTCAAGAATCAGGGGCATTTTTATCGATATTAGAACAAGAAGAAGAGGTGCAGTGTGAACGCAAAAGGAAACAAATGATGGGATGGGGGAGGAAAGACGGAGTGTATGTATTTTCAGCACGAAAATAAACAGGTGCGGTCACACCAGCACAAATGCACCGGATCCCATCAGAACTCCGCAGTTAAGTGTGCTTTGGCGAAAGTAGTACAATGATGGGTTACCTCCGGGGAAGTTCTCGTGTTGCACCCATTTTCTTTTTTTCAGATGTGCCGTTCGACGTTACGCGCGACTTTAATTATGGTCCACAGATTTATTCGCAAATGTGAGTCACAGCGCCGTTGTATTTTACTTGATATTTGAACGAGAACGAGAGGTGCAGTGCGCACGCACAAGGAAACAAATGACGGGAGGGGGAAGAAAGGAGAAGGAGTTTATGTATTTGCAGCGCGGAATTAAACGGGTGCGGTCATACCAGCACTAATGCCCCGGATCCCATCAGAACTTCGCAGTTAAGTGTGCTTGGGCGATAGCAGTACTCGGATGGGTGACCTCTTGGGAAGTCCTCGTGTCGCACCAATTTTTTTTTACACGGGTCGTTCGATGTTACGTGCGACTGGAACTATAATCCGCTGGTTTATACGCAAATGTGAGTCAAGAATCTGTGGCATTTTTATCGATATTAGAACGAGAAGGAGAGGTGCAGTGTGAATGCACAAGGAAACAAATGATAGGAGGGGGGGAGGGAAGAAGGAGTGTATGTATTTTCAGCCCGAAATTAAACAGGTGCGCTCACACCAGCACAAATGCACCGGATCCCATCAGAACTTCGCAGTTAAGTGTGCTTTGACGAAAGTAGTACAATGATGGGTTACCTCCTGGGAAGTTCTCATGTTGCACCCATTTTCTTTTTTTCAGATGTGCCGTTCGACGTTACGCGCGACATTAATTATGTTCCGCATATTTATTCGCAAATGTGAGTCACGGCGCCGTGGCATTTTACTTGATATTTGAACGAGAACGGGAGGTGCAGTGCGCACGCACAAGGAAACAAATGACGAGAGGGGGAAGAAAGGAGGAGTTTATGTATTTGCAGCGCAACATTAAATAGGTGCGATCATACCAGCACTAATGCACCGGATCCCATCAGAACTCCGCAGTTAAGTGTGCTTGGGCGAGAGTAGTACTAAGATGGGTGACCTCCTGGGATGTTCTCGTGTCGCACTAATTTTTTTTTCAGACGGGCGTTCGACGTTACGCGCGACTGGAACTAGGGTCCACTGGTTTATACGCAAATGTGAGTCAAGAAGCAGGGACATTTTAATCGATATTAGAACAAGAAGGAGAGATGCAGAGTGCACGCACAAGGAAACAAATGACGGGAGGGGGGATGGAGGGAGAAAAAGTGTATGTATTTGCAGCGCAGAATGAAACATGAGCAATCATACCAGCACCAATGCAACGGATTCTATCAGAACTCCGCAAGTTAAGGGTCATTGGGCGAGAGTAGCACTAGGATGGGTGACCTCTTGCGAAGTCCTTATATTTCACCCATTTTCTTAGGAAGTCCTCGTGTTGCACCCATTTTTTTGCAGATGATTCTTTCGACGATACTCCCGACTTGAATTATGGTCCTCAGGTTTATTTGCTAATGTGAGTCACGGAACCGTAGCATTTTACTTTATATTAGAACGAGCACGGGAGGTGCAGTGCGCACGCACAAGGAGACAAATGACGGGAGGGGGAAGAAAGGAGAAGGAGTTTATGCATTTGCAGCGCAGAATTAAACGGGTGCGATCATACCAGCACTAATGCACCAGATCCCGTCAGAACTCTGCAGTTAAGTGTGCTTGGGCGAGAGTAGTACTCAGATGGGTGACCTCCTGGGAAGTCCTCGTGTCGCACAAATTTTTTTTCAGACGGGTCGTTCGACGTTACGCGCGACTGGAACTAGTGTCCGCTGGTTTATCCGCAAATGTGAGTCAAGAAGCAGAGGCATTTTAATCGATATTAGAACGAGAAGGAGAGGTGCAGTGTGAACGCACAAGGAAACAATTGATGGGAGGGGGAGGGAAAGAGAAGGAGTGTATGTATTTTCAGCACGAAATGAAACAGGTGCAATCATACCAGCACTAATGCAACGGATTCTATCAGAACTCCGTAGGTAAGGGTGCTTGGGCGAGAGTAGTACTAGCATGGGTTACCTCCTGCGAAGTCCTTATATTTCACCCATTTTCTTGTGAAGTTCTCGTGTTGCACCCATTTTTTTGCAGATGATTCTTTCGATGTTACGCGCGACTTGAATTATGGTCCTCAGGTTTATTCGCAAATGTGATTCACGGCGCTTTAGCATTTTACTTTATATTAGAACGAGAACGGGAGGTGCAGTGCGCACGCACAAGGAAACAAATGACGGGAGGGGGAAGAAAGGGGAATGAGTTTATGTATTTGCAGCGCGAAATTAAACTGGTGCGATCATACCAGCACTAATGCATCGGATCCCATCAGAACTTCGCAGTGAAGTGTGCTTGGGCGAGATTAGTACTCGGATGGGTGACCTCCTGGGAAGTCCTTGTGTCGCACAAATTTTTTTTCAGACGGGTCGTTCGACGTTACGCGCGACTGGAACTAGGGTCCGCTGGTTTATACGCAAATGTGAGTCAAGAAGCAGGGTCATTTTAATCGATATTAGAACGAGAATGAGAGGTGAAGTGTGAACGCACAAGGAAACAAATGACGGGAGGGGGAAGAAAGGAGAAGGAGTGTATGTATTTACAGCGAAAAATTAAAAAGGTGCGATCATACCAGCACTAAAGCTCCGGATCCCATCAGAACTCCGCAGTTAAGTGTGCTTGGGCGAGGGTAGTACTTGGATGGGTGACCACCTGGGAAGCCCTCGTGTTGCACATATTTTTTTTCGGATGGGTTGTTCGACGTTACGCGCGAATGGAATTATAAACCGCTGGTTCATTTGTAAAGGTGAGTCACGGTGCCGGGGTATATTACTTGATATTAGAACGAGAAGGAGAGATGCAGAGTGTATGCATAAGGAAACAAATGAAGGGAGGGGGGATGGAGGGAGAAAAAGTGTATGTATTTGCAGCGCAGAATGAAACATGAGCAATCATACTAGCATCAATGCAACGGGTTCTATCAGAACTCCGCAAGTTAAGGGTGTTTGGGCGAGAGTAGCACTAGGATGGGTGACCTCCTGCGAAGTCCTTATATTTCACCCATTTTCTTAGGAAGTCCTCGTGTTTCACCCATTGTGTTGCAGATGATTCTTTCGACGATACGCGCGACTTGAATTATGGTCCTCAGGTTTATTCGCAAATGTGAGTCACGGCACCGTAGCATTTTACTTTATATTAGAACGAGCACGGGAGGTGCAGTGCGCACGCACAAGGAAACAAATGACGGGAGGGGGAAGAAAGGAGAAGGAATTTATGTATTTGCAGCGCGAAATTAAACGGGTTCTATCATACCAGCACAAATGCACCGGATCCCATCAGAACTCCGCAGTTAACTGTGCTTGGGCGAGAGTAGTACTCGGATGGGTGACCTCCTGGGAAGTCCTCGTATCGCAATAATTTTTTTTCAGATATGTCGTTCGACTTTACGCGCGACTGGAACTAGGGTCCGCTGGTTTATACGCAAATGTGAGTCAAGAAGCAGGGGCATTTTAATCGATATTAGAACGAGAAGAAGAGGTGCAGTGTGAACGCACAAGGAAACAATCGATGGGAGGGGGAGGGAAGGAGAGGGAGTGTATGTATTTTCAGCACGAAATGAAACAGGTGCGATCATACCAGCACTAATGCAACGGATTCTATCAGAACTCCGCAGTTAAGGGTGCTTGGGCGAGAAAAGTACTCGGATGGGTGACCTCCTGCGAAGTCCTTATATTTCACCCATTTTCTTGGGAGGTCCTCGTGTTGCACCCATCTTTTTGCAGATGATTCTTTCGACGTTACGCGCGACTTGATTTTTGGTCCTCAGGTTTATTCGCAAATGTGAGTCACGACGCCGTGGCATTTTACTTGATATGTGAACGAGAACGGGAAGTGCAGTGCGCAAGCACAAGGAAACAAATGACGGGAGAAGGAAGAAAAGAGAAGGAGTGTATGTATTTGAAGCGCAAAATTAAACAAATGGCATCATACCAGCACTAATGCACTAGATCCAATCAGAACTCTGCAGTTAAGTGTGCTTGGGCGAGTGTAGTACTCGGATGGGTGACCTCTTGGGAAGTCCTCGTATCGCAACAATTTTTTTTCAGATGGGTCGTTCGACGTTACGAGCGACTGGAACTATGGTCTGCTGGTTTATACGTAAATATGAGTCAAGAATGAGGGGAATTTTAATCGATATTAGAACGAGAAGGAGATATGCAGTGTGAACGCACAAGGAAACAAATGATGGGAGGGAGGGAAGGAAGAAGGAGTGTATGTATTTTTAGCACGAAATTAAACAGGCGCGGTCACACCAGCACAAATGCACCGGATCCCATCAGAACTCCGCAGTTAAGTGTGCTTTGGTGAAAGTAGTACAATGATGGGTTACCTCCTGGGATGTTCTCGTGTTGCACCCATTTTCTTTTTTTCAGATGTGCCGTTCGACCTTTCGCGCGACTTTAATTATGGTCCGCAGATTTATTCGCAAATGTGAGTCACGGCGCCGTGGGATTTTACTTGATATTTGAGCGAGAACGAGAGGTGCAGTGCGCACGCACAAGGAAACAAATGACGGGAGGGGGAATAAAGGAGAAGGAGTTTATGTATTTGCAGTGCGAAATTAAACAGGTTCGATCATACCAGCACTAATGCACCGGATTCCATCAGAACTCCGCAGTTAAGTGTGCTTAGGCAAGAGTAGTACTCAAATGGGTTACCTCTTGGGAAGTCCTCGTGTCGCACTAATTTTTTTTTCCGACGGGTCGTTCGACGTTACGCGCGACTGGAACAAGGGTCCAC
The DNA here is from genome assembly GCF_054855325.1 of Carica papaya. Classification (NCBI taxonomy): domain Eukaryota; kingdom Viridiplantae; phylum Streptophyta; class Magnoliopsida; order Brassicales; family Caricaceae; genus Carica; species Carica papaya. Next base: position 19,305,052 of record NC_142316.1, read on the forward strand.
TGGTTTATACGCAAATGTGAGTCAAGAAGCAGGGGCATTTTAATCGATATTAGAACGAGAAAGAGAGATGCAGAGTGCACGCACAAGGAAACAAATGACAGGAGGGGGGATGGAGGTAGAAAAAGTATATGTATTCGCAGCGCAGAATGAAACATGAGCAATCATACCAGCACCAATGCAACGGATTCTATCAGAACTCCGCAAGTTAAAGGTGCTTGGGCGAGAGTAGCACTAGGATGGGTGACTTCCTGCGAAGTCCTTATATTTCACCCATTTTCTTAGGAAGTCCTCGTGTTGCACCCACTTTTTTGCAGATGATTCTTTCGACGATACGCGCGAGTTGAATTATGGTCCTCAGGTTTATTCGCAAATGTGAGTCATGGCACCGTAGCATTTTACTTGATATTAGAACGAGCAGGGGAGGTGCAGTGCGCACGCACAAGGAAACAAATGACGGGAGGGGGAAGAAAGGAGAAGGAGTTTATGTATTTGCAGTGTGGAATTAAACGGGTGCGATCATACCAGAACTAATGCACCGGATCCCGTCAGAACTCTGCAGTTAAGTGTGCTTGGGCGAGAGTAGTACTCGCATGGGTGACCTCTTGGGAAGTCCTCGTGTCGCACTAATTTTTTTTTCAGACGGGTCGTTCGACGTTACGCGCGACTGGAACTAGGGTCCACTGGTTTATACGCAAATGTGAGTCAAGAAGCAGGGGCATTTTAATCGATATTAGAACGAGAAGGAGAGATGCAGAGTGCACTCACAAGGAAACAATTGACGGGAGGGGGGATGAGGGAGAAAAAGTGTATGTATTTGCAGCGCAGAATGAAACATAAGCAATCATACCAGCACCAATGCAACGGATTCTATCAGAACTCCGCAAGTTAAGGGTGCTTGGGCAAGAGTAGCACTAGAATGGGTTACCTCATGCGAAGTCCTTATATTTCACCCATTTTCTTAGGAAGTCCTCGTGTTCCACCTATTTTTTTGCAGATGATTCTTTCGACTATACGCGCAACTTGAATTATGGTCCTCAGGTTTATTCACAAATGTGAGTCACGGCACCGTAGCATTTTACTTTATATTAGAAGGAGCACGGGAGGTGCAGTGCGCACGCATAAGGAAACAAATGACAGGAGGAGGAAGAAAGGAGAAGGAGTTTATGTATTTGGAGCGCGGAATTAAACGGGTGCGATCATACCAGCACAAATGCACCGGATCCCGTCAGAACTCCGCAGTTAAGTGTGCTTGGGCGAGAGTAGTACTCAGATGGGTGACCTGCTGGCAAGTCCTCGTGTCGCACCAATTTTTTTTCAGACGGGTCGTTCGACGTTACGCGCGACTGGAACTAGGGTCCGCTGGTTTATACGCAAATGTGAGTCAAGAAGCAGGGGCATTTTAATCGATATTAGAACGAGAAGAAGAGGTGCAGTATGAACGCACAAGGAAACAATCGATGGGAGGGGGAGGGAAGGAGAGGGAGTGTATGTATTTTCAGCACGAAATGAAACAGGTGCGATCATACCAGCACTAATGCAACGGATTCTATCAGAACTTCGTAGGTAAGGGTGCTTGGGCTAGAGTAGTACTAGCATGGTTTACCTCCTGCGAAGTCCTTATATTTCATCCATTTTCTTGTGAAGTCCTCGTGTTGCACCCATTTTTTTGCAGATGATTCTTTCGACGTTACGCGCGATTTGAATTATGGTCCTCAGGTTTATTCGCAAATGTGAGTCACGGCGCCGTGGCATTTTACTTGATATTAGAACGAGAGCGGGAGGTGCAATGCGCACGTAAAAGGAAACAAATGACGGGAGGGGGAAGAAAGGGGAATGAGTGTATGTATTTGCAGTGCGAAATTAAACAGGTGCGATCATACCAGCACAAATGCACCGGATCCCATCAGAACTCCGCTGTCAAGTGTGCTTTGGCGAAAGTAATACAATTATGGGTTACATCGTGGGAAGTTCTCGTGTTGCATCCATTTTCTTTTTTTCAGATGTGCCATTCGACGTTACGCGCGACTCTAATTATGGTCCGCAGATTTATTAGCAAATGTGAGTCACGGTGTCGTGGCATTTTATTTGATATTTGAACGAGAACGAGAGGTGCAGTGTGCACGCACAAGGAAACAAATGACGGGAGGGAGAAGAAATGAGAAGGAGTTTAAGTATTTGCAGCGCAAAATTAAACATGTGCGATCATACCAGCACTAATGCACCGGATCCCATCATAACTCCGCAGTTAAGTGTGCTTGGGCGAGAGTAGTACTCAGATGGGTGACCTCTTGGGAAGTCCTCGTGTCGCACTAATTATTTTTTCAGACGGGTCGTTCGACGTTACGCGCGACTGGAACTAGGGTCCGCTGGTTTATACGCAAATGTGAGTCAAGAAGCAGGGGCATTTTAATCGATATTAGAACGAGAAGGAGAGATGCAGAGTGCACGCACAAGGAAACAAATGACGGGAGGGGGGATGGAGGGAGAAAAAGTGTATGTATTTGGAGCGCAGAATGAAACATGAGCGATCATACCAGCACCAATGCAACGGATTCTATCAGAACTTCGCAAGTTAAGGGTGCTTGGGCGAGAGTAGCACTAGGATGGGTGACCTCATGCGAAGTCCTTATATTTCACCAATTTTCTTAGGAAGTCCTCGTGTTCCACCCATTTTTTTGCAGATGATTCTTTCGACGATACGCGCGACTTGAATTATGGTCCTCAGGTTTATTCGCAAATGTGAGTCACGGCACCGTAGCATTTTACTTTATATTAGAAGGAGCACGGGAGGGGCAGTGCGCACGCACAAGGAAACAAATCACGGGAGGGGGAAGAAAGGAGAAGGAGTTTATGTATTTGTAGCGCGGAATTAAACGTGTGCGATCATACCAGCACTAATGCACCGGATTCCGTCAGAACTCCGCAGTTAAGTGTGCTTTGGCGAGAGTAGTACTCGGATTGGTGACCTCCTGGGAAGTCCTCGTGTCGCACCAATTTTTTTTCAGACGAGTCGTTCGACATTACGCGCGACTGGAACTAGGGTCCGCTGGTTTATACGCAAATGTGAGTCAAGAAGCAGGGGCATTTTAATCCATATTAGAACGAGAAGGAGAGGTGCAGTGTGAACGCACAAGGAAACAATTGATGGGAGGGGGAAGGAAGGAGAAGGAGTGTATGTATTTTCAGCAAGAAATGAAACAGGTGCGATCATACCAGCACTAATGCAACGAATTCTATCAGAACTCCGTAGGTAAGGGTGCTTGGGCGAGAGTAGTACTAGCATGGGTTACCTCCTGCGAAGTTCTTATATTTCACCCATTTTCTTGTGAAGTCCTCGTGTTGCACCCATTTTTTTGCAGATGATTCTTTCGACGTTACGCGCGACTTGAATTATGGTCCTCAGGTTTATTAGCAAATGTGAGTCACGGCGCCGTGGCATTTTACTTGAAATTAGAACGAGAACGGGAGGTGCAGTGCGCACGCACAAGGAAACAAATGACGGGTGGGGGAAGAAAGGGGAATGAGTTTATGTAATAGAAGCGCAAAATTAAACGGGTGCGATCATACCAGCACTATTGCACCGGATCCCATCAGAACTCTGCAGTTAAGTGTGCTTGGGCGAGATTAGTACTCGGATACGTGACCTCCTGGGAAGTCCTCGTGTCGCACCAATTTTTTTTTCAGACGGGTCGTTCGACGTTACGCGCGTCTGGAACTAGGGTCCGCTGGTTTATACGCAAATGTGAGTCAATAAGCAGGGGCATTTTAATCGATATTAGAACGAGAATGAGAGGTGAAGTGTTAACGCACAAGGATACAAATGACGGGAGGGGGAAGAAAGGAGAAGGAGTATATGTATTTGCAGCGCGAAATTAAACAGGTGCGATCATACCAGCACTAAAGCCCCGGATCCAATCAGAACTCCACAGTTAAGTGTGCTTGGGCGAGAGTAGTACTCGGATGGGTGACCACTTGGGAAGCCCTCGTGTTGTACTTATTTTTTTTCGGATTGGTTGTTCGACGTTATGCGCGAATGGAATTATAAACCGCTGGTTCATTTGCAAAGGTGAGTCACGGTGCCGGGGCATATTACTTGATATTAGAACGAGAAAGAGAGATGCAGAGTGCACGCACAAGGAAACAAATGACGGGAGGAGAAAGAGTGTATGTATTTGCAGTGCAGAATGAAACATGAGGGATTATACCAGCACTAATGCAACGGATTCTATCAGAACTCCGCAGTTAAGGGTGCTTGGGTGAGAAAAGAACTCAGATGGGTGACCTCCTGCGAAGTCCTTATATTTCGCCCATTTTCTTGGGAGGTCCTCGTGTTGCACCCATCTTTTTGCAGATGATTCTTTCGACGTTACGCGCGACTTGATTTATGGTCCGCAGGTTTATTCGCAAATGTGAGTCACTGCGCCGTGGCATTTTACTTGATATTAGAACGAGTACGGGAGGTGCAGTGCGCACGCACAAGGAAACAAATGTTGGGAGGAGGAAGAAAATAGAAGGAGTGTATGTATTTGAAGCGCAAAATTAAACAAGTGGCATCATACCAGCACTAATGCACTGGATCTCATCAGAACTCTGCAGTTAAGTGTTCTTGGGCTAGTGTAGTACTCGGATGGGTGACCTCTTGGGAAGTCCTCGTATCTCAATAATTTTTTTTCAGATGGGTCGTTCGACGTTACGCGCGACTGGAACTATGGTCCGCTGGTTTATACGCAAATGTGAGTCAAGAATCAGGGGCATTTTAATCGATATTAGAACGAGAATGAGAGGTGCATTGTGAACGCACAAGGAAACAAATGATGGGAGGGTGGGAGGGAAGAAGGAGTGTATGTATTTTCAGCACAAAATTAAACAGGTGCGGTCACACCAGCACAAATGCACCGGATCCCATCAGAACTCCGCAGTTAAGTGTGCTTTGGCGAAAGCAGTACAATGATGGGTTACCTCCTGGGAAGTTCTCGTGTTGCACCCATTTTCTTTTTTTCAGTTGTGCCGTTCGACCTTATGCGCGACCTTAATTATGGTCCGCAGATTTATTCGCAAATGTGAGTCACGGTGCCGTGGCATTTTACTTGATATTTGAGCGAGAACGAGAGGTGCAGTGCGCACGCACAAGGAAACGAATGACGGGAGGGGGAATAAAGGAGAAGGGGTTTATGTATTTGCAGCACGAAATTAAACAGGTTCGATCATACCAGCACTAATGCACCGAATCCCATCAGAACTCCGCAGTTAAGTGTGCTTGGGCGAGAGTATTACTCGAATGGGTTACCTCTTGGGAAGTCCTCGTGTCGCACTAATTTTTTTTTCAGATGGGTCGTTCGACGTTACGCGCGACTGGAACAAGGGTCCACTAGTTTATACGCAAATGTGAGTCAAGAAGCAGGAGCATTTGAATCGATATTAGAACGAGAAAGAGAGATGCAGAGTGCACGCACAAGGAAACAAATGACGGGAGGGGGGATGGAGGTAGAAAAAGTATATGTATTTGCAACGCAGAATGAAACATGAGCAATCATACCAGCACCAACGCAACGGATTCTATCAGAACTCCGCAAGTTAAAGGTTCTTGGGCGAGAGTAGCACTAGGATGGGTGACTTCCTATGAAGTCCTTATATTTTACCCATTTTCTTAGGGAGTCCTCGTGTTGCACCCATTTTTTTGCAGATGATTCTTTCGACGATACGCGCGACTTGAATTATGGTCCTCAGGTTTATTCGCAAATGTGAGTCACGGCACCGTAGAATTTTACTTGATATTAGAACGAGAACGGGAGGTGCAGTGCGCACGCACAAGGAAACAAATGACGGGAGAGGGGAAGAAAGGGGAATGAATTTATGTATTTGCAGCGCAAAATTAAACAGGTGCGATCATACCAGCACTAATGCACTGGATCCATCAGAACTCCGCAGTTAAGTGTGGGAAGTCCTCGTGTCGCACCAATTTTTTTTTAGACGGGTCGTTCGACGTTACGCGCGACTGGAACTAGGGTCCACTGGTTTATACGCAAATGTGAGTCAAGAAGCAGGGGCATTTTAATCGATATTAGAACAAGAAGGAGAGGTGCAGAGTGAACACACAAGGAAACAATTGATGGGAGGGGAAGGGAAGGTGAAGGAGTGTATGTATTTTCAATACGAAATGAAACAGGTGCGATCATACCAGCACTAATGCAACGGATTCTATCAGAACTCCGTAGGTAAGGGTGCTTGGGCGAAAGTAGTACTTGCAAGGGTTACCTCCTGCGAAGTCCTTATATTTACCCATTTTCTTGAGAAGTCCTCGTGTTGCACACATTTTTTTACAGATGATTCTTTCGACGTTATGCGCGACTTGAATTATGGTCCTCAGGTTTATTCGCAAATGTGAGTCACGGCGCTGTAGCATTTTACTTTATATTAGAACGATAACGGGAGGTGCAGTGCGCACGCACAAGGAAACAAATGACGGGAGGGGGAAGAAAGGGAAATGAGTTTATGTATTTGCAGTGTGAAATTAAACAGGTGCGATCATACCAGCATTAATGCACCGAATCCCATCAGAACTCCGCAGTGAAGTGTGCTTGGGCGAGATTAGTACTCGGATGGGTGACCTCCTGGGAAGTCCTCGTGTCGCACTAATTTTTTTTCAAACGGGTCGTTCGATGTTACGCGCGTCTGGAATTAGGGTCCGCTGGTTTATACGCAAATGTGAGTCAATAAGCAGGGGCATTTTAATCGATATTAGAACGAGAATGAGAGGTGAAGTGTTAACGCACAAGGAAACAAATGGCGGGAGGGGGAAGAAATGAGAAGGAGTGTATGTATTTGCAGCGCGAAATTAAACAGGTGCGATCATACCAGCACTAAAGCCTTCGATCCCATCAGAACTCCGCAGTTAGGAGTGCTTGGGCGAGAGTAGTACAATGATGGGTGACCACTTGGGAAGCCCTCGTGTTGCACCTATTTTTTTTCGGATGGGTTGTTCGACGTTACGCGCGAATGGAATTATAAACCGCTGGTTCATTTGCAAAGGTGAGTCACGGTGCCGGGGCATATTACTTGATATTAGAACGAGAAAGAGAGATGCAGAGTGCACGCACAAGGAAACAAATGACAGGAGGGGGAAGAAAGGAGAAGGAGTTTTTGTATTTGCAGCGCGAAATTAATCAGGTGTGATCATACCAGCACTAATACAACAGATCCCATCATAACTCCGCAGTTAAGTGTGCTTGGGCGAGAGTAGTACTCGGATGGGTGACCACTTGGGAAGTCCTCGTGTTGCACCCATTTTTTTGCAGATGATTCTTTCGACGTTACGCGCGACTTGAATTATGGTCCTCAGGTTTATTCACAAATGTGAGTCACGACGCTGTAGCATTTTACTTGATATTAGAACGAGAACGGGAAGTGCAGTGCGCACGCACAAGGAAACAAATGACGGGAGGGGGAATAAAGGAGAAGGAGTTTATATATTTGCAGCGCAAAATTGAACAAGTGCGATCATACCAGCACTAATGCACCGAATCCCATCAGAACTCCGCAGTGAAGTGTGCTTGGGCGAGATTAGTACTCGTATGTGTGACCTCCTGGGAAGTCCTCGTGTCACACAAATTTTTTTTTTCAGACGGAAAATTCGACGTTACGCGTGACTGGAACTAGGGTTCACTGGTTTATACGCAAATGTGAGTCAAGGAGCAGGGGCATTTTAATTGATATTAGAACGAGAATTAGAGGTGAAGTGTGAACGCACAAGGAAACAAATGACGGAAGGGGAAGATAGGAGAAGGAGTGTATGTATTTGCAGCGCGAAATTAAACTGGTGCGATCATACCAGCACTAAAGCTCCGGATCCCATCAGAACTCCGCAGTTAAGTGTGCTTGGGCGAGGGTAGTACTCGGATGGGTGACCACTTGGGAAGCCCTCGTGTTGTACCTATTTTTTTTCGGATGGGTTGTTCGACGTTACGCGCGAATGGAATTATAAACCACTGGTTCATTTGCAAAGGTGAGTCACGGTGCCGGGGCATATTACTTTATATTAGAACGAGAAAGAGAGATGCAGAGTGCACCCACAAGGAAACAAATGACGGGAGGGGGGATGGGCGGAGAAAGAGTGTATGTATTTGCAGTGTAGAATAAAACATGAGGGATCATACCAGCACTAATGCAACGGATTCTATCAGAACTCCGTAGTTAAGGGTGCTTGGGCGAGAAAAGTACTCGGATGGGTGACCTCCTGCGAAGTCCTTATATTTCGCCCATTTTCTTGGGAGGTCCTCGTGTTGCACCCATCTTTTTGTAGATGATTCTTTCGACGTTACGCGCGACTTGATTTATGGTCTGCAGGTTTATTCGCAAATGTGAGTCACGGCGCCGTGGCATTTTACTTGATATTAGAACGAGTATGGGAGGTGCAGTGCGCACGCACAAGGAAATAAATGACGGGAGGAGGAAGAAAAGAGAAGGAGTGTATGTATTTGAAGCGCAAAATTAAACAAGTGGTATCATACCAGCACTATTGCACTGGATCCCATCAAAACTCTGTAGTTAAGCGTGCTTGGGCGAGAGTAGTACTCGGATGGGTGACCTCTTGGGAAGTCCTCGTATCGTAATAATTTTTTTTTAGATGGGTCGTTCGACGTTACGCGCGACTGGAACTATGGTCCGCTGGTTTATACGCAAATGTGAGTCAAGAATCAGGGGCATTTTAATCAATATTCGAACGAGAAGGAGAGGTGCAGTGTGAACGCACAAGAAAACAAAAGATGGGAGGGGGGGAGGGAAGAAGGAGTGTATGTATTTTCAGCACGAAATTAAACAGGTGCGGTCACACCAGCACAAATGCACCGGATCCCATCAGAACTCCGCAGTTAAGTGTGCTTTGGCGAAAGTAGTACAATGATGGGTTACCTCCTGGGATGTTCTCGTGTTGCACCCATTTTCTTTTCTTCAGATGTGCCGTTCGACGTTACACGCGACTTTAATTATGGTCCGCAGATTTATTCGCAAATGTGAGTCACGGTGCCGGGCATATTCCTTGATATTAGAACAAGAAAGAGAGACGCAGAGTGCACGCACAAGGAAACAAATGACGGGAGGGGGGATGGAAGGAGAAAGAGTTTATGTATTTGCAGCGCGAAATTAAACGCGTGCGATCATACCAGCACTATTTCACCGGATCCCATCAGAATTCCGCAGTTAAGTGTGCTTGGGCGAGTGTAGTACTCGGATGGGTGACCTCTTGGGAAGTCCCCGTGTCGCACTAATTTTTTTTTCAGACGGGTCATTCGACGTTACGAGCGACTGGAACTAGGGTCCACTGGTTTATACGCAAATGTGAGTCAAGAAGCAGGGGCATTTTAATCGATATTAGAACGAGAAGGAGAGATGCAGAGTGCACGCACAAGGAAACAAATGACGGGAGGGGGGATGGAGGGAGAAAAAGTGTATTTATTTGCAGCAGAGAATGAAACATGAGCAATCATACCAGCACCAATGCAACGGATTCTATCAGAACTCCGCAAGTTTAGGGTGCTTGGGCGAGAGTAGCTCTAGGATGGGTGACCTCCTGCGAAGTCCTTATATTTCACCCATTTTCTTAGGAAGTCCTCGTGTTGCACCCATTTTTTTGCAGATGATTCTTTCGACGATACGCGCGACTTGAATTATGGTCCTCAGGTTTATTGGCAAATCTGAGTCACGGCACCGTAGCATTTTACTTGATATTAGAACGAGAAGGAGAGGTGCAGTGCGCACGCACAAGGAAACAAATGACGGGAGGGGGAAGAAAAGAGAAGGAGTTTATGTATTTGCAGCGCGGAATTAAACGGGTGCGATCATACCAGCACAAATGCAACGGATCCCATCAGAACTCCGCAGTTAAGTGTGCTTTGGTGAAAGTAGTACAATGATGGGTTACCTCCTGGGAAGTTCTCGTGTTGCAACCTTTTTCTTTTTTTCAGATGTGCCGTTCGACGTTACTCGCGACTTTAATTATGGTCCGCAGATTTATTCGCAAATGTGAGTCACGGCGCCGTGGCATTTTACTTGATATTTGAACGAGAATAAGAGGTGCAGTGCGCACGCACAAGGAAAAAAATGACGGGAGGGGGAGGAAATGAGAAGGAGTTTATGTATTTGCAGCGCGGAATTAAACGGGTGCGATCATACCAGCACTAATGCACTAGATCCCATCAGAACTCCGCAGTTAAGTGCGCTTGGGCGAGAGTAGTACTCGGATGGGTGACCTCCTGGTAAATCCTCGTGTCGCACCAATTTTTTTTCAGACGGGTCGTTCGACGCTACGCACGACTGGAACTATGGTCCGTTGGTTTATACGCAAATGTGAGTCAAGAAGCAGGGGCATTTTAATCGATATTAGAACGAGAAGGAGAGGTGCAGTGTGAACGCACAAGGAAACAATTGATGGGAGGGGGAGGGAAAGAGGAGTGTATGTATTTTAAGCACGAAATGAAACAGGTGCGATCATACCAGCACTAATGCAACGGATTCTATCAGAACTCCTTAGGTAAGGGTGCTTGGGCGAAAGTAGTACTAGCATGGGTTACCTCCTACGAAGTCCTTATATTTCACAAATTTTCTTGTGATGTCCTCGTGTTGCACCCATTTTTTTGCAGATGATTCTTTCGACGTTACGCGCGACTTGAATTATGGTCCTCAGGTTTATTCGCAAATGTGAGTCACGGCGCTGTGGTATTTTACTTGATATTAGAACGAGTATGGGAGGTGCAGTGCGCACGCACAAGGAAATAAATGACGGGAGGAGGAAGAAAAGAGAAGGAGTGTATGTATTTGAAGCGCAAAATTAAACAAGTGGCATCATACCAGCACTAATGCACCGGATCCCATCAGAACTCTGCAGTTAAGCGGGCTTGGGCGAGAGTAGTACTCGGATGGGTGACCACTTGGGAAGCCCTCGTGTTGCACCATTTTTTTCTCGGATGGGTTGTTCGATGTTACGCGCGAATGGAATTATAAACCGCTGTTTCATTTGCAAAGGTGAGTCACGGTGCCGGGGCATATTACTTGATATTAGAACGAGAAAGAGAGGTGCAGAGTGCACGTACAAGGAAACAAATGACGGGTGGGGGGATGGGAGGAGAAAGAGTGTATGTATTTGCAGTGCAGAATGAAGCATGAGGGATCATACCAGCACTAATGCAACGGATTCTATCAGAACTCCGCAGTTAAGGGTGCTTGGGCGAGAAAAGTACTCGGATGGTTGACCTCCTGCGAAGTCCTTATATTTCACCCATTTTCTTGGGAGGTCCTCGTGTTGCACCCATCTTTTTGTAGATGATTCTTTCGACGTTACGCGCGACTTGCTTTATGGTCCGCATGATTATTCGCAAATGTGAGTCACAGCGCCGTGGCATTTTACTTGATATTAGAACGAGTATGGGAGGTGCAGTGCGCACGCACAAGGAAATAAATACTGGAGGAGGAAGAAAAGAGAAGGAGTGTATGTATTTGAAGCGCAAAATTAAACAAGTGGCATCATACCAGCACTAATTCACTGGATCCCATCAGAACTCTGTAGTTAAGCGGGCTTGGGCGAGAGTAGTACTCGGATGGGTGACCTCTTGGGAAGTCCTCGTATCGTAATAATTTTTTTTCAGATGGGTCGTTCGATATTACGCGTGACTGGAACTATGGTCCGCTGGTTTATACGCAAATGTGAGTCAAGAATCAGGGGCATTTTAATCAATATTTGAACGAGAAGGAGAGGTGCAGTGTGAACGCACAAGGAAACAAATGATGGGAGGGGGGGAGGGAAGAAGGAGTGTATGTATTTTCAGCACGAAATTAAACAGGTGCGGTCACACCAACACTAATGCACCGGATCCCATCAGAACTCCGCAGTTAAGTGTGCTTTGGCGAAAGTAGTACAATGATGGGTTACCTCCTGGGAAGTTCTCGTGTTGCACCCATTTTTTTTTCAGATGTGCCGTTCGATGTTACGCGCGACTTTAATTATGGTCCGCAGATTTATTCGCAAATGTGAGTCACGGGGCCGTGGCATTTTACTTTATATTTGAACGAGAACGAGAGGTGCAGTGCGCACGCACAAGGAAACAAATGACGGGAGGGGGAAGAAAGGAGATGGAGTTTTTGTATTTGCAGCGCGAAATTAAACTGGTGCGATCATACCAGCACTAATGCAACGGATTCTATCAGAACTATGTATGTAAGGGTGCTTGGGCGAGAGTAGTACTAGCATGGGTTACCTCCTGCGACGTCCTTATATTTCACCCATTTTCTTGTGAAGTCCTCGTGTTGCACCCATTTTTTTGTAGATGATTCTTTCGACGTTACGCGCGACTTGAATTATGGTCCTCAGGTTTATTCGCAAATGTGAGTCACGGCGCTGTAGCTATTTACTTGATATTAGAACGAGAACGGGAGGTGCAGTGCGCACGCACAAGGAAACAAATGACGGGAGGGGGAAGAAAGGGGAATGAATTTATGTATTTGCAGCGCGAAATTAAACAGGTGCGATCATACCAGCACTAATGCACCGGATCCCATCAGAACTCCGCAGTGAAGTGTGCTTGGGCGAGATTAGTACTCGGATGTGTGACCTCCTGGGAAGTCCTCGTGTCGCACTAATTTTTTTTCAGACAGGTCGTTCGACGTTACGCGCGTCTGGAACTAGGGTCCGCTGGTTTATACGCAAATGTGAGTCAAGAAGCAGGGACATTTTAATCGATATTAGAAAGAGAATGAGAGGTCAAGTGTGAACGCACAAGGAAACAAATGACGGGAGGGAGAAGAAAGGAGAAGGAGTGTATGTATTTGCAGCACGAAATTAAACAGGTGCGATCATACCAGCACTAAAGCTCTGGATCCCATCAGAACTCCGCAGTTTTGTGTGCTTGGGCGAGAGTAGTACTCGGATGGGTCACCACCTGGGAAGCCCTCGTGTTGTACCTGTTTTTTTTTTCGGATGGGTTGTTCGACGTTACACGCGAATGGAATTATAAATCACTGGTTCATTTGCAAAGGTGAGTCACGGTGCCGGGGCATATTACTTGATATTAGAACGAGAAAGAGAGATGCAGAGTGCACGCACAAGGAAACAAATGACGGGAGGGGGGTTGGAAGGAGAAAGAGTGTATGTATTTGCAGTGCAGAATAAAACATGAGGGTTCATACTAGCACTAATGCAACCGATTCTATCAGAACTCCGCAGTTAAGGGTGCTTGGGCGAGAAAAAGTACTCAGATGGGTGACCTCCTGCGAAGTCCTTATATTTCACCCATTTTCTTGGGTGGTCCTCGTGTTGCACCCATCGTTTTGCAGATGATTCTTTCGACGTTACGCGCGACTTGAATTATGGTCCTCAGGTTTATTCGCAAATGTGAGCCACGACACCGTAGTATTTTACTTGATATTAGAACGAGCACGGGAGGTGCAGTGCGCACGCACAAGGAAAGAAATGACGGGAGGGGGAAGAAAGGAGAAGGAGTTTATGTATTTGCAGCGCAAAATTAAACGGGTGTGATCATACCAGCACTAATGCACCGGATCCCATCAGAACTCCGCAGTTAAGTGTGCTTGGGCGAGAGTAGTACTCGGATGGGTGACCTCCTGGGAAGTCCTCGTGTCGCACCAATTTTTTTTCATACGGGTCGTTCGAAGTTACGCGCAACTGGAACTAGGGTCCGCTGGTTTATACGCAAATGTGAGTCAAGAAGCAGGGGAATTTTAATCGATATTAGAACGAGAATGAGAGATGAAGTGTGAACGCACAAGGAAACAAATGACGGGAGGGGGAAGAAAGGAGGAGTGTATGTATTTGCAGTGCGAAACTAAACAGGAGCGATCATACCAGCACTAAAGCCCCGGATCCCATCAGAACTCTGCAGGTAAGTGTGTTTGGGCGAGATTAGTACTCGGATGGATGACCTCTTGGGAAGTCCTCGTGTCGCACGAATTTTTTTTCAGACGGGTCGTTCGACGTTACGCGGGTCTGGAACTAGGGTCCGCTGGTTTATACGCAAATGTGAGTCAAGAATCAGGGGCATTTTAACCGATATTAGAACGAGAATGAGAGGTGAAGTGTGAAGGCACAACGAAACAAATGACGGGAGGGGGAAGAAAGGAGAAGGAGTGTATGTGTTTGCAGCGCGAAATTAAACAGGTGCGATCATACCAGCACTAAAGCTCCGGATCCCATCAGAACTCCGCAGTTAAGTGTGCTTGGGCGAGGGTAGTACTCGGATGGGTGACCACTTGGGAAGCCCTCGTGTTGCACTTATTTTTTTTCGGATTGGTTGTTTGACGTTACGCGCGAATGGAATTATAAACCGCTGGTTCATTTGCAAAGGTGAGTCACGGTGCCGGGGAATATTACTTGATATTAGAACAAGAAAGAGAGATGCAGAGTGCACGCACAAGGAAACAAATGACGGGAGGGGGGATGGGAGGAGAAAGAGTGTATGTATTTGCAGTGCAGAATGAAACATGAGGAATCATACCAGCACTAATGCAACGGATTCTTTCAGAACTCCGCAGTTAAGGGTGCTTGGGCAAGAAAAGTACTCGGATGGGTGACCTCCTGCGAAGTCCTTATATTTTACCCATTTTCTTGGGAGGTCCTCGTGTTGCACCCATCTTTTTGTAGATGATTCTTTCGATGTTACATGCGACTTGATTTATTGTCCGCAGGTTTATTCGCAAATGTGAGTCACGGCGCCGTGGTATTTTACTTGATATTAAAACGAGTACGGGAGGTGCAGTGCGCACGCACAAGGAAACAAATGACGGGAGGATGAAGAAAAGGGAAGGAGTGTATGTATTTCAAGCGCAAAATTAAACAAGTGGCATCATACCAGCACTAATGCACTGGATCCCATCAGAACTCTCCATTTAAGCGTGCTTGGGCGAGAGTAGTACTCGGAAGGGTGACCTCTTGGGAAGTCCTCGTATCGCAACAATTTTTTTTAAGATGGGTCGTTCGACGTTACGCGCGACTGGAACTATGGTCCGCTGGTTTATACGCAAATGTGAGTCAAGAATCAGGGGCATTTTAATCGATATTAGAACGAGAATGAGAGGTGCAGTGTGAACGCACAAGGAAACAAATGATGGGAGGGGGGGAGGGAAGAAGGAGTGTATGTATTTTCTGCACGAAATTAAACAGGTGCGGTCACACCAGCACAAATGCACCGGATCCCATCAGAACTCCGCAGTTAAGTGTGCTTTGGCGAAAGTGGTACAATGATGGGTTACCTCCTGGGAAGTTCTCATGTTGCACTCTTTTTCTTTTTTTCAGATGTGCGGTTCGACGTTACGCGCGACTTTAATTATGGTCCGCAGATTTATTCGCAAATGTGAGTCACGACGCCGTGGCATTTTACTTGATGTTTGAACGAGAACGAGAGGTGCAGTGCGCACGCACAAGGAAACAAATGACGGGAGGGGGAAGAAAGGAGAAGGACTTTATGTATTTGAAGCGCAAAATTAAACAGGTGCGATCATACCATCACTAATGCATCGGATCCCATCAGAACTCCGCAGCTAAGTGTGCTTGGGCGAGAGTAGTACTCGGATGGGTGACCTCCTGGGAAGTCCTTGTGTCGCACTAATTTTTTTTTTCAGACGCGTCGTTCGACGTTACGCGCGACTAGAACTAGGGTCCACTGGTTTATACGCAAATGTGAGTCAAGAAGCAGGGGCATTTTAATCGATATTAGAACGAGAATGAGAGGTGAAGTGTGAACGTACAAGGAAACAAATGACGGGAGGGGGAAGAAAGGAGAAGGAGTGTATGTATTTGCAGCGCGAAATTAAACAGGTGCGATCATACCAGGACTAAAGCCTCGGATCCCATCAGAACTCCGCAGTTAGGTGTGCTTGGGCGATAGTAGTACTCGGATGGGTGACCACTTGGGAAGCCCTCGTGTTGCACCGATTTTTTTTCGGATGGATTGTTCGACGTTACACGCGAATGGAATTATAAACCGCTGGTTCATTTGCAAAGGTGAGTCACGGTGCCGGGGCATATTACTTGATAATTGAACGAGAAAGAGAGATGCAGAGTGCACGCACAAGGAAACAAATGACGGGCGGGGGGATGGGAGGAGAAAGAGTGTATGTATTTGCAGTACAGAATGAAACATGAGGGATCATACCAGCACTAATGCAACGGATTCTATCAGAATTCCGCAGTTAAGGGTGCTTGGGCGAGAAAAGTACTCGGATGGGTGACCTCCTGCGAAGTCCTTATATTTCACCCATTTTCTTAGGAGGTCCTCGTGTTGCACCCATTTTTTCGTAGATGATTCTTTCGACGTTACGCGCGACTTGATTTATGGTCTGCAGGTTTATTCGCAAATGTGAGTCACGGCGCCGTGGCATTTTACTTGATATTAGAACGAGTACGGGAGGTGCAGTGCGCACGCACAAGGAAACAAATGATGGGAGGATGAAGAAAAGGGAAGGAGTGTATGTATTTAAAGCGCAAAATTAAACAAGTGGCATCATACCAGCACTAATGCACTGGATCCCATCAGAACTCTGCAGTTAAGTGTTCTTGGGCGAGAGTAGTACTCGGATGGGTGACCTCTTGGGAAGTCCTCGTATCGTAATAATTTTTTTTTAGATGGGTCGTTCGACGTTACGCGCGACTGGAAATATGGTCCGCTGGTTTATACGCAAATGTGAGTCAAGAATCAGGGGCATTTTAATCGATATTAGAACGAGAAGGAGAGGTGCAGTGTGAACGCACAAGGAAACAAATGATGGGAGGGGGGGAGGGAAGAAGGAGAGTGTATGTATTTTCTGCACGAAATTTAAACAGGTGCGGTCACACCAGCACAAATGCAACGGATCCCATCAGAACTCCGTAATTAAGTGTGCTTTGGCGAAAGTGGTACAATGATGGGTTACCTCCTTGGAAGTTCTCGTGCTGCACCCATTTTCTTTTTTTCAGATGTGCGGTTCGACGTTACGCGCGACTTTAATTATGGTCCGCGGATTTATTCGCAAATGTGAGTCACGACGCCGTGGCATTTTACTTGATATTTGAACGAGAACGAGAGGTGCAGTGCGCACGCACAAGGAAACAAATGACGGGAAGGGGAAGAAAGGAGAAGGACTTTATGTATTTGCAGCGCAAAATTAAACAGTTGTGATCATACTATCACTAATGCACCGGATTCCATCAGAACTCCGCAGTTAAGTGTGCTTGGGTGAGAGTAGTACTTGGATGGGTCACCTCCTGGGAAGTCCTTGTGTCGCACTAATTTTTTTTTCAGACGGGTCCTTCGACGTTACGCTCGACTAAAACTAGGGTCCACTGGTTCATACCCAAATGTGAGTCAAGAAGCAAGGGCATTTTAATCGATATTTGAACGAGAATGAGAGGTGAAGTGTGAACAAACAAGGAAACAATTGATGGAAGGGGGAAGAAAGGAGAAGGAGTGTATGTATTTGCAGCGCGAAATTAAACGGGTGCGATCATACCAGCACTAATGCACTGGATCCCATCAGAACTCTGCAGTTAAGTGTGTTTGGGCGAGAGTAGTACTCGGATGGGTGACCTCCTAGGAAGTCCTCGTGTCGCACCAATTTTTTTTCAGACGGGTCGTTCGACAATACGCGCGACTGGAACTAGGATCCGCTGGTTTATACGCAAATGTGAGTCAAGAAGCAGGGGCATTTTAATCGATATTAGAACGAGAAGCAGAGATGCAGAGTGCACGCACAAGGAAACAAATGACGGGAGGGGGGATGGAGGGAGAAAAAGTGTATGTATTTGCAGCGCAGAATGAAACATTAGCAATCATACTAGCACGAATGCAACGGATTCTATCAGAAATCCGCAAGTTAAGGGTGCTTGGGCGAGAGTAGCACTAGGATGGGTGACCTCCTGCGAAGTCCTTATATTTCACCCATTTTCTTAGGAAGTCCTCGTGTTACACCCATTTTTTTTGCAGATGATTCTTTCGACGATACGCGCGACTTGAATTATGGTCGTCAGGTTTATTCGCAAATGTGAGTCACGGCACCGTAGCATTTTACTTGATATTAGAACGAGCACGGGAGGTGCAGTGCGCACGCACAAGGAAACAAATGACTGGAGGGGGAAGAAAAGAGAGGAGTTTATGTATTTGCAGCGCGAAATTAAACGGGTGCGATCATACCAGCACTAATGCACTGGATCCCATCAGAACTCTGCAGTTAAGTGTGTTTGAGCGAGAGTAGTACTCGGATGGGTTACTTCCTAGGAAGTGCTCGTGTCGCACCAATTTTTTTTCAGACGGGTCGTTCGACAATACGCGCGACTGGAACTAGGATCCGCTAGTTTATACGCAAATGTGAGTCAAGAAGCATGGGCATTTTAATCGATATTAGAATGAGAATGAGAGGTGCAGTGTGAACGCTCAAGGAAACAATTGATGGGAGGGGGAGGGAAGGAGAAAATGTGTATGTATTTGCAGCGCAGAATGAAATAGGTGCGATCATACCAGCACTAATGCAACGGATTCTATCAGAACTCCGTAGGTAAGGGTGCTTGGGCGAGACTAGTTATAGCATGGGTTACCTCCTGCGAAGTCCTTATATTTCACCCATTTTCTTGTGAAGTCCTCGTGTTACACCCATTTTTTTGCAGATGATTCTTTCGACGTTACGCGCGACTTGAATTATGGTCCTCAGGTTTATTCGCAAATGTGAGGCACGGCGCTGTAGCATTTGTCTTGATATTAGAACGAGAACGGGAGGTGCAGCGCGCACGCACAAGGAAACAAATGACGGGAGGGGGAAGAAAAGAGAAGGATTGTATGTATTTGCAGCGCGAAGCTAAACAGGTGCGATCATACCAGCACTAAAGCCCCAGATCCCATTAGAACTCCGCAGTTAAGTGTGCTTGGGCGAGATTAGTACTCAGATGGTTGACCTCCTGGGAAGTCCTTGTGTCGCACAAATTTTTTTTCAGAATGGTCGTTTGACGTTACGCGCATCTGGAACTAGGGTCCGCTGGTTTATACGCAAATGTGAGTTAAGAAGCAGGGGCATTTTAATCGATATTAGAACGAGAATGAGAGGAGAAGTGTGAACGGACAAGGAAACAAATAACGGAAAGGGGAAGAAAGGAGGAGTGTATTTATTTGCAGCGCGAAATTAAAGAGGTGCGATCATACCAGCACTAAAGCCCTGGATCTCATTAGAACTCCGCAGTTAAATGTGTTTGGGCGAGAGTAGTACTCGGATGGGTTACCACCTAGGAAGCCCTCGTGTTGCACCTATTTTTTTTCAGATGGGTTGTTCGACGTTACGCGCGAATGGAATTATAAGCCGCTGGTTCATTTGCAAAGGTGAGTCACGGTGCCGGAGCATATTACTTGATATTAGAACGAGAAAGAGAGATGCAGAGTGCACGCACAAGGAAACAAATGACGGGAAGGGGGATGGGAAGAGAAAGAGTGTATGTATTTACAGTGCAGAATGAAACATGAGGGATCATACCAGCACTAATGCAACGGATTCTATCAGAACTCCGCAGTTAAGGGTGCTTGGGCGAGAAATGTACTCGGATGGGTGACCTCCTGCGAAGTCCTTATATTTCACCCATTTTCTTTGGAGGTCGTCGTGTTGCACCCATCTTTTTGCAGATGATTCTTTCGACGTTACGCGCGACTTGATTTATGGTCCGCAGGTTTATTCGCAAATGTGAGAAACGACGCCGTGGCATTTTACTTGATATTAGGACGAGTACGGGAGGTGCAGTGCGCACGCACAAGGAAACAAATGACGGGAGGAGGAAGAAAAGAGAAGGAGTGTATGTATTTGAAGCGCAAAATTAAACAAGTGGCATCATACCAGCACTAATGCACTGGATCCCATCAGAACTCTGCAGTTAAGCGTGCTTGGGCGAGAGTAGTACTCAGATGGGTGACCTATTGGGAAGTCCTCGTATCGCAACAATTTTTTTTCAGATGGGTCGTCCGACGTTACGCGCGACTGGAACTATGGTCCGCTGGTTTATACGCAAATGTGAGTCAAGAATCAGAGGCATTTTAATCGATATTAGAACGAGAAGGAGAGGTGCAGTGTGAACGCACAAGGAAACAAATGATGGGAGGGGGGGAGGGAAGAAGGAGTGTATGTATTTTCAGCACGAAATTAAACAGGTGCGGTCACACCAGCACAAATGTACCGGATCCCATCAAAACTCCGCAGTTAAGTGTGCTTTAGCAAAAGTAGTACAATGATGGGTTACCTCATGGGAAGTTCTCGTGTTGCACCCATTTTCTTTTTTTTCAGATGTGTCGTTCGAAGTTACGCGCGACTTTAATTATGGTCCGCAGATATATTCGCAAATGTGAGTCACGGTGCTGTGGCATTTTACTTGATATTTGAACGAGAACGAGAGGTGCAGTGCGCACGCACAAGGAAACAAATGACGGGAGGGGGAAGAAAGGAGGAGTAGATTATGTATTTGCAGCGCGATATTAGATAGGAGCGATCATACCAGCACTAATGCACCGGAGCCTATCAGAACTCCGCAATTAAGTGTGCTTGGGCGAGAGTAGTACTCGGATGGGTGACCTACTGGGAAGTCCTCGTGTCGCACTAATTTTTTTTTCAGATGGGTCGTTCGACGTTACGCGCGACTGGAACTAGGGTCCACTGGTTTATACGCAAATGTGTGTAAAGAAGCAGGGGCATTTTAATCGATATTAGAACGAGAAGGAGAGATGCAGAGTGTACGCACAAGGAAACAAATGACGGGAGGGGGGATGGAGGGAGAAAAAGTGTATGTATTTGCAGTGCAGAATGAAACATTAGCAATCATATCAGCACCAATGCAACGGATTCTATCAGAACTCCGCAAGTTAAGGGTGCTTGGGCGAGAGTAGCACTAGGATGGGTGACCTCCTGCGAAGTCCTTATATTTCACCTATTTTCTTAGGAAGTCCTCGTGTTGCACCCATTTTTTTGCAGATGATTCTTTCGACTTTACGCGCGACTTGAATTATGGTCCTCAGGTTTATTCACAAATGTGAGTCACGGCGCCGTGGCATTTTACTTGATATTTGAACGAGAATGTGAGGTGCAGTGCGCACGCACAAGGAAACAAATGACGGGAGGGGGAAGAAAGGAGAAGGAGTTTATGTATTTGCAGCGTGAAATTAAACAGGTGCGATCATACCAGCACTAATGCACCAGATCCCATTAGAACTCCGTAGTTAAGTGTGCTTGGGCGAGAGTAGTACTCGGATGGGTGATCTCCTGGGAAGTCCTCATGTCGCATTAATTTTTTTTTTCAGACGGGTCGTTCGACGTTATGTGCGACTGCAACTAGGGTCCACTAGTTTATACGTAAATGTGAGTCAAGAAGCAGGGGCATTTTAATCGATATTAGAACGAGAAGGAGAGATGAAAGAGTGCACACACAAAGAAACAAATGACGGGAGGGGGAGGGAAGGAGAAAGAGTGTATGTATTTTCAGCACGAAATGAAACAGGTGCGATCATACCAGCACTAATGCATCGGATTCTATCAGAACTCCGTAGGTAAGGTGCTTGGGCGAGAGTAGTACTAGCATGGGTTATCTCCTGCGAAGTCCTTATATTTCACCCATTTTCTTGTGAAGTCCTCGTGTTGCACCCATTTTTTTGAATTATAGTCCTCAGGTTTTTTTTGAAACAATCGATGGGAGGGGGAGGGAAGGAGAGGTAGTGTATGTATTTTCAGCACGAAATGAAACAGGTGCGATCATACCAGCACTAATGCAACGGATTCTATCAGAACTCCGTAGGTAAGGGTGCTTGGGCGAGAGTAGTACTAGCATGGGTTACCTCCTGCGAAGTCCTTATATTTCACCCATTTTCTTGTGAAGTCCTCGTGTTGCACCCATTTTTTTGCAGATGATTCTTTCGACGTTACGCGCGATTTGAATTATGGTCCTCAGGTTTATTCGCAAATGTGAGTCACGGCGCCGTGGCATTTTACTTGATATTAGAACGAGAGCGGGAGGTGCAGTGCGCACGTAAAAGGAAACAAATGGCGGGAGGGGGAAGAAAGGGGAATGAGTGTATGTATTTGCAGTGCGAAATTAAACAGGTGCGATCATACCAGCACAAATGCACCGGATCCCATCAGAACTCCGCTATCAAGTGTGCTTTGGTGAAAGTAGTACAATTATGGGTTACATCGTGGGAAGTTCTCGTGTTGCATCCATTTTCTTTTTTTCAGATGTGCCATTCGACGTTACGCGCGACTTTAATTATGGTCCGCAGATTTATTAGCAAATGTGAGTCACGGTGTCGTGGCATTTTATTTGATATTTGAACGAGAACGAGAGGTGCAGTGTGCACGCACAAGGAAACAAATGACGGGAGGGAGAAAAAAGGTGAAGGAGTTTATGTATTTGCAGCGCAAAATTAAACATGTGCGATCATACCAGCACTAATGCACCGGATCCCATCAGAACTCCGCAGTTAAGTGTGTTTGGGCGAGAGTAGTACTCGGATGGGTGACCTCTTGGGAAGTCCTCGTGTCGCACTAATTTTTTTTTCAGACGGGTCGTTCGACGTTACGCGCGACTGGAACTAGGGTCCGCTGGTTTATACGCAAATGTGAGTCAAGAAGCAGGGGCATTTTAATCGATATTAGAACGAGAAGGAGAGATGCAGAGTGCACGCACAAGGAAACAAATGACGGGAGGGGGGATGGAGGGAGAAAAAGTGTATGTATTTGCAGCGCAGAATGAAACATGAGCGATCATACCAGCACCAATGCAACGGATTCTATCAGAACTCCGCAAGTTAAGGGTGCTTGGGCGAGAGTAGCACTAGGATGGGTGACCTCATGCGAAGTCCTTATATTTCACCAATTTTCTTAGGAAGTCCTCGTGTTCCACCCATTTTTTTGCAGATGATTCTTTCGACGATACGCGCGACTTGAATTATGGTCCTCAGGTTTATTCGCAAATGTGAGTCACGACACCGTAGCATGTTACTTTATATTAGAAGGAGCACGGGAGGGGCAGTGCGCACGTACAAGGAAACAAATGACGGGAGGGGGAAGAAAGGAGAAGGAGTTTATGTATTTGCAGCGCGGAATTAAACGTGTGCGATCATACCAGCACTAATGCACCGGATTCCGTCAGAACTCCGCAGTTAAGTGTGCTTTGGCGAGAGTAGTACTCGGATTGGTGACCTCCTGGGAAGTCCTCGTGTCGCACCAATTTTTTTTCAGACGGGTCGTTCGACGTTACGCGCGACTGGAACTAGGGTCCGCTGGTTTATACGCAAATGTGAGTCAAGAAGCAGGGGCATTTTAATCCATATTAGAACGAGAAGGAGAGGTGCAGTGTGAACGCACAAAGAAACAATTGATGGGAGGGGGAAGGAAGGAGAAGGAGTGTATGTATTTTCAGCAAGAAATGAAACAGGTGCGATCATACCAGCACTAATGCAACGGATTCTATCAGAACTCCGTAGGTAAGGGTGCTTGGGCGAGAGTAGTACTAGCATGGGTTACCTCCTGCGAAGTTCTTATATTTCACCCATTTTCTTGTGAAGTCCTCGTGTTGCACCCATTTTTTTGCAGATGATTCTTTCGACGTTACGCGCGACTTGAATTATGGTCCTCAGGTTTATTAGCAAATGTGAGTCACGGCGCCGTGGCATTTTACTTGATATTAGAACGAGAACGGGAGGTGCAGTGCGCACGCACAAGGAAACAAATGACGGGAGGGGGAAGAAAGGGGAATGAGTTTATGTAATAGAAGCGCAAAATTAAACGGGTGCGATCATACCAGCACTATTGCACCGGATCCCATCAGAACTCTGCAGTTAAGTGTGCTTGGGCGAGATTAGAACTCGGATGCGTGACCTCCTGGGAAGTCCTCGTGTCGCACCAATTTTTTTTCAGACGGGTCGTTCGACGTTACGCGCGTCTGGAACTAGGGTCCGCTGGTTTATACGCAAATGTGAGTCAATAAGCAGGGGCATTTTAATCGATATTAGAACGAGAATGAGAGGTGAAGTGTTAACGCACAAGGATACAAATGACGGGAGGGGGAAGAAAGGAGAAGGAGTATATGTATTTGCATCGCGAAATTAAACAGGTGCGATCATACCAGCACTAAAGCCCCGGATCCCATCAGAACTCCGTAGTTAAGTGTGCTTGGGCGAGAGTAGTACTCGGATGGGTGACCACTTGGAAAGCCCTCGTGTTGTACTTATTTTTTTTCGGATTGGTTGTTCGACGTTATGCGCGAATGGAATTATAAACCGCTGGTTCATTTGCAAAGGTGAGTCACGGTGCCGGGGCATATTACTTGATATTAGAATGAGAAAGAGAGATGCAGAGTGCACGCACAAGGAAACAAATGACGGGAGGAGAAAGAGTGTATGTATTTACAGTGCAGAATGAAACATGAGGGATCATACCAGCACTAATGCAACGGATTCTATCAGAACTCCGCAGTTAAGGGTGCTTGGGCGAGAAAAGAACTCGGATGGGTGACCTCCTGCGAAGTCCTTATATTTCGCCCATTTTCTTGGGAGGTCCTCGTGTTGCACCCATCTTTTTGCAGATGATTCTTTCGACGTTACGCGCGACTTGATTTATGGTCCGCAGGTTTATTCGCAAATGTGAGTCACGGCGCCGTGGCATTTTACTTGATATTAGAACGAGTACGGGAGGTGCAGTGCGCACGCACAAGGAAACAAATGTTGGGAGGAGGAAGAAAAGAGAAGGAGTATATGTATTTGAAGCGCAAAATTAAACAAGTGGCATCATACCAGCACTAATGCACTGGATCCCATCAGAACTCTGCAGTTAAGTGTGCTTGAGCGAGTGTAGTACTCGGATGGGTGACCTCTTCGGAAGTCCTCGTATCTCAATAATTTTTTTTCAGATGGGTCGTTCGACGTTACGCGTGACTGGAACTATGGTCCGCTGGTTTATACGCAAATGTGAGTCAAGAATCAGGGGCATTTTAATCGATATTAGAACGAGAAGGAGAGGTGCAGTGTGAACGCACAAGGAAACAAATGATGGGAGGGGGGGAGGGAAGAAGGAGTGTATGTATTTTCAGCACAAAATTAAACAGGTGCGGTCACACCAGCACAAATGCACCAGATCCCATCAGAACTCCGCAGTTAAGTGTGCTTTGGTGAAAGCAGTACAATGATGGGAAGTTCTCGTGTTGCACCCATTTTCTTTTTTTCAGTTGTGCCGTTCGACCTTATGCGCGACCTTAATTATGGTCCGCAGATTTATTCGCAAATGTGAGTCACGGCGCCGTGGCATTTTACTTGATATTTGAGCGAGAACGAGAGGTGCAGTGCGCACGCACAAGGAAACGAATGACGGGAGGGGGAATAAAGGAGAAGGAGTTTATGTATTTGCAGCGCGAAATTAAACAAGTTCGATCATACCAGCACTAATGCACCGGATCCCATCAGAACTCCGCAGTTAAGTGTGCTTGGGCGAGAGTATTACTCGAATGGGTTACCTCTTGGGAAGTCCTCGTGTCGCACTAATTTTTTTTTCAGACGGGTCGTTTGACGTTACGCGCGACTGGAACAAGGGTCCACTAGTTTATACGCAAATGTGAGTCAAGAAGCAGGAGCATTTGAATCGATATTAGAACGAGAAAGAGAGATGCAGAGTGCACGCACAAGGAAACAAATGACGGGAGGGGGGATGGAGGTAGAAAAAGTATATGTATTTGCAGCGCAGAATGAAACATGAGCAATCATACCAGCACCAACGCAACGGATTCTATCAAAACTCCGCAAGTTAAAGGTTCTTGGGCGAGAGTAGCACTAGGATGGGTGACTTCTTATGAAGTCCTTATATTTTACCCATTTTCTTAGGAAGTCCTCGTGTTGCACCCATTTTTTTGCAGATGATTCTTTCGACGATACGCGCGACTTGAATTATGGTCCTCAGGTTTATTCGCAAATGTGAGTCACGGCACCGTAGAATCCGTTGCATTGGTGCTGGTATGATTGCTCATGTTTCATTCTGCGCTGCAAATACATACACTTTTTCTCCCTCCATCCCCCATCCCGTCATTTGTTTCCTTGTGCGTGCGCACTGCACCTCTCGTTCTCGTTCAAATATCAAGTAAAATGCCACGGCGCCGTGACTCACATTTGCGAATAAATCTGCGGACCATAATTAAAGTCGCGCGTAACGTCGAACGGCACATCTGAAAAAAAGAAAATGGGTGCAACACGAGAACTTCCCTGGAGGTAACCTATCATTGTACTACTTTCGCCAAAGCACACTTAACTGCGGAGTTATGATGGGATCCGGTGCATTTGTGCTGGTGAGACCGCACCTGTTTAATTTCGTGCTGAAAATACATACACTCCTTCTTCCCTCCTCCCCTCCCATCATTTGTTTCCTTGTGCGTTCACACTGCACCTCTCCTTCTCGTTCTAATATCGATTAAAATGCCACTGATTCTTGATTCACATTTGCGTATAAACCAGCGGACCATAGTTCCAGTCGCGCGTAACGTCGAACGACCCATATGAAAATAATAGATGCAACGCGAGGGCTTCCCAAGTTGTCACCCATCCGAGTACTACTCTCACCCAAGCACACTTAAGTGAGGAGTTCTGATGGGATCCGGGGCTTTACTGCTGGTATGATCGCACCTGTTTAATTTCGCGCTGCAAATACATACACTCCTTCTCATTTCTTCCCCCTCCGGTCATTTGTTTCCTTGTGCGTTCACACTTCACCTCTCATTCTCGTTCTAATATCGATTAAAATGCCCCTGCTTCTTGACTCACATTTGCGTATAAACCAGCGGACCCTAGTTCCAGACTCGCGTAATGTCAAACGACCCGTCTGAAAAAAAATTGGTGCGACACGAGGACTTTCCAGGAGGTCACCCATCCGAGTACTAATCTCGCCCAAGCACACTTAACTGCGGAGTTCTGATGGGATCCGGGGCATTAGTGCTGGTATGATCGCACCTATTTAATTTCACGCTGCAAATACATAAACTCATTCCCCTTTCTTCCCCCTCCCGTCATTTCTTTCCTTGTGCGTGCGCACTGCACCGCCCGTGCTCGTTCTAATATCAAGTAAAATACTACGGTGCCGTGACTCACATTTGCGAATAAACCTGAGGACCATAATTCAAGTCGCGCGTATCGTCGAAAGAATCATCTGCAAAAAAATGGGTGCAACACGAGGACTTCCTAAGAAAATGGGTGAAATATAAGGACTTCGCAGGAGGTCACCCATCCTAGTGCTACTCTCGCCCAAGCACCCTTAACTTGCAGAGTTCTGAAAGAATCCGTTGCATTGGTGCTGGTATGATTGCTCATGTTTCATTCTGCGCTGCAAATACATACACTTTTTCTCCCTCCATCCCCCCTCCCGTCATTTGTTTCCTTGTGCGTGCACTCTGCATCTCTCCTTCTCATTTTAATATCGATTAAAATGCCCCTGCTTCTTGACTCACATTTGCTTATAAACCAGTGGACCCTAGTTCCAGTCGCGCGTAACGTCGAACGACTCGTTTGAAAAGAAATTAGTGCGACACGAGGACTTCCTAGGAGGTCACCCATCCGAGTACTACTCTCGCCCAAGCACACTTAACTGCGGAGTTCTGATGGGATCCGGTGCATTAGTGCTGGTATGATCGCACCTGTTTAATTCCGCGCTGCAAATACATAAACTCCTTCTCCTTTCTTCCCCCTCCCGTCATTTATTTCCTTGTGCGTACGCACTGCACCTCCCGTGCTCGTTCTAATATCAAGTAAAATGCTAAGGTTCCGTGACTCACATTTGCGAATAAACCTGAGGACCATAATTCAAGTCGCGTGTATCGTCTAAAGAATCATCTGCAAAAAAATGGGTACAACACGAGGACTTCTTAAGAAAATGGGTGAAATATAAGGACTTCGCAGGAGGTCACCCATCCTAGTGCTACTCTCGCCCAAGCACCCTTAACTTGCGGAGTTCTAATAGAATCCGTTACATTGGTGCTAGTATGATTGCTCATGTTTCATTCTGCACTGCAAATACATACACTTTTTCTCCCTCTATCCCCCCTCCCGTCATTTGTTTCCTTGTGCGTGCACTCTGCATCTCTTCTTCTCATTCTAATATTGATTAAAATGTCCCTGCTTCTTGACTCACATTTGCGTATAAACCAGTGGACCCTAGTTCCAGTCGCGCGTAACGTAAAACGACCCGTCTGAAAAAAAAAATTAGTGCGACACGAGAACTTCCCAGGAGGTCACCCATCCGAGTACTACTCTCGCCCAAGCACACTTATCTGCGGAGTTCTGATGGGATCCAGTGCATTAGTGCTGGTATGATCACACCAGTTTAATTTAGCGCTGCAAATACATAAACTCCTTCTCCTTTCTTCCCCCTCCCGTCATTTGTTTCCTTGTGCGTGCGCACTGCACCTCCCGTGCTCGTTCTAATATCAAGAAAAATGCTACGGTGCCGTAACTCACATTTGCGAATAAACCTGAGGACCATAATTCAAGTCGCGCGTATCGTCGAAAGAATCATCTGCAAAAAAATGGGTGCAACACGAGGACTTCCTAAGAAAATGGGTGTAATATAAGGACTTCACTAGAGGTCACCCATCCGAGTACTTTTCTCGCCCAAGCACCCTTAACTGCGGAGTTCTGATAGAATCTGTTGCATTAGTGCTGGTATGATCCCTCATGTTTCATTCTGCACTGGAAATACATACACTCTTTCTCCTTTCATCCCCCCTCCCGTCATTTGTTTCCTTGTGCATGCACTCTACATCTCTCTTTCTCCTTCTAATATCAAGTAATATTCCCCGGCACCGTGACTCACCTTTGCAAATAAACCAGTGGTTTATAATTCCATTCGCGCGTAATGTCGAACAACCCATCCGAAAAAAATAGGTGCAACACGAGGGCTTCCAAAGTGGTCACCCATCTGAGTACTACTCTCGCCCAAGCACACTTAACTGCAGAGTTCTGATGGGATCCGGAGCTTTAGTGCTGGTATGATCGCACCTGTTTAATTTTGCGCTGCAAATACATACACTCCTTCTCCTTTCTTCCCCTCCCAACATTTGTTTCCTTGTGCGTTCACACTTCACCTCTCATTCTCGTTCTAATATCGACTAAAACACCCCTGCTTCATGACTCACATTTGCGTATAAACCAGCGGACCATAGTTCCAGACGCGCGTAACGTCGAACGACCCGTCTGAAAAAAAATTGGTGCGACACGAGGACTTCCCAGGAGGTCACCCATCCGAGTACTAATCTCGCCCAAGCACACTTCACTGCGGAGTTCTGATGGGATCCGGTGCATTAGTGCTGGTATGATCGCAACTGTTTAATTTTGCGCTGCTAATACATAAACTCATTCCCCTTTCTTCCCCCTCCCGTCATTTGCTTTTTTGTGCGTGCGCACTGCACCTGTCGTTCTCGTTCAAATATCAAGTAAAATGCCACGGCGCCGTGACTCACATTTGCGAATAAATCTGCAGACCATAATTAAAGTCGCGCGTAACGTCGAACGGCATATCTGAAAAAAAGAAAATGGGTGCAACACGAGGACTTCGCAAGAAAATTGGTGAAATATAAGGACTTCGCAGGAGGTAACCCATGCTAGTACTACTCTCGCCCCAAGCACCCTTACCTACAGAGTTCTGATAGAATCCGTTGCATTAGTGCTGGTATGATCGCACCTGTTTCATTTCGCGCTGCAAAAACATACTCCTTCTCCTTTCTTCCCCTCCCGTCATTTGTTTCCTTGTGCGTGCGCACTGCACCTCTCGTTCTCGTTCAAATATCAAGTAAAATGTCACGGCGCCGTGACTCACATTTGCGAATAAATCTGCGGACCATAATTAAAGTCGCGCGTAACGTCGAACGGCACATCTGAAAAAAAGAAAATGGGTGCAACACGAGAACTTCCCAGAAGGTAACCCATCATTGTACTACTTTCGCCAAAGCACACTTAACTGCGTAGTTCTGATGGGATCCGGTGCATTTGTGTTGGTGTGACCGCACCTGTTTAATTTCGTGCTGAAAATACATACACTCCTTCTTCCCTCCTCCCCTCCCATCATTTGTTTCCTTGTGCGTGCACTATGCATATCTCTTTCTCGTTCTAATATCAAGTAATATGCCCCGGCGCCGTGACTCACCTTTGCAAATGAACCAGCGGTTTATAATTCCATTTGCGCGTAACGTCGAAAAACCCATTCGAAAAAAAATAGGTGCAACACGAGGGCTTCCCAAGTGGTCACCCATCCGAGCACTACTCTCGCTCAAGCACACTTAACTGCAGAGTTCTGATGGGATCCGGTGCAGTGCTGGTATGATCGAACCTGTTTAATTTCGCGCTGCAAATACATAAACTCCTTCTCCTTTCTTCCCCCTCCCGTCATTTGTTTCCTTGTGCGTGCGCACTGCACCTCTCGTTCTCGTTCAAATATCAAGTAAAATGCCACGGCGCCGTGACTCACATTTGCGAATAAATCTGCGTACCATAATTAAAGTCGCGCGTAACGTCGAACGGCACATCACAAAAAAGAAAATGGGTGCAACACAAGAACTTCCCAGGAGGTAACCCATCATTGTACTACTTTCGCAAAAGCACACTTAACTGAGGAGTTCTGATGGGATCCGGTGCATTTGTGCTGGTATGATCGCACCCGTTTAATTCCGCGCTGCAAATACATAAACTCCTTCTCCTTTCTTGCCCCTCCCGTCATTTGTTTCCTTGTGCGTGCGCACTGCACCTCCCGTGCTCGTTCTAATATAAAGTAAAATGCTACGGTGCCGTGACTCACATTTGCGAATAAATCTGCAGACCATAATTAAAGTCGCGCGTAACGTCGAATGACACATCTGAAAAAAAGAAAATGGGTGCAACACGAGAACTTCCCAAGAGGTAACCCATCATTGTACTACTTACGCCAAAGCACACTTAACTGCGAATTTCTGATGGGATCCGTTGCATTTGTGCTGGTGTGACCGCACCTGTTTAATTTCGTGCTGAAAATACATACACTCCTTCTTCCCTCTCCTCTCCCATCATTTGTTTCCTTGTGCGTTCACACTGCACCTCTCCTTCTCGTTCTAATATCGATTAAAATGCCTCTGATTCTTGACTCACATTTGCGTATAAACCAGCGGACCATAGTTCCAGTCGCGCGTAACGTCGAATGACCCATCTGAAAAAAAATTGTTTCAATACGAGGACTTCCCAAGAGGTCACCCATCCGAGTACTACTCTCGCCCAAGCACACTTAACCGCAGAGTTCTGATGGGATCCAGTGCAGTAGTGCTGGTATGATGCCACTTGTCTAATTTTGCGCTTCAAATACATACACTCATTCTCTTTTCTTCCTCATCCTGTCATTTGTTTTTTTGTGCGTGCGCACTGCACCTCCCGTACTCGTTCTAATATCAAGTAAAATGCCACGGCGCCGTGATTCACATTTGCGAATAAATCTGCGGACCATAAATCAAGTCGCGCATAACGTCGAAAGAATCATCTGCAAAAAGATGGGTGCAACACGAGGACTTCCTAAGAAAATGGGTGAAATATAAGGACTTCGCAGGAGGTCACCCATCCTAGTGCTTCTCTCGCCCAAACACCCTTAACTTGCGGAGTTCTGATAGAATCCGTTGCATTGGTGCTCGTATGATTGCTCATGTTTCATTTTGCGCTGCAAATACATACACTTTTTCTCCCTCCATCGCCCCTCCCGTCATCTGTTTCCTTGTGCGTGCACTCTGCACCTCTCTTTCTCGTTCTAATATCAAGTAATATGCCCCGGCACCGTGACTCACCTTTGCAAATGAACTAACGGTTTATAATTCCATTCGCGCGTAACGTCGAACAACCCATCCGAAAAAAAATTGGTGCAACACAAGGGCTTCCCATGTGGTCACCCATCTGAGTACTACTCTCGCCCAAGAACACTTAACTGCGGAGTTCTGGTGGGATCCAGAGCTTTAGTGCTGGTATGATCGCACCTGTTTAATTTCGTGCTGAAAATACATACACTCCTTCTCCTTTCTTCCCCCTCCCGTCATTTGTTTCCTTGTGCGTTCACACTTCACCTCTCATTCTCGTTCTAATATCGATTAAAGTGCCCCTGCTTCTTGACTTACATTTGCGTATAAACCAGCGGACCCTAGTTCCAGACGCGCGTAACGTCGAAGGACCCGTCTGAAAAAAAATTGGTGCGACACGACTCACATTTGCGCATAAACCTGAGGACCATAATTCAAGTCGCGCGTATCATCGAAAGAATCATCTGCAAAAAAATGCGTGCAACACGAGGACTTCACAAGAAAATGGGTGAAATATAAGAACTTCGCAAGAGGTAACCCATGCTAGTACTACTCTCGCCCAAGCTCCCTTACCTACGGAGTTCTGATAGAATCCGTTGCATTAGTGCTGGTATGATCGCACCTGTTTCATTTCTTGCTGAAAATACATACATTCCTTCTCCTTCCCTCCCCCTCCCATCAATTGTTTCCTTGTGCGTTCACACTGCACCTCTCCTTCTCGTTCTAATATCGATTAAAATGCCCCTGCTTCTTGACTCACATTTGCGTATAAACCAGCGGACCCTAGTTCCAGTCGCGCGTAACGTCGAACGACCTGTCTGAAAAAAAATTTGTGCGACACGAGGACTTCCCAGGAGTTCACCAATCCGAGTACTACTCTCGCCAAAGCACACTTAACTGCGGAGTTCGGACGGGATCCGGTGCATTAGTGCTGGTATGATCGCACCCGTTTAATTCCGCGCTGCAAATACATAAACTCCTTATCCTTTCTTCCCCCTCCCGTCATTTGTTTCCTTGTGCGTGCGCACTGCACCTCCCGTGCTAGTTCTAATATAAAGTAAAATGCTACGGTGCCGTGACTCACATTTGCGAATAAACCTAAGGATCATAATTCAAGTCGCGCGTATCGTCGAAAGAATCATCTGCAAAAAAATGGGTGGAACATGAGGACTTCCTAAGAAAATGGGTGAAATATAAGGACTTCGCAGGAGGTCACCCATCCTAGTGCTACTCTCGCCCAAGCACCCTTAACTTGCAGAGTTCTGATAGAATCCGTTGCATTGGTGATGGTATGATTGCTCATGTTTCATTCTGCGCTGCAAATACATACACTTTTTCTCCCTCCATCCCCCCTCCCATCATTTTTTTCCTTGTGCGTGCACTCTGCATCTCTCCTTCTCGTTCTAATATCGATTAAAATGCCCCTGTTTCTTGACTCACATTTGCGTATAAAGTCGCGCGTAACGTCGAACGACACATCTGAAAAAAAGAAAATGGGTGCAACACAAGAACTTCTCACGAGGTAACCCATCATTGCACTACTTTCCCCAAAGCACACTTAACTGCGGAGTTCTGATGGGATCCGGTGCATTTATGCTGGTATGATCGCACCTGTTTAATTTCGCGCTGCAAATACATAAACTCCTTCTCCTTTCTTCCCCCTCCCGTCATTTGTTTCCTTGTGCGTGCGCACTGCACCTCTCGTTCTCGTTCAAATATCAGGTAAAATGCCACGGCGCCGTGACTAACTTTTGCGAATAAATCTGCGGACCATAATTAAAGTCGCGCGTAACGTCGAATGGCACATCTGAAAAAAAGAAAACGGGTGCAACACGAGAACCTCCCAAGAGGTAACCCATCTTTGTACTACTATCGCCCAAGTACACTTAACTGCGGAGTTTTGATGGGATCCGGTGCATTTGTGCTGGTGTGACCGCACCTGTTTAATTTCGTGCTGAAAATACATACACTCCTTCTTCCCTACCCCCCTCCCAACATTTGTTTCCTTGTGCGTTCACACTGCACTTCTCCTTCTCGTTCTAATATCGATTAAAATGCCCCTGATTCTTGACTCACATTTGCGTATAAACCAGCGGACCATAGTTCTAGTCGCGCGTAACGTTGAACGACCCATCTAAAAAAAATTGTTGCGATACGAGGACTTCCCAAGAGGTCACCCATCCGAGTACTACTCTCGCCAAAGCATACTTAACTGCAGAGTTCTGATAGGATCCAGTGCATTAGTGCTGGTATGATGCCACTTGTTTAATTTTGCGCTGCAAATACACAAACTCCTTCTCCTTTCTTTCCCCTCCCGTCATTTGTTTCCTTGTGCGTGAGCACTGCACCTCCCGTTCTCGTTCTAATATCAAGTAAAATGCTACAGCGCCGTGACTAACATTTGCGAATAAACCTGAGGACCATAATACAAGTCGCGCGTAACGTCGAAAGAATCATCTGCAAAAAAATGGGTGCAACACGAGGACTTCACAAGAAAATTGGTCAAATATAAGGACTTCGCAGGAGGTAACCCATGCTAGTACTACTCTCGCCCAAGCACCCTTACCTACGGAGTTCTGATAGAATCCGTTGCATTAGTGCTGGTATGATCGCACCTGTTTCATTTCGCGCTGCAAATACATACACTCCTTCTCCTTTCTTCCCCCTCCCGTCATTTGTTTCCTTGTGCGTGCGCACTGCACCTCTCGTTCTCATTCAAATATCAACTCAAATACCACGGCGTCGTGACTCACATTTGCAAATAGATCTGCGGACCATAATTAAAGTTGCGCGTAACGTCGAACGACACATCTGAAAAAAAGAAAATGGGTGCAACACGAGAACTTCCCAGGAGGTAACCCATCATTGTACTACTTTCGCCACAGCACACTTAACTGCAGAGTTCTGATGGGATCCGGTGCATTTGTGCTGGTGTGACCGCACCTGTTTAATTTCGTGCCGAAAATACATACACTCCTTCTTCCCTTCCCCCTCCCATCATTTGTTTCCTTGTGCGTTCACACTGCACCTCTCCTTCTCGTTCTAATATCGATTAAAATGCCCCTGATTCTTGACTCACATTTGCGTATAAACCGGACCATAGTTTCAGTTGCGCGTAACGTCGAACGACCCATCTGAAAAAAAATTGTCGTGATACGAGGACTTTCCAAGAGGTCACCCATCCGAGTATTACTCTCGCCCAAGCACACTTAACTGCAGAGTTCTGATGGGATCCAGTGCATTAGTGCGGGTATGATGCCACTTGTTTAATTTTTCGCTTCAAATACATACACTCTTTCTCTTTTCTTCCTCCTCTCATCATTTGTTTCCTTGTGCGTGCGCACTGCACCTCCCGTACTCCTTCTAATATCAAGTAAAATGCCACGGCCTCGTCACTCACATTTGCGAATAAACCTGCGGACCATAAATCAAGTCGCCCGTAACGTCGAAAGAATCATCTGCAAAAAGATGGGTGCAACACGAGGACCTCCCAAGAAAATGGGTGAAATATAAGGACTTCGCAGGAGGTCACCCATCTGAGTACTTTTCTCGCTCAAGCACCCTTAACTGCGGAATTCTGATAGAATCCGTTGCATTAGTGCTGGTATGATCCCTCATGTTTAATTCCGTACTGCAAATACATACATTCTTTCTCATTCCATCCCCCCTCCCGTCATTTGTTTTCTTGTGCGTGCACTCTGCATCTCTTTTTCTCGTTCTAATATCAAGTAATATGCCCCGGCACCGTGACTCACCTTTGCAAATGAACCAGCGGTTTATAATTCCATTCATGCGTAACGTCTAACAACCCATCTGAAAAAAAATAGGTGCAACACGAGGGCTTCCCAGGTGGTCACCCATCCGAGTACTACCCTCGCCCAAGCACACTTAACTGCGGAGTTCTGATGGGATCCGGAGCTTTAGTGCTGGTATGATCGCACCTGTTTAATTTTTCGCTGTAAATACATAGACTCCTTCTCCTTTCTTCCCCCTCCCGTCATTTGTTTCCTTGTGCGTTCACACTTCACCTCTCATTCTCGTTCTAATAGCGATTAAAATGCCCCTACTTCTTGACTCACATTTGCGTATAAACCAGCGGACCCTAGTTCCAGACGCGCATAACGTCAAACGACCCGTCTGAAAAAAAAACTGGTGCGACACGAGGACTTCCCATGAGGTCACCCATCCGAGTACTATTCTCGCCCCAGCACACTTAACTGCGGAGTTCTAAAGGGATCCGGTACATTAGTGCTGGTATGATCGCACCGGTTTAATTTCGCGCTGCAAATACATAAACTCCTTCTCCTTTCTTCCCCCTCCCGTCATTTGTTTCCTTGTGCGTGCGCACTACACCTCTCGTTCTCGTTTAAATATCAAGTAAAATGCCACGGCGCCGTGATTCACATTTGCGAATAAATTTGTGGACAATAATTAAAGTCGCGCGTAACGTAGAACGACACATCTGAAAAAAAAAAATGGGTGCAACCCGAGGACTTCACGAGAAAATAGGTGAAATATAAGGACTTCGCAGGAGGTAACCCATGCTAGTACTACTCTCGCCCAAGCACCCTTACCTACGGAGTTCTGATAGAATCCGTTGCATTAGTGCTGGTATGATCGCACATGTTTCATTTCGTGCTGAAAATACATACACTCCTTCTCCTTCCCTCCCCCTCCCATCAATTGTTTCCTTGTGCGTTCACACTGCCCTCTCTTTCTCGTTCTAATATCGATTAAAATGGCCTTGCTTCTTGACTCTCATTTGCGTATAAACCAGCGGACCCCAGTTCCAGTCGCCCGTAACGTCGAACGACCCGTCTGAAAAAAAATTAGTGCGACACGAAGACTTCCCAGGAGGTCACCCATGCGAGTACTACTCTCCCCCAAGCACACTTAACTGCAGAGTTCTGATGAGATCCGGTGCATTAGTGCTGGTATGATCGCACTCGTTTAATTCTGCGCTGCAAATACATAAATGCCTTCCCCTTTCTTCCCCCTACCGTCATTTGTTTCCTTGTGCGTGCGCACTGCACCTCCCGTGCTCGTTCTAATATCAAGTAAAATGCTACGGTGCCGTGACTCACATTTGCGAATAAACCTGACGACCATAATTCAAGTCGCGCTTATCGTCGAAACAATCATCTGCAAAAAAATGGGTGCAACACGAGGACTTCCTAAGAAAATTGGTGAAATATAAGGACTTTGCAGGAGGTCACCCATCCTAATGCTACTCTCGCCCAAGCACCCTTAACTTGCGGAGTTCTGATAGAATCCGTCGCATTGGTGCTGGTATGATTGCTCATGTTTCATTCTGCACTGCAAATACATACACTTTTTCTCCCTCCATCCCCCCTCCCGTCATTTGTTTCCTTGTGCGTGCACTCTGCATCTCTCCTTCTCGTTCTAATATCGATTAAAATGCCCCTGCTTCTTGACTCACATTTGCGTATGAACCAGGGGACCCTAGTTCCAGTCGCGCGTAACGTCGAACGACTCGTCTGAAAAAAAAATTAGTGCGACACGAGGACTTCCCAAGAGGTCACCCATCCGAGTACTACTCTCGCCCAAGCACACTTAACTGCGGAGTTCTGATGGGATCCGGTGCATTAGTGCTGGTATGATCGCACAGGTTTAATTTTGCGCTGCAAATACATAAACTCCGTCTCCTTTCTTCCCCCTCCCGTCATTTGTTTCCTTGTGCGTGCGCACTGCACCTCTCGTTCTCGTTCAAATATCAAGTAAAATGCCACGGCGCCGTGACTCACATTTGCGAATAAATTTGTGGACCATAATTAAAGTCGCGCGTAACGTCGAACGACACATCTGAAAAAAAAAAAAGGGTGCATCACGAGGACTTCACAAGAAAATGGGTGAAATATAAGGACTTCGCAGGAGGTAACTCACGCTAGTACTACTCTCGCCCAAGCACCCTTACCTACGGAGTTTTGATAGAATCTGATGCATTAGTGCTGGTATGATCGCACCTGTTTCATTTCGTGCTGAAAATACATACACTCCTTCTCCTTCCCTCCCCCTCCCATCAATTGTTTCCTTGTGCGTTCACACTGCACCTCTCCTTCTCGTTCAAATATCAAGTAAAATGCCACGGCGTCGTGCCTCACACTTGCGAATAAATCTGCGGACCATAATTATAGTCGCGCGTAACGTCGAACGGCACATCTGAAAAAAAGAAAATGGGTGTAACACGAGAACCTCCCAGGAGGTAACCCATCTTTGTACTACTTTCGCCAAAGCACACTTAACTGCGGAGTTCTGATGGGATCCGGTGCATTTGTGCTGGTGTGACCGCACCTGTTTAATTTCGTGCGGAAAATACATACACTCCTTCTTCCCTCCCCCCTCCCATCATTTGTTTCCTTGTGCGTTCACACTGCACCTTTCTTTCTCATTCTAATATCGATGAAAATGCCCCTGATTCTTGACTCACATTTGCGTATAAACCAGCGGACCATAGTTCCAGTCGCGCGTAACGTCGAACGACCCATCTGAAAAAAAATTGTTGCGATACGAGAACTTCCCAAGAGGTCACCCATCCGAGAACTACTCTCGCCCAAGCACACTTAACTACAGAGTTCTGATGGGATCAAGTGCATTAGTGCTGGTATGATGCCACTTGTTTAATTTTGCGCTTCAAATACACACACTCCTTCTCTTTTGTTCCTCCTCCCGTCATTTGTTTCCTTGTGCGTGCGCACTGCACCTCCCGTACTCGTTCTAATATCAAGTAAATGCCACGGCGCCGTGACTCACCTTTGCAAATGAACTAGCGGTTTATAATTCCATTCGCGCGTAACGTCGAAAGAATCATCTCCAAAAAGATGGGTGCAACACGAGGACCTCCCAAGAAAATGGGTGAAATATAAGGACTTCGCAGGAGGTCACCCATCCGAGTACTTTTCTTGCCCAAGCACCCTTAACTGTGGAGTTCTGATAGAATCCGTTGCATTAGTGCTGGTATGATCCCTCATGTTCCATTCTGCACTGCAAATACATACACTCTTTCTTCTTCCATCCCCCGTCCCGTCATTTGTTTCCTTGTGCGTGCGCACTGCACCTCTCGTTCTCGTTCAAATATCAAGTAAAATGCCACGGCGCCGTGACTCACCTTTACAAATGAACCAGCGGTTTATAATTCCATTCGCGCGTAACGTCGAACAACCCATCCGAAAAAAAATAGGTGCAACACGAGGGCTTCCCAAGTAGTCACCCATCCGAGTACTACTCTCGCCCAAGCACACTTAACTGCGGAGTTCTGATGGGATCCGGGGCTTTAGTGCTGGTATGATCGCACCTTTTTAAATTCGCGCTGCAAATACATACACTCCTTCTCCTTTCTTCCCCCTCCCGTCATTTGTTTCCTTGTGCATTCATACTTCACCTCTCATTCTCGTTCTAATATCGATTAAAATGTCCCTGCTTCTTGACTCATATTTGCGTATAAACCAGCGGACCCTAGTTCCAAACGCGCGTAACGTCGAACGATCCGTCTCAAAAAAAATTGGTGCGACACGAGGATTTCCCAGGAGGTCACCCATCCGAGTACTAATCTCGCCCAAGCACACTTCACTGCGGAGTTCTGATGGCATCTGGTGCATAAGTGCTGGTATGATCGCACCTATTTAATTTCGCGCTGCAAATACATAAATTCCTTCTCCTTTCTTCCCCCTCCCGTCATTTGTTTCCTTGTGCGTGCGCACTGCACCTCTCGTTCCCGTTCAAATATCAAGTACAACGCCACGACGCCGTGACTCACATTTGCGAATAAATCTGCGGACCATAATTAAAGTCGCGCGTAACGTCGAACGGCGCATCTGAAAAAAAGAAAATGGGTGCAACACGAGAACTTCCCAGGAGGTAACCCATCATTGTACTACTTTCGCCAAAGCACACTTAACTGCGGAGTTCTGATGGGATCCGGTGCATTTGTGCTGGTGTGACCGCGCCTGTTTAATTTCGTGCTGAAAATACATTCACTCCTTCTTCCCTCCCCCCCTCCCATCATTTGTTTCCTTGTGCGTTCACACTGCACCTCTCCTTCTCGTTCTAACATCGATGAAAATGCCCCTGATTCTTGACTCACATTTGCGTATAAACCAGCAGACCATAGTTCCAGTCGCGAGTAACGTCGAACGACCCATCTGAAAAAAAATTGTTGCGATACGAGAACTTCCCAAGAGGTCACCCATCCGAGTACTACTCTCGCCCAAGCACACTTAACTGCAGAGTTCTGATGGGATCAAGTGCATTAGTGCTGGTATGATGCCACTTGTTTAATTTTGCGCTTCAAATACATACACTCCTTCTCTATTCTTCCTCCTCCCGTCATTTGTTTCCTTGTGCGTTCGCACTGCACCTCCCGTACTCGTTCTAATATTAAGTAAAATGCCACGGCGCCGTGACTCACCTTTGCAAATGAACCAGCGGTTTATAATTCTATTCGCGCGTAACGTCGAAAGAATCATCTGCAAAAAGATGGGTACAACACGAGGACATCCCAAGAAAATGGGTGAAATATAAGGACTACGCAGGAGGTCACCCATCCGAGTACTTTTCTCGCCCAAGCACCCTTAACTGCGGAGTTCTGATAGAATCCGTTGCATTAGTGCTGGTATGATCCCTCATGTTTCATTCTGCACTGCAAATACATACACTGTTTCTCCTCCCATCCCCCGTCCCGTCATTTGTTTCCTTGTGCGTGCGCACTGCACCTCTCGTTCTCGTTCAAATATCAGTAAAATGCCACGGCGCCGTGACTCACATTTGCGAATAAACCTGCGGACCATAAATCAAGCCGCGCGTAACGTCGAAAGAATCATATGCAAAAAGATGGGTGCAACATGAGGACCTCCCAAGAAAATGGGTGAAATATAAGGACTTCGCAGGAGGTCATCCATCCGAGTACTTTTCTCGCCCAAGCACCCTTAACTGCGGAGTTCTGATAGAATCCGTTGCATTAGTGCTGGTATGATCCCTCATGTTTCATTCTGCACTGCAAATACATACACTCTTTCTCCTTCCATCCCCCCTCCCGTCATTTGTTTCCTTGTGCGTGCGCACTGCACCTCTCGTTCTCGTTCAAATATCAGGTAAAACGCCACAGCGTCGTGACTCACATTTGCGAATAAATCTTCGGACCATAATTAAAGTCGCGCGTAACGTCGAATGGCACATCTGAAAAAAAGAAAATGGGTGCATCACGAGGACTTCACAAGAAAATTGGTGAAATATAAGGGCTTCCCAGGAGGTAACCCATGCTAG
Organism: Carica papaya; assembly: GCF_054855325.1. Lineage (NCBI taxonomy): Eukaryota > Viridiplantae > Streptophyta > Magnoliopsida > Brassicales > Caricaceae > Carica > Carica papaya. Next base: position 19,346,153 of record NC_142316.1, read on the forward strand.
TACTACTCTCGCCCAAGCACCCTTACCTGCGGAGTTCTGATGGGATCCGGAGCTTTAGTGCTGGTATGATCGCACCTGTTTAATTTTGCGCTTCAAATACATACACTCTTTCTCTTTTCTTCCCCCTCCCGTCATTTGTTTCCTTGTGTGTTCACACTGCACCTCCCATACTTCTTCTAATATCAAGTAAAATGCCCCTGCTTCTTGACTCACATTTGCGTATAAACCAGCGGACCCTAGTTCCAGACGCGCGTAACGTCGAACGACCCGTCTGAAAAAAAAATTAGTGCGACACAAGGACTTCCCGTGAGGTCACCCATCCGAGTACTAATCTCGCCCAAGCACACTTAACTGCAGAGTTCTGATGGGATCCGGTGCATTAGTGCTGGTATGATCGCACCGGTTTAATTTCGCGCTGCAAATACATAAACTCCTTCTCCTTTCTTCCCCCTCCCGTCATTTGTTTCCTTGTGCGTGCGCACTGCACCTCTCGTTCTCGTTCAAATATCAAGTAAAATGCCACGTCGCCGTGACTCACATTTGCGAATAAATTTGTGGACTATAATTAAAGTCGCGCGTAACGTCGAACGGCACATCTGAAAAAAAGAAAATGGGTGCATCACGAGGACTTCACAAGAAAAAGGGTGAAATATAATGACTTCGCAGGAGGTAACCCATGCTAGTACTACTCTCGCCCAAGCACCCTTACCTACGGAGTTCTGATAGAATCCGTTGCATTAGTGCTGGTATGATCGCACCTGTTTCATTTCGTGCTGAAAATACATACACTCCTTCTCCTTCCCTCCCCCTCCCATCAATTGTTTCCTTATGCGTTCACACTGCACCTCTCTTTCTCGTTCAAATATCAAGTAAAATGCCACGGCGCCGTGACTCACATTTGTGAATAAATCTGCGGACCATAATTAAAGTCGCGCGTAACGTCGAACGGCACATCTGAAAAAAAGAAAATGGATGTAACACTAGAACTTCCCAGGAGGTAACCCATCATTGTACTAGTTTCGCCAAAGCACACTTAACTGCGGAGTTCTGATGGGATCCGGTGCATTTGTGCTGGTATGATCGCACCCGTTTAATTCCGCGATGCAAATACATAAACTCCTTCTCCTTTCTTCCTCCTCCCGTCATTTGTTTCCTTGTGCGTGCGCACTGCACCTCCCGTGCTCGTTCTAAAATCAAGTAAAATGCTACGGTGCCGTGACTCACATTTGCGAATAAATCTGACGACCATAATTCAAGTCGCACGTATCGTCGAAAGAATCATCTACAAAAAAATGGGTGCAACACGAGAACTTCCTAAGAAAATTGGTGAAATATAAGGACTTTGCAGGAGGTCACCCATCCTACTGCTACTCTCGCCCAAGCACCCTTAACTTGCGGAGTTCTAATAGAATCCGTCGCATTGGTGCTGGTATGATTGCTCATGTTTCATTCTGCGCTGCAAATACATACACTTTTTCTCCCTCCATCCCCCCTCCTGTCATTTGTTTCCTTGTGCGTTCACACTTCACCTCTCTTTCTCGTTCTAATATCGATTAAAATGCCCCTAATTCTTGACTCACATTTGCGTATAAACCAGCGGACCATAGTTCCAGTCGGGAGTAACGACGAACGACCCATCTGAAAAAAAATTGTTGCGATACGAGGACTTCCCAAGAGGTCAACCATCCGAGTACTACACTCGCCCAAGCACACTTAACTGCAGAGTTCTGATTGGATCCAGTGCATTAGTGCTGGTATGATGCCACTTGTTTAATTTTGCGCTTTAAATACATACACTCCTTCTCTTTTCTTCCTCCTCCCATCATTTATTTCCTTGTGCGTGCGCACTGCACCTCCCGTACTCGTTCTAATATCAAGTAAAATGCCACGGCGCCGTGACTCACATTTGCAAATAAACCTGCGGACCATAAATCAAGCAGCGCGTAACGTCGAAAGAATCATATGCAAAAAGATGGGTGCAACACGAGGACCTCCCAAGAAAATGGGTGAAATATAAGGACTTCGTAGGAGGTCACCCATCCGAGTACTTTTCTCGCCCAAGAACCCTTAACTGCGGAGTTCTGATAGAATCCGTTGCATTAGTGCTGGTATGATCCCTCATGTTTCATTCTGCACTGCAAATACATACACTCTTTCTCCTTCCATCCCCCCTCCCGTCATTTGTTTCCTTGTGCGTGCGCACTGCACCTCTCGTTCTCGTTCAAATATCAGGTAAAATGCCACGGCGCCGTGACTCTCATTTGCGAATAAATCTTCGGACCATAATTAAAGTCGCGCATAAAGTTGAATGGCACATCTGAAAAAAAGAAAATGGGTGCATCACGAGGACTTCACAAGAAAATGGGTGAAATATAAGGACTTCGCAGGAGGTAACCCATGCTAGTACTACTCTCGCCCAAGCACCCTTACCTACGGAGTTCTGATTGGATCCAGTGCATTAGTGCGGGTATGATGCCACTTGTTTAATTTTGCGCTTCAAATACATACACTCTTTCTCTTTTCTTCCTCCTCCCGTCATTTGTTTCCTTGTGCGTGCGCACTGCACCTCCCGTACTTCTTCTAATATCAAGTAAAATGCCACGGCGCCGTGACTCACATTTGCGAATAAACCTGCGGACCATAAATCAAGTCACCCGTAACGTCGAAAGAATCATCTGCAAAAAGATGGGTGCAACACGAGGATCTCCCAAGAAAATGGGTGAAATATAAGGACTTCGCAGGAGGTCACCCATCCGAGTACTTTTCTCGCTCAAGCACCCTTAACTACAGAGTTCTGATAGAATCCGTTGTATTAGTGCTGGTATGATCCCTCATGTTTCATTCCGCACTGCAAATACATACATTCTTTCTCATTCCATCCCATCTCCCGTCATTTGTTTTCTTGTGCGTGCACTCTGCATCTCTCTTTCTCGTTCTAATATCAAGTAATATGCCCCAGCACCGTGACTCACCTTTGCAAATGAACCAGCGGTTTATAATTCCATTCGCGCGTTACGTCGAACAACCCATCCGACAAAAAATAGGTGCAACACGAGGGCTTCCCAGGTGGTCACCCATCCGAGTACTACCCTCGCCCAAGCACACTTAACTGCGGAGTTCTGATGGGATCCGGAGCTTTAGTGCTGGTATGATCGCACCTGTTTAATTTTCTGCTGTAAATACATACACTCCTTCTCCTTTCTTCCCCCTCCCGTCATTTGTTTCCTTGTGCGTTCACACTTCGCCTCTCATTCTCGTTCTAATAGCGATTAAAATGCCCCTGCTTCTTGACTCACATTTGCGTATAAACCAGCGGACCCTAGTTCCAGACGCGCGTAACGTCGAACGACCCGTCTGAAAAAAAAATTAGTGCGACACGAGGACTTCCCGTGAGGTCACCCATCCGAGTACTAATCTCGCCCAAGCACACTTAACTGCGGAGTTCTGATGGGATCCGGTGCATTAGTGCTGGTATGATCGCACCGGTTTAATTTTGCGCTGCAAATACATAAACTCCTTCTCCTTTCTTCCCCCTCCCGTCATTTGTTTCCTTGTGCGTGCGCACTGCACCTCTCGTTCTCGTTCAAATATCAAGTAAAATGCCACGGCGCCGTGACTCACATTTGCGAATAAATTTGGGGACCATAATTAAAGTCGCGCGTAACGTCGAACGACACATCTGAAAAAAAGAAAATGGGTGCATCACGAGGACTTCACAAGAAAATGGGTGAAATATAAGGACTTCGCAGGAGGATACCCATGCTAGTACTACTCTCGCCCAAGCACCCTTAACTTGCGGAGTTCTAATAGAATCCGTCGCATTGGTGCTGGTATGATTGCTCATGTTTCATTCTGCGCCGCAAATACATACACTTTTTCTCCTTCCCTCCCCCTCCCATCAATTGTTTCCTTGTGCGTTCACACTGCACCTCTCCTTCTCGTTCTAATATCGATTAAAATGCCCCTGCTTCTTGACTCACATTTGCGTATAAACCAGTGGACCCTAGTTCCAGTCCTGCGTAACGTCGAACGACCCGTCTGAAAAAAAATTGGTGCGACACGAGGACTTCCCAAGAGGTCACCCATCCGAGTACTACTCTCGTCCAAGCACACTTAATTGCGGAGTTCTGATGGGATCCAGTGCATTAGTGCTGGTATGATCGCACCTAATCAATTTTGCGCTGCAAATAGATAAATTCCTTCCCCTTTCTTCCCCTTCCCATCATTTGTTTCCTTGTGCGTGCGCACTGCACCTCTCGTTCGGGTTCAAATATCAAGTAAAATGCCACGGCGCCGTGACTCACATTTGCGAATAAATCTGTGGACCATAATTAAAGTTGCGCGTAACGTCGAACGACACATCTGAAAAAAAAAAATGGGTGCAACACAAGAACTTCCCACGAGGTAACCCATCATTGCACTACTTTCACCAAAGCACACTTAACTGCGGAGTTCTGATAGGATCCGGTGCATTTATGCTGGTATGATCGCACCTGTTTAATTTTGCGCTGCAAATACATAAACTCCTTCTCCTTTCTTCCCCCTCCCGTCATTTGTTTCCTTGTGCGTGCGCACTGCACCTCTCGTTCTCGTTCAAATATTAGGTAAAATGCAACGGCGCCGTGACTCACATTTGCGAATAAATCTGCGGACCATAATTAAATTCGCGCGTAACGTCGAATGGCACATCTGAAAAAAAGAAAATGGGTGCAACACGAGAACCTCCCAGGAGGTAACCCATCTTTATACTACTTTCGCCAAAGCACACTTAACTGCGGAGTTCTGATGGGATCCGGTGCATTTGTGCTGGTGTGACCGCACTTGTTTAATTTCGTGCTGAAAATACATACACTCCTTCTCCTTTCTTCCCCCTCCCGTCATTTGTTTCCTTGTGCGTTCACACTGCACCTCTCCTTCTCGTTCTAATATCGATTAAAATGCTCCTGATTCTTGACTCACATTTGCGTATAAACCAGCGGACCATAGTTCCAGTCGTGCATAACGTCGAACGACCCATCTAAAAAAAATTGTTGCGATACGAGGACTTCCCAAGAGGTCACCCATCCGAGTACTACTCTCGCCAAAGCATACTTGACTGTAGAGTTCTGATAGGATCCAGTGCATTAGTGCTGGTATGATGCCACTTGTTTAATTTTGCGCTTCAAATACATACACTCATTCTCTTTTCTTCCTCATCCGTCATTTGTTTCCTTGTGCGTGCGCACTGCACCTCCCATACTCGTTCTAACATCAAGTAAAATGCCACGGCGCCGTGACTCACATTTGCAAATAAACCTGTGGAACATAAATCAAGTCGCGCGTAACGTCGAAAGAATCATCTGCAAAAAGAAGGGTACAACACGAGGACCTCCCAAGAAAATGGGTGAAATATAAGGACTTCGCAGGAGGTAACCCATGCTAGTACTACTCTCGCCCAAGCACCCTTACCTACGGAGTTCTGATAGAATCCGTTGCATTAGTGATGGTATGATTGCACCTGTTTCATTTCGTGCTGAAAATACATACACTCCTTCTCCTTCCCTCCCCCTCCCATCAATTGTTTCCTTGTGCGTTCACACTGGTCCTCTCCTTCTCGTTCTAATATCGATTAAAATGCCCCTTCTTCTTGACTCACATTTGCGTATAAACCAGCGGACCCTAGTTTCAGTCGTGCGTAACGTCGAACGACCCGTCTGAAAAAAAATTGGTGCGACACGAGGACTTCCCAGGAGGTCACTCATCCGAGTACTACTCTCACCCAAGCACAATTAACTGTGGAGTTCTGATGGGATCCGGTGCATTAGTGCTGGTATGATCGCACCCGTTTAATTCCGCTCTGCAAATACATAAACTCCATGCCCTTTCTTCCCCCTCCCGTCATTTGTTTCCTTGTGCGTGCGCACTGCACCTCCCGTGCTTGTTCTAATATCAAGTAAAATGCTACGGTGTCATGACTCACATTTGCGAATAAACCTGAGGACCATAATTCAAGTTGTGCGTATCGTCGAAAGAATCATCTGCAAAAAAATGGGTGCAACACGAGAACTTCCTAAGAAAATGGGTGAAATATAAGGACTTCGCAGGAGGTCACCCATCCTAGTGCTACTTTCGCCCAAACACCCTTAACTTGCAAAGTTCTGATAGAATCCGGTGCATTGGTGCTGGTATGATTGTTCATGTTTCATTCTGCGCTGCAAATACATACACTTTTTCGCCCTCCATCCCCCCTCCCGTCATTTGTTTCCTTGTGCGTGCACTCTGCATCTCTCCTTCTCTTTCTAATATCGATTAAATGCCCCTGCTTCTTGACTCACATTTGCGTATAAACCAATGGACCCTTGTTTCAGTCGCGCGTAACGTCGAACGACCCGTCTGAAAAAAAAAATTAGTGCGACACGAGGACTTCCCAGGAGGTCAACCATCCGAGTACTACTCTCGCCCAAGCACACTTAATGGGATCCGGTGCATTAGTGCTGGTATGATCGCACCTGTTTAATTTCGCGCTGTAAATACATAAACTCCTTCTCCTTTCTTTCCCCTCCCGTCATTCGTTTCCTTGTGCATGCGCACTGCACCTCTCGTTCTCATTCAAATATCAAGTAAAATGCCACGGCGCCGTGACTCACATTTGCCAATAAATCTGCGGACCATAATTAAAGTCGCACGTAACGTCGAACGGCACATCTAAAAAAAAGAAAATGGGTGCGACACGAGAACTTCCCAGGAGGTAACCCATCATTGTACTACTTTCGCCAAAGCACACTTAACTGTGGAGTTCTGATGGGATCCGGTGCATTTGTGCTGGTGTGACCGCACCTGTTTAATTTCGTGCGGAAAATACATACACTACTTCTTCCCTCCCCCCTCCCATCATTTGTTTCCTTGTGCGTTCACACTGCACCTCTCCTTCTCATTCTAACATCGATGAAAATGCCCCTGATTCTTGACTCACATTTGCGTATAAACCAGCGGACCATAGTTCCAGTCGCGCGTAACGTCGAACGACCCATCTGAAAAAAAATTATTGCGATACGAGAACTTCCCAAGAGGTCACCCATCCGAGTACTACTCTCGCCCAAGCACACTTAACTGCATAGTTCTGATGGGATCAAGTGCATTAGTGCTAGTATGATGCCACTTGTTTAATTTTGCGCTTCAAATACACACACTCCTTCTCTTTTCTTCCTCCTCCCGTCATTTGTTTCCTTGTGCGTGCGCACTGCACCTCCCGTAGTCGTTCTAATATCAAGTAAAATGCCACGGCGCCGTGACTCACCTTTACAAATGAACTAGCAGTTTATAATTCTATTTGCGCGTAACGTCGAAAGAATCATCTCCAAAAAGATGGGTGCAACACGAGGACCTCCCAAGAAAATGGGTAAAATATAAGGACTTCGCAGGAGGTCACCCATCTGAGTACTTTTCTCGCCCAAGCACCCTTAACTGCGGAGTTCTGATAGAATCCGTTGCATTAGTGCTGGTATGATCCCTCATGTTTCATTCTGCACTGCAAATACATACACTCTTTCTTCTTCCATCCCCCGTCCCGTCATTTGTTTCCTTGTGCGTGCGCACTGCACCTCTCGTTCTCGTTCAAATATCAAGTAAAATGCCACGGCGCCGTGACTCACCTTTGCAAATGAACCAGCGGGTTATAAATTTATTCGCGCGTAACGTCGAACAACCCATCCGAAAAAAAATAGGTGCAACACGAGGGCTTCCCAAGTAGTCACCCATCCGAGTACTACTCTCGCCCAAGTACACTTAACTGTGGAATTCTGATGGGATCCGGGGCTTTAGTGCTGGTATGATCGCACCTGTTTAAATTCGCGCTGCAAAAACATACATTCCTTCTCCTTTCTTCCCCCTCCCGTCATTTGTTTCCTTGTGCGTTCACACTTCACCTCTCATTCTCGTTCTAATATCGATTAAAATGCCCCTGCTTCTTGACTCACATTTGCGTATAAACCAGCGGACCCTAGTTCCAGACGCGCGTAACGTCGAACGACCCGTCTCAAAAAAAATTGGTGCGACACGAGAACTTACCAGGAGGTCACCCATCCGAGTACTAATCTCGCCCAAGCACACTTCACTGCGGAGTTTTGATGGGATCCGGTGCATTAGTGCTGGTATGATCGCACCTGTTTAATTTCGCGCTGCAAATACATAAACTTATACCCCTTTCTTCCCCCTCCCGTCATTTGTTTCCTTGTGCGTGCGCACTGCACCTCCTGTTCTCGTTCTAATATCAAGTAAAATGCTACAGCTTCGTGACTCACATTTGTGAATAAACCTGAGGACCATAATTCAAGTCGCGCGTAACGTCGAAAGAATCATCTGCAAAAAAATGGGTGCAACACGAGGACTACACAAGAAAATGGGTGAAATATAAGGACTTCGCAGGAGGTAACCCATGCTAGTACTACTCTCGCCCAAGCACCCTTACCTACGGAGTTCTGATAGAATCCGTTGCATTAGTGCTGGTATGATCGCACCTGTTTCATTTCGTGCTGAAAATACATACACTCCTTCTCCTTCCCTCCCCCTCCCATCAATTGTTTCCTTGTGCGTTCACACTGCACCTCTCCTTCTCGTTCTAATATCGATTAAAATGGCCCTGCTTCTTGACTCACATTTGCGTATAAACCAGCGGACCCCAGTTCCAGTCGCACGTAACGTCGAACAACCCGTCTAAAAAAAATTGGTGCGACACGAGGACATCCCAGGAGGTCACCCATCCTAGTACTACTCTCGCCCAAGCACAATTAACTGCGGAGTTCTGATGGGATCCGGTGCATTAGTGCTGGTATGATCGCTCCCGTTTAATTCCGCGCTGCAAATACATAAACTCCTTCTCCTTTCTTCTCCCTCCCATCATTTGTTTCCTTGTGCGTGAGCACTGCACCTCTCGTGCTCGTTCTAATGTAAAGTAAAATGCTACGGTGTCGTGACTCACATTTGCGAATAAACCTGTGGACCATAATTCAAGTCGCGCGTATCGTCGAAAGAATCATCTGCAAAAAAATAGGTACAACAAGAGGACTTCCTAAACAAATGGGTGAAAAATAAGGACTTCGCAGGAAGTCACCCATCCTAGTGCTACTCTCGCCCAAGCACCCTTAACTTGCGGAGTTATGATAGAATCCGTTGCATTGGTGCTGGTATGATCGCACCTGTTTCATTTCGCGCTGCAAATACATAAACTCCTTCTCCTTTCTTCCCCCTCCCATGATTTTTTTCCTTGTGCGTGCGCACTGCACCTCTCGTTCTTGTTCAAATATCAAGTAAAATCCCACGGCGCCGTGACTCACATTTGCGAATAAATCTGCGGACCATAATTAAAGTCGCGCGTAACGTCGAACGGCACATCTGAAAAAAAGAAAATAGGTGCAACACAAGAACTTCCCAGGAGGTAACCCATCATTGTACTACTTTCGCCAAAGCACACTTAACTGCGGAGTTCTGATGGGATCCGGTGCATTTGTGCTGGTGTGACCGCACATGTTTAATTTCGTGCTGAAAATACATACACTCCTTCTTCCCTCCCCCCCTCCCATCATTTGTTTCCTTGTGCGTTCACACTGCACCTCTCCTTCTCGTTCTAATATCGATTAAAATTCTCCAGATTCTTGACTCACATTTGCGTATAAACCAGCGGACCATAGTTCCAGTAGCGCGTAACGTTGAACGACCCATCTGAAAAAAAATTGTTGCAATACGAGGACTTCCCAAGAGGTCACCCATCCGAGTACTACTCTCACCCAAGCACACTTAACTGGAGAGTTCTGATTAGATCCAGTGCATTAGTGCTGGTATGATGCCACTTGTTTAATTTTGCGCTTCAAATACATAAACTCCTTCTCTTTTCTTCCTCCTCCTGTCATTTCTTTCATTGTGCGTGCGCACTGTACCTCCCGTGCTCGTTCAAATATCAAGTAAAATGCCACGGCGACGTGACTCCCATTTGCGAATAAACCTGAGGACCATAATTCAAGTCGCGCGTAACGTAGCAAGAATCATCTGCAAAAAAATGTGTGCAACACGAGGACTTCACAAGAAAATGGGTGAAATATAAGGACTTCGCAGGAGGTAACCCATGCTAGTACTACTCTCACCCAAGCACCCTTACCTACGGAGTTCTGATAGAATCCGTTGCATTAGTGCTGGTATCATCGCACCTGTTTCATTTCGTGCTGAAAATATATACACTCCTTCTCCTTCCCTCCCCCTCCCATCAATTGTTTCCTTGTGCGTTCACAATGCACATCTCCTTCTCGTTCTAATATCGATTAAAATGCCCCTGCTTCTTGACTCACATTTGCGTATAAACCAGCGGAACCTAGTTCAAGTCGCGCGTAACGTCGAACAACTCGTCTAAAAAAAAATTGGTACGACACGAGGACTTCGCAGGAGGTCACCCATCCGAGTACTACTCTCGCCCAAGCACACTTAACTGCGGAGTTCTGATGGGATCCGGTGCATTAGTGTTGGTATGATCGTACCTGTTTAATTCCGCGCTGCAAATACATAAACTCCTTCTCCTTTCTTCCCCCTCCCGTCATTTCTTTCCTTTTGCGTGCGCACTGCACCTACCGTGCTCGTTCTAATATCAAATAAAATGCTACGGTGCCGTGACTCACATTTGCGAATAAACCTGAGGACCATAATTCAAGTCGCGCGTATCGTCGAAAGAATTATCTGCAAAAAAATGGGTGAAATATAAGGACTTCGCAGGAGGTCACCCATCCTAGTGCTACTCTCGCCCAAGCACCCTTAACTTGTGGAGTTCTGATAGAATCGGTTGCATTGGTGCTAGTATGATTGCTCATGTCTCATTCTGTGCTGCAAATACATACACTTTTTCTCCCTCCATCCCCCCTCCCGTCATTTGTTTCCTTGTGCGTGCACTCTGCATCTCTCCTTCTCGTTCTAATATCGATTAAAATGCCCCTGCTTCTTGACTCACATTTGCGTATAAACCAGTGGACCCTAGTTCCAGTCACGCGTAACGTCGAACGACCCGTCTGAAAAAAAAATTAGTGCGACACGAGGACTTCCCAGGAGGTCAACCATCCGAGTATTACTCTCGCCCAAGCACAATTAACTGCGGAGTTCATATGGGATCCGGTGCATTAGTGCTAGTACGATCGAATCTGTTTAATTTCGCGCTGCAAATACATAAATTCCTTCTCCTTTCTTCCCCCTCCCGGCATTTGTTTCCAAGTGCGTGCGCACTGCACCTTTCGTTCTCGTTCAAATATCAAGTACAATGCCACGGCACCGTGACTCACATTTGCCAATAAATCTGCAGACCATAATTAAAGTCGCGCGTAATGTCGAACGACACATCTGAAAAAAAGAAAATGGGTGCAACACGAGAACTTCCCACGAGGTAACCCATCATTGTACTACTTTCACCAAAGCACACTTAACTGCGGAGTTCTGATGGGATCTGGTGCATTTGTGCTGGTATGATCGCACCTGTTTAATTTTGCGCTGCAAATACATAAACTCATTCCCCTTTCTTCCCCCTCCCGTCATTTGTTTCCTTGTGCGTGCGCACTGCACCTCCCGTGCTCCTTCTAATATAAAGTAAAATGCTACGGTGCCGTGACTCACATTTGCGAATAAACCTGAGGTCCATAATTCAAGTCGCGCGTATCGTCGAAAGAATCATCTGCAAAAACATGGGTGCAACACGAGGACTTCCTAAGAAAATGGGTGAAATATAAGGACTTCGCAGGAGGTCACCCATCCTAGTGCTACTCTCGCCTAAGCACCCTTAACTTGCGGAGTTCTGATAGAATCCGTTGCATTGGTGCTGGTATGATTGCTCATGTTTCATTCTGCGCTGCAAATACATACACTTTTTCTCCCTCCATCCCCCCTCCCGTCATTTGTTTCCTTGTGCGTGCGCACTGCACCTCTCGTTCTTTTTCAAATATCAAGTAAAATGCCACGGCGCCGTGACTCACATTTGCGAATAAATCTTCGGACCATAATTAAAGTCGCGCGTAACGTCGAACAGCACATCTGAAAAAAAGAAAATGGGTGCAACACGAGAACTTCCCAGGAGGTAACCAATAATTGTACTACTTTCGCCAAAGCACACTTAACTGCGGAGTTCTGATGGGATCCGGTGCATTTGTGCTGGTGTGACCGCACCTGTTTAATTTCGTGCTGAAAATACATACACTCCTTCCCTCCCCCCCTCCCATCATTTATTTTCTTGTACGTTCACACTGCACCTCTCCTTCTCGTTCTAATATCGATTAAAATGCCCCTGATTCTTGACTCACATTTGCGTATAAACCTGCGGACCATAGTTCCAGTCGCGCGTAACGTTGAACGACCCATCTGGAAAAAAATTGTTGCGATACGAGGACTTCCCAAGAGGTCACCCATCCGAGTACTACTCTCGCCCAAGCACACTTAACTGTAGAGTTCTGATGGGATCCAGTGCATTAGTGCTGGTATGATGCCACTTGTTTAATTTTGCGCTTCAAATACATAAACTCCTTCTCTTTTCTTCCTCCTCCTGTAATTTCTTTCCTTGTGCGTGCGCACTGTACCTCTCGTGCTCGTTCTAATATCAAGTAAAATGCCACGGCGACGTGACTCCCATTTGCGAATAAACCTGAGGACCATAATTCAAGTCGCGCGGAACGTAGCAAGAATCATCTGCAAAAAAATGTGTGCAACACGAGGACTTCACAAGAAAATGGGTGAAATATAAGGACTTCGCAGGAGGTAACCCATACTAGTACTACTCTCGCCCAAGCACCCTTACCTACGGAGTTCTGATAGAATCCGTTGCATTAGTGCTGGTATCATCGCACCTGTTTCATTTCGTGCTGAAAATATATACACTCCTTCTCCTTCCCTCCCACTCCCATCAATTGTTTCCTTGTGCGTTCACAATGCACATCTCCTTCTCATTCTAATATCAATTAAAATGCCCTTGCTTCTTGACTCACATTTGCGTATAAACCAGCGGAACCTAGTTCCAGTCGCGCGTAACGTCGAACGACTCGTCTGAAAAAAAATTGGTGCGACACGAGTACTTCGCAGGAGGTCACCCATCCGAGTACTACTCTCGCCCAAGCACACTTAACTGCGGAGTTCTGATGGGATCCGGTGCATTAGTGTTGGTATGATCGCACCTGTTTAATTCCGCGCTGCAAATACATAAAATCCTTCTCCTTTCTTCCCCCTCCCGTCATTTCTTTCCTTGTGCGTGCGCACTGCACCTACCGTGCTCGTTCTAATATCAAATAAAATGCTACGGTGCCGTGACTCACATTTGCGAATAAACCTGAGGACCATAATTCAAGTCGCGCGTATCGTCGAAAGAATTATCTGCAAAAAAATGGGTGAAATATAAGGACTTCGCAGGAGGTCACCCATCCTAGTGCTACTCTCGCCCAAGCACCCTTAACTTGTGGAGTTCTGATAGAATCGGTTGCATTGGTGCTGGTATGATTGCTCATGTTTCATTCTGTGCTGCAAATACATACACTTTTTCTCCCTCCATCCCCCCTCCAGTCATTTGTTTCCTTGTGCGTGCACTCTGCATCTCTCCTTCTCGTTCTAATATCGATTAAAATGCCCCTGCTTCTTGACTCACATTTGCGTATAAACCAGTGGACCCTAGTTCCAGTCACGCGTAACGTCGAACGACCCGTCTGAAAAAAAAATTAGTGCGACACGAGGACTTCTCAGGAGGTCATCCATCCGAGTATTACTCTCGCCCAAGCACAATTAACTGCGGAGTTCTGATGGGATCCGGTGCATTAGTGCTAGTACGATCGAATCTGTTTAATTTCGAGCTGCAAATACATAAATTCCTTCTCCTTTCTTCCCCCTCCCGTCATTTGTTTCCAAGTGCGTGCGCACTGCACCTTTCGTTCTCGTTCAAATATCAAGTACAATGCCACGGCGCCGTGACTCACATTTGCGAATAAATCTGCGGACCATAATTAAAGTCGCGCGTAACGTCGAACGGCACATCTGAAAAAAAGAAAATGGGTGCAACACGAGAACTTCCCACGAGGTAACCCATCATTGTACTACTTTCACCAAAGCACACTTAACTGCGGAGTTCTGATGGGATCCGGTGCATTTGTGCTGGTATGATCGCACCTATTTAATTTTGCGCTGCAAATACATACACTCCTTCTTCCCTCCCCCCCTCCAATCATTTGTTTCCTTGTGCGTTCACACTGCACCTCTCCTTCTCGTTCTAATATCGATTAAAATGCTCCTGATTCTTTACTCACATTTGCGTATAAACAAGCGGACCATAGTTCCAGTCGCGCGTAACGTCGAACGACCCATCTGAAAAAAAATTATTGCGATACGAGGACTTCCCAAGAGGTCACCCATCCGAGTACTACTCTCGCCAAAGCACACTTAACTGCAGAGTTCTGATGGTATGATGCCACTTGTTTAATTTTGCGCTTCAAATACATACACTCCCTCTCTTTTCTTCCTCATCCCGTTATTTATTTCCTTATGCGTGCGCACTGCACCTCCCGTACTCGTTCTAATATCAAGTAAAATGCAACGGCGTCGTGACTAACATTTGCGAATAAACCTGCGGACTATAAATCAAGTCGCGCGTAACGTCGAAAGAATCATCTGCAAAAAGATGGGTGCAACACAAGGACCACTAAAGAAAATGGGTGAAATATAAGGACTTCGCAGGAGGTCACCCATCCGAGTACTTTTCTCACCCAAGCACCCTTAACTGCGGAGTTCTGATAGAATCCGTTGCATTAGTGCTGGTATGATCCCTCATGTTTCATTCTGCACTGCAAATACATACACTCTTTCTCCTTCCAACCCCCCTCCCGTCATTTGTTTCCTTGTGCGTGCACTCTGCATCTCTCTTTCTCGTTCTAATATCAAGTAATATGCCCCGGCACCGTGACTCACCTTTGCAAATGAACCAGCGGTTTATAATTCCATTCGCGCGTAACGTCGAACAACCCATCCGAAAAAAAAATAGGTGCAACACGAGGGCTTCCCAGGTGGTGACCCATCCGAGTACTACTCTCGCCCAAGCACACTTAACTGCGGAGTTCTTATGGGATCCGGAGCTTTAGTGCTGGTATGATCGCACCTGTTTAATTTCGTGCTTCAAATACATACACTCCTTCTCATTTCTTCCCCCTCCCGTCATTTGTTTCCTTGTGCGTTCACACTTCACCTCTCATTCTCGTTCTAATATCAATTAAAATGCCCCTGCTTCTTGACTCACATTTGCGTATAAACCAGTGGACCCTAGTTCCAGAAGCGCGTAACGTCGAACGACCTGTCTGAAAAAAAATTGGTGCGACACAAGGACTTCCCAGGAGGTCACCCATCCGAGAACTAATCTCGCCCAAGCACACTTCACTGCGGAGTTCTGATGGGATCCGGTGCATTAGTGCTGGTATGATCGCACCTATTTAATTTTGCGCTGCAAATACATAAATTCATTCCCTTTTCTTTCCCCTCCCGTCATTTGTTTCCTTGTGCGTGCGCACTGCACCTCCCGTTCTCGTTTTAATATCAAGTAAATAGCTACAGTGCCGTGACTCACATTTGCGAATAAACCTGAGGACCATAATTCAAGTCGCGCGTAACGTCGAAAGAATCATCTGCAAAAAAATGGGTGCAACACGAGGACTTCACAAGAAAATAGGTGAAATATAAGGACTTCGCAGGAGGTAACCCTTGCTAGTACAACTCTCGCCCAAGCACCCTTACATACGTAGTTCTGATAGAATTCGTTGCATTAGTGCTGGTATGATCGCACCAGTTTAATTTCGCGCTGCAAATACATAAACTCCATCTCCTTTCTTCCCCCTCCCGTCATTTGTTTCCTTGTGCATGCGCACTGCACCTCTCGTTCTCGTTCAAATATCAAGTAAAATGCCACGGCGCCGTGACTCACATTTACGAATAAATCTGCGGACCGTAATTAAAGTCGCGCGTAACGTCGAACGGCACATCTGAAAAAAAAAATGGGTGCAACACGAGAACTTCCCAAGAGGTAACCCATCATTGTACTACTTTCGCCAAAACACACTTAACTGCGGAGTTCTGATGGGTTCCGGGGCATTAGTGCTGGTGTGACCGCACCTGTTTAATTTCGTGCTTAAAATACATACACTCCTTCTTCCCTACCCCCCTCCCATCATTTGTTTCCTTGTGCGTTCACACTACACCTCTCCTTCTCGTTCGAATATCGATTAAAATGCCCCTGATTCTTGACTCACATTTGCGTATAAACCAGCGGACCATAGTTCCAGTCCCGCGTAATGTCGAACGACCCATCTGAAAAAAAATTATTGCGATACGAGGACTTCCCAAGAGGTCACCCATCCGAGTACTACTCTCGCCCAAGCACCCTTAACTGCAGAGTTCTGATGGGATCCAGTACATTAGTGCTGGTATGATGCCACTTGTTTAATTTTGTGCTTCAAATACATACACTCCTTCTCTTTTCTTCCTCCTCCCGTTATTTGTTTCCTTGTGCGTGTGCACAGCACCTCCCGTACTCGTTCTAATATCAAGTAAAATGCCACGGCGCCGTGACTCACATTTGCGAATAAACCTGCGGACCATAAATCAAGTCGCGCGTAACGTCGAAAGAATCATCTGCAAAAAGATGGGTGCAACACGAGGACCTCGCAAGAAAATGGATGAAATATAAGGACTTCGCAGGAGGTCACCCATCCGAGTACTTTTCTCGCCCAAGCACCCTTAACTGCGGAGTTCTGATAGAATCCGTTGCATTAGTGCTGGTATGATCCCTCATGTTTCATTCTGCACTGCAAATACATACACTCTTTCTCCTCCCATCCCCCCACCCGTCATTTGTTTCCTTGTGCGTGCACTCTGCACCTCTCTTTCTCGTTCTAATATCAAATAATATGCGCCGGCACCGTGACTCACCTTTGCAAATGAACCAGCGGTTTATAATTCCACTCGCGCGTAACGTTGAACAACCCATCCGAGAAAAAAAAGGTGCAACACGAGGGCTTCCCAAGTGGTCACCCATCCGAGTACTACTCTCGCCCAAGCACACCTAACTGCGGAATTCTGATGGGATCCGGAGCTTTAGTTCTGGTATGATCGCACCTGTTTAATTCCGCGCTGCAAATACATATACTCCTTCTCCTTTCTTCCCCCTCCGTCATTTGTTTCCTTGTGCGTTCACACTTCATCTCTTCTTCTCGTTCTAATATCGATTAAAATGCCCCTGCTTCTTGATTCACATTTGCGTATAAACCAGCGGACCCTAGTTCCAGACTCGCGTAACGTCGAACGACCCGTCTGAAAAAAAATTGGTGCGACACGAGGACTTTCCAGGAGGTCACCCATCTGAGTACTAATCTCGCCCAAGCACACTTAACTGCGGAGTTCTGAAGGGATCCGGTGCATTTGTGCTGGTATGATCGCACCTGTTTAATTTCGCGCTGCAAATACATAAACTCATTCCCCTTTCTTCCCCCTCCCGTCATTTCTTTCCTTGTGCGTGCGCACTGCACCGCCCGTGCTCGTTCTAATATCAAGTAAAATACTACGGTGCCGTGACTCACATTTGCGAATAAACCTGAGGACCATAATTCAAGTCGCGCGTATCGTCGAAAGAATCATCTGCAAAAAAATGGGTGCAACACGAGGACTTCCTAAGAAAATGGGTGAAATATAAGGACTTCGCAGGAGGTCACCCATCCTAGTGCTACTCTCGCCCAAGCACCCTTAACTTGCAGAGTTCTGAAAGAATATGTTGCATTGGTGCTGGTATGATTGCTCATGTTTCATTCTGCGCTGCAAATACATACATTTTTTCTCCCTCCATCCCCCCTTCCGTCATTTGTTTCCTTGTGTGTGCACTCTGCATCTCTCCTTCTCGTTCTAATATCGATTAAAATGCCCCTGCTTCTTGACTCACATTTGCGTATAAACCAGCGGACCCTAGTTCCAGTCGCGCGTAACGTCGAACGACCCGTCTGAAAAGAAATTAGTGCGACACGAGGACTTTCCAGGAGGTCACCCATCCGAGTACTAATCTCGCCCAAGCACACTTAACTGCAGAGTTTTGATGGGATCCGGTGCATTAGTGCTGGTATGATCGCACCTGTTTAATTCCGCGCTGCAAATACATAAACTCCTTCTCCTTTCTTCCCCTTCAAGTCATTTGTTTCCTTGTGCGTGCGCACTGCACTACTCGTTCTCGTTCAAATATCAAGTAAAATGCCACGGAGCCGTGACTCACATTTGCGAATAAATCTGCGAACCATAATTAAAGTCGCGCGTAACGTCGAACGACACATCTAAAGAAAAGAAAATGGGTGCAACACGAGAACTTCACAAGAAAATGGGTGAAATATAAGGACTTCGCAGGAGGAAACCCATGCAAGTACTACTCTCGCCCAAGCACCCTTACCTACGGAGTTCTGATAGAATCCGTTCCATTAGTGCTGATATGATCGCACCTGTTTCATTTCGTGCTGAAAATACATACACTCCTTCTCCTTCCCTCCCCCTCCCATCAATTGTTTCCTTGTGCGTTAACACTGCACCTCTCCTTCTCGTTCTAATATCGATTAAAATGCCCCTGCTTCTTGACTCACATTTGCGTATAAAGCAGCGGACCCTAGTTCCAGTCGCGCGTAACGTCGAACGACCCGTCTGAAAAAAAATTGGTGCGACACGAGAACTTCCTAGGAGGTCACCCATCCGAGTACTACTCTCGCCCAAGCACACTTAACTCCGGAGTTCTGATGGGATCCGGTGCATTAGTGCTGGTATGATCACACCATTTTAATTTCGCGCTGCAAATATATAAACTCCTTCTCCTTTCTTCCCCCTCCCGTCATTTGTTTCCTTGTGCATGCGCATTGCACCTCCCGTGCTCGTTCTAATATCAAGTAAAATGGTACGGTGCCGAGACGCACATTTGTGAATAAACCTGAGGACCAAAATTCAAGTTACGCGTATCAAGTCGCGCGTAACGTCGAACGACCCGTCTGAAAAAAAAAATTAGTGCGACACAAGGACTTCCCAGGAGGTCACCCATCCGAGTACTACTCTCGACCAAGCACACTTAACTGCAGAGTTCTGATGGGATCCAGTGCATTAGTGCTGGTATGATGCCACTTGATTAATTTTGCGCTTCAAATAGATACACTCCTTCTCTTTTCTTCCACCCCCCGTCATTTGTTTCCTTGTGCGTGCGCACTGCACCTCCCATACTCGTTCTAATATCAAGTAAAATGCCACGGCGCCGTGACTCACATTTACGAATAAACCTGCGAACCATAAATCAAGTCGCGAGTAACGTCGAAAGAATCATCTGCAAAAAGATGGGTGCAACACGAGGACCTCCCAAGAAAATGGGTGAAATATATGGACTTCGCAGTAGGTAACCCATCCGAGTACTACTCTCGCCCAAGCACACAACTGCGGAGTTCTGATGGGATCCGGGGCTTTAGTGCTGGTATGATCGCACCTGTTTAATTTCGCACTGCAAATACATACACTCCTTCTCCTTTATTCCACCTCCCGTCAATTGTTTCCTTGTGCGTTCACACTGCACCTCTCATTCTCGTTCTAATATCGATTAAAATGCCCCTGCATCTTAACTCACATTTGAGTATAAACCAGCGGACCCTAGTTCCAGTCGCGCGTAACGTCGAACGACCCGTCTGAAAAAAAATTGTTGCGACACGAGAACTTCCCAGGAGGTCACCTATCCGAGTACTACTCTCGCCCAAGCACACTTAACTGCGGAGTTCTGATGGGATCAAGTGCATTAGTGCTGATATGATCGCACCCGTTTAATTTAGCGCTGCAAATACATAAACTCCTTCTCCTTTCTTCCCCCTCCCGTCATTTGTTTCCTTGTGCGTGCGCACTGCACCTCCCGTGCTCGTTCTAATATCAAGTAAAATGCTACGGTGCCGTGACTCACATTTGCGAATAAACCTGAGGACCATAATTCAAGTCGCGCGTATCGTCGAAAGAATCATCTGTAAAAAAATGTGTGCAACACGAGGACTTCCTAAGAAAAAGGGTGAAATATAAGGACTTCGCAGGAGGTCACCCATCCTAGTGCTACTCTCGCCCAAGCACCCTTAACTTGCGGAGTTCTGATAGAATCCGTTGCATTGGTGCTGGTATGATTGCTCATGCTTCATTCTGCGCTGCAAATACATACACTTTTTCTCCCTCCATCCCCCCTCCCGTCATTTTTTTCCTTGTGCGTGCACTCTGCATCTCTCCTTCTCGTTCTAATATCGATTAAAATGCCCCTGCTTCTTGACTCACATTTGCGTATAAACCAGTGGACCCTAGTTCCAGTCGCGCGTAACGTCGAACGACCCGTCTGAAAAAAAAGATTAGTGCGACACGAGAACTTCCCAAGAGGTCACCCATCCGAGTACTAATCTCGCCCAAGCACACTTCACTGCGGAGTTCTGATTGGATCCGGTGCATTAGTGCTGAAATGATCGCACCTGTTTAATTTTGCGCTGCAAATACATAAACTCATTCCCCTTTCTTCCCCCTCCCGTCATTTGTTTCCTTGTGCGTGCGCACTGCACCTCCCGTTCTCGTTCTAATATCAAGTAAAATGCCACGGCGCCGTGACTCACATTTGCGAATAAACCTGCGGACCATAAATCATGTCGCGCGTAACGTCGAAAGAATCATTTGCAAAAAGATGGGTGCAACACGAGGACCTCCCAAGAAAATGGGTGAAATATAAGGACTTCGCAGGAGGTCACCCATCTGAGTACTTTTCTCGCCCAAGCACCCTTAACTGCGGAGTTCTAATAGAATCCGTTACATTAGTGCTAGTATGATCCCTCATGTTTCATTCTGCACTGCAAATACATACACTCTTTCTCCTCCCATCCCCCCTCCCGTCATTTGTTTCTTGTGCGTGCACTCTGTATCTCTCTTTCTCGTTCTAATATCAAGTAATATGCCCCGGCACAGTGACTCACCTTTGCAAATGAACCAGCGGTTTATAATTCCATTCGCGCGTAACGTCGAACAACCCATCCGAAAAAAAAATAAGTGCAACACGAGGGCTTCCCAGGTGGACACCCATCCGAGTACTAATCTCGCCAAGCACACTTAACTGCGGAATTCTGATGGCATCCGGGGCTTTAGTGCTGCTATGATCGCACCTGTTTAGTTTCGCTCTGCAAATACATACACTCCTTCTCCTTTCATCCCCCTTCCGTCATTTGTTTCCTTATGCGTTCACACTTCACCTCTCATTCTCGTTCTAATATCGATTAAAATGCCCCTGCTTCTTGACTCATATTTGCGTATAAACCAGCGGACCCTAGTTCCAGACGAGCGTAACATCGAACGACCCGTCTGAAAAAAAATTGGTGCGACACGAGGACTTCACAAGAAAATGGGTGAAATATAAGGACTTCGCAGGAGGTAACCCATGCTAGTACTCCTCCCGCCCAAGCACCCTTACCTACGGAGTTCTGATAGAATCTGTTGCATTAGTGCTGGTATGATCGCACCTGTTTCATTTCGTGCTGAAAATACATACACTCCTTCTCCTTCCCTCCCCCCTCCCATCATTTGATTCCTTGTGCGTTCACACTGCACCTCTTTTTCTCATTCTAATATCGATTAATATGCCCCTGCTTCTTGACTCACATTTGCGTATAAACAAGTGGACCATAGTTCCAGTTGCGCGTAACGTCGAACGACCCGTTTGAAAAAAAATTTGTGCGACACGAGAACTTCCCAGGAGGTCACCCATCCGAGTACTACTCTCGCCCAAGCACACTTAACTGCAGAGTTATGATGGGATCCGTTGCATTAGTGCTGGTATGATCGCACCCGTTTAATTTCGCGCTGTAAATACATAAACTCCTTCTCCTTTCTTTCCCCTCCCGTCATTTGTTTCCTTGTGCGTGCGCACTGCACCTCCCGTGCTCGTTTTAATATCAAGTAAAATATTTCGACGCCGTGACTCACATTTGCGAATAAACCTGAGGACCAAAATTCAAGTCGCGCGTAACATCGAAAGAATCATCTGCAAAAAAATGGGTGTAACACGAGGACTTCCCAAGTGGTCACCCATCCGAGTACTACTCTCGCCCAAGCACAGTTAACTGCGGAGTTATGATGGGATCGGTTGCATTAATGCTGGTATGATCGCACCTGTTTAATTTCACGCTGCAAATACATAAACTCCTTCTCCTTTCTTCCCCCTCCCATCATTGTACTACTTTCGCCAAAGCACACTTAACTGCGGAGTTCTGATGGGATCCGGAGCATTTGTGCTGGTGTGACCGCACCTGTTTAATTTCGTGCTGAAAATACATACACTCCTTCTTCCCTCCCCCCCCCCATCATTTGTTTCCTTGTGCGTTTACACTGCACCTCTCCTTCTCATTCTAATATTGATTAAAATGCCCCTGATTCTTGACCCACATTTGCGTATAAACCAGCGGACCATAGTTCAAGTCGCGCGTAACGTCGAACGACCCATCTGAAAAAAAATTATTTCGATACGAGGACTTCTCAAGAGGTCACCCATCCGAGAACTACTCTCGCCCAAGCACACTTAAGAGCAGAGTTCTGATGGGATCCAGTGCATTAGTGCTGGTATGATGCCACTTGTTTAATTTTGCGCTTCAAATACATACACTCCTTCTCTTTTCTTCCTCCTCTTGTCATTTGTTTCCTTGTGCGTGCGCACTGCACCTCCCGTACTCTTTCTAATATCAAGTAAAATGCCACGGCGCCGTGACTCACATTTGCGAATAAACCTGCGGACCATAAATCAAGTCGCGCGTAAAGTCGAAAGAATCATCTGAAAAAAGATGGGTGCAACGCGAGGACCTCCCAAGAAAATGGGTGAAATATAAGGACTTCGCAGGAGGTCACCCATCCAAGTACTTTTCTCGCCCAAGCGCCCTTAATTGCGGAGTTCTAATAGAATCCGTTGCATTAGTACTTGTATGATCCCTCATGTTTCATTCTACACTGCAAATACACACACTCCTTCTTCCCTCCCCCCCTCCCGTCATTTGTTTCCTTGTGCGTTCACACTTCACCTCTCATTCTCGTTCTAATATCGATTAAAATGCCCCTGCTTCTTGACTCACATTTGCGTATAAACCAGCGGACCCTAGTTCCAGACGCGCGTAACGTCAAACGATCCGTCTGAAAAAAAATTGGTGCGACACGAGGACTTCCTAGGAGGTCACCCATCCGAGTACTAATCTCGCCCAAGCACACTTCACTGCGGAGTTCTGATGGGATCCGGTGCATTAGTGTTGATATGATCGCACCTGTTTAATTACGCGCTGCAAAACTAAAAAACTCATTCCCCTTTCTTACCCCTCCCGTCATTTGTTTCCTTGTGCGTGCGCACTGCACCTCCCGTTCTCGTTCTAATATCAAGTAAAATGCTACGGCGCCGTGACTCACATTTGCGAATAAACCTGAGGACCATAATTCAAGTCGCGCGTAACGTCGAAAGAATCATCTGCAAAAAAATGGGTGCAACACGAGGACTTCACAAGAAAATGGGTGAAATATAAGGACTTCGCAGGAGGTAACCCATGCTAGTACTACTCTCGCCCAAGCACCCTTACCTACGGTGTTCTGATAGAATCCATTGCATTAGTGCTGGTATGATCGCACCTGTTCCATTTCGTGCTGAAAATACATACACTCCTCCTTCCCTCCCCCTCCCATCAATTGTTTCCTTGTGCGTTCACACTGCACCTCTCCTTCTCGTTCTAATATCGATTAAAATGCCCCTGCTTCTTGACTCACATTTGCGTATAAACAAGAGGACCCCAGTTCCAGTCGCGCGTAACGTCGAACGACCCATCTGAAAAAAAATTGGTGCGACACGAGGACTTCCCAGGAGGTCACCCATTCGAGTACTACTCTCGTCCAAGCACACTTAACTGCGGAGTTCTGATGGGATCCGGTGCATTAGTGCTGGTATAATCGCAACCGTTTAATTCTGTGCTGCAAATACATAAACTCCTTCTCCTTTCTTCCCCCTCCCGTCATTTGTTTCCTTGTGCGTGCGCACTGCACCTCCCGTTCTCGTTCTAATATCAAGTAAAATGCTACGGTGCCGTGACTCACATTTTCGAATAAACCTGAGGACCATAATTCAGGTCGCGCGTATCGTCGAAAGAATCATCTGCAAAAAAATGGGTGCAACACGAGGACTTCCTAAGAAAATGGGTGAAATATAAGGACTTCGCAGGAGGTCACCCATCCTAGAGCTACTCTCGCCCAAGCACCCTTAACTTGCGGAGTTCTGATAGAATCAGTTGCATTGGTGCTGGTATAATTGCTCATGTTTCATTCTACGCTGCAAATACATACACTTTTTCTCCCTCCATCCCCCCTCCCGTCATTTGTTTCCTTTTGCGTGCACTCTGCATCTCTCATTCTAGTTCTAATATAGATTAAAATGCCCCTGCTTCTTGACTCAAATTTGCGTATAAACCAGTGGACCCTAGTTCCAGTCGCGCGTAACGTCGAACGACCCGTCTGAAAAAAAATTGGTGCGACACGAGGACTTCCCAAGAAGTCACCCATCCGAGTACTACTCTCGCCCAAGCACACTTAACTACAGAGTTCTGATGGAATCCAATGCATTAGTGCTGGTATGATCGCACCTCTTATTTTGCGCTGCAAATACATAAACTCGTTCTCCTTTCTTCCCCCTCCCGTCATTTGTTTCCTTGTGCGTACGCACTGCACCTCTCGTTCTCGTTTAAATATCAAGTAAAATGCCACGGCGCCGTGACTCACATTTGCGAATAAATCTGCGGACCATAATTAAAGTCGCGCTTAACGTCGAACGGCACATCTGAAAAAAAAAAATGGGTGCAACACGAGGACTTCCCAAGTGGTCACCCATCCGAGAACTACTCTAGCCCAAGCACACTTAACTGCAGAGTTCTGATGGGATCCGGAGCTTTAGTGCTGGTATGTTCGCACATGTTTAATTTCGCGCTGCAAATACATACACTCCTTCTCCTTTCTTCCCCCTCCCGTCATTTGTTTCCTTGTGCATTCACACTTCACCTCTCATTCTCGTTCTAATATCGATTAAAATGCCCCTGCTTCTTGACTCACATTTGCGTATAAACCAGTGGACCCTAGTTCCAGTCGCGCGTAATGTCGAATGACCCGTTTGAGAAAAAAAATTAGTGCGACACGAGAACTTCCCAGGAGGTCAACAATCCGAGTACTACTCTCGCCAAACCACACTTAACTACGGAGTTCTGATGGGATCCGGTGCATTAGTGCTGGTATGATCGCACCTGTTTAATTTTGCGCTGCAAATACATAAACTCATTCCCCTTTCTTCCCCCTCCCGTCATTTGTTTCCTTGTGCGGGCGCACTGCACCTCCCGTTCTTGTTCTAATATCAAGTAAAATGCAACAGTGCCGTGACTCACATTTGCGAATAAACCTGAGGACCATAATTCAAGTCGCGCGTAACATCGAAAGAATCATCTGCAAAAAAATGGGTGCAACACGAGGACTTCACAAGAAAATGGGTGAAATATAAGGACTTCGCAGGAGGTAACCCATGCTAGTACTACTCTCGCCCAAGCACCCTTACCTACGGAGTTCTGATAGAATTCGTTGCATTAGTGTTGGTATGATCGCACCTGTTTCATTTCGCGGTGCAAATACATAAACTCCTTCTCCTTTCTTCCCCCTCCCGTAATTTGTTTCCTTGTGCGTGCGCACTGCACCTCCCGTTCTCGTTCTAATATCAAGTAAAATGGTACAGCGCCGTGACTCACATTTGCGAATAAACTTGAGGACCATAATTCAAGTCGCGTGTAACGTCGAAAGAATCATCTGCAAAACATTGGGTGCAACACGAGGACCACCCAAGAAAATGGGTGAAATATAAGGACTTCGCAGGAGGTCACCCATCCGAGTACTTTTTCTCGCCCAAGCACCCTTAAATGCGGAGTTCTGATAGAATCCGTTGCATTGGTGCTGGTATGATTGCTCATGTTTCATTCTGGGTTGCAAATACATACACTTTTTCTCCCTCCATCCCCCCTCCCGTCATTTGTTTCCTTGTGCGTGCACTCTGCATCTCTCTTTCTCGTTCTAATATCAATTAAAATGCCCCTGCTTCTTGACTCACATTTGCGTATAAACCAATGGACCCTAGTTCCATTCGCGCGTAACGTCGAACGACCCGTCTGGAAAAAATATTAGTGCTACACGAGGACTTCCCAGGAGGTCACCCATCCGAGTACTACTCTCGCCCAAGCAAACTTAATTGCGGAGTTCTGATGGGATCCGGTGCATTAGTGCTGGTATGATCGCACCCGTTTAATTTTGCGCTGCAAATACATAAACTCTTTCTCCTTCCATCCCCCCTCCCGTCATTTGTTTCCTTGTGCGTGCACTCTGCATCTCTCTTTCTCGTTCTAATATCAAGTAATATGCCCCGGCACCGTGACTCACCTTTGCAAATGAACCAGCGGTTTATAATTCCATTCGCGCGTAACGTCGAACAACCCATCCGAAAAAAAATAGGAGCAACACGAGGGCTTCCCAGGTGGTCACCCATCCGAGTACTACTCTCGCCAAAGCACACTTAACTGCGGAGTTCTAATGGGATCCGAAGCTTTAGTGCTGGTATAATCGCACCTGTTTAATTTCGCGCTGCATATACATACACTCCTTCTCTTTTCTTCCCCCTCCCGTCATTTGTTTCCTTGTGCGTTCACACTTCACCTCTCATTCTCGTTCTAATATCGATTGAAATGCCCCTGCTTCTTGACTCACATTTGCGTATAAACTAGCGGACCCTAGTTCCAGACGCGCGTAACGTCGAACAACCCGTCTGAAAAAAAATTGGTGCGACACGAGGACTTCCCAGGAGGTCAACCATCCCAGTACTAATCTCGCCAAGCACACTTAACTGCGGAGTTCTGATGGGATCCGGGGCTTTAGTGCTGGTATGATCCCACCTGTTTAATTTCGCGCTGCAAATACATACACTCCTTCACCTTTCTTCCCCCTCCCGTCATTTGTTTTCTTGTGCGTTCACACTTCACCTCTCATTCTCGTTCTAATATCGATTAAATGCCCCTGCTTCTTGACTCACATTTGCGTATAAACCAGCGGACCCTAGTTCCAGACGCGCGTAACGTCGAACGACCCGTCTGAAAAAAAAAATTGGTGCGACACGAGGACTTCACAAGAAAATTGGTGAAATATAAGGACTTCGCAGGAGATAACCCATGCTAGTACTACTCTCGCTCAAGTACCCTTACCTACGGAGTTCTGATAGAATCCGTTGCATTAGTGTTGGTATGATCGCACCTGTTTCATTTCGTGCTGAAAATACATACACTCCTTCTCCTTCCCTCCCCCTCCCATCAATTGATTCCTTGTGCGTTCACACTGCACCTCCCCTTCTCGTTCTAATATCGATTAAAATGCCCCTGTTTTTTGACTCACATTTGAGTATAAACCAGCAGACCCTAGTTCCAGTCAAGCGTAACATCAAACGACCCGTCTGAAAAAAAAAATGGCGCGACACGAGGACTTCTCAGGAGGTCACCCATCCGGGTACTACTCTCGCCCAAGCACACTTAACTGCGGAGTTCTGATGGGATCCGGTGCATTAGTGCTGGCATGATCACACCCATTTAATTTCGCGCTGCAAATACATAAACTCCTTCTCCTCTCTTGCCCCTCCCGTCATTTGTTTCCTTGTGCGTGCGCACTGCACCTCCCGTGCTCGTTCTATTATCAAGTAAACTGCTACAGTGCCGTAACTCACATTTGCGAATAAAACTGAGGACCATAATTCAAGTCGCGCGTATCGTCGAAAGAATCATCTGCAAAAAAATGGGTGGAACACGAGGACTTCCTAAGAAAATGGGTGAAAAATAAGGACTTCGCAGGAGGTCACCCATCCTAGTGCTACTCTCGCCCAAGCACCCTTAACTTGCAGAGTTCTGATAGAATCCATTGCATTGATGCTGGTATGATTGCTCATGTTTCATTCTGCGCTGCAAATACATACACTTTTTCTCCCTCCACCCCCCCTCCCGTCATTTGTTTCCTTGTGCGTGCACTCTGCATCTCTTTTTCTCGTTCTAATATCGACTAAAATGCCCCTTCTTCTTGACTCACATTTGCGTATAAACCAGTGGACCCTAGTCCCAGTCGCGCGTAACGTCGAACGACCCGTCTGAAAAAAAAATTAGTGCGACACGAGGACTTCCCACAAGGTCTCTAATCCGAGTACTACTCTCGCCCAAGCACACTTAACTGCGGAGTTCTGATGGGATCCGGTGCATTAGTGCTGGTATGATCGCACCTGTTTAATTTCGCGCTGCAAATACGTAAACTCCTTATCCTTTCTTCCCCTTCCCGTCATTTGTTTCCTTGTGCGTGCGCACTGCACCTCTCGTTCTCATTCAAATATCAAGTAAAATGCTACGGCGCCGTGACTCACATTTGCGAATAAATCTGCGGACCATAATTAAAGTCGCGCGTAACGTCGAACGACAAATTTGAAAAAAAGAAAATGGGTGCAACACGAGAACTTCCCATGAGGTAACCCATCATTGCACTACTTTCGCCAAAGCACACTTAACTGCGGAGTTCTGATGGGATGCGGTGCATTTGTGCTAGTGTGACCACACCTGTTTAATTTCGTGCTGAAAATACATACACTCCTTCTTCCCTCCCCCCTCCCATCATTTGTTTCCTTGTGCGTTCACACTGCACCTCTCGTTCTCGTTCTAATATCGATTAAAATGCCCCTGATTCTTGACTCACATTTGCCTATAAACCAGCGGACCATAGTTCCAGTCGCGTGTAATGTCGAACGACCCATCTGCAAAAAAATTGTTGCGATACGAGAACTTCCCAAGAGGTAACCCATCCGAGTACTACTCTTGCCCAAGCACACTTAACTGCAGAGTTCTGATGGGATCCAGTGCATTAGTGCTGGTATGTTGCCACTTGTTTAATTTTGCGCTTCAAATACATACAGTCCTTCTCTTTTATTCCACCTCCCGTCATTTGTTTCCTTGTGCGTGCACACTGCACCTCCCGTACTCGTTCTAATATCAAGTAAAATGTCGCGGCGCCGTGACTCACATTTGCGAATAAACCTGTGGACCATAAATCAAGTCGCGCGTAACGTCGAAAGAATCATCTGCAAAAAGATGGGTGCAACACGAGGACCTCCCAAGAAAATGGGTGAAATATAAGGACTTCGCAGGAGGTCACCCATCCGAGTACTTTTCTCGCCCAAGCACACTTCACTGCGAAGTTCTGATGGGATCCGGTGCATTAGTGCTGGTATGATCGCACCCATTTAATTCCACGCTGCAAATACATAAACTCCTTCTCCTTTCTTCCCCCTCCCGTCATTTGTTTCCTTGTGCGTGAGCACTGCACCTCCTGTGCTCGTTCTAATATCAAGTAAAATGCTACGGTGCCGTGACTCACATTTGTGAATAAACCTGAGGACAATAATTCAAGTCGCGCGTATCGTCGAAAGAATCATCTGCAAAAAAATGGGTGCAACACGAGGACTTCCTAAGAAAATTGGTGAAATATAAGGACTTCGCAGGAGGTCACCCATCCTAGTGCTACTCTCGCCCAAGCACCCTTAACTTGCGGAGTTCTGATAGAATCCGTTGCATTGGTGCTGGTATGATCGCTCATGTTTCATTATGCGCTGCAAATACATACACTTTTTCTCCCTCCATCCCCCCTTCTGTCATTTGTTTCCTTGTGCGTACACTCTGCATCTCTCATTCTCGTTCTAATATCGATTAAAATGCCCCTTCTTCTTGACTCACAATTGCGTATAAACCAGCGGACCCCAGTTCCAGTCGCGCGTAACGTCGAACGACCCGTCTGAAAAAAAATTGGTGCGACACGAAGACTTCCCAGGAGGTCACCCATCCAAGTACTAATCTCGCCCAAGCACAGTTCACTGCGAAGTTCTGATGGGATCCGGTGCATTAGTGCTGGTATGATCGCACCTGTTTAATTTCGCACTGCAAATACATAAACTCATTCCCCTTTCTTCCCCCTCCCGTCATTTGTTTCCTTTTGCGTGCGCACTGCACCTCCCGTTCTCGTTCTACTATCAAGTAAAATACCACGGCGCCGTGACTCACATTTGCGAATAAACCTGAGGACAATAATTCAAGTCGCGCGTAACGTCGAACGGCACATCTGAAAAAAAAAAAATGGGTACAACACGAGAACTTCCCAGGAGGTAACCCATCATTGTACTACTTTCTCCAAAGCACACTTAACTGCGGAGTTCTGATGAGATCCGGTGCATTTGTGCTGGTGTGACCGCACCTGTTTAATTTTGTGCTGAAAATACATACACTCCTTCTTCCCTCCCCCCCTCCCATCATTTGTTTCCTTGTGCGTTCACACTGCACCTCCCCTTCTCGTTCTAATATTGATTAAAATGCCCTTGATTCTTGACTCACATTTGCGTATAAACCAGCGGACCATAGTTCTAGTCACGCGTAACGTCGAACGACCCATCTGAAAAAAAATTGTTGCGATACGAGGACTTCCCAAGAGTTCACCCATTCGAGTACTACTCTCGCCCAAGCACACTTAACTGCAGAGTTTTGATGGGATCCAGTGCATTAGTGCTGGTATGATGCCACTTGTTTAATTTTGCGCTTCAAATACATACACTCCTTCTCTTTTCTTCCTCCTCCCGTCATTTGTTTCCTTGTGCGTGCGCATTGCACCTCCCGTACTCGTTCTAATATCAAGTAAAATGCCACGACGCTGTGACTCACATTTGCGAATAAACCTGCGGACCATAAATCAAGTCGCGCGTAACGTCGAAAGATTCATCTGCAAAAAGATGGGTGCAACACGAGGACCTCCCAAGAAAATAGGTGAAATATAAGGACATCGCAGGAGGTCTCCCATCCGAGTACTTTTCTCGCCCAAGCACCCTTAACTGCGGAGTTCTGATAGAATCCGTTGCATTAGTGCTAGTATGATCCCTCATGTTTCATTCTGCACTGCAAATACATACACTCTTTCTCCTTCCATCCCCCCTTCCCGTCATTTGTTTCCTTGTGCGTGCACTCTGCATCTCTCCTTCTCGTTCTAATATTGATTAAAATGCCCCTGCTTCTTGACTCACATTTGCGTATAAACCAGTGGACCCTAGTTCCAGTCGCGCGTAACGTCGAACGACCCGTCTGAAAAAAAAATTAGTGCGACACGAGGAATTCCCAGGAGGTCACCCATCCGGGCACAACTCTCGCCCAAGCACACTTAACTGCAGAGTTCTGATGGGATCCGGTGCATTAGTGCTGGTATGATCACACCTGTTTAATTTTGCGCTACAAATACATAAACTCATTCGCCTTTCTTCCCCCTCCCGTCATTTGTTTCCTTGTACGTGCGCACTGCACCTCCCGTTCTCGTTCTAATATCAAGTAAAATGCCACGGCGCCGTGACTCACATTTGCGAATAAACCTGAGGACCATAATTCAAGTCGCGCGTAACGTCGAAAGAATCATCTGCAAAAAAATGGGTGCAACACGAGGACTTTACAAGAAAATGGGTGAAATATAAGGACTTCGCAGGAGGTAACCCATGCTAGTACTACTCTCGCCCAAGCACCCTTACCTACGGAGTTTTGATAGAATCCGTTGCATTAGTGCTGGTATGATCGCACCTGTTTCATTTCTTGCTGAAAATACATACACTCCTTCTCCTTCCTTCCCCCTCCCATCAATTGTTTCTTTGTGCGTTCACACTGCACCTCTCCTTCTCGTTCTAATATCGATTAAAATGCCCCTGCTTCTTGACTCACATTTGCGTATAAACCAGCAGACCCTAGTTCCAGTCGCGCGTAACGTCGAATGACCCGTCTGAAAAAAAATTGGTGCGACACGAGGATTTCCCAGGAGCTCATCAATCCGAGTACTACTCTCGCCAAAGCACACTTAACTGCGGAGTTCTGACGGGATCAGGTGCATTAGTGCTGGTATGATCGCACCCGTTTAATTCCGCGCTGCAAATACATAAATTCCTTCTCCTTTCTTCCCCCTCCCGTCATTTGTTTCCTTGTGCGTACGCACTGCACCTCCCGTGCTCCTTCTAATATAAAGTAAAATGCTACGGTGCTGGGACTTATATTTGCGAATAAACCTGAGGACCATAATTCAAGTCGCGCGTATCGTCGAAAGAATCATCTGAAAAAAATGGGTGGAACACGAGGACTTCCTAAGAAAATGGGTGAAATATAAGGACTTCGCATGAGGTCACCCATCCTAGTGCTACTCTCGCCCAAGCACCCTTAACTTGCGGAGTTCTGATAGAATCCGTTGCATTGGTGCTGGTATGATTGCTCATGTTTCATTCTGCGCTGCTAATACATACACTTTTTCTCCCTCCATCCCCCCTCCCGTCATTTGTTTCCTTGTGCGTGCACTCTGCATCTCTCCTTCTCGTTCTAATATCGATTAAAATGCCCCTGCTTCTTGACTCACATTTGCGTATAAACCAGTGGACCCTAGTTCCAGTCGCGCGTAACGTCGAACGACCCGTCTGAAAAAAAAAATTAGTGCGACACGAGGACTTCAAGGAGGTCACCCATTCGAGTACTAATCTCGCCCAAGCACACTTCACTACGGAGTTCTGATGGGATCCAGTGTATTAGTGCTGGTATGATCACACCTGTTTAATTTTGCGCTACAAATACATAAACTCATTCCCCTTTTTTCCTCCTCCCGTCATTTGTATCCTTGTGCATGCGCACTGCACCTCCCGTTCTCGTTCTAATATCAAGTAAAATACTACAGTGCCGTGACTCACATCTGCGAATAAACCTGAGGACCATAATTCAAATCGCGCGTAACGTCGAAAGAATCATCTGCAAAAAAATGGGTACAACATGAGGACTTCACAAGAAAATGGGTGAAATATAAGGACTTCGCAGGAGGTAACCCATGCTAGTACTACTCTCGCCCAAGCACCCTTACCTACAGAGTTCTGATAGAATCCGTTGCATTAGTGCTGGTATAATCGCACCTGTTTCATTTCGCGCTGCAAATACATACACTCCTTCTCCTATCTTCCCCCTCCCGTCATTTGTTTCCTTGTGCGTGCGCACTGCACCTCTCGTTCTCTTTCAAATATCAAGTAAAATGCCACGACACCGTGACAAACATTTGCGAATAATTCTGCGGACTATAATTCAAGTCGCGCGTAACGTCGAACGGCACATCTGAAAAAAAGAAAATGGGTACAACACGAGAACTTCCCAGGAGGTAACCCATCATTGTACTACTTTCGCCAAAGCACACTTAACTGCGGAGTTCTGATGGGATCCGGTGCATTTGTGCTGGTGTGACCACACTTGTTTAATTTCCATCTGAAAATAAATACACTCCTTCTTCCCTCCCCCCCTCCCATCATTTGTTTCCTTGTGCGTTCACACTGCACCTTTCCTTCTCGTTCTAATATCGATTAAAATGCCCATGATTCTTGACTCACATTTGCGTATAAACCAGCGGACCATAGTTCCAGTCGCGCGTAACGTCGAACGACCCATCTGAAACAAAATTTGTGCGACACGAGGACTTCCCAGGTGATCACCAATCCGAGTACTACTCTCGCCCAAGCACACTTAACTGCAGAGTTCTGATGGGATCCAGTGCATTAGTGCTGGTATGATTGCACCCGTTTAATTCCGCGCTGCAAATACATAAACTCCTTAACCTTTCTTACCCCTCCCGTCATTTGTTTCCTTGTGCGTGCGCACTGCACCTCCCGTGCTCGTTCTAATATCAATTAAAATGCTACGGTGCCGTAACTCACATTTGCGAATAAACCTGAGGGCCATAATTCAAGTCGCGCGTATCGTCGAAAGAATCATCTGCAAAAAAATGGGTGGAACACGAGGACTTCCTAAGAAAATGGGTGAAATATAAGGACTTCGCAGGAGGTAACCCATGCTAGTACTACTCTCGCCAAAGCACCCTTACCTACGGAGTTCTGATAGAATCCGTTGCATTAGTGCTGGTATGATCGCACCTGTTTCATTTCGTGCTGAAAATACATACACTCCTTCTCCTTCCCTCCCCCTCCCATCAATTGTTTCCTTGTGCGTTCACACTGCACCTCTTCTTCTCCTTCTAATATCGGTTAAAATGCCCCTGCTTCTTGACTCACATTTGCGTATAAACCAGCGGACCCTAGTTCCAGTCGCGCGTAACGTCGAACGACCCATCTGAAAAAAATTGGTGCGACACGAGGACTTCCCAGGAGGTCACCCATCCGAGTACTACTCTCGCCCAAGCACACTTAACTGCGTAGTTCTGATGGGATCCGGTGCATTAGTGCTGGTATGATCGCACCCATTTAATTTTGCGTTGCAAATACATAAATTCCTTCTCCTTTCTTCCCCCTCCCGTCATTTGTTTCCTTGTGGGTGCGCACTGCACCTCCCGTGCTCGTTCTAATATCAAGTAAAATGCTACGATGCCGTGACTCACATTTGCGAATAAACCTGAGGACCATAATTCAAGTCGCGTGTAACGTCGAAAGAATTATCTGCAAAAAAATGGGTGCAACACGAGGACTTCCTAAGAAAATAGGTGAAATATAAGGACTTCGCATGAGGTCACCCATCCTAGTGCTACTCTCGCCCAAGCACCCTTAACTTGCGGAGTTCTGATAGAATCCGTTGCATTGGTGCTGGTATGATTGCTCATGTTTCATTCTGCGCTGCAAATACATACACTCTTTCTCCCTCCATCCCATCTCCCATTATTTGTTTCCTTGTGCGTGCACTCTGCATCTCTCCTTCTTGTTCTAATATCAAGTAAAATGCCCTGGCATCATGACTCACCTTTGCGAATGAACCAGCGGTTTATAATTGCATTCGCGCGTAACGTCGAATGATCCATCTGAAAAAAAATGGGTGCAACACGAGGACTTCCCAGGAGGTCACCAATCCGAGTACTACTCCCGCCCAAGCACACTTAACTGCTAAGTTCTGATGGGATACGGTGCATTAGTGCTGGTATGATGGCACCTATTTAATTTCGCGCTGCAAATACGTACACTCCTTCTCCTTTCTTCCCCTTCCCGTCATTTGTTTCATTGTGCATGTGCACTGCACCTCTCGTTCTCGTATAAATATCAAGTAAAATGCCACGGCGCAGTGACTCACATTTTCGAATAAATCTGCGGAATATAATTAAAGTCGCGCGTAACGTCGAAGGGCACATCTGAAAAAAAAAATGAGTGCAACACGAGAACTTCCCAGAAGGTAACCCATCATTGTACTACTTTCGCTAGAGCACACTTAACTGCGGAGTTCTGATGGGATCCGGTGCATTTGTGCTGGTGTGACCGCACCTGTTTAATTTCGTGCTGAAAATACATACACTCCTTTTTCCCTCCCGCCCTCCCATCATTTGTTTCCTTTTGCGTTCACATTGCACTTCTCCTTCTCGTTCTAATATCGATTAAAATGCCCCTGATTCTTGACTCACATTTGCGTATAAACCAGCGGACCATAGTTCCAGTCGCCCGTAATGTCGAACGACCTATCTAAAAAAAAATTGTTGCGATACGAGGACTTCTCAAGAGGTCACCCATCCGAGTACTACTCTCGCCCAAGCACACTTAACTGCAGAGTTCTGATGGGATCCAGTACATTAGTGCCGGTATGATGCCACTTCTTTAATTTTGCGCTTCAAATACATACACTCGTAATCTTTTCTTCCTCCTCCCGTCATTTGTTTCCTTGTGCGTGCGCACTGCACCTCTCGTACTCGTTCTAATATCAAGTAAAATGCCACGGCGCCGTGACTCACATTTGCGAATAAATCTGCGGACCATAATTAAAGTCGCGCGTAACGTCGAACGGCACATCTGAAAAAAAGAAAATGGGTGCAACACGAGAACTTCCCAGGAGGTAACCCATCATTTTACTACTTACGCCAAAGCCCACTTAACTGCGAAGTTCTGATGGGATCCGGTGCATTTGTGCTGGTGTGACCTCACCTGTTTAATTTCGTGCTGAAAATACATACACTCCTTCTTCCCTCCCCTCTCCCATCATTTGTTTCCTTGTGCGTTCACACTGCACCTCTCCTTCTCGTTCTAATATCGATTAAAATGCCCCTGATTCTTGACTCACATTTGGGTCTAAACCAGCGGACCATAGTTCCAGTCGCGCGTAACGTTGAACGACCCATTTGAAAAAAATTGTTGAAATACAAGGACTTCCCAAGAGGTCACCCATCTGAGTACTACTCTCGCCCAAGCACACTTAACTGCAGAGTTCTGATGGGATCCAGTGCAGTAGTGCTGGTATGATGCCACTTGTTTAATTTTGCGCTTCAAATACATACACTCATTCTCTTTTCTTCCTCATCCCGTCATTTGTTTCCTTGTGCGTGCGCACTGCACCTCCCGTACTCGTTCTAATATTAAGTAAAATGCGACGGTGCCGTGACTCACATTTGCGAATAAATCTGCGGACCATAAATCAAGTCGCGCGTAACGTCGAAAGAATAATCTGCAAAAAGATGGGTGCAACACGAGGACCTCCCAAGAAAATGGGTGAAATATGAGGACTTCGCAGGAGGTCACCCATCCGAGTACTACACTCGCCCAAGAACACTTAACTGCGGAGTTCTGATGGGATCCGGAGCTTTAGTGCTGGTATGATCGCACCTGTTTAATTTCGCGCTGCAAATACATACACTCCTTCTCCTTTCTTCCCCCTCCCGTCATTTGTTTCCTTGTGCGTTCACACTTCACCTCTCATTCTCGTTCTAATATCGATTAAAATGCCCCTGCTTCTTGACTCACATTTGCGTATAAACCAGCGGTCCCTAGTTCCAGACGAGCGTAACGTCGAATGACACGTCTGAAAAAAAATTGGTGCGACACGAGGACTTCCCAGGAGGTCACCCATCCGAGTACTAATCTCCCCCAAGCACACTTCACTGCGGAGTTCTGATGGGATCCGGTACATTAGTGCTGGTATGATCGCACCTGTTTAATTTTGCGATGCAAATACATAAACTCATTCCCCTTTCTTCCCCCTCCCGTCATTTGTTTCCTTGTGCGTGCGCACTGCACCTCCCGTTCTCGTTATAATATCAAGTAAAATGCTAAAGCGCCGTGACTCACATTTGCGAATAAACCTGAGGACCATAATTCAAGTCGCGCGTAACGTCGAAAGAATCATCTGCAAAAAAATGGGTGCAACACGAGGACTTCACAAGAAAATGGGTGAAATATAAGGACTTCGCAGGAGGTAACCCTTGCAAGTACTACTTTCGCCCAAGCACCCTTACCTACGGAGTTCTGATAGAATCCGTTGCATTAGTGCTGGTATGATCGCACCTGTTTCATTTCATGCTGAAAATACATACACTCCTTCACCTTCCCTTTCCCTCCCATCAATTGTTTCCTTGTGCGTTCACTCTGCACCTCTCCTTCTCGTTCTAATATCGATTAAAATGCCCCTGATTCTTGACTCACATTTGCGAATAAACCTGAGGACCATAAATCAAGTCGCGCGTAACGTCGAAAGAATCATCTGCAGAAAGATGGGTGCAACACGAGGACCTCCCAAGAAGATGGGTGAAATATAAGGACTTCGCAGGAGGTCACCCATCCGAGTACTTTTCTCACCCAAACACCCTTAACTGCGGAGTTCTGATAGAATCCGTTGCATTAGTGCTGGTATGATCCCTCATGTTTCATTCTGCACTGCAAATACATACACTCTTTCTCCTTCCATCCCCCCTCCCGTCATTTGTTTCCTTGTGCGTGCACTCTGCATCTCTCTTTCTCGTTCTAATATCAAGTAATATGCCCCGGCACCGTGACTCACCTTTGCAAATGAACCAGCGGTTTATAATTCCATTAGCGCGTAATGTCGAACAACCCATCCGAAAAAAAATAGGTGCAACACGAGGGCTTCCCAAGTGGTCACTCATCCGAGTTCTACTCTCGCCCAAGCACACTTAACTACGGGGTTCTGATGGGATCCGGAGCTTTAGTGCTGGTATGATCACACCTGTTTAATTTCGCGCTGCAAATACATACACTCCTTCTCCTTTCTTCCCCCTCCCGTCATTTGTTTCCTTGTGCGTTCACACTTCACCTCTCATTCTCGTTCTAATATCGATAAAAATGCCCCTGCTTCTTGACTCATATTTGTGTATAAACCAGCGGACCCTAGTTCCAGTCGCGCGTAACGTTGAACGACCCGTCTGAAAAAAAATTGGTGCGACACGAGGACTTCCCAGGAGGTCACCCATCCGAGTACTAATCTCGCCTAAGCACACTTCACTACGGAGTTCTGATGGGATCCGGTGCATTAGTGCTGGTATGATCGCAACTGTTTAATTTTGCGCTACAAATACATAAACTCATTCCCCTTTCTTCCCCCTCCCGTCATTTGTTTTTTTGTGCGTGCGCACTGCACCTCTCGTTCTCGTTCAAATATCAAGTAAAATGCCACGGCGCCGTGACTCACATTTGTGAATAAATCTGCGGACCATAATTAAAGTCGCGCGTAACGTCGAACGGCACATCTGTTTAATTTCGCACTGCAAATACATAAACTCATTCCCCTTTCTTCCCCCTCCCGTCATTTGTTTCCTTGTGCGTGCGCACTGCACCTCCCGTTCTCGTTCTAATATCAAGTAAAATGCTACAGCGCCGTGAATCACATTTGCGAATAAACCTGAGGACCATAATTCAAGTCGCGCGTAATGTCGAAAGAATCATCTGCAAAAAAGTGGGTGCAACACGAGGACTTCACAAGAAAATAGGTGAAATATAAGGACTTCGCAGGAGGTAACCCATGCTAGTAGTACTCTCGCCCAAGCACCCTTACCTACGGAGTTCTGATAGAATCCGTTGAATTAGTGCTGGTATGATCGCACCTGTTTCATTTCGTGCTGAAAATACATACACTCCTTCTCCTTCCCTCCCCCTCCCATAAATTGTTTCCTTTTGCGTTCACACTGCACCTCTCCTTCTCGTTCTAATATCGATTAAAATGCCCCTGCTTCATGACTCACATTTGCGTATAAACCAGCGGACCCTAGTTCCAGTCGCGCGTAACGTCGAACGACCCGTCTGAAAAAAAATTGGTGCGACACGAGGACTTCCCAGGAGGTCACCCATCCTAGTACTACTCTCGCCCAAGCACACTTAACTGCGGAGGTGCTTGTGCGAGAGTGCGATCATGCACCGGATCCCATTAGAACTCTGCAGTTAAGTGTGCTGGGCGAGAGTAGTACTCGGATGGGTGACCTCTTGGGAAGTCCTCGTGTCGTACTAATTTTTTTTTTCAGATGGGTCGTTCGACGTTACGCGCGACTACATCTAGGGTCCACTGGTTTATACGCAAATGTGATTTAAGAAGCAGGGGCATTTTAATCGATATTAGAACTTGAAAGAGAGATGCAGAGTGCACGCACAAGGAAATAAATGACGGGAGGGGGGATGGATGGAGAAAAAGTGTATGTATTTGCAGCGCAGATTGAAACATGAGCAATCATACCAGCACCAATGCAACGGATTCTATCAGAACTCCGCAAGTTAAGGGTGCTTAGGCGAGAGTAGCACTAGGATAGGTGACTTCCTGCGAAGTCCTTATATTTCACCCATTTTCTTAGGAAGTCCTCGTGTTGCACCCATTTTTTTGCAGATGATTCTTTCGACGATACGCGCGACTTGAATTGTGGTCCTAAGGTTTATTCGCAAATATGAGTCACGGCACTGTAGCATTTTACTTGATATTAGAACGAGCACGGGAGGTGCAGTGCGCACGCACAAGGAAACAAATGACGGGAGGGGGAAGAAAGGAGAAGGAGTTTATGTATTTGCAGCGCAGAATTAAACGAGTGCGATCATATCAGCACTAATGCACCGGATTCCATCAGAACTCCGTAGTTAAGTGTGCTTGGGCAAGAGTAGTACTCGGATGGGTGACCTCTTGGGAAGTCCTCGTGTCGCACCAATTTTTTTTCAGACGGGTCGTTCGATGTTACGCGCGACTGGAACTAGGGTCCACTGGTTTATACGCAAATGTGAGTCAAAAAGCACGGGCATTTTAATCGATATTAGAACGAGAAGGAGCGGTGCAGTGTGAACGAACAAGGAAACAATTGGTGGGAGGGGGAGGGAAGGAGAAGGAGAAGGAGTGTATGTATTTTCAGCACGAAATGAAACAAGTGCGATCATACCAGCACTAATGCAACGGATTCTATCAGAACTCCGTAGGTAAGGGAGCTTGGGCGAGAGTAGTACTAGCATGGGTTACCACCTGCGAAGTCCTTATATTTCACCCATTTTCTTGTGAAGTCCTTGTGTCGCACCAATTTTTTTTCAGACGGGTCGTTCGACGTTACGCGCGTCTGGAACTAGGGTCCGCTGGTTTATACGCAAATGTGAGTCAAGAAGCAGGGGCATTTTAATCGATATTAGAACGAGAACGAGAGGTGAAGTGTGAACGCACAAGGAAACAAATGACGGGAGGGGGAAGAAAGGAGAAGGAGTGTACGTAATTGCAGCGCAAAATTAAACAGGTGCGATCATACCAGCACTAAAGCTCCGGATCCCATCAGAACTCCACAATTAAGCGTGCTTGGGCGAGAGTAGTACTCGGATGGGTGACCACCTGGGAAGCCCTCGTGTTGCACCTATATTTTTTCGGATGGGTTGTTTGATGTTACGCGCGAATGGAATTATAAACCGCTGGTTCATTTGCAAAGGTGAGTCACGATGCCGGGGCATATTACTTGGTATTAGAACGAGAAAGAGAGATGCAGAGTGCACGCACAAGGAAACAAATGACGGGAGGGGGGATGGAAGGAGACAGAGTGAATGTATTTGCAGTGCAGAATGAAACATGAGGGATCATACCAGCACTAATGCAACGGATTCTATCAGAACTCCGCAGTTAAGGGTGCTTGGGCGAGAAAAGTACTCGGATGGGTGACCTCCTGCGAAGTCTTTATATTTCACCCATTTTCTTGGGAGGTCCTCGTGTTGCACCCATCTTTTTGCAGATGATTCTTTTGATGTTACACGCGACTTGATTTATGGTCCGCAGGTTTATTCGCAAATGTGAGTCACGGCGCCGTGGCATTTTACTTGATATTAGAACGAGTACGGGAGGTGCAATGCGCACGCACAAGGAAACAAATGACGGGATGAGGAAGAAAAGAGAAGGAGTGTATGTAGTTGAAGTGCAAAATTAAACAAGTGGCATCATACCAGCACTAATGCACTGGATCCCATCAGAACTCCGCAGTTAAGTGTGCTTGGGCGAGAGTAGTACTCGGATTGGTCGCCACTTGTGAAGTCCTCGTGTTGCACCCATTTTTTTGCAGATGATTCTTTCGACGTTACGCGCAACTTGAATTATGGTCCTCAGGTTTATTCGCAAATGTGAGTCACGGCGCTATAGCATTTTACTTGATATTAGAACGAGAACGGGAGGTGTAGTGCGCACGCACAAGGAAACAAATGACGGGAGGGGGAAAAAAGGGGAATGAGTTTATGTATTTGCAGCACAAAATTAAAGAGGTGCGATCATACCAGCACTAATGCACCGGATCCCATCAGAACTCCGCAGTGAAGTGTGATTGGGCGAGATTAGTACTCGGATGGGTGACCTCCTGGGAAGTCCTCGTGTCGCACCAATTTTTTTTCAGACGGGTCGCTCGACGTTACCCGCGTCTGGAACTAGGGTCTGCTGGTTTATACGCAAATGTGAGTCAAGAAGCAGGGGCATTTTAATCGATATTAGAACGAGAATGAGAGGTGAAGTGTGAACGCACAAGGAAACAAATGACGGGAGGGGGAAGAAAGGAGAAGGAGTGTATGTATTTGCAGCGCGAAATTAAACAGGTGCGATCATACCAGCACTAAAGCTCCGGATCCCATCAGAACTCCTTAGTTAAGTGTGCTTGGGCGAGGGTAGTACTCGGATGGGTGACCCCTTGGGAAGCCCACGTGTTGCACCTATTTTTTTTAGGATGGGTTGTTCGACGTTACGCGTGAATGGAATTATAAACCGCTGGTTCATTTGCAAAGGTGAGTCATGGTGCCGGGTCATATTACTTGATATTAGAATGAGAAAGAGAGATGCAGAGTGCACGCACAAGGAAACAAATGACGGGAGGGGGGATGGAAGGAGAAAGAGTGTATGTATTTGCAGTGCAGAATGAAACATGTGGGATCATACCAGCACTAATGCAACGGATTCTATCAGAACTCCGCAGTTAAGGGTGCTTGGGCGAGAAAAGTAGTCGGATGGGTGACCTCCTGCGAAGTCCTTATATTTCACCCATTTTCTTGGGAGGTCCTCGTGTTGCACCCGTCTTTTTGCAGATGATTCTTTCGACGTTACGCGCGACTTGATTTATGGTCCGTAGGTTTATTCGCAAATGTGAGTCACGGCGCCGTGGCATTTTACTTGATATTAGAACGAGTACGGGAGGTGCAGTGCGCATGCACAAGGAAACAAATGACGGGATGAGGAAGAAAAGAGAAGGAGTGTATGTAATTGAAGCGCAAAATTAAACAAGTGGCATCATACCAGCGCTAATGCACTGGATCCCATCAGAACTCTGCAGTTAAGTGTGCTTGGGAGAGAATAGTACTCGAATGGGTGACCTCTTGGGAAGTCCTCGTATCGCAACAATTTTTTTTAGATGGGTCGTTCGACGTTACGAGCGACTGGAACTATGGTCCGCTTGTTTATACGCAAATGTGAGTCAAGAATCAGGGGCATTTTAATCGATATTAGAATGAGAAGGAGAGGTGCAGTGTGAACGCACAAGGAAACAAATGATGGGAGGGGGGAGGGAAGAAGGAGTGTATGTATTTTCAGCACGAAATTAAACAGGTGCGGTCACACCAGCACAAATGCACCGGATCCCATCAGAACTCCGCAGTTAAGTGTGCTTTGACGAAAGTAGTACAATGATGGGTTACCTCATGGGAAGTTCTCGTGTTGCACCCATTTTCTTTTTTTCAGATGTGCCGTGCGACGTTACGCGCGACTTTAATTATGGTCTGCAGATTTATTCGCAAATGTGAGTCACGACGCAGTGGCATTTTACTTGATATTTGAACGAGAACGAGAGGTGCAGTGCGCACGCACAAGGAAACAAATGACGGGAGGGGGAAGAAAGGAGAAGTAGTTTATGTATTTGCAGCGCAAAATTAAACAGGTGCGATCATACCAGCACTAATGCACCGGATCCCATCAGAACTCCGCAGTTAAGTGTGCTTGGGCGAGAGTCGTACTCGGATGGGTGACCTCCTGGGAAGTACTCGTGTCACACTAATTTTTCTTTTCAGACGGGTTGTTCGACGTTACGCGCGACTGGAACTAGGGTCCACTGGTTTATACGCAAATGTGAGTCAAGAAACAGGGGTATTTTAATCGATATTAGAACGAGAAGGAGAGATGCAAAGTGCACGCACAAGGAAACAAATTATGGGAGGGGGATGGAGGGAGAAAAAGTGTACGTATTTGCAGCGCAGAATGAAACATGAGCAATCATACCAGCATCAATGCAACGGATTTTATCAGAACTCCGCAAGTTAAGGGTGCTTGGGCGAGAGTAGCACTAGGATGGGTGACCTCCTGCGAAGTCCTTATATTTCACCCATTTTCTTAGGAAGTCCTCGTGTTGTACCCATTTTGTTGCAGATGATTCTTTCGACATTACGCGCGACTTGAATTATGGTCCTCAGGTTTATTCGCAAATGTGAGTCACGGTGCTGTAGCATTTTACTTGATATTAGAACGAGAACGGGAGCTACAGTGCGCACGGACAAGGAAACAATGACGGGAGGGGGACGAAAGGGGAATGAGTTTATGTATTTGCAGCGCGAAATTAAACAGGTGC
This sequence comes from Carica papaya, assembly GCF_054855325.1. NCBI lineage: Eukaryota > Viridiplantae > Streptophyta > Magnoliopsida > Brassicales > Caricaceae > Carica > Carica papaya. Next base: position 19,390,142 of record NC_142316.1, read on the forward strand.
AATCATTCGAGCACTAATGCACCGGATCCCATCAGAACTCCGCAGTTAAGTATGCTTGGGTGAGAGTAGTACTCGGATGGGTGACCTCTTTGGAAGTCCTCGTGTCGCACCAATTTTTTTTCAGACGGGTCGTTCGACGTTACGCGCGACTGGAATTAGGGTCCACTGGTTTATACGCAAATGTGAGTCAAGAAGCAGGGGCATTTTAATCGATATTAGAACGAGAATGAGAGGTGAAGTGTGAACGCACAAGGAAACAAATGACCGGAGGGGGAAGAAAGGAGAAGGAGTGTATGTATTTGAAGCGCAAAATTAAACAAATGGCATCATACCAGCAGTAATGCACCGGATCCCATCAGAACTCTGCAGTTAAGTGTGCTTGGGCGAGAGTAGTACTTGGATGGGTGACCTGCTAGGAAATCCTCGTGTCGCACCAATTTTTTTTTCAAACGGGTCGTTCGACGTTACGCGCGACTGGAACGAGGGTCCGCTGGTTTATACGCAAATGTGAGTCAGGAAGAAGGGTCATTTTAATCGATATTAGAACGAGAAGGAGAGGTGCAGTGTGAACGCACAAGGAAACAATTGATGGGAAGGGGAGGGAAGGAGAAGGAGTGTATGTATTTTCAGCACGAAATGAAACAGGTGCGATCATACCAGCACTAATGCAACGGATTCTATCAGAACTCCGTAGGTAAGGGTGCTTGGGCGAGAGTAGTTCTAGCATGGGTTACCTTCTGCGAAGTCCTTATATTTTACCAATTTTCTTAGGAAGTCCTCGTGTTGCACCCTTTTTTTTGCAGATGATTCGTTCGACGTTACGCGCGACTTGAATTATGGTCCTCAGGTTTATTCGCAAATGTGAGTCACGGCGCCGTGGCATTTTACTTGATAGTAGAACGAGAACGGGAGGTGCAGTGCGCACGCACAGGGAAACAAATGACGGGAGGGGGAAGAAAGGGGAATGAGTTTATGTATTTGCAGCGCGAAATTAAACAAGTGCGATCATACCGGCACTAATGCACCGGATCCCATCAGAACTCCGCAGTGAAGTGTGCTTCGGCGAGATTAGTACTCGGATGGGTGACCTCCTGGGAAGTCCTCGTGTTGCACCAATTTTTTTTCAGATGGGTCGTTCGACGTTACGCGCGTCTAGAACTAGGGTCCGCTGGTTTATACGCAAATGTGAGTCAAGAAGCAGGGGCATTTTAATCGATATTAGAATGAGAATGAGAGGTGAAGTGTGAACGCACAAGGAAACAAATGACAGGAGGGGGAAGAAAGGAGATGGAGTGTATGTATTTGCAGCGCGAAATTAAACAAGTTCGATCATACCAGCACTAAAGCCCCGGATCCCTTCAGAACTCCGCAGTTAAGTGTGCTTGGGCGAGAGTAGTACTCGGATGGGTGACAACTTGGGAAGCCCTCGTGTTGCACCTATTTTTTTTCGGATGGGTTGTTCGACGTTACGCGCGAATGGAATTATAAACCGCTGGTTCATTTGCAAAGGTGAGTCACGGTGCCGGGGCATATTACTTGATATTAGAACGAGAAAGAGAGATGCAGAGTGCACGCACAAGGAAACAAATGACGGGAGGGGGGATGGGAGGAGAAAGAGTGTATGTATTTGCAGTGCAGAATGAAACATGATGGATCATACCAGCACTAATGCAACGGATTCTATCAGAACTCCGCAGTTAAGGGTGCTTAGGCGAGAAAAGTACTCGGATGGGTGACCTCTTGCGAAGTCCTTATATTTCACCCATTTTCTTGGGAGGTCCTCGTGTTGCACCCATCTTTTTGCAGATGATTCTTTCGACGTTACGCGCGACTTGATTTACGGTCCTTAGGTTTATTCGCAAATGTGAGTCACGGCATCGTGGCATTTTACTTGATATTAGAATGAGTACGGGAGGTGCAGTGCGCACGCACAAGGAAACAAATGACGGGAGGAGGAAGAAAAGAGAAGGAGTGTATGTATTTGCAGCGCCAAATTAAACATGTGCGATCATACCAGCACTAATGCACCGGATCCCATCAGAACTCTGCAGTGAAGTGTGCTTGGGGGAGATTAGTACTCGGATGGGTGACCACCTGGGAAGTCCTCGTGTCGCACCAATTTTTTTTCAGACGGGTCTTTCGACGTTACGCGCATCTAGAACTAGGGTCCGCTGGTTTATACGCAAATGTGAGTCAAGAAGCAGGGGCATTTTAATCGATATTAGAACGAGAATGAGAGGTGAAGTGTGAACGCACAAGGAAACAAATGACGGGAGGGGGAAGAAAGGAGAAGGTGTGTATGTATTTGCAGCGCGAAATTAAACAGGTGCGATCTTACCAGCACTAAAGCTTCGGATCCCATCAGAACTCCGCAGTTAAGTGTGCTTGGGTGAGCGTAGTACTCGGATGGGTGACGACTTGGGAAGCCCTCGTGTTGCACCTATTTTTTTTGGGATGGGTTGTTCGACGTTACGCGCGAATGGAATTATAAACCGCTGGTTCATTTGCAAAGGTGAGTCACGGTGCCGGGTCATATTACTTGATATTAGAACGAGAAAGAGAGATGCAGAGTGCACGCACAAGGAAACAAATGACGGGAGGGGCGATGGGAGGAGAAAGAGTGTGTGTATTTGCAGTGCAGAATGAAACATGAGGGATCATACCAGCACTAATGCAACGGATTCTTTCAGAACTTCGCAGTTAAGGGTGCTTGGGCGAAAAAAGTACTCGGATGGGTGACCTCCTGCGAAGTCCTTATATTTCACCCATTTTCTTGGGAGGTCCTCGTCTTGCACCCGTCTTTTTGCAGATGATGCTTTCGACGTTATGCGCGACTTGATTTATGGTCCGCAAGTTTATTTGCAAATGTGAGTCACGGCGCCGTGGCATTTTACTTGATATTAGAACGAGTACGGGAGGTGCAGTGCGCACGCACAAGGAAACAAATGACGGGATGAGGAAGAAACGAGAATGAGTGTATGTATTTGAAGCGCAAAATTATACAAGTGGCATCATACCAGCACTACTGCACTGGATCCCATGAGAACTCTGCAGTTAAGTGTGTTTGGGCGAGAGTAGTACTCGGATGGGTGACCTCTTGGGAAGTCCTCGTATCCCAACAATTTTTTTTTTCAAATGGGTCGTTCGACGTTAGGTGCGACTGGAACTATGGTCCGCTGGTTTATACGCAAATGTGAGTCAAGAATCAGGGGCATTTTTATCGATATTAGAACAAGAAGAAGAGGTGCAGTGTGAACGCAAAAGGAAACAAATGATGGGAGGGGGGAGGAAAGAAGGAGTGTATGTATTTTCAGCACGAAAATAAACAGGTGCGGTCACACCAGCACAAATGCACCGGATCCCATCAGAACTCCGCAGTTAAGTGTGCTTTGGCGAAAGCAGTACAATGATGGGTTACCTCCTGGGAAGTTCTCGTGTTGCACCCATTTTCTTTTTTTCAGATGTGCCGTTCGACGTTACGCGCGACTTTAATTATGGTCCGCAGATTTATTCGCAAATGTGAGTCACAGCGCTGTTGTATTTTACTTGATATTTGAACGAGAACGAGAGGTGCAGTGCGCACGCACAAGGAAACAAATGACGGGAGGGGGAAGAAAGGAGAAGGAGTTTATGTATTTGCAGCGCGAAATTAAACGGGTGCGGTCATACCAGCACTAATGCCTCGGATCCCATCAGAACTTCGCAGTTAAGTGTGCTTGGGCGATAGCAGTACTCGGATGGGTGACCTCTTGGGAAGTCCTCGTGTCGCACCAATTTTTTTTTACACGGGTCGTTCGACGTTACGTGCGACTGGAACTATAATCCGCTGGTTTATATGCAAATGTGAGTCAAGAATCTGTGGCATTTTTATCGATATTAGAACGAGAAGGAGAGGTGCAGTGTGAATGCACAAGGAAACAAATGATAGGAGGGGGGGAGGGAAGAAGGAGTGTATGTATTTTCAGCCCGAAATTAAACAGGTGCGCTCACACCAGCACAAATGCACCGGATCCCATCAGAACTTCGCAGTTAAGTGTGCTTTGACGAAAGTAGTACAATGATGGGTTACCTCCTGGGAAGTTCTCATGTTGCACCCATTTTCTTTTTTTCAGATGTGCCGTTCGACGTTACGCGCGACATTAATTATGTTCCGCAGATTTATTCGCAAATGTGAGTCACGGCGCCGTGGCATTTTACTTGATATTTGAACGAGAACGGGAGGTGCAGTGCGCACGCACAAGGAAACAAATGACGAGAGGGGGAAGAAAGGAGGAGTTTATGTACTTGCAGCGCAACATTAAACACCGGATCCCATCAGAACTCCGCAGTTAAGTGTGCTTGGGCGAGAGTAGTACTAAGATGGGTGACCTCCTGGGAAGTTCTCGTGTCGCACTAATTTTTTTTTTCAGACGGGTCGTTCGACGTTACGCGCGACTGGAACTAGGGTCCACTGGTTTATACGCAAATGTGAGTCAAGAAGCAGGGACATTTTAATCGATATTAGAACAAGAAGGAGAGATGCAGAGTGCAAGCACAAGGAAACAAATGACGGGAGGGGGGATGGAGGGAGAAAAAGTGTATGTATTTGCAGCGCAGAATGAAACATGAGCAATCATACCAGCACCAATGCAACGGATTCTATCAGAACTCCGCAAGTTAAGGGTCATTGGGCGAGAGTAGTTCTAGCATGGGTTACCTTCTGCGAAGTCCTTATATTTCACCCATTTTCTTAGGAAGTCCTCGTGTTGCACCCATTTTTTTGCAGATGATTCTTTCGACGATACTCCCGACTTGAATTATGGTCCTCAGGTTTATTCGCTAATGTGAGTCACGGAACCGTAGCATTTTACTTTATATTAGAACGAGCACGGGAGGTGCAGTGCGCACGCACAAGGAGACAAATGACGGGAGGGGGAAGAAAGGAGAAGGAGTTTATGCATTTGCAGTGCAGAATTAAACGGGTGCGATCATACCAGCACTAATGCACCAGATCCTGTCAGAACTCCGCAGTTAAGTGTGCTTGGGCGAGAGTAGTACTCAGATGGGTGACCTCCTGGGAAGTCCTCGTGTCGCACCAATTTTTTTTTAGACGGGTCGTTCGACGTTACGCGCGACTGGAACTAGTGTCCGCTGGTTTATCCGCAAATGTGAGTCAAGAAGCAGAGGCATTTTAATCGATATTAGAACGAGAAGGAGAGGTGCAGTGTGAACGCACAAGGAAACAATTGATGGGAGGGGGAGGGAAAGAGAAGGAGTGTATGTATTTTCAGCACGAAATGAAACAGGTGCGATCATACCAGCACTAATGCAACGGATTCTATCAGAACTCCGTAGGTAAGGGTGCTTGGGCGAGAGTAGTACTAGCATGGGTTACCTCCTGCGAAGTCCTTATATTTCACCCATTTTCTTGTGAAGTTCTCGTGTTGCACCCATTTTTTTGCAGATGATTCTTTCGATGTTACGCGCGACTTGAATTATGGTCCTCAGGTTTTTTCGCAAATGTGATTCACGGCGCTTTAGCATTTTACTTTATATTAGAACGAGAACGGGAGGTGCAGTGCGCACGCACAAGGAAACAAATGACGGGAGGGGGAAGAAAGGGGAATGAGTTTATGTATTTGCAGCGCGAAATTAAACTGGTGCGATCATACCAGCACTAATGCATCGGATCCCATCAGAACTTCGCAGTGAAGTGTGCTTGGGCGAGATTAATACTCGGATGGGTGACCTCCTGGGAAGTCCTTGTGTCGCACAAATTTTTTTTCAGACGGGTCGTTCGACGTTACGCGCGACTGGAACTGGGGTCCGCTGGTTTATACGCAAATGTGAGTCAAGAAGCAGGGTCATTTTAATCAATATTAGAACGAGAATGAGAGGTGAAGTGTGAACGCACAAGGAAACAAATGACGGGAGGGGGAAGAAAGGAGAAGGAGTGTATGTATTTACAGCGAAAAATTAAAAAGATGCGATCATACCAGCACTAAAGCTCCGGATCCCATCAGAACTTCGCAGTTAAGTGTGCTTGGGCGAGGGTAGTACTTGGATGGGTGACCACCTGGGAAGCCCTCGTGTTGCACATATTTTTTTTCGGATGGGTTGTTCGACGTTACGCGCGAATGGAATTATAAACCGCTGGTTCATTTGTAAAGGTGAGTCACGGTGCCGGGGCATATTACTTGATATTTGAACGAGAAGGAGAGATGCAGAGTGTATGCACAAGGAAACAAATGAAGGGAGGGGGGACGGAGGGAGAAAAAGTGTATGTATTTGCAGCGCAGAATGAAACATGAGCAATCATACCAGCACCAATGCAACGGGTTCTATCAGAACTCCGCAAGTTAAGGGTGTTTGGGCGAGAGTAGCACTAGGATGGGTGACCTCCTGCGAAGTCCTTATATTTCACCCATTTTCTTAGGAAGTCCTCGTGTTTCACCCATTGTGTTGCAGATGATTCTTTCGACGATACGCGCGACTTGAATTATGGTCCTCAGGTTTATTCGCAAATGTGAGTCACGGCACCGTAGCATTTTACTTTATATTAGAACGAGCACGGGAGGTGCAGTGCGCACGCACAAGGAAACAAATGACGGGAGGGGGAAGAAAGGAGAAGGAATTTATGTATTTGCAGCGCGAAATTAAACGGGTTCTATCATACCAGCACAAATGCACCGGATCCCATCAGAACTCCGCAGTTAACTGTGCTTGGGCGAGAGTAGTACTCGGATGGGTGACCTCCTGGGAAGTCCTCGTATCGCAACAATTTTTTTTCAGATATGTCGTTCGACTTTACGCGCGACTGGAACTAGGGTCCGCTGGTTTATACGCAAATGTGAGTCAAGAAGCAGGGGCATTTTAATCGATATTAGAACGAGAAGAAGAGGTGCAGTGTGAACGCACAAGGAAACAATCGATGGGAGGGGGAGGGAAGGAGAGAGAGTGTATGTATTTTCAGCACGAAATTAAACAGGTGCGATCATACCAGCACTAATGCAACGGATTCTATCAGAACTCCGCAGTTAAGGGTGCTTGGGCGAGAAAAGTACTCGGATGGGTGACCTCCTGCAAAGTCCTTATATTTCACCCATTTTCTTGGGAGGTCCTCGTGTTGCACCCATCTTTTTGCAGATGATTCTTTCGACGTTACGCGCGACTTGATTTATGGTCCTCAGGTTTATTCGCAAATGTGAGTCACGACGCCGTGGCATTTTACTTGATATGTGAACGAGAACGGGAGGTGCAGTGCGCAAGCACAAGGAAACAAATGACGGGAGAAGGAAGAAAAGAGAAGGAGTGTATGTATTTGAAGCGCAAAATTAAACAAATGGCATCATACCAGCATTAATGCACTAGATCCAATCAGAACTCTGCAGTTAAGTGTGCTTGGGCGAGTGTAGTACTCGGATGGGTGACCTCTTGGGAAGTCCTCGTATCGCAACAATTTTTTTTCAGATGGGTCGTTCGACGTTACGCGCGACTGGAACTATGGTCCGCTGGTTTATACGTAAATGTGAGTCAAGAATGAGGGGAATTTTAATCGATATTAGAACGAGAAGGAGATATGCAGTGTGAACGCACAAGGAAACAAATGATGGGAGGGAGGGAGGGAAGAAGGAGTGTATGTATTTTTAGCACGAAATTAAACAGGCGCGGTCACACCAGCACAAATGCACCGGATCCCATCAGAACTCCGCAGTTAAGTGTGCTTTGGTGAAAGTAGTACAATGATGGGTTACCTCCTGGGAAGTTCTCGTGTTGCACCCATTTTCTTTTTTTCAGATGTGCCGTTCGACGTTACGCGCGACTTTAATTATGGTCCGTAGGTTTATTCGCAAATGTGAGTCACGGCGCCGTGGCATTTTACTTGATATTTGAACGAGAACGAGAGGTGCAGTGCGCACGCACAAGGAAACAAATGACGGGAGGGGGAAGAAAGGGGAATGAGTGTATGTATTTGCAGTGCGAAATTAAACAGGTGCGATCATACCAGCACAAATGCACCGGATCCCATCAGAACTCCGCTGTCAAGTGTGCTTTGTCGAAAGTAATACAATTATGGGTTACATCGTGGGAAGTTCTCGTGTTGCATCCATTTTCTTTTTTTCAGATGTGCCATTCGACGTTACGCGCGACTTTAATTATGGTCCGCAGATTTATTAGCAAATGTGAGTCACGGTGTCGTGGCATTTTATTTGATATTTGAACGAGAACGAGAGGTGCAGTGTGCACGCACAAGGAAACAAATGACGGGAGGGAGAAGAAATGAGAAGGAGTTTATGTATTTGCAGCGCAAAATTAAACATGTGCGATCATACCAGCACTAATGCACCGGATCCCATCAGAACTCCGCAGTTAAGTGTGCTTGGGCGAGAGTAGTACTCGGATGGGTGACCTCTTGGGAAGTCCTCGTGTCGCACTAATTATTTTTTCAGACGGGTCATTCGACGTTACGCGCGACTGGAACTAGGGTCCGCTGGTTTATACGTAAATGTGAGTCAAGAAGCAGGGGCATTTTAATCGATATTAGAACGAGAAGGAGAGATGCAGAGTGCACGCACAAGGAAACAAATGACGGGAGGGGGGATGGAGGGAGAAAAAGTGTATGTATTTGGAGCGCAGAATGAAACATGAGCGATCATACCAGCACCAATGCAACGGATTCTATCAGAACTCCGCAAGTTAAGGGTGCTTGGGCGAGAGTAGCACTAGGATGGGTGACCTCATGCGAAGTCCTTATATTTCACCAATTTTCCTAGGAAGTTCTCGTGTTCCACCCATTTTTTTGCAGATGATTCTTTCGACGATACGCGCGACTTGAATTATGGTCCTCAGGTTTATTCGCAAATGTGAGTCACGGCACCGTAGCATTTTACTTTATATTAGAAGGAGCACGGGAGGGGCAGTGCGCACGCACAAGGAAACAAATGACGGGAGGGGGAAGAAAGGAGAAGGAGTTTATGTATTTGCAGCACGGAATTAAACGTGTGCGATCATACCAGCACTAATGCACCGGATTTCGTCAGAACTCCGCAGTTAAGTGTGCTTTGGCGAGAGTAGTACTCGGATTGGTGACCTCCTGGGAAGTCCTCGTGTCGCACCAATTTTTTTTTCAGACGGGTCGTTCGACGTTACGCGCGACTGGAACTAGGGTCCGCTGGTTTATACGCAAATGTGAGTCAAGAATCAGGGACATTTTAATCAATATTTGAACGAGAAGGAGAGGTGCAGTGTGAACGCACAAGGAAACAAATGATGGGAGGGGGGGAGGGAAGAAGGAGTGTATGTATTTTCAGCACGAAATTAAACAGGTGCGGTCACACCAACACTAATGCACCGGATCCCATCAGAACTCCGCAGTTAAGTGTGCTTTGGCGAAAGTAGTACAATGATGGGTTACCTCCTGGGAAGTTCTCGTGTTGCACCCATTTTTTTTTTCAGATGTGCCGTTCGATGTTACGCGCGACTTTAATTATGGTCCGCAGATTTATTCGCAAATGTGAGTCACGGGGCCGTGGCATTTTACTTTATATTTGAACGAGAACGAGAGGTGCAGTGCGCACGCACAAGGAAACAAATGACGGGAGGGGGAAGAAAGGAGATGGAGTTTTTGTATTTGCAGCGCGAAATTAAACTGGTGCGATCATACCAGCACTAATGCAACGGATTCTATCAGAACTATGTATGTAAGGGTGCTTGGGCGAGAGTAGTACTAGCATGGGTTACCTCCTGCGAAGTCCTTATATTTCACCCATTTTCTTGTGAAGTCCTCGTGTTGCACCCATTTTTTTGTAGATGATTCTTTCGACGTTACGCGCGACTTGAATTATGGTCCTCAGGTTTATTCGCAAATGTGAGTCACGGCGCTGTAGCTATTTACTTGATATTAGAACGAGAACGGGAGGTGCAGTGCGCACGCACAAGGAAACAAATGACGGGAGGGGGAAGAAAGGGGAATGAATTTATGTATTTGCAGCGCGAAATTAAACAGGTGCGATCATACCAGCACTAATGCACCGGATCCCATCAGAACTCCGCAGTGAAGTGTGCTTGGGCGAGATTAGTACTCGGATTGGTGACCTCCTGGGAAGTCCTCGTGTCGCACTAATTTTTTTTCAAACAGGTCGTTCGACGTTACGCGCGTCTGGAACTAGGGTCCGCTGGTTTATACGCAAATGTGAGTCAAGAAGCAGGGACATTTTAATCGATATTAGAAAGAGAATGAGAGGTCAAGTATGAACGCACAAGGAAACAAATGACGGGAGGGAGAAGAAAGGAGAAGGAGTGTATGTATTTGCAGCACGAAATTAAACAGGTGCGATCATACCAGCACTAAAGCTCTGGATCCCATCAGAACTCCGCAGTTTTGTGTGCTTGGGCGAGAGTAGTACTCGGATGGGTCACCACCTGGGAAGCCCTCGTGTTGTACCTGTTTTTCTTTTCGGATGGGTTGTTCGATGTTACACGCGAATGGAATTATAAATCATTGGTTCATTTGCAAAGGTGAGTCACGGTGCCGGGGCATATTACTTGATATTAGAACGAGAAAGAGAGATGCAGAGTGCACGCACAAGGAAACAAATGACGGGAGGGGGGTTGGAAGGAGAAAGAGTGTATGTATTTGCAGTGCAGAATAAAACATGAGGGTTCATACTAGCACTAATGCAACCGATTCTATCAGAACTCCGCAGTTAAGGGTGCTCGGGCGAGAAAAAGTACTCGGATGGGTGACCTCCTGCGAAGTCCTTATATTTCACCCATTTTCTTGGGTGGTCCTCGTGTTGCACCCATCGTTTTGCAGATGATTCTTTCGACGTTACGCGCGACTTGAATTATGGTCCTCAGGTTTATTCGCAAATGTGAGCCACGACACCGTAGTATTTTACTTGATATTAGAACGAGCACGGGAGGTGCAGTGCGCACGCACAAGGAAAGAAATGACGGGAGGGGGAAGAAAGGAGAAGGAGTTTATGTATTTGCAGCGCGAAATTAAACGGGTGTGATCATACCAGCACTGATGCACCGGATCCCATCAGAACTCCGCAGTTAAGTTTGCTTGGGCGAGAGTAGTACTCGGATGGGTGACCTCCTGGGAAGTCCTCGTGTCGCACCAATTTTTTTTCATACCGGTCGTTCGAAGTTACGCGCAACTGGAACTAGGGTCCGCTGGTTTATACGCAAATGTGAGTCAAGAAGCAGGGGAATTTTAATCGATATTAGAACGAGAATGAGAGGTGAAGTGTGAACGCACAAGGAAACAAATGACGGGAGGGGGAAGAAAGGAGGAGTGTATGTATTTGCAGTGCGAAACTAAACAGGAGCGATCATACCAGCACTAAAGCCCCGGATCCCATCAGAACTCTGCAGTTAAGTGTGTTTGGGCGAGATTAGTACTCGGATGGATGACCTCTTGGGAAGTCCTCGTGTCGCACGAATTTTTTTTCAGACGGGTCGTTCGACGTTACGCGCGTCTGGAACTAGGGTCCGCTGGTTTATACGCAAATGTGAGTGAAGAATCAGGGGCATTTTAATCGATATTAGAACGAGAATGAGAGGTGAAGTGTGAAGGCACAATGAAACAAATGACGGGAGGGGGAAGAAAGGAGAAGGAGTGTATGTGTTTGCAGCGCGAAATTAAACAGGTGCGATCATACCAGCACTAAAGCTCCGGATCCCATTAGAACTCCGCAGTTAAGTGTGCTTGGGCGAGGGTAGTACTCGGATGGGTGACCACTTGGGAAGCCCTCGTGTTGCACCTATTTTTTTTCGGATTGGTTGTTTGACGTTACGCGCGAATGGAATTATAAACCGCTGGTTCATTTGCAAAGGTGAGTCACGGTGCCGGGGAATATTACTTGATATTAGAACAAGAAAGAGAGATGCAGAGTGCACGCACAAGGAAACAAATGACGGGAGGGGGGATGGGAGGAGAAAGAGTGTATGTATTTGCAGTGCAGAATGAAACATGAGGGATCATACCAGCACTAATGCAACGGATTCTTTCAGAACTCCGCAGTTAAGGGTGCTTGGGCAAGAAAAGTACTCGGATGGGTGACCTCCTGCGAAGTCCTTATATTTTACCCATTTTCTTGGGAGGTCCTCGTGTTGCACCCATCTTTTTGTAGATGATTCTTTCGATGTTACATGCGACTTGATTTATTGTCCGCAGGTTTATTCGCAAATGTGAGTCACGGCGCCGTGGCATTTTACTTGATATTAAAACGAGTACGGGAGGTGCAGTGCGCACGCACAAGGAAACAAATGACGGGAGGATGAAGAAAAGGGAAGGAGTGTATGTATTTCAAGCGCAAAATTAAACAAGTGGCATCATACCAGCACTAATGCACTGGATCCCATCAGAACTCTCCATTTAAGCGTGCTTGGGCGAGAGTAGTACTCGGATGGGTGACCTCTTGGGAAGTCCTCGTATCGCAACAATTTTTTTTAAGATGGGTCGTTCGACGTTACGCGCGACTGGAACTATGGTCCGCTGGTTTATACGCAAATGTGAGTCAAGAATCAGGGGCATTTTAATCGATATTAGAACGAGAATGAGAGGTGCAGTGTGAACGCACAAGGAAACAAATGATGGGAGGGGGGGAGGGAAGAAGGAGTGTATGTATTTTCTGCACGAAATTAAACAGGTGCGGTCACACCAGCACAAATGCACCGGATCCCATCAGAACTCCGCAGTTAAGTGTGCTTTGGCGAAAGCGGTACAATGATGGGTTACCTCCTGGGAAGTTCTCGTGTTGCACCCATTTTCTTTTTTTCAGATGTGCGGTTCGACGTTACGCGCGACTTTAATTATGGTCCGCAGATTTATTCGCAAATGTGAGTCACGACGCCGTGGCATTTTACTTGATGTTTGAACGAGAACGAGAGGTGCAGTGCGCACGCACAAGGAAACAAATGACGGGAGGGGGAAGAAAGGAGAAGGACTTTATGTATTTGAAGCGCAAAATTAAACAGGTGCGATCATACCATCACTAATGCATCGAATCCCATCAGAACTCCGCAGCTAAGTGTGCTTGGGCGAGAGTAGTACTCGGATGGGTGACCTCCTGGGAAGTCCTTGTGTCGCACTAATTTTTTTTTCAGACGCGTCGTTCGACGTTACGCGCGACTAGAACTAGGGTCCACTGGTTTATACGCAAATGTGAGTCAAGAAGCAGGGGCATTTTAATCGATATTAGAACGAGAATGAGAGGTGAAGTGTGAACGCACAAGGAAACAAATGACGGGAGAGGGAAGAAAGGAGAAGGAGTGTATGTATTTGCAGCGCGAAATTAAACAGGTGCGATCATACCAGGACTAAAGCCTCGGATCCCATCAGAACTCCGCAGTTAGGTGTGCTTGGGCGATAGTAGTACTCGGATGGGTGACCACTTGGGAAGCCCTCGTGTTGCACCTATTTTTTTTCAGATGGGTTGTTCGACGTTACACGCGAATGGAATTATAAACCGCTGGTTCATTTGCAAAGGTGAGTCACGGTGCCGGGGCATATTACTTGATAATAAAACGAGAAAGAGAGATGCAGAGTGCACGCACAAGGAAACAAATGACGGGCGGGGGGATGGGAGGAGAAAGAGTGTATGTATTTGCAGTGCAGAATGAAACATGAGTGATCATACCAGCACTAATGCAACGGATTCTATCAGAATTCCGCAGTTAAGGGTGCTTGGGCGAGAAAAGTACTCGGATGGGTGACCTCCTGCGAAGTCCTTATATTTCACCCATTTTCTTAGGAGGTCCTCGTGTTGCACCCATTTTTTCGTAGATGATTCTTTCGACGTTACGCGCGACTTGATTTATGGTCTGCAGGTTTATTCGCAAATGTGAGTCACGGCGCCGTGGCATTTTACTTGATATTAGAACGAGTACGGGAGGTGCAGTGCGCACGCACAAGGAAACAAATGACGGGAGGATGAAGAAAAGGGAAGGAGTGTATGTATTTAAAGCGCAAAATTAAACAAGTGGCATCATACCAGCACTAATGCACTGGATCCCATCAGAACTCTGCAGTTAAGTGTTCTTGGGCGAGAGTAGTACTCGGATGGGTGACCTCTTGGGAAGTCCTCGTATCGCAACAATTTTTTTTAAGATGGGTCGTTCGACGTTACGCGCGACTGGAAATATGGTCCGCTGGTTTATACGCAAATGTGAGTCAAGAATCAGGGGCATTTTAATCGATATTAGAACGAGAAGGAGAGGTACAGTGTGAACGCACAAGGAAACAAATGATGGGAGGGGGGGAGGGAAGAAGGAGAGTGTATGTATTTTCTGCACGAAATTTAAACAGGTGCGGTCACACCAGCACAAATGCAACGGATCCCATCAGAACTCCGTAATTAAGTGTGCTTTGGCGAAAGTGGTACAATGATGGGTTACCTCCTTGGAAGTTCTCGTGCTGCACCCATTTTCTTTTTTTCAGATGTGCGGTTCGACGTTACGCGCGACTTTAATTATGGTCCGCGGATTTATTCACAAATGTGAGTCACGACGCCGTGGCATTTTACTTGATATTTGAACGAGAACGAGAGGTGCAGTGCGCACGCACAAGGAAACAAATGACGGGAAGGGGAAGAAAGGAGAAGGACTTTATGTATTTGCAGCGCAAAATTAAACAGTTGTGATCATACTATCACTAATGCACCGGATCCCATCAGAACTCCGTAGTTAAGTGTGCTTGGGCGAGAGTAGTACTTGGATGGGTCACCTCCTGGGAAGTCCTTGTGTCGCACTAATTTTTTTTTCAGACGGGTCCTTCGACGTTACGCTCGACTAAAACTAGGGTCCACTGGTTTATACCCAAATGTGAGTCAAGAAGCAAGGGCATTTTAATCGATATTTGAACGAGAATGAGAGGTGAAGTGTGAACGCACAAGGAAACAATTGACGGAAGGGGGAAGAAAGGAGAAGGAGTGTATGTATTTGCAGCGCGAAATTAAACGGGTGCGATCATACCAGCACTAATGCACTGGATCCCATCAGAACTCTGCAGTTAAGTGTGTTTGGGCGAGAGTAGTACTCGGATGGGTGACCTCCTAGGAAGTCCTCGTGTCGCACCAATTTTTTTTCAGACGGGTCGTTCGACAATACGCGCGACTGGAACTAGGATCCGCTGGTTTATACGCAAATGTGAGTCAAGAAGCAGGGGCATTTTAATCGATATTAGAACGAGAAGCAGAGATGCAGAGTGCACGCACAAGGAAACAAATGACGGGAGGGGGGATGGAGGGAGAAAAAGTGTATGTATTTGCAGCGCAGAATGAAACATTAGCAATCATACCAGCACGAATGCAACGGATTCTATCAGAAATCCGCAAGTTAAGGGTGCTTGGGCGAGAGTAGCACTAGGATGGGTGACCTCCTGCGAAGTCCTTATATTTCACCCATTTTCTTAGGAAGTCCTCGTGTTACACCCATTTTTTTTGCAGATGATTCTTTCGACGATACGCGCGACTTGAATTATGGTCGTCAGGTTTATTCGCAAATGTGAGTCACGGCACCGTAGCATTTTACTTGATATTAGAACCAGCACGGGAGGTGCAGTGCGCACGCACAAGGAAACAAATGACTGGAGGGGGAAGAAAAGAGAGGAGTTTATGTATTTGCAGCGCGAAATTAAACGGGTGCGATCAT
This sequence comes from Carica papaya, assembly GCF_054855325.1. Lineage (NCBI taxonomy): Eukaryota > Viridiplantae > Streptophyta > Magnoliopsida > Brassicales > Caricaceae > Carica > Carica papaya. Next base: position 19,405,781 of record NC_142316.1, read on the forward strand.
ACCAGTACTAATGCACTGGATCCCATCAGAACTCTGCAGTTAAGCGTGTTTGAGTGAGAGTAGTACTCGGATGGGTTACTTCCTAGGAAGTGCTCGTGTCGCACAAATTTTTTTTCAGACGGGTCGTTCGACAATACGCGCGACTGGAACTAGGATCCGCTAGTTTATACGCAAATGTGAGTCAAGAAGCATGGGCATTTTAATCGATATTAGAACGAGAAGGAGAGGTGCAGTGTGAACGCTCAAGGAAACAATTGATGGGAGGGGGAGGGAAGGAGAAAATGTGTATGTATTTGCAGCGCAGAATGAAAAAGGTGCGATCATACCAGCACTAATGCAACGGATTCTATCAGAACTCCGTAGGTAAGGGTGCTTGGGCGAGACTAGTTATAGCATGGGTTACCTTCAGCGAAGTCCTTATATTTCACCCATTTTCTTGTGAAGTCCTCGTGTTACACCCATTTTTTTGCAGATGATTCTTTCGACGTTACGCGTGACTTGAATTATGGTCCTCAGGTTTATTCGCAAATGTGAGGCACGGCGCTGTAGCATTTGTCTTGATACTAGAACGAGAACGGGAGGTGCAGCGCGCACGCACAAGGAAACAAATGACGGGAGGGGGAAGAAAAGAGAAGGATTGTATGTATTTGCAGCGCGAAGCTAAACAGGTGCGATCATACCAGCACTAAAGCCCCAGATCCCATTAGAACTCCGCAGTTAAGTGTGCTTGGGCGAGATTAGTACTCGGATGGTTGACCTCCTGGGAAGTCCTTGTGTCGCACAAATTTTTTTTCAGAATGGTCGTTCGACGTTACGCGCGTCTGGAACTAGGGTCCGCTGGTTTATACGCAAATGTGAGTCAAGAAGCAGGGGCATTTTAATCGATATTAGAACGAGAATGAGAGGAGAAGTGTGAACGGACAAGGAAACAAATAACGGAAAGGGGAAGAAAGGAGGAGTGTATTTATTTGCAGCGCGAAATTAAAGAGGTGCGATCATACCAGCACTAAAGCCCTGGATCTCATTAGAACTCCGCAGTTAAGTGTGTTTGGGCGAGAGTAGTACTCGGATGGGTTACCACCTAGGAAGCCCTCGTGTTGCACCTATTTTTTTTCAGATGGGTTGTTCGACGTTACGCGCGAATGGAATTATAAGCCGCTGGTTCATTTGCAAAGGTGAGTCACGGTGCCGGAGCATATTACTTGATATTAGAACGAGAAAGAGAGATGCAGAGTGCACGCACAAGGAAACAAATGACGGGAAGGGGGATGGGAAGAGAAAGAGTGTATGTATTTACAGTGCAAAATGAAACATGAGGGATCATACCAGCACTAATGCAACGGATTCTATCAGAACTCCGCAGTTAAGGGTGCTTGGGCGAGAAATGTACTCGGATGGGTGACCTCCTGCGAAGTCCTTATATTTCACCCATTTTCTTTGGAGGTCGTCGTGTTGCACCCATCTTTTTGCAGATGATTCTTTCGACGTTACGCGCGACTTGATTTATGGTCCGCAAGTTTATTCGCAAATGTGAGAAACGACGCCGTGGCATTTTACTTGATATTAGGACGAGTACGGGAGGTGCAGTGCGCACGCACAAGGAAACAAATGACGGGAGGAGGAAGAAAAGAGAAGGAGTGTATGTATTTGAAGTGCAAAATTAAACAAGTGGCATCATACCAGCACTAATGCACTGGATCCCATCAGAACTCTGCAGTTAATCGTGCTTGGGCGAGAGTAGTACTCGGATGGGTGACCTATTGGGAAGTCCTCGTATCGCAACAATTTTTTTTCAGATGGGTCGTCCGACGTTACGCGCGACTGGAACTATGGTCCGCTGGTTTATACGCAAATGTGAGTCAAGAATCAGAGGCATTTTAATCGATATTAGAACGAGAAGGAGATGTGCAGTGTGAACGCACAAGGAAACAAATGATGGGAGGGGGGGAGGGAAGAAGGAGTGTATGTATTTTCAGCACGAAATTAAACAGGTGCGGTCACACCAGCACAAATGTACCGGATCCCATCAAAACTCCGCAGTTAAGTGTGCTTTAGCGAAAGTAGTACAATGATGGGTTACCTCATGGGAAGTTCTCGTGTTGCACCCATTTTCTTTTTTTTCAGATGTGTCGTTCGAAGTTACGCGCGACTTTAATTATGGTCCGCAGATATATTCGCAAATGTGAGTCACGGTGCTGTGGCATTTTACTTGATATTTGAACGAGAACGAGAGGTGCAGTGCGCACGCACAAGGAAACAAATGACGGGAGGGGGAAGAAAGGAGGAGTAGATTATGTATTTGCAGCGCGATATTAGATAGGAGCGATCATACCAGCACTAATGCACCGGAGCCTATCAGAACTCCGCAATTAAGTGTGCTTGGGCGAGAGTAGTACTCGGATGGGTGACCTACTGGGAAGTCCTCGTGTCGCACTAATTTTTTTTTCAGATGGGTCGTTCGACGTTACGCGCGACTGGAACTAGGGTCCACTGGTTTATACGCAAATGTGTGTAAAGAAGCAGGGGCATTTTAATCGATATTAGAACGAGAAGGAGAGATGCAGAGTGCACGCACAAGGAAACAAATGACGGGAGGGGGGATGGGGGGAGAAAAAGTGTATGTATTTGCAGTGCAGAATGAAACATTAGCAATCATATCAGCACCAATGCAACGGATTCTATCAGAACTCCGCAAGTTAAGGGTGCTTGGGCGAGAGTAGCACTAGGATGGGTGACCTCCTGCGAAGTCCTTATATTTCACCTATTTTCTTAGGAAGTCCTCGTGTTGCACCCATATTTTTGCAGATGATTCTTTCGACTTTACGCGCGACTTGAATTATGGTACTCAGGTTTATTCACAAATGTGAGTCACGGCGCCGTGGCATTTTACTTGATATTTGAACGAGAACGTGAGGTGCAGTGCGCACGCACAAGGAAACAAATGACGGGAGGGGGAAGAAAGGAGAAGGAGTTTATGTATTTGCAGCGCGAAATTAAACAGGTGCGATCATACCAGCACTAATGCACCAGATCCCATTAGAACTCCGCAGTTAAGTGTGCTTGGGCGAGAGTAGTACTCGGATGGGTGATCTCCTGGGAAGTCCTCATGTCGCATTAATTTTTTTTTTCAGACGGGTCGTTCGACGTTATGTGCGACTGCAACTAGGGTCCACTAGTTTATACGTAAATGTGAGTCAAGAAGCAGGGGCATTTTAATCGATATTAGAACGAGAAGGAGAGATGAAAGAGTGCACACACAAAGAAACAAATGACGGGAGGGGGAGGGAAGGAGAAAGAGTGTATGTATTTTCAGCACGAAATGAAACAGGTGCGATCATGCCAGCACTAATGCATCGGATTCTATCAGAACTCCGTAGGTAAGGTGCTTGGGCCAGAGTAGTACTAGCATGGGTTATCTCCTGCGAAGTCCTTATATTTCACCCATTTTCTTGTGAAGTCCTCGTGTTGCACCCATTTTTTTGAATTATAGTCCTCAGGTTTTTTTTGAAACAATCGATGGGAGGGGGAGGGAAGGAGAGGGAGTGTATGTATTTTCAGCACGAAATGAAACAGGTGCGATCATACCAGCACTAATGCAAAGGATTCTATCAGAACTCCGTAGGTAAGGGTGCTTGGGCGAGAGTAGTACTAGCATGGGTTACCTCCTGCGAAGTCCTTATATTTCACCCATTTTCTTGTGAAGTCCTCGTGTTGCACCCATTTTTTTGCAGATGATTCTTTCGACGTTACGCGCGATTTGAATTATGGTCCTCAGGTTTATTCGCAAATGTGAGTCACGGTGCCGTGGCATTTTACTTGATATTAGAACGAGAGCGGGAGGTGCAGTGCGCACGTAAAAGGAAACAAATGGCGGGAGGGGGAAGAAAGGGGAATGAGTGTATGTATTTGCAGTGCGAAATTAAACAGGTGCGATCATACCAGCACAAATGCACCGGATCCCATCAGAACTCCGCTGTCAAGTGTGCTTTGGTGAAAGTAGTACAATTATGGGTTACATCGTGGGAAGTTCTCGTGTTGCATCCATTTTCTTTTTTTCAGATGTGCCATTCGACGTTACGCGCGACTTTAATTATGGTCCGCAGATTTATTAGCAAATGTGAGTCACGGTGTCGTGGCATTTTATTTGATATTTGAACGAGAACGAGAGGTGCAGTGTGCACGCACAAGGAAACAAATGACGGGAGGGAGAAGAAAGGTGAAGGAGTTTATGTATTTGCAGCGCAAAATTAAACATGTGCGATCATACCAGCACTAATGCACCGGATCCCATCAGAACTCCGCAGTTAAGTGTGCTTGGGCGAGAGTAGTACTCGGATGGGTGACCTCTTGGGAAGTCCTCGTGTCGCACTAATTTTTTTTTCAGACGGGTCGTTCGACGTTACGCGCGACTAGAACTAGGGTCCGCTGGTTTATACGCAAATGTGAGTCAAGAAGCAGGGGCATTTTAATCGATATTAGAACGAGAAGGAGAGATGCAGAGTGCACGCACAAGGAAACAAATGACGGGAGGGGGGATGGAGGGAGAAAAAGTGTATGTATTTGCAGCGCAGAATGAAACATGAGCGATCATACCAGCACCAATGCAACGGATTCTATCAGAACTCCGCAAGTTAAGGGTGCTTGGGCGAGAGTAGCACTAGGATGGGTGACCTCATGCGAAGTCCTTATATTTCACCAATTTTCTTAGGAAGTCCTCGTGTTCCACCCATTTTTTTGCAGATGATTCTTTCGACGATACGCGCGACTTGAATTATGGTCCTCAGGTTTATTCGCAAATGTGAGTCACGGCACCGTAGCATGTTACTTTATATTAGAAGGAGCACGGGAGGGGCAGTGCGCACGCACAAGGAAACAAATGACGGGAGGGGGAAGAAAGGAGAAGGAGTTTATGTATTTGCAGCGCGGAATTAAACGTGTGCGATCATACCAGCACTAATGCACCGGATTCCGTCAGAACTCCGCAGTTAAGTGTGCTTTGGCGAGAGTAGTACTCGGATTGGTGACCTCCTGGGAAGTCCTCGTGTCGCACCAATTTTTTTTCAGACGGGTCGTTCGACGTTACGCGCGACTGGAACTAGGGTCCGCTGGTTTATACGCAAATGTGAGTCAAGAAGCAGGGGCATTTTAATCCATATTAGAATGAGAAGGAGAGGTGCAGTGTGAACGCACAAAGAAACAATTGATGGGAGGGGGAAGGAAGGAGAAGGAGTGTATGTATTTTCAGCAAGAAATGAAACAGGTGCGATCATACCAGCACTAATGCAACGGATTCTATCAGAACTCCGTAGGTAAGGGTGCTTGGGCGAGAGTAGTACTAGCATGGGTTACCTCCTGCGAAGTTCTTATATTTCACCCATTTTCTTGTGAAGTCCTCGTGTTGCACCCATTTTTTTGCAGATGATTCTTTCGACGTTACGCGCGACTTGAATTATGGTCCTCAGGTTTATTAGCAAATGTGAGTCACGGCGCCGTGGCATTTTACTTGATATTAGAACGAGAACGGGAGGTGCAGTGCGCACGCACTAGGAAACAAATGACGGGAGGGGGAAGAAAGTGGAATGAGTTTATATAATAGAAGCGCAAAATTAAACGGGTGCGATCATACCAGCACTATTGCACCGGATCCCATCAGAACTCTGCAGTTAAGTGTGCTTGGGCGAGATTAGTACTCGGATGCGTGACCTCCTGGGAAGTCCTCGTGTCGCACCAATTTTTTTTCAGACGGGTCGTTCGACGTTACGCGCGTCTGGAACTAGGGTCCGCTGGTTTATACGCAAATGTGAGTCAATAAGCAGGGGCATTTTAATCGATATTAGAACGAGAATGAGAGGTGAAGTGTTAACGCACAAGGATACAAATGACGGGAGGGGGAAGAAAGGAGAAGGAGTATATGTATTTGCATCGCGAAATTAAACAGGTGCGATCATACCAGCACTAAAGCCCCGGATCCCATCAGAACTCCGCAGTTAAGTGTGCTTGGACGAGAGTAGTACTCGGATGGGTGACCACTTGGGAAGCCCTCGTTTTGTACTTATTTTTTTTCGGATTGGTTGTTCGAAGTTATGCGCGAATGGAATTATAAACCGCTGGTTCATTTGCAAAGGTGAGTCACGGTGCTGGGGCATATTACTTGATATTAGAATGAGAAAGAGAGATGCAGAGTGCACGCACAAGGAAACAAATGACGGGAGGAGAAAAAGTGTATGTATTTGCAGTGCAGAATGAAACATGAGGGATCATACCAGCACTAATACAACGGATTCTATCAGAACTCCGCAGTTAAGGGTGCTTGGGTGAGAAAATGACTCGGATGGGTGACCTCCTGCGAAGTCCTTATATTTCGCCCATTTTCTTGGGAGGTCCTCGTGTTACACCCATCTTTTTGCAGATGATTCTTTCGACGTTACGCGCGACTTGATTTATGGTCCGCAGGTTTATTCGCAAATGTGAGTCACGGCGCCGTGACATTTTACTTGATATTAGAACGAGTACGGGAGGTGCAGTGCGCACGCACAAGGAAACAAATATTGGGAGGAGGAAGAAAAGAGAAGGAGTGTATGTATTTGAAGCGCAAAATTAAACAAGTGGCATCATACCAGCACTAATGCACTGGATCCCATCAGAACTCTACAGTTAAGTGTGCTTGAGCGAGTGTAGTACTCGGATGGGTGACCTCTTCGGAAGTCCTCGTATCTCAATAATTTTTTTTCAGATGGGTCGTTCGACGTTACGCGCGACTGGAACTATGGTCCGCTGGTTTATACGCAAATGTGAGTCTAGAATCAGGGGCATTTTAATCGATATTAGAACGAGAAGGAGAGGTGCAGTGTGAACGCACAAGAAAACAAATGATGGGAGGGGGGGAGGGAAGAAGGAGTGTATGTATTTTCAGCACAAAATTAAACAGGTGCGGTCACACCAGCACAAATGCACCGGATCCCATCAGAACTCCGCAGTTAAGTGTGCTTTGGCGAAAGCAGTACAATGATGGGTTACCTCCTGGGAAGTTCTCGTGTTGCACCCATTTTCTTTTTTTCAGTTGTGCCGTTCGACCTTATGCGCGACCTTAATTATGGTCCGCAGATTTATTCGCAAATGTGAGTCACGGCGCCGTGGCATTTTACTTGATATTTGAGCGAGAACGAGAGGTGCAGTGCGCACGCACAAGGAAACGAATGACGGGAGGGGGAATAAAGGAGAAGGAGTTTATGTATTTGCAGCGCGAAATTAAACAGGTTCGATCATACCAGCACTAATGCACCGGATCCCATCAGAACTCCGCAGTTAAGTGTGCTTGGGCGAGAGTATTACTCGAATGGGTTACCTCTTGGGAAGTCCTCGTGTCGCACTAATTTTTTTTTCAGACGGGTCGTTCGACGTTACGCGCGACTGGAACAAGGGTCCACTAGTTTATACGCAAATGTGAGTCAAGAAGCAGGAGCATTTGAATCGATATTAGAACGAGAAAGAGAGATGCAGAGTGCACGCACAAGGAAACAAATGACGGGAGGGGGGATGGAGGTAGAAAAAGTATATGTATTTGCAGCGCAGAATGAAACATGAGCAATCATACCAGCACCAACGCAACGGATTCTATTAGAACTCCGCAAGTTAAAGGTTCTTGGGCGAGAGTAGCACTAGGATGGGTGACTTCCTATGAAGTCCTTATATTTTACCTATTTTCTTAGGAAGTCCTCGTGTTGCACCCATTTTTTTGCAGATGATTCTTTCGACGATACGCGCGACTTGAATTATGGCCCTCAGGTTTATTCGCAAATGTGAGTCACGGCACCGTAGAATTTTACTTGATATTAGAACGAGAACGGGAGGTGCAGTGCGCACGCACAAGGAAACAAATGACGGGAGAGGGGAAGAAAGGGGAATGAGTTTATGTATTTGCAGCGCAAAATTAAACAGGTGCGATCATACCAGCATTAATGCACTGGATCCCATCAGAACTCCGCAGTTAAGTGTGCTTGGGCGAGAGTAGTACTCGGATGGGTGACCTCTTGGGAAGTCCTCGTGTCGCACAAATTTTTTTTTAGACGGGTCGTTCGACGTTACGCGCGACTGGAACTAGGGTCCGCTGGTTTATACGCAAATGTGAGTCAAGAAGCAGGGGCATTTTAATCGATATTAGAACGAGAATGAGAGGTGCAGAGTGAACGCACAAGGAAACAATTGATGGGAGGGGAAGGGAAGGTGAAGGAGTGTATGTATTTTCAGCACGAAATGAAACAGGTGCGATCATACCAGCACTAATGCAACGGATTCTATCAGAACTCCGTAGGTAAGGGTGCTTGGGCGAAAGTAGTACTTGCAAGGGTTACCTCCTGCGAAGTCCTTATATTTCACCCATTTTCTTGTGAAGTCCTCGTGTTGCACACATTTTTTTACAGATGATTCTTTCGACGTTATGCGCGACTTGAATTATGGTCCTCAGGTTTATTCGCAAATGTGAGTCACGGCGCTGTAGCATTTTACTTGATATTAGAACGATAACGGGAGGTGCAGTGCGCACGCACAAGGAAACAAATGACGGGAGGGGGGATGGAGGGAGAAAAAGTGTATGTATTTTCAGCGCAGAATGAAACATGAGCAATCATACCAGCTCCAATGCAACGGATTCTATCAGAACTCCGCAAGTTAAGGGTGCATGGGCGAGAGTAGCACTAGGATGGGTGACCTCCTGCGAAGTCCTTATATTTCACCCATTTTCTTAGGAAGTCATCTTGTTGCACCCATTTTTTGACAAATAATTCTTTCGACGATATGCGCGAGTTGAATTATGGTCCTTAGGTTTATTCGCAAATGTGAGTCACGGCACCGTAGCATTTTTCTTGATATTAGAACGAGCACGGGAGGTGCAGTGTGCACGCACAAGGAAACAAATGACGGGAGGGGGAAGAAAGGAGAAGGAGTTTATGTATTTGCGGCGCGAAATTAAACGGGTGCGATCATACCAGCACTAATGCACCGGATCCCATCAGAACTCCGCAGTTAAGTTTGCTTGGGCGAGAGTAGTACTCGGATGGGTGACCTCCTGGGAAGTCCTCGTGTCGCACCAATTTTTTTTCAGACGGGTCGTTCGACGTTATGCGCGACTGGAACTGGGGGCCCGCTGGTTTATACGCAAATGTGAGTCAAGAAAAAGAGGCATTTTAATCGATATTAGAACGAGAAGGAGAGGTGTAGTGTGAACGCACAAGGAAACAATTGATGGGAGGGGGAGGGAAGGAGAAGGAGTGTATGTATTTTCAGCACGAAATGAAACAAGTGCGATCATACCAGCACTAATGCAACGGATTCTATCAGAGCCCCGTAGGTAAGGGTGCTTGGGTGAAAGTAGTACTAGCAAGGGTTACCTCCTGCGAAGTCCTTATATTTCACCCATTTTCTTGTGAAGTCCTCGTATTGCACTCATTTTTTTGCAGATGATTCTTTCGACGTTACGCGCGACTTGAATTATGGTCCTCAAGTTTATTCGCAAATTTGAGTCACGACACCGTAGTATTTTACTTGACATTAGAACGAGCACGGGAGGTGCAGTGCGCACGCACAAGGAAACAAATGACGGGAGGGAGAAGAAAGGAGAAGGAGTTTATGTATTTGCAGCGCGAAATTAAACGGGTGCGATCATACCAGCACTAATGCACCGGATCCCATCCGAACTCCGCAGTTAAGTGTGCTTGGGCGAGAGTAGTACTCGGATGGGTGACCTCCTGGGAAGTCCTTGTGTTGCACAAATTTTTTTTCAGACGGGTCGTTCGACGTTACGCGCGACTGGAACTATGGTCCGCTGGTTTATACGCAAATGTCAGTCAAGAATCAGGGTTATTTTAATCGATATTAGAACGAGAAGGAGAGGTGCAGTGTGAACGCACAAGGAAACAAATGATGGGAGGGGGGGAGGGAAGAAGGAGTGTATGTATTTTCAGCACGAAATGAAACAGGTGCGATTATACTAGCACTAATGCATCGGATTCTATCAGAACTCCATAGGTAAGGGTGCTTGGGCGAGAGTAGTACTAGCATGGGTTACCTCCTGCGAAGTCCTTATATTTCACCCATTTTCTTGTGAAGTCCTCGTGTTGCACCCATCTTTTTGTAGATGATTCTTTCGACGTTACACGCGACTTGATTTATGGTCTGCAGGTTTATTCGCAAATGTGAGTCACGGCGCCGTGGCATTTTACTTGATATTAGAACGACTACGGGAGGTGCAGTTCGCACGCACAAGGAAACAAATGACGGGATGGGGAAGAAAAGAGAAGGAGTTTATGTATTTGCAGCGCAAAATTAAACAGGTGTGATTATACCAGCACTAATGCACTGGATCCCATCAGAACTCTGCCGTTAAGCGTGCTTGGGAGAAAATAGTTCTCGGATGGGTGACCTCTTGGGAAGTCCTCGTATCGCAACAATTTTTTTTTAGATGGGTCGTTCGACGTTACGCGCGACTGGAACTATGGTCCGCTTGTTTATACGCAAATGTGAGTCATGAATCAGGGACTTTTTAATCGATATTAGAACGAGAAGGAGAGGTGCAGTGTGAACGCACAAGGAAACAAAAGATGGGAGGGGAGGAGGGAAGAAGGAGTGTTTGTATTTTCAGCACGAAATGAAACAGGTGCGGTCACACCAGCACAAATGCACCAGATCCCATCAGAACTCCGCAGTTAAGTGTGCTTTGGCGAAAGTAGTACAATGATGGGTTACCTCCTCGGAAGTTCTGGTGTTGCACCCATTTTCTTTTTTTCAGATGTGCCGTTCGACGTTACGCGCGACTTTAATTATGGTTCGCAGATTTATTCGCAAATGTGAGTCACGGCGCCGTGGCATTTTACTTGATATTTGAACGAGAACGAGAGGTGCAGTGCGCACGCACAAGGAAACAAATGAAGGGAGTGGGAAGAAAGGAGAAGGAGTTTATGTATTTGCAGTGCGAAATTAAACATGTGCGATCATACCAGTACTAGTGCACCGGATCCCATCAAAACTTCGCAGTTAAGTGTGCTTGGGAGAGAGCATTACTCGGATGGGTGACATCTTGAGAAGTCCTCGTGTCGCACTAATTTTTTTCCAGACGGGTCGTTCGACGTTACTCGTGACTGGAACTAGGGTCCGCTGGTTTATACGCAAATGTGAGTCAAGAAGCAGGGGCATTTTAATCGATATTAAAACGAGAATGAGAGATGCAGAGTGCACGCACAAGGAAACAATTGATGGGAGGGGGAGGGAAGGAGAAGGAGTGCATGTATTTTCAGCACGAAATGAAACAGGTGCGATCATACCAGCACTAATGCAACGGATTCTATCAGAACTCCGTAGGTAAGGGTGCTTGGGCGAGAGTAGTACTAGCATGGGTTACCTCCTGGGAAGTCCTTATATTTCACCCATTTTCTTGTGAAGTCCTCGTGTTGCACCCATCTTCTTTTTTTCAGATGTGCCGTTCGACGTTACGCGCGACTTTAATTATGGTCCGCCGATTTATTCGCAAATGAGAGTCACGGCACCGTGGCATTTTACTTGATATTTGAACGAGAACGAGAGGTGCAGTGCGCACGCACAAGAAAACAAATGACGGGAGGGGGAAGAAAGGAGAAGGAGTTTATGTATTTGCAGCGTTGAATTAAACGGGTGCGATCATACCAGCACTAATGCACCGGATCCCATCAGAACTCCACAGTTATGTGTGCTTGGGCGAGAGTAGTACTCGGATGGGTGACCTCCTGGGAAGTCCATGTGTCGCACCAATTTTTTTTCAGACGGGTCGTTCGACATTACGCACGACTGGAACTAGGGTCCGCTGGTTTATACGCAAATGTGAGTCAAGAAGCAGAGGCATTTTAATCAATATTAGAACGAGAAGGAGAGATGCAGAGTGCACGCACAAGGAAACAAATGACGGGAGGGGGGATGGAGGGAGAAAAAGTATATGTATTTGCAGCGCATAATGAAACATGAGCGATCATACCAGCACCAATGCAACGGATTCTATCAGAACTCCGCAAGTTAAGGGTGCTTGGGCGAGAGTAGCACTAGGATGGGTGACCTCCTGCGTAGTCCTTATATTTCACCAATTTTCTTAGGAAGTCCTCGTGTTGCACCCATTTTTTTGCAGATGATTGTTTCGACGATACGCGCGACTTGAATTATAGTCCTCAGGATTATTCGCAAATGTGAGTCACGGCACCGTAGCATTTTACTTGATATTAGAACGAGCACGGAAGGTGCAGTGCGCACGCACAAGGAAACAAATGACGGGAGGGGGAAGAAAGGAGAATGAGTTTATGTATTTGCAGCTCGAAATTAAACGGGTGCGATCATACCAGCATTAATGCACCGGATCCCATCAGAACTTCGCAGTTAAGTGTGCTTGGGCGAGAGTAGTACTCTCATGGGTGACCTCCTGGGAAATCCTCGTGTCGCACTAATTTTTTTTAAGACGGGTCGTTCGACGTTACGCGCGACTGGAAATGGGGTCCGCTGGTTTATACGCAATTGTGAGTCAAGAAGCAGGGGCATTTTAATCGATATTAGAACGAGATGGAGAGGTGCAGTGTGAACACACAAGGAAACAATTGATGGGAGGGGGAGGGAAGGAGAAGGAGTGTATGTATTTTCAGCACGAAATGAAACAGGTGCGATCATACCAGCACTAATGCAACGGATTCTATCAGAACTCCGTAGGTAAGGGTGCTTGGGCGAGAGTAGTACTAGCATGGGTTACCTCCTGCGAAGTCCCTATATTTCACCCATTTTCTTGTGAAGTCCTCGTGTTGCACCCATCTTCTTTTTTTCAGATGTGCCGTTCGACGTTACCCGCGACTTTAATTATGGTCCGCATATTTATTCGCAAATGAGAGTCACGGCACCATGGCATTTTACTTGATATTTGAACGAGAACGAGAGGTGCAGTGCACACGCACAAGGAAACAAATGACGGGAGGGGGAAGAAAGGAGAAGGAGTTTATGTATTTGCAGCGTTGAATTAAACGGGTGCGATCATACCAGCACTAATGCACCGGATCCCATCAGAACTCCGCAGTTATGTGTGCTTGGGCGAAAGTAGTACTCGGATGGGTGACCTCCTGGGAAGTCCTCGTGTCGCACCAATTTTTTTTCAGACGGGTCGTTCGATGTTACGCGCGACTGGAACTAGGGTCCGCTGGTTTATACGCAAATGTGAGTAAAGAAGCAGGGGCATTTTAATCGATATTAGAATGAGAAGGGGAGAAGCAGAGTGGACGCACAAGGAAACAAATGACGGGAGGGGGGATGGAGGGAGAAAAAGTGTATGTATTTGCAGCGCATAATGAAACATGAGCAATCATACCAGCACCAACGCAACGGATTCTATCAGAACTCCGCAAGTTAAGGGTGCTTGGGCGATAGTAGCACTAGGATGGGTGACCTCCTGCGTAGTCCTTATATTTCACCCATTTTCTTAGGAAGTCCTCGTGTTGCACCCATTTTTTTGCAGATGATTCTTTCGACGATACGCGCGACTTGAATTATGGTCCTCAGGTTTATTCGCAAATGTGAGTCACAGCACCGTAGCATTTTACTTGATATTAGAACGAGCACGAGAGGTGTAGTGCGCGCGCACAAGGAAACAAATGACGGGAGACGGAAGAAAGGAGAAGGAGTTTATGTATTTGCAGCGTGGAATTAAACGGGTGAGATCATACCAGCACAAATGCACCGGATCTCATCAGAACTCCGCAGTTAAGTGTGCTTTGGCGAAAGTAGTACAATGATGGGTTACCTCCTGGGAAGTTCTCGTGTTACACCCATTTTCTTTTTTTCAGATGTGCCGTTCGACGTTACGCACGACTTTAATTATGGTCCGCAGATTTATTCGTAAATTTAAGTCACGGCGCCGTGGCATTTTACTTGATATTTAAACGAGAACGAGAGGTGCAGTGCGTACGCACAAGGAAACAAATGACGGGAGGGGGAAGATAGGAGAAGGAGTTTATGTATTTGCTGCGCAAAATTAAACAGGTGCGATCATACCAGCACAAATGCAGCGGATCCCATCAGAACTCCACAGTTAAGTGTGCTTGGGCGAGAGTAGTACTCGGATGGGTGACCTCTTGACAGGCCTCGTGTCGCACTAATTTTTTTTTTCAGACGGGTTGTTCGACGTTACGCGCGACTGGAACTAGGGTCCACTAGTTTATACGCAAATGTGAGTCAAGAAGCAGGGGTATTTTAATCGATATTAGAACGAGAAGGAGAGAAGCAGTGTGCACGCACAAGGAAACAAATGACGGGAGGGGGGATGGAGGGAGAAAAAGTGTATGTATTTGCAGCGCAGAATGAAACATGAGCAATCATACCAGCACCAATGCAACGGATTCTATCAGAACTCTGCAAGTTAAAGGTGCTTGGGCGAGTGTAGCACTAGGATGGGTGACCTCCTGCAAAGTCCTTATAATTCACCCATTTTCTTAGGAAGTTCTCGTGTTGCACCCATTTTTTTGCAGATGATTCTTTCGACGATACGCGCGACTTGAATTATGGTCCTCAGGTTTATTCGCAAATGTGAGTCACGGCACCGTAGCATTTTACTTGATATTAGAACGAGCACGGGAGGTGCAGTGCGCACGCACAAGGAAATAAATGACGGGAGGAGGAAGAAAGGGAAAGGAGTTTATGTATTTGCAGCGCGGAATTAACCGGGTGCGATCATACCAACACTAATGCACCGGATCCAATCAGAACTCCGCAGTTAAGTGTGCTTGGGCGAGAGTAGTACTCGGATAGGTGACCTCCTGGGAAGTCCTCGTGTCGCAACAATTTTTTTTCAGACGGGTCGTTCGACGTTACGCGCGACTGGAACTAGGGTCCGCTGGTTTATACGCAAATGTGAGTCAAGAAGCAGGGGCATTTTAATCGATATTATAACGAGAATGAGAGGTAGTGTGTGAACGCACAAGGAAACAAATGACGGGAGGGGGAAGAAAGTAGAAGGAGTGTATGTATTTGCAGCGTGAAATTAACAGGTGCGATCATACCAGCACTAAAGCTCCGGATCCCATCAGAACTCCGCAGTTAAGTGTGCTTGGGCGGGAGTAGTACTCGAAAGGGTGACCACTTGGGAAGCCCTCGTGTTGCACCAATTTTTTTTTCAGATGGGTTGTTCGACGTTACGCGCGAATGGAATTATAAACCGCTGGTTCATTTGCAAAGGTGAGTCACGGTGCCGGGGCATATTACTTGATATTAGATCGAGAAAGAAAGATGCAGAGTGCACGCACAAGGAAACAAATGATCGGAGGGGGGATGGGAGGAGAAAGAGTGTATGTATTTGCAGTGCAGAATGAAACATGAGGGATCATACCAGCACTAATGCAACGGATTCTATCAGAACTCCGCAGTTAAGGGTGCTTGGGCGAGAAAAGTACTCGGATGGGTGACCTCCTGCGAAGTCCTTATATTTCACCCATTTTCTTGGGAGGTCCTCGTGTTGCACCCATCTTTTTGCAGATGATTCTTTCGAAGTTACGCGCGACTTGATTTATGGTCCGCAGGTTTATTCGCAAATGTGAGTCACGGCACCATGGTATTTTAATTGATATTAGAACGAGCACGGGAGGTGCAATGCGCACGCACAAGGAAACAAATGACGGGAGGGGGAAGAAAGGAGAAGGAGTTTATGTATTTGCAGCGCGGAATTAAACGGGTGCGATCATACCAGCACTAATGCACTGGATCCCATCAGAAATCTACAGTTAAGTGTGCTTGGGCGAGAGTAGTTCTCGGATTGGTGACCACCTGGGAAGTCCTCGTGTCGCACCAATTTTTTTTCAGACGGGTCGTTCGACGTTACGCGCGACTGAAACTATGGTCCGCTGGTTTATACGCAAATGTGAGTCAAGAATCAGGGGCATTTTAATCGATATTAGAACGAGAAGGAGAGGTGCAGTGTGAACGCACAAGGAAACAAATGATGGGAGGGGGGGAGGGAAGAAGGAGTGTATGTATTTTCAGCACGAAATTAAACAGGTGCGGTCACACTAGCACAAATGCACCGGATCCCATCAGAACTCCGCAGTTAAGTGTGCTTTGGCGAAAGTAGTACAATGATGGGTTACCTCCTGGGAAGTTCTCGTGTTGCACCCATTTTTTTTTTTCAGATGTGTCGTTCGACGTTACGCGCGACTTGAATTATGGTCCGCAGATTTATTCGCAAATGTGAGTCACGGCGCCGTGGCATTTTACTTGATATTTGAACAAGAACAAGAGGTGCAGTGCGCACGCACAAGGAAATAAATGACGGGAGGGCGAAGAAAGGAGAAGGAGTGTATGTATATGCAGCGCGAAATGAAACAGGTGCGATCATACCAGCACTAATGCAACGGATTCTATCAGAACTCCGTAGGTAAAGGTGCTTCGGCGAGAGTAGTACTAGCATGGGTTACCTCCTGCGAAGTCCTTATATTTCACCCATTTTCTTGTGAAGTCCTCGTGTTGTACCCATTTTTTTGCAGATGATTCTTTCGACGTAACGCGCGACTTGAATTATGGTCCTATGGTTTATTCGTAGATGTGAGTCATGGCGCTGTAGTATTTTACTTGATATTAGAACGAGAACGGGAGGTGTAGTGCGCACGCACAAGTAAACAAATGATGGGAGGGGGAAGAAAGGGGAATGAGTTTATGTATTTGCAGCGCGGAATTAAATGGGTGCGATAATACCAGCACTAATGCACCGGATCCCGTCAGAACTCCGCAGTTAAGTGTGCTTGGGCGAGAGTAGTACTCATATGGGTGACCTCCTGGTAAGTCCTCGTGTCGCACCAATTTTTTTTTAGACGGGTCGTTCGACGTTACGCGTGACTGGAACTAGGGTCCGCTGGTTTATCTGCAAATGTGAGTCAAGAAGCAGGGGCATTTTAATCGATATTAGAACGAGAAGGAGAGGTGCAGTGTGAATGCACAAGGAAACAATTGATGGGAGGGGGAGGGAAGGAGAAGGAGTGTATGTATTTTCAGCACGAAATGAAACAGGTGCGATCATACCAGCACTAATGCAACGGATTCTATCAGAACTCCGTAGGCAAGATTGCTTGGGCGAGAGTAGTACTAGCATGGGTTACCTCCTGCGAAGTCCTTATATTTCACCCATTTTCTTGTGAAGTCCTCGTGTTGCACCCATTTTTTTGCAGATGATTCTTTCGACGTTACGCGCGACTTGAATTATGGTCCTCAGGTTTATTCGCAAATGTGAGTCACGGCGCGGTAGCATTTTACTTGATATTAGAACGAGAACGGGAGGTGCAGTGCGCACGCACAAGGAAACAAATGACGGGAGGGGTAGAAAGGGGAATGAGTTTATGTATTTGCAGCGCAAAATTAAACAGGTTCGATCATACCAGCACTAATGTACCGGATATTATCAGAACTCCGCAGTGAAGTGTGCTTGGGCGAGATTAGTACTCGGATGGGTGACCTCCTGGGAAGGCCTCGTGTCGCACCAATTTTTTTTCAGACAGGTCGTTCGACGTTACGCGCGTCTGGAACTAGGGTCCGCTGGTTTATACGCAAATATAAGTCAAGAAGCAGGGGCATTTTAATCGATATTAGAACGAGAATGAGAGGTAAAATGTGAACGCACAAGGAAACAAATGACGGGAGGGGGAAGAAAGGAGAAGGAGTGTATGTATTTGCAGCGCAAAATTAAACAGGTGCGATCATACCAGCACTAAAGCTCCGGATCCCATCAGAACTCCGCAGTTAAGTGTGCTTGGGCGAGAGTAGTACTCGGATGGGTGACAACTTGGGAAGCCCTCGTGTTGCACCAATTTTTTTTTGGATGGATTGTTCGACGTTACGCGCGAATGGAATTATAAGCCGTTGGTTCATTTGCAAAGGTGAGTCACGTTGCCGGGGCATATTACTTGATATTAGAACGAGAAAGAGAGATGCAGAGGGCACGCACAAGGAAACAAATGATGGGAGGGGGGATGGAAGGAGAAAGAGTGTATGTATTTGTAGTGCAGAATGAAACATGAGGGATCATACCAGCACTAATGCAACGGATTCTATCAGAACTCCGCAGTTAAGGGTGCTTGGGCGAGAAAAGTACTCGGATGGGTAACCTCCTGCGAAGTCCTTATATTTCACCCATTTTCTTGGCAGGTCCTCGTGTTGCACCCATCTTTTTGCAGATGATTCTTTCGACGTTACGCGCGACTTGATTTATGGTCCGCAGATTTATTCTCAAATGTGAGTCACGGCGCCGTGACATTTTACTTGATATTAGAACGAGTACAGGAGGTGCATTGCGCACGCACAAGGAAACAAATGACGGGATGAGGAAGAAAAAAGAATGAGTGTATGTATTTGAAGCGCAAAGTTAAACAAGTGGCATCATACCAGCACTACTGCACTGGATCCCATCAAAACTCTGCAGTTAAGTGTGCTTGGGCGAGAGTAGCACTCGGATGGGTGACCTCTTGGGAAGTCCTCGTATCGCAACAAGTTTTTTTCAGATGGGTCGTTCGACGTTACGCGCGACTGGAACTATGGTCCGCTGGTTTATACGCAAATGTGAGTCAAGAATCAGGGGCATTTTCATCGATATTAGAACGAGAAGGAGAGGTGCAGTGTGAATGCACAAGGAAAAAAATGATCGGAGGGGGGAGGGAAGAAGGAGTGTATGTATTTTTCGCACGAAATTAAATAGGTGCGGTCACACCAGCACAAATGCACCGGATCCCATCAGAACTCCGCAGTTAAGTGTGCTTTGGCGAAA
The DNA here is from genome assembly GCF_054855325.1 of Carica papaya. NCBI lineage: Eukaryota > Viridiplantae > Streptophyta > Magnoliopsida > Brassicales > Caricaceae > Carica > Carica papaya. Next base: position 19,424,571 of record NC_142316.1, read on the forward strand.
ATAGTACAATGATGGGTTACCTCCAGGGAAGTTCTCGTGTTGCACCCATTTTCTTTTTTTCAGATGTGCCGTTCGACGTTACGCGCGATTTTAATTATGGTTCTTAGATTTATTCGCAAATGTGAGTCACGGCGCCGTGGCATTTTACTTGATATTTGAACGAGAACGAGAGGTGCAGTGTGAATGCACAAGGAAACAATTGGTGGGATGGGGAGGGAAGGAGAATGAGTGTATGTATTTTCAGCGCGAAATGAAACAGGTGCGATCATACCACACTAATGCAATGGATTCTATCAGAACTCTGTAGGTAAAGGTGCTTGGGCGAGAGTAGTACTAGCATGGGTTACCTCCTTCTAAGTCCTTATATTTCACCCATTTTCTTGTGAAGTCCTCGTGTTACACCCATTTTTTTGCAGATGATTCTTTCGACGTTACGCGCGACTTGAATTATGGTCCTCAGGTTTATTCGCAAATGTGAGTCACGGCGCTGTAGCATTTTACTTGATTTTAGAACGAGAACGGGAGGTGCAGTGCGCACGCACAAGGAAACAAATGACGGGAGGGGGAAGAAAGGAGAATGAGTTTATGTATTTGCAGCGCGAAATTAAATAGGTGCTATCATACCAGCACTAATGCACCGGATCCCATCAAAACTCCGCAGTTAAGTGTGCATGGGTGAGATTAGTACTCGGATGGGTGACCTCCTGGGAAGTCCTCATGTCGCTCCAATTTTTTTTCAGACGGGTCGTTCGACGTTACGCGCGTCTGGAACTAGGGTCCGCTGGTTTATACGCAAATGTGAGTCAAGAAGCAGGGGCATTTTAATCGATATTAGAACGAGAAGGAGACATGAAGTGTGAACGCACAAGGAAACAAATGACAGAGGGGGAAGAAAAGAGAATGAGTGTATGTATTTGCAGCGCGGAATTAAACAGGTGCGATCATACAAGCATTAAAGCCCCGGATCCCATAAGAACTCCGCAGTTAGGTGTGCTTGGGCGAGAGTAGTACTCGGATGGGTGACCACTTGGGAAGCCCTCGTGTTACACCTTTTTTTTCTCGGATGGGTTGTTCGACGTTATGCGCGAATGGAATTATAAACTTCTGGTTCATTTACAAAGGTGAGTCACGGTGCCGGGGCATATTACTTGATATTAGAACGAGAAAAAGAGATGCAGAGTGCACGCACAAGGAAACAAATGACGGGAGGGGGGATGGGAGGAGAAATAGTGTATGTATTTGCAATGCAGAATGAAACATGAGGGATCATACCAGCACTAATGCAACGGATTCTATCAGACCTCCGCAGTTAAGGGTGCTTGGGCGAGAAAAGTACTCGGATGGGTGACCTTCTGCGAAGTCCTTATATTTCACCAATTTTCTTGGGAGGTCTTCGTGTTGAACCCATCTTTCTGCAGATGATTCTTTCGATGTTACACGCGACTTGATTTATGGTCCGCAGGTTTATATGCAAATGTGAGTCACGGCGCCGTGGCATTTTACTTGATATTAGAACGAGTACGGGAGGTGCAGTGCGCACGCACAAGGAAACAAATGACGGGAGGAGGAAGAAAAGAGAAGGAGTGTATGTATTTGAAGTGCAAAATTGAACAAGTGGCATCATGCCAGCACTAATGCACTGGATCCCATCAGAACTCTGCAGTTAAGTGTGCTTCGGCGAGAGTAGTACTCGGATGGGTGACTTCTTGGGAAGTCCTCGTATCGCAACAATTTTTTTTCAGATTGGTCGTTCGACGTTACGCGCGACTGGAACTATGGTCCGCTGGTTTATACGCAAATGTGAGTCAAGAATCATGGGCATTTTAATTGATATTCGAACGAGAAGGAGAGGTGCAGTGTGAACGCACAAGGAAACAAATGATGGGAGGGTGGGGAGGGAAGAAGGAGTGTATGTATTTTCAGCACAAAATTAAACAGGTGCTGTCACACCAGCACTAATGCACCGGATCCCATCAGAACTCCGCAGTTAAGTGTGCTTTGGCGAAAGTAGTACAATGATGGGTTAACTCCTGGGAAGTTCTCGTGTTGCACCCATTTTCTTTTTTTCAGATATGACGTTCGACGTTACGCGGGACTTTAATTATGGACCGCAGATTTATTCGCAAATGTGAGTCACGGCGCCGTGGCATTTTACTTGATATTTGAACGAGAACGAGAGGTGCAGTGCGCACGCACAAGGAAACAAATGACGGGAGGGGGAAGAAAGGAGAAGGAGTTTATGTAATTGCAGCGCGAAATTAAACAGGTGCGATCATACCAGCACTAATGCACCGGATCCCATCAGTGCTCAGTAGTTAAGTGTGCTTGGGCGAGAGTAGTACTCGGATGGGTGACCTCCTGGGAAGTTCTCGTGTCGCACTAATTTTTTTTTTAGACGGGTCATTGGACGTTACGCGCGACTGGAACTAGGGTCCCCTGGTTCATACGCAAATGTGAGTCAAGAAGCAAGGGCATTTTAATCGATATTAGAACGAGAAGGAGAGATGCAGAGTGCACGCACAAGGAAACAAATGACGGGAGGGGGGATGGAGGGAGAAAAAGTGTATGTATTTGCAGCGCAGAATGAAACATGAGCAATCATACCAGCACCAATGCAACGGATTCTATCAGAACTCCGCAAGTTAAGGGTGCTTGGGTGAGAGTAGCTCTAGGATGGGTGACCTCATGCGAAGTCCTTATATTTCACCCATTTTCTCAGGAAGTCCTCGTGTTGCACCCATTTTTTTGCAGATGATTCTTTCGACGATACGCGCGACTTAAATTATGGTCCTCAGGTTTATTCGCAAATGTGAGTCACGGCATCGTAGCATTTTACTTGATATTAGAACGAGCACGGGAGGTGCAGTGCGCACGCACAAGGAAACAAATGACAGGATGGGGAAGAAAGGAGAAGGAGTTTATGTATTTACAGCGCAAAATTAAATGGGTGCGATCATACCAGTACTGATGCACCAGATCCCATCAGAACTCCGCAGTTCAGTGTGCTTGGGCGAGAGTAGTTCTCGGATGGGTGACCTCCTGGGAAGTCCTCGTGTCGCACCAATTTTTTTTCAGACGGGTCGTTCGACGTTACGCGCGACTGGAACTGGGGTCCGCTGGTTTATACGCAATTTTGAGTCAAGAAGTAGGGGCATTTTAATTGATATTAGAACAAGAAGGAGAGGTGCAGTGTGAACGCACAAGGAAACAATTGAGAGGAGGGGGAGGGAAGGAGAAGGAGTGTATGTATTTTCAGCACGAAATGAAAAAGGTGCGATCTTACCAGCACTAATGCACCTTATCCCATCAGAACTCCGCAGTTAAGTGTGCTTGGGCGTGAGTAGTACTCGGATGGGTGACCTCCTGGGAAGTCCTCGTGTCGCACCAATTTTTTTTCAGACGGGTCGTTCGACGTTACGCGCGACTGGAACTATGTTCCGCTGGTTTATACGCAAATGTGAGTCAAGAAGCAAGGGAATTTTAATCGATATTAGAACGAGAATGAGAGGTGCAGAGTGAACGCACAAGGAAACAAATGATGGCAGGGGGGAGGGAAGAAGGAGTGTATGTATTTTCAGCACGAAATTAAACAGGTGCGGTCACACCAGCACAAATGCACCGCATCCCATCAGAACTCCGCAGTTAAGTGTGCTTTTGCGAAAGTAGTACAATGATGGGTTACCTCATGGGAAGTTCTCGTGTTGCACCAATTTTCTTTTTTTCAGATGTGCCGTTCGACGTTACGCGCGACTTTAATTATGGTCCGCAGATTTATTCGCAAATGTGAGTCACGGCGCCGTGGCATTTTACGTGATATTTGAACGAGAAAGACAGGTATAGTGCGCACGCACAAGGAAACAAATGACGGGAAGGGGAAGAAAGGATAAGGAGTTTATGTATTTGCAGCGCGAAATTAAACAGGTGCGATCATACCAGCACTAATGCACCGGATCCCATCAGAACTAAGCAGTTAAGTGTGCTTGGGCGTGAGTAGTACTCGGATTGGAGACCTCCTGGGAAGTCCTCATGTCGCACTAATTTTTTTTTCAAACGGGTCGTTCGACGTTACACGCGACTGGAACTAGGGTCCACTAGTTTATACGCAATGTGAGTCAAGAAGGAGGGGCATTTTAATCGATATTAGAACGAGAAAGAGAGATGCAGAGTGGACGCACAAGGAAACAAATGACGAGAGGGGGGGTGGAGGGAGAAAAAGTGTATGTATTTGCAGCGCAGAATGAAACATGAGGAATCATACCAGCACCAATGCAACGGATTCTATCAGAACTCCGCAAGTTAAGGGTGCATGGGCGAGAGTAGCACTAAGATGGGTGACCTCCTGCGAAGTCCTTATATTACACCCATTTTCTTAGGAAGTCCTCGTGTTGCACCCATTTTTTTGCAGATGATTCTTTCGACGATACGCGCGACTTGAATTATGGTCCTTAGGTTTATTCGCAAATGTGAGTGACGGCACCGTAGCATTTTACTTGATATTAGAACGAGCACGGGAGGTACAGTGCGCACGCACAAGGAAACAAATGACGGGAGGGGGAAGAAAGGAGAAGAAGTTTATGTATTTGCAGCGCGAAATTAAACAGGTGCGATCATACCAGCACTAAAGCTCCGGATCCCATCAGAACTCTGCAGTTAAGTGTGCTTGGGCGAGAGTAGTACTCGAATGGGTGACCACTTGGGAAGCCCTCGTTTTGCACCCGTCTTTATGCAGATGATTCTTTCGACGTTATGCGCGACTTGATTTATGGTCCGCAGGTTTATTCGCAAATGTGAGTCACGGCGCCGTGGCATTTTACTTGATATTAGAACGAGTACGGGAGGTACAGTGCGCACGCACAAGGAAACAAATGACGGGATGAGGAAGAAAAGAAAAGGAATGTAGGTATTTGAAGCGCAAAATTAAACAAGTGGCATCATACCAGCACTAATGCACCGGATCCCATCAGAACTCTGCAGTTAAGTGTGCTTGGGAGAGAATAGTACTCGGATGGGTGACCTTTTGGGAAGTCCACGTATCGCGACAATTTTTTTTCAGACGGGTCGTTCTACGTTACGCGCGACTAGAACTATGGTCCGCTGGTTTATACGCAAATGTGAGTCAAGAATCAGGGGCATTTTAATCGATATTAGAACGAGAAGGAGAGGTGCAGTGTGAACGCACAAGGAAACAAATGATGGGAGGGGGAGAGGGAAGAAGGAGTGTATGTATTTTCAGCACGAAATTAAACAGGTGCGGTCACACCAGCACATATGAACCGGATCCCATCAGAACTCCGTAGTTAAGTGTGCTTTGGCGAAAGTAGTACAATGATGGGTTACCTCCTGGGAAGTTCTCGTGTTGCACCCATTTTCTTTTTTCAGATGTGCCGTTCGACGTTACGCGCGACTTTAATTATGGTCCGCAGATTTATTCGCAAATGTGAGTCATGGCGCTGTAGCATTTTACTTGATATTTGAATGAGAACAAGAGGTGCAGTGCGCACGCACAAGAAAACAAATGACGGGAGGGAGAAGAACGGAGAAGTAGTTTATGTATTTGCAGCGCAAACATAAACGGGTGCGATCAAACCAGTACTAATGCACCGGATCCCATCAGAACTCCGCAGTTAAGTGTGCTTGGGGGAGAGTAGTACTCGGATGGGTGACCTCTTGCAAAGTCCTCGTGTCGCACTAATTTTTTTTTTCAGACGGGTCGTTCGACTTTACGCGCGACTGGAACTATGGTCCACTGGTTTATACGCAAATGTGAGTCAAGAAGCAGGGGCATTTTAATCGATATTAGAACGAGAAGGAGAGATGCAGAGTGCACGCACAAGGAAACAAATGACGGGAGGGGGGATGGAGGGAGAAAAAGTTTATGTATTTGCAGCGCAGAATGAAACGTGAGCAATCATACCAGCACCAATGCAACGGATTCTATCAGAACTCCGCAAGTTAAGGGTGTTTGGGCGAGAGTAGCACTAGGATGGGTGACCTCCTGCGAAGTCCTTATATTTCACCCATTTTCTTAGGAAGTTCTCGTGTTGCACCCATTTTTTTGCAGATAATTCTTTTGACATTACGCGCGACTTGAATTATGGTCCTCAGGTTTATTCGCAAATGTGAGTCACGGCACTGTAGTATTTTACTTGATATTAGAACGAGAACGGGAGCTGTAGAGCGCATGCACAAGGAAACAAATGACCAGAGGGGGACGAAAAGGGAATGAGTTTTTGTATTTGCAGTGGGAAATTAAACAGGTCCAATCATTCCAGCAGTAATGCACCGGATCCCATCAAAACTCCGCAGTTAAGTGTGCTTGGGCGAGAGTAGTACTCGGATGGGTGACCTCTTGGGAAGTCCTCGTGTCGCGCCAATTTTTTTTCAGACGGGTCATTTGACGTTACGCGCGATTGTAACTAGGGTCCACTGGTTTATACGCAAATGTGAGTCAGGAAGCAGGGGCATTTTAATCGATATTAGAACGAGAAAGAGAGGTGCAGTGTGAACGCACAAGGAAACAATTGATGGGAGGGGGAGGGAAGGAGAAGGAGTGTATGTATTTTCTGCACGAAATAAAACAGGTGCGATCATACCAGCACTAATGCAACGGATTCTATCAGAACTCCGTAGGTAAGGGTGCTTGGGCGAGAGTAGTACTAGCATGGGTGACCACTTGGGAAGCCCTCGTGTTGCACCAATTTTTTTTCGGATGGGTTGTTCGACGTTACGCGCGATTAGAATTATAAACCGCTGGTACATTTGCAAAGGTGAGTCACGGTGCCGGGGCATATTACTTGAAATTAGAACGAGAAAGAGAGATGCATAGTGCACGCACAAGGAAACAAATGACGGGAGGGGGGATGGGAGGAGAAAGAGTGTATGTATTTGCAGTGCAGAATGAAACATGAGGGATCATACCAGCACTAATGCAACGGATTCTATCAGAACTCTGCAGTTAAGGGTGCTTGGGCGAGAAAAGTACTCGGATGGGTGACCTCCTGCGAAGTCCTTATATTTCACCCATTTTCTTGGGAGGTCCTCGTGTTACACCCATCTTTTTGTAGATGATTCTTTCGACGTTACGCGCAACTTGATTTGTGGTCCGCAGGTTTATTCGCAGATGTGAGTCACGGCGCCGTGGCATTTTACTTGATATTAGAACGAGTACGGGAGGTGCAGTGCGCACGCACAAGGAAACAATTGACGGGAGGAGGAAGAAAAGAGAAGGAGCGTATGTATTTGAAGCGCAAAATTAAACAAGTGGCATCATACCAGCACTAATGCACTGGATCCCATCAGAACTCTGCAGTTAAGTGTGCTTGGGCGAGAGTAGTACTCGGATGGGTGACCTCATGGGAAGTCCTCGTATCGCAACAATTTTTTTTCAGATGAGTCGTTCGACGTTACGCGCGACTGGAACTATAGTCCGCTGGTTTATACGCAAATGTGAGTCAAGAATCAGGGGCATTTTAATTGATATTAGAACGAGAAGGAGAGGTGCAGTGTGAACGCACAAGGAAACAAATGATGGGAGGGGGGGAGGGAAGAAGGAGTGTATGTATTTTCAGCACGAAATTAAACAGGTGCGGTCACACCAGCACAAATGCACCGGATCCCATCAGAACTCCGCAGTTAATTGTGCTTTGGCGAAAGTAGTACAATGATGGGTTACCTCTTGGGAAGTTCTCGTGTTGCACCCATTTTCTTTTTTTCAGATGTGCCGTTCGACGTTACGCGCGACTTTAACTATGGTCCGCAGATTTATTCGTAAATGTGAGTCACTTAACTGCGCCGTGGCATTTTACTTGCTATTTGAACGAGAATAAGAGGTACAGTGCGCACGCACAAGGAAACAAATGATGGGAGGGGGAAGAAAGGAGAAGGAGTTTATATATTTGCAGCGCGAAATTAAACAGGTGCGATCATACCAGCACTAATGCACCGGATCCCATCAGAACTCCGCAGTTAAGTGTGCTTGGGCGAGAGTAGTACTCGAATGGGTTACCTCTTGGGAAGTCCTCGTGTCGCACTAATTTTTTTTTCAGACGGGTCGTTCGACGTTACGCGCGACTGGAACAAGGGTCCACTGGTTTATACGCAAATGTGAGTCAAGAAGCAGGGGCATTTTAATCGATATTAGAACGAGAAAGAGAGATGCAGAGTACACGCACAAGGAAACAAATGACGGGAGGGGGGATGGAGGGAGAAAAAGTATATGTTTTTGCAGCGCAGAATGAAAATGAGCAATCATACCAGCACCAATGCAACTGATTCTATCAGAACTCCGCAAGTTAAAGGTGCTTGGGCGAGAGTAGCACTAGGATGGGTGACTTCCTGCGAAGTCCTTATATTTCACCCATTTTCTTAGGAAGTCCTCTTGTTGCACCCATTTTTTTGCAGATGATTCTTTCGACGATACACGCGACTTGAATTATGGTCCTCAAGTTTATTCGCAAATGTGAGTCACGGCACCGTAGCATTTTACTTAATATTAGAACGAGCACGGGAGGTGCATTGCGCACGCACAAGGAAACAAATGACGGGAAGGGGAAGAAAGGAGAAGGAGTTTATGTATTTGCAGCATGGAATTAGACGAGTGCGATCATACCAGCATTAATGCACCGGATCCCATCAGAACTCCGCAGTTAAGTGTCCTTGGGCGAGAGTAGTACTCGGATGGGTGACCTCCTGGGAAGTTCTCGTGTCGCACCAATTATTTTTCAGACAGGTTGTTCGACGTTACGCGCGATT